>NC_051321.1:79993069-81240768 GCF_015220235.1 Choloepus didactylus | reverse complement strand
GAAGCATCATCATGAATCCCAGTCTGTTATGAAACAAGTTTGCCCATCTTTTGATGTATTACATTTCATACAGAATGGCAACAATAATGACCTCATCATATCATTTTCTGATACTTCCATGGTATATTTTCTGCATTTCTGAATAGCCTTTCCAATCACTACCTGTTGTATAAAGCCCCATCACATATGTAAAAAATACATAATTTATATTATTTTCATAATAGTAACTATTTAAACTGTTCCCATTTTTCCTTTATTGTTGACTCTGGATTTTAAATATTTAAATGTCTTCCATAACTTTTATATATATTTGAATTATTTCTTAGGCAAAATTCCCGATTTGTGAGGGTAAAAGGCATGAGAAGTTTTGCATGTTCAAGTGGTATTTGCTGTATTACTTTCCAAAGGGTGGAAGCATTCTCTCATGCCCATAACCATGAAGGAACACGCCCAAATTTGCTACAACCTCACAAGCGCTGGCTACCATCAGTTAAAAAAAAAAAAAAAACAGTGGAAGCAGCCAAATTACATTTCTAGGCTATGTTAACTTTCAAACCTTTACTTTCTTAGCTGATCTGCAAATGCCTTCAAGAGTTCCTGTAGGAAAACTGTGCCAGACTCCCAGGTCCCCGGACCTGATCCTGATGGGCTCTTTGGGGTCACCAGGACTGGGAGTTGGGTTTTGGCACCTGTCTCAGGCTTGACAGCTAGCCAAGGGCTTGGGGGAAGCTGTATCAATGGGGCTTAAATCTCCAACAGCCACATCCCAAGTCATTAATACATGATAAATCAGTTATTGGAAGCTCAGAATACACTTATTATTCTCAACAGGCCAGCCAGTTAAAGGTAATTTAGCCCATTCAAGAGGTCAAATACAGGTTTTTTGCTTTTGTTTTATCTTAATAGCAGAACACATATTTGTAGCATCACTTTTATCTTTTTGGCGTGATGAAATAAATGTCAGCATTCTATTTGTAAATGCCTCCCTTCCTAGTGTGTCTGCTGTCAAAGGTACTTACCACCTGGGAAGTAGGGAAAGAACTGGATTGGAAGACAGCAGGAAGAGTGAGTTGGTATGCACAGGAAGTGGCAAGAATAGCAAAGATCTGTTGTGCACTTGGCCAAGGAACTGTGGATTCCTTGCAGAAAGGGGGCTGGGTTCGCCCTTCTTCCCCCATGGGCACCAGCTGATTACACAAGACGGAGAGGAGAGGAGGGGGAGCTAGAGTTGAGCCTGTGCTCTGTGTTCCCAAGAAAGTGACAAAAATCCCTTAACAGAAGGGAGCAGTTAATATAACTAGGAAATGACAAATGGCTCACAGTATGAGAGGTCTCCGAATGGAGTGGAGGGCATAGAGAATGGGCAAAGTGGAGGGACAGAAATGCTGCCCTGGGTAACTAGGGAATAAATAAGAGGTTTAGCAGACAGAGGAGTTGCTGAACCCTGAACTGAGGCTCAGAGACATAACAATGAGGCTGGGGGAATGCAGAGATTCAAGAAAGTGAGGGGGTGAGCTTGTGATGGGAGAGAAGGGAGAGAGGAGATTCTTGGCTCTCTGGAAGCTGGTACTGGTTATTGGTGTCCCCAGCAATGGGAAAGCCAGATCTCTGGCTAAACATTACAGAATAATTCTGGGCTCATTCTTAAAGACCACATGGAAATTGGTCCTGATTCTGCAAGGAAAAGAGGTACATCAGAGAATTTGGGGGTGGGGGTGGGGTACATTCTGCAAATGGGGTATGGTAGATTGAATCTTGTCTCCACAAAGACATATTTGTGTTCTAACTCCCAGTCCTGCAGGTGTAAACTCATTTGGAAATAGAATCAGGATGGGCCTTAATTAATATAACTAGAGTCCTTATAAACAAAGGAAATTTTGGCATGAAAATAGTAGCCACTGGAGGAAATAGAAAGAGACAGGTCACCATGTGATGGAGGCAGATATTGATTGCTGGCCAGTTTCCACCGGAACGCTACAGACTGGAGAAGGCATAGACTGCCGATGCCTTGACTTTGGACATCTGTCCTCCAAGCTGTGAACCAATAAATTCCTATTGTTTAAGCCAACCAGCCATGGCAGCCCTGGAAAACTAAGGCAGGGAGCAAGAAGGGGCTCTATGCAAAGATGATCTACCCATGCTCCGTGGGGTGTTTTGACTTCTCATAGCTGGCTTCTGAGAATTCCTGAGAGCCTGGTAAGACTTAGGGACCTTCTGTCTCAAATACGGCTTGCGACCTGAAGGATAGGGGAGATATCAGGAAGCTCCAGAAGGTTTTCCTGGAAACTGATGGGCTTGCAAATCCCAGCGAGGTTGATAGGGGGTGGTGGTGCTGTATTTTACTTTGAAAGAGAAAAGGAAGAGGGTCTTGGAAGCTCTGGGATGCTGAGGAAGTGAGGAAGGGATGTTGGCCAAGGAGAGTATATCATATGGATAGAGTCAGATGTATTTGCATGGATATTAGCTCATCCAAGGCCAAGGCAGAATCTGCCCAGTCCTGCTCCAGCTCCAGCTTCCAATTTGGGCCACATCCTAAGATGTGGCAATCAGTTACTCCAGATCTTCCCTGCTACAGGGGATTTGAGGCTGAGGAAACTGCCAGCATCCCTACCTGCCTGCACCGTTTAGGTCAGCAGGACTAGAAATGCAGCCTTGTTCTTTCAGCTGTGCTCACCTGTCATGGAGCCCAAACTGAAGCCACAAGTGCTTATGGCTTGAAGGAATCCCAGTGTCCTATTTGAGTGTCCAGGCCTGGCTTTCAACAGAGTCGGTTTCTACTTGATCTGAGCTAGCTGTATTTTTTTTCTGCCTTCTTGGAACATCACTTGAAAGGTAGAAACGAACCTGATCTTAATTCCTCCTTCAACATGACATGCCCTTTTGAAATCATACAAATAACAATGCCCGATTGTCATGTTAGATTGCAAGCGCAGATGTGAAATGCTCCCAAGTCTGACTGAAGGCAAATATTAGGTCAGAAGTCAATATTTTGCTGAGCAACTGTGTTGCTGAGAGGTTGAAAATTAATGTCTTTTCTTGAAGAAACTTGTTTGCCAGCAGGAAAAAACTTTCAAAGACTATTATCTTCCTACGTGGAGGGAGAGAGATGTGTGTAATTTTGCAACTGGGGGCAGGGTCCTTGAGGGCTTTTGAAATTGGATTGGCCAAGGAATGTGGCTTTGGTGTACCATTTGGATTGTTCCCTGAGGTGAAGTCAATGGGTAGCACGGGTGTGTGTCATTTCTTACAAGGTCCTTGGGCAAATTGTGTGTGAATGGTTAAGAACAGCCTCTTTCAGCTGGGCGGCCACCTTCTGTCCACAAATCCTTCTGCTGGAGAACTTTCAAATGAGAAATTGAGCCATCTTGGGTCACAGGCACATGGTAAAATTTTGACTGAAAGAGGTAAAATCTTGACTGGCTTCATCTAAGCAGCTGTAAGACTCTTTGAAAAGTTTCACTGGACACGAAGATTCAACTGAACAAAGAGATGGGACCGAGACAATGCCTTTGGCAATGTCTAGAAGTGGGTAGCTTGCCAGCTTGGTGTGTCATTGTCTGCTAAGAGGACACAGGCTGCCTGCTTCAGCCCCTTTGACAAACCCATACAAAATCTTCTATCATCCAATATGGAGCTAGAGGAGGAGGAAAGGAAAAGATGGAGAGGCGTTGTGTGCTTATTCTAGAATTAAAACCAGGCATTTTGCAGCATTAAGAGCAGTATGTTTTATTTTAAGCATCAGCTGACACTGTCCAGTTCCCCTCTCCTTCCACAAAGTAAAATGGCCAGCCTTCCCTCGGAGTGCCAAGACTCTAAGGAAAGTTGGAATTGTGTCTCAGGATAGAATTGAGTGCCTGCTGTGCATGGGGGTGAAACAGAGGTAGCCACGAGCAAATTCCCAATGGAATAATCCAATCAGTGCACTGATATGAAAAACAGGTGCTGGAGATCTGCTCCTTTGTGGTGTGTGCATGTGTGTGCCTGGTGTGTGAATGTGCACGTGTATCTGTGTGGTAAGCGTGCATGTCTGCATGTATGGGCACTGAAAGGCAAGTGGCAGAAACTGGCCTGGCACCCGTAAGAATCAGACCCTGCCTTTCATGGGTTCTTCCTTATACTAGTAGGCTCTAGATGTGAGCATGTTATGAAGTCACAATCACTCGGGCACACTGAAGCATGGCCCCACTTTCCCACGTTCACTCTAAGCAAGGCTCAGTAAGGTTCTAAGAGAAAACATTAGGTGAATAAAATTTGTTACGGTGCTCTCCTCCTCTACCCCTGTGTTCCAGGGGAGATGCTCTCCTTCCCCTCATGCTATTAGGCTCCCCCTAAATCTCTGACCTGAAAGGTACCCTTTTCTTATCTTGGTCAGACTTTCCGCACTCCCAGAAGGTGAGCTGGTTAATCTGAGAAGTATGTCAGGGCTGCTGACACCAGGAAGCTAGTCTTAGAGGCAACCTCCAGCTCATGTTTCCCACCTCTCCATAGCGAGGTATGCTGTAGCCCGAACCAACTATAGACAGAGTCGCATCTTTCTATTTCTCACCCAAGTAAATTGCATCAATCAGTGGTGGAATCCATAGGACAGAACATGAGGGGACAGTTTGCCATGGCTGGCTGGGGACAAGGAGGACTATTTAGGGTGGGTCGCTCAAATGCCCCCATTGAGGTGCCTTGTTACTCGATGCCAATACAGTGGGTTGGGCCTGCCCTGATCTCATGGTGACTTTGGTCTTCCAGGCAAAGAAGGGGAACTACGCCTTCCTGTGGGATGTGGCGGTGGTGGAGTACGCAGCCCTGACGGACGACGACTGCTCAGTGACCGTCATCGGCAACAGCGTCAGCAGCAAAGGCTATGGCGTCGCCCTGCAGCATGGCAGCCCCTACAGGGACCTCTTCTCCCAGAGGTAGGCACCACCAGCGGAGCAACTCCTGGGGCCCCTGGGGTCACGGGTTGGAGAATAAACTTTTCTTAACAGATGGGAGCCAATGCTATTTCATTTGTTCATTTGGTTTTCCCAAGCACCTCTTATGCACAAGTGCACCCTCCCTCCACTCCCAGCCAAGCCCTGTGCAAGGTGTTGGGATAAAAAGAAAGGGTATAGGGTATATGACCCCCTTCCACAACAGCAAAAAGTCTCTTTGGAAACCGTGGTGTGATTAAACGATGAAAACACAGAAGGAAGCAATAGAGCGAGGACCTGTGTGGGGTACTGGGGAGAGGGTGTGCAGGGGACAGCATCTGGCCACAATGGGGAGACCGGGGAGGACTTCCCAGAGGAGGTGACCCTGAGGCCTGAAGGATGTGTAGGAGCTAGCCAGATATCTCCAATAACTTAAATATTTAAATAACTTGAATAATTAATAGGATCTGGCAAGGGCCTACTAATCTGTTCTGAAGATAAATGTATCCACAAATGGGAATAGTCCGTTTGGAGAAGTGAGAGGAAGTTGGGTCAGAGAAGCAGGATGCCTCCGCACTCATTTGCATGTGGTCTAGGGGGTGCTGGCTGCAGGGGCCAGAGCTTCCTGGACAGTGGAGATGTCTTGTGCTGGGACAGGGAAGGGCCCAGCCCTCCACTGTCACTCATCACCTGCCTCTTCCCCATCCTCCCAGATCAGAGTCCAGGTCCCCAAGTTACCTTCTGAGAATCAGCTCAGCCTCCTGGTAACAGTATTAGCAGCTGGTAGGGAGGTTGGGAGGAAAGTGGGAGCAGGAACTGGACAGACAGGAGTGTTCTATCTTAAGCAAAGACATCTGGATATCCTGCCAGAAACAAACACAGTGTGTCTAGTTTGTACCCTCTATTTAGCTCCCCGTATGATTTTCTTGTGCTAGTCAATTACTTGATCCTGATCTTCTCTGGACCCTTACCTACAATCAAGTTTCCAGTCACTCAGTCTGGGTCCTTGACCAGCCTCTGAGGAAAAATAGTGTCTAATCATCCCTCCCTGTTTCCTGCCATAGGACTTTGGCCGGTGGGCTGGCTTAGCCAGCAACAGTGGAAGCGAGAGGACGTATGTAATCTCAGAAACCTTTTCCCAGTAGCCAGCCTGCCAACAGGGCTCCTGGTTCCCCAAGGATGTCTAAGACCTGGACCTTCCACTCGCACATGTCTGTGAGGTGACATCTGTGATGGGGTGAAGGTGTGTGACTCCAGGACCCAGTGAGGGAGCCCGGAGGACTGGCTCTGCTTTGGTCATTGGTCCCTGAAAACCCAACATGTGGGGGAAGTTTCTGGGAGAAGACAGAGTAAGGAGCTCCAGGACTCAAACTATTAAACAGGCAGGAACTATCTGAAATTACTATTTTGAAACTTTGGAGACCAGAACACTGTAAAGCAAAGTAAAAAGCAGGAAGAAGAGGCAGATAAATTACGGTAAAGAACTGTAAATTGCTCTCTCCAAGCAGTGGCTACCGGCACCCATCCCACACTCTCACAGCAAGCCACTGTGGCATCCAGTCCCTGGCTAGCTCACAGGTGACAGAAAGGGACATAAAAAATTCTCTTCCTCAAGTATAGGGGTTGGACATGGCTGATCACTGATCATGGCTTTTGTTTAGCGAATTTGGATCCTCTGATGGTATCTGTTGTTCCATTCTGCCAGCGACAAAGGTGGCCACAGCCGTTGTTTCAACCTGCCCCGGACAGGGGTGGAGGCAGTGGGGATTTAAAGATCTCCTCAGGGCTGTGGGGGGCAGTTAGTTGAAGGTTTGCCTTTGCTGAGCTGGCCAGGAGAGCCCAGCTTTGGGGAACTGATGGGGAAGCCCTTGGCGTCCTTCCTGATCCCCTCCCCAGGGCACTTTGGAGCCAGTCTGCGCCTTCTTTGAGGTTCTCTGGCCCTGTTTTGGCTGGGAAAGGATTGACTTGGAAAATCCCTCTCTGGGGTGCAGGCCGTCTGGGACAAAGGCATCCTGGCATCAAACTCTTGGGAGAGGGAGGTCTGTCTCCTGGGAAACAGAAGGGACAACCAAACTTATGTAAACAGGGGAACTCCAAAACAACTAAAAAGCAAAATCCCAGGACAAGACAAAGGCCCAGAAAGACAGGGAAACCCCTGCATACTCCATTCGCCTTGGGGAGACTTTCCTGACAGGAGGGCAGAAGCTCAAGAAAATCTCTGCCTTATCAGCAGCTGGTTACAAAATCAAGAAACAGACATGTTAGGGAATAAATCCAAGAGTTAACATTTTAAAATATTAAAATGAATGATGTGCAGCAAAAGGACAAGACAAACAAAGAAACAGGAAATGGTGGCCCATCCAAAGGAAGAGGATAAAAATCCAGAAAATACCAGTGAAGAACGGTGTTCAATGAGAATGTGGACATACCAAACGAAGCCCTTAAATAAAAGACCTTAAAAATGTTAAAGGAGATGAAGAAAAATACAGAGAAATAACTAAGGGATATCAGGAAAACAGAGAATGAGCAATATGAGAGTCTAAGTACAGAGATACAGATTTTAAAAAGGAACCAAACAGAACTGCTGAATTTGAAGACCACAATAACCGAGATGAAAAATGCCCAGGAGGGTTTCAAAAGCATATTGGAACAGGCAGAAGAAAGAATCAGTGAACTTGAAGACAAGATATGTGGAATGAGTCTGACTGAAGAACAGAAACAAAAAAAGAAGTATTACAAGTGAAAATAGCTGAAGTCACCTCTGGGACACCGTCAAGTGCACTGATATACCCATTATGATAGTACCGCACGAGAAGAAAGACAGAAAGGAGCAGAAGGAATAGTCAAAGAAATAATGAGAGAGAACTCCCTAAACTTAGCAAAATATGTGAATATGCACGTCCAAGAAGCTCTGAGAACACCAAACAGGATAAACATGAAGAAAATTATACCCTTTCATGTACTGATCACACTACTGAAAGCAAATAACTAGGAGAGAGTTTTGAAAGCTGCAAGAGAAAAGCAACATGTTATGTACAAGAGAGTCCCAATTAGATTGAGTACCGATTTCCCATCAGAAACCATGGAGGCAAGAAGGAAGTGGGTTGAAATACTTAAAGTGCTGAAAGAAAACAACTGCCAGCTAAGAATCTTATATCTGGCAAGACTCTCTTTCAAAACAGAGGGAAAGATTAAGACATTCTCAGATAAACAAATGCTAAGGGAGTTCATCACCACTAGGCCTGCCCTGCAAGCAACGCTAAAGGGAGTTTTCAGACTGAAAGGAAAGGACACAAGACATTAGTTCAAAACATCATAAAGAAATAAAGACCTGTGGTGAAGGTAACCATTTGTGTAATTAAAAACACCAGTATTATTTTAGTATTGTTTGGTATGTAACTCCACTTCTTGCTTCCTACATGAGCTAAAATGCAAATGCATAAAAAGTAATGATAAATCTAAGTTTTTGGACATACAATATACAAATATATAAGTGGTAACAAGTACAAAAATGGTGGGGGGGGCAGAGGGGTATAGAAAAACTTTGCATGCTATTAAGTTGCTATCAAACCAAACATGACTGTTACACGTTTAGGATGCTAAATTTTAACCCCATGGTAACCATAAGGAAGATAGATGAAAAATATATCCCGATAGAAATGAGAATGCACACAATATGGTACAATACAAGAAAGCAAATAAATATAAAAGTAGGTATTAACAGTCCACCCACTTGGACCAAGACTGTGGCGGGAGAGGAGATGCCACAGTCTGAGTTCTGGAAGACCTCAATCTTGGCTGCCAGCGTCTGGTTTGGAATACCAAGTATGCTTATGAGAAAATAGCTGGAAACAACTGAAAGGAAATTGAAAATGGTACTTCATCCATTGCTAGGTCTATAATGGGAAGTGTCACAATTTGATTTTTTCATTATGGATACCTTTTTACATCTGTGACCTGGACAGCTTGACTCTCTATTTCAACTCAGTGAAGTGATTCAGCCACTTAAGAATGTGCCCATCAAGGGGTCTGGGCCCCATGGACCATCCCCCCAAAATTCTATCCTCATTTTACTTGAGGTCCAAGTCGAGTATTAGAGCCGCAGTTCAAAGCAAACAGGATTGGTGACATGATAATCAAAATGATGATCCAGGAAAAGACAGCATGAAATTCTCCCCTGAACTGGGTATGATTTTTAACGAACATGATCAGGAGTTGAGAGACTTGGACTATCAGAAACATGCCTTTAATATGCTTATTGGTAACTGCTTAGGCTACTACAGAGATGCGCCAGACACAAGGAATGCAGATCTTCCATTGCTAGCATTGTTAATTTGTTTCTACAATATTTTCTCTGCCTTGCTCTGGACAGTACACAGTGTCATAGATTGGGCTCTGATGTATATTCTTCATGAAATTATCCTAGTGGATGATGATAGTGATTTTAATGATTTGAAAAGAGAACTAGATGAATATATCAAAAAATATCTCCCTGGAAAAACTAAAGTCATAGTAAATGAGATGTGTGAGGGATTGATTTGAGGAAGAGTGATTGGAGCAGCACATGCCACAGAAATTCTTGTGTTCCTAGATAGCCACTGTGAAGTGAATGAGATGTGGCTACAGCCCTTGCTGCCTGTGATCCAGGAGGACTGTAAAACCGTGGTGTGCTTGGTGATTGATATCATCAATGCTGATATGCTCACATACAGCTCATCTCCCATTGTACAAGGAGGATTCAACTGGGAAGTACACTTTAAATGGGATCTTGTTCCTTTTTCTGAGTGACAAGGATCAGAAGGAGCTACTGCACCAATAAAGTCACCTACAATGGCTGGCGGATTGTTTGCCATGAACAGATACTATTTCGATGAACTTGGACAGTATGAGAGTGGCATGGATAGCTGAGGAGGAGAAAATTTGGAAATATCATTTTGGATCTGGGTGTGTGGAGGTAAGCTCTTCATCATCCCTTGCTCTAGAGTAGGACACATTTTCTAGAAAAGAGACCATATGGATCTCCTGAAGGCTAGGACACCATGACACCCAACTCTTTGAGGCCAGCACATGTATGTTTGGATGAATACAAGAACAGTATTTTTTTCTTAAGACCTGATCTGAAGACCAAAAGCTATGGAAAAATTAGTGAATGTTGTGAATTGAGTTGTGTTGGATTGCAAATCATTTAAATGGTATTTGGATAATATTTACCCACAGTGCAGATATCTGGGTCCAATGCCCAACCACAGCAACCCATTTTTATTGATAGAGGACCAAAATGCCCCAAAGTCCTTCAACGTGGAAGGCTCTATCACCTCCAGACCAAAGAAGGTCTTGTGGTACCAGGTCACCCAAATCAGAAGGGAGGCCTTATAGTGCTTAAGGCGTGTGACTTTAGTGACCCAAATCAGATCTGGGTTTATAATGAATAGCATGAATTGGTTTTGAATAATCTCCTTTGCCTGGATATGTCAGATACTCACTCCTCAGACCCACCACGACTCATGAAGTGCCATGGGTCAGGAGGATCTCAACAATGGGCCTTTGGGAAAAATAATCAGCTCTACCAGGTATCAATTGGACAGTGCCTGGAGGTTGTTGATCCACTGAGTCAGAAACGCTATGTTGCTATGGCAATTTGTGATGACTCCTCCTCACAACAGCGGCATTTTGAAGATTAAAGTGGAGACTTAGACTGGAATGGTGTGATTCCCTAGGCTTTGCCTCCTCTGTAAAATGTGGCGCTTTACAAAGAATATTGATGGCACAAGAAAAACCCTGCTTATAGAATATAATTTCAACTTTAAACACTTGTTTTTGTACAAAGAACCAAATGCAGGAGATTGGCATTTCTGTTAAAATTCATTTATGCTTCTTTTTAATCCCTTTGAATGATGGAATGGCATTTGGTAGGAAAATTGTCAGGATTTCCTTTCTTAGAAGACCTCATAGGAGACAAGTTATATTTTTTACTTTCTATTATCATTGGTTTAATATGTCCTAAATAAATAATTTAAAAAGCCTTATTGAATCCATGTTACTCTTAAGTTCAGAAAGCATCATTTATAAGACAATATTTAAGAAACATTAAGTATCATAAATTATTTTGATGAATTATGATACTATCTACATTTAAAATAAAGGGTCCCTTTGATTATTTTTTAAAAAACTAGGCATTAACAGAAGTGAGGGACAAAAAAAGTATAAGTCTTATGAAGGCTAAATAGCAAAATAGCAGAGGAAAGTCCCATATTAAACTAGTGACTTTAAATGTAAATAGATTAAATTCTCCAGTCAAAAGGAAGAGATTGGCAGAATGGATGAAAAAGTATGACCCAACTATATGCTGTCTGCAAGAGACTCATCTTAAACTCAAAGATAAAAGTAGGCTGAGGGTGGAAGGATGGCAAAAATATATACCATGCAAGTAGTAACCAACATATACCTGGGGTGGCTGCACTAATATCAGATAAAATAGACTTTACGTGAAAAGCAGTTACAAGGGACAAATATGGTCATTATATACTGATAAAGGGGACAATTCAACAGGAAAATATAACGGTTATAAATATCTATGCACCTAACAGCACAGCTCCAAAATATATGAAGCAAATACTGACCGATTTGAAGGGAGAAACAGAATTCTACATTAACAGTAGGAGACTTTAACATGCCACCTCAATAATGGATAGAACTTCCAGTCTGAAAATCAATAAGGAATTACAGGACATGAATGATACACTAAGCCAACTAGACCTAACATATATATAGAATACTGTACCTAACAAAAACAGAATATAAATTCTGCTCTAGTGCACATGGATCATTCTCCAGGATAACCATAAGTTGGGTCACAAAACAAGTCTCAATAAACTAAAAAAATATTGACATCATGCAGTGCATATTATACAGTCTCAACAAATGAAGCTAGAAATCAATAACATAGGGGAAAATGGAAAATTAAAAAGTATGTACTCTTAAACAACCAATGGATTAAAGAGGAAATCAGAAGCAAAATTAGGAAATATCTTGAAATGAATGAAAATGAAAATACAATATACAAAAACATACGAGATGCAGTGAAGGCAGTGCTGAGAGGGAAATGTATAGCTCTAAATGCTTACATTAAAAAAGAAGAAAGACTTCAGCTCTAAGTCTTAACCTCAAAACTGGAATAACTATAAAAAGGAGCAAATTAAACTCAAAGCAAGCAGAAGGAAGAAAATATCAAAGATTAGAGTGGAGATAAATGAAATAGAGAACAAAAACAATAGATAGAATCAACAAAATCAAAAGTTGATTCTTTGAAAAGATCAATAAAATTGACAAACATTTAGCTAGACTGGCAAAAGAAATAAGAGAGAGGATACAAATAATGAAAATCAGAAATGAAAAGGGGACCATTACTACCAACCCTGCTGAAATTAAAAAGGACTATAAGGGGATATTATGAACAACTCTATGCCAATAAATTAGATAACCTAGATGATATGGACAAATTCTTAGAAACACACAAACCACCTACTCAAGAAGAAATAGAAGATCTCAACAAACCAATTACCAGTAAAGAGATTGAATCAGTAATAAGAAAACCTCTGAACAAATAAAAGCCCAGGACCAGATGGCTTCACACACGAATTCTACCAAACATGCCAAGAAGACTTAACTCCAAATCTGCTCAAAGTCTTCCAAAAAATCAAAGAGGAGGGACCACTCCCTGACTCGTTCTATGAGGCCAACGCCACCCTTATACCAAAGCCAGATAAAGATACCCCAACAAAAGAAAATTACAGGCCAATATCTCTTATGAATAGATGCAAAACTCCTCATCAGAATATTAGCAAACAAATCCAACAGCACATTAAAAGAATTACACACCATGATCAAGTGGGATCTATCTCTGGTATGCAAGGCTGCTTCAACATAAGAATATCAATTAATATAATACACCACATTAACAGAATGAAGGAAAAAAAAAAAAACAAATGGTCAGTGCAATTGATGCAGCAAAGGCATTTGACAAAATCCAGCATCCTTTCTGGATAAAAATACTTAGAACAGTAGAAATAGAAGGAAACTTCTTCAACATGATAAAGGTCAAATATGAAAAGCCCCCAGCTAACATCCTACTTAAAGGTGAGTGACTGAAAACTTCCCTCTAAGTTCAGAAACAAGATAAGGGTGCCTGCTGTCACCACTGTTATTCAACATTGTACTGGAAGTTCTTGCCATAGCAATTAGGCAAGAAAAAGAAATAAAAGGCATCCAAATTGGAAAGGAAGAAGTAAAACTTTCCTTATTTTCAGATGATAATCCTGAAAAATCCACAACTAAGCTCCCAGAGCTAATAAATGAATTCAGTCAAGTGGCAGGATATGAGAGCAACACCAAAAAATCTGTAATGTTGCTATACACAAGCAATGAACAATCAGAAGAAGAAATAAAGAAAAAAAATCAATTCACTATAGCAACTAAAAGAATCAAGTAACTAGGAATAAATCTAACCAAGGATGTAAAAGAGTTGTACACATAAACTACAAAACATTGTGAAAAGAAATGAAAAAAAAACCTAAATAAATGGAAGGACATTCCATGTGCATGGTTTGAAAGACTAAATATCATGAAGATGTCAATACTACCCAAAACAATTATAGATTCAATGCAATCCCGTTTCAAACTCCAACAACCTTCTATGCAGAAATGGAAAAACTAATCATCAAATTTATATGGAAGGGTGAGGGGCCCTGAATAGCTAAAGCCATCTTGAAAAAGAGGAATGAAGTTGGAGGACTCTCCCTTTATGATCTGAAATTCACTGTAACCAGCATGGTACTGGCGTAAGAACAGACATATTGATGGATGGAATAGAATTGAGAGCTCAGGAGTCAACCCTCACATTTATGGCCAACTGATTTTTGACAAGATAGCAAAGACTACTTAACATGCAAAGAGTAATGTCTTCAACAAATAGTGCTGGGAAAACTAGATCTCCATTTGGAAAAAAAAGGAGGACCCCTTCCTCCCACCTATACAAAAATCAACTGAAAATGGATCAAAGGCCTTAATATAAGAGCTAAAACTATTAAATTCCTAGAAAAAAAGTTATGGAAGCATCTTCAGGACTTTGTGTTAGGCAATGGTTTCTAAGACTTTAAACCCAAAGCACAAGCAACAAAAGAAAAAAATAGATTAATGGGATGTACTCAAAATTAAAAACTTTTGTATCTCAATGGAATTTATCATACAGGCAAAATGACAACCTGGATAATGGGAGGAAATATTTGGAAACCCCATATCCAATAAAGGATTAATATCCAATATATATATAAAGAAATCCTTCAACTTAACAAAAGACAAATCACCCAATTTTAAAATGGGCAAAAGACTTGAACAGACATCTCTCCAAAGAAAATACACAAATGGCCAGAAAGCACATGAGAAGATGCTCTGCATCTTTAGCCATCAGGGAAATGCAAATTAAAACCACAGTGAGATACCTTTTCACACCCATTAGAATGACTGCTATTAAAAATGGAAAACAACAAGTGTAGGAGAGGATGTGGAGAAATAGGAACACTCATTTGTTGCTGGTGGCAACGTAAAATGGTACAGCCCTATGGAAGACAGTTTAGTGGTTCCTCAGAAAGCTAATTACGGAACTATCGTATGACCCAGCAAGCCCTCTACTACGTATATACCACAAAGAATTGAAAGCAAGGACTTGAACAGATATTTGCACACTGATGTTCATAGCAGCATTATTCAAAAGTGCCAAACGATGGAAGCAACCCAAGTGGGTATCAACCGATGAATGGATAAATAAAATGCAGTATACACATACAATTCAGCTGAAAAAGGAATTAAATCCCGATATGTGCAACTGCATGGATGAACCTTGAGAACATTATGTTGAGTGAAATAAGCCAGGAACAAAATATTGTATGATCTCACTGATTTGAAAAAATTAGGATTTGAAAAAATTAGGATAAGCAAACTCAGAATCAGAATCTAGAATATGGGTTACCAGAGGATGGGATGAGGAGTAGGGAATGGAAAGTTAAGGCTTAAAATGTACAGGGTTCCTATTTGGAAAGATGGCAATGTTTTGGTAATGAATGGTGGTTTTGGTTGCACAAGATTGTGCTACCAAATTGAACACAATTAACAGCATTGAAAATATATCTGAATATGATTAAAAGGGGAAATGTTAGATGTTATATATAGTAACAGGATAATTTTTTTTTTAATTCCACGGAGCCACGCTGCACAGTGAACCCTAAGTTAAACCATGAACTTTAATTAATACTAAAATTATAAAAATGTGCTATCATCAATTATAATAAATGTTCCACACCAATGCAGGGTGTTGGTGGTGGGGCCCTGTATGGGGAGCCTGTGTTTTATGCATGATTGTCTTATAAACCCACAACTTCTCTGATAAATAAAAGGAAAAGGGAAAAATATCCAACATGTGGCAAAAGTGTCCAGTTGAAAAGATAGGGCAGTGACTGGGCTTACGGGCAACATCCAGCTGCTTGATTAATGCGTGAATGTCACCACTGGGGATCATCAATTTGGGGTCCTTAGAGATCATGCATTTAACATCCCAAAGCTCAGAGAGGTGACCCAGCACTCCCAGGTCACACAGCCAGAACCACATCTATCTCCTGACCCCCCGCGCTGTGCCCTTGCTGCCGTTGGGGCCCCACGCCCGTCCCCTCCCTTCCCCTACTCCTCCATGTGCAGATGCAGCTGCTTTTCTGATCACCAAAACCCCATCAGGGGCAGCCCAGCAGGACACGCCGTGACCGGTCCTTTCAGGGGCTTCTTTGCAAAACTGGGAAAGGGGGAAAAACTGATTAAGTTAAGGGAGGCTTTTGGATTTTCTCTGGGATTTAATCAAGTACACATTCCGTGCCTCCCTTTGCTCTCTGGAGCAGAGAGCGATGGCCAGAGGCAAGGAGGAGGGGTGATTTATCAATCGCTCAGAATAAGGGCATGTCGAAAGGATGGCTTCTCCCCAGGATCTGTAAGGCACTGATGTTTTTGAGGTTTACACTCATTGATTTACAGAGAGGGGAGGCTCAGGGTGATACCACAACCGATGTACCTGAGAGCATCTCTCTAGAACAGACGGTGAGGGAGCCGGTGGGGCCAAAGCAGCAGGGGCAGCAGCACCAAGACAGTGTTCACAGGAGCATGGGGTCCCCAGTGAGGGAACGTTAGGGTCCCCGTATGCTCACACTGCTCAGATATCTCCTGCTAATCTGCAGAGGGGAGTGGGCGGTTGTGACCACGGAGCTTAGATTGGGGCCGTAATGGATCGGGGCAGCAGGGACTCAAGACAAGACAGAGGGGGACCTGAGAATCCTCCTCCAGGAGAGTTGGCTTGGGAGGAGCAGGGCTGTAAACCACAACCACCTTCAGGCTTGCTGGGTGCAGAAGGAACTAGAAGCAGAGGATAGGGACCTGGACTGGTGTGGGGATGTGGGGTCCCAGAAGGGCAGACTTGCCTTCAACAGGCATGCATTCAAAATTTCTTCCAGCACGGGGACCACACGGGCTGCACCCCCACACCTCAGTGGTCACCCTAAACAACAGTGGGTAGCCCGGGTGTCCTTGTCATTCTGACAACAAGTGATGTGCTATGGTTCGCTCTCAGCAGAAGGCTGTGTTTGGGTAGGAGCCCTGCCCTGAGACTGTAAGCCAGTGCCTCCCGGGGACCACCCTCTCTTCCTGTGGTATCGCCATCTGCCTCCGTGGCACCAGCCCCTGTTGGACTGGAAGCATCCATCTTCTAGGCACACAGGTGTCTACTTTTGGGGGAACACTCAGACCTCAGGCTGGCAACTTCCTGCTGCCAGTGTTCCTTTAGGAGCTTTGTTGTAAGGTGCATACAGAGCTGCGAGCTGCCCGCAGCTGGGGCGTGCCACAGAGGAGTGACGGGGCAGCTCCAGGAAGCAGTGCCACTTGCTGTGGGCACCAAAAGGGTCCCTGGGTAAAATAACAGACCCCAGCCTTCTCTGGAGCTGCATTAACCTTTTCTTTTAGTCCTGGGAACTAAGCTATTTCCTTGAATGTGGATGCACTCCCTTATTTTGGCAAAGGACAGGTTTATCTGCTATTATGTGTGTGTGTTTGTATGTGTGTGTGTCTGGTGGGGTTAAGTACTGGAACAAGTTTGCAGACCAAGGCGTTCAATAAGTGGTTAGCATAACCATAAACCGGCATTCAATGAATGGTTGGCAACTTAATAGCCATTTTTGAGCACCTCCTGTATAGCAGGCTCCACAACTATTGACTAAGGGAAAGCGTCTGCAATTATATCTGTCTGGAAAATAGAACAACTGGCTTCAGGGAGTGGCTATTATCGTCCCAGCTTACTCATAAGCAGGAGTAGAGATTATTATGGTATGCATTAGTTTAGCCTCATTCTGGGCGTCTTTTTGTGCCTGTAACTTGTTTTATCTTTCTTCTGTTGCTTCCATATTTGAATTTCCTTTTGCATTCATTTGTTTTTGTGTTATTCTGTGTTTGCCTTACATCCTTTCTGGACTAATAATGGACATAGAAAGTACATACAATTATAAGGAACAAGAAGAAGGGAAGTGTCAGCAAAACTCAGCAGCTTGCCCGATGCTGGAGTGAGCGAGTGGACGCCTTGGTGTCCGACCCCATGTCCGTAGTTTTGCCAGTGGCTTACCATCCTTGTGGCTAGAGCCTCACCTCTGAGAATGAAACTGCTTGCACTGAGCAGCTGGGCATTCTGGAAAAAGCATAATCCCAGGGTCAGAATGACCCAGCTTTAAAGAGCAGCTTTGCCGCCTACTAATTGCAACCATGGCCACCCATCTGGTTTTCAATACATAAAATAGATATAATAATAAGGCCTATTTTGCAGGCTTTGATGATGATTAAAGCCACGTAAAAGGACCAGTCCCTCAATCAAAGGTAGTTCTCATCAGTGCTGACTGGACACGGCTGCCCTCACCTGGTCAGTACAGCCATTGGAGTTGACCAGATGTGCACCTATTAACCAGCTTTAATTGAGCTCTTACCCCTTGCCAAATCTTGGGCTGAACGATCTGCCTGGGTCCCCTCTTTTCATTTTCTCACAATAATCCTGAGAGGTAGGTGCATTTATTATACTCTTGGATCTAAAGCTGGGATTTTTAGTAAATGGCCTGGGGTCCCATGGCTTCTGCGATGGGAGAGTTTGGATTCTCCGTGTGCATCAGCCAGCCCTGCAGTCACCACCGGTCAGTGGCCGCCCAGCCAAGCCATGTCCCTGACACGTTCCGCGCCATGCAAGGCAGAGTAGCACTGGAGCTGCCCAGTCAATCACACGCAGGGCAGTGAGGGGCTCCATGGCACCCAGCGGGACCCTGGGTCCCACTCCCAACCACACAGGTGCACATGCCAGTCACACACTGATTTCACCCACCAGGTCCCTGGTTGGCCTGGGTGCCAATCTGTGCCCTGGGTGCTTAACGGAGATGCCCTCATTCAATCTCCACCATGGTCATTTTAGTCTAGATTAGTTTTCATTATTCAGTCAAGCTATTCAGACTTGTGTGGATGCAGCAACATCCACTGATGGCCTAAGCTGTCCTAACCACTCTGCTGGCTCGGAGGAAAGCCTGTCGTGCAATGTCTGTCCTGATGGATCTACCCATCTCAAGGGGCTCATTGGTCCATGGCCTAAAGAGGAGGAAGCTGACCTTCCAAGAAAATCAGGTCTTGTCCAAGGACACAGAATGGAGGCCCAGCACCTCCAAAACCTCTGTGTTTTGACCCAGGCTTCTCCCAGCCAGCGAGGGGCCCCGGAGGATGGTCCTGAGGTCACCTGCACTGGGCCCCTTATCACAGCTTCTGTCTTTACAGTTGCTTTAATGTCTGTGTAAGCATCTCTACAAGGTAAGCCCACCAGTGTTGGACATAGTTCTTGTCATAGTACTCAAATTGAATGAATGAATGGATATTTTGCTCAACTCTGGTGAGAGGAGCTTCAGTTATAGCAATATAGGTCAATAGAGTTATTAAGGTTGGGAAGAAAGGATTACTTTTGGTAAGCATGGGCATCCTATCTACACAATCCTAAAATGTGCCTCGTGTTAGACCAGAGTGGCCGAGGTGAAGCTTGAATGAGACCACGCCTGCTAAATGCTCAGGACACGGGTGGGCACCCAGGGCTCGGAACACGGCTGTGCATGTAGGGACCTGGTGGCTGAGATAAATGTGTGAGCGTCAGAATCCATGAGAAGGGCCTTATGTGCTTTGTTGTCAATTTCAGACCTTGGCCGTGGCAATGGGACGGGGTGGGAGAGGGCATAGCAGTTTTGAAGAGGGGAGTGATACGATACTCATTGATTTGTTTTTTGGGAAGATCACTGCCTGCAGGGAGGAGAACGGACTGGATGAGGAAAAGCTGGAAAGCAGAGAGCTGCTACGATGGTCCAAAGTTGTCTGCACTGGGGCCAGCCCGTGTCAGGCAGGGGCAGCACCCCACCACCACCACCCACCCATCGGGAGATGTGGCCAGTGGCCTTGGCTGACCTGGATTGTGTCTTGCAGGATCCTGGAGCTGCAGGACACTGGGGACCTGGATGTGCTCAAGCAGAAGTGGTGGCCGCACACGGGCCGCTGTGACCTTGCCAGCCACACCAGCGCCCAGGCCGACGGCAAGTCCCTCAAGCTGCACAGCTTTGCCGGGGTCTTCTGCATCCTGGCCATCGGCCTCCTCCTCGCCTGCCTGGTGGCCGCCCTGGAGTTGTGGTGGAACAGCAACCAGTGCCATCAGGAGACCCCCAAAGAGGTCTGTGCCATGGGTCCCGCTGATCCCTTCAGCAGCGCAGATACAGGAGGGTCCCATGGGGCCGTTCCTTGGGGGTGTTCTCTTACAGCCAATATATGCCCAAGTCGTGTTGTCCAGGGACAGAAGCTGTGCTCTATATTGGGGGTTGTTGGTGGTATCTTGTTTTGTTTTTAAAGCAAGAGAACAAATGCAAGATGATGTTTTCATGCTTGAACAAAATGCTGCAGGACCAGCCCTGGCCACTGAAGTCCTGTATTTATCTATAGAGCAGGTACAGCGTGGGCAGCGCCAGAGAGCCCCTACCCACCCTGCCCCGCCCATGTGCCTCCACCCTGACCTGGAGAGACCAGCTGTAGGGTAAGAGAGGAGACCCCATCATCCCCTCCTGGTTCTCTTTGGCCTCTCACAGATGGCTGTGCTCCCAGCACGTGAGGGAGAGGGGAGCCCCTGCCCCCTCCCCACCATCCCATCTTCCCTCTCTCCCCCCTCCCTTCAGGGCCCAGCCTTACCGTCATCCCTCTAGGACACACCCAGTATAGACATCATTGTAGCTTTCTCCAGATGCCAGGTTCTGAGCACACTTTCCTTCCCACAAGTTGCTTCTGTACCTCAACACTTTCTTCTCGATGGCTGTTTCTTTCTTTCATTCTTTCATTTTTCTTTTCTTTTCTAATCTTATTTTTTGAAACAAAGCCTTCACCAAGGACCCTGGAGACAATTCCTCTAAGGGAGGGGGCAAGGAATGTTTGTCATTTGGCGATGGTGCTCTGCCGTAGGAAACGTGCACACCGATATCCGTAGCACCAGCCCTGCCACTCCATCTGTAGAGCTGTCCCTGCTTGCTACGTACACCTCAGATATTTCTGGAATCTCATCTCCTCTCAGAGATTCTGTTGGTGCAAACTGATGGAAATCTGAAACAAGGAGCGATAAAGCAACCAGCATCAAATCCAAAGAGAACCCAAATCCAAGGCCCTCAAGAGGGAGCATGGCCTTGGCTGCCATCCCTGCAGCCCAGAGTGACTGGTCTGGCCACACTTCTGTGCACTGGAATGCAATCGAGTCCCTGGTGGAGGGTGGGGGTCAACCCCAAAGCCCCTCTGTTAGACCCTCCATTCATATCAGGGAGTGAGCACACTGTCCACACGATTCCTTTGCATTGGGAGGAGGGTGCTGCTTGACTCAGCATATATGGAATGTTCTGGGGCCTTCCATCTTCCTTTTCTGCCTACTGTATAATTTTATGTAAGAAAATTCAAGGCCTAGGTCTCCCACAGCCTCAGCAGTTCTCCTGTCACCCCTGCACTGCAGGAGAGAAGCAAAGAAGAGATTTGAGGAAACCCCCTCAAAGGAAGAGTTAGCAGGCTTTTGCTACTGGAAAATTCTCCATGAAGAAAGTCCCTGGGAAGGACAGTGAATTTTTCTCACCAGCTGCTCACTCACGTCAGCCCCTCCATCCATGCCAGAGCAAGGGCACCTTCCCCTTCTTCTTACCACTGCGGTCCATAAGCAGAAAAGCATCGATGGGCATCCTAGCTGACCCACATCATTCCTTCTGTCCGTGTCCCTCTGTTTCTTTGTTGTTGTTTTCCCTAAGCCTGCAGACTGATTTCCTCTATGCAAATGTCCCTGGGTCGGTGGAGCAGGGGAGCTTCTCCTGGTAGGAAAGCATTGCACTGTCAGGGAGGCTCACTCCTGGGCCAGGAGGGGCAGGTAGGGGCCCGGGGACACTGGTTCAGGCTCAGCACTCAGGAAATCCTCTGAGTGCCCGCTCCAGGGAGAGCTTTCTCTTCTGGGTTAGAAGCCCATGTCCCTTTCCGTTACATCCCTTCACGTCCCCTTGTTTAGTGATAGACCAAACCTCGAAAGCCCAGATTTAATTATCATAGGGTATGTGCATGTTTCATATTCCAACTGATGAAACAAATCCCATTGAATCGATTAGCTTAAACAGTGGGGACTTACTGGCTCATGGTTTTGAAGCTAGATGTCCAAACTGAGGTGTCAGCACGGCAGTGCTTTCTCCCAGAAGACTGTGATGATCTGGGGCTGGATTTTCTGTCACAGGCAACATCCTCTCCTTTCTCTTCTGGGTTCCTTTGACTTCCAGCTTCTGCTCCTCCACGTGACTTTCTCTTCATAAAACCTCCAGGAATAGGATTAAGGCCCACCCAGATTCAGTAGGTCCACCACGCCTCAACTCAAAATAACATCTCCAAGAGGTCCTGTTTACAGTGGGATCACACCCCCAGGAAGGCATAAAGATTAAGGACATTTTTGCCCCTGGAGAACATAATTGAACCTCCCACTCCCAGCTAAAGGGTTTGGACCTCATCGTATAGGGGATAGGAACCAGGAAAGGGCTGGAAGCAGCAGTGTTTTACAGTCTATCAAAGCACATTTTAAAAAAGCAGATCTTTACAACCTGTGAGAAAAATGATGGCATTTACTTCAGAACAACTTTGTGTTACTGATAGCCCATGTTTTATGGAGCAGCATTTGCAATTACAAAAGTGTGTTTGGTTAGTCTTAGAATGTTTCATTTGAGGGCATTGGCCATATTTCTTCAGAGTCGGAGACCTGCCTTTGGGTGGAGCCCTAGTTGTGTTTAATGGCCCATACTGGGGCGTCTTCAGAGTTTAGACCATTCCTTGAGGAAAAGTAGTAAGCACATTCAACCCCTTAATCATGTGAGTTTGAGTTCATATTTTTTCTAAGGAACCAGGCAATTATGTAGCTATCCAATGCAGGTGAGTTCATCAAGTTCCGCAGATGCAGTAAAGAGCTACCCGCTAGATTTATGGGGGAAGTGGAACCATTGCTCCGAAAATAAAATATTCATGAAATAAAGATGAGATCTGCACAAATGGGAGATGACACGAGAAGTGAGAGATGATTCATTCATCACAGGGCTGGGAGCTTGGCATTCTTGTTGCTTTCTGTCTTGCCTGTTTCCCCCCATACCCTACCCCGCCTGGTCCCTGCTTTCACTCCAGATTAAAGATTAACAGCATGGCTTGGAAATAAGGGCAGAGGAACAGCCAGACCCTTCTTTTCTGGCCAGTGGGCTGGCTTCTGTCTGCATGCCTCCCACGGCAAACTCCCGCTCTCCCTGGAAGCTTCCAGCTTGGGGACACTGCCTTTGCTCCACATCCTTCCCAGCCTCACTCTTCTGTTGCTTTTCTTCAATGCCATGTAGATATTTTCTCTTCTGCATCTTTTCCCTCTTCATTTGTGCCAACGTCCCACTGTTGCTTGGATGATTTAGCAAATGAGGTGTGAAAGGGCTTAAGGAAGTACCTAGCCCATGGTGGGTGCTTGGCAAATTGTGGCCAAGGGGCTATGGATTCCCAAGGACCTTGTGGTGAGCAGGTAAGGAATGTGAAGAAGGCATCAAATCTCAGGTCACCTCCCCAGTGCTGGGCAAATGACAAGTTATGCTTGACTCATCTCAACAACGCTAGAGGAATGACTGTTTGTTGACCCATGGAGAAATCAGACTTAGAAGTGGTGGGAGCAGAGCTGGGATTTGAACAGTATGTCTGCCCCCAGAGCTGCTCCATGTCTTCCTGCCATGTCTAAGGGCCTGGGCACTGGGGCTTTTGATCCAATGTGTGCAGGAGCATGCTTCCTACCCAGAATTTTCCAGAAAGTTTGGGGAATGAAGGTTTGGACTCAGAGTGCTTTCCTGGGCCAGGCTCCTGGCTACTGGTGAGGCGTCTACATTCTCTGAATGCCCGTTTCTCTCTTCTGCTGAACACTGAGCCTGGCCTGACAGGCGTCACTGCTGAGATCAGACAAATTGGCATGAGAGCGAGGTTAGGTAGTGCGTGTTGCAGCCCTTAGCCTGGGGCCTTCCAGTAGGAGGGCACTGGACATTTATCCTCAAAACCAGCTCAGACTTTACTTCCCTCTCTAAAGCCTCTCTGGCCCACCAGCACTGTCCACTCCCCTTGCACATATATTGGGTGTAATTCCACATTGCCGTTGTTTGCCTGCCTTCTGTGCTTTTAGTCTGCCACAATTTCCTCACCTCCGCATTACCATCTGTTTCCCAGTCTCTGGAACAGTGGAAGCCCTCATTAAGGGGTGATGAATATAATTGAAGTATGAGTACATCCTGTATGCCCAGGACCAAATGGACGCTTTACAAAGAACCCTAGCTCTTCTGGTAGTCGATACTCAAGAATGTTTACTGAATGAATTAATCAGTCTGGGCTCTTATAAAGAAAACATTGCTAATGGTAAATTGCTGAGTAATCATTGCAGCTGGAAAAACAATGGCTTTCAATTTTGGCTCTGCATCAGAAGTGATTGATTCTGGTGCTTTTGAGACATACAGATGCTTGGGCCCTGTTCTCCAAAGGGTCCTATCAAGTTGACCTGTTAGTAGGCCATGGACAACTGAAATTTTTTTTAAGTTCCCCATGTGCTTTGATACTCTTCCCAGGAGGAAACCCACTGGTCTACACAATCCTTCCAATGCAAATGGGAACATGTAGCCTGACAGTGGGACATGACACGGGTTTTGGAGTTGGGTAGATGGCATTTTGAGACCTTGAGCAAGTCTTCTCACCCCAGCCTCAGTTCATTCCTCTGCACACCTGCCTCCACCACCAATGACGGGAGGAGGTCATTAGCTCTCTCGTCTCATTGTCCTCCCTACAAAGCCTGCAACTGAGCTGATTGGAACTCTTGCTCCTGCAAAACTGCCCATGATCTCTGTAGGCCACTTCGTTGCCTTAACATTCCTCTCCTTTGCTCTTCTCCAGCCATTCCTCTCTGATCTCGAGTCCAACTCTTTGGGGTCAGGCAAGACTTTGGACAGAGCTGAAGAAGCTCTCATTAAGGGAATTCCTCCTAGCTGTTGGGCCTCATTTACCACCTAGTTGGTCTCAGTGTTAAGAAAGAACCTCACCTACAACTGTCCCCATCAGGTGAGAAGTCCCTCATCCCACGTTTAGTTCCTGCCCGACGTGAAGTAGGAGCTGTTGGACTCCAAACAAAGTCAGTCCTAACAAGTCCCAAGTGTAAGCCACTGCTACATAGATGAGCGTTTAGTTAATTACCATTTCCAGTACACTATGTTATTTTCATGTTGGTGAACAGTGGCCTAATTACAGAACTTTATCTCTCTGCAAGACAATGCCTCTGAGAGATTCCCCAGTAACCTTTGTCAGTGCATCTGTCATCATATTTAATACAGGGTGAGAAATGCAGAGCTGGAATTTGGCTGAATTCTTGATAAATGCAGGCAGTGAATTTTATGTAGTATTCAGGGATGTTTGACTAGGTCAGCTATGTATGGTAAATTAACGAAGACAGAAGCAAGTTTCCAAGTCTCTTTCCACAGCTGGCATTACCTGGCTGAACATTGAAACCTTGGAATAATGAGGATGCAAACTGATGTAGTTCACATTTAGAAAAAGCCCATTATCTGAATTTGCATAACATCATAGAATGCACCATTTTGGCTGAAATATGGATAATTATTCAGATCACTCCTGCCCCTTTCCTTGAGCAGGGTGATTTCTCCTGCCTCCTCTTCTTTTGGCCAGAGACGCAGAGACCATGGCCAGACATGACCTTGCACGTGCTAAATCAGTGGCCCCAAAGTGATAGAGAAGACACAGCTTCCAGGGTTTCCAAATGAGGTGGTTTGCTCCCATTCTCTGCACTTCAGCTCTGGTCCCAATGGACAGCTGCAGGAGCATGCAGCTTAGAGCACAAGTGAGACTCAGAAATGGGTGCTTTCGTTTTCTGGAGAGCATAAGGAGGCCTTTGCCTTAGTTCTGCCCATTTCCTTGTCCAGTTTAACAACCAATTTAAGAAGCTCTTAATGACACCCTCTTCTCCCAGGGCTTGTCCATCAGTAATGGAATTTGAACAGAATGAGCTCCAACTGGATGATGACTTTCTTGAAGCCCATTGTGGTGGGAAGTTCTCCCTGGAAAGTTCTCTTAAATTGTTATGGGCATTTCTCTGTCCTGAGTCAAGAAGGTTAAAATTTTGTGAACAATCTTGAATGGGAGTAGATTCCAACTGCATAACTTTGCAGTCTTTCTTGGAACTGCTTCCTTTGTCCTTAATTTCAGGCAAGGGGAAAAATATAAGGTTTTCAGAAACAAGTTATTTAAGCACTTTCCTCCAGAAATATGGACTTAAAGGCAATTGGGTGGTGTCCATACACATGCTCTGGGGTGGTCTTCAGGCTTTGATGGTATCTGATCAATTCCTTTCAGTTCTGTTTATTCTGATAGTTGGATGTCTGTGCCCTACCCCTTTTTAACTATCCTCCCCACCTCTTCTCCCATAGACTTCACTAGTGAAGGCATCTGTCTCAGAACCCCCCTGGCTTACCTTCTTCCTGGAGGATTTCGGTTGGTCATTCTTTCCCTGAAGCTCTGGAGCTTCCATTTGTTTCCCTGGCATTAGGTAGAGAGGGCACCCCTTGCTCTACTGCCACTCTCAACTCCCTGCCTTCCTGTGGCCTTCCTGGCGAGGAAGTTCTCCCTTGTCTCTCTCCAGATGCCAGAGAAACTGAGGTTTCCTCCCAAGCACCGATCCTGGCCCAGCATTCAGATGACTTGGGGAAAAAGGGCCAGGCCATTCTTTCCTAACCGTCAGAATCTAGAGTGAACTCAGCTGGAGCCAAGACACTCACTTCCCAATTCAAATTAAACTTTATTCCTTTCCATGCCCAAAAGGGGTCCTTAAAGCCTTGCAAGGAAAATAGAAAGGAGGAAAAGGCACGATTATGTAACTGACCAGTTGTTCCAACAATACCCCAGATCCCTTGGTCCTCAGTTCTCCTGCGATGGAAACAAAGGGCTCTGCCAGTGAGAGCTCCTAGTCTGCCCAGCCTTCTCCAAGTTTGATGGCTACTCCACAACTCTAATGGGGAAGGAGGGGACAGGACAGAAGGGAAAGTTATATTATCAAACCCTGAAAGTTCCTGAAATTCTCTCTCAGTCTGTTCCAACTTCCCGGCCAGACTTGTGGCCTTCATACATTTTGAAATGAAAATAACCTGAAGATATGAATATTTACCAAAACAGTTGTGACACTGATTTTGACCAATGGAAATTAAAGTGACACTCACTGGGGTTGTGACTCGGGGGAAATCACCTAACCTTTTGAACCTGAGCTTCCTTTTTATATAAAGTGGGGGTCATCACATGGTCTTTGGAGTGTTGTGAAATTTGAATGGCAAGATACATGGACCATATTAGGGGTTCAAGGACCATTCCCATTTTTTTTCCCATGGAACTCCTTTGTTTTGCTACTTTTGACCCTGTCAGTTCTTCAAAGCATTTTCTCCAAAGGGTCATCGCTGGGTGTGACGACATTTCTAAGCAGAGTGTAAAGGGATACACGATGCAGCCAAGGCCAACATGGTCTTCGCTAAGTAGGGGTCAGTGTCCCAGGCCACTGTTCTGCAGATAACTGAGGATTGGCCATACTAGGGAGGGGAGGGGAGAAATCAGAGAAGGGTGCTGACCCTCTATCCACCACTCTCAATAGGCCTGGTGTCTCCAGGCCCCCCAGGGTTTACACGAAGCCAGTTTGAACTCATGTTAGGGCTTGACAGGACCTTCCTGTGCTTCCCTCCAGGACAAAGAAGTGAATCTGGAGCAGGTCCACCGGCGCATGAACAGCCTAATGGATGAAGACATTGCTCACAAGCAGATTTCCCCAGCATCGATCGAGCTCTCGGCCCTGGAGATGGGGGGCCTGGCGCCCGGCCAGGCCCTGGAGCCCACGCGGGAGTACCAGAACACCCAGTTGTCGGTCAGCACGTTTCTGCCGGAGCAGGGCGGCCACGGCACCAGCCGGACACTGTCTTCGGGGCCCAGCAGCAACCTGCCGCTGCCGCTGAGCAGCTCGGCCACCATGCCCTCCATGCAGTGCAAACACAGGTCGCCCAACGGGGGGCTGTTCCGCCAGAGCCCGGTGAAGACCCCCATCCCACTGTCCTTTCAGCCTGTGCCAGGAGGCGTCCTTCCCGAGGCCTTGGACACCTCCCACGGCACCTCCATCTGACCGCACCGCTGTCCTCCTGCCCGCCCACCCACCTACCCGACCAGCAGAGCTTTTTAATACCAGAAATCAGCCACACGAACCACACGCACACACACACACACACACACACACACACACACACACACAAAGACTCTTATGTTTTTCTTGTACATATGTGTAAATAATGACAGAATGGAGTGGGGTAAAAGTGTATTTTGAATATTCCCAATTTTCGAAGTCAGTAAAAAAAAAATCACACAAAAACTGTATGAATGACTTTGTAAATTTTGTTCTATATGAATAAAAAGGCAAATTACTTGTGATCATTCTGAAGTGCCAAAGAAGCCCCCTGTTCCTGGGTCCTTCTGAGGACAGGTGAGGCGGTCAGAGAAGGAGCCCCCTCCTGCCGGGGGTGAGGGGCAGAGAGGCTGAGCTGGTCCCTGTAGAAGAGGCCCCCATGCTGCTTGCTGTTGTGCCACTGGCTTCCTGCTGGCCCTTCGCTCCTGGCCCCTGGTTCTTCTGTTGGTCCCTGACACTGCAGTAAGGGGAAGGGTGAGCCCAAGCCAGCGCTGGCCTTGCCTGCTGGGTCACTGTGCTCTAGGGTGATCAGCGGTTCCCGTTTGCCCGGGACTGAGGAAGTTTCCAGAATGTAGAACTTTCAGTTTTAAAACCTGAATGATCCTGGGCAATTGAGGACAAGTTGGCCACACTACCATTCTGTGCATGTGCCCCAGGGATCCGAGAGTAGCCACCCATCCTGAGGCAGCCGTCTCTGAGGATTCGGATGCAGATATGCAGCCGTGTCATCCTCTTGGCCTTGACTTGCACCTTCGTTAGGGTAAGTGGTAGAGCAATGGGGAAAGGAAGGCAGGCCCCTTCATTGCCTCAGAGAGGCTGGGCAGAGGTGAGCTTGAGCCTGGTAAAAAGGTCCATGGGGACAGGGAGATGCCAGGTGTGGTTGTCTGGACCAGGTGAGGAGGTGGAGTGTGAGGCCAGGTGGAGAGAAACCGTCCCCTCTGGTTTGGGATCTGTGGTCCCAGGTGAAGGGAGGAAAGAAGGGTCCCAGACAAAAAGAGTAAAAGCATCGTGGTTTAAGGTGAAAGGATACTGCTGGAAGGAGAGGGAGGTTGCCCCAGGTGAGCAGGCTTCATACTCTAGGGGATGAGCCTGCCGGGGAAGAGATAGAGGGGACCAGGTTGGCTCATGTCAGGGAGTGAGGCCTCGGCTTACCTTTGCGTGCTGTGGAGAGCAGTAATGCCCATCCCAGGGAAGCTGTTTGCAGCCCAAGGAGTAAAGGGCTGTCTCTGGGTCTTAAAACCTGCAGGCAGCCTGCCAAACAGGGCTGGAACCCAGCGCTCACCCACTCCCTGTGTTAGCACCTTCTCCAGACCAGAAGGGCTCAAGCAGAGTCCCAGCCCAAAGCGCCGGCCCTCTTGGCTGGGAGCCTCTTGTGTGAGATTCAGAGGACCTTTTCTGAGCTTGCAAATCTGCTGGGAAACCCCATTTCTTAAGGATAGGAAAACCTACCTGCCCCACCCTCCTGCATTGCCCTTTCTGGGGCAATTAAACTCTAGAACCAGAGAAATACCCATTAGGAGCAGAGTCATTTGAGTGATCTGAGCTGCATTAATTCAGCAACTCTCCTCAGGAAGACAAAGGCGATTCTGCTGTGTTAACCGGCCAGGATGGAGAACACAACCCACTTCGGCCCGGAGAGAAGACGGTTCACCCCTCCCCCAGAAGCAGTCAGGGAGCTGGGAGTGTGGGGCAGTGGTTATGGAGAAATAAAAAGCCCCATCGATTGCCTCCTCTATTGCCTTCTAGAGTTGCCTGCGAGATGTATTTATGAGGGCGATAACTAGTCCAGGATTGATTTCTTTCCGAAAGTCCCCAGCGGCCTGACTGAGCAGTAAGGAATGACTGCTGCAAACTGGCAACTAAAGCACCCCGAGGAGGGGAGTGTTTATAATTATGTTATTTATTTCTGGATGCCGAGGATGGCCTGATATTAGTTCTACCAATACGATCCGCTGACGCTTCTCCAACCAGAGCATATGGAGCCTGGAGCCTGCACACGTGTACGGGAAAGCCTGGGGTGCTGCGGGGGTGGGGGGGCTACTGTTACCCCAAGATGGGGCTGGCTCTGTTTTCTTACCATCGGCACTTTGGGTGGCCTTGCCTTGGATGGTCAATTTTTCATATGTATCACTCTATTTTTTTAATCAAACTCTGGTCTCACTGCCTTATCTTGCATCCAAGTCTGTTTGTCCCCAAAATGACCTGTCTTCTGGGGTATCCATGGATGTCTTTTTGGATAGCTTTGCTTAGATTGGGTGTCAGGATCAGGAGAGAGATGGAGAGAGAGAGAGAGAGAGAGGGAGAGAGAGAGAGAGAGAGAGAGAGAGAGAGAGAGAGAGAGAGAGAGAGAGAGAGAGAGAGAAATAGTAAGAGTACACACCTTCTTTGAGGGTAAAGTGTCCTGCTTATAAAATACCTTAACACCTCATGGTGTTGCTTTTCACCCTGTTAATTGTTCTTTTTTTTTAATTGACTACCCTTGGCATGAGGGTAAATGATTGGTGTTCAAGCAAGTTCTCTAGGAAAAAAAAATCTTCCCAACTTGAATTTCTGTGTCAGCTCAGAATGTATCTTTTTTTCCATGCTTTGCTCTTTGGATTTATAACTCTGTTTAGATATTCCATACATTTTAGGTATATTTTGTGCCTTCAGACACTGCAAATAATAATCGGCATTTGGATTAAATTTGTTTAATAATAAAACTTGAGTCTACTCCCTACCCTCTTATTCTCTGGGGCACAGGGACGCTGTGTGCAGGTCCCCGGCTTGCTGAGTCTGGGAGGGGACTCCGTCCGTTCGGCATGGTTTGGGGCATTGTGTCTACGTGGGACTCCGGTATGCCTGGGGTGGGGGTGAAGCTTCCTTCCCAGGGTGTATCCAGACTCCCCTCAACCTTGGCCAAGGGACAGTGGGAGTGACGTGATTCTAATTTTTGGTCAACTTAAGTTTCCTGTAAAATGTAAGTTCTGGGAAGATTCTTAGCAGAGAATTGGCTCATGAACATGGAGGAGCATTCCCACAGTCCAGTGGAAAGAACATTCTTCTAAATGTAAGCTGATTTGGTTTCATCTCTCATCCCCACATTCCCTCCTGACCTCAGGTAAGCGGCTTCTGTGCTTAGGCCTTGGGGCTAAGGGGGTGTCATCCTTGGAGGCCCACAGTTGGCTTCTCAATGTTTGATCTTCACAGGGACTGTGGGTACCATTCTCTGATGACAGCCCCATGGGCTCTGTCACCCCCCTCAGCCCAGGACCCCCAGCCTGAGCCCTGGACCCACTGGTGCATGCTCTCCAGCCCCACCCATTGCCTGGCAATGAAAGTCCCCCTTTGACTTCTGGACCTCGGGCAACCTTATATCAGTCTTGGGCTAAACAAGTGACCAAGACCTCAAATTCTATGGGCTGAGTAGAGAGAGCCCTGCCCTTGTTTTTCTGCCCCTGTTCCAGTGACAGGCTCCTCCAGTGTTGGGGGAAAGGGGTGTCTGGCCGGCATTTCCAGATCATCTGAACAGACAGGCCATGTGAGGATGTGATGGTGGAGAGCAGCAGCAGGATCCCTGAAGGGCTACGTTTTCTTAGTGAAGATCTTCTGGTTTCTAAAGACCCCAAATCTTGCCAAAGTGCAACTAGTTCCATACTTAGACCAAGAACATCCACCGGAAGAAAAGACCTTAGGCCTAAGTTCTGGAATGACAGGGAAGGGATATTTAGTTCCTATATCCTAGGCCTTTTCATGTACTAATGATAGAGATGGACAATGTCGGATCAGATGATTTGGGTCTTTGTGTCACCTTCCAAGGCTAGGAGCTACTTAATCATGTGCCGTCACCTTCATTTTCAGCAAACTTTCTTGATAAACTCTCCTTTCACCCTCATAAGTGCATATTCATGAATTAACTAGCATTTATGTCATAACAAAGTCTTGTGCTTCTAGCTTTGGCAACGCAAGATTAGATGAGAACTCAAAAAATTTTAACTGACCTTTCCTTGTCATGGGTACAATAAAAGAGACAGCATTTCTTTTCCTAATATTATGCATATTAGATATAATATTTTAATAATCAAAACATTCTTTTATTTAACAGCATTCATTGCTTTTATTCAATGAATTATGCTTGATTCTTATTATTTTCACACTTCATACCAGGAAACTGCAGATAGGCAACACCTTCCTGGGCCAATAACTTTAATCATTGCTTTTTCCCTTTCAGGGGTATTTAGTCAGAAGAGGTTACGAGAGACATGTACATACTCCAGATAAATAAGGTGAGCTAGTAGTCACCTAATTCAGAGGAGGAGGGATAATCATCTCTGACCAGCCCACCAGCTTTCCATTCTCTCACCTCTGAATTTAGCACTGGGCACTGAGCTCCAGGGAGGGGAGGGTTTCTCTCTGCAGAAAGAAAGATGCCAGCTACTGAAATTTGCAATGGCTGGGATCTGGAAGAGGATCGTACAAGCCAGGCCCAGTCTCTCAGGGTGAGTGGCCAAATGTGACTCCTGGAGAGCGCATCAGCTGGCAGATCCAAATGTACAGTTGCCAGGGCAACCAGGTGTCCAAGCTCTACTGGAATCAAAACACTCACCAATGCACTGAGACTTAGTGACACACAAGATAAGTATACAGAGATGCATATGCACAAACACACACGCACACACACCACCAAAGTCCATGCAGGCACACTCAGCATATCAGGCACAACAGAGTTTAAAAACACACAGCAATGTGCGTGGGTGATGCAAGCAGGTTGAGTCCAGTCATCAGATCTGGAAAATGGATTCAGGGAGATAAAAGAGGCTGTCTCAGCCCTTCCAAGCCCAGGGCACAGTCTCAATGTAACAATCAGCTAAGCGGTGATCTGCAATCAGCCGCCACGGTGGTGGGGGACCCTCTGCCTGCACAAGTGGCCTCTCTCCTGCCAGAAGGCCCGGTGTGCACAGGGGAACTCGCCTCTGTCGCCAGAACTCCAGCTCTGAAATCCTCCTGATTTGCAACCAGAATCCCTGAAATGTGCAAAGAAGGCCCAAGCATTCTCCAAGGCACCCTAATTGTTTCTGATTAAGAATACCCATAATCACATCCTTTCAGCTGCACCATTTATTGATCAGGCACTGTGTTCCAGGGACTGTACTATATCCTTTACCTGTAAATGCACTCTCATTCTCAGATCAGCCCTGTGAGGTAGAAATAATTATCCAAAAGTGAAAGACAGGGAAACTGAGACTGAAGAAAGCATGGTCCCAACACTGACAAACGATAGTGCGGGGATTCACACTTCCTCTTCCGTCCGACTCCAAGGCGCATGCTCCTGCCGCACAGCTGGTTCGCCCTGGGGAGGGAGCGCGGCTGGGCCTTGGCCACTGGGACCCTGCTGTCCTTCTCTGCCCCGGGCTCAGCCCAGCCCCAGCAGCTCCTCAGCCTCCACACCTGCTGCCTCCTCTCCTGTGGCTTCAGAGAGTATCAGTGAGTACCTGCTTGTGCACACCCACAGGGGCTGTGGCAACCCCAGGCCAGAAGGGTCCCTCCTAGCAGGGAGTCTGGGCCAGGGTCCCGTGAGCCTAAAGCTGTCCTCAGCCAGGCAGGATGCATGGCCAGGGCTACCTCTCGCCCTTGCCTGGCCAAAGAGCACCCTCTCCTTCTGCAGAAGTCCATTAAGTCCCAGGATAGACCTCAGAAGCACCTGAGAACTTTCTGAAATTATTTGCAAAAACCTGGGTGCACATATATGATGCATGTGTGCTTTTTCCAGGAGCAAGCTCCATATCTTTCAACATGTTCTTAAAGTTCTCAAATAAAAACTTCATCTGCTCTTGAGAGTTGGGTGTCAGGCAACCCCTGTGCCCCCTCCTCCCCCTTCAATGTTAGAGTTCACGTTGTGTAATCTCATCTCATTCCCCACCCAGAGAAGCTCTAAAGAGGAGAACTGTTACAGAATAGTAGCCGGAGGAGGAAGTATGGGAAATGGTTTGCAGGTAGGGACCTTGGGTTTGGATCCAGAGGTGGGAAAGCCCTACTGGCAGGTACTTTGCCTGGTGCAGGGGCAATCGGGTGATGCTGATTCCCAGACTCCAGTGTGCACGGCAGGTGGTAAGGATCAGGCAAAAGAACTGATATCTAAAGTGGAAGGTCTGAGCTTGAATCCTACTTCTGGTACGTATGGGCTGTGACATCTTAGATGCATTGCCTTACTTCTTTGACACTCACTGCTTTGTTTATACATTGGTGATCCTAATATCTACCTCTTTGTCTTTTGTGAGAAATCCATAAGAGAGCTGGAAGTTACTGAATGTTTATTGGGTGCCAGAGTTCTCCCTACATCATCTCATTTGCTCCCACAATTACTGGGCACATTTGCTGATGAGTAAAAGGAGGCTCAGAAAAGTTCAGTGACTTGTTTAAATGTGGGAGAAAGGATTTGAGGGCCAGGCAGTCTGCACCCAGAGACTGTGCTGCCAACCCAGGCCCGGTGTTACTACTTTGCACATGAAAGTGTCAAAATCATGCCTGGGACACATCTATTAGTGCTTGTCAAGTTCTTCTAGGCCTGGCTTCTGAGAAGGAGGACAGGAGCAGGGGTTGGAGAGCAGTGGGTCTTTATGCGCCTCAGTCCTCAAGCTGTCCAGATGGACAAATGCTGAGAGTCAATAAAATTAGTTAGACCCCGTTTTGAATTTCGCTCTGGACATTCCAGCCATGTGATCTTGGATTTGAGGTGATGAGAATAATTCCACAGAGCTATCTGGAATCTATGGTTTTTAGAATAGTTATTCCAGTTTATAAGCTGTCTATCTCTGACATCTAAGCCTCGTGTGGGACCTACCTAGATCCTGAAGGCATTTTCACCTTTGCCTCTTGAAAGTCAGTTGCTTTCCTTCTTCTTTAAGGTGGATCCAAGTGAAGCTCAGGGAAGGCAGCGTGGCTTTCTGCTCATCCAATAGTTACCAAGTGGGGATCAGATAGATGCACCTGGGAAAAAAATCTGGCTTTGCCACTCACCAGATGGTAGCTTTGCTCCTTCTCCACGCCCTCACCTGCAGGAAGGGGACACAAGTCCTGAGCTGTTGGGAGGATCGGTGACAGTGCAGGTGGGCTCTCTCATAACCGGCAGCTTTGGTGACACGGTGCGTCCCTGCTGCAGCTCCTTGCAGAGTCAACCGTTGAGCCTCTGAGCTTGGCTCACCCTCTCATTTTGTTGTATTCACTCAAGGGCCACTTCCGTCCTGCTTGGGCCAGAGGCAGAGTCACCCATGGAGCTAGGGAGAGCAGCATTTCCTTGTCCATCCCTAGAATTGGGGTGCTAGGTGCCCCATCCCTGTCCTGCTTGGAGCTAATTCTGATTGTTCTCAGAAAACAAAGGAAAAGCAGCCTAACTCACCCAGAAAATACTGGTTTGATTGTGAGCTTTTCAGTCAATGTGTAAGTGCCTGGCTTGTAGGTGCCCCCATAATGAATGGAAGACTGAGGGGCAGCGCCTCCAAGGCTGCTTGAGGCACGGAGGAGTGCTCCAGAATTTAGTCTGAGGGTGAGGTCCATGGCCATATATTTCTACAAAACCCCAGACCCTCGGGGGCTTCCTGGGAGATGGCCCTTTGTTTCTGAGGTAGGACCCAACCTTGTGTTTCGTGGGAACGGTAGGTGCATACATTTGGAGTGACAAGAGCATGTATTATGAGATTATTTTACCTTTACTCTGTGCCTGATTTTTAGCTTCTGCTTCTACCTCCAGCCTGAAACCCACAGCCGGTGGATCTTCCTCATTCAACAGCTTGTCGTCTGGACAAGCTAGGCTGTCTCATGTAGAAGGTACTTCTCACATTCAAGAAAAAATGTCAGAGCAAGCTGCTTTATCAGTAAAGGTCCTGTCTGGTAAGAAAGAGAAGAAACATTGAACCCGAGGACTTTGAGGAGAGGGACCATACAGAGAGATGATGTACATGGGATGATGGAGAAGCTTGGGCTAGAAGCCACAGTACTCTGTTACCAGCTTAAGACAAAAGGAGGTGGAGGAGCAGATTTTCTAACTGGCAGAGAGGGTGTGGGGGAAGGGCTGCTCAAACTGAGCTGAGACTTTCCTTTGAGCCTCCAGGGATGGAGCCATCCTATGGTGAACCCCCAAGAGCAAGCTTTATTCCAAGTATTCTTATTCATCCCTTGAGATGACATCACTTTCCCCTCCCTCGAATCTCCCGTGAGTCCAAGCAGCAGACGGCAAATGAGCCCACTGACCAACTTCCCAGACACAGAGCAGGCTGGATGGAGAAGGATGGGGAGTGGATATGGAGGAGAGGGGTGAGGGAGAGAAATGAAGGATAGATACAGCTGGACCCAGAGGGGAAAGGACAAGGACTCACTTGGATTGTGCGCCTACATGCCCTAGGAGAATGAACTCATTTCCTCCACTGGAAAATGAAGAAATTCCTTTTAGAGAAAGGGAGAACGTGATCCTCAAGGGTAATTATGTGACTTGGTCAAGGTGCTCCTAAATAAATAACCTGTGCTCCTTCCAGCCTGAATTGCCCCACGTGTCCAGAAGGTACAGACACCACGTACGGTCAGATACAGGGTCACCTCCCCAGCTCTGGATCTCGGCCACTAGGCTTTGCAAGCTTGTGGATAAGGGAAGGCTGGGTGGTGTACTTGGGATCCTGTGCCTTCACCACAGTTGGGTAGAGGGTCTGTACCCTGCAAAGCACTACACTGGGTCTGGAACCCACTCTTCTGAATGGATCCCCAAAGGATACCAAGAGAGTGAGTCTCACAGGAGGCAGTGTGTTGGAATCAGAAAGGTGTGCTTTTGAAGTCAGCTTCTGCCATTTTCTAGCTTTAAGTTCAGGGGCAATCACTTAACTGCTCTGAACATCCGTTTGCACATCTTCTCTATGACAGCAGCAATCCAGTCTCAAGGGATGGTTAAGAATACTTGGAAAAAATCACCTAGTGCCACCATCAGTAACTGGCACATAGCACGTGTTCAATCGATGACCAGCATTAGAGTAGGAATAATCATTGCAAAAAGCCTGGCTACCAGGGCCACATATATATATATTTTTTTTATTAAATTCAGTTTTATTGAAATACATTCACACACCATACAATCATCCATGGTACACAATCCACTGTCCACAGTATGATAACATAGTTATGAGTTCATCACCACAATCTATCTCTGAACATTTTCCTTACATCAGAAAGAACCAGAACAAGAATAAAAAATAAAAGTGAAAAAAGAACACCCAAATTGTCCCCCCAGCCCACCCCATTTGTCCTTTAGTTTTTATCCCCATTTTTCTACTCATTCATACACTAGATAAAGGGGGTGTGATCCACAAGTTCTTCACAATCACACTGTCACCCCTTGTAATCTACATTATTATATAATTGTCTTCAGGAGTCCAGACTACAGGGTTGGAGTTTGTTAGTTTCAGGTATTTACTTCTAGCTATTCCAATACATTAAAGCCTAAGAGGTGTTATCTATATAGTGCATAAGAATGTCCACCAGAGTGACCTCTCGACTCCATTTGAAATCTCTCAGCCACTGAAACTATTTCGTCTCATTTTGCATCCCCCTTTTGGTCAAGAAGATACTCTCAGTCCCACGATGCCGGGTCCACATTCATCCCCGGGAGTCATATTCTGCATTGCCAGGGAGATTTACACCCCTGGGAGTCGGGTCCCACGTAGGGGGGGAGGGCAGCGAGTTCACCTGTCGAGATGGCTCAGTTAGAGAGAGAGAGGGCCACATCTGAGCAACAAAGTGGTACTCAGGGGGAGACTCTTAGGCACAATTATATGCGGGTTTAGACTCTCCTTTGCAGTAACGAGCTTCATAAGGGCAAGTCCCATGATTGAGGGCTCAGCACATCAAACCGCCAGTCCCAATGTTTGTGACAACATCAACACCAGTCCAGGTGAGGATGTCCAACACATCCTCACTTTCCCCCAGATCCTTGGGACTGGGGAGGGGGAGGCTGTAAATATATTTTTTATTATCTGCAGGGCCACATATTTTAAACATAACATAAGTGCACACATTGTAAGTGTACAGATTGATTCATTTTAATAAGTTGAGCATTCCTATATAACCTGCCAATGAAGAATGGAACAAACCTGCCCTGCAGAAGCCTCTTTGTTCACCTTCCCAGTCAACACTGCGGGAACTCCGAAGTTACCACCCGCCATAAGCTCTGTAACCATTGATTAATTTCACCTGTTTGTGAAATATGTATAAGGAGAAGGAACAAAGTATTCTTTTTTTGGTCTGGCCTCTTTTGTTCAACATTGATTCTTGAGATTGTCTGCATTTCTGTATGAAGCTCATTTTCTTTGATGTAAAATATTTCATTGTATGAATATGCCACGATTTATGCATTTTGCTGCAGATAGACTTTGGGTTTCTTTTCATCTTGGGATATTGGAAATAATGCCCCAGAATATTTTTTGCACCTGCCTTTTGGTGAATTTATGCATGCCTTTCTGTTGAATTGCTGTGTCAGAGGCATTGCATATGTTCTACTTTATGTAGCTACTGCTAAAAAGTTTTCAAAAATAATTGTACTGAGAGTTGTAGTAGTTTTACATCCTCACTAGCGCTGGTGTTGTCGGACATTTTAAGGTTAGCCATTCTAGTGGGAGGGTTTTTAATTTTTGCTTTCTTGATGGCGAATGAGTTTGAGCCTTTTACTCCTGTTTTTTTGAATACTCTCTTGCATTGCGCTGTCTTCTTAAACGCCATTTCTTGCCCTTTCACCCTCTACTAACGGTATCTTTTGATAAACAGAATTCCCTAATTTATGTATAGGTTCATGTACCAATTTCCCCCTTATCCTCAATGCTTTGTGTGTCCTGTTTCAGAAAGCATTACCTGACCCAGGTCATGAATATACTCTCCTGTGTTTTCTTTGGGAAATTTTTGCTTTGCCTTCCACATTTTCATCTACAATTCACCTGAAACTGATTTTAGACTATGATTTGAGATATAGGCTGCAATATTTTTTGTCTTAATATGGGTATTCAGTTATCCTAGCAACAGTCATAGAAAAAAGTCCTTTTCCACTACGTTGCCTAGTCAGCTTTATCATAAATCAAGAGCTCTTGGGTGCTTTGGCCTGTTTTCATATTCTGTCCTATTTGTCTTCTTGTCTATTTTTGCACAAATAACACACTCTCTTATTTACTGTGGCTTTGTAATCAGTCTTGATATCTGGTAGTATAAGTCAGCTGTTGGCATCTCCACATAAATTTTAGAAACACCACCTTCATTTCCACAAAACTCCTCTTGAGATTTTGATTGAAACTGCAGTGAATCCATAGATAAACTTTGGGAAATTTGACTCCTTTCCATTCTTTTGCTTTCAACTTTTCTGTGTCCTTGTATTTAAGGTGCGTCTGTAGAATCAGATTAAAGTTGTGTGTGCGTGTGTGTGTGTGAGCGTGTGTTATAATTTAGTATGGTAATTGTATCTTTAATTGCAGTAATCAGTCCACTCACATTCAATGTAATTACTGATGGATTTGGAATTATATCTATAAATTTACTATTTTTTTCTATTTGTCCCACTTAGTCTATATTACTTTTCTTCTTTTTTGCCTTCTTAGTAGTGAAGGTAATGTTTTATTATTCAAAATCCTCTCTCTGTGAGCTTGTTAGTTACACTTTCTTAGATACTCTCATTTTGAAAGGAATTACTCCAGAGCTGTGAACACAATACTTTCCCTCCATTTAACCCTCTCCTGCCTTTTATTATTGTCATTTATCTTTATTCTATATATATTTTTCAGACAAGAAATTATTATTGTTATCTATAGTCAGTAATCATTTTGACTTATCAAATCATATTCCTCTCCTTTCTGTCTCTTTATTTCTTGTTCTGTGATTCTATTTTTACTGAAATTATTTTTCTTCTGGGAGAATAGCTCTCTTAAGAATTCCTCTTGCTTTTGGTTTTCTGGTGACAAATTTCATACCCTCTTCTTGGGGGGAGACTGGAAATATACCTTTATTTCATTTTTACTGTCAAAGGACATTTTCACTGGGTTCCAAATGCCAGCTTCCATAGTTTCTGTTGAAGTCACTTAGTATTATTGTGTTCCTTCAAAAGTAATATGTCTTTTTTTTTTCACCTCTGGATGTTCTTCAGAATTTTCTTGGTCCTTGGTTTTAAGCAATTTTACTGTGATGTGCTTCAGAGCAGTTTTCTCTCACTTGAATTTTCAAAATTTCCTGCATTTATAGGTTGTTGTCATTTATCAGTTTTCATAAAATATAGGCTATTCTCGCTTTCTTTTCTTTCATGTATTTAGACTTAAAAAAAATCCATATGGCCCTTTGTCTCTTTTCTGCTTTTTGCCATCCTTTTCCTTTTTAAAACTACCTTTTTCAGCCTAGCTGTTTTATGACCTATCGCATCTCTTCCCTTCTTTTTCTTTTTGTCCAAATGTCTAGATCACCTATGGGTCTATTTATATCGTTTTTTTTCCTATTGCTCATGTTTCTTTCATGCCTGGTAATTTTCTAGCTGAAAGTTGGACACTGTGTATGAAAAATTGCAGAGCCTCAGATTGGTAAGATGCTTTCCAGAGACAATTCACCCTATCTTACTGCAGGCAGCCTCAAGGGGACAGATCCCTCAGGCAGCCAGGGGCTGAGCTGACGTACGGCTGCCTTTCAGTTCTTCCTTCTGCTCCTGACTCACCCCCTCCTAGGCTGCCGCCCTCCAGGATCACAGCCCCAAACCTGGAATTTGTAACAAACCCCTCTCCTCATGGGCTCATTCTCATCTCCAATTTTTGTCTCCCCAGCACAGTGGGATTGCTTTTTTATTTATTTTTTAATAATAACGGGGAAAAATACTTAAACTTTTATTGAAAAGGAAACAAATGAACCTAGTTGTAAATAAAATTGCCAACATAACCATACAGAAGAAAAAATAGAATTTGTTCCAATGAATTTTGAGCACAGTAGTCTTAATGGCACATATTCTTTTTTATTATTATTAATTTTATGTAAAAATTACCAAAATTACAGATGCTCTCTATCCACCAAGCAACAACTCTCCCCATCTCCTGGTAACCCCTAATCTACTTTAAGCCTCTGTGAATTTTCTATTTCTAGATATTTCATGTACGTGAAATCGTACAGCATTTGTCCTTATGTGCTTTGCTCATTTTTTTTCAGCATAATATTTTCATGTTCCATCCATGTTTTAGCAAATCTCAGAACTTCAACCCTTCTGTATAATAATGCTATCATAATGTCCAAATAATATTCCAGCTACTCAGCTTCTCAGTTCCTTTTTGCATCATTTTCTTGGTCTCTTCTCCTGAACAGCTTAAGAAGAAGCACCAGGAAAACTGTCACATGCTATGACACTCATTTCACCATGCTCCATTTCTCTCTACGATCTTGGCCCCTTAAGACCTGCCTACCCTGAGTGGCCCAACCTGCAACTTTTATTTCCTCAGCTCTGTGAGATGGAGAAAGCTCTGCTTAGCTGATGCTCTTATCCTTGGGTTCTGCTCAGTTTCCTGGCTGGCTTCTCAGTGCCTTGCTGCCCATCAGAACGGTGATTGCCAGGGGGATGTCCTCCCACAGCTCTCCCCAGCATTGTAGCCCTCTACTCCTGGCTGCTTCAATTGCTCCCCAGCACCTTCAGACAGGGTTTTTATTTTATTCATTTTTTCTTGTTCTTCTTGGAAATATTGTTCTTAATAGATGGGCGTGGAAGTCCTGGAAGAAGTAAAAGTTGTGGACAAGTGTTCATAGCAACTTTGACAGAAATACAGATGCTGGAGAGAATACTGGAAGCTTCTGGGAGATCAGCTGTTACCATCAAAACCGTGAGATGACTTGTAGCTATAATTGAAGTCGTCGTATATTTCTGCAGATTAGAATTGTCTGTGATATATTGTGGGAGAGGTGAGACAACCATGTGCTCTATCCAGAGTCACCCCCAGGAAAGCAAAGGAAGTAGCTGCTCTGACAGATCATGGGGAAGCAGTTTCTTAGGCATGGATTAGAAGGAAGAGTCCTCATAAATGGGCAGCGAACGGCAGGCCCACGGGGGCAGGGTGGTCCACCAGTGTTGCTGATGTGCTAGAGCCTGCTCTGACCAGCTTGCAGGCACTGATGGTGCATCCCTCTTTTCAACCCTACATTCAATGACATTGCGTTAAGAATGCAAAATCACTGTGGACTCGGCAAGCACCTGCCTCAAGGCTTCATTTAATCCAGAGAGCTGGCTATAAAACATGTACTAGCATACTCTCATCCAGAAAAGATTGTGGCTTGACTAAGTCATGGAGGGTAGGTCATACACACTGAGTATGACTCAGTAGTAGGCGCTATGCTAAACTATTCACCTACATCCCATCATTTAATCCTTACAGCAACAGTGTGAGGTCAGATCCTGGAGCTGGGGGATTTTATAAACCTGCTTAAGCTCATGTAGCATCCAGGTCTGTTCTTACCCACTGCACTAGACATCCCTTCCCACAGCAGCACAAAATGGAAGGGCAGGTTCTAGACTAGAGGGACAGACAGGAGTCTCATTACTGAGAGCGGGCAGAGCATTGCAGCAGAGTCCAGGGCCTGGTGCTAGAACCGAGCACACACTGGGGCCACAGAGGAAATGCATCAGATGTGGAGGCAGGTCCTGCTCAGGGCTGGTCAACAAAGTGCAAGCCCTAGGAAGCTGGAAGGTGATAGCTCATCTTAGGTGTCTCATTGATGGATGGAAAAAGCACAGTGATGTGGAAGAGCAGAACCAGCAATATCAGAGGGCTGGATGCCAACAGTTAGCTGGAACTTGCCCGTGAGGCTTGGGGACAGCTTGCTGTGCTCTTAGTAAGCTGATGTCTCAAGAACCAGGCCTAGTCTCAAAGACATTGAAGCTCTAGGCAGGTGTTTCAGTCTGGGACTGGGGCTCCATCCAGGGCCCTTGCTTTCAGGAAGAGGTAGCTCAGTCATAACAGAACTAGCAGTCAAGAAATTGATTGTTCCCCAGTGATTTCAGGATGAAGGTAGGATGTGTCAGGGACAGAGATTTTTAGCTGCAGAGAAGCCCCTGCCAAGTTCTGAAAGCTGGTGGGCCTGGAACACTCTGTGGATTCAGCCAGCCCAGAAACAACACCAAGGCAGGTACAGGGTCTTGAACTTAAGGGGCCGAGGGATGGGGTGCGGTGCACAGACTGGACAGAGCAGCGACTGGGGTGCAACAGCCATTGGCCCAGTGGCAGCTGTTCTCAAGCCTGGGATCATGTTCAGTGCACATTTAGTTTGAGATACTGGAGTTTCTCTTCTTGTTTTTGAGTAATGTTCCTTTGGAGGCATTTTGGACCTGCCCTTGCAGAGCTTAATGGAAACTGAACCCACCCGTTGTTGGAAGAGTCTGGGAGATCCCAGGGGTGTGGGAGGGCCTGGAAAGGACTGAATGGTAAGAACAGATCACAGAGATAAATGAGAGGCAGGATGAGCAGGAGGGGCAGCAAACTTTATCAAGCATGATCATTTGCAGGGCACTGGCTTATTCTAGGGATATGGGGCTGCATGGAAGCTCGTCCTTCTCTCATGGAATGCATGTGGGGATATCAAAGCACACTGCGGTAAGGTAATCATGAGGATGACTTTGCAGACAGTTTGCCCAGGATGGTCCAGGCTTATGCCTGTTGTCCAGCAGAATTATGACTAATTCTCCTTTCACTCTCAAAGTGTTTCTGTCTGAAGGACATGTCATGTGGTCACTCTAGCTGTAGTGGACTTATGGATAAAGGGCTGTCAGGGTATTGCAGAAAACATCGTTTCTTCTGGGTTTAGAAATTTGAAGGGCAGCTGGCAAAAGGCAAGGCAAGGCTGCAGCCTGTGGAAGTTTCGGTGGGCTTTGAGGAGTTACATGTAGCTGGGAGAAGGGTGGACAAGGCCTGAAAGAGGAGATGAGGAAAGGCCAGAATGAGTTGCACTTGCTCTAAAGAGTTCCCCAGGCAATGGGAGCCATCAGAGTGTTTTAAGTGGAGGAAAACCTGGATCTGTTTGCTTTTTCCTAAAGTTCTGTCTAGCAGTGGGTGAAGCAGCAGGATGGGTAAAAGGGTGGCATTGGGGATGGCAGGTGAGCAGGTGCCGGCCATAGCTCAGAAATGTGAGAACATGATCCTGAGCCAAGCCAGTGCAGGGAGGATGTAAAGAACAAAGATGAATTTGAGAAAAATTATTCCTTGTTTGTTGCTATTGTTTCACCTGTTTGGTGGCATCTGTATCCTGAACAAACCCACCCACATGTTCTCCCTGTGCCTGCACACAGAGTGGAGCACAGGGGATGAAAGAAGCCCAGCAGAGAAGATTGCTGTCATTATAAATTCATGATCGCCAGTCTCAAAGAGGTCTGGATATCCTACTAGGTCTCTCTGTCGAATTCAGTCTTCACTTTGGCTACCAACTGTTCACACTTTTTAAATGCATGACTACATCTCCTCTCCCTTCACTTAACATCTTTTTTTCATTAAACTTTTTATTTTGAGATAATTGTGGATTCCCAGGCAGTTGTCAGAAATAATACAGAGAGATCCCATGTACCCTTTAGTCAGTTTGCCCCAATAATGACGTCTTGCAAAACTCGAGTCCAATATCACAACCAGGAAATGGACATTGATTCAGACAAGATACAGAACGTTCCATCACCCACAAAGATCCCTATGTTGCTCTTTTATATCCACATCCACTTCCCTCTATCCCACCCCTCTTTAACCCCTGCAGCTGCTAATCTTTTCTCCATCCCTATAATTCTGTTATTTTAAGAATGTGATATAAGTGGAGTTATTCAGTATGTAATCTTTTGGGGTTAACTTTTGTTACTCAGCATAATTGTCTGGAGATTGATCCAGATTGTGGAGTGTATTGATCATATGATCCTTTTTATTGCTGAGAACGTTCCATGATAAGGATGTGCCATGGCTGTTTTAACTGTTCATCTGTTGAAGGACATCTGGGTTGTTTCTAGGTTTGGGTTATTATGAAGAAAGCTGCTGTAGATATGTGTGTCCAGGTTTTTGTGTGAACCCAAGTTTTCATCTTTCTGAGATAAATGCCCAGGAGTGAAATTACTCGGTTGTATGGCAGTTGCGCATTTGGTTGTTTTAAGAAACTGCTCAACTATTTTCCTGGGTGGCTGTACCCTTTCACATCCCCACCAGCATGTACAAACGATCCAGTTTCTACATCCTCACTGTCATTCGATATTATCACTATTTTCTAATTTAGTCATTCTGATAGGTTTGTAGTGATATCTTATGGTGGTTTTATTTACATTCCCTAATGGCTAATGATGTTGAACATCTTTTCATATGCATATTTGCGATCTGTTTATCCTCTTTGAAGTAATTTTTTGTTCATGTCTTTTTTCTGTTTTCTAGTTTGTTTTTTTTTTACTGTTCAGTTTTGAGAGTTCTTTATATATTCAAGATAGAAGTCATTTGTTGGATAGGTGGTTGACACATTCTTCATCTGTAGCTTGTCTTTTTATCCTCTTTACAGAGTATTTCAAACAACAATTTTTAGTGAAGTCCAATGTATAATTTATTTCCTTTTATAGATAGTGCTTTTGTTGTTAGGGCTTTGATATCAGAGTGTTACATTTTACATTTAAATCTATGATATATTTTCAGTTAATTTTTGTGTAAGAATTGAGACTTAGGTTGAGTTTCTTCTTCTTCTTCTTATTTTTTGGCCTAAGGATGCTTTCTTGCTCTGGTACCATTTGTTGAAAAGGCTTTATTTCCTCAATTGCATTGCTTTGCACATTTGCCAAAAATCAGCTGGATGTTTGTGTAGGTCTATTTCAGGGTTCTATGTTCTGTTCCGATGATATATGTGTGCATCCTCCACCTACCATACAGTCTTACTGTAGCCACATAATAAATCTTTAATTTGGGCAGACCTATCCTTCCCACTTTATTCTTCTAACAAGTTATTTTATCTCTTCTGGTTCCATTGCCTTTTCATATATATTTTAGAATAATCTTGTCTATATCTACAAAATTCTTGCCAGGAATTTAATAGGAATCACACTGCACCTGTATATCAATTGAGGAGAATTGACGTCTTTGCTATGTTGAGTCTCCCAATCAATGGACGTGTTATGTCTCGCCATTCATTTAGATCTCATTTGATCTAAATGAACTGGTTTTATTAGATTGATGGTTAAGTATTTCATTTTTAAATCAGTGGTACTATATTTTTAATTTTGGTGTCCATTTGCTTATTGCTAGTATATGGAAATACAACTGATAGTTGAATGTTTATCTTGCTTAACTAACATAGGAATTTTTGCATATTTCTTGGGACTTTCCATGTAGACAATCATGTCATCTGCAGATAGAGGCAGTTTTATTTCTTCCTTTCCAATCAGTATGCCTTTTATTCCCCCCTCCCCTTTTTTTTTTCACCTTATTGCCCTAGCTAGAACATCTAGGACTTGGTGGAATAAAAGTACTAAGAGTAGATATCCTTTCCTTCTTCCTGATCCTAGGGATGAAGCATTCAGTCTTTGACCATCAAGTATAATGTTAGCTGTAGGTGTCTGTTATAGATGCTCTTTATCAAATAGAGGAAGTTCCCCGCTATTCCTATTTTCCTATGTTTTCATCATGAATGTGAGTTTAATTGAGCTTAATGCTGTTTTCGAATTGATTGATATGATCATGTACTTTTTTTTCCCCATTAGCTTTTTAATGTGGTAGACTATAGTGATCAATTTTCTGATATTGAACCATCCTTGCACCACTGGAATAAATCCCACTTGCTCATGGTGCTTAATTCTTTTTATATATTGCTGAATTCTATTTGCCAATATTTTGCTAAGGAATTTTTCATCTGTATTGTCTTAGTTTGCCAGATCTGCTATGACAAATACCACCCAATGTGTTGGCTTAATAACAGGAATTTATTGGCTCCTGGTTTAGAAGGCTGGAAGTCCAAGATCAAGGCATTGACAAAGCCCTGCTTTCTCCCTGAATTCTGTAGCCTCTGGTGCCCAGTTGCTGCAATGCTTGGGGTGCATTGGCTGTCATCTCTGCCTCCCGTCGCATGTTGATCTCCTTATGTCTGCTCTTCTGGCTTCCACTGACATCTGGCTTCTGGCACCTCTTCATAAGGCCCACAGTGATATGTATTAAGACCCACCCTGATTCAGTTGGAGCACAGCTAAATAGTGTCTTAGATGATTCTATTGACAAATGACTATACACATTGATGATAATGCATCTTCCAGGGGTCCTAATCACAAATGAGTTCACGTCAGTAAGAGAGCAGATTAAGAAGAACATGTCTTTGTTGGGGTACGTGATTGAATCAACCACATATATTCATTAGGAATATTGGTCTATGGTATTTTTGTTTGTTTTTGTACTAAGTTTTTCTGGTTTTTGTATCAGGATAATACTAGCTTCATAAAATGAATTGGGAAGTGTTCCCTCCTCTTCTACTTTCTGGGAGAATTGGTGCTAATTCATGTTTCGATATTTGGTAGAATTCCCCAGGGAAACCTTCTGGAGAATGAATTTCTTTTTTGGGAGTTTGTCAATTACAAATCAGTTTTGTTACTAGTTAAAAGGCTATTCAGATTATCAGAGTCTATAGTGGTATCCTCTGTTTCATTCCTGATATTGGTAATTTGTGTGTTGTTTTCTTTGTCACTGTTGCTAAAGGCTTGTCAATTTTATTGATCTTTTCAAAGAACCAACTCGGTTCTCCGCTGTTTTTCTGTTTGCAATTTTATTGATTTCTGCTCTTATCTTTATTCTTTCCTTCTTGTTACTTGCTTTGGATTTAATTTGCTTTATTTTTTCTAGGTTCTTGAGGTGGGAACATATATTATTATTTTGAGATCTTTTTTAATTCATGCATTTGGCACTATAAATTTCCTTCTCAGCACTGCTTTAGCTATGTCCTACGAATTCTGATACGCTCATTTTCATTTTCATTCAGTTCAGTGTGCTTCTTTATTTCCCTTGAGACTTTCTCTTTGAACTGTGTGTTATTTAGTAGCATGTTGTTTAATTTTCAAGTATTTGGAGATTTTCCTGTCTTTCTGTTAACTGATTTCTTGTTTGGTTCCACTGTGTCAGAGAACATACTCTGTATGATTTCATTTATGTTAAATTTGTTGTGATTTGTTTTGTGGCCCAGGATATAGTCTCTCTTGACATATATTCTGGCATATATTGAAAAGAATGTGCATTCTGCTGTTGTTGGGTGAGGCATTCTATAAATGTTGATTAGAACTTATTGATGGCTTTGTTCAGTTCTTTTATATCCTTGCTGATTTTTTAGCTAGTTGTTCTATCAATTGTTGAGAGAAGGTTGTAAAAGTCTCCAACTCTAATTGTGGATTTGACTATTTCTCCTCTCAGTTCTATCACTTTTTCCTTCATATATGTGTCGTTTCTGTTGTGCATATGCATTTAGTATGGCAACGCCTTTTTGGTGTCTAGCTCTTTTATAAGTATGTAATGCTCCTCTCTCTCTGGTAATTTTATTTGTGCTGAAGTCCATTTTATTTTATATTAATATATCCAGTCCAACTTTTCTTTGATTAATGCTTGTATAATATATCTTTTCCTATCCTTTTTTTTTGGTTTGGTTTTCCAACCTGCTTATATTATAATTTTTGGAATGAGTTTCCAGTCAACAGCATATTGTTGAATAATGATTTTTAATCTACCCAGAAAATACGTGTCCTTTAATGTAATTACTGATTTGCTAGGGCAGAAGCCTGTTTTTGTTTGTTTTTTTTTTTTCTCTTGGCTTTTTCTTTTTTTCCTTTCCTTTTTCTTGCTTTCTTGTCTTATACTTGAACATTTTTTGAGTTCTATTTTGATTTATCTGTGGTGTCTTTCGGTGTATCTCTTTGCTTAGATTTTAAATATAACATTTCAATTAGAGAAGTTGTAGGTTTACAGAAAAATTGTGCAGAAAATTCGGAGTTTCTATTTCTCCCCCACTATTAAATCTTGTATTAGCATGATACCTGTATTACCCTTGATGAAAGAATATTATTATAATTGTACTATTCACTAGAGTCAATAGTTTATATAAGGATTCACTGTTTGTGTTGTATAGTCCTTGAAAAGTTATTCTAGTAATACGTATACAACCTACCATTTCTCCGTTTTAACCACATTCAAATATATATAGATTTTAAATGGTTACTCTAGATATTACATAAACTTATCAAAGTATGTTGATGTCATCTTTTTACTAGTTGTAGTAAAGTATAATAATCTTACTTCCCTATCAATTGCTTCACCCTTTACTGTTTATAACATAATAATTATTACAAATATACTATTTATACACATTTAGAACCGTATCAATGCTAAAATTTTTGCTTCAACCATCAAACATAATTTAGAAAACAAGAAGAGAAGGAGTCTATGGTATTTATATATTATTATGTATTATATTATATTAATTATATTATATTATATATTAATTTTTGCTTACTGTATGCTTAATTTCTTCCTGATGTTGCAAGATTCCTTCTTTTCTCATTTCCTTTCTGTTTAGAGAACTTCTTTTAATAGATCTGCTGGTGACAGATTTTCTTAGCTTTTCTTTTTCTGAGACTTCTGATTTTCCCCTTTTCCTGAAGGTATTTTCATAAGATACAGGATTCTTTTCTTTCAGCACTTGTAAAATATTGGACCATTTCTTTCTGGCTTCCATGGTTTTTGATGAGAAATTAACTCACATTCTTTTTTTATTTTTTACCTTATAGGGAAAGAGTTATCTGCTGCTGCTTTCAAGATTTTTTCTTTGTCTTTAGTTTTCAGAAGTTTGACTATGATGAGTTTCTGTGTGGCTTTTTTGGAGTGTTTTCTGCTTGGGGTTATGTTACTATCTTCAGTCTGTGGGTTTATATCTTTTGTGAATTTGAAAATTTTTCAGCCATTGTTTCTTTGAGTACTTTTTGCATTTCTTCTGTTTCCTTCCTTTCCTCCAACACTCTGATGACTGGAATATCCCACAGGTCTCTGAGGCTTGGCTCATTTTTTTTAGTCTACTTTATCTCTTTTGTTCAGATTTGGTAATTTCTATTGTTCGTTCTTTAAGTTCACTGATTCTTCCCACTATCCCCTCCAATATGCTGATTTTTTAATCTTTCGTTATTGTATTTTTCACTGTCGAATTTGCATGGGATTCTTCTTTATATCTTCTACTTCTTCGCTGAGACTTTTAAATTTTTCATTTGATTCAAGCATATCTCTATTTGCTCATCAAAGTGTTTTTATGATGGCAGCTTTAAAATCTTTTGTCAGATAATGCTAGCCTTTCAGTCTTTTTAGCATTGGCATCAGTTGTCTTTTTAAAATTCAGTTTGATGTATTCCTGGTTCTTGATAGGACAAGGGATTTTCTGTTGAAATCTGGACCTTTGTAGTATTATTCCAAGTGGTTCTGGATCTTATTTGGACCTTCTGTTTTAGCTGGTTAAAAACAGAAATGAGTGGGTGCTCCCGGCTCACTATCATGCGGGGCTACACACCAGGTTCACCCTTTGGCTTCCACTGACACCCAAATTCATGGGGGCTCTTTGTTACTACCTCTGAGTGGGGGTGGGAGTTCATTTCCCCCACTGGATCTCCGTGATACCTTGATGGGAGGTGTCTCTTTACCTCTGGGCAGCAGCAAAGAGTTCTGACCCTCCACCAGCCTCTTCCGTCTCTCGATAGTGGGAAGGGAGCGAGGTGCCTTTTCTTTTCTGGTTTCCTAGTCGGTTTTCTCTGTTAGCACCCCAGTTTTGGGGAGATGCCTCATTACATCCTGGTGGGGGTGGAAGTCTGGGCTCCCTACTTGGCTTTTGCAGGTGTGAGTGGAGTGAGGCCACAGTCGTTTCTTTGATATTCAGCTGGAGTGGACTGCTACCTTCTCAAGTTTTCTCTCTTGCTAGGCTGTCAATTTCCTGGTCCTTTGGCTAGAGAGAGTAGGCTACTGTTGAGGCTGGTTTTTGTTTAGTTTTGTTTTGTTTTGTTTATTATCTGCACCTGTTGGTGTTTCCAGGTTGCCAGCTTTTTTTGGCTCCAAGTCTGAGATACGTGAGGCAAAAGAAAACCCAGAGAACGCATACCATCTTGTTCCTTAGGTCCTGAGTTTCCTATCTGGTCTGCTTTCTTCTCTCCACCTTTGAGATTATTCTTATATTTGCTTTATTTATAATGTATAGTGTTTTTAGCTGTAATTAGAGGAAGGAATATGGAAGAATATGCCTACTCCAACTTCCTAGAAGTGAAAGTTTTCACTGAAATTTTTTATCCCATATCCACTTTACAGAATAAAATAAAATAGTGAAATTAAATGAAATAAAGTAATGACATGAAATGAAATGAAGTGATACGAACAAGAATTCCCTTGTCTTTCCATTGTTAAATCAGTTACAACACATGCATCTTCCCCAGTATCTCCCCCTCTTTCCTATGACAACAGAAGAGCCTGCCACACCGTCTCCCCCGAACACCCACTCCTGCTTCCCAGGAGCATTAAAGCTCAGGTTAATTATCTTTCCTTTCCTTTCTATATAGATTCCTCCTCTTAACTAGATTTTTCTATTAGCTTTTAATTGTGTTCAAGCCCTTTCCTTTAAATACAAGTCAAATCCCAGGCTCACATTCCCTCCAGCTATTGCTTTATCTACCTCCTTCCTTCAGTGAACTTTTTGAGAGAAAATGGCCTTATTTCTTTACCTACTACGTATTCCTCAATGATTCCAGTGCAGCTCTGGTTTCTGTAATTCCACCTCCAAGTGAGAGCTCTGAATGGGGATATGGCCACATGCATCTTTCCTGACTGCTCAGCACCTTTTGGCCCTGATAACCACTCCGTGTTTCTTGAAACACTCTCTGCCCTTGGCTTTCTGGTTTCTTGTCACTACTTCTCTGTCAATTCTATGATCGCAGGCTGTCCCCTGGGCACTCTCATTGACATTATGCCTTCACTCATCACCCACGTACATGCAACTCACACATTTTTATCCAGCCTCATCTCTCCTCTGAGCTTCACACTTGGAATGTGAATCTCCTCTTGGAAGGCTGAACATCCCTGCAAACCATTATATCCACAATTGACATCAGGACTCACTAACAGTATCCCCTACTGTTCTATCACCGAGTCGTCCTCCCCTTTTCTCTGTGTTGGTGAATGGACCACCATCCAGCCAGTGAGAAAAGCCAGGGACCTATGTAGGAAGCAGACAGGATGCCCTCTTCTCCTTTGTCTCCCGTGTTCAGCACATCGCTGGGTCCTGTTGGTTTTCTGTCCTAAATGACTCCCCAACTGCCCACTTCCGTGCAGTCCCACTTCCCTCACCTGATCCAAAAGCCCGTCACCTCTTCTATGCCATAGCTATTGCCAGGGCCACCTTGCCACCTGTCCTTGCTCCCCACCAAACTGGTGGCTGAACTGTGACCATCTTTTCAAAGCTCGAGATGCAGCCTTCTCTGCCTGTCTGTCCCTCTCTCTGTCTATCTGTCTTGGTCTCTCAATCTCACACACAAGCACACACAAACACACATGCTTAAAATCTGTTAGTGTTTCTTTCCATTGTCTTACCAGTGCTCCTAGAATAAAGACAGAGCTCATTACGTGGTCTAAGGCTCTGGGTGGTTTGCTTCCCCCTAATTCCTAGTCTCATTTTGCACCATTTCTCCCCAATTTCTGCCACAAAGGCCTTCCAGTGACAAGAAAGCCCCACAGTGCCCCTGACCCAGGGTATTTGCCTACCTAGTCTCTCTGCCTAAGCCCTTTTAGCCCCTTCTATCTAACTCTTTGTCTCTCTCGTCCTTCAATTCCTGGCTCATTCATCACTCCCTGATCTCAATCTCTTTGTAATTTTTCATAAATTTGGTGATTGTCCCTTATGAATGTCTGTGCCCCTCCCTTCGATTATCAGAGCCATAAGGACAGCGGTTGACAATTTTTCTTTGTCTGGACATGCCCACCCCCTCCCATGTGGAGCTACAAAAGCTCACAGTGTCATCGTGTGGCACAAAGTGCATAATCTCCCTGGAGCTGGGCATCGCTGCAGCTAGAGTCATTTGCCTTACATGCAAGAGGGTTCCAAAGAAATACGTTGGAATGAATGAATAATGTTAAGTCAAATGACTTAATATCAAACGGATGTTTGTATTGGGGTAATTGATAAGAAGAAGTAAAATATTATTAAGTTTTAATTTCGGGTACTTTGATCAATATAATGCCATCAACCAAAATAAAGATTTAAAAAACAGGTTTTAGAGGAGGAGGTTGGATTTTTTTCCATATAATTTTTGCCATGTAATTGCAAATGTCCTGTCTTAAGTTGAAGTCATATAGATGCTATGTGCAGTCACATGTGTAGATAAAATCTTCTTAGTGGGGATAGAACTCTGAGGAACTACCCAAATATTAAAAATGTGCCTTCACAGAAGTCAAAGGATCAGGAAGTCTCAAAAAGAAGGTATGTTATTAAAAAACAAAGAAGGAGAAAGTAAATGACAAGTATTGGTGAGGATGTGGAGAAATTGGAGTGCTCTGCATTGCTGGTGGGAATGTAAGATGGTCAAATGGTGCAGCTGCTGAGGAAAATAGTTTGGGGGCTGTACCAGTTTGTATGTATTATGTTCCCGAGAAAAAGCCATGTTTTTTGATGCAATCTTGTGGGGGCAGACATATTAGTGGGGATTAAGTTGGAATGTTTGGATTAGGTTGTTTCAATGGAGATGCGCCCCACCCAACTGTGGGTGATGACTCTGATTGGATAGTTTCCATGGAGGTGTTGGCCCCACCCATTCAGCATGGGCCTTAATTAGTTTACTGGAGCACTATATAAGCTCAGACAGAAGGAGTGAGCTTGCTACAGCCAAGAGGGACACTTTGAAGAATGCATGGAAGCTGAGAGAGTAGCTGCAGATGTGAGACAGTTTGAAGATGGCCGTTGAAAGCAGACTCTTGCTCCAGAGAAGTTAAGAGAGGACAAACGCCCCAAGAGCAACCAAGAGTGACATTTTGAAGAGACACTGTGGCCTAGAGAGGAATATCCTGGGAGAAAGCCATTTTGAAACCAGAACTTTGGAGCAGATGCCAGCCACATGCCTTCCCAGCTAACAGAGGTTTTCCAGATGCCATTGGCCATCCTCCAGTTAAGGTACCCGATTGCTGATGTATTACCTTGGACACTTTATGGCCTTCAGACTGTAGCTGTGTAACCAAATAAACCCCCTTTTATAAAAGCCAATCCATCACTGGTGTTTTGCATTATAGCAGCATTAGCAAAGTAGAACAGGGGCTCCTCAAAAAGTTAACTGTAGAATTACCATATGACCTGACAATTCCATTCCTAGGTATATAACCAAAACAATTGGAAGCGGGAACTCAAACAGATACCTGTACACTAATGTTCGTAGAATTATTCACAATAGGCAAAAGGTGGAAGCAACCCCATTGCCCTTCAACAGGTGAATAGATAAAAGAAACCTGGTATATGCATGCCATGGAATATTATTCAGCCATAAAAAATGAATGAAATCCTGATACATGCGATGACGTGGGTGAGCCTTGAGGACATCATGTTGAGTGAAATAAGCCAAGCACAAAAGGACAAATATTTTGTCATTCTACTTGTATGAAATATCTAGAATAAGCAAATTCATAGAGATAAAAAGTAGATTAGAGCTTTCCAGGGACTGGTGGGAAGGAGAAATGGGGAGTTATTGCTTAATGGGTACAGAGTTTCTGTTTGGGCTGGTGAAAAGATTTTGGTAATGGATGGTGGTGATGGTGGCACAACATTGTAAATGTAATTAATTCCACTGAAGTGTACAGTAAAAATGGTCAAAATGCCAAATTTTATTATATATATGTGTATATAAATATATATGAGTGTGTGTGTGTGTGTATATATATATATATATATATATATATATATATATATATATATATATATATATATAGATAACACCACAATAGATTTTTTCAAAGGATGGTTTGGTAAATACTACTGAAGTTTTCAAATTTCCATTACGATGAGTTGTGGCATGGGATGGAGGACTTCGTCTTCCCTGAGGGCCATTAGGGGGATGGAGGGACTCAGGGGCGGGTGGGGTGATTGATGTGCAACACAAGGACAAAGGGAACCGGTCACTGACCCACAAGACGAGTCCAGGGGGCACTGGGCAAGTGAGGCCCCACTGAGGACAGGGGCAGGTTGGGACAGAATGGAGGAAGGTAAAGCAATTGCTCAGAGAAGAATTGAAGGTGTCCTGCTCCGTGGCTTCAGTTTTCTCAGTGATGTACAACCTCGACTCATCCAGTGAGAGAATGGGGGCAGGAGCCAGGCGGGTGGGGAGCCTGAGGACAAAGACAGACTGGAAGTCGTCACTCTGAGGAGGAGGAAAGGAGCCACAGGGTAGACGAGGGATCTCTGAGTGAGGCTAAAACTCCAGGGGGCTGGATTCACGTACGTGCCATGGGTTTCATTCAGCGGCCCTCTGTACCTGGGACAGCAAAGAGGAAACAGGGGGATCCATTAACCCGGGCATCTTCAGAGGCTGTGCAGAAGAAAGATTAAGGGGCCAGGGGAGCTGAGGCAACTGGTAAACACATAGTTGAAATGATTGACAACAGCAGCCGGGTTGCCGGGGGAGGAGGTGGAGCTGGGCCAAGGGTGATGGAACGGCAAAGCAGGACTGTGGGATTGGAGTTCTCCATGGGGCTTAAATTAAGGCAGGTTGGCTGGGAGAGGAAAAAGGAGAAATTTTAGTTAGGCATGGAGTGGTTAAACGTCAGTGGGTAGAAAAGGAGCAGTATCGCAGAACTAATGAAATACATAGAGACTGATGTTAGATGCATCTGTCTGTGTCTTGTCTCTTGTCATTAGCTGTGTGAACTTGGAACTCAATGACTTAATCTATAAAATAGAGATAATAATACTTCCGATGTTGGAAGCTGTTGTGAGAATTAAATGGGATAATGCCTGTCAAGCACTTAGCACAAGGGAGACCAGGCTAAACTCTCTAGGAGTAGGTGGATGTTTATCATCTTTCCTTTATGATGATTATGATGTGGCCTCAGCCTGTGGCCATGGCTGTGAATGGTTGTAGGTGAACTGAGGTACAGGGTTTGGGGGTAGAGGTGACTGGGACCTGAGACGGGGCTGTAAGATAATGATATCCTTGCCTTGGACCCCATTCCTTCAGTGGGCACTGCAGCTGGAGATAGAGCTCTTGGCCTTTCCTGCTCCCCCAAAAAAAGGTGCCCAGTAAAGGCAGCCCAAGGCTTAGCCCAGTTGGGACCTTCTTTTACCTGTAAGTACATGTGCAACCAAGTTCAGCTTTGTTTGCTCATGATAATTCCCTGCATATCATGTTGCTTCATGTGCATAAAAGGATGCCCAGGTTTTATCAATGAGACCTTTTTAATTGTTTGGTTTCTGCGTGTAAATTGGTTCTGAGTCAGCCAAATATGCTCGTAATTAGGAGACAAACAGCAGAGGCCAGTCGGTAGCATTGCCTTTTGCTTGTTTAAATAGGTGGCTTACTTGGAGTCAAGCCCTATTGATTCTGAGCAAGCTTTATTCAATTACTGCCCACGTGAGCTTTCAGTGCTGTGTAATCAGTGAGGATCCAGGTGGGCTGGGGCGTGACTCTGGGGACTTCTCAGGAGTGTTCGGTCACTGCATGTCCTGCATAGGAGATGGGGAGACTCTGGCCTCTACGAGTCGGTGCTCGTGCAGCCCCTGTGGGTGTGGACCCCATCAGCAAAGATCACATCAGGCTCCTGCAAGTCTGCTGGCCACCCAGGAGAGTCCACAAGTCTGGTGCCCCATGCAGCCTCAAAGACAGACCCAGGGGACAAAATTTGGCGTTCTGATCTTACCTTACTGGAGGAAAGGAAGCTATCATTTAGTAAGCACCTGCTGTGTGTCAGGTACTGTTCTAAATGCATTACTGGTAATAAATCATTTAATCACGTCCCCCTTTTTTCAGCAAGAAGACTTAAACTAAAGACATGAAATACCTTGTCTAAGATCACACCAGGAAAAAACAGGTTGTTAATCCAGGTCTTATGGGGTCTAAAGCCCACTTGCTAGTGGACTGCTAGTGTGTTCTTCCTGGTTGTCTGCATGTGTGTGTGTGTGTGTGTGTGCGCGCGTGCACGCGCGTGCCTGTATTCTTCCTGTTTTTGTGCCCCCTGCCCATGGCTTAGTGGGAAATCTGGACACAGTACCTAAAGGACTATATACTTATAGCCCTAGAAAGCACATATGTGGGGAACATCCAGGCCTGAGGAGGGATGTTTGGCAGGTCAGAGCAGGCCCTGGGTGTCCAGGGGCCCAAGGCCCATTGGGGTGGGTGGTGATGAGTTTCACTGGGGCTGACAGTCACCCCTGGGCCTGAGACCCTTCATGAAGAGCCATGGGTAAAGAGCCTGAGAAAGTTCCACAAAGATCAGAGATGAGGTCCAGCAGCCTTGGCTCTAACAGATCACCACACTGCGGGTGTGGCAGCCATCTTTCTCTTTGGCTTAAGTGACCTGAAATGAAACAGCAAGATGGAGAAGACCAGTAAGACCCAGGGATGGGGAAGGATGGAGTGTATGAGGTTCTAGAGGCTCTCTCTAGACAGAAGGGTTTCACTGGGATAAGGCAGACCAATGTGATGCCCTCTCAGAAGGAAAACAAAATAAAAGGAATGGTCGTGTGTTGGATTGAATTGTACACCCTGGTTTGTCATGTTCTTGGACCAGAGTGTGGACCCACTGTAAATACAATCTCTGTAAGCTCTTCAGTTATGGTTGGGCCCAACAGAGTCAGATTGGGCTTCAGTTAGGATTACCAGAGTTCTTTATAAGCAAAGTGAAATGCAGATGGAGAGAGAAGCCACAGGGAGTAGTGAGAAGCTGGAAGTCAATGGAACCTGGAAGAAAAAGGAGAAGGCACTGCCATGTTCATTGTCATATGATGGAAAAGCCAAGGACCAAGAATCACCAGCAGTCAGCCCCAGAATTACACAGTCTTTGGTGAGAAATCATCGCCTTGCTGGCATCTTGACTTTGGACTTCTCCAAGCCTCCAAACTGTGAACCAATAAATTCCCATTATTTGACCCAACCCACTGTACAGTATTTATTTTCACAGCTGGGGAGCTACAACACAAAGTTAAGACAGGAGTGGGGATTTAGAGGAACCAACCATCTAGGTTTGCGCAGGACTGTCCTGGTTTTAGCACTGAAATCCCCAGTTCTGAGGAAGCCCCTCAGTCTGCAATGAGTCAGCCTTGAAGGGCTCAGGGCAAGCATCAGAATATATGGCAGGGCAGTTAAGCATTGTCACTACAGTCAGTTATACCTCAGCCTCACTGTCCTTATATATGAAATAGGGAGCTCTTCTCTCTTGAACGGTTACTGTGAGGCCAGGTGCATAATGAGTGTTTGAGACTACTAGAAAAGGGACATGGGATTAAAATTATAGAGCGTTCTCTCTGAATGTGGCACTCCATGTCTGCTGTTTGCAATAGAGCATCTACTTTAATCTCACTTGCAGTAGTCTTATTGTTCTCATTTTAGAGATTAAAAACTGAATTATTGAGACGACAATTATTGCTCCAAATTACATGGCATTTGAAAGCCACGTAGTAGGTACAAGTTGTTGAATACAGATAAAAAAATTTTCTTTCCAGTGGGCTTGGGAGAAATCTGCCATTCACTGCTCCTGTGGGTCCCTTCTGCCACAAAGAATGGATAAGGTTGAAATGACTCTGATTTGAAGCTTCTGAGCTCTAGGGTGCCAAACGATTCTCAGAAGAGTTGGCTCTTTTATCCTAAATTTTGTATTTTTTTTTCCAGAAGGAAAATAGACACTCCTCTGAATTTCTGTTAAGGAGAGAGTTGGCCATTTCAGAGCAAATAAGGCAGAGACAAACTGGAATAAAATTTGCTGTAGTCATGTCCAAAAGTGCTTGTGAGGGATTATTTCTTCTTGGCTGAAAGAGAAATAATCAGCCCCGACACTGAAGGTGTTCTTGGGTATGAAATCTGTTTTTTACAGAAGCTGGCTGTGCAAGCATTCAATCAGGGGAAGGGATGTACACACCTTCGTAGCCACTGAAAAAAAAAATGGAGATTTTGTGGGGCTGAGGTTGCCAGACATAGCGGGGCAGGGTATCGGGGATGAGGCATCTGTGTAGGGAAGGGACTCCAGACATCTGCAGCAGGCTCAGTCCTTACAGACAAAGGCTGTGGGGTACTGGGGTTGAGTAGAGATTGCAGGTCCAGAAGCACAGGGTTTCATGATTAAGCATGACGTTAGCTGTAGGGTTTTAGGACTAAACATGATATTAGCTACAGATGTTTAAAATATTGTTGTTGGTTTTTGTTTTTTGTTTTTTTCTTAATATTTCTTACCAGAATAAGGAGTTTCTCTTCTGTTCCTAGTTTCCGGAGAGTTATTATCATGAACAGGAGATGAATTTAATCAAATACTTTAACTGCATCTGTTGAGATGATCTTGTTTTTCTCTTCATCATTTTGTTCTGTTGAAAGGATGAATTATATTATTTGATTTTTAAATGTTAAACCAGCCCTGCATTCCTTGGATTTACTTGGTCATTTACATATTACCTTTTTATAAATCACTATAAAAGTTTTGCTAATATTTTATTAATTTTGTCTGTGTCCATGTTCATGAGGGATATTGGTTTATAACTTTTGTCTTTTAATGTCTGTGACAGGTATATGTATTACTACTTTGTCAGTTTCAAAAGTGTGTTGGGAATTGCTCTTTTGTCATCTGAAAATTTGTGTGGGATTTGAAATCTCTATTTTAAAATTTCCTTAAATTGTTATTAAGCCATCTGGACCTGGAATTTTTATTGTGGAAAGATTTTTTATTATGACTTCAGATTTAATATATATTGAGTTATTTTGATTTTCTATTTCTTATTGTAATGTCTTGGTAAGTTTTACTTTTAAAGGAATCTGTGCATTTAAGCTTTATCAGAGGATTTATTATCGTAAAGTTCTCCATGCTGTTTCTTTATTATCCTTTTAATGTTTATAGACTTATAATGATGTCCTTTCTTTCATTCCTGATGTTGGAAATTTTCTCCCTTAACCTGTCTGGCTAGATTTTGATAAATTTTGTTGATGTTTGTAAAGTACTCATTTATTGATTTTCTCTTTCGTTGATCATTTTCTATTTTTTTTAATTTCTGATACTATTTTTTCTTCTACTTATTTTTGGTGTAATTTGCTCTTTTTCTAGCTTATTAAGGTGGAATTTAAAGGTGATTGGTTTTAGACCTTTCTTTTTTTTCTAATATAATTATTTAAAGCTATTTCCCTATAAGCACCTCTATGGCTATAACCCACAAATTTAGATATGTTGTATTTTCATTCTCATTCAATTTGAGACACTTTTTAAATTTCCTTTCTGATTCCTTCTCTGATGAATGAATTATTTAGAATGATATTACTAAGTTGCCAAATATTTAGGGATTTTCTGAATATCTTAATATTATTGATTTCTAATTTAAAACCCATGTGGCCAGAGAATATATTCTGTAGGATTTCATTCTTTGACATTGATTGAAACTTGTTTTACAACCCAGAATATTGGTCTATCTTGGTGACTGTTCTATATACAATTTAAAATTGATGGGTATTCTGCAGTTTTGGGCTATGGTTCTAAAAATATCATTTAGGTTGAGTTGTACCATGGTGTTTTTAAAATCTTGTATTTTGCTGATTTTTGTATCTGTATTCTAACAGTCAGTCAAAGAGAAGTGTAAGGTAGCCATCTATGTTCTCCCTCAGCTCTTTTGTGATGTTGGAATTCTGGGTTACCTGGATAAATCAGTTTCTCTCAGTCTCCTCCCTGCCCCTGTGGTTGGAGGGCAGTAACCTTCATGTGGAGGGATGGGGGTGGCCATTTTCTTCACTGGGATCTCTCCCAGCTCAACTCCAGCCTCCATTTTTAACATGTCAACTCTGAGTCCCCAGTGGAGGCTCATGGGAGGCGTTGGTGGTGGTGCAGGCTGGTTCCGAGGCTGAGGTCCCTCAGAACTTCCGACTGCCACGCAGGCCCACACGTGGCCATGAAAAGCTTATTAACAAGCTAGTTATTTTTTCCTTAACCTCACCCATGACAGATTCATCCCCTTCACACATCTCCATGAGCCTTCAATATCCTAAAGTGTTCATCCTTTACTGGAACTTATTTCATTTACATTCTCAAGTTTCTGTTGGGTTTTTAAAAAACTGTAATTTCATTGCTTAACCAGCTTGCTTTGGGTGATAGGATAAGAACAATGGTTCTTTGCAACTTTCTAAATACTGGCAGAAGTGGGAAGTCTGTTTCTGTTGATTTTTCATTTCATTTGAGGAATTACTTTTTAAGTGTGATTTTGTATATGTAAAGCATTTACTTGGTTCAAAATCAAAAGTATATAAGAAGCATACTGAGTGTGTTCACTTTCATTCCTCTTTTCTCCCCGTCAAGATAATGAATGAGTATTCTTAGCTTCTTGTTTATTTTTCCAGTGTTTCTTTTTTTCAAATATAAGCAAATTGTGTGTGTGTGGATAGATAGATTGATAGATAGATAGACAGATAGATATTTTCATGGCCATAGATATAAAATAGTGTTCTAAAAACTGTTCTGTGCCTTGACTGTAAATTAAAAAAAAAAAAGTTCAGGTTTACAATATATACAGAAAATGCACAAATGATAAGAAGTTTTCTTAGTGAAGTATAACAAATGAACACATTTGCATGATTAACATTTTCCAAGAAATAAACTATTACTTGAAAGTCGTAAGCCTCCCTCGTATCTTCTCTCACCATTATATGCTTTTTTCTCCTCAGATATAACCTCTACCTGGGTTTTACCATCACAGATTAGTCCTGCCAGCTTTTGGACATGTGTAAATGAAATCATACAGTATGCATTCTTTTGTTTCTGGGTTCTGTACTTAACAATATATTTGTAAGAGTCAACCAGGTTTTTATGTAAAGCCTTAGTTCATGCTTTTTTTTTATACATGTCTAATATTCCATTTCATGAATATCATGCAATTTATTTTGCTATTCAATTCTTTATGGATATTTGCCATTGGAAATTATATATATATTTAAATCCACTAATATGTTTGATGGCATATATACATTAAAATTGATTTTTGTAATTGGCTTGAATACAATACTCTTGCTAAATTCATTTATTAAATCTGATAGTTCATTTATAGATGTGATTTGATTTTCAGTTATGGTCTTATTATCTACAAATAAATATGGATGTATTTCTTAATTTCCAATCCTTATACCTTTGCTTTCTTTTCCTTGCCTTAGTGTATTGAATAGGAGTACCAGTGCAATATTGAATAGAAGCAGTGAGAGTGAATTTATTGGTACCCAAATATCTGAGAATATTTTTAAGATTAAGAGTTTTATAAAATGGTATTTGTGCATCTACTAGGATAATAATATAAGTTTTCTCATTTATTTTCTTATTGAGGCATATTATATAGATTGCTTTGTAAGTATTAAACCAGCCTTGTAATCCTAGAATAAAATTGGACATGTTATCATTTTATATATTACTGATTTTTTGTGAATATTACCTTTATGATTTTTCATTTATGTTTATAAGTAAGACTGGTCAGTACTTTTCCTTCTTATAAGGCCTTCATCATGCTTTAATACCAAGTTATTACTGGTTTTATAGTATGAAATTGGCAGTGTTCCCTCTTTTTGCTTTCTCTATAAGATTTCTATGAGCTTAGTGTTATTATTTCCTTAAAAGTTTGGCATGCTAGCCCTGGGAAGCCATCTGGGGCTGCCTTTCATTTGTGAGAAGTTTTTTATCATGGGTATAATTTTATTTTTAATAAAGAAAGGACTATTTGTATATTTTTTGTTCTTACATCGGTTTTGGCAAACCATGATTTTTTTTCTAAGAATTTGTCCCTTTCATATAAATTTTCAAATTTATTGTCAAACAGCTGATCACAATATCCTCCACTTTTAAATACGACATCCTCTTTTTCATTCCTGATATTTGGTATTTGTCCTTTCTTTTTAATCTTCATCCGTATTAAAATTTAAAAAAAAATATTTACTCCTCTTAAAAAACAATGTGTTGCCAGTCCTTTCTATTATATTTTTGATTTATATTTCATTCGTTTCTTATCATTTATATTTTCTTCATATATTTCCTTCATGCTCCCTTTTTGGGTTTATTATTCTTCCTCCTGGTGGATCATTTTCTTATTTTATATAAACACATCTTCAGCAGATTGTTTTTGTCTATGGATGTCTTTTCCATCCTAATTTGTTTAATAGTTACTATGGATTGATTTGCATTTTATTTTGCCAAACAGCTTGGAACTAGAATTTACTTTTTTTTCATTGGTGAGTTACCGTGCCATATGAAGAGAGTGAATTTTGATGTCATTCCTATACATTTTCACCCACCCAAACCCTGGGCAGACACAAGTTTACTTTTCATTTCCCTGTGTCCTGGTGGAAGGAATGCAGGTATTCTCTCTCTCCCATCCTCTAGGGCCTACCCTTTCATGCTTCTGGTTCTGAACAGGGCCTCGTTTCACCCTCACTGACTAATTTGGGGCCAAAACCGAGTATCCGATCACTGAGAAAACACTGGGGACTCTGCCCCTCTGGGGCCCCTCTCTGTCGTGCTGTCACCCCAGGCTCCTGAAGTGTCCTCTACAGAGCTTTTGGTTCCAGCTTAATTTTACCCATTGTTTCTGGTTTTCCTTTTCTTTTAAACCTTGAATAAATATTGTGTCGGTGTAGAGACTTCTGCTAACTCCCTCCATCATATTACTGAACTCCTGACTCCAGACAGCCTTATGAAAGTAACGCTGGAGACTGAGTTCTTTGTGTGTATTAACTGAGCTAATGAAATCACAAAACCAATCTGTAACATTGTAGCAATATAAGAATGCATCTGGATGATCGGGAAACCAGCCAAAATGGATGGACTGTGTAATAGGTATTTCGTTCTCTTTGCGAGGTAACCAGCATTAAAAAATGCCACTCCAGAGACACCTTGGATATAAAACAAGTCTTAGCAAAAAATGTGCCTATTGAGTTAAGCATAAATAAATCAGAACACAAGGATTACTCTTCTACATAATGCAAATATATGTGAGGGTTGAGGTCGAAAACAAGGCCAAACTGGGAAAAAATTAAGCCCATCAGCATGTACTGGGTTTTAGTGAATCTGGCTTCACTCACCCCTAATTTAGAGTGTCCCAAAGTTTGCAATTAAAGATACAACTGAACAGTGGCTGAACACAGCCTCATTAGAAGAGACTTACAAAAGCTCAACAAAAACCACCTAAATTACAGCCTTCGGCTGTTCACAAGGCTTCCTCAGTTCTGGCAAATCAATGTTTTTAAAGGGCAAGTGTGTGGTTGGGAAAGGGATTGTGTTTATTGCTTACTGTGTATTTATTGCTATCAATCATTTATTATGTCCCAGATTCAGTGATTTGCATTAATTAAACTTCACCATTCAATGATCCCATACAAGGCCTTTTCAGTTATTTCACCATCCTTAACTCCATTTCTTTTTCCCACCAGTTTACTCTATAATGTGTGAAATCTACATATTTTGTAGTCTATTTTGATCCTTAAAAAAACAATATTATGGATTGTAGTGGATAATGTTGATACCCAGCTGCATCTCCTTACCTTCTGGTGTATCTGTTCGCTAGTTGATTGCCATAAATGTGGAACTGATAACACTCAGTTTCCCCCTTCCTTGGAGAATTGCACTTGGTCAAATGGGAGCCCCCTTTTGCCCTACCCCACTTCTCTCATTCTTCTTTGCCTAAGAGCAACACTTACAGAGTATCTCTTTCTCCATCTCTCTCTCTCTGTCTCTTCATCTCTCTCTCTATCTCAGAATCTGCTTTTAGAGAATCCAATCTAAGACACAGGTTTGATATGTAAATTTAACAATGACAACAATAAATGTGTGTATATAGATACATATATAAATGTATATAGGTATATAAATATATATGTACAGTATAGAGGGATAATGTATTTGGATGTAGTAAAAAGGCCAAGAATAGCCACAGTAATTTGAAAAAGAGGAACAGGAGGATAAGAGAAGGGGAACTTATCACGAGTAAGTAAACATTATAATCATTAGTGAGTTTTTAGGCACAGAGACATCAAGTTAAATAAAGGAACAGAAAGGAAATCCAGAAAGAGACTCGGGCATAATTATCTTATCACTGACATATTGCTAGTGCTTAGAATACAGTTGAAGACATGATAGATAATAAATACACGTTAAATGAATAGAAAATTGACATGTGTCGGTGTTGGCATTACAAATCAGTTGGGAAAGAAGGGATTGTTCCGTCGATGTTTCTGGAGCAATAGTTGATCCATTTGGAAAACACATTGGATTCCATCTTCATACTATAAACACAAATCAATTCCAGTGTGTTAAAGATCTAAATGTTAAAAGTAAGATTTTAAAATATTTAACAGAAAACATAGCAAAATATCTTTATGTCTTTTATGACCTTGGTATTTTGAGTTTTTTATTTTTAATGTATCATGAAAAATATAAACGTTAAAGAAAAGATAGATTGATTTGAATATTTACAAATAGCTTTACTTTATCAAAAATATGAACAAATGGAAAAGATTAGCCACAGATCAGGAGAGATATTTTCAATGCCTAAAACTGACTGGAAAAAGATTAACTTTCAGTATATGAAATCACTATAAATCAATAAGAAAACAGATAAAAATTGGAAAATGGACAAAATATATGAACAGGCGCACTCAAAACAATTAATAAATACATGCTGAGATTCCCAACCTCAGATTTTCATATTCATCAAATTAATAAAATTAAAAAAAAACAAAACCCAGAAACAATCCCCAAATGTGCCATGTGTTGGCAAGAATGTGTTGGTACAGGTACATTCATTCAAGTCAGGTGAGAATGTAAATTAGTATTATCATGCTAGAGAATCATGTGCCAATATCTGGTAAAATGCAAATACCAATTCTATCACAATTCCAGTTCAAGTTTTATATCATAGGTAAATTCATGCACATGTGAATGAGGAACCAAATATAAAAATGCTCATTTCAACATTACTTGTGATGTCAAAAACATTGAAACAGTCTTTCCATCAGCATAACAAAGAAAAATAATATATGGTGTATGCATACAATGATGTACTCTGCAGTCAACATGAATATAGTAGAACTATAAGTGACAACAGAGATAAGTATCAAAAACATAATGTTGAATAAATCAAGCTGATTGGAGAAGGATATGTGCAGTATGATGCCTTTTAAATAAAGCTTTAAACATGTAAAATAATATACATATTGTTTGGGCACAAATACATATGTAGTAAAAGTATAAAAACGCCTGCATGGAAATGATCAACAAGTTCGGACTAGTTTTAAACTCTGGGGGGCTGAGAGGGGAATATTTTCTGGGAGTTTTAAATTTCCAATTACATGTGAGGTGCTTTAATTTTCTTGGTAATGTTTTATTTCTTAAGCTGGGTGTCTTTCAGGTATATGCTTTTTCCTGTTTGTTTTTTTACCTAGACCTGTGTATGCCTGGAAACTTTCTTGATAGGAAATAAAAATATGTTTTATGCTGTTTTCTATATATATATATATATTTTAAATTTACATTATATACAATGCATGTATATAATGTAAATATATGTATATAATATATATGCATATAATGTAAATATGTATATGCAATGTAAATTAGTATATATAATATAAATATATATGTATTTATGTATATATATATATATATATACACATCTTGCTTTGTATTATACTTTATTTCCTCAAGCATTTGATTTTTGTATTATGTACCTTGTGTTGCTCCATGCAGATCTTCAGTATTTCTAATTGCTCTCTTCAGCTCTCACGTTTTATTTTTCATTCTCTTTCTACAGACAAATATCTTCAAACTGTCCCTGTTCTCTTGTAGATTTATGCAGGAATTCTCTCTGAGTGTTGCTGGATTATAGCTTGTACCCATATGTAATTCACCAGGTTCTCCCAGCGAGCTCCAAAACGACATCTCATTTGTACCAGAAGTGGATGATGGATTCTGCTTTTCCACAATCCTCTCCCACTCTGTCCTCGGTTAACAAACGTCTATGTTGTCCTTGGTTGACCAGGAATTCTTAATTGGGATAAAGCAAAAGCAATCTATTTTCACCTCCTGGTGTAAGCTTTCGTGGCATCTGGTTTAGGAAGTTGATTCCCACCTCAAGTTTACAGAAATATTCTGGGCTGAGAACAGATTGTTCTAAAGGCTCTGGTCAAATGATTCTTCTCCTCCATCTGGGAAGGCAACCCTCCTCAACCACAGAGGCAGTCTCAGGAGGAATGTTCTGGAAGTGTGAGGGAGAGGAGAGTGCCCAGGCAGTCAGAGTGCGTGTTTTGTTCTGAACAATCCGTGGAGCGTGATTGCCCTGTTAGGGAGCCCTCACTCGGGAGTGCAAAGACGTGGGATCAAGCCTTGACTCAGCCGCAGTTGGAATGTGTCCTTTGGTGAGACCCTTTTCCATTCTGCCCCTTGGGATCCTCTTGTGTGGGATGGAGGGAATGTGCAATATTATTCCCTGCAGCTGAAACAAACCATGATAGAACATTTTTGCTAATTTATAAATCCCACCATCCCAGAGCTGTAGGAATCAGGCTTGGTGATATCAGTTTCTCATTGAGTTCTGGGACAAACAATTTATAAATCAAAGTTGTCTCAGATTATAGGTGGGGTCACTTTAAAATATGACCAAGTGTATTACTTTAGCTTAACTGCTTATAGAGATAAATTCTCCAACTTCAATGATTTAGCACCATGAAAACCAATTTATCATTAGTGTGCCGTCCAAAACAAGAATTCTGGTGGAGTGGTTTTTTAAGCAGTCGTTCAAAGACTTGGGCTACTTCTTTCTTGTGGTTCTTCCCTTCTTCATGCTCTTGACGTTGTCTCTGGTCACATTTTAGACAGGAAGAGAGAACAAAAGATCACTGTGGGTTAAATTTCTTGGACCCTGCTTTTAAGTGGCAGACATCACTAGTGCTCACGTTCTCTTTGGTGGACTCCATCCCATGGCCACACTGACCGAGAGGGAGTCTGTAAGTCCCTTCTAGCTGTGTGCCTTTTGGATAACAGGGAGCAGTCTCTGCCAAATTAGGAGTACCTGTCTGATACCTCTAGAAGGCAAATTATTTTTCTTTTAATTATAAAAGCAATGCAACAACATCAGAAAATAAACTCTTTCAAAATAAGGGGAATAACCTTTAACCTCATGCTAAGAACAAAATATCTGTTAGTATTTATGCAACTAGATAGATGTACTCTTAGAGTTCATGCATTTGAGTTCCCTTCTTTCCTTTCTCCCTCCCTCCCTCCCTCCCTTCCCTCCCTTCCTTCCTCCCTTCCTTCCTTCCTTCCTTCCTTCCTTCCTTCCTTCCTTCCTTCCTTCCTTCTTTTCTAACTTCTTTCTTCAAATATCTCTTGAGTGTCTGCTTTATTGGACACCAAGGATACAAAGATCAAAAAGATAGAGTATTTTAAATTTTCCCTCGAGAAATCCCACTAGTGAGTGCAGGAAAGTAACAACTCATTACAACAAAGCTTGACAAGGGCTGTGAGAGAAGCAAATGCAGAGTATTATGGTAGCACTATTCCAGAAAAAGATGAGAAAGGAGGTATCTTTTTCTCTAAAAAGGTATTTAGAAAAGGTGGTATCTGAACTGAGCATTAAAGGCTAAATAAATAGAAGCCAGTGTGACTTAAAAAAAAAAAAGTTCAAGAGCATTCCATGAAATGGGGACACCATTGTCAAAGACCTGGAGGAAGGAGATAGAACAGTGAATTCTGGAAACTGCATGTAGTTCAGATCGAGTGGAAAATAGAATGTGAATGGGAAGTGGTGAGAGCAGCACCAAGAAAACTATAATGGGGTCAAATTGCAAAAGGTATTGTCAGCTCTGCTAAAGGGATAAAATTTTAGTTTAAGTACAAGAAGAGTCACTGAAGTGTTCTAAGCAGAGGAGTGACAGGATCAAAACTTTCTTGAGAAAAATCACTCTGGTTGGTGTGTGAGAAATACACTGTAGGAGGACAAGGTTGAAGGCAAGAGACCAGTTAAGGGACTAGAATTCGTATTTCATATGAGGTATGGTGGTGTTGGGCCCTAGGTTGTGATTGACATTGGAAAAAATGGATAGAATTCAAGAGATATTTGGAGGCAGAATCAACATGGCTTGGAGATAGACTGGATAGAGAGATGTTAAGAAGGAAGAGTAAGCCAAGGATGGCTCCCAGGAGTCTGGCTTGGACAACTGGGTAGACAAATTAAGACAGAAACACATGGAGAAGGACAGACAGTAAAGGATTCAGATGTTTTAACTTTAATTTTAATGTACTTTTGGGGAAATATAAGTAGAGAAAAATTCAGGAATTTGGTTATAAAACTAAAATTCAGGAAAGAAACCCTAAATGGAGAGAAAGACTTAAAACTGAAGCTTTAAGAGTAAAAGATGTTGTCCCATGAGCATTTTTAGAGTACAAAGAACAAAATTTAAGTGAAGGATAAAAGAATAAAGGATGAAAAATGGATGCTATGAAGGAACAAAGAACTATGAGCAGTGGAATAAAGGTATTAAGTCATAGAAACCAAGGAAAGAATTTCAGGTGTGAGAAAAGATGAAGGAAAATAAAGATGCAAAAGTGCTCATTAGATTTGACATTAAACAGTTCATTAGGGCTTTTTTGAGGACAGTTTTCATGGAGACAGAAAAAAATCAGATGGCTTTGTATTGAGTGGGAAGAGAGGAATCACTTGACTATAGATGATTCATTAACAACAAGAGAGAATAGGAGAGAGTCTAAGCTGTATTGTCAAGAGGGATACTTGGAAAATAATACTGAGAATAGAGAGAGAAATATTTAGTAGTATTAGGTCCCATATTGGCAAGAACAGACGTGGAGGAATAAACCTTCTGTTTTAATGGAACAAGGAACAATGAATATGGATGAGGCTATGTTTGGTGGGTTGGTACTGGGAATATCTGGTAGATCTCATTTGATTACTCTTGTTTCATCTGTGGAAGAGGAGGCAATGTGAACTGCTGATGGTGAGCAGGGTGGTAGCATTAGATATTTAAGAAAAATGTAGAAAGTTAAAAATATAACAGCAATACTGGGTGGAATTTTATTTCTTCTTGATACTAGAGATGGTGCAACAACCATCACCCCAAGGACATGCTTTGGGTTTTTTTTCCAGTGGTGTTTAGTGTCTTGTGTGGAGGTGAAGAAAGAAAATAGTTGTTTGGCTGCATATTTGCCTGGTGGGAATGGCAAATGGACAATGGGATAAGAGAGGAATGTGTAATGTTAAGAGAGTGGAGAAAAGGGTGAGCCAGAAAGTCTAAGCTGACTGTGGTGGGAGGACAGGAGCTCCAAGGCCCTGGAGAGCCTAGTAGGATGGAGAAGAGTTGAAGTGACACTAATCAACTGAGTGAAAGAAGAGGAAGAATAACTAACGATAGTTGTCTGAGAGCAAGATGTTTTACTTCAGTATGTCATAAGTGGTCCATGAGGCTCTAGATAAATATTTATTGAGCAGTGAAAGAGTGGATTTGTTTGCAGGCAATGAAGAGGAAGTGAAAAGTTTCGAGATGGCAAGTGACGTTAACAGAAGTGCATTTTATACTCATGAGCAGGTGCTGTTTTGGAAAATAGAATGGAAGGTACAGGATTAATATACCATGTTTTCACTCTCTTCATGGCGATTTCCAATGGATTCATAGTATTTCATTGAATATGTGCATATAAGCTTTCCCTGATAGTTATACAACTGGGTGGCTTGAATTTTAATTCTGTTTTATTAATTTACAGCCTTGTAAAAATATATTTTTTCTTTCAGTGTGAACTTATATGAATTTTAGTGCTTGTCCAGATTCATGTAACTACCACTGAGTCTGGATACACAACAGTTCCATTACCCCCCAAAACTGCTTTATGCAATTGTTTTCTAGTCACACGTTCTATCCATCCATAACCCCTGGGAACCACTGATCTATCCTCCATCATAATAGTTTTGTCTTTTGGGGAATAGCATGTGGATGAAATCATGTAAAATGTCACCTTTTGAGTCTGGCACTCAGCGTAATGCCTTTGAGATTCATCCAAGTTGTGTTTATCAAAAGTTAGTTTCTTTGGAGTATTCCATTTTATGGATGTACCACAGTTTGTTCATCCATTCTCCAGCTGAGTGAATATTGCATTGTTTTCATTTATTGGTGTTTATGAGTCAAGCTGCTATAAATATTCACCTACAGGTTTTTGTATGAACATAAGATTCATTTCTCTGTGGTAAATACTCAGGAGCAAGATTTCTGGGCCATAAAGTAATGTATGATTAATTTTAGAAGAAATTGCCAAACCATTTTCCAGAGTAGCTGCATAATTTTTCATTCTTACCAGCAATATGTGAAAGATCCAGTGGCTCCACATCTAAACCGGCACTTGGTATCATCAGTATTTTTATACTTTGGTCACTATAAATTGTGGCAATGGTATCTCATTGTGATTTTAATTTGAATTTAGTGGCTAATGATGTTGAACATCGTTTCTTGTCATTATTTTCCATCCATGTAGCTGCTTCTTTGGTAAAATGTCAGTCAACATTGTTTCCCACCCCCCCTTTTTCTCTAATTGTTTTGTTTGTTTTCTTACCATTGAGCTTTTTATTTCAATTCAGTTTTATTGAGATATATCCATATACCCTACAGTTATCTGCAGTATACAATCAGTTGTTCACAGTGCCATCATATAGTTGCACATTTATCACAAATCAATTTTTAATTCAATTTTATTGAGATTGTTCATATACCAAACAATCATACAAAGTGCACACTCAGTTGCCCATGGTACCATCACACAGCACCATCCATCACCACAATTAATTTTTTTTCAATTTTTAGAACATTTTTATTACTCCTGAAAAGAAATAAAAAAGAAAACTCAAAACCTCCCATACCCCTAACCACCCCCCTCCATTATTGACTCATAGTATTGGTATAGTACATTTGTTACTGTTGATGAAAGAATGTTAAAATACTACTAACTGTAGTAGATAGTTTGCTATGGTATTTTTTCCCTATATACCCCTCTATTATTACCTTCTAGTTATAGTGTTGTACATTTGTTCTGGTTCATAAACGAGATTTCTAATCTTTGTACAGTTAATCACAGACATTGTTCACCATAAGATTCACTGTTTTATATATTTCCATATTTTAACCTCCAACTTTTCTTCTCGTGACATACGGGATTCTGAGCTTCCCCTTTCCACCACATTCATGCACCATTCAGCACTGTTAATTTTTCTCACAATGTGTACCATCATCTCTGTCCATTTTCAAACATTTATGTTCAACCTAGTTGAACATTCTTCTCATAATAAGCAACCACTCCCCATTCTTTAGCCTCATTCTATATCCTGGTAACATATTTCATGTCTATGAGTTTACATTTATAATTAGTTCCTATCAGTGAGACCCTGAAATATTTGTCTGACTTATTTCACTCAATATAGTGCCCTCAAGGTTTCTTCATCAACCCATTTTTTTAAGACAGTTCTCAAACACCATACATTCTGTCTTAAGTAAACAATTGATGGTTCCCTGTATAGCTGTGTATTTATGTGTTCACCACCATCACCACTATCTATATAAGGACATCTCCATTTCTTCCATAAAGAAGGAGGAAGAGTCAAAGAAGGTAGAGAGACAAAAGAAAAGGAAAAAGAAAGAAAGAAAAAAGACAGCTAAAAAGCAACAAAAGGAAATACAGAATTAAACTAAAGTACAATAAAAGAGTCAGACAACATCACCAATGCCAAGAGTCCCATACCTCTCCCTTATATCCTCCTCTTCTAGGCATTTAGCTTTGGTATTTTGCCTTTGTTACATTAAAGGAAGCATAATACAATGTTTCTGTTAATTATAGTCTCTAGTTTGCATTGATTGTATTTTTTCCCCAATAGCACCCCTTTATAACACCTTACAATGTTGACATTCATTTGTTCTCCCTCATGTAAAAACATATTTGTACATTTTACCACAATTGTTGAGCACTCCAGGTTTCACTGAGTTATACAGTCCTAGTCTTTATCTTTCCTCTTTCCTTCTGGTGTCCCACATGCTCCTAACCTTCCTCTTTCAACCATATTCATAGTTATCTTTGTTCAGTATACTTACATTGTAGTGCTACCATCACCCAAAATTGTGTTCCAAACCTCTCACTCCTGTACTTTCCTGTCTCTAGTGCTCCCTTTAGTATTTTCTGTAGAGCAGGTATCTTGTTCACAAACTCTCTGATTGTCTATTTGTAAGAGAATATTTTAAACTCTCCATCATATTTGAAGGACAGTTTTGCTGGATATAGGATTCTTGGTGGTTTTTCTCTTTCAGTATCTTCAATATATCACACCACTTCCTTCTTGCCTCCATGGTTTCTACTGAGAAATTCAAACATAGTCTTATCAAGCTTCCTTTTTATGTGATGGATCACTTTTCTCTTGCTGCTTTCAGGATTCTCTCTTTGTCTTTGATGTTTGATAGTTTGGTTATTAAGTGTCTTGGCATAGGTTTATTCAGATCTATTCTGTTTGGGTATGCTGCGCTTCTTGGATCCTTAATTTTATGTCTTTCATAAGAGATGGGAAATTTTCACTGATTATTTCCTCTATTATTGCTTCTGCCCTTTTTCCCTTTTCTTCTCCTTCTGGGACAACCATGACACATACATTTATGCACTTCATGTTGTCATTCAATTCCCTGAGAAGTTGCTCATATTTTTTCCATTCTTTTCCCTATCTGTTCTTCTGTGTGTAGGCTTTCAGGTGTCTTGTTCTCCAGTTCCTGAGTGTTTTCTTCTGCCTCTTGAAATCTGCCATTGTATGTCTCCATTGTGTTTTTCATCTCTTGTGTCGTGCCTTTCATTTGCATAGATTCTGCCAGTTGTTTTTTCAAACTTTTGATTTCTACCTTATGTTTGCCCAGTATTTTCTGTATATACTTCATCTCTTTTTGCCATATCTTCCCTGAACTCATGACTTGGTTTTTGAATTGATTTAGCATATTTATTTAGAAATATTTAATTAATTGTTTCCTTAAATTGAAACAATATCTCAACTGTATCTCAACTGAAGTGTAAGTTTGTTCCTTTGACTGGGCCATATCTTCATTTTTCCTAGTGTAATTTGTTGTTTTCTGTTGTCTAGGCATCTGGTTTCCTTGGTTACCCCAATCAGATTTTCCCAAACCAGAACAGGTTCAGGTCTCAGTATGGGGCTATATTCAGTTTCAAGTTTCCCTGAGGGTGTGACTTAGGAAATTGACAGGCTTTCCTGTGAGGCCCCTAGCCACTGTGCTTTTCCTAATCTGGCCAGCAGGTGGCGCCTGTCAGCCTGTCGCTCCCGACTGGTGTAAAGAGGTGTGACCCCTTTGATTCTCACCGTAGGTTGCTTCTGTTTTGACTGTTTTCCCCCAGGGCCTGGGGTCTGAGTTCTGAAGGGAGGGTAGCATTAGAACTGGGCCCTACCTCCTTCCTCTTAGGGAAGATACACCCCCTAGTGATTTACCTTCTGCATTTGGATTACTCCTTTGTCTCTCTGACTCTGTTAACTCCACCCCTGTCTGGGTCAGAGCGCTGTGAACTGAAAATGGCTGAGGCTTTCTCCACTGAGCCACTCAGGCCAAGAGAGAGAAAAAGGGAAAGAAAGCCCATTTTCAGAGCTAGTGCACAGCCCTGTTTTGCCTGTTGGTCAGAGAGACCGCCGGGTATTCTGGGCTCCCTTTCCCTGGGGCACAGGCATTTTCTGGCTCTCTAAGGTCAGTTGTCTCTAAAAGCCTCTGTATTTTTCTTTATTTTTTTTTTTTTTCCGGGAGTGACCTCAGGGTACTTTCCTGCTTGTTAGGGGTTTGTCTGTTTGTAGCTTGTATTCAGCAGTCCGCATTTGTTAATTAAAATCCCAGTTGGAGCTAGGTTGTGCTGTATTCACTTGCTCCAGGAATGCTGCTTTCTCCCACAGCAAGGTCTTCCAGCTCAGCCTGTCATGGGGGGGGGGGGGACTCCTGGCATGGTTCCAGTTTTTACTTACAATTTTTATGCTGCAATCTCAGCCAGTCCTCCCAATCCAGGTTGGTGTATGATGTGTGGACAGTCGTGGTTGTCCCCAAGCAGTTGTTCCAGATTATTTGCTAGTTGTTCCTGGTTGTTTATTAGCTGCTGGGGGCCCCCCAAATCAATTTTTTAACATTTCCATTATTCCAAAAAATAAAAATAAAATTTGGAATAAAGATACAAGTAAGAACACCCACAACTTCATATCCATCTCATCCCCCCTAGTATTCATTTAATTTTTGTTCCCATTATTCTATTCATCTGTCCATACACTGGATAGAAGGAGTGTGAGCCACAAGGTTTTCACAATCACACTTTCACAGTGTAAGCTACATAGTTATACAATCCTCTTCAAGAATCAAGGCTACTGGATTACAGTTTTAACAGTTTCAGGTATTTTCTCCTAGCTATTCCTATACACTAAAAACTAAAAAGGGATATCTATATAATGCATAAGAATAACCTCCAGAATGGCCCCTCAACTCCATTTGAAATCTCTCAGCCATTGAAACTTTATTTTGTTTCATTTCTTTTCCCCCTTTTGGTCAATAAGACTTTCTCAATCCCTCAAGGAAGGGTCCAGGTTTATCCCTGGGAGTCATGACCCGTGTTGTCAGGGAGATTTACAATAAGAATTCCTAAGCTTCAAAATCATTTGGCAAAGCTTATGGGAATGAAAAGCACAATAGAAGAGATGAAAAACACAATAGAGACATACAACAGCAGATTTCAAGAAGCAGAAGAAAGGATCAGAGAACCAGAAGACAGGACATCTGAAATCATACACATAAAAGAACAGATAGGGAAAAGAATGGAAAAATATGAGCAGGGTCATAGGGAACCGAATGACAGCATGAAGCACATGTATATATGTGTTATGGGTGTCCCAAAAGAGAAGAATAATAGAAGAAATGATCATTGAAAATTTCCCAACTTTTATGAAAGACATAAAATTACAGATTCAAGAAGAGCAGTGTACCCCAAACAGAATAGATCCCAATAGACCTACTGCAAGACACTTACTGATCAGATTGTCCAATATGAAAGACAAAGAGAGAATTCTGAAAGCAGCAAGAGAAGAGCAATTCATCACATAGATGGGAAGCTTGATAATACCATTTATAGATTTCTCCACGGAAACCATGTAGGCAAGAAGGCAGTTGTACGATATATTTAAGATACTGAAAGAGAAAAACTGCCAACCAAGAATTCTATATCTGACAAAACTGTCCTTCAAAAATGAGGGAGAGATTAAAATATTTTCAGGCAAACAGAGACTGAGAGTGCTTGTGAATAAGAGACTAACACTACAAGAAATAATACAGGCTGACAGGAAAAGACAGGAGAGGGATGTTTGGAGAAAAGTAGAAATGAAGACTATCAGGAAAGGTAAAAGGAGAGAGAAACAAATAAGGTATGACATATCTTACCATTGAGTTTTTTAAATGCATTTTTATTGTGAACTTTAACATATATACATAACAGTGATAGCTTTCAAAGTATGATTCAAGAAGTAATTAGAGTGTAAACTTCAGAGAATGTCATGGGTCACAGTTCCACACCTTCAGCTATTTCCATTATTGTGAAATATAACATACACACAGAAAGGTGTCAACTTTCAACATAGAGCTCAGCAAGCAGTTATAATTTTTATGGGTATATATACTTTCTAAGATATATTATTTGAAAATATACTTTCTCAATCTATAGCTCTCCTTTTCATTCTTCTGAAAATGTCTTTTGCAGAGCAAAAGTTATTAAATTTGATGAAGTCCAATTATCAATATTTATCAATATTTTTCTCTTATTTCTCAGGTTTTTGTCATGTCTAAGAATTCTAATTCTTTGTCTAACTCCTAAAATTTTTAGCTTTTCATTTTACATACAGATGTATGATCAATTCTGAGTTAATTTTTATATAAGGTGTGAGATGTAGGCCAATGTTCAATTTTTTTTTCACCTATCTACGTTGAACTGTTCTGTCACCCATTTATTGAAAATACTGTATTTTCTGCATTGAATTGCTTTTCCAGCTTTGTCAAATATAAACCGACCATATTTGTGTGAGTCTATTTCTAGACACCCTATTCTGTTCCATTGATTTATATGATTAACCCTTCACCAATACCACACTGTCTTAATTACTATATAGTAAGTATTAAAATTGGGTAGCGTGTATTCTCCAACTTATTTTTTTTTCAAAATTGCTTTATCTATTTATTTGAGTTTGTTTGCCTTTCCATATAAATTATGGAATCAACTTTTCTATATACAAAGTATCTTTTAGTTGTAGTGTGTTGTTTTTGTTGTTATTAGTTGCTTCATGTGATTTGGTAATATTTTGCTGAATATTTTTGCTTCTTTTAATGAGGAATATTGGCATATAGTTTTCTTTTCTTCTCCTGTCTTTGTCTAGTTTGGGTATCCAGGTGATGCTGGTTTCATAAAATAATTTGGTAAATGTCTCTGTTTATTTCATTTTCTGAAAAGCATTTTGTATAACTGGTGTTATTTATTTAAATATTTGGTATAATTCCCCTGGAAAGGCATCTGGGCCCAGGGATTTCATTATTAGGAGATAATATTCTGTTTCTTTAACATTTATGAGACTATCTAATTTATCCATTTCATCTTGGATAAGTTTGGATTATTTACTGTTTTCAGGTGAGTTGTTTCATAGTGCACATAGAGTTGCTCAGAGGATTTATTTATTATTCTCTATGTCTGTGTCTATGGGACCTTAATGAAATCCCTCTTTCATTTCTACTTTGGCAATTTGTGTCTTCTCTCTTTTCTTTTCTTTGTTAGTCTTGATAGCATTTTGTCAATTTTAACGATCTTTTCAAAGACTCAGTTTTTGCTTTCATGGGTTTTTTTTTTTTTTTTTTTGCTTGTTTCCAATTTCATTGAATTTTTCACTTTATTATTTCCTTTCACCTGCTTGGAGTCTGTTTTGCTCTTTTATCATTCTTAAATTAGAGCCATAGACTTGATTTGATGCATTTCTTTAATGTAGGCATTTATTTCTATGAGTCTCACTCTAAGCACTGCTTAAGCTGCAGCCCACATATTTTGGTATCTTTGTGTTTTAATTTTCATTCAGTTCAATTTTTTTTCTAATTTGCCTTGAAACTTTCTCTTTGATCTATGGATTATTTATAAGTGTGCTTAATTTCTAGGTGTTTTGATGATTTTCTATGTAAATTTTTGTTATTGATTTCTAGTATAATTCCATTAGAGTCTGAGAGTATAGATTGTAAGATTTTGTTAAAATCTGTTGAAACGTGTTGTAAAACCCAGAATATGGTCTACCTTGGTGAATGTTACAGGGACTTAAAAGGAATGTGTATTTTGCTGTTGTTGGGTGGACTTTTCTGTAAATGTCAATTAGATCCAGTTGGTTGATGGTTTTATTTATTTCTTCAATATCCTCACTGATAGTCCACTACTAGTTCTATCTATTATTGTGAGAGTTTTGTTGAAGTTCTCCAGTTATCATAGTGAATGCTTCCATGCCTGCTTTAATTTCTGAATTTTTGGTTTTGCTTTGTTTTTATTTTCCATATTGAGTCTCCATTGCTAAGTACATGAATTTAGGAATATTATTTCTTTTAGTAAATTAAATCATTGATCAATATGCAATGACACTCTTAATCCCTGATAACTTTCTCTGCTCTGTGGTCTTTGCCTGATATTAATATAGCCACTGCCCAATCCAGCTTTCCTTGGATTAATGTTTGTGTGGTATATCATTTTCCAACCTTTCATTATATTTGAAGTGTCTTATAGAGAGCATATAGTTTGTTTCGTGTTTTTTTAAAAATCCATTCTGACAATTTCTCTCATTTAATTGTTGTGTTTAGGCCATTAGCATTTAATGCAGTTATTGATTTTTGGATTTAGGTCTACCAGTTTTTTGATGGTTAACTTTGTTTTGCATTCCTGTTACCCTTTCTTGCCTTCTTTGGGTGACTTATTTTTTTTTTAAATTCCACTTTTATTTATCTATTATGATTTTTACTTTATCTCTATATACATAGATTAGTGGTTGCTCTAGTGATTAAAATATGTGTACTTTTTTTCATAGTCTGCTAAGAATCAATATTTTACCATATCAAATGGAACTTAGAAAACTTACCACCAAATAAGTCCCTTTACTCTCCCTCTTCACATTTTAGTAGTCATATATTATGACAACTTATATTTAAAACCTCATCAGACAATGGAATTTTGTTTCATTATTTTCAACCATTTAATTTGTTTTAAAACTTGAAAAAAGAATAGTCAATTTTATTTACCAAGATATTTGCATTTCTGTGGCTCTTCCTTCATTCTTTTTTAAATTCCATTTTATTGAGATATAGTCACATACCATATGTCCTAGTTTGCTAATGCTGGAGAATGCAAAACACCAGAGATGGATAGGCTTTTATAAAACGGGGGTTTATTTCACTAAATAATTACAGTCTTAAGGCCACAAAGCATCCAAGGTAACACCTCAGCAATCGGGTACCTTCACCGGAGGACGGCCAGTGGTGTCCAGAAAACCTCTGTTAGCTAGGAAGGCAGCTGGCATCTGCTCCAAAGCTCCGGCCTCAAAACGGCTTTCTCCCAGGACGTTCCTTTCTAGCAAGCTTGCTTCTCTTCAAAACATTACTCCCAGCTGCACTCTCTTTCCTCTTTGAGTCAGCTCATTTATATAGCTCCACCGATCAAGGCCCACCCCGAATGGGTGGGGCCAAGCCTCCATGGGAACATCTCATCAAAATTATCACCGACAGCTGGGTGGGGCACATTCCAAGCAAATCCAACCATCACCAAAATGCCTGCCCCACACAAGACCACAAAGATAATGGCATTTGGGGGACACAATACACTCAAACCGGCACACCATACAATCATCCAAAGTGTACAATCACCTATTCACAGTAACATCAAAACATCATGTAGTTGTGCATTCATCACCCCAATCTACTTTTGAACATTTTCCTTATACCAGAAAAAGTGAAAATAAGAATAAAAAATAAAAAAAGAACACCCAATCATCCCCCCTGTCCCACCCTATTTTTCATTAGTTTGTTGTTGCCATTCTTCTACTCATCCATCCAACTGGAAAAAGGGAATGTGATCCACAAGACTTTCACAATCACACTGTCACCCCTTGTAATCTACATTATCATACACTTGTCTTCAAGAGTCAAGGCTACTGGGTTGCAGTTTGATAGTTTCAGGTATTTACTTCTAGCTATTCCAATGCATTAAAACCTAAAATGGGTTATCTATATAGTACATAAGAATGCCCACCAGAGTGACCTCTCAACTCCATTTGGAATCTCTCAGCCACTGAAACTTTATTTCATTTCATCTCACGTCCCCCTTTTGGTCAAGAAGATCAATCCCATGATGTCAGGTCGATTCATCCCCAGGAGTCATACCCCACATTGCCAGGGAGATTTACACCCCTGGGAGTCAGATCCCATGTAGGGGGGAGGGCAGTGAGTTCACCTGCCGAGTTGGCTTAGCTAGAGAGAGAGAGAGAGAGAGAGAGAGAGAGAGAGAGAGAGAGAGAGAGAGAGAGGGCCACATCTGAGCAGCAAACAGGTACTCAGGGGGGAGACTCTTAGTCGCAATTATAAGCAGGTTTAGCCTCTCCTTTGCAGTAATGAGCTTCATGAGGGCAAGTCCCGTGATACAGGACTTGGCACATCAAACTGCCAGTCCTCAGTGCTTGTGAGAACATCAGCAATAATCCAGGTGAGGAAGCCCAACACCTCTGCATTTCCCCCCAGCTCTTTGCGGGGGGGGGGGCTGCAAATATAATTTTATTCTCTGTCCAAATTACTTTGGGATGTGTCACTATCTCACACTAACCTATGCAAACCTACCAGTTCTCACTTCCTATTAAAAGTTCCATGTACTTATGGTATTTGAACAGACTGTATGAGTTAAATTGTTTAGGAAATACAGATCTTGCACCAACTAAACATCTCTTCCCTTGGTCTTACATGGAATTTGAAGTTTTAAAATGCAGTAATTATTGTCCTTTACCCTTTAGCCTGATTTACCCTAGTCCTAACCACATCTGCTTCATTCATATCTCTAGTTGAAGTCTGGACTCTTTTTCAGCTTTTTTTAACAGTTGCTATATGTGCTAATACTGGCATTCATATCTGCCGAGTTCTAGCTCTGAGTTTCAGGTGTCACACAGATACCCAAAGTTCCAGGGTTCGATCGGGTCATACACAAAGGGATCAGCATCTTGGAATCTGGAGATAGGCATTACAATTCAGGGATAGATGTGACTGCTGTAAGAGCTTACAATCTAGGGACCATTACAATAAGCATTTCCCTGATAAGCTGTGCTCTAAGGTTCACTTCTACATTTACACATTGTAGTTAGTCCATATTGTTGAGGCATTATAGTGTAGTTACTCAAAATGCTGTCTACAGGATCGATTCACAGCTTCACTCCTTCTTGCAGTTGCTCAGTACTCCATTGTGTGCACACACAAGAGTTCACCATTCTGTTCCTCAGCTGATGTACCCTTAGGCCACCTCCACCCATTGCAAATCAAGAATACTCTCTCCATAATCACAGTGTGCAAATGTCCATTAATGCCCCTGCTCTCAGGTCCTCCAAGTATATGCCCCCTAATGAGGATGCAGGACCCTATGACACCGACATTCTTAGCTTCATGTGGAACCATCCCACTGTCCTCCAGAAAGGCTACACCATTCTGCCTCCTAAGCAACAGTAAATCTGTATATCCCTCTCTCCATGTTTTTTCCAGTCCTTTTATCCCTGTCAATATTTTTCCATGCAATTTTATAGAGCTATATTCACATACCATATAATTATCCACAGTGTACAATCAGTTGTTCACAGTATCATCATATAGTTGTGCACTTATCACCACAGTCAACACTTAAACATACTGATTACTATGACAAAAAAATTTTTTAATAAATAATAAAAAAGATAATAAAAAGAAAAAGAAAATATCATACAATACATTATAATAATAGGTTCAGACAACAACACCACTACCAAGAATCCCATATTCCTCCCTTATATCCCCCTCTCATATGCATTTAGATTTGGTATATTACCTTTGTTACATTTAATGGAAGCATATTACAATGTTAATAGACTCCAGTTTGCTTTGATTATATTTTTCCCTAATAACACCCCCTTACCACTACTCTGCATAGTTGACATTCATTTGTTCTCACACATGCAAGAACAGTTTTATATTTGTACATTTAGTCACAATCATTGACCACTCCAGATTCTGCTAAGTTAAAGAGTCCCAGTCTTTATCTTCTATCTTTACCTCAAGTGTCATTCATGACCTTGGCCCACCTCTTCCAGCTTCACGGACATCTTTGTTCACTGTACTTTCAATATTGTGCTACCATCACACAGTATTATGCTATTATTTCTGGATCTATACAGTCAATCCTGCTGAACATTCTGTAGTCCTTCGGCATCAAATGCCCTATCTCTAACCTCTTTCTATCTCCTGGTAGCCTGTGTTATCAGCTTTTAACTCTCAAAGTTTTCTCATTGATGTTAGTTCATATTAGCAAGACCATACAGTATTTGTCTTTTTGTTTCTGGCTAACTTCACTCCACATAATGCCTTCTAGGTTCATCCATGTTATTATATGCTCCATGCCTTTGTTCTGTCTTACAACTGCATAATATTCCATTGTATGTATGTACCACAATTTGTTGATCCACTCCTCCATTGATGGACATTTGGGCTGTTTTCATCTTTTGGCTATCATGAATAATGCTGCAATAAACATCAGTTTACAAATGTCTGTTTGTGTCTTAGCTTTCAGTTACTCTGAGCATATACCTAGTAATGGAATAGGTGGGTCATATGGCAAATCTATACTTAGCTTCCTGAGGAACCACCACACTGTCTTCCAGAGTGGTTGCACCATTCTACATATCTACCAACAGTGAATAAGTGTGCCTCTTTCTCCACATCCTCTCCAGCACTTGTAATGTCTGTTTTATGGACAGTGGTCATTCTGGTAGGTGTGAGATGATATCTCATTGTGGTTTTGATTTGCATTTCCCTAACGGCCAGTTAAGTTGAGCATTTTTTCATATGCTTTTGAGCCATTTGTATTTCCTCTTCAGAGAAGTGTCTGTTAATGTCTTTTGCCCATTTTTTAACTGGGTTGTTTGTCTTTCTGATGTTGAGTTGTAGGATCACTTTATATATTCAGAATATTAAACCTTTATCTGACATGTGGCTTCCAAAATATTGTCTCCCATTGTGTAGGCTGGCTTTTTACCTTTCTGACAAAGTCCTTTGATGTACGAAAGTGTTCAGTTTTGAGGCGATCCCTTTGGTCTGTTTGTTCTTTGGTTCCTCGCACTTTGGATGTAAGGTCTAGGAAACCAACTCCTATCACAAGATCTTTAAGATATTGCCCTACATTTTCTTCTAAGAGTCTTGTGATCTTAGAGCTCATGTTTAGGTCTTTGACCCATTTCAAGTTAATTTTTGTATAAGGTGTGAGATAGGAACCGTCTTTCATTCTTTTGGAAATGGATATCCAGTTCTACAAACACCATTTATTGAAGAGGCTGCTCTATCCCAGTTGCTTTGGCTTGGCTGCTTTATCAAAGATCAATCATCCATAGATATTGAGGGTCTATTTCTGAATGCTCAATTCAATTCCATTGGTCAGTATATCTATCCTTTATGCCAGAACCATGCTGTTTTGAGCACCGTAGCTTTGTATTATGTTTCAAAGTCAGGCAGTGTGAGACCTCCCTCTTCGTTCCTCTTTCTCAAGATATTTTTGGCTATTTTGGGCACCTTCCCTTCCAAATAAATTTGGTTATTGGTTTTTCTATTTCTGCAAAGTAAGTTGTTGAGATTTTAATTGGTATTGCATTGAGTGTATAAATCAGCCTAAGAAGAACTGACATCTTAACTATATTTAGTCCTCCAATCCATGAACACGATAAGTTCTTCCATTTTTTTAGGTCCTGTTCGATTTCTCTTAGCAGTTTCTTGTAGTTTTCTCTGTATAGGTCTTTTGTGGCCTTTGTTAAGTTTATTCCTAAATACTTGATTCTTTTAGTTGCTATTGCAAAGGGATTTTTTTTCTTGATTTCCTCCTCTTGTTGCAAATTACTTGTGTATAAGAACACTACAGATTTTTGCATGTTGATCTTATAGCCTGCCACTTTGCTGTATACATTGATTCATTTTAATAGCTTTGCTATAGATTTTTCTGGATTTTCTACAAACAAATTCATGTCATCTGCAAAGAGTGAAAGTTTTACTTCTTCCTCTCCAACTTGTATGCCTTTTATTTCTTTTTCTTGCCTAATTGCTCTAGCTAGAACTTCCAGCACAATGGTGAATAACAATGATGACAGTGGGCATCCCTGTCTTCTTCCTGATCTTAGAGGGAAAGCTTCCAGTCTCTCTCCATTGAGTACAATGTTAGCTGTGGGTTTTTCATATATTGCCTTTATTGCATTGAGAAAATTCCATTCAATTTCCACCCTTTGAAGTATTTTCATCAAGAAAGGATGTTGAATTTCGTCACATGCCTCTTCTGCATTGATTGGGATGATCATGTGGTTCTTTTGCTTTGATTTGTTGATGTGGTTTATTACATTAATTGATTTTCTTGTGTTGAACCAGCCTTATATGCCTGGAATAAACCCCACCTGGTTGTGGTGTATAATTCTTTCAATGTGCTGCTGGATTCAACTTGCAAATATTTTTTTTTGAGAATTTTTGCATCTATATTCATTAAAGAGATTGGTCTATAATATTCTTTTTTTGTAGCACCTTTGTCTGGTTTTGGTATTAGGGTGATGTTGGCTTCATAGAATGAGTTGGGTAGCTTTCCCTTCATTTCAATTTTATTTGAAGAGTTTGAGGAAGATACATACTAATTCTTTTTTGCATGATTGGTAGAATTCATGTGTGAAGACATTTGGTCCTGGGGTTTTCTTTTTGAGAGCTTTTTAATGGCTGACAATTCTTTACTTGTGATTGATTGGTTTGTTGAAATCGTCTATTACTTCTTGGGTCAATGTTAGTTGTTTATGCTTTTTTAGGAACTTGTCCATTTCATCTAAGTTCTCTAGTTTATTAGCATATAGTTGCTCATAATATCTTCTCATTATCTCCTTTATTTCTGCAGGGTCAGTAGTTAAGTTTCATTTTCTATTTCTGATTGAATTTATTTGTATTCTCTCTCTCTCTCTCTCTCTCTCTCTCTCTCTCTCTCTCTCTCTCTCTCTCTCTCTCTCTCTGTTAGCCTAGCTAGGGGTCCATGAATTTTGTTGATTTTTTCAAAGAACCAACTTCTGATTTTATTGATTCTCTCGATTGTTTTTCTGTTCTCAATTTCATTTATTTCTACTCAAATCTTTTTCATTTCTTTCCTTCTGTTTGCTTTGGGGTTAGTTTGCTGTTCTTTCTCTAGTTCCTTCAGGTGAACAGTGAAGTCCTCAATTGTTGCTCTCTCTTCTTTTTTAATATATGCATTTAGGGCAATAAATTTCCCTGTCAGCACCTCCTTGCTGCATCCCATAAGTTTTGATATGTTGTGTTTTCATTGCCATTTGCCTTGCAGTATTTATTAATTTCTCTTGTAATTTCTTCCTTTACCCACTGGTTTTCTAAGAGTGTGTTGTTTAGCCTCCACATATTTGTGAATTTTACAATCGTCTGCCTGTTATTTATTTCCAATGTCATTCCATTATGATCCGAGAAAATGTTTTGTATAATATCAATATTTTTAAATTTATTGAAACTTGCTTTGTGACCCAACATGTGGTCTATCCTAGAGAATGTTCTGACCCAACATGTGGTCTATCCTAGAGAATGTTCCATGAGCACTTGAGAAAAATGTGTATCTTGCTGTTGTGGGGTGTAGTGTTCTATAAATGTCTGTCAAGTCTAGTTCATTTATTGAACATTTCAACATCTCCATTTCCTTATTGATCCTCTGTCTAGATGTTCTATACATTGATAAGAGTGGTGTATTGAAGTCTCCAATTATTAGTGTAGAGGCATCTACTTCTTCTTTCAGTGTTCTCAATGTTTGCCTCATGAATTATGCTTGGTGCATAAATAGTTATGATTGTTATGTTTTCTTGATGAATTGACCCTTTTATTAAAATACAGTGTCCTTATTTGTTTCTTTTATTTTACTTTTGAAGTCTAATTTGTCTGATATTAACACAGCTACTCCTGCTTTTTTCTGGGAGCTGTTTGCATGAAATATCTTTTCAACCTTTTACTTTCAGCCTATTTTTGTCCTTGTGTCTAAAGTGAGTTTCTTATAGACAGCATATAGATGGGTTCTGTTTTTTAATCCATTCTGCCTGTCTGTGTCTTTTTATTGGGAAGTTTAATCCATTAACATTTAATGTTATTACTCTAAGGGCAGTACTTTCTTCTACCATTTTGTCTTTTGGATTTTATATATCATGTCTTATTTTTTCCCTCTCTCTCCTGATAATCTTCATTTCTACACTCTTCTCCAGATCTCTCTCCTGTCTTTTCCTATCAGCCTGTAACACTTCCTTTAGTATTTCTTGTAGTGCCAGTCTCTTATTCACAAACTCTCTTGGTGTCTGTTTGTCTGACAATATTTTAATCTCTCCCTCATTTTTGAAGGACAGTTTTGCTGAATATAGAATTCTTGGTTGGCAGGTTTTGTCTTTCAGTATCTTAAATATATCATACCACTGTCTTCTTGCCCTTGGTTTCTTCAGAGAAATCTGTACATAGTCTTATCGAGCTTCCCTTGTATGTGATGGATAACTTTTCTCTTGCTACTTTCAGAATTTTCTCTTTATCTTTGACATTGGACAATCTGATCATTAATTTTCTTGGAGTAGGTCTATTGAGATCTATTCTGTTTGGGATATGCTGTACTTCTTGAATCTGTAATTTCATGTCTTTCATAAGAGTTGGGAAATTTTCAGTGAATATTTCTACTATTGTTCTTTCTGCCCCCTTTGCCCTTTCTTCTCCCTCTGGGATACCCATAACAGATATATTCATGTGCTTCATGTTGTCACTCAGCTCCCTAAAACTGTGCTCATATTTTTCCACTCTTTTCACCATCTCTTCTTTCGTGTGTGTGAATTCAAATGTCTTGTCTTCCAATTTAATGATCCTTTCTTCTGCCTGTTGAAATCTACTGTTGTATCCCTCCATTTTCTTTTTCATCTCCTCCATTTTGCCCTTCATTCCCATAAGTGTTGCCAGTTGTTCTTTCAAGTTTATGAATTCTTCTTTTTGGTAATCCAGGGTCTTCCTTATATTCTTCATCGCTTTTGCTATATCTCCCCTCAGTTAATTTAATTGATTTAGCATTAGTTGCCTCAACTTCTGTATCTCAGTCGCACTGTTAGTTTGTTCCTTTGGCTGGTCCATATTTTCATGTTTCCTAGTATGGCTCATTATCTTAAGCTGTTTAGGCATCTGACTTTCTTGATTAGTTTATTCTTAAACTAATTTTCAATCTTTTATCTAGGGTTTTCTTGTTGGTTGGCTTTGTTCTCTAACCTTTGGTGTTCAGTTCAGCTTATTCTCAACCTCTAACTTAGATTCTATTTAGTTGATCAGAGTTTTTCACCTCTTATTTTTCTGTTTCTTGCCCTGCCTCTATGTAGCCTTTTTGTGTGAGGTTCTCCTCAGATATGGTCAACCCCAGTCAGGTTTTCTCAGTCCAGAGAGGCCCAGTTCTCAGGAGGAGGATATGGAGTTTCCTTGAGAATGAGACCCTCCTCTGAGGCCTTTAGATTCTGTGCTTTTCCTATGCTGTCCAGCAGGTGGCACTTGCCAGCCCGCAGCTCCCCCATGGATGTAAGGAGGTATGGAGTCTTTGGTTCTTCCAGTGACCCTGACTCTGTCAGGGGCATGGTTGACTGAATTCCAGCCCCTGGGGTCTGGGTTCCCAGAAGGAAGTCTGCCACTGGCACTGGATCATGCCTCCCTTCTCTTGGGGGAGCTTTGCCGTTCAGGGAATTGTCTCCCCCACTAGACTTATTGCTTTGTCTCTCAGAGCTATCTTAGCTCTGCTCTTGCCTGAGCCCAAATTGCAAGTCTTTGAGACTTTCTGTAATGGGCTACTTAGAATACTTACTTTAAAAGAAAAAGAAAGAAAGAAAGAAAAAGATTTAAAAAAAGAAAAAAGAAAAAGAAAGGCCCAATATAGACTATTTAAAGAAAAGCACTTTAATTCCATCTTTGCAGTTCTGATGAGCTATTGAAATGCAAAAACACAAGGAGTTGGAGCAATTGAGGTACAACAAGCAACCAGAAAAATGGGCTTCCAGAGAAGGGCCCTGGCTTCTATTTGAGTGCAGCCCTTCTCTGTATTATGTTCACCCCCAATTCTAAAAGTCTCTGTTTTTGATTTTATTTCTGCTGTTTTTGCTAGCCCTAACTCCTCTCACCAGGCTGAATGCTCCTAGATTCTCCATGTCTGGTCTCAGTTTATCTATGGTTGGAGTTTCTTTTCAGCAGTCTGAGTTAATCAGTTCTATAACTGGGGCTGCATTGAGCCTCCCTTCTGGTTCCCAACACTGATGGTCCATCCTCCCTCAGGAAACCAGCCCCCAAACAGTTCCTTGTGCCTGGCAGGGAGGGATGCAGGCCCCCTGGCTGCAAGAACTTACAGATTTCACTCATCTCAGCTGCTCCACATGCTGGAGACTGTTGTATGATGCATGTCCAAATTCAGATTTCCTTGAGGTGCCTGTTCCACATAGTTCTTGGCTGTCTACCAGCTGCTCCAGAGGAGTAACTAAAACCCAAACCTCACCACTCTGCCATCTTGCCCCACCCTCCTCTTCCTTCATTCTTGATGCTTCCAGTTTCTTTCTGATTTTAGTTCCCTCCTCTCTGAAGAACTTCCAATACATTTTTTAGGGAAACTCTGTTAATAACAAATTGTCTTAATTTTCTTTCACCTAGGAATGTCTTTATTTTACTTTTATTCCAAGGGATATTTTCACTGTAAGTGGAATTCTCAGCTAAAAGTTATTTTCTGGCACTTTAAAAAATGCACTTCCTTTGTTTTCTCTTGTTAATTAGAGAAGTTTTAGATTTACAGGAAAATCTTGCAGAAAATAGAGTTCCCATATAGGCACCATTATTAATACCTTGCATTAGTGTAGAACATATGTTACAATTGATGACAGAATAGTATTATAATTATACCACTAATATAGTCTCTGGTTTATATTAGAGTACCGTTTGTGTTGTACAGTACTATTTTTTTCAAGTTTTATTCTATTAAATTACATACAATCTAAAGTTTTCCATTTTAACCATAATGAAATATGTAATTCAGTGCTAAGTAGGTTCACAATTTTGTGCTACCATCACCACCATCCATTACCAAAACTCCTTCATCACCCCAAATAAAAATTCTGCTCAGTTTAAACATTGACTCCCCATTCTCTACCCTACCCTGGTTCCTAGTAACCTGTATTCTAGTTTCTGACTCTGTGAAATTGTTTATTCTAATTAGTTCATAATAGTGACATCGTTTTTCCTTTTGTGTCTGGCTTTTTTCACTCAACACGATGTCTTCAATGTTCATCCTTCATGACTTCTGATGAGAAATTTGTAGTCATTTAAAAGCATTGTTTCTTTATAGGTAATGTGTTGTTTTTCTGTGGATGCTTTCACAGTTTTTTTCTTTGTCTTTAATTTTCAGCAGTTTAATTACAATGTATTCAAGCATGGGTTTCTTTGGGTTTATCCTGTTAGGTTTCACTGACCTTGAATCTATAGTTTATTACTTTTGCTAAATTTGGGGTGTTTTCAGCCATTACTTATTCAAATACTTTTTCATCTCTGGACTTGTTCTCTTCTACTTCTAGAGTTCCAGTGACAGGAGTGTTAAACATATTGTTATTGTCCCCTAAGTCCCTGAGGCTCTGTTCAATTTCGTTCCCTCCATTGTTTTATATTGGCTGGTTTCCATTAATGTATCAAGTTCACTGATTTGTCTTCATCTTTTTCTGCTATTGAATTTACCCAGTGAGTTTTTAATTTTGGTTATTGTATTTTTGGTTATAAATTTTATAATTTATTCTTTGTATTGTCTATTCTGTTTCTTTGCTAACTTTCTGTTTTTCCATCTTTAAAGAGTGTTTTCATTTTCTCACTGGCCCATTTGTGCAATATCTGGTTTACAATCTTTATCAGAAAATTCCAATATCCATGTCCTCTTGGCATTCATGTCTGTTAACAGTGTTAATGGTGGTTTCCCATGCAAGCTCCTGTTTTCTTCATATACTGATTAATTTTGGATTGTTTCCTGGACATTTTGAATTTTATGTTATTAACTCTGGGTCTTGATTAAATTTCATGGAAAATGTTACTATTTTTCTTCTAACAGTCAATTTCTCTGGTTAGGTTCAGGCTACCAGTTTCCAATTGCCTTCTGCAGGCTGTGATTGCAATCTCAGTTCAGTTTTCAATGCCTTTGCAGGTTCATTTGGGTCTGTCCCACATGTCTGCCACCCAGTGGTCATTCAGGGCCCTGGGAAATGTTCCGTCCACTTGTTTCCTTCTGTAAATCCTTGATGTGCTCAATAGAATCAGATCCATGCACATGCAACTCGAGGGAGAGCCTAGAAGTTCCTGAACAACTTTATGGGGCTGTGTACTTGATATCCTCTCCGTTCACGATCTCCCAGGGCAGTAGATCCCTCAGTTTTTAACAGAATCCAAAAGGTTTCCCTGGAACTCCTCTTTTTGTCCTCCAAAGTGCTGTGCCTTCATTTACCTTCCTCTGCAATGAACTTTCATGACTGGTTACCTGTCTGTGGTCAAAGAAGGGAGGGCAGAGGGAGGAAAACGCAGTGGTGGTTCACTCCACACTCCTGCAATCACAGCTGCACCTACACAGTCTGGTCACCATGGGTTCTCATCACTGCCTCTGCCACCACTGCCAGACTATTGCTTGTGGGCTGGGTAAGAGAGACCACAGAAAAGCAAAAAAACAAAAAAAAAAAACAAAAGTAAAAGCAAGACTGGTATTATCATATTCTCCCTAGGACTTTCTTTCTAACTCCTCAAACCAGAACGGGGTGGATTTTCTTGGACACCTCTCTGTTTATGCTGCTGCCCATTCTGTTTTCATTGAATTACATGCAGGCCAGGCACACTGGATGGAAAACCATGTAAACTGACTTTGAATTCTGTACCTTGAATTCTGGTCTTTCTTGATCTACCTGCTCCCATTTACTCTTCAGAGTCCTAAAATATCGCTTTCCTCCTATAACTCAACAATAAAAAGATAAACAACCTATTTTTTAAAATGGGCAAAAGACTTGAATAGACATTTCTCCAAAAAATATATACAAATGGCCAAAATGCACATGAAAGGATGGTCAACATCACTAGCTATTAGGAAAATACAAATCAAAACCATAGTGAGATACCATTTCACACCCACTAGAATAGTTGCTATTAAAAAAAAAAACAGAAAACAAGTATTGGAGAGGATGTGGAGAAATAGGAACACTCATTCACTGCTGGTTGGAATATAAAATGGTGCAGCCACCATGGAAGACAGTTTGGCAATTCCTAAGAAAGCTAAGTATAGAACTACCATATTACTTGGCAATTCTACTACTCAATGGAAAGATTTGAAATCAGGGACTCAAACAGATATTTGTACACAGATATTCATAGCAGCAGTATTCACAAATGCCAAAGATGGAAGCCACCTGTGTGTCATCAACTGATAAACAAAATGTGGTATATACATACAATGGAATACTATTCAGCAGTAAAAAGGAATGAAGTCCTGATACATGTGACAACATGGATAAACCTTGAAGACATCATGTTGAGTGAAATCAGCTGGACAAAAAAGAACAAATATTATATGATCTCATTGATTTGAAACAATTAGAAAAGCAAACTTGTAGAGTCCGAATGTAGAATATAGTTTACCAGGGGACAGGGAAGGGGTAGAGAATGAGGAGTTAATACTTAAATCATACCGAGTTTCTATTTGGATTGACCATAAAGTTTTGGTAATGGACTGGTAATGGCAGCAGAACACTGTGAATGTCAATTAACAGCACTGAAACATATATGTGAACATGGTTAAAAGGGGAAATTTTAGGTTGTGTATGTTGCTAGAATATATATGCTTAAAATCCATAGCACCGTACAACACAGTGAACCCTATTGTAAATGATAGACTATAGTTAATAGTACAATTATTAAAATGTTCTTTGATGAATTGTAACAAATGTTCCACACTAATGTGAAGCATTAATAATAGAGTGGTTCATGGGAATTCTGCATTTTGTGCATGAGTTTTCTTTAAACTTATAACTTCTCTAATAAAAAATATGGAAAAAGTAGCTCCTCCTTGTATTCTGTACAGAATTTATAGCTCCAGCCATGGGAGATAGACCAGAAGTGTGTTTTTTTCCATATGCACAGAGCTGGAACCGAGCCCATCAGGGTTTGCATTTTTTTCAAATATTTTATTTTGAACTAATTTAAGACACAGTTGAGTTGCAAAAATAATACAGTGAGTTTCTGTGTACCCTTCACCCTGCTTTCTCCAGTGATAACATCTTACATAAACATAGTACATTTTCAAAACCAAGAAATTGGCAGTGGTACAATAGCATTAATTAAATTACAGACCTTACTTGGTTGGCATCAGTTTTTCCATGCACTTGTTTTTCGGTGTAGAGTATTATGCAGTTTCACCGCATGTATAAATTGGGGTAAACACCACCACAATCACGATACAGGTCTTCTATCACTACCAGGAAACACCCTTGGGCTACCCCTTTTTAGTTACACCTTCTCCCCAACACTGACCCCGGACAACTGCAGATCTGTTCTCCATCACTATAATTTTGTCATTTCAAGGTTATTATATAAGTGGACTCATACAGTATATCTATCAATTTTTAACAGAATTCAGTCATTGGCACCGTGTGCTTTGCACCTATTCAGCATTCAGACAGCCAGCAATATTCCCTTTACTGGAAAAAAACTGTAACAAAGGAAAAAAAAAAAACCCAAGCAAACAAAAAAACACAACAAAAATACTGCCTCCCAACCCAGATTCCTCTAAAAAACACAAAAATTTTTAAAGAAGGAATTGTAACCCAAGATAGCTAGAAAGACTAAAATCTGTAAAAGGACCACACACCCATTATTGTCCATTTCTGAGCATCTGAGTGCTCACCTGTAGGAGTCAAATTAAGCCAGTTTCCCCAGGACTTAATGCCTTTGAGTCATTGCTTCGGGTCATGGACTCCAGAACAAGGGCTCGGTGTGTGGAGTGTCCCCTGCTGAGCCCCAGTGTGCCCCCCTCCACCTGCCCAGGGCTGTGAGGGCTGGAGGTAGGCGTGTCAACACAGCCCAGGGAAGCTGTGCAGAAAAAGGCACATTTAAACACACCCATTGTCCCTGTGGCTTTGTCAACAAAATATTTCAATCCCCAATGAATCTCTCCGTGTGCCTCGATTTATTTTTAGGTGCAGCACAACAGAGAGTTTCTTTCTTTGCTTTCCTGTTTGCTCACAGTTATTACTTCCTCCTCACGGTTCATCATAGCAGCAGTCATATAGTAATCACCTGGCAATCTATTATAATTTATTACGTACTGAGTGCTGTAAAGGCTCATAAAACTTACTAGGTGCCTATAAGAATGCCATTATCAGCTGCAGAGCTTAGAGGCACTCTTGGGCACTTAGTGTGGAGCTGGGGGGCCAAATGTGGGACAGGCAGCTCTGGGGAGCAAGTTATTAATTCTAGCTTCCTCCTGGCAGCGGAAGTGGATGCAGCGCTCAGGGGGCTCCACGTGGTGAGGACAAGGAGGAGGAAGTTAACGGAGCACGTGACCTTGATGAGGTTTAACAGAAGCAGGCAGTGCCTGTAATAAGAAAGAGTGGCTTGACCTCTTCAGTTATGAAACACGGTGCTGTTTCTCCTCTCTTCTGCCTTGAGACCTCTGGCCATGAGATGATGGGGAATGAGAAGAGGGGGGGAAAGGGAGCTCACATTTATTGATTACCTCTGTGGCTGTTACTGATCTAGGCATTGAGGTACAGAGACAGGAACCCACAGCCCCTTATAGAAAACAGATGATAAACAGATGAATAAATAAATGTAGAAGGTCTAAGAAGGAGAGTAAAGTTGGGTAAGAAGATCAAACATAAAGGACTGTTAGTTTTGACAGGTTAATTAAGGAAGGCAGTTCTGAAGATGTGATCTTTGAGCAGAGACCTTGAAGAATGGAGAGAACAAATCAGGGAAATATCTTAGGGAAGAGCACTGAGTCAGGGGAACAGCATGTGCAAAGCTCCTGGCAAATTGGAAGGGCAGCAATTGGGTCAGTGTGGCTGGAGCCCAGTGGGCCAACTGGAGAGTAGTAACAGATAAGGTTGGAACAACAGCCATGGGCTAACTGTGAAAGGTATAAGAAGAACTGGATTTGCTCCCAAGGTGATGGTAAGCCATTGAAGGGGTTAGAGTAGCAGAATGGCATGATCCTGTCCATGATCAAAAAAGTTCACTTTGGGTGCCATGTGGATGTGTGCAGAGTGAATTGGAGTGGAGAAAGATAAGGAATCCCTGTTTGAGTGTGACAATCACTTGTTAGGCTTATGTACCCATCTTGTGTATTCATACACCAACGCAGGAAGTAAGTAAAAAAAATAATCTCCATAGGACAGAAAAGAATCTGCAACTCAAATAAGTTGAGCGACGTGGTCCAGGTTATTCATAGAAAAAACAGTAGAGCTTGGATATGAAACTGGGTCCATCTCACTCAGATCCTTCCTTTCATCCCCGAAACACACTCATTGTAGAGCCCTTGCTTTAGAGAGCCCGGAAGGGCCACTGTGCTCACGTTGCCTTCTTCCTTTGGCAATGGAAGCATGGTGTTTGTCTTGCCCTCGAGGTTAAAACTTCTAGCTACTGGATACCTCTGCACTATATTTTCTGGTACTGTCCCAGGTGCCTTTATAGTGGTTGTCAGAGAACCTGCAGCTCTTGTCAAATGAGGGGCCCTCTCTGGACACCCTGCTTACCTCCTGGATTGCCCCTTCCTTGTTGAAGACACCAGCCCCGTGGTGAGTTCCTCTGCACTCCTGCCTCTTCCGTGATATCTCCCAAAGAAGTGTTGTTTTCCAAGGTTGGCTCAAAAAATATCCTGCAATTAACCAGTCTTGTCTTCCAGTGAAATGGTAGCTGATATGGGTTCTGTTAGTGGTTTTGATGGTGTCTGACCAAATCCTCCCAGTCCACACAAAGAGAGAAAGGAGGATGCTTAGTTATAATTGACATACCGAGTTTGGCCATTGTACAGGCATCATGAATATATAATCTGGGACTTCAGAGAACTAAGCTAAGTCATCAGGCTCAATGGAATTACTCTTATTAACACAAAGAAATGCTGAATTTGTATATATTCCTCCTCAGTCTTGGTCATTTATTTCAAAACCTGAATTCCACTCAACCTCAGAAGCAAATATTTTTCAGTAATGTCAACTCAAGAAAATTGTTGAGAAAGCTCTGTTGCTATTTGATTTCTCACCTGCCACCAGTACTCAGCCCACTATGATTCAATTCCTGAATCTTTTCAGGGGTGCCAGGTATCCTCCTAAAAACACCTAAAGAAGGTGTGAAACCTTCTTTCTGCAGCAAAGTACCCATGGAAGGAAGAAGTCCTAAGAATGGCCCTGTGATGGTTAAGTTCATGTGTCAGCCTGGCTAGATTATGGTTTCTGTTGTGTGGTCATGTGAGGATTGGCCCGATTGTTACTGTAAGGACATTTTGTGGATTTAAGACATCAGTCAGTTGATTGTATCTTATGGTTGATGGCATCTACAATCAGCAGAGGAGATTGCCTTCAGCAAGGAGACAAGTCTCTTCCTTCAAGGAAGAACTAAGGATTTCAGCAGTCAGAAAGAATTTCTATCTCTATTTCAGCCAGCCAGCTTCTCTGGGGGAATTCATTGTAATGTTCTTTCGCGTTCCCAGCTTGGGAATTCAGATTTGCCAAGCACCACAGTCATGTGACACAAATCTCATAAGAAATCTCCCAATATTTACATATATATATATCTCCTGTTGATTCTGTTTCCCTGAAGATCCCTGACTAATACACCCTCCTCCTCAAAACCTGTGAAGGCAATGAGACTTTGTGTGTTGTATGACATGGCTGACTTTAAAAAGGGGGATTTTTCAGGTGATCCTTATCTAGTCACATGAGCCCCCTGAAGCCAGAACTGTCTCCGCCTAGTGGTAGAAGAGGAAAGCAGAACAGTCAGAGGGACGTGAAGCCCGGAGAAGGACTCGCACTGTTGGTGGTTTGAAGATGGAGAGGAATGTGGGAGGCCTATGGGAGCAGAGATCAGCCCCTGGTTGACAATCAGTAAGGAAACGAGACCTCAGTCCTATAACGTCAAGTACCTGAATCCCAGATGAACTTGGAAAAACCACAAGTACCTTAACTCCCAGAGCCTCCAAAAAAGGCCCTGGCTAGCCACACCTTGATGTCAGCCTTGTGAGACCCTGAATATAGAATTCATCTGAGCCCAACCTGGCCTTTGAGCCACAGAAGGGGAGCTCAGAAAAACTTTTGTTTCATGCTGCTAAGTCTGTGGCAATTGATTATGGTAGCAATGGAAAACGAATACATATCCCTTCGTGTGTAATTAAGTCCTGGGCAGAAGAAGTAAATGGAATTCCTGAATATTCTACTTGTAAAAACTAAATTAGAAGCATTCATTTGCACGGTAAAAGGATTCTTTACATTACATGAAAAAAGTCCCTTTAAGTAGCTCTTATTCAAGGGTTTGTTTACAGATCATTACTTGCTTAATAGAGGAAGAAACTAAAAGCTGAAGTGTTCCAAGCTATTGCTGATTAAACAGCAATCAGAAATGAAAGTATGAAATTATAATAACAAATTGACATTTATACATCCATTTCAAATACTTTTCATTTTACATTACTGAAAGCTAAAATTCCAGATCCTCATTCTCCCCAGCAAACTGGCCAACCTTATTCTAGTTGCCTGTAGAGCAGACAAGAAAACTGATGCTCAGGAGAATTTAGAAGTAGAGAGGAGACAAGGAACTCTTGCCTTGGGTTCTTTGCTCCAAGCTATTTTGCCTCCTAATTTTTTTTTTTTTTTTTACCCTGCAGAAATGCTTGAAGAAAATGCACAGCCTGGAATTTATAATACTAACTGTTTATAGGTTACTTTTTCCTCCATTTAAGAGTCTGTGTCTTGGATAGTTTTCCATAAGCACAAATAAACATACCTAATTCTTACTAATTACTGAGTAGGATTCTTCCTTATGGATATGCCATATTTAAACAGTTCCTACTGATGAGCACTTAGAGGTTGTTTCCAGTTTGTTTGCTATTATACACAGTACTGCAATAGCTGTTGAACCTGTTTGTGTTCCAAGACTCGAGGTACATATGCATGAATACATTTATAAGAAAAAAATCTCAGCAGTGAAATTGCTGGGTCAAAGGTATGTCCATTTAAATTATTTCCAAATTGCATTTCCAAAAGTTTAATCAGTTTATGTTCTTGTCAGTTAACTATGAGGTTGTCTATTTCTCCATGCTCTCACTAACACTAGATTGTTCATCTTTGTCTACTGATTTGTAGAAACTCTTTGTATATTAGGGAAATTAATTCTTTGCCTCTCATTTGTGTTGCAAAATTTTTCACAGTAGTTCACTTGTGGGTTTTTGTTTTATTTTTTTATTCCCCCTTCACCCCTCCTAGAAAGTAGTTAACCTCTAACCAACATTCTATCTCTGTGAATTTGCTATTTTTAATCATCTCTTATAAGTGATGTTATACAATATTTGTCCTTATGTGCATTGTTTATTTCACTGAGCATAATGTCTTCAATTTCTTCCATGGCTGCATCATGTCTCATAACTTAATTCTTTCTTATGGCTGGATAATATTCCATTGTGTGTATGTTTACATTTTGCTCATTCATTTGTTGATGAACACTTGTGTTGCTTTCAGCTTTGACTATTGTGAATAATGCTGCCATAAGTGTTGGTGTTTGAGACCCTGTTTTCAGTTTCTTTGGGTGTTGTACCCAATTTGGACATATTATGTACCTCAAAATGCCATGTTCTTTGATGCAATCTTGTGGGGGCAGATGTATTAGCATTGGTTAGGCTGGAATCCTCTGATTGTTTCCATGGACTTTTGCTGACACTTTGGGGATGCTAGCCCAGTGTTTGCTCTGGAGAAGGTAAGAGAGGACAAAAGGCCCCAAGAGCAACATTTTGAACAAAGCACATGAGCTGAGAGAGGAGCTGGAACAGAACCTAGGATCAGCAGACACCAGCCACGTGCCTTCCCAGCTAACAAAGATTTTCCGGACACCATTGGCCTTCCTTCGCTGAAGGTATATTTGTGCTGATGTGTTAATTTGGACATTTTCATGGCCTTCAGACTATAAATTTGTAATTAAATAAACCCCCTTTATAAAAGCCAACCCATTTCTGGTATTTTGCATAACAGCAGCATTAGCAAACCGGAACAGGTATATACCTAGAAGTGAGATTGCCGGGTCAAATGGTTATTCTTTAAGAATTCTTCATTCTTTCTAACACTGAACTTTAGACCAGGAGAACATGGAGGGGACAGAATTACCAAGAATCTCTGCAGAGGAAGAGATTCTCCTTAGGTCTCAGTTCTGGGGAAGAGGAGAGGAACTTTTGTCAGGCCCCATTCCCAGGGGCAGGTTCACTTTTTCTTACGTCTCCTCATTTAACTCTGAGATATGTGCAATTTTGCCCCCATGCATCAGGTGAATAAACTAAGGTTCCAAAAGGAACACTAATTTGTTCAAGTTTACAGACATTTAAATGAAGAGTCAACTCAGTTTGGTTCCCAAGCCCATGGTATTTCTGTCATCAAAAGCTTCCTCTACAGACATTTGCAGAGCTGGGGAGGTGATGAAGAAAAGTATCGAAATTGACACTAGAACAAGGGCATTTTTACCCCTGATGATGGTTTTAGGGTTCAGGCTAGGGAGCAACAAATTCAAGATTTCGACTCAAAGATTTCCATTGCTTTGACACTTTATCTTCATATACACACCAACACAATTGCAATTAGTCTGAATAATTAGTTGTCACAATTATCCTTAATGACTAGACTCAAGGTTCTGACAAAGGAGAGGGGCATCAGGTGCAAGTTGCCTGTTGTCAATGAAAAAACCTAAAGTGGAACTAGGGACCTTCATTCCTGGAACCCCCTATGTCCCAAACTCCTCAAATTTTGCCTCTGGGATACTATAATGTTTTAGAAAATCTATTCAAACAAAGTAAGAGTTCTTTTACTTTCAAAATAATTACAGCTTGGTGAATAGTGTGGTTGTTTATCATATATGCTCAGTCTTACTGTACACAATGCCTGGCTTAAACTATGCATCCCATAATAAATCTTTAAGTTAATAGCATTGTTCTCTAGGTAACCCGGGCCCTTTCTTATAACTCCATGTGTTCTGTGAGGCCATCAGTCATATGCTAAATCTGTCTCTGGCTCATTAAATAATTAAAAGCCTTTAGGATCAGGTTTGTTGCATTTATATTCATTCCTGCCCCCATTCTCTTGAGTGATTTTTTTCATAGCTCAAATAAGGGCATTTATTGAATGATGTCTTGTAGCAAATAATTTCTGTGCAGTATTTACCAGTTCGGATATGAGCTTATGCAGAATGGTATCTTTATTGGCAGTAGAATTCTGACAATAACTGCATATTTCTAGTCCATTCATTCATTCATTCATTCAATACTTACTTAATGTCAGCTGTGTGTTACACACTGGGAGTGCAAACACAGTTGTGATTGACAAGTTTTCTGTTCTTTACAGAGCTTCCAGTACGTGAAGGACAGAGAGAAGAAATTGTTGATTGTAAGAAAAAAATGGTGAGTGTTGAAGAGAAGATTAAGAAAGAACACAGAGAGTATGGTCCTCTGAGAGATGGAAGAAGGGAGTAGGAGAATGATGCAAGTCTTTATTGAAGAGCTCCAAATGAGTGGAATTGTGAAAACTGAGTAGGAGTCAGCCAGATGGATAAGGGAAGAAGTGAAGGGAAAACTTAAGCCTCAGGGAGTATGATATTCTCAGCAACACCTTGAAAAGCTCAGACATGGCTGAACTGATGTGTCAGGACGAAGCAGGAGCTGGAGCTGGAGAGGCAGGCCTTAATTTCTGGGTGCATTTGGCTGTGTCTACATATGAGTGAGCAGTTAGCCATGGTGTCCCACAAGGTCCTGCAGGAGAAGCAAAGCTGACAGATGCCTGGCTCCTGCTTGAAGTGGCACACTGTGTGAATTAGGCAGGGTTCTCTAGGGAAACAGAATTACAGGAAATATATGTATATATATATATTATGTAAATATTATGTTTTTTTATAGGAATTGGCTCACATGTATGTGGGAGAGTCCAACTTGAGTAAGTTCACATGAGCCAGGGACACCAGTGAAGGTTTTCAATTGCCCCAGGAGAAGCTGGCTATCTGAAGTAGAGATGGAAATTCTCCCTTGTGACTGCTGAAATAATCACTTCTCCTTTTAAGGCCTTCAACTGATTGGACAAGACTTCTCTCATCATTGAAAGCAGTCTCTCAGTTGGTTGTAGATGTTATCAGCCATAGATGGCGATCAACTGACTGATGACTTCAAATCCATGAAATACGCTCACAGTAGCAATCGGGCCAGTGCTTGTTTGACCCAACAACTGGACCCCATGACCTGGCCAAGTGGACACATGAACTTAACCCTCACACTGTGCCTGCAGGATGAGGCTGAGCTTGCATGAAACCATCTACTGTGACTGTGGCCAAAATAAGTGACTGGACAAAGGGAGGTGATGAGGAGCATCAGGCTACATGTGGTTGGTGCCTATGGCTTTGGGATGAGGTTTTCCTTTATCCCCAGGCATTCCCAGGAAGCCAAGAGACCCAGCTGAGATGAAGAGAAAAACAGGATGTGACTTGAAGAGTACAGCCAAGATCCAAAGAAAGTGGAGAAGAATCAGACAAATGGCCACACTCCAGCTCCTTCTTGATCTGCTGGCCCCTCCGGACCTCCCTGAGCTAAGTAGAAATCCAGCCTTTGCTTCCTTCTTGAGACAGGGTGGGATGCTGACTCAAACACTGGGGATGGGCATTCAGGAGAGACAAGGGCCAGGCATTGGAGACAGAGAAAAGTGGCCTAGACAATGATTTTAGAAAATAAACTTGAATCCTTTTCAGCAGAACATATAATTTCCAGTTTTCTATGATGAATACATCTCCCTATTATTCTTTGACCTCTGAACACATTTACCTTCATTTTTTGGCCCCTCTAGATATTTAAGTTGACAACTTCTTAGGTATTTGAGTTGACAACCTTTGTCAAAGGGTAGATAATGAAACTAGGAAATATCAGGTCAGCTTGGGGAAGATAAATAAAAAGCTTCAGAGAGACATCAAGGAAAGTCAGGAAAAAGCTTCATCACTAAGCAGAGAGGGGAAGGCATTGAGAGACTGACTGGACAAATGGACAGTGACTCGGAAACTCTGACCCACTATCAGCAGTAACCAGACCAGGAAAATCTACATCAGTCAGTCTCGGGAGTTGGCCATTATCTACAGCAAACATCCCAGTAAGTCCAACCACAATCTGTGTAACAGTCAATCCTAAATAGCCAGGACTTGATTGATAACTTGATGATAACTGACTTATGATAACTGACAGCTTCCGTAATTTTTTCTCTGGCTTCCAACTTAGGACCAACCAGAAGAAGCCAAATGTGCTCTCTTCACCACTCACATAGGATGTCCCACTTCTGCTTAACCCACCCAGAGCCTTCCCATGCCAACAGCTTCCAATCATAGCATGCCTGAAGTCTTCCTTTTTTCACTATAAAGCTTCCCCATTCTTCTGCCTGCCTTTGCAAGTGTGAGTGATGGTGGCTGGCTCCCTCTGTAGCAAATTCTAAAGAGTCTTGGTTTTATTCTCATTTGAGTGTTCTTCATTTATGTCCATAGCATGAATATCAAGTTCGATGTCAGAGGAAGATCAGGCAAGATGCAAATTTAAAGCATCCATTGAACATAGCAAAGAACAAAACTGAATCAAGTCTTGTCTGGTGACTATACAAGAAAAGCAACCACTGTGGCATTGTTGGGAATTCTGAATTTTCAGAACCAAGCCTATTAGAGTAAATTTGCTTTGGTATTGACTTCTCTACCAGGACTCTGATTAACAGAGAGAAAATATTTTTTAAGTTGTCAAAAACCAAACTTAGCAGCCACATGGTCCTGCAACCTCATTATTGGGTATATACTTGGAAGAACTGAGAGCAGGGACACAAATGGTCATTTGCACACTGGTGTTTATGGCAGCAGGATTCCCGATACACAATGAATGGAGGTGGCCTAAGGGTACATCAACTGATAAATGGAATGGTGAACTGTGGTGTATATATACAATGGAATATTGAGCGGCTGCAAGAAGAAATGAAGTTGTGATGTAGGCAACTAGGTAAATGGACCTTGAGGACAGTATGTTGCACGAAATAAGCCAGACATGAAAAGATAGACATTATAACACCTAATATGGACCAACTATAATATGCAAACTCTGATAACTGAATCTGAGAGCATAGGTTATAGAGTTATATGGGAAGGCTTATTGTAATGGTTCCTAGACTGTAAGCTCTTACAGCAGTTTCACCTATTCCTGAGTTGTAATGGTTATTTCTAGATTCTGAGATGCTGAGCTCTTGTGTATAACCTGCTCGGTTCCTGGAACTTTGGGTATCTGTGTGACACTTGAGACTCAGAGCCAGAGTTCAGCAGCTATGAATGTCAACATTACCCTACACAGCAAATGTTAAAGAAGCTGAAAAAGAGATCAGACTTCAATTAGAGATATGAATGAAATGGACTTGATTAGAACTAAGGTAAACAAGACTAAAGGGAATAGGATGATATTGACTGTTTTTAAAACTTCAACTTCTGTGTGAGACCAAAGGTAGAGATGTTTATTTGGTGGAAAATCTTTATTTTCTGTAGCACACTATATAATTTCGCTTATGTAATCAGTTTATTCAAACACCCTAATTACATGAAACCTTGAAGAGGGAGTGAAATTTGGCTTGTTTATACAGGTTAGTGTGAAGTCCCGATACATCCCAAAGTAATTTGGGGAGAGGATAAAAAAGTATTTGAAAAGCTCCCTTAAGGGACTGGAGGAAAATGTGGAAATATTAAATTTAACCACCTGGGGAATTCCTTATATTCTCTCAAACATTGGGGAATACCAATTTAGTAGGCTGAGCCTTCGATCTTGGGGCTTGCCCTTATGAAGCCTATTACTGCAAAGGAGAAGCTAAGCCTACTTATAATTGTGCCTAAGAGTCACCCCTAGAGAACCTCTTTTGTTGCTCAGGTGTGGCCTGCCTCTCTAAGCCATCTTGGCAGGTGGACTTGCTGCCCTACCCCCTACATGGGACATGACTCCCAGGGATGAGACTGGACCCAGCAAGATGGGATTGAGGAAGCCTTCTTGGACCAAAAAGGGGAAGAGAAATGGAACAAAATAAAGTTTCAGTGGCTGAGAGATTTCAAATGGAGTTAGGTCATTATGCAGGTTATTCTTATGCATTAGGTAGACACCCCTTTTTAGTTTTTAGTGTTTTGGAGAAGCTAGAAGGAAATACCAAAAACTATTGAACTGCAACCTAGTAGCCTTGATTCTTGAAGACGATTGTATAACTATATAGCTTACATGGTGTGGCCATGTGATTGTGAAAACCTTGTGGCTCATACTCCCTTTACACAGTGTATGGATGGATGCATAGAAAAATGGGGTCAAAAAGTAAATGAAAAATAGGGGGGATGGGGGAATGGGATGCTCTGAGTGTTCTTTCTTACTTGAATTTTTACGCTTATTTTTATTACTTTTTTGGAGTAATGAAAATGTCCAAAATTGATTTTGGTGATGAATGCACAACTATATGATGATACTGTGAACAACTAATTGTACATTTTGGATGATTGTATGGTATGTGACTTTATCTCAATAAAATTGCAAGGAAAAAACAAACAAACAAACCTAGGGGGCAGAACAGTAGTTACCTACTTCCTGATGGGTCTCCTTTGCCAGCTTGCCTGATGTCTGTCCTCACGCCCACTCCCATGCTGGAGTCTTGTCTGTTTGTCCACTTTTCCCCATTTTGCCCCATCCTGTCCTTTACCTTTTAAGCTCAACCCTTCACTCTAGAACAACTTCCTGCTGCTTTTGTTCAAGGCTGAGGTGATTTGGGCTATTTCTGGAAACTTCCAAGGCAGTTGGCCACTTTGCTTGCTAGGTAGAGAGGCCAGTAAAATTCCTTGACATTTCCTTCCTTTTTAAGGGCACTTCCTACCATTTGAAAATGGAAAAAAAATGTGCAAAAATTACTCACCAGCAGCCTCAGGGATGAGTGGATTTTCTGGAAATGGTACCTGGCGGCATAAGCAGGCAGATTCACTAAAATTCCCCTTAACCCTTCCAGTGAGGGAAACCGTTCTTGTCTTCCCTGAATGGGGAGGAACTGAGAATAGTAACGGGAGCTGCGAATCCACGGCTTCTTCATGCCACCCCTCTGCCCCTGCCCCTGCTGATCGTCTCTGTGAGATGGGGCCCAAGGAATCTGAGCTGTCCTATAAGCCTATATTTTCACTGAATTTTAACCTACTCTCATTTCGCAGTTGACTTTCTGGATAAGAATGATTCCAAACATCTGTACAATAACTTCTCTTCGCATCTGCGTATGAATCTCTTACACCTGTAGCAGTCTCAAGTGTTCATTATCTCATGTGATCCCTCCAACTGTCATGTATAATCATAATAATGATGATAAAGATTGTATAATTCTCGTTGTGTTTCAGACAGTATCCTAGAGGCTTCTACAATTTAATTTGAGTTCCCCAGGACCTATCAGGGAGCTATTTTATTATCCCCATTTTTCAGATACAGCGATGAAAATCTAGGAATGTTACAGATTTCAAGGTCAGGCAGCTTTTTGGTTACAGAGCTGGAAATGCACATCGGGTGCCTTGTCCTGGCAGTTGTTTTATTATTCCAAGCTGCTGCAAGCAAACAGTGCTTCTTATATTTTATTGTGCATGAAAAACTGAGGATATGGTTAAAATGCAGTATCTAATTCAGTAGGTCTGGGGGTGGGCCCAAGAATTTGCATTTCTAACAAGCACTTGGGTGACTGCTGACACCACTGCAGGGTCCACACTTTGGATGAGAAGGTTAGAGGAGACTGAGGCTGGGACCTCAATCCTTTCAGTCATCTTTCAGAGATTATACACCACTTTTAAAAGAGGGTTATTTGCCACTCCATCCTCATCTGGCTTCCTCTGACCAACCTACAAACAACTGCTCTGAACGGGCAGCTGAGCTGAATTTGCGAAAGGCAAAGAGTAATTCCTGAGCGGGGGCTGGGGAATCTCCAAGAATCTAGGAGTGGGGCTTGCAGATTCCTCCTCCTGGGAGCTGGGAAAGTCCTGCAAGGAAGAGGCCACAGCCCTTGATCTCCAAGGCAGGCTTACCTAGTATGAGAGAGAGATGAGGCAGAGGGAGGAATGCATTTTTTTATTCCAAAGGAGGTGTATTTTCTCACAGATTATCAAAGATTATCAAAGGATTACATATCCTTTATGACTCATTTGCACAGCACTATATTGCAAGAGAACTATTTAGCTCATCCAAGAGCTCAAAGTCTAGTAATAACCACTATTTACAATTTTTATGTATTTACCATGTGTTTTTTCAGCAAGACAAAAACATCAACTAGTAGATTAAACAGTTGAGCTCACACTGCATTTTTAGATTTATATGCTGCAATTGGTTTAAAATTCTGTCAGAGGCATCTCCATGTGTTATTAAGGATTCCTTGTAAACATGATTTTTGATGGTTGCATAATTTTCCATTGTTTGTCCCCACCATAATTTCCATAACTGTTCCCTTTTCAGGTTGTTTTCAAGTTTTCACTTACAATCCATGTCAAAATAAATCTTGTTTGAAATAATGGCTTTCAACATTGCTAAGGCTTTTGTTATATATTGCCAAATTGCTTTCCAGAAACACAGTTTTCCGGAAAGGAAGTTTTGCAGGTATCTTTCTCAATGAATCCATCCTCCGACTAGACCATCCCCCTTGGGGAAGTTCGTGCCACGTCCCAGCTATTTGCTTTGCAATTGTTTTCCCAGTCTCACCTCCTTTCATTATTAGAAAAGTGGCTGTGGAAGACTGATTTGGTTCTTAATGCACTTTTACTAATTGCACTGCACCGTATGTTACACATTTGGGTCACGGTAGTTTTGGATTCAATTTGTGTGTCTTCAGGGAAGGAAATGAAAATGAACCAACAGAGGAGGGAACCTGTTAGATGGGAGATCCAACTCCCCTTGCCTGCAGCTGCACCCTCCTCCCCTAGGCACCCCAGAAATGGGCAGAAGGGGGCTGGGGGCAAGGACCCACCCATGAGGGTGGATATTTTGTGTTCATTTTTGTTGTCTGGGAATTTAATTGTAGTTGTGTTTAAGTGCAGTTTGATCACCTGGAATTTAATTGTGGGTCTTTCCCTATCCCTGGGGTTGTCTTGTTGTTGTTTCATGTGGCAGGTCTCTTCCTGCAGGAGCTGTGGGGACACCATGGGCTGTACAGGAGGCAGCTTCTTGGCTTTGTTACTTGGGTGCAGAGCCTTGTCTGTGCAGGGAAGGTGGCACAGCCAGGGATCCTTGTTGGCCTGTAGCCTGTGATGGAGGAAGGATGCATGTGGAAGAGGTGATTGCACAGTGAGAAGGACTGCTGCTCCAAGGCGAGCGAAGAAAGAGGTAAAGGGAGAGAGGTGGGCCCTGAGCCCTCAGGTTAGCCTTGTAAAGGGGAAGAAGAACCCAGAGCACAAATCTGCCAGACCCACAGTGAGATCTGAGCCTGGCCTCAGACAGATCCCGGATCCTAGACTAAGCACAGACATCGACGACAAATTGAGCCTTAACCTTAGCCACAAACTGGACCCGCCCCTGGCTCAGCCTCCATGTTAACCTTGGCTCCGGCCACAGAGTCGGGGTGACCCAGCAACCGAGAACAGCCTTGTTTACCCATTCAAACAGTATTTCTTCAGGGCTTGCAGAAGGCAGGATTCCCAGCCAGTGTCTGACCTTGGAGCCTCATCATCTTTCCTCAAATCTAGTGTGAGGTGTTAGTGAGATAGCATGTGTGCAGTTAGTGCGGGCCTGTCCACAGCTATCACCCTCGCATACCCTCACCGCAGCTGGAGCCCCTCTGACCCAGACGCGGTTGGGGCCGCAGCCTTCTCAGGGTGTGGGGAAGGGTCTTGTATGACTTTGCAGCTGGCCTTCTCAAAGGCTGGTGTGGGGGTTGAATTGCATTCCCCACAAGACATATTCAAGTCCTAACCCTGGATTCCATGGGAGTGAACACATTTGTAAACAGGATCTTTGAAGATTTCATAAACATGAGGCCAAATAGAGTCAGGGTGGGCCTTAATCCACTGTGACGGGAGGAGGCAGATGACTGGTGATGGAAGCAGGGGTTGCTGCCTGCAAGCCATCTCCAGAACGCCACAGACTTCCAAGAAAGCATGGCTGGCTGATACCTTGATTTTGGACTTCTAGCCCCTAAGACTGTGAGCCAATACTTTCCTGTTGTTTAAGGCCACCAGTCTGTGGCAATTGTTGTAGCAGTTCCAGGACACATCCTGCTTGGGTTCCCTTGCTTGATCCCAGCCCATCCCTATGGATCTTCACAGCCTCCCTCTTTCTTCACTTCCATTTCAATGGAAATACTCTAAGAGAAGGAGACTTCTGTAGGAGGTCTTTCCTTCTTTAGCTTTTCTCCACGCACATAGCTATTTCCTCTAAGTTCAGATGGCCTCTCCAGGGGCTGGAACTGGACGTTCTCTTAACTCTTGTGAAGGCAATTATGCTCTCCTTTACTCTGGATAGAACTCTGAATCCCCAACCTAGGGCAGTCGTAGCTGGAGGATGACTCCAAATGATCAGAGGTGATACGTTTAGGACTTGGCCAGTGGTGCTGGACTCCTAGTGGTGCATGAGGCTCTGTGACATCACCCACTTGTCCTCTTCCTTCAAGGGGAAATTCCTGGGCCTTCTGAACATTCCTGCTTCTGGATGATCTCTGCTATTCTGGGGATCTCTGCTGGAATGCTGGACATTGCCCAGTAACCCAAGGTGATTCTGAATTCCAAATGAGCTTTCAGTCTCAGCACTCACAGGAATTATATCTGCACGAACTGCTCACCTCTCTCTTGAAGATGTAAGAGATGGCAGTCATGGGTGAACACCTTTCCTTTCCACAGAGCACTGGGCCAGCAGAGTCTACCAGAAAGGGGCACCATTTATTGTTAGCAGCAGACAGACCCAAATTCATTGAGATCAGCCATTGAAAGGGATGGGAGCTTTGTCTTCCTTGTACAAAAGAAATGGAGGGTCTGGGGAGCTTACAGTCATTTCATTTTGTCAAAATTATAGTCTTCATTTGTCCTGTTGAGAACCTGAAGCTTAGAGATGTTAAGGAAGCTGTGCAAACTCACACAGCTATGAATAGACTCAGATTTGAAAAGGCAATTTCTGCATTCCAAAGATCATGCGCTAAGAACATGCAGAAAGCCACACATCAAGTAAACTTTAATTTTTATATGTTTTAATGAGACATTTTAACTGGGTCCTCTCTCCTTGACCTTGGCTGGGATACCTTGAAACTTAGAGCAAGATGGGCTCTTACAGACCCCTGGGTCAATATCCCTACTTCAGAGAATGGGAAACAGGTTGCTCACGGGACAAGCAGAAGAGATTTTCCAGGACAGAGGTGATGTGATGGGGGAAAAAAAAGCACAGGTTTGGCAACAGACCTTAGACACGTTTTTTTAACCACCTTCAAACTTCTCCATTTCTTTATTTGTAAGATGGGAATAATACCTGCCATTCAGGGCCATGGAAAGAAAGAAACGAAAGTATATTTCTGAAACATCTGTCACTGTGCTGTAAAGGTTTAATGGAAAGATGTTCCAACTTGCAGAGGGAGTCTGAAATCTAAAAATTTTGGAATGCACATCAAGCCCCTCTAAACTCTGTCTCCCCTTCATTCCTTGCCCTCTCTTTCCTGGTCCCCCTTGTGTTGTCTCCTCATCCTGGGCTCCACTGCAGTCAGCCTGCTCTCCACTGCCCTTTCCCCACCCTTAAGCACCCTCTCCTTTCCAGAACTTTCTGCTTGTCCCTACTCTTTCCCGTTTTGGAGAACACCGCTTTGACCACCTCAGTGCCCGCAGATCTCTGCCTTATTATTTCTTGTATAGTTGGTGGCTCACCAATAGCTCTTACCAGGGTATATTCTAGTAGCTTTGGAGTTGTTCTGGCTGAGGGATTCTAAGCCCCTCAAGGACAACGCTTTCAGTCCCAGGACAGCTGAGGTCAGGCCTTGACTCAAGGGAGTAGCAGGGGACTTGCCTTTCCCAGTGACTGTGCTTGCCCCGCAGAGGCCAGAACGTGGGGGAGAAGGGCAGGGAGAGGCTGAGCGTCTTCTGCTGCCATTTTCCTCTTCTTCTGGTTGCTCTTTCCTATCCCCGACACACACACACACACACACATATACACATTCAAACACACACACTCATATACACTCATACTGTCTCACACAATCACATATATACACACTCATACACACATTCACTCACACTGAAAACACACACAGGCCCTCACACCATCACAGACTCACATACACACATGTACCCACACTCACATACATGCCCTCACACCCACAATCACACTTACACATTACACCTTACACAATCACACTTAGCACAGCGGAGCACAGTTCTGAGCCCGTTGACCAGAGCAAAGTACGTGATTCGTTCCTTCTGCTAAGGACCTTCTGGGAAGTCTCTACTACTGTGAGCTCAGATCTTGCCCCTGCCCTAATTTTTCTAAACAACTCAGTCTAATTCTGCCAGCTTCTGACTACTCACAGCCTTTGGCTAACGGCTCAGTGCTCTTTCCTCTGAAGGAAAGGCCTTCAGGCAGCAGAGTGGGGTATGGATGATGAAGAAGAGGGTGTTACGTAAATGAGGCACTGGGGTATGGCTCTCCTGACATTGGGGGACCGAGAGAAAACTTGAGCCCAAATGCACTTCAGAAACTTCCACAACACTTGCTCGAAACACAGGTGTCTCCCAAAACTTTACACATAAAATCTGACAGAGCACACTTAATTTTCCCCACTTGCAACAGTCTCTTGGTTGTTCCCAATTGCCTCAGAGACATAGAAGAGGGAGCCAGAGCAAAATCATCTTACCTCTGATTTGATTTCTTGCTCAGTTTCATGGATCATAGGTTTAGGTTATTTTAAGAACTGCTGCCAAAGAAGAAAAGGCAAGAAATTCAGTATAATAGCACTAGTAATGTGACTGAATGGGGCTGAGACAACTCCTTCTATTTGCCCCACATCCTACACTGCTTCTTCCCATCTATTCTCCCTCTTCTTTCCTCTTTCCTACCTTCTTTCCTTCCATCCACCCTTCCTCCCTCTCTCTCCCTTCCCCCTTTCCTTCCTTCCTTCCTTCCTTCCTTCCTTCCTTCCTTCCTTTCTTCCTTCCTTCCTTCCTTACTCTACTGAATAAAATTTATCAAGCACCAGCCACACACTGGGTATTGAGGAGGAAGAGAGAAGCAAGGACAATGCCCTCCTGTCGTTCACGGGCCAGTTGGCAGAGGGGGCAGCACTGTGGACCCAGTGTCAGGTCCGGGCTCTGCCGAGACCTGCAGATGAGCACTGAGTATGTCCTCCCCCTTTGCCATACCTCAGTGGCCTCCTCTATAATTGTTCTTCTGTTATCTTTCAGATTCAGTGACACAAAAAGGGTGAAATCTCGATAAGGAAGAGGAGGTTCAAGAAAGAGAGGGCATCTTGCACTACATGGAACCATAGCCAATTCTGACAGTTGAGATCCTTCAGTCTTCATTCCTCTTTTGTAATATTTGTTTTGAACATGCTTGCTTCTCGTACACAAAATAAAAGCTCATCTTAGAAATCTTATAAATCAATGATAATAGCTCTCATTTACCATGTTCCTACTTCGTTGCTGGGCACTGAGCAAAGTACTGTGCATGAATTACCCATCTCACTTCATAATCAGTGTGTCAGCACTCTGTTATCATCCACATTTTAAAGACGAGGAAACAGAGGCTTGGAGGGACTGGGTGACTCAGCAATGTGGCAGAGCAAGTAAGTATCAAACCAGGATCCTACCTGTGATGGTTAGGTTCATGTGTCAACTTGGCCAGGTGATGGTGTCCAGATGTCTGGTCAAGCAAGCACTGGTGTAACCGTTACTGCAAGGACATTTGTGGCTGGTTAATAACCCAGAAGGCTGGTTTATTAAATCGTCAGTCAATTGGCTGCAGCTGTGACTGATGAGTCAATGAAGGGTGTGTCCTCCACAATGAGAGAATGCAGTCAGCTGAAGACTTGTAAGTGAGACAAAGGACATTCACTTCTTCTTCAGCTAACCAACGAAGTGTTTTCTGAGGAGTTCATCAAACACATTCATTGAAGTTGCCAGTTTGCTGCCTGAGGAGTTCATCAAACATCTTCATTGGAGTTGCCAGTTCGCTGCCTGCCCTATGGAATTTGGACTCATGCGTACCCACAGTTGTGAGAGACACTTCTATAAATCTTATATTTATAGATATCTCTTGTTTATTCTGTTTCCCTAGAGAACCCTAACTAATACACTACCTAGAGAACCCAACAAGCACTAACTTCAGAACACAGGATCTTAACTACCACCCTAATCTGCAAAGGAAATAAGGGGCCAATTAATACCATTGTTAAGTCATTTTGTAAGTGTGCTTTCTTCTTTCTAATATTGTGACTCTTATTTTGCTACAGATTACATTGGGTTGCACTTCCAGATTGATATTCAATACTATTGACAATAGTACATCACCTGACCCTGTTCCAGATTTCAAGGGTTTTACTGAGAAGAGTTGCTTAATTTTACAAAGTCTTCTTCAGAAATTATTGAGAGTAATTCTGACCCACAAGTATGGTTAATAATATGAATATATTTGTGAATATTAAAGCTCTGTGCATTTCAAGCTGATGCTAGAGTGTGTGAGAGAGATATGGCCCTTCCCTCGTGAATTGTATATCCTAGTGGGGAAGACACCTATCTCTTCTCCTAGCAGGAGAAATAAACAATAAATAAGTAAATAAATACACTATTTAGAACAGTGATTAGTACCACAAATAGAATAAGTAGGATCTTGTGATAAAGAATAATGATGAGGGAGTTTGTTGCTACTTTTATAAATGTGATCACTGGAGGACTTCTGAGAAGATGGTGTTCAAAATGAATTGTAGAAAATGAGAAAGAGTTGATCATGTGAAAAGCCGAGCCCATCGAATTGCAGGACTCTGGCAGGTGCAAATATCCTGAGGTAAAAAACTTTGCAAGATCCTTTGGCTGGAGAGGCAGCCAGGATCTGACCACAACCTGGTAAGCCATGGAAAGAATTTCATGCTACATGCAGTGGAAAGCCTCTGCACACTTTTAAGCAGTAGAAGGAGAGGATATAATTGGCATCTTTAAAATGTTTCCATGGTTACTGTGTAAAATTGGGACTCTGCGTCTGTGCCAGAGAGATTAGCATTGCATTAGCCCTCCTGCTGCAAACAAACATAAAACATGACAAAACAGATGAGGAAACTCTTCCAGGCACTGCAACACTGCACCCCAAATACATGGACAGTTCATGAGGCGAGTCCCAATGTGGCCTCAGCTCTCTCTCTGGGGACGTTTCTGAAGTCAGTGAAGTGAGCTGGAGACCAAGGAGGGAGAGTAAGATTACTGATCAGACAAGGCGGATATGAAGGTCTGAGGAAGATTGTGGTACTGGAATTTAAGAGGCAGGCACCAGAAGGTGGGGAGCTGAGCAGAGGGGGCTTCAGAGTCTACAGAGGGGCTTCCTTGTGAATCCTTGTTGAAAAGCTAAACTGTGCAAGTGTTAAGTGAGGCTCACAAGATGAAGCTTCTACAGGGTGGAAAATGGGACAGATACTGGAGTTTAAGAACTGCGCAGGGAAGTTGGAGGCATCCAGCTGAGACACCAGAAAGGCCTTTCCTCATAAGTTAAGGTTTCACTCTAAGGTAAGGGCTATTTAGCACACCTTAAGTCTGAAAATAAACCCCAGTGAAATTCGGAGGAGAGACAGAGTTTGGATATTGATTCTTGCCAAGTTAGAGAGGCTAGGGAAACAGCTTTGGCTCTCAACAGATCTGCCATAATAAAATGTAAACAAAATCTACAAAAGTCCATCATGATCAGCTGGCAATGAGCTGCCCATGAGAACAAAAGCCAACAATCTTCAGAGGAAGCTAATATAATCCAAAGTCTATGCCACTTATTGCAACAATGTCTAGGATAAAATACGAAATTGCTGAGCATGTGAAGAACTAAGAAATGTGGCCCATAGTCAAGAAAAAAAAGTCAGTAAAGACTGACAATAGCCCTCATACTGGATTTAGCAGGAAAAAAGCAAAACTTGAAAGTAGCTACTAAATGTGTTCAAAAAACTAAAGAAAATGTGTTCAAAGAATTAAAGGAAATATTGTCTTAATGGGGGACAATATTGGGACTCACCACCAAAAAATGGAAACTATAAAAAAAATAACCAAATAACAATAGGAACGCTCATTCTTTGCTAATGGGAATGGAAAATGGTATAGCCACTTTGCAAGACAGTTTGGTCGTTTCTTTCAAAGTTTAACATAGGTTTACCATCAATCCAGCAATCCTCTCTTAGGAATTTCAACCAAATGAGTGAATACTGATATCCTCACAATAACTTGCACAAGAATGTTTATAACAGCCTTTGTCTAACTGCCAAAAATTGGAAGCAACCAAGATGTCCTCCAATATGCGAACAGAGAAACAAACAGTGGTATATCCATAAATCTGCTAAAAACCAAAGATAAAGAGAAAATCTTGAAAGAATGCAGAGGAAAAATAAGAAGCACATTATGTACATGGGAACAAAGATGACAATGTCCATGGATTTCTCATTAGGCTTGAAGGAGGGCAAAATACAGTGAAAGGACATTCTTAAAGTGCTGGGATGGTGTGGGTGGTGATGGGGCATTGAACTTGCAATTCTATGTAACATAGAAACATTTTTCAAAATGGAAGCTTTCTCTACTTATGACTGTGCCTAAGAGTCACCCCCAGAGACCCTCTTTTGTTACTCAGACATGGCATCTCTCTCTCTCTAAGCCCACTCGGCAGGTAAACTCACTGCCTTCCCCCACTATGTGGGACATGACTCCCAGGGGTGCAAATCTCCCTGGCAATGTGGGACATGACCCCAGGGATGAGCCTGGACCTGGTATTGTGGGATTGAGAGTCTTCTTGATCAAAAGGGGGAAGAGAGATGAAACAAAATAAAGTTTTGGTGGCTGAGAGATTCCAAATGGAGTAGAGAGGTCATTCTGGATGTTATCCTTATGCACTATATAGATATCCCTTTTTAGTTTTTAGTGTATTGGAGAAGCTAGAAGGAAATACCTGAAACTGTTGAACTGCAACCCAGTAGCCTTGATTCCTGAAGACAATTGTATAACCATATAACTTACATGTTGTGACCATGTGATTGTGAAAACCTTGTGGCTCACACTCCCTTTATCCAGTGTATGGACAGAGGAGTAGAAAAATGGGGACAAAAATTTAATGAATAATAGGGGGTAATGGGGGAATGGGATGTTTAAGGTGTTCTTTTTCACTTTAATTTTTATTCTTATTTGTTTTTGGAGTAATGAAAATGTTCAAAAATTGATTGTGGTGATGAATACACAACTATACGATGGTACTCTGAACAATTAATTGTACACTTTGGATGACTGTATGTATATGAATGCATCTCAATAAAATTGAATTTTAAAAAGGAGGCTTTAATATAGACATCTTCTAATAAACAAAAGTTGAAAGAACGTGTTACCAGTAGATCTGCAACAGAAGAATTTCAAAGGGAAATGACATCAGCAAGGACCCAGACCTATAGGAGGTAAAGAAAGGGAAGATAAATTGAAAAGAAGCAATTAAAATTAAAAAAGGCTATACATATTTTTCTGCTTTTAACTTCCATAAGTAATTTCTGACTACATAAAAACATCAACATCATAAATTAAGGTTGATGATGTATGTAGAAATAAAAATATGACACTAGAGCATTAAAGAAGGGAGATGTATTCATAAAATCCTCCTTTTCTTTAGTTATGGAGTTTGAGAGGTGATAAATAGGAGGTGTGAAGAGTGAAGTGGAAAATTGTAAAATCAGTCAAAGCTGTCAGATATGAAGTGGTATAATATTAATCCATCCAGATACTGAAAGTTAAAAATACATATTGTTAGCCCTAGAGCAACTACTAAAAACTCAAAAGAGGTATTGCTAAAAAGTTAATAGAGGAAATACAAGAGAAGGTTATAATTGATTAGTCCACCTCCACACCCACGCAGAATAAAAAGGCAGGAAAGGAGCAACTGAAGAATGAAAATACAGAAGGCACAAATAGAAAACAGACAGCAAGATTGTGAACTTAAAACTCAACCACAGAAAAAAATTACATAGAATGCATATGTACTGAATATTTAAATTAAAAGTCAGAGCTTTTCAACTTAAATGAAAAACAAGCTCCAATTCTATTCCCTTTACAAGAGACACTCTTCCAATTTAAAGGGACAGATAGATTAACTTCAAAGGATGGAAATATATACCACTGTATCAGTGCCTTAAAACAACACAAATTTATGTCTCACAGTTTGGGAAGTCAGAAGTCTGAAATTGGTTTCACTGGGCTAAAATTAAGGTGTTGATGGGATTGAATTCCTGCAGGATGCTCTATGGGAGAATCTATTTCCTGGTGTTTTCCATCTTCTATTTGTCCTTCGGATTCCTTGGCTAATGGACCCCAGGGGGCAGTAGCATCATTCTGACCCTCTGCTTCTGTTTACAAATCCCCTTCTTCGACTCTGACCCTCCTGCTTCCCTCTTCTAAGAATCCTGTGATCCACTGGGATAATGGAAAATTTCCCCATCTCAAGGTCCTTAACTTCATTTGCAAAGCCCCTTTTACCATGCTGGGTAACATATTCATAGGTTCCAGGGATTAGGATGGGGCATTTTTTTTTGGAGGGTGGCATTATTCTACCACAACCATATTGATGGTAAGCATATGCAAACTGGCATGACAGTATATGACAAAGTAGACTTCAAAACAAGTGGACTATAAAAGATACAGGGGGCATTTCATTATGGTAAAAGAGATACTTCATCAGGAAGATACAATAATCTTAAGTAAGTATGCACATTACAGAGATTCACAATTCCTGAAGCAAAACCTGACAGAGCCAAAGGGAGAAACAGACAAATACACAATCATAATTAGAGATCATAACATCCCTTTCAATAATTGATAGAAAGATAGAAAGATAAGACCAAAAAAAAAAAAATGAAAGCAAAAAAAAAAAAAAACCCATAAAGACATGGAAGATCTGAACAACACCATACCCTTTATGCTGGTTCATAGGATAATTCTCAATAAATTCCAAAGGGTTGACATTCTACAGAATTTCTTTTCTGGTCAAAAGTAAATTAAATCAGAAACTCACTTTAGACACAAGGACAGAAATAGGCTGAAAGTGAAAGGTTGGAAAAAGGTATTTCATGCAAACAGCAACCAGAAAAAAGCAGAAGTAGGTATATTAATATCAGGCAAATTATACTTCAAAAGTAAAAGAATTAAAAGAGACAAAGAAGGACACTATATATTAATAAAAGGGTCAATTCATCAAGAAGACATAACAATCATAAGTATTTATGCACCAAGCAAGAGTGCCCCAAAATTCATGAGGCAAACACAGAAAACTGAAAGGAGAAGTAGATAACACCACAATAATAGTTGCAGACTTCAATACACCACTCTCATCAATGGACAGAACATCTAGACAGAGGATCAATAAGGAAATGGAGATGTTGAATTATATGATAAATCAACTAGACTTGACAGACATTTATAGAACACTACACCCCACAATAGCAGGATACACATTTTTCTCAAGTGTTCATGAAATTTTGTCTAGGATAGACCACATGTTGGGTCACAAAGCAAGTCTCAATGAATTTAAAAATATTGATATTATACAAAACACTTTCTTGGATCATAATGGAATGAAGTTTGAAATAAATAACAGGAAGAATACTGTAAAATTCACAAATATATGGAGGATAAACAACACATTCATAGAAAACCAGTGGATAAAGGATGAAATTACAAGAGAAATTAGTAAATACCTCTAGGCAAATGACAATGAAAACACAACATATCAAAAACTTATGGGATGCAGCAAGGTGGTGCTGACAGGGAAATTTATCACCCTAAATCCTATATTAAAAGAGAAGAGAGAGCAACAATTGAGGACTGAACTGTTCACCTGGAGGAACTAGAGAAAGAACAGCAAACTAACCCCAAAGCAAACAGAAGGAAAGAAATAAAAACGATTAGAGCAGAAATAAATGAAATTGAGAACAGGAAAAGAATAGAGAGAATCAACAAAACCAGAAGTTTGTTCTTTGAGAAAAATCAGCAAGATCAATGGGCCCTAGCTAGGCTAACAACAACAACAACAACAAAAGTAGATCCAAATAAATGCAATCAGAAATGGGAAAGGAGACATAACTACTGATCCTGCAGAAATTTAGGACATAAAGAAGATACTATGACCAACTATATGCTAATAAACTAGACAACTTACACGAAATGGACAACTTCCTAGAAAAGTATGAACAACCAACATTGACTTGAGAAGAAATAGACAACCTCAATAAACCAATCACAAATAAAGAGATTGAGTCAGTTATCAAAAAGCTCCCAAAAAAGAAGAGCACAGGACCAGATTGCTTCACATGTGAATTCTACCAAGCATTCAAGAAAGAATTAGTATCCATCCTGCTCAAACTCTTCAAAAAAATTGAAGAGGAGGGAAAGCTACCCAACTCATTCTATGAAGCCAACATCACCCTAATACCAAAACCAGACAAAGATACTACAAAAAAAGAAAATCATAGACCAATCTTTTTAATGAATATAGATGCAAAAATCCTCAACAAAATACTTACAAATTGAATCCAGCAGCACATTAAAAGAATTATACACCATGACCAAATGGAGTTTATTCCAGGTATAAGAGGCTGGTTCGACAGAAGAAAATCAAGTAATATAATACACCACATCAATAAATCAAGACAGAGGAACCACATGATCACCTCGATCGATGCAGTAAATGCATTTGACAAAATTCAGCATCCTTTCTTGATGAAAATACTTCAAAGGATAGGAATAGAAGGGAACTTTCTCGATATGATAAAGGCAATATATGAAAAACCCACAGTTACAGTAATACTCAATGGGGAGAGACTGAAAGCTTTCCCTCTAAGATTAGAAACAAGACAGGGATGCCCACTTTCACCATTGTTATTCAACATTGTGCTGGAAGTTTTAGCTAGAGCAATTAGGCAACAAAAAGAAATAAAAGGCATCCAAATTAGAAAGGAAGAAGTAAAACTTTCACTCTTTGCAGATGACTTGATTCTATACATAGAAAATCCAGAAAAATCTACAGCAAAGCTATTAGAACTAATCAGTGAATATGGCAATGTAACAGGCTACAAGATCAGCATGCAAAATCTGTAGTGTTTTATACACAAGTAATGTGCAAAAAGAGGAAGAAATCAAGAAAAAATTCCCTTTACAATAGCAACCAAAAGAATCAAGTATTTAGGAATAAACTTAACAAAGGCCACAAAAGACTTATACAGAGAAAACTACAAGATACTGCTAAGAGAACTCGAACAGGGCCTAAAAAAATGGAAGAACATACTGTGTTCATGGATTGAAAGACTAAATATAATTAAGATGTCAATTCTTCTTAAGCTGATTTATAGATTCAATGCAATATCAATTAAAATCCCAACAACTTACTTTGCAGAAATAGAAAAACCAATAATCAAATTTATTTGGAAGGGTAAGGTGCCCCAAATAGCCAAAAGATCTTGAGAAAGAGGAACGAAGTGGGAGGCCTCACACAACCTGACTTTGAAGCATATTACAAAGGTACAGTGCTCAAAACAGCATGGTTCTGGCATAAAGGATAGATATACTGACCAATGGAATCGAATTGAGCATTCAGAAATAGACCCTCAATATCTATAGATGGTTGATCTTTGATAAGGTAGCCAAGCCAAAGCAACTGGGATAGAGCAGCCTCTTCAATAAATGGTGTTTGTAGAACTGGGTATCCATTTCCAAAAGAATGAAAGAGGACTCCTATCTCACACCTTATACAAAAATTAACTTGAAATAGGTCAAAGACCTAAACATTAGCTCTAAGATCACAAGACTCTTAGAAGAAAATGTAGGGCAATATCTTAAAGATCTTGTGATAGGAGTTGGTTTCCTAGACCTTACATCCAAAGTGCGAGCAACCAAAGAACAAACAGACCAAAGGGATCGCTTCAAAATTAAACACTTTTGTATATCAAAGGACTTTGTCAGAAAAGTAAAAAGCCAGTCTACACAATGGGAGACAATATTTTGGAAGCCACATGTCAGATAAGGGTTTAATATTCCGAATATATAAAGTGATCCTACAACTCAACATCAGAAAGACAAACAACCCAATTAAAAAATGGGCAAAAGACATTAAGAGACACTTCTCTGAAGAGGAAATACAAATGGCTCAAAAGCATATGAAAAAATGCTCAACTTCACTGGCCGTTAGGGAAATGCAAATCAAAACCACAATGAGATATCATCTCACACCTACCAGAATGGCCACTGTCCATAAAACAGAAAATTACAAGTGCTGGAGAGGATGTGGAGAAAGAGGCACACTTATTCACTGTTGGTGGGAATGTAGAATGGTGCAGCCACTCTGGAAGACAGTGTGGTGGGTCCTCAGGAAGCTAAGCATAGATTTGCCGTATGACCCAGCTATTCCATTGCTAGGTATATACTCAGAGGAACTGAAAGCTAAGACGCAAACAGACATTTGTAAACTGATGTTTATTGTGGCATTATTCATGATAGCCAAGAGATGGAAACAGCTCAAATGTCCATCAATGGACGAGTGGATAAACACATTGTGGTATATACATACAATGGAATATTACACAGCTGTAAGACAGAACAAAGACATGGGACATGTAATAACATGGGTGGATATTGAGGACATCATGTTAAGTGAAGTTAGCTAGAAACAAAAGGACAAATACTGTATGGTCCCCCTAATATGAGCTAACATCAATGAGCAAACTTTGAGAGGTAAAAGCTGATAACACAGGCTATCAGGAGACAGAAAGAGGGTAAAGATTGGGTAGTTGATGCTGAAGGACTACAGAATGTTCAGAAGGATTGACTGTACAGATCCAGAAATAGACAGCATAATACTGTGATGGTAGCACAATATTGCAGGTACACTGAACAAAGATGTCCATGGGTGGAGCTGAGGGAGGTGGGCTGGGGGCCTGTATGACACCTGGAGTAAAGATGGAAGATGGAGAATGGGACTGTTTAACTTAGCAAAAATTGGAGTCTATGGTTGGCAGTGGCTAAGAATGTGGGTGCCATAAGGTCCTGCAACCTCATTAAGGGGAATATACTTGGAGAATCTGAGTGCAGGGACATGAATGGACATTTGCACACTGGTGTTTATGGAGACAGTGTGCATGATTTGCAATGGGTGGAGGTGGCCTGGGGGTGCATCAACTGAAGAACGGGTGGTGAACTGTTGTGTGTGCATACAATGGAATACTGAGCAACTGCGAGAAGGAGTGAATGTCTACAGGATCCATTCACAACGAGGTGAATGGATCCTGTAGACAGCATTTTGAGTGAACTACACTGGAGGCAAAGCAGACACTATAGTGCCTCACCAGTGTGGACTGACTACAATGTGTAAACTCAGCTTATCAGGGGAACGTTTACTGTGATGGTTCCCGGATTGTGGGTCTTACAGCAGTCACATCTATTCCTGAATTGTAATGGCTATCTCCAGATTCTGAGATGCTGATCTTTTTGTGTATAACCTGATTGGTCTCTGGAACTTTGGGTATCTGTGTGACACCTGAAACTCAGAACTAGAGCTTGGCAGATATGAATGTCAGTATTAGTGCATACAGTAACTGTTAAAAAAAAAAAGGCTGAAAAAGAACCCAGACTTCAATTAGAGATATGAATGAAGCAGATCTGGTTGGGACTGGGGCAAATCGGGCCGAGGGTGAGGGACAATACTGACTGTGTCTTAAAGCTTCAGCTTCCATGTGAGAACAAGGGAGAGATGTTTATTTGGTGCATGATCTATATTTCCTAAACAATTTAACTCATACAGTTTTTTTGAATACCATGACTGCATGGAACTTTGAATATGAAGTGGGACCTGGTGGGTTTGCATAGGTTAGTGTGAAATAGTGACACATCCCAGAGTAATTTGGATAGAGAATAAAAATATATTTGCAGGGCCCCCCTGAGGATCCGGGGGTAAATGGGGAAGTGTTGGACTTCCTCACCTGGATTGCTGATGTTCTCGCATCATTGGGGACTGGCAGTTTGGTGTGCCGAGCCCTCTGTCTTGGAGCTTGCCCTTATGAAGCTCGTTACTGCAAAGGAGAGGCTAAACCTGCTTATAATTGTGCCTAAGAGTCTCCCCTGAGTACCTCTTTGTTGCTCAGATGTGGCCCTCTCTCTCTCTCTCTAACTGAGCTGCCTCAGCAGGTGAACTTGCTGCCCTCCCCACTACATGGGACCCAACTCCCAGGGGTGTAAATCTCCCTGGCAACGCAGGATATGACTCCCGGGGATGAATCTGGACCCGGCATTGTGGGATTGAGAATATCTTCTTGACCAAAAGAGGGATGCAAAATGAGATGAAATAGTTTCAGTGGCTGAGAGATTTCAAATGGAGTCGAGAGGTCACTCTGGTGGACATTCTTACGCACTATATAGATAACCCTTTTTAGGGTTTAGTGTATTGGAATAGCTAGAAGTAAATACCTGAAACTATCAAACTCCAATCCAGTAGCCTTGACTCTTGAAGATGACTGTATAACAATGTAGATTATAGAAAATAGAAGGGGAAGAAACACTGCCCGACCCATTTTGTGAATCCAGCATTAGCCTGATTTCAAAACCTCAGAGGCAAATCCCATGTGAATATGTGTGTGTGTGTGTGTGTGTGTTTGTGTGTAAACCTCCTTAAAATATTAGCCAATTTTATCTGTAGCTATGGCCACTTTCTCATTTCTAATGTTCTATTTCCCTTTTTTTTTTTGCCCCTGAATTTATCAGAATTTTCTTGATTTTATGGATATCTACAAAGACTCATAAAGGTATTTATCCTAATTTTTGTTTAATTTTAATATAATTTCAGCTTTTAGATTATATAAAGATTCTGCGTGTGTCCAGAATGTAATCCTATGTTTTATTTTGTTTTCAGTACCTAATGGCCATTTGAAAGGATTGTGTGGTACAAAATATATACATAGAGCAAGTTAACTTTATTTGTTGTATTATGTGGTTCCCCTAAAGTCCATTTGTTATTGTCTATTTTATCTGTTAACGATTTAGAGAACTGACTTAGTTTCATAACTTGATTACAGACCCATTAATGTCTCCTCGTATTAATAGTTTTTATATTTATGTTGCTGCAGAGTTATTCAACATAAATACCTTGTGACCTGATTTTTGAGAATGATTTTCATTATCATTAATATTATTAATACTAAAAATACTATTCATTTTATCTTTAAATATTCAGTTCAGAAAGCACCTCCTTTAAGATGCTTTTTTCTGAGCCTCCCCCCCTCCCAGGCCTCCCTTTTCTACATCCTCTCGGCCCCCTGTACTTAATTCTTTCATTGCACTTACACTATTTTATTAAAATGAAGCTTGGGTGATGTTCTCCCTCAATAGACTGTGAGTTCCTTGTGAATAGCTTTCAAGCCTCGTTTTCTTTTCAATTCCAAATCTCAGCATAGTTCCTGGATTTGAGAAGGAGCTTTGCAAATATTTGCTGAATTGGACGAGAGGAAGTGTCAAAAAATAATAGGCATTTAGAAATAGGCATAGCAGGCCTTGGAGGACATAGCAGGTGTTGCTGGCTATCAAGTCAGAAAATGCAAAAAATTGGAAAACAAAGAGAAAAATGGTAGTAAGACGCATCCAGCTTAGAAACTGCACCGCCCATCCTCACCCCACCCCACCCCACTGGACCCCCAGAGCCCTTCCTAATTCCTGTTTGCAGGACCCCACTTTGAGCATGAGGCAGCTGCAGACACCTCCTCACGCTCCCTCCCTCTTACCTTTTGCCCTGGAGTGAAGCAGGGTCAGTGGCATGCTGCTAGCGTGGCAAGTCCTCCAAATAAAAACACTGTGCTGTGACAGCTCCACGATGTGAAATAATTTCTTACAAAGCCACCTCTTTCCATGGTTCTGCCTTCCATGGGAAGAGGAAAGCAAGGCAGTAGCTATGAACACCAAGACACTCTGCAGAGACAGGATAAGTAGTTGGGGAAAATAAGTGTTGTTTTTGTGGCTCTTGGAAGAGGCTGGTGACAAGCCAGGGACTGGGGGGCAGTCTCGTTTTACCTTCAGACTCAGCTGTGTGCCTGCTTCCATCTGCTCAGTCCTAAAGCCCCCCTGAGTGTGACTTCAGTGAGCAGCCAGTCTAAGAGGGGATCAGTTCCTAACTATTTCTCTGGCCTTGACCTATTCCTTCCCACCTTCCCTCTGGCTCTTCTGCTTCTGGGGGCCTGGAGGGAGAGCTCTAATAGGACCACTTGTAATTCCTGCAGGTGGCTTTGTGGGCTTAATGCTTCCAGCTCTTGCACTTGCTACTTCACACCCTTTATATCTCTTGAAATTCTATGCATCTTTCAGGACCTAGCTCAGGAATGAGTTCCTCTGGGGAGCCTTTCCTTTTATCTAAGGAGTGCCGATAATGTTTGTGCTAGTTTGAATGTATTGTGTCCCCCAAAATGCCATGTTCTTCGATGCAATCTTGTGGGGGCAGATGTATTTAGTGTTGATTTAGATTGGAATCCTTTGATAGAGTGTTTTCATGGACATGTGACTCAATTAACTGTGAGTAAAAGTTTGACTGAGAATTTCCATGGAGGTGTTAACCCTGCCCATTCAGGGTGGGTGTTAATTGGATCACTGGTGTACTTGAAAGAGAGCCACACAGGCCCAGATGTTTGCTACAGCCAAGAGGGACACTTTGAAGAACACACAGGAGCTGAGAGAGTAGCTGCAGCTTACAGAGACGTTCTGGAGATGACGGTTGGAAGCTGATGCAGACATTTTGGAGAAAGCCATTTTGAAACGCAACCTGGGAGCAAGTAGACGCCAGCCACGTGCCTTCCAGCTAACACAGTTTTTCCAGATGCCATTGGCCATCCTCCAGTGAAGGTACCCTTGTTGATGTGTTACCCTGGACACTTTATGGCCTTAAGACTGTAACTGTGTAACCAAATAAACCCCCGTTATAAAAGCCAATCTGTCTCTCGTGTTTTGCGAAAAGGCAGCATCAGCAAACTGGAACAATGTCCTCCCATGTGCTTTTAATATACCCTGTTCATTTAGCTATCACAATTTTAAGCATATATCCAGCAGTGAACATTTTTGTAAAGATGTCTTTGTGTCTCATCCATCCACAGGATCCCTCCAGACAGGACACCGTTTCATCCATCCTCTGAATTTTCAGTACCTGGTGGTCATCACATAGTGATGCTCAATACAATTGTGAATTTATTGGAGTCACAGGAGAGTAGATGCCTTAACTGGCCAATACTGGGAGGAAAAAATGCTTTAGCTTGGCGATCTGCCCTTTTGGAAATATGTCTGGTGTTTCTCATTTCCAAAACTTTGGTCACATGGGTTCTCACTTTCTGTAAAGCTATTTGTTTTTCAAGGACTGCCAAGAACCCTATGCCTGTGCCTGGAAGAATCTCTAGTTCCCTTATTCCCTGAAACAACATGGTGCATAAGATTGTGGGGCCAACAGATAGAGAATCAAGTTTCTGTCTTTCCCCTTCCTAGAGACACCGTCTTGTTACAGTTTGTTGAGCCAGTTATTCATCTGTAAAATGCAGCTATTAACTCCTGCTTCTTTTGGTGTGACCAACTGTGGATTTTTTATTCCAATAATTTTATAGGAAATGTAGTGTGTGATTTATGGCTTTCCTGATCTCCCCAGAATATTTGCACGATTACACGAGATGACACAGACCATGGATCAAGATGCTATTATGAGCTTGGTTGTCAACCTCCCTTTGCAGTGAACACGGGCCTGGTGGGTGAGCAGGGCTCATGAACAAGACTTTCTCATCAGCCCCGAGCCCACTGCAGAGCTGTGTGGTGAGCAGAGCTGAAGCCACGGGGCCTGCTGAGCTCTGTGTCTGCAGTGTGGCCTCTGTGGGGCAATGGGAGCTACGTGCACTCCACGTGGAGCTGGAGAGGTCCTGAGCCGGGGTGAAGGCAGAGTTGGTCCATCTGGGAAGGATGGCTGCAAAAGTTGCTGTGGGCCCTGTCCTGTGCATGCCCAGGCTGAAGAAAGATTTACAAAGCTCACTTAGAAAGGACTTGGCTTAATCCCTTGCTAGCTCAGGGCCTGGATTTGCAACATCACCCCAGCATGGAGCCCAAAACCATCAATATGAGAACCTATTACGGACTGGATGATGCTGGGGACATTCGGATGCTAACTGTGAAGCCCCTAAACAACAAGGGGTGAGCACAGAGAGGACAGACGACATGCAAGACGAAGTGCCTCTCAAGATGAGCCTGCAAGGGGCAATTCCAGATGACCTGAGATGTAGTAGGAGCTCACAAATTATATTACTGGATCTCCTTCTCTGCATGCCATATCGCTTTCTGCTATTTCTTATTGAGATTACGTGCTCGTCCCAGTTTCTTTCTAGATAGCGTGCTCCTTGAGGAGAGTGGCTTTCTCTAAGTCCCCTTCCTCCCTGCAGGGGTAGGGATCTGGCCAAAGAGTAGGAATCAGGGACTGCTTGCTAAGCCCTTTTTGGGATTGAAGTCTGTGACTACCCAAAGCTGTGATCCTGAAGCAGATTTTGATCAGTGTCTGTGTGAAGGGGAAAGGAAGCTGGAAATAGTCTCCATTTGCCCATTTCTGAGGACAGGGTAGTTTCTCTGGGGAGTTTTTCCTTTTTCTCAGTAATAATAACATTTTGTGCAAACACCGCCTCAGTGCCCAGCAGTCCTCCTGGCCTTGGATACAAACTCCACACAGAGAGGGACAGTCCCAGGCCAGCACCTTCCCCATATTCAAGGCTCATCAAAGTTATCTCCTCTTTCTTGCTGGCCAGGGCTATTTAGTGCTGTTCTCCCCAGTGCTTCTGTGGCTCTTTCTGTTTTCCCCAGTCGGTTTCACTTTCTTGGGCTGGCAGCTGCGTGCTGCATAGTCTGAGGAAGCCCCAGTTGCCTTCAAAACACAAGAAGAGTTCAATTTTTGTTTTGTTTTGTTTTTTCCTTTGTTCTTTTTTCTTCCAAGTGTTTGATGTAGTGTTATTTGTGAATTTGATAGCACTTGATAGCACTGTATCAGTGCATACCCTGGGGCAACAGTTACCTTCAAATGAAACTAACTTTGCTTTTGAAATTCTCTCCATTAGTTATTGATGTTGGTCCAGGCCTGTTAGTTCACGTCTGTTCTTTAGCTTCTCTCCTCTTCACCTTAGCTCCCTGTCGCTCTTTTGGAAGGATCCTGTCTCTCACTGAGGCCACTAATTGAACCAACTCGCCCCTGTATTTTAATTTTAGGAGGCAGCAAATGCACGGTATTCAGGTGCTGTATCTCATTTGAACTCACAGCAGTCTCTGAAGTAGATGCAATAGACCTGACCCTTATTCTCACCTGAATATGAAAAAGCCCAGATCCAGGCAAGTCCGGTAAGAACTCCAGGTGATGGCTTGTCAACTCCAATCCAGGCCTATTGGACCACAAAGCCCATCCTTTCTCCATGGCTCCGCCACGACACCTCCCTGTGATCACCACCCCACACCCTAGTCTGCCCTGTCTTACCACACCATCCACCGCTCTTCTTTCCTGGGGTGCCTGCCTCTCTGGTTTAAAATGTCAGTCATAGTCTTTGAAAGAGTGATCTAAATGCTCTACCAAGGCCCAAGCACTCACTTACTCCTCAGTTGCATGTCATCTGCTTCTGTGCTGACAATTTTACCAAAATTACAATCCCGGCTCTTTATCCCCAGTCTACTTTCTAGTTTTGAAAACTTCCTTTCTGTCCATCCATAGATCTGCATCCTCCCATTCCTGCTCCTATCCCCTCTTATTGAATCCTTTCTGGACATGCACTGGCTTTTCTTATTCCTTCTGTTAATTAAAGTTCTAAATTCTACATGCAAAGATAATCTTCACCAGGTCTTTGGTGCCTAACTAATTTAGGTGGGATAAATCCTGAAACTGATTAATTCAGTTGAAAAATCCTATGCTAGAAAAGACAGTGAGAGCAAAAGACCCTAAGGATTTGGAAAATTCATAGCAAGGGTTTGAAATAGGGGTGGGATGATGTGCCAGTTTGATGTATTATGTCCCCCAAAAGGCCATTATCTTTGATGCAATCTTGAGTGGGCAGACATATTAGTGTTGATTAGATTTTGGAATCCTTTTGAGTGTTTCTGTGGAGATGTGCCCCATCCAACTGTGGGTGGACTCTGACTGGATAATTTCCATGGAGGTGTTACCCCACCCATTCAGGGTGGGTCTAAATTAAATCACGGGAGCCATACAAATGAGCTGACAAACAGAAGGAGCACAGTGCAGCTGAGAGTGACATTTTGAAGAGGTGCTACAGCCAAGAAGGACATTTTGAAGAATGCAAAGAAGATGAGAGAGTAGTTGCAGATGAGAAACAGTTTGAAGACGGCCATTGAAAGCAGACTTTTGCTTTGGAGAAGCTAAGAGAGGACAAACACCCCAAGAGCAACTAAGAGTGACATTTTTGAGGAACTGCAACCTTAGAGAGGAGCATCCTGGGAGAAAGCCATTTTGAAACCAGAACTTTGGAGCAGACGCCAGCCACGTGCCTTTCCAGCTAACAGAGGTTTTCTGGACACCATTGGCCATCCTCCAGTGAAGGTACCTGATCATTGATGCATTACCTTGGACACTTTATGGCTTTAAGACTATAACTGTGTAACCAAATAAACCCCCTTTATAAAAGCCAATACATTTCTGGTGTTTTGCATTCTGGCAGCATTAGCAAACTAGAACAGATGGGATGGGGTGAAACAGGTAGAAGCAATATTATGTCTGTTTGATGGGGCCATTTGTCAATCTGGATAATATCATGGGATCCTTTTCTAAGCTCTCTGAAAGCTGACATCTAGCTTCATCCCAGATTTCATTGTCCCCTAGAACTGAGTTAGGAGGGTGTTCTCACCATGAATAGAAACCTGTTAGATTTGCTACTCAGGGTGCTGCAAATTAGGGCTTGTACAAACCACCCTAGACCCAGAGGGAAATTATTGAGACTTCTCTGATATGCGTTTGGGGCAATGAAGTCTTTGATATTGGGTGCTGTAGAAGAAAGTCAAGCATAAACAAGTGGTGTAAACTTACAGTGATTCAGTCCAATAAATTACCCTGTGAAGTAGCAGGTAAAGGAGGACCCTAAAAATTCAAATATCCATAGGATTCTTCAGACAAAAAATTTCTTGAAATTTTGGAGTCTTACCTGGACAGAGAAATAAGGTCCATAGAAGATATATTCTTTCAGCCAAAGTGATAACACTGGAGATTGAGCTGCCTCTTTCAGTGGGAAATTCAGTACAGGAAAGATGGTCCTTTTAATAAATGATACTAGAACAATTTGATATCTTTATAAGATAAAAAACAATGAACCTTAACCCATACCTCATCTAACATTTATTAAATAATTTAGATAGATGACAGATAAAATGTGAAAGGCTAAGATGACAGTGATTCTAGAATGAAGTTTAGGGCAGTATCCATGGTGTGCGTGTGTATTCATATCTGATAATATCTCTTATCTAGAATTTTTATATAAGGATGGCTATGAATCAAAAAGAAAAATGCAAACAATCTAATTAAAATGAGAAAACTGCTTCAGTATGTACTTTGCGGAAGAGGATATACAAATGTCCAATGAATATATGAAAATGGGCTCAACATCTTGTTATTAGAGAAGTAAAAATTAAAACTATAGTGAGATAACTCTACATCTCCATGATATAGCTACAATTGATAACATTGGCAACTCCGAGTATTGATGTGAATTTGAAACAACCAGTACAATCCATAATTTGGATAAATATTTGGTAGTATCTACTAAAGCTAGAAATATGCCAATCTTATAAATCCACAATTCCATCCCTGGTTTTATACTCAAGAGAAGTGCATGCATATGCCCATAAAAACACATACAATGATGTCAATGAATGTTTATATAAAAGTCCAAAACTAGGAAGAAATAAGTGCATGGAATACATCTAAAGATGGCTGCACAACATCTTTTATCCCTCATGCCTTGAAAGGAAACTTGCCACTCCTATCATCAGGTGATGTAATCTCTTTCTCCTCTCTCTCCTTGAATCAGCATTGGCTTCCCGATTTTCTCTGATCAGTAGCTTCCACTTGCTTCTTAGAGCTAGAACACAATTAGGTAGTGAAGGTTACTGAATGATTAGAGCCAGTTGAAGAAGCATGAAATTACCACAAATGAAAGTAAGACTTCTTTGGAACTTTCATTTAATCCCACCCCCCAGCTGACTATAGCCAGTGAGTGACCCCAGGCAAAATTATTTGGAGCAAGTGGAACTGTCTAGCAGAGCCCCGCCTGAATTCCTGAATTAGTGAATCAAAAGAAAGAATATAAATCATTGTCCTTTTAGGGCATTAAGTCTAGGCATGGTTTGTTACACAGCAATAGATAACTGAAACACAAAACAAATTCCCATCACCAGTCAAATAGGTAAATAAATTGAGTTAAATGCATGCAATATGATATGACATAACAATAAAATAGGATGAATTTCTGATGCACCCAGCATGCATGACATTCACAGACATTTTGCTGAGTGAATAAGCCAGAAGCAAAACAGTACAATTGCATTTATATGATTCATATGATTCAATTTATAGGAAAGTCAAAATCAAGCAAAACTAACCTCTAACAGTCACAGTCAGATTACTGCTGTGAGAGTTATTGACTGGGAAGGAACTTAAAGATACCTTCTGAAGTTATGGTAACTTCTGTATTTGATGTGGGTAATAGTTACAACGTTGTATAGTATGCAAAAAATGATTGAGCTATAAACTTAAGATTTACATAATCTACTTTATGTAGCCTATACTACTTTTAACAACAGAAAAAATGCATATAACTAAAATGTTTCTTATCAATAGTACAAAAGTCAGTAAGAAGTAAGGATTAAAGTATTCTAAGATTCCATTGTTATCTGGGTAGTTATAATAATTTATAACAGATCCTAATAAGTCAAGAATGCATGATGTAATATGTACTATAACTACTAAAAATATAAAATGATCACTAGCAAATTAATCAAGTGGAAACAGAAGAATAAAAAAAGAAACATTTATCCTCCAAAAGGCCACAAAAGATATTTTTAAAAAGGAATATAAAAACAGGTGCATTGAATTAAAAATAAATTTTCATTGCGTGTAAGTAGACTACATTAAAATAGACACATATAAATACAAGAATACAGAAAGGTTGAAAGTAAAATGTTGGAAAACAATGCATCATGGAAAGCCTGTTAGCTACTAGTATCATAATAGTTACTTACTAACATAGTAGTGAGATGCAACAAATACATGGTCTCCTGAAGCCTTGCTTTCAAACGTCACTTTACTCCACACAGGTGATAGGTAATTAAGATGCCAGGTAAAGCCACAGATGGATGCTCATGAGGTTGTTCATGAAGTCACCACTGCTGCCAAGTTTAAATAGGAGAGCAAACCAAATCCAGAATCCTGTTTGGAAGTACTCATCTGGCTCTACTCTTGATATCATGTGCTGTATTAGTGATGCCCAATCAAAAAAACAAACCCAATGTCTTCAAAAGAAGCAATTTACTATGCAGAACCCATCACAAATGTGTCAGAGAGCTGTCAAAAAGTAGCCAGAGCACAATGAGATGAGCTGGAAATGAATTACTGTGAGAACCCACCAGCATCTCATGGGCTGGAGGGAAGCAAGGAGAAGTGGGGGAAACCTGGAAGAGAAGCAGAAACCTGGAAAATAATATGAGGGCAGGCACCCTGGGAGGTGGAAGGGCCAGTGAAAAATCTCTGGGCGCGAATCGAGTGAAGAAACTTTATTATTTCAAAATTAACTGTAGAAACCTTACTTCCATTTAGGTACCTGTACCTTCCCCACTTTTAAATATCATAGTCCCAAGTACTAGATGGTGGTATAATTTTTGTTTCAATGAACAAATATGATTTATAAAACTCATGTGCAGGACAGTCTATTGTTTACATACAAATTTCTGCTTTTTCCATTGTTCTTTCTTCCTTCGCAATGCTTCAAGATTCTTTCTTTATCATTTCCTTTCTGTTCAAAGAGCTTCTTTTAGCCATTCGTTAAGGGTAGACATGCTAGCAAAAAAGCATTATCTTTCCTTCATCAGAGAATACATTTATTACCCCTTTATTCTTTTTGTTTTGTTTTGTTTTCCATTTTTTTTATTGTGGAATATCACATAATACCTAAAAGTGATAACTTTCAAAGTGTGATTTAGCAATAGTTAGAGAGCAAATTTCAAAGAATGTTATGAGTTACAGTTCAACAGTTTCAGTTATTTTCTTATTGTGAAAGATGACATTTATAGAAAGGTGATAACTTTCAATGTACAATTTAACAAGTAGCTATAGAGCAAATTTCAAAGAATGTTATAGGTTACAGTTCCACCATTTCAGTAATTTCCTTCTAGCTATTCTAATACCCTAGCAACTAAGCAAAAAATATATATAAAGTCTCAGTATTTGTAATCCTTTGTTAAATTCCATCTTATCTCTTGCTACTCCTTCTTCTAGTTTAGTCAGTTTCCTGATCATCAGGGATGTCCAGGCAGTGACCACCCTAACTTGTTCATGTTGAAAAGGGGTGTCAACATTATGGGATTATTTCCCCTTTATTCTTGAAGGATAATTTTGCTGGATATAGAATTCACAGTTGATAGTTATTTTCTATGAGCATTTGAAAAATAGTGTCACTTCCTTCTGGTCTCAATGGTTTCAGATGAGAAATCTGATGTTATTTGAATGATGTCCCTTCTCTACAAATGTATTGCTTCTCTCTAGTTACTTTCAATAGATTTCCTTTGTTTTAGTTTCCAGAAGTTTAATTATCATGTGTTGTGGTGTGAACTTTGAGGGTGTCTATGTATTCCAGAAGTTTAATCAACTTCTGGAATATACTGATTTATTTATTCCACCAATTATATAAGTTTTCAGCCATTCTATATTCAAATACTCTTTCAGGCCAATATCCTTCTCTATTCCTTCTGGGACTCTGATGATATAATGTTGGATTTCTGTTATTGTCCTATGGGTCCCTGAGACTCTGTTCATTTCTTTTTTAAGTTTATTGTCTCTCTGTTGTTCAAATTGGGGAAATTCTATTGATGTGTCCTGAAGTTTACTGATTCTATCATTTGTCATCTCCACTCTACTACTGAGCCCAATTAGTGAGTTTATTAAAAAACGCTTTGTTGCTATATTTTTTAGTTCTATAATTACTTTCTAACAGCTTATTTCTTTGTTGAGATTTTCTCCTTTTTGCCATTTGTTTCAAAGGAATTTTAATTGCTTATTGAAGCATTTTTTAGTATGACTTGTTTAAAATTTGTGTAAGATACTTCCAGCATCAGATTCATCTCCCGGCATTGGTATCAGTCGATTGGATTTTTTCATTAAAGTTGTAATTTTTCTTAATTTTATATGACGGGTGTTTTTTTAAATTGTGTCCTGGACATGGGGAATGCTAAGTCTGGATCACTGTCTTCTCCTGTGTGGGGTGTACGAGTTGTAAGATGGCCTGAAGCTAAATTATTCTTCCAATTCTGGGGATCCTATCCAGTTTGTCATTATCTTTCCAACTTTCAGAGCTCTCCTTGGTTACTTCTTGCATTATTTCCAGGACTTATAGTTGTGCATAGTGGGAAAGAGCAGGGGGAAGTGAATCTATGTTATCTTGTCAGGACTGAAGATCCCCAAGTGAAGAAGTTTTAATAACAAAGTTTTGTTGTTTTGCACGGCTGCAAGATTAAAACCTTCCTTAATAGTCTCATTCCCACCCAACACGAATTTTCACAAAGTTGACCACACACTCATTGTTTTAGTTTGCTATGCTGCAGAATGCAAAACACCAGAGATGGATAGGCTTTTATAAAATGGGGGTTTATTTCACTACACAGTTACAATCTTAAGGCCACAAAACATCCAAGGTAACACATCAGTAATCGGGTACCTTCACTGGAGATGGCAAATGGCGTCCGGAAAACCTCTGTTAGCTGGGAAGGCACGTGGCTGGCATCTGCTCCAAAGTTCTGGTTTCAAAATGGCTTTCTCCCAGGACATTCCTCTCTAGCAAGCTTGCTCTTCTTCAAAACGTCACTCACAGCTGCACTCCGTTCAGTCTCTTTGAGTCAGCATGTTTTATATGGCTCCACTGATCAAGGCCCACCCTGAATGGGTGGGGTCACACCTCCATAGGAGTATCCCACCCAAGTCACCACCCACAGCTGGGTGGGGCACATTCCAAGCAAATCTAACCAGCACCAAAACGTCTGTCCCACAAGACCACAATGATAATGGCATTTGGGGGACACAATACATTCAAACTGGCACACTCATATAGATAAACACCTAAAATCTTCAGTGAAGTTCAGAACTAAGAATGAGAATGTGGGGTGTGTGTATGTAGGTGAGTATGAAGGAGAGAGAGGGAGAGAAACAGAGAAAGAGAGAAAGGATAACAAGAGAGGATAAAGTCTAAGGAAATGTTTTTCACAGCCATATGCTACAGAATTGGAAATGTTATTCCTGAAAAGAGGAAGTAATCCGAATATCATATAACTTTAGTAGTAGCCAAAACAGAACCAGAGGCTATCATGAGAAAATCAACCTATTACACATTTAAAAATAATCTCTGAGAAAGTAAAAAACTCCACAAAATAAGGAATGCAGTTCTAGGTGATCTTGGAAAAAAAAAAAAAAAATAACCCAGGAGATGCCAATTGATGTATGTGCTATTGTGATTTTCCTTATCATGGGATCAGGACTTGTACTGAATGAAGTTCCAAAATTGCCAAGGTGTTTGGAAATGAAGTGAGAGATTTAGATAAAGTAGCTCTTTATCACCTGGATGATGTTAGTGCTTGGTTTGCATGATGGACAGCTTGTGTAGAACATCCCTTGTTTGTCCAGTCATAACCTATGCACATATCTGTGAATTTTGAGGTAGAGCAAATAAGAATGTTCAATATTTGGTTGAACATGGATGTGACTGGTCTTGCCAGGAGGAGCATGCAAAGAAAGAATGAGGAGACTCAGAAATAGCCTCAGAGAACCAAAATAGCTTAGGAGAAGGCAAGAGAAAAGACTTAGAAGACTGAAGACTTAGAAATGGAAACTAATAAAGAACAGAGAAACAGTAGCAAGAAAATGGCATTTTCTTTATCATATTACACAAGGGAGAGAAATAATGCAAGGAGGTCACAGATTTGCCCTTGTAGGCGTTTGAGATATAGAAACTCTCTTTGGTATTGAGGAGAATGGTTTCAGTAAGTGGTAGGAATGGGATATGGATTGTATTGGTTGAACAGTGATTATGAAATGGAGAAGTCTGATCCTTAAGGAAAGAGAGTATTTCTCATTGGATGTTGAATTCCCCATAGTCCCCTGTGGACAATCCGGCACATGACAGATGTTTAACAATATTCCCGCTTGCCTACTTTGAGTCTGGGGTTCTCTGGCTCTTCCAGGGAACTGCTGTGGGCACTCCTAATTTGAACAGCTGCTATGACTCCTGCAGTTAGCTTTGTGATTGCGCCTCCTGCTGGTGAACAGAGACAGGCACACAACATGACAAGCTCTTCCTATTAAGCCCCATCTCTGCTGTGACTGACCTCAGCCTACTCACTGGTGAGGGCTTGAGGCTCATTTCCTCAGAGAGGCTAGGGAGGGATATTGCAACATTCACCAGTGTTTGCATGTGAATTTCACGGAGTAATGACAGTCCGTCAATTATCAGTACAAATGTTAGAATCAAAGAAACACACTATTTAACAGCTGTAGGTTTAAGAGACGTGTGTTGTCAATCATAGCCTCTCACTGGGTGAAGACATTTTTAATTAGCTGGTTTGGGAAAATAATCAAATGCAGGACACTGTTCTTAAACTGAGAAATTAGAATTGGATGTTGTCCAAATGATAATTTTCTTCCTCTGTGGTGCTGAACACCTGATCAGTGCAACCCTCTGTGTTCTGCTCATCTCTCAATACTCCCTCTCCTGGAGTGAAGATGTTTCCTCAGTCCTAATTCTCTGCTACCCAGCCTCACCATCCAGTCCTTCCTCTTAGATGCAAATTGGTTGCAGTTCCCTCTTCTCCTCTGGCTCCACTCCTCTAGGTCTCCTTGAGTCTTTCAAGGTGGTTGGCTTTGAAATGAAGGGATGTACCATAATAAACACTAGGTGTCTTTTCTTTCAAAGGAAAAAAGTCTAAAATGCATTGAGCTTTCCACTATATGCTACATACTTTCACAAATGTTATCTAATTTAGTCTGTACTACAACACAATAGAATGCTTTTTACTACCCCACTTTAGAAATAAAAAAAATTGAGGCTTACATGACTTGCTTAGGAAGATATACACAATTAGCATTACAACCATAATTTATATCCATGTCTGTCTTACACAAAATTTTTGGTTTTTTTCAAAATGCAAGTTAAATCCATGTGGTCATGCAACACCCCATAGCTATTCTCTATACATGGAACAATGTTACTCCTTTGGCTGGATTTTTCTTTTCCTTCAGGTATAAGCTTAAACATTATCTATTCAAGAGCCTCCCATGACCACTCCAGCTCTCTAGCTCTCTATTGTCATCTTTATTGGTTATTTTCTTGTTTATTTTGGGTCCTTAATATCTGACTTCTCCTTCTAGACTGAAAGTCCTATCTAGATAAACACTTGTCTGTCTTCTTTAACACTATATCCAACCTCTATAACAGCATCTGATATATCCTAGGCACTCAACAATTGTTTAGTGAATGAATAAATGAATTAATTAATTATGGATAAAATGAATGAATGAATGAATGTATGAATCAGTAGAAATTTCTTCTTCACATGAACTATACTTCTGAACTATAAAGTTTTAACCTAAATCATTAATCAGTAGTTCTACAAAAGAGTGAAACATTATTTTCAACATAGACTGTGCTAAGTTGATTTAGACAAATGCACACTGGTTCAATAAAGAAAAGCTGGTAGAATAAAATTAGCACTGAATGGGCTATAAAGGGACCTGGATTCTATTGCTAATTCAGCAATGCCTAGCTATGTGATTTGAGGTAAGAAATTACATCTTTTGCAGAGTCAGATTTTCCACTCTGTCTTGGTTTAAAAATCTAAATTTAGGTGTAAAGATTTGTCTATGTAATATTTTCAGGCAGAGCCACAGTTAGCATTCAGGGACTTGGACATTTGGAAAGTGCTCTGGGAAAGGACTTGTTGCCTGTGATGTCAGAGCACGGAAAAGTACATGTCAGAAGAGACTTTGAATTATAACACTGGAACCACTGGCAGAAATCTTCTTGTCCCAAGCAAACTTGGACATGTGGTCACCCAAGTTATAGCCATTTTTCTATTTAATTTTTCCACTAGATATGTCTAAGATACTTAAGGCTCAGTATCTCTAAATTTGAACTCACATCTGTCCCTGACAATCTGCAATCTCTTCCAGTGCTCCATACCACAGAATAGTATAAACAGTTGCATAAATGAGAAAATTACTTGTCATTCTTTATATCTCTTTCTCACTGACACCAACATTTTTCTCCATCTTCACCATCACTTATCGAGGCCATGTGGCCATCAGTCTTTGTATGGACTAGTCTTCATGCATCCATTCTCAGTTTCCTCTGAATCATTCTCTACACATCAGCCAGAATAACATTTTCAAAATGTAAATCAATACTTCCATATGACTCTGCTATTCCCCCTGCCTTTAAAATCATCCTCACTATTCCATAATGTTTAAAAGGACTGCAAATCACTTGTTAGTTCATTTGTTTAATAAATATCTGTTGACTACTTGCTCTGTATTAAGCATTATTCAAGACACTGGAGATATAGCAAAGAGCAAAAGAAACACAGTCCCTGTTTTAAGGAGCTATTTTCTATTGAGGAACACAATTAAAAGCAAAAGAAAAAAAGTAATTTCAAGGTGTAATGAAAATAATGGGAATAAACAAGAGAATGAAATGTTTCAGAAAACAAGTGAGCAGGCAAGTTCACTCTGAGAATATCATGATCTCTTTTAAAGAGAAGGAGTTATCCCCTTGAAGAGTAAGGAAAAGAGAAGGTCAAGCAGAGGGAAGCGTGTACACAAATATCTTGCATTGGAAAGGACCACAAGGGCTCAAAAGAAGAAATGTTGTAGAATATAGCATGTGAGAATGAGGATGTTGCAGGTCCAGATAGTCCGGCCTTGTGGCCAGAGTAAGAAGGTTCGACAGTTTATGGGAAAGGGAGAAATCAGGAATTATGTCTGTGTTTATAGTTTGAGTAACTGAAGAAATGGTAGCACTGTTTGTGAAAAAGGAAGATCAAGTTTATGAGGGGGAAATCATGGCTTCTGTTTCAGATACGTAACATTTGAAAAGCTCACTAAACTGTCAAGTGGAGTTGTTGAGTAGGCAGTTGGAGTTCAGAGGAGTGGTCAGGTCTGGAGATAATCATTGGGAAAGAGACATTGCATAATGCTAGAAGTTTAATTAGCAGTTCTGATGTGTATGTACCTAATAGCCAAGTCTTGACTTTAATGCAAACACTGAGAAAAATACAAAGAGAAAAAGGCCAATCCAAATCATATCTGGAAATTTTAACATTCGTCTCTTAATAACTCATGAAAGAAGCAAAAAAAAAAAAAAAAAAAAATGGCAAAGCTATAAAGGTTTAAGCAAAATTTTTAGCAAATTTGCTGGAATGGGATATATATATATAAAACACTGCACTCAAGAAACACAGATTAATCATTATATTCAAGTACATTTTACCAACATTAAATGCATGCTGGGCCATAAAGAAAACCTCAACAAATTTCAAACAATGAAAATCCTACACAGTAAGCTCCTTGACCACAGTGATATTAAGCTACAACTCAATAACAAAATAAGAACTTGGGATTTCTCTTATGTTCATACATTAAGGACCACATTTCCAAATAACCCATGTATTAAAATAAACATCAAACAGAATTAGAAAGTATTTGAATTAAATATTAATGAAAATGCTACATATAAAAAATGTGGGATGTAAGTAAACACATATTTAGGAATAAATGTATAACTTAGAATGTAAATATCATAAAAGTAAAAGCTGAAATATCACTGACCGAAGCATCTGTTTCAGAAATTCATAAGAAGTAAAGCAAGCCAAACCCACACAAAAAGCTTAGAGAAGGAAACCAGAAAGGGACGTGTAAAGAATAAGTGAAAGGTCAAACATGCAAGGAAATGATTCAAAAGTTAAAAGTTTTCCCTTGAAAAGGTTAATAAAATTGTTAACATCTCAATCAAGAAAAAAATAAAGAAGAATCAAAAATTCATTTTTGGCAATGCAAAGAACATCAGTGTAGATGCTAAAGACGCTAAATAGTGAAAATGTATAATGAATGGCATAACATACATCTGAAAATGTAGACTAATTAAAGAAATAGCAAGAAAATTAAAATACTAAATTTGGTGAAAAGAGAAACTTATAAATGTACTTTAAATGTTAAAGAAGATGAATCTGTAATTTAAAACTTTCCAACAAAGAAAATTCATGCCCAGATAGAATGTTCATGGAAAATTCTAACAATATTTAGGGAAAAATAACAGTGAACGTTGAAAGCTTTCTGCCTGAGATAAGGAATTATACAGAATTTTCCATAAAGATTACTCCTCTATTTTTCGATGTGTCCAGAATAACATTGATCACATAATTCAAGTAATTATGGAAATTAAAATATTAGAAGATTGTCTCACTCCTGTAGATAGATTCAGAGATCATAACACATTTTAAAATAACAGTCAAATATATATAGCATGAAACTTCATGACCACATTGAGTTAATTCCAGGTGGTTAAGCTAGTTTAAACATAAGAAAATCAAATGTGTAATTTACCATACTAACAAAATAAGTTAGTGTGGTAAGACGTAAAAGAAGCAAAGATGTAGATGAAATTCAGCATCCACTCATCCTAGATGTCTTAGCAAATTAAGAATGAAAGACAATCTTCTTGATTTGATAAAGCATTTCTATAAAAAGTCTTGTTCCTACTGTCAAACATAATGCAATAGAGTATTGTTATAAAGATAGACAAATAGGTCAATGAAATAATAAATTGCCCAGATGCACACCAACTCATAAATGGTTGCTTGACTTATAACAAAGGAGGAACTACAGATTAGTGGGAAAGGAAAGGATTTTTCCATATATGGTGCTGGGTCAATTGGATATTGATACAAAAAATAAAATGAAATTTGACCACTATCTTGTGCCTAAAACAAAAATAAATTTCAGGGGGGCTGTAAATCTAAATATGAACTGCAAAACAATAGCATTTCTTGAACAAAATATAGGAAATATGTTCATATACTTAGTGTAGGGAAAGCTTTTCAAAATAGGTCATAAATATCTGCAATTATAAAAGAAAATATTAAAAACTAGAATATATTAAAATTAAGCATTATTTTCTAATAAGAAACACTATTAAGTAAGGAAAAAGCTAAAACTATATAACTCTAAGAAGATAACAGGGGGAAATCTTCATGACCTGGGATTTGGACATGGGTTTTAGATTTGAACCTAAAGCAAGAAAGAACAACAAATGGAAAAATAGGTAAATTTGACTTCCTCAAAATTAAATACCTTTGTGCATATCAAAGGCCATTATCAGCAAAGTGAAAAGACAACCTATAGAATGGGAGAGATAGTTGCAAACATATATTAGGTAAGGGCTTAATATAAAGAATACATAAAGAACATTCACAACACACAAATAGAAAGACAACTCAATTGAAAAATAGGCAAAGGACTTAACAAACATTTTTTCCAAAGAAGATTTACAGATATCCAAGAAGCACATTAAAAGATGCTCAATATCAGTAGCCATTTAGGGAAATGCAAATCACATACACAATGAGAGACCACTTCACATGCACAAGGATGGCTATTATTTTTTCAAAAATGGAAAATAAAAGTGTTGTTAAGGATGAGGCAAAATTGGTACCCTTGTGCATTGCTAGTGGGGATGTAAAACGGTGTGATCATTGTGGAGAGCAATATGGCAGTTCTTTAAAAAGTTGAATATTGAATTAACATGACCCAGGAATTCCACTTCTAGATAAATACCCAACAGAATTGAACATAAGGTTTCAACAGATACCAGTGCACCAATCTTTGTAGGAGAATTATTCACAATAGTCAAAAGATAGAAATAACCCAAGTGCCTATCAACAAATAAACAAACTGTGGTACATATACAGAATGGCCGTAAGAAAGAATGAAGTTTGGAGACATGCTGCAACATGGAAGAACCAGGAAAACATCATGCTGAGTGAAATAAGCAAGAATGCAAGGACACACATATTGTATGATGTCACTTATGAGAGATGTCTAGAGATCCAAATTCACTGACATAGAAAGTAGTTTAGAGATAAAGGTAGGAGGAAAAAGGGAGTTTAAGTATGATGGAAAAAGAGTGTTGTAAATAAAAAAGAGAAAGTAAAGATCAAGCTACAGAGTGGGAGAAGATATTTGTAACATATGAAACCAATACAACATTCACATAGGGAATATATAACTACCTCTAAAAAATAAATAAGAAAAAAAAATAGGCTACTCAATAGAAAAATGGGCAAGAGACCAGAACAAGCACTTTACCAAAGTGTTGGCCCAAATGGCCAATAAATAAATGAAAAAATGCACAACCTCATGATAGTAGTCAGAGAAATGCAAATTTAAATCACAATGTAATGCAAAATTCCATCCTCCAAAATGGCTAAAAGGAAGAAAAAAAAATAGTCTAAGAATTCCAACTGCTGACAAAGATGTTATAGAGCAACAGAAATTCTCAAACTACTAGTGGGAATGTAAATTGGTGTAAGTACTTTGGAACCTACTTGGCATTATCTGTAGATGAAGATATGTAAAATCTGTGATCCCTCACTTTGACATCTGTCCATATGTCCAACATAAATGCATACAAGGATGCAGTAGGAATGTGTATGTATGCTCATAGCAGTATTACTTATAAGAGCCAAAATCTGGACACAATCTAATGTGCCTGAAAAATAGAATGAATGAGTGGGTATGTTCATATAATGGAAAACTTTTCATCAATGAAAATGTATAAATTACAGCTTGACACAACAACATGGGAGTCTCACAAACATAACGTTGGTAGAAAGAAGCCAGACACAAACAACTTCACTGCCTATGCTTACGTTCATTTGAATTTTAAACCTTGGGCAACACCTTAGGGATGTGTGCACAGGTGCTATACTACAGAGCAAAGCAAGAGTGTGCTTGAGTAGTTAACTTTGGAGTGGAGAGAAGAAGAATTGGGAGGAACAGAGGGGGCTTCTGAAGTGTTGACACTGTTCTACTCTTGACCAGGGTGGCAGTTAATTGGTTGTTGTCTTTTTCTAAATGCGTGTTATATTTCATAATAAAGAGCTGTGTGTGTTTGTATATGTGAATTTGTGTGTGGGTGGGTGGGGGCTGTTATGAAGACTACTTTCTGAAGAATTTTGTCTCTAAAGAGTAAAAGAGGAGCAGTGTGCAGATGTTAAGGGGATATGAGGTGTCAAAGGCATGTTTATTTATCATTTATTTTTAGATAGGCTTTATTAGGATATGTTTATATACTAATGGTAATTCTGCAAAGGGGAAAGACGTCAGTGAGGTGGAGCCCAGAAAAAATTGCAAAATCATAAAGTCCTTGAAGATGGTGGGAGTGAGCTATAGACCATGAATGGAGGGATTGACCTTAAAAAAAAAGGAGCCCCCTCCCAGAGAAAAGCTCCTTCAGGTGGGTCCAGGTGGGCATTTAAGTGTGCAAGGGCTTGCAGGTAAGAGTCATAGAAGGAACGCAGGGATGCCATTTCTTTCTCTAGTGAAGTCTGCACTTCACCCACCTCTGCAAGCTTCATGCAGCCTCCACAACCTCCGCAGGCTTCTTTCATTTCATGCAGGGGCTCAGACTGCCTCCCACCAAAGCACCCCTGCACTGGCTGTCTCCATGCACTGTGATCGCACTCTGCTTCCCTCACCTGGTTAATATCTGCACATCCACCTACAATAGCTGAATTGCCACGCGTGAGCAAAGCCTGGCCTGTCTCTCTAGGACATGCCCCCAGCTCCCAGGACAACTGTCCCTCACAGCTCTTGTCCCGGTTGTAATTGCACATTCATTTCATTTAGGCCTGTCCTCCCACAAGACGACATGCGTGCTATGTATTCAGGGAGTATTTCTTCTTTGGACCAGCCCCTGGCACAGTGCCTGGCTTCTTGTAGGTGCCATTTCTGAAGGCGTGAATATATGAATAAATGAAGGTTGTGCAGAAGTATTCTTAGAAATATTATTTGAGGAAGTAGAATCGGTTGGCAAGACATGCTATAAACAGTAATGTTTCTGCTCAGTGATCAAATGTTCTAATATATTTAATGCAACAAACGATATATTCATTTAGACAGCCATTCATTAATAAACATATATTTAGTGATGACGCTATGCCAGGGACTGAGAAAGTCTGTGCCATGGGAAGTTGGAAGAGTCACAGAAGCAAACACAGTTTCATGTGGGAAAAGAGTTCAGGGGATCCTCTGATTTTGCAGCTGTCTACTTTAAGTTAGAATTCTAGCCCCTTTTCTTACAGATTTGTTGACATTGTGCAAGCCCCCTAAATTCTTTGAGCCCTTATCTCCTTATCAGTGAAGTGAGACTCATCTTTCATACCTCATAATACTGGAGGAAGACCTGCCATCAGCAATGTCTGTAAAGACTTTAGTTAACATCCAGCTGGAGAAGTGAGGCAGGGGGTTTGGGCCCAAAGTTTTCAGAAATTCTTCCCATCAACAGGGGTGAGCAGAAGATGCCAAAAGGAGGTCTTGTGTTGATCCTCGGATCCTGAGTTGAATACAGGGTCAGGGTCGCGGTTGGAAGGATATTAAAATCCAGGGAGTCGGCACACCTTATTTACAGATGAGGCCTGTGGATCCCTAAGAGAAGAAAGGGCTATTGCAGGTCAAGGGCTCCATCTGGGAGCAGAGAGCCTGCCTGTATCCTAGACACGGGCTCTCCACTGGGGTGCTGACAGGCCAGTTATTTTGAGCCAGGAGTTGCATAAAGGAAGGCTCTCAGCAGTGCCCAGCCCTGGCCTTGCCATTGTCTTGGCCCCTGTGGTGCCTCCCTCCTTGCAAGGTGCTTTGTGCCAGCAGGAATGTGAAGCGAGTTATGAAATTCAATTAATTCTACAGCCGACCCACACAGCATCCTCCAGGGCAGGCCCAGCTCGGAGCTGGCCTGAATATGAGGTCTCCCAGCTCCCACTCTTTCTTCTCTGCCACCAGCCCTGGTTCTCCTTCCCACTCCATTCTTTTCTTCATAGAAGACAAAACTGATCTATTGGGCTGTGCTTCTGTATTAAAATACTGCTGCACACCTAATTTTAAGTTAGAATCTCTGAAAGCTTGAATTACAGAATTCATTTTGATGGAAGTTGGGAAGGAGTGACTAAGATAACCCCTCCTTCCTTCTCAAGTTCTAACAGAGTATAAGCAAAAATAGATTATATGACTGTGTTTCCAGGTTGCACCTGTAATCCTTAAATATCGGGGTTCCAGCTAGCTGAAGCCATTCAGGCTGCAAATTCTCTCCCCTACGAAGGAGGAGATGGGGGTGGACAGAGACTTGTCCTAGGTTTAGTGCATGAGATGAGAAAAGAGAGGAGATTCTAATGTCCTTATAAGAGAGTCAGATGTCAGGACGTGACATCAGGCAGGAAGGCTCTGATTCCAGTTTTAAAGCAAATTGAGTGCTCTCTCTAAGCTAGTGAGTGTCCTGAACTCCAATTAAGTATGAAAAGAGAAAATGCAAGAGTCCAGAAGTATTCACTCTGGTATTTTCCCCAGGAGAGTTAAATCAGAGTCATCTTTTCTCTGGAAAAAGTGAACCCAGTGAAATACTGGATCTCTTCCCTGACATTCCCCCAAATATTTAATCTTAATATATTGAGTTTAAAAGTCTATGGTCAACCAGGCCTCCCTTTCCCCCTTATATTCTACATTATAAGAAACTTATTTTACATTGTTCAGGGAGTTCACATTAGTGGTAATGTACAATATCTCTCCTTTTGTGTCTGACTTTTTTCACTCAGCATTATGTCTTCAAGGTTCATCCATGTTGTCATATGTTTCAGGACCTCATTGCTTATTACTGCTGCATAGTATTTCATCATTTGTATACACCACATTTTGTTTATCCACTCGTCTGTTGAAGGATTCTTGGATTGTTTTCATCTCTTGGCAATTGTGAACAATGTTGCTGTGAATATCAGTGTACAAATGTCTGTTTGTGTCACTGCTTTCAGATCTTCTGGGTATTTCCAAGAAGTGAAACTGCTAGATCGTAGATTAACTCAATATCTAGCTTTCTGAGGAATCGCCAAACTGTCTTCCACAGTGGCTATAGCATTACACATTCCCACCAGCAATGAATAAGAGTTCCAATTTCTCCACATCCTCTTCAGCATTTGTAGTTTCCTGCTTGTTTAATGGCCACCATTTTTATTGGTGTGAGATGATAGCTCATTGTGTTTTTGATTTGCATTTCCCTGAAAGCTAATGAAGATGAACATTTTTCATGTGATTTTTAGCCATTTGTATTTCCTCTTCGGAAAAATGTCTTTTTGTATCTTTTGCCCATTTTATAAATGGGCTGTTTGTACTATTGTCATTGAGTTGTATGATTTCTTTATATATGCAGGATATCAGTCTCTTATCAGATATATGGTTTCCAAATATTTTCTCCCAATGTGTTGGCTGCCTCTTAACCTTTTGACATATTCCTTTGAGGTACAGAAGATTTGATTTTGAGAAGTCCCCATTTATCTAGCTTTTCTTTCATTGCTTGTGCTTTGTGTGTAAGGTCTAAGAAGCTACCTTCTAATTCTAGGTCTTGAAGATGTATCCCTTAAATGTATCCTACATTATCTTTGAGAAGTTTTATGGTATTGTCGCTTATATTGAGGTCTTTGATCCACTTTGAGTTCATTGTTGTGTAGGGTGTGAGGTAGGGGTCCTCTTTCATTCTTTTGGATATGGTTATCCAGTTCTCCCAACCCCGTTTGTTGAAGAGACTGTTCTGTCCCAGTTCAGCGGATTTGGGGGCCTTATCAAAAATCAGTTGACCATAGATCTCGGGGTCTATTTCCAAATTCTTAATTCAATTTCATTGATCAGTATGTCTATCTTTGCAACCAGGTCTTCTTGAGGCTGGAGATCTATGAGGCAGTCCCATCCTCTCCTTTCATGAGTCTACTCCTGTAATCAGAGGTGAGAAACTCAGATATTGACTCCCAGAAGACTCTGAAGTGGGTTAGAATGGGTCCTTCATTGAATTACATTTTTAGGCCAATTTTCATCCTTGGCAAAAAAATTTACCTGTGATTCTGTCCCCCATTCCGTGTTAAGACAACCATATTGCCCAATGGAGAACATGGGGGTAAGTGGTATAATGAACAGTGCCTGATATTAGCAGCTCCAAAGCTGAATTATTCATCTGCAAATCTATTACTGGGCCCAGACATGTGAAGAACTCACAGGATCATATAAAAATCACAATGTCTGTCCCATTACAAAAAATGTAGAAAACCCAGGGAAACAGCTAACATTCTGGTAAAATTGCTGATCCCGGAACACAATACAGAGTATAATACAGAATCACATTGCTTTTACCAACCAAATATCAGAATGGAGGCTTAGGATTGCATAAACACTAGTAGATAGAGGAAAAAATGGGAAAAATGATAAAATATTCTTGGTGCTATCATCACCAGAATGTCAATACATCTAGTCACTGTCTTCCAATCATGTATGTTGCCTGATCCATGAACTTTACTGAAATGAGAGAAATCTCCCAATAAGAATTTAATTGTGAAATGGAAAATTGAATTAACTTAGCATGAAAAAAAATGTGTTCATACTTTTCTTTAAAACTAAACATTTAAGATATTGCTCTTTTTGAAATATCTAAAAATTATTGTGGTAGCATCCTAAATTCTCAGGTCTCATTGTCTACCATCCACATTTAAAATCACTTTATTTCTGTTTCCCTTTTGAGAAATTTTGTCCCTGGCATCCAAAAGGGAACTCTGTCTAGTGCCCTGTTTCTCTTTGTGTTACAAGGTAATCCAGTTTTTAAGCAAGAAACTCTCTGGAAAAATTTCATTATCTTATATTCCTGACATCCCAAAGTTCTGCTCTTTTCTCTCTAATTCTTTATTTCCAATAAGATTTTACAGAATTTGCCCTAAATCTTTTCATTTCTGCAAAAAAACTGTAGACTCCTGAGTTTTGATTTGTGAGCCCAGTTCAAGAAATACTGATCATTTGAATTAATGACCACAAGTTCCTGTTTTGATCCACAGTGGCTGCCTTGTGCATAGCCCTCAGGTCTCATCAAAGGAGCATAAGGGCAGCAGTCCACCAAAATAAAAATTACATTCAGCTACAAATATATATGGGCTTTCTACCAAGTGCTGACACTATTCTAGATACTGGAGATGTATCAGTACATCAATGAACAAACAGCCAAAAAATCCTTCTCTAGTGGAGGCCACATTCCTATAAGGGGAAGTGGAAAATGCACAAAACAACCTGGGAAAAACATATAGTATGTTGAAGAGTATGATTGACATTTTAAATGTTGTGGTCAGAGACGTAATTACTGAGAAAGTGACATCTGAGAACACATTTGCACAATGCCAGGAGAAAGGGTAAACACACATTAGGCACACAGACACTTCCGGTAGGTGTAAGATGAAAATGGCATTCTAGATTATCAACTGGTATAGCCTGAGTGACTAGGTTAATTTGAAAACAGGGGCATCAGAATTGTGCATTCTGTGGTAATATCTAGAAGCGAAGTTGTCAGAACCTGATATTGGGCAGGCTAGCTGCAAAAGAGACCCTGAGATTTTCTTTGTGTTTCTTGATCTTGATATTTTTGTAGAGTACAGGACAACTGTTTTGTGGAATGCCCATTAATATGGGTTTATTAATATGAGCATAACCGTAGCAAAGTTTGCTTATAGTTATATTCATATTCATATTATTATTTTGGCAGCAAGAGAACAGAAGTGATGTATCCTTCTCAGTGCATCATAACAATAATGACATGATTCCAGATTTACCAATATTAGTGGTTAGCATAGTGTTCACCAGGTTTCTCAACTGTGAAGGGATTAATTTTCCCTTATGTGATAAATCATTTGTGGGCAGATACTCTGAGACTCATTAAACATTCATTCACTGGTTTTAATATTCATTATGGTAGACTATCTTTATCATTTCTTCTATATATAGTTGTCATGCTCCTATAAGAGTTTCCCATCTGCATTTGTTAATTTGTTTATATATTTAGTTATATCAGCATGGGCTCATGGATTCTTACTTTATTCAATGGAATATAATACATTATGTCATTATGTAACTTGGTACCCAATCTGTCTCCAAATTGGCTAGTGGGAACCCCTTCAGGCTGGCTCTTGGGACATTTTAGCATGTTCTGTGAAAGAAAGGACATTACTACTGACCTTACAGAAATAAAAATGATTATAAGAGAACACTATGAATAATTTCATGCCAACAAATTAGATGACCCAGATAAAATGGAAAAATTCCTAGAAAGAAAAAAGTATGGACTCAAGATAAAACAGACATTCTGAATGGACCTATAGCAAGGTCTATTGACCTAAAACAAGATATTGAATTAGTAATCAAAAAACTTACCACAAAGAAAAGTCCAGGGCCAGATGGATTCACTGGCAAATTCTATCAAACACTTCAAGATAAATTAACACTTTTCCAAAATAATAGATGAAGAGGGAATACTTTCTACCTCATTCTTTGAGGCAAGTATTATCCTATACCAAAACCAGACAAAACATCAGAAGAGAAGAAAACTGCAGACCGATACCTTTTACAAATGTAGGCACAAAAATTCTCAACAAACACTAGCAGACCAAATCCAGCAGTATATAAAAGGATTATATTTTATGATCAAGTGGGACCATACCTCAGGTATTCAAGGGTGGTTCAATATATGAAAATCAATGTAATGCACCACATCAATAGAAAGAAGGGGAAAGAAAACACATGATTACCTGAATAGATGCATAAAAAGCATTTGGCAAAATCCAACATCTCTTCATGAGAGAAACATTCAGAAAAATAGGAATAAAAAGGAATTTCCTCAGCCTGATGAAGGGAATCCATACACAAAAAATCCATAGCTAACATTATACTTAATAGTTATAGACTGGATGCTTGCCCTTAAGAGCAAAAACAAAATGATGTCCACTGTGTCTACTTTTAGTCATCATTGTACTAGAGGTTCTAGTTAGAGCAATTAGGCAGGAAAATTAAATAAAAGCTCTAGACTGGAGAGCAAGAATTGAAATGTGTCTATTTACATACTACATGATCATATATATATATATATATATAGAACCCCCTAAAGTATCCACAAAAATGTCTATTAGAGTAAGAGATGAGATAACGAGGTCATAGAATGCACAAGTATATAAAATCAGCTTTGTACAGTAGGAATGGACAATCCAAAAGTAAAATTCAGAAAAATTATTCAATTTATAGTAGCTTCTCAAAAAGAACAAATATTTAGGATTAAATATAACTGAAGACGTGAAAGACTTCTACACTGAAAACTGCAAAACATTGTTTGAAAAAAATTAAAGACAACTTGAATAAATGGAAATACACCCATGTTTATGGACTGGAAGACTTATTGTTGAGATGGCAATATTCCCCAAATTTATCTAAACATTCAATGCCATTCCTGTCAGAGTTCAAACTGCTGTTTTTTTTGCAGAAGTTGACAAGGTGATCCTAAAATTTATATGGAAACTCAAGGAAACAGATTAGCAAAAACACTTGACAAAGAACAAAGTTGGAAGACTCACACTTCAGATTTCAAAACTTACAAGAAAATCATGGCAATCAAGTCTATGTGGTGGTATCAGCATAAAGACAGACATATAGATTGATGACATAGAATTGAGAAGCCAAAAATAAACACTTACATTTGTGGTTAGTTGATTTCACACAAGGGTGCCAAACAATTCAACGGGGGAAGTACTCTTTTCAACAACTGGTGCTGGAATAACTCTACATCCACATGCAAAAGAATGAGATTAGACTCCTACCTCACACCATATACAAAAATTAACTAAGACGGTTCAAAGACATAAGTGTAAGAGGTAAAGCTCCAAAATTCTTAGGAGAAACATAGGTGTAAATCTTCACAACCTTGGTTTTGTCAATGGTTTCTTATATATGACACCAAAAGCACAAGGAACAAAAGAAAAGTAGATAAATTGTACTTAAAATTAAAAAGTTTTTGTGCATCAGTGTACACTATCAAAAAAGGGAATAGACAAACCATGAATCAGAAAACATATTGGCAAATCATATCAGTTATGGGCCTGATATCCAGAATACACAAAGAATTGTTACAACTCAACACTAAAAGGGCAAATAACCCAATTTTCAAATAGGAAAAGGAATTGAAGAGCTGTTGTCCAATGAAGGTAGAAAAATGGTTATCAAGCAGCACAAAAAAATGCCCAACAGCATTAATCATCAGGGAAATGCCAATGTAAACCACAATGAGAAGACACTCCATACCCACTGTGATGGCTGTAATAAAAGACAGACAATAAGTCAGTAAGTACAGGCAGAGATGTAAAAAAATTGAAACTCTACTGCATTGCTTTAGAAATATAAAATGGTGCAGTCACTGTGGCAAACAGTTTGGCAGTTCCTCTGAGAAGTTAAACATGAATTATTATATGACCCCACAGTTTTCTCCTAGGTACAAACCCCAGAGAATCGAGAGCATGCACTCATGCAAAAACTTGTACCCCAATGTTTCTAGCAGCTTTAGTCACAACAGCCAAGAGGTAAAAACAACCCATATGTCCATCAACTGATGAATGGATAACAAGATGTGGTGTATCTACACTGAGGCATATTACTCAGCCACACAAAGACACGAAGTACTGATAAACACAACATAGATGAAACTTGAAGACATGCTAAGTTAAAGAAGGGAGACATAAAAGACCATTTATTATATGATTCCAATTATATGAAATGCCCAGAATATGCAAATCCATAGAGATAGAAAGTGGATTAGTAAATAAATACCAGGGTTTGAAGGGAGGGGGACATGTGGAATGACATCGGATATGGGATTTCTTTCAGGATGATGAAAATGTGATGGAATTAGATAGTCATGAAGGTTACATAACCTTGCAAACATACTAAAAATCTCCTAATTGTGTACTTTAAAACTCTTATGTGGTAAATTTTATATGTTTTTTATATCTCAATAATAAAAGTCCCTACTGAGTTCTTCCTCACTTTATAGTGCAGAGTGATGATCCAGATTTATCTTGTATTTTCCCTTTCTCAGCCTTGGAATCAGATTGTTCTGCAAAGAGCCCTGATACTCCTTTTATTTGAACATGGATTTAGAAGCCAAGATGTGGAATCCTTCCTTCCTTCCTTCCTTCCTTCCTTCCATCCATCCTTCCTTCCTTCTTTCCTTCCTCCCTTCCTTCCTCTCTTCCTCCCTTCCTTCCTTCCTTCCTCCCTTCTTTCCTTCCTTCCATCCTTCCTTCCTTCCTCTCCATGTATGTATGTGCATTCGTATGTCTTTCACCTATCTGATCTATGTACCTCTTTTTATATTAAAAATATGAACTCATATTGATAACTCCAATTGAAAACCACACATCAGTGCACTTTCTTGTCTCTTGTCTCTTCTTAAAGAAGAGAAACCTGGGTTTCATCATCTTCAATGAGTTTGCTCATTTGATCAACCTGTAAGTCAAAGTATGGATTTAATCAAACTGGAATACATAGCTCTGTCAATTTTTACCACTTAGTTTTTTTTTATCCTGAGAGTGTATTGTTAGGCTCATAAAATTGAGTTTTTATATCTTCCTGGACATAGAGAATTGTTATATGACATTTTTATCACAATGAATTATCCTTTTGTTTAGTAAATCTACTGCTTTTAGGTGTTCTTTGTCAAGCTACACCAGACTTTTTGGTTAGTGTTTGCATGATACATAATTGTAATTTATGCTTTTCTTACTTGTAAGTTTTCCATGACCTTGTATTTAAGTTGTATTTATTTTAAGCAACTTATAGTTTGTTTTCTAATCCAGTCTGACAATTGTAGGTTCCTGTTGGAGGATTTTATATATTATATTCAATATACTTATGGATATGTTCAACTCTACTATCTTTGCTTTTTATTTTCTATGTCTTATTTATTCTGTTTTTAATCTATATTTTGTGTTAATTATGTGTGATTATATTAATTTCTTAGTTACATATTCTTTTATTTTAGTAGTCATTCTAGAGAAGCACTGTGATCTGCTCTAGAATGGAAATACTCAATAGCTATGCTGACTGATAAGACAGCCACTAGCCACATATTGAGTATCTGAAATGTAGCTACTACGACAAAGGGACTGAATTTTTAATCTTATTTAATTTTAATTGTTTAATTTAATTTTAAATTTAAATAGTCATATATGGTTTCTAGCTACTATATTGGAACACACAGCTCTAGAGATTAAGCATGTATCCTTAATTTATGAAGTTTAATATATATTTATGCTTTACCACTTCCTGGAGAATGCAAGAATCTTAGTAAACTTTAACTCCATTTAATCTTCTCCACACTCTACATTACTTTGTCTCCTGTAAAAAATTCCATATATATTTAAAACCCCACAAATATTATTATTTTGTGTATAGTCAATATAGATATGAACTTAAAGCATCTGCCCAGCTTACCACTTTGTATGGGCTATGAGTATTTTGATTCTGTTGGGTTCTCTTTTGCTCATTTCCTAGGATCTGATTTTGAAAACCATTCCTTACTTGTGGAGTGGAGTGGAGTGGTCAAAGATGATCAATACTTAAAATCTCAGTAGCCTATGTCTCTCATTTAATTCTTTTAATTCATAACAGACCTGCCTCCCTGCACCTGCTTGATGAATAAGATCATGGATAAGCCGTGACTTGATTTCCTGCAAACCTCATATGTGCTTTAGTCAGCCAAGCTTAACTATCAGTCAGTGACAAAGACAAGGAGTGTCCAGAACAGTCAACAAGTAGCCTTGAAATGAAATATAGTCCTACCTTTTCCACATTTTCAGCGATAGACCAGAAAGAATCTAAGCTGAGCTTTATCTTGCATGCAAGTATATCATAGTGAAGCTGTCAAGATAAAGACTATGTCCTATGGGAAGATTCTCACCATGGTCTAGAGGCATCACCAACCCTCCAGTGGCTCACTGGGCCCCAGTCCATGCTGATGGTAAAACAGCTCTATCCACAGGCCTATTTGAAACCTTAAAAGCAGCTAAGGCTTCCCGCATCACATCCCTGTCACTCTTTTATACTATCATAAAAATGCAAGCCTTCTCTTAACCCCATGTTGTTTTGGAGTTCTTCTCTTCCAATAATCCACCTTTGCATTGTTGATCTGGCTCCTTCACTAAATATATTTTCTGTTTCTGTTTTATGTTCAGTCAGTACCTTTCCATCATCCAAACCCTCACTGAATCCTCCCTTCTCCTGATAAAGCTAGTATACCATACCTGTTATTGACACTGATTTCTGGTATTCCTCTTCAGCAGATTGTCATACAATGTAGTAAAGTGTCAGTATCCACTTTCTACTCATCACCTCCTCCAAACTATCACTCTGTACTCACATAAACCAGGCCCCTCATTTGTAGCCGTGGTTAAGGGTGCTTAACCTGGAGCCAGATGGCGTAGACGAAAAATCTGTGCTGCCACTTACTGAACTTTCAGAGCTACAAATTCCTCATGGGTTTATTGGGGAGAATAACAGTAGTTCCCCTGTAGAAACATTTTGAGAATTAAGTAAGTTAATTGTGTATCCGTGCCTTGGGTGGCTTACAGAAAGCACCCAATAAATGTTGGCAATTATGATGGTTACTGTTTCAAGTTCTTCATGTCCAACTATAAAACTTCCTACTGATTCCTTTCCACCACCTCTATGGTCACTGCTCACACTTGAGAGATTTGGGTGACTGTTCTGAAATCTTCTGCCTGACCTCAAGACCTGTACTCTCTTTAGGTCAAATACAGTAATAACTTTACAACTTCCTGGCAGCTGGAATATTCCCACCTCTAAATCTTACTCAAAATCATCCCACTCTCTGAACTTAAACTTCTGTGTCTTCCACTGCCTAGGTCCTCATCTAATCATGCAATTGAGACATCAGACCCTTGCATTTCTATGTTCTCCAATATTTTGTTGTCCTCTCAGATTTACATCTTTTTCTACAGAGCATTCTGGTAAAGCCCTTCCACTCTTCCACCCATCTCCTTCTTGCCCTCCATGATACAATGAGTCTAGATAAATACAAATCTCTGCCTTCATCTGTACTGCTGGGTATACCTACACAGCATTAGACAGGACTAAAAATTGGTGCTACATCATCAGCATCTATTGGGGCATCAATATTTCCTTGAAATCCTTCCAAATTGCCTGCTTTGCCTGATTTCTATTTATCTTTCCACCCTCATTTAAGAACATAACTATTCAGGGACATTTTCCCTAAACCCAAGCTAGTTGGATGTTTCTCCTCCATGCTTCTGTAGCACCTTACCTCATCTCTATGAAAGCTCATATCAAGCTGGATAGTAATTTCTTCCTCAAACATCTACCATTAGGCTGTGAGCTCCTTAAGAACAGGGCTGTATGTTTCACATCCTTACATTTAGTTACTAATTCAGGGCATGGCAGAAGGTGAGTTCTCAGGAAATGATTGTTGCATAAATGGTCAAATAAAGAGGAAAGTATTGCATACAAGTTTAGTATAAGGACTAGAGTTGATTATCAGAGGGAAGGGGCATGTTTTAGTCTAGTTTGCATAGGTTAATTAGATTGAGGTCCAAAGATTAAATTAGATAGAAGGCAGCCCTACTTGTAGCTTAATAAGAACTTTCTGCTCAAGGGGATGCTTGGGATGGGAAGAGAGACTTCCCCCACTTTGGTGTTATAGAAAGAGTTGGATGGGAGCATGGATGTGGGAGCCAAATGAGCCAGAGTATTATAGCAGAAAACTAGGAAGGAACATGGACAATGCTTGGGTTTGAGAGAAAACCAGAGTCGAAGGATCAAGTCAAGTAGTCAGGGAGAGATAAGGAAGTTCATTGCCACTGGGGGCTGGGAATCTGGCTTAGGGAGTGGCGGAGGAGAAGGATGCCAATTCTTAGTCGTAAGGTGGGTATATTTGCACACAGATAAAACAAACATAGAAGAAAGAAAGAGAGGAGAAGAAATTTGTTACCAGAATTTCTGTATTTCTGTAATTTGAGGAAATACTCTTTACTTGTTATTAGGATTTTAGCCTGCATAAAATTGGGTGCCATTTGTGATTCAGTTATCTAGACCCAGAAGGTCAGTACAACTTAGAGCATCAGTAAGAATTCATTTCTCAGTATCCAAGAAAATGTCCCCTCTCTAATTCAGATGTGATTTTGGCTAAAAACACTTAGATTGTCCCACCCTAATAGCCAACCACAGTTCCCTATTTAGTGTTTGTTTCACTAGTAAATGTTGCTAAACAGAAGCATTTGTTTAGACCTTCTGGCCAGTTATTTTCCAGCTCCTTTTGTTTGCTCTGTCTTTTTGGAAATGCATCCCTGGGCTGGGAGACATTCTTGCTTCCCTTTTGCTAGAATCCTAAATTCAACCAAATAAAGATACTTTTTGGCAAAATCACACATGAGCCGTATCAGTAATTAGTATGGCCCCATGGATTCAAGCAAAACAAGAGGCTAGTGGACTATAACCAGGGGGACTTGTTGAAGATGACACCATCCATAAATCTGTTTCATAGCTCGAGGACCAGTGGCTGCAGAAAACCATGATTCATCTGTATCACCTCCTGATCTGTTGGTGGATTGGCTTCCGGAGTGTCCTTGCTGCTGATATGCTGCTGCTGAAGCGCAGATTTGGTAAGTCAATCGATGCTGGTTTGCCACAAGGCAGACTGAAAAAATGGAAGGAATCAGAGTAACTTAAAACAAGATTAGGGACGCCTTTATTTCCTAACTGGAAAACAGGTTGGGAAAGAAAGGCAGGGGAATTCTAATTGTTAGGCAGTGGCTGTTGCTGTTTCTATGTAGAAGGGACTTTGAGGCATCAGTGCGGATGGAAGGGCACTCGTAGATGGCAGTGACCTTGTCAGGAAGCTTTGTATGTGTAGTACGGACATTATAGATACTGAGACTGAAAAATTAAAATTGCTGGCACTGCATGCTGATGATGTGCTAAGTTAGCACTGTTGTAAGTGCTTTATCTGTGTTGACTTCATTTGATCTCCACAAGGCTATGGAGAAGGAAGCGTTGATATTTCCATTTTCAGAGGAGGAAATTGAAGCAAGTTCACATGGCTGGAAAGTGGTAGTAATGGAAGGAAAACCTAGGTGGTCTGGCTCCAAGGTCCGTCATTTTAACCCCCAAGTTGCTTTAATTCTCCTACTGAATGTTTATTTGGGTCAGTTTAGGGTGTCAAGGAGATAACATGCTGAAACATCCTTGGCACCCTATGGCTACTGGCTTAATGTCAGGGATTCTAGAAAGTGATGGTAAGGGTGACCATATAATTTTTCGTAAGAGTGTAAGGAGTGTTAGCATAATTAAAATTATATCATTTTTTTTGAAATATTTGTATATTGATTGATGAATTCATTTTATTTTATTGATAGACCTTTACCATGGTTCTGTTTGAAAACATTTTACATAAGTCAAATTCTTTCTAAAACAAATATTTCTCTATGCATATTAAAGCAAAATTTTAAAAAATCTTTATATTGATTATTTGAAATTAAAAATCTAACATTAAACAAAATACTTACCCTTGGTACACATTTATGTATCAATTTTGTAACAAAATACTGTATCACTGGTATTTTTCTGAAGACCATATTAAAAATATGTTTGATTAATTATTTTTAAAAATAAAATTATCTGAAAACTTCTTCAGAGTTTCATTATTATGGTTCATGAATTTCAAATTGCTGACATCTTCAACTAACATGTGTCTGTAGACCACAATGGTTTTAAATGAAAATCTATTATCTCTACAGGTATTGCAGTACTTTGCAAGCTTAGATCAAATACTGCTAAATGAAGGTTATTCAGAATTCCATTTTTGTATTAAAATTTTTATTTATTTTAGGACATCTATTTTCACAGGACTGTTATTTTGCCTCAATCCAATGTACTTTTCTTTGACAAATATTTTTACAAGGAAAAACTAATCAAATAAATTGTGCATATTTATGATTATTTTTACTTTTTTACCAAATGTAGATGCTGCCAAACCAGAGATGTTCTCAATTTCATTCTGTTCTTGCACAGAACATCAATTTATTGAATTAAAAACAAGAGTACTATCAAAATACCTTTCCACAAGTTGAGATATTTTAAAGAGGAATTATAGAATTTTAAAAAATTAAACCTTGATCGCCATCTGAGTTCTCTTTGTTTAATTTGTTTAGTTTTTCTCTTGCTTTTGCAGAAATACATTTAAATGTCTTCCTGTTTTTGAAAGCTGTAGTTTCAAAAGCCTCAATTTGCTAAAAGCTCAGTAGCTAATTTGGGGGGATGTTCCTTTTGTTGAATACTCTGATTAACGGTTTACAACTGCTTATGAATAAAATGCATGCCCAATTTAGAAGACTCTTAAACAATGCTTAATATCAATCTAGGACATTTAGTTTGATTTACTAAGTAGTTCTTCAAATGCTGAAGCATTTCTAAAATTTGACAGATGTCAAGCAATAAATAGTGAAAGCATGTGCCTCCATGTTGATTTTTTATTCAATATTTGATACAATAGCTCTGTAGTTTAATTACATTTAAGTATTTGTATAGTTTGGCTATTTTTTTCTGTCTCTATCAGTAGAATATTGATACTTCTTGGAAAGCAATTAGGAATTATATGGGTACGAAGGTCATCCCAGGTACACTTTTGCTACATAGGTTCATTCATTTAATAAGAACATTATTTTTACCATGAGGCTGTGCTAAATTAAAATTTAGATTTGTATTTTTACTGCAGAAACAAATGGTTTTGTTCTCAAAGTTGAGATTTTTATTAGCTTGATTTACCACGGTATTCACAATAGCATCAGATGTTTTACCTTCAGCAGAATGAACTTTGAGCTACTTTATTTAAATTCTCTGAATGGGCTAAAATTTGAGCCGTTATTGGAATTCACTTGACTAATTTTCTGTTCAAACCATCTGATAATACTTACATGAAACTGACTTCATTTAGCTGCTTCCAAAATCTTCCTTCTGCTTTTGAAGACAACTTGTTAACAACTCTTCTTCACTCTTTGCATATCCATGAGAAATTTAGAATTAAATGTAAACAGAATTAATATAGAGAAAGTCATTTGATCTAAATGAAAAGTCACGTTTCTGTTATATATAAATATGTATATTTATATATAACATACAGATATTTGACATCTGTAGGTAATATATTAAATTCTCTACAGGCACTATTTAAAAAAATTCACTAGTGACTTTTGAGGTTGCTGCTGAAATTTAATCACATTATTGTCCTCTCATTTCCTTGTGATCAGTGATATCACTATAACCCTCATTGTAGAATATAAATAAAGGCTTGAAAGGGAGATGTAAATCCAATGAAAAGTCAGAAGCCTGCCCTGAGGATAAGGTGTTTACAGATCCAGTGGTCTGGGACATGTTGAGTTAGTTTCCTCAACATTAAGGATCTGTTGCTGTCCCTTGCACCCACAGAAAGAGACACAAAACCATGTTGTGTCGGTTATTTTGGATTATGGAGGTCATATAACCAAATTTGTGAGTCTGCTTTGACCCATCTACTAAGTAATCAATAAATACATTAGTTTTGAGAGGGACACATGGCAAAAGAAGTTCTGTAGCAGGACCAGGCTCCCACTTTTTCACTTGTGCCTTAAAATGCAGCAGATCCCATGGGGTTTAAAGCGTCTATGGCCCTTATGGGTGCTGTGTGGAATCCTTGGCAGACCATTATAGGAGAATTGCAGCACAAAATCACTAGGATTTTGGAGCAAAGTTGTGCCTTGTCCATTGATATTTGTTTCCCTTTTGAGAAACAGTGTATGGTTTCTTACTGGACTTTAGTAGAAATTGAATATATGACCATAGAGCTCCAATTTGCTATCTAATCGATGTTCTGTAATCATGTCCTACTGCATTTCATCAGCATCTGCATGAGGCTTTGGTAGATTCTGAAGAGCCAAAATTCAAGTGAGTTATGTGAGCAAATGTTTCAGGGTCCCATGGAGCCTACTTGTGTTGCATTGACACTGCTCTTTCAACTCACATTTACCACCTAGTGGAGAGTTTCCTGTGACCATTTGACTGAGGAAGAACCATTTCAGGTCTGACTTACAGATGGTTCTGACAATATTCCCACAACAGCCAGTTATGTAGTCTCTATCAGGTATAACCATAAATTATAGTCAGGAAGGGATATCCTCCCAGCAAGAAAAACTTTGGTCAGTGAATTTGTTTGCTCACTTTGACTGAAAGAAAAATGAGTCAGAGGTACATATGTACACTGATTCATGGGCAGTAGAGAATGGTTTTTCCTACCGGTCAGGGATTTGGAATGACAAGAGGTATAGTGGAGAAGAGGTATGTGGATCGCCCTCTTTAAATGGGCTCTGATTGAAGAATATTGTTTTCTTTCCGTGACTGCACATCAAAGGGAATTCACTATTGAGGCATCTTTCAATAATCAAGTAGACAAAATGGCAAAACTGGATATCAGTTGACCTCTTTCCTCATCTACTAAAGTATTTTCTCACAGAACTCATGAGTGAAGTAGTCAGAGCAGTAGAGACAAAAGGTACATGTGGGCTCAACAACATAAGGTTCCCTGGCTGAGGCTGACCTGACCACCTTTTTTTTTATGTGCCCCCCTGGCAAGGGCAAAGACCAATTTTGAGGCTTCAATTCAGCCCATTCTCCAGGGGAATCAGCCAGCTAATAGTGACAGGTTAATTAAAATGACTCCTTTCACCATGTGTTTGCCTATGATTTATACTCACTGGAGAGCCATTTGCCTTAGATATGGATATGCCTTAATTTGCCAATGCTTCCTGCCATCATCACCATCCATAGATTATGGAATGTCTTATCACTTTCCTATCATCCCAAACAACATTGCTTCTGACCATAGGGCTTATTTCCACATTGTTGTCCAAAATGGTTTTGTGAATTTATATTCCCACCACAGTAGATGAGTTCCTATTGTTACACATCCTCACCAACGCCAGTTATTGTCCGGTTCCATCTATGAGAAAACAATTTGGCATTTTCTAGTAAAACTGAAAATGAGACAATCTGGTGACTTAACAATTCATTTCCTGGATATATACCCTAAAGTCCTCCTGAGAAAGAACATGAGAGATACATACACAAATGTTCTTGGCAGCAATATTCATAATAGCAAGTAACTGTAAACAATGTAGGTAGAATGGATGAATAAGTATTGGTTGGTTTGTTAAATATTGGTATGCTAATGCAATTGGTGTATTTATACCATAGAATACCGGACAATGAAAATAAATGAATTAGAGTTACACCTTTCAATGCAAATAAATCTTCCAAATATAATATTGAGCCAAAATCACATGGCAGAATGAATGCATTATGATTCCATTTACATAAGTTCAAGGGCAGCAAATCTAAACATACTTCTCAGGAATTATATGAAAGTATTTAAAACTATGCAGAAGAAGACAATGTTTAACATGAAATTTAAGATAACGTTTTCCTATGCCGGGTACAAAGAGGGCTTCTATGACATTGTGGAAGTCTATTTGCTAAGCTGAGAGGGAAGTACATATATATACATTTTACTCTCTTGTTTAAACCATATCTGCTAAAGACCATGCTCTTTGTTCACCAAGCTTTTTCCTTTTTCTGGTTACATAAGAGCACAAGACTTCCCAGCCTCCTTGCTATAAGAGGAACCTATGAGTTCAGTTTTAACCAATCAAATGTGAGTGGAAGTGATTGTGTTACTTCCACTGTGAAACAGCGAAAAGCTACCGCATGACCTTTCTGGTACTTTCTTCCCCTGTCATGTTCGCTTCATGACGAGATTGCTGAGCCACAACATGGAGACAGCCTGGACAAGATCCCTTGAGTCACTGCTGGAAGGGGTGCCCTGGAGAGCCAAAGGACCTACGGTGCACTTTGTTTAAGTGAGAGCTATAATTTATGAGCCAAGCCACTGAGATCTAGAGGTTTGTTCTTGCAGTATAAACTAGTCCTTCCGGCCTAAGGCAATGGCCTTCTGTGATTTATTTACTCTTGTTCATATAGTAAATTATCCAACATGAAGGGAATGCTCATACTTTGGAGCCAGACTTGGAAAGGGAGAAGATGGGGGACAAAACCACACAGCTCTATTCCATGCCCGTTAGGCTCCTGGAGCCTGGTTACTTCATTTAAAAAATTGAATAATAATGCCTTCCTTTGGGGTTGTCTGGGAATAAAACAAAGATAATTTATGCCACTGGCTTTGTGCAATGCCAAGTATCAATAAATATTAGTAGTCAATAAATATTAATTCCTTTCCCTTCTTCTGGAAGGAAGGGGAGGAATAGAACAAGTGAAAAGCTCTTGATTTGTAGACAAAGATACCCTGGGGTCAGAGCTGAGCTAACGCCAAAGGAAATGGAGGCAGAAAGTGGTTGAAAAAAATATCAGTCAAGGAAAATGCAAGTAACCCCTGGTCAGACAACTATGATCTTCCATCTACACTTCCCAAGATCTAGCTAATGCAGCACTGGGAAAAGATGAGGGGCATCCCAAGGGGGAAATTGGGTCCTGATCCACCACCCCTGAAACCAGGACCAACTTGAATGCCAAGAAATTCATGTGACTTAGACCCAGACTCAGAGTTAACACCTTCCTGAGACTGTTCTGGTTAGACCTGTGGCTGGTGGACCTCAGGACAAGATCACCCATCAAGTGTGTCCTGGATCAACCAGTTCTCACTCACCAAGAACAAGGTCTCATCCTTCACGAACTTCTTTGCTTTTCCCTTTCACAACACCAGGAACCCCCCAGGGTCCAGAAGCAGCTTTGCAAAGAGCTCGGACTTCCAGACCAGTAGTTCTCAAATGTGAGTGTACGTAAGAATCACCCAGAGGGCTTGTTAAAACACAAGGACCCTGGGCGTCTCCATCGGAACTTCAGATTGGGTAGGTCAGATTTGGACCTGAGAATCTGAATTTCAGTAAGTTCTCAGGTGATGCATATGCTGCTGCTCTGGGGACCCCACTTGAGAACCTCCTCATTTCCTCTGGAGCTCAGAAAGGTCAGGGAAAGCAGAGGCCCCGCTATGATAGAGGGTCCGATTCTCCAGTTAAGTGTTTTGCTCGGTCTGTGGATATCTGTCCTCATATCTCAGAAGTGATACCAGGTGACTCAATCAAACAGCGGGAAGTGATGGAAGAAAGTGGGGAAAGGATTGGAGCTGCACATCTAGAAACAGACGAGAAGAGCTGTTAGTCCGTGTCTCTCAGAAGCTATTGCCATAGGCCGACTGTGGGAGTGACACTTATCAGAAAGGAGGTAGCTGGTGGCACCCCATGGGACCTTCTCAGCTCTATTTTCTCTCACTGTAATGAAGACCTATGGGTAATGGGATCAGCTTTTTGCCCTAGGGCCTGCCTGGCTCTGTACAAACCCTTTTCCACTGTGGCACACGTGGTCTGTAAGGAGAGAAGAGATGCTTGAGGCAGATTGCTGACAGGAAGCCAGAGCCAGGCTCGCCTCTCTCGACACCTTACTCTCTGTGTCATCGGCTGGCCCAAGGGAACCGCATGCCCTGCTTCTTACCCAAGGCGCAGCGAGGAGCAGCAGATGGCTGGTGTCCACCCCCAGTGAAAATCCCCCAGGGTAGGCTCTGGGGAAGAATGGAATTCCATTAAAACACAGCCGTTCCCCAGGTGCAGCTGAAGGAGACATTCAATTCAACCCTGAAGTTTAAAGAAATTACTCAGAGTAAAAACATGTCAGCACAATTTACTAAATAAGGCAAACAGGTTCCCAAACTAGACCAAGTCCCAGCCAGCTAGGGAAACTGGGATGAAGGAGAGACCGAAGATTGGTGAACACATTCCAAATGCCTGGTGATTTAAACAAACCTCCTCTAATTTTGCTCTTAGGCCAACCCTGGAAGCTAGGATTGATCATTTTAATTATCTGAGGAAGTAAACTGGGGTCAGGGAGGGTAACTGATTGCCAAAGTTTGGTAAATAGCCAAGTGTGGCTTTCCACGCCAAGGTAGGCTGATTCCAGAACCATGCCCCCCACCCTTGCCCAGCCCTGCTTTCTGAAATGTCAGGCCCCATTTGGATCAGAACAAGACAGGCCCCAGGGAACAAAACATCGCTACTCATGGAGCATGTGTATTTGATTTCCTAGGAAGTACCTACACATTTGCCACAGTCCACACTTTGGTCAGGACATCCTTCCTACCTGGAACATTCTTCTGGTTCTCAATTGCATGAATCTTAATATGACCTTGAGAATCAGCCCAAATGCCAACTTCTCCCTAATAATTTCCTTCCCCAGCTCATGCCTCTTTGAATCTGGCCCTTGCAGAATTCCTGTGGCATGACTGTCTCTCACATCACTCAGGTGTTGTTTGATTTCAGGTAGGGAGAAGTGTTAGGATGAAAATCATATTCTGGTAAGGGGTTCAAGAATGAATGACCATGAAGGGCCCTACTGAGGAGATGACATTCAAGTAGACACCTAAATGAAACTCCAAGTAGAATCTGGAGGAAAGGGTATTCTAGACAAAGAGGGAAAGCAAGTGCCTGTAGGCATGGCCAGGGGAATGAGCTGATACATTTAGGGAACAGCACAAAGCCCTATGTGGCCTGAGCAGAGCCAAGAAAAAGGATCATTGATGAAGATACGGTAGCGCAAGCCGGAAAAGCTGTGGATAGTTCACAGCTGCACAACTTTCTCTCTCAGTCTTGGATAAGCAATGATCTTGCCTGAATTCCAATCTGCTCATGTAAAAAATAAGGATTATAATGCCTATTATATTGGATTGTTTGGGGGATGAGCCAAGAAAAGGCACAAAAGACCTGGACTCAACTATTTTCACTTTCCTTCCTATTTTTTCTCTCTTTCCCATTTTCTCCTCTATCTTTCCTTTCCTTGTCTTCTTAAAAATCTGTCCTTCCAGAGCCCAGAACCTCTGCTGGTCCTTGTGTATATAAAAATGACTTTACCAAGTTTCCTCCTCTCAGTCTCTGAGGCAAGGATAACAGTGGCATAGCATTTGCCTGGTGAGTCCTGTGGACTGGGTCTGAGCCTGTGGGTGTTGGGGGAGGGGTTAGAACTTTCTGGGTGTTTGAGTAAAGGATTCCCAGAGGAGATGTTGTTCAAACTGAATTTAAAAGAATTTCTGAAATTTTCCAGAGCATTCCAAGTAGAGCAAAGTTTATTGTTTGAATAGCCCCTGAAGATGTTCATAGCCTAATATTTGGAAGCTGTGGATACGTTAATTTACATGGCAAATGGGATTCCACAGAGGTGATTGTCAAGGATCTTGAGCTGGGGGGAATGTCCTGAATTATCCAGGTGGGCCCTGTGTCATCATAAGGGTCCTTAAATGTGCAAGAGAGAGGCAGGAGGGTCAGAATCAGAGAGGGAATTAAAGATGTTAGGGGGTTGACTTTGATGATGGACATAAGTGCTACAAGCCAAGGAATGTGGATGGTGTCTCGAACCTAGAAAAGGCAAGGAAGTGGACTCTCTTCTTAGAGCCTCCAGAAGGAACAGTCTTGCCAACACTTTGCTTGTGGCCCTGTAAGACCCAGTTTAGACTTCTGACCTCCAAAAGTGCAAGATAATAAACGAGTTGTTCTACACCACAAAGTTTGTGGCATTTTGTTATAGCTGTAGTAGTAAACTAATACATCCCAAAACAAGGTAACAGTGAGCAAGACCTGGAGAGATGAGTGGGCTCCAAACTGGAAAGGGCCTGGTCCTACACGTATTTGATCCTGTATCCTAGGGACACTTATCCCTTTTCCTCTGCTTTTATCTCAGCATTTTAGCATCCAGCAAACGATGCTTCCAGAACCCTGGTTTCTGACTTCTAGACCCTTTTCACTATCCAAGCCCTCCATCTCTACTTTGCCTCAGTCATTCATCATTGTATTCATCAGACAGTGTGTAGAACCCCCAAGCAGAGGTGCTGTAGGTCAGACATCTCAAACTCTTAAGTGGTCTTTGAATACAATTTCTTCACCTCTCTTTCACTCCTTCTTATAAATTTTGACCACCTCACTGTGGTTTCTCACATCAGATCCAGACTTCCAGGTACCAAACTTAAGACCTCAACTTGGATGTCCTGCAGCAACCTAATTCTCCCACTGAATCTATTATCTCCATCCGTCATACCACCCCTGCCTCCCCAAGTAGCTGCTATATGATGATGGATGGCATGAACATCTTCAAATAAACTTATTAAAGAAATTTCAGAGGCAAATTTGATTTCTCCTTCTCCACCCCACCCTGCTGTCTAGGTGCCAGTGTGCTTTGATGCAGATCTTGTAATGTCTTCTGCAGGAATCTTTCCTGCCCCTCTCACAGTACCCAGTCATTTTCCCTTCTGCATCCAGCCTCAGTGCCTTCCATTCTGCCTTCCTCCAGAGTTATCTGGCAAGGTGGGTGCCAGAGCACATCCCTGCCTGAGCAAGTCACTCCCCAAATGATACCCACCATGGGGCATATACAAGAATATCCGTTCTCCTTTGGCATTCCAAAAATCTTCTCAATTTGGCACCAGCCTACTTTTTCGTGTGACTCTCACCACACTCCCCTCCCAGAGTTTTGTGCATGCCGCACTTTCTGGTAAATCCCCAATCATTCTTCTTAATTCTTCATTTGAAATCTTTATTCTTCTGGTTTCATGCCTCTGTTCAAACTGTCCTACATGCCATGAACTTCTTCCCACTGAAGTGCTTCCTCTTCCTTCTAGACCCAAAGAAACAACTTGCATCCTTCCATATCCTTAGGAGATCTTCCTGTCCACATTCTCAATTAGTGCCTCCCATTCCTATTTTCCAACATTTCTATGATAGTTGAGTCACTTGCTATAGTGTTGTGTCTCTTAATTCTTTTAAAGTTTGGCAGGCACATATTCTTTTATTTGAAAGAGTACAAGGAACATTAAGTTAAACAATCATTTTTTAAGGTCTCTTAATTTTTTTTTTTTTTTTTTTTGGTATCATTCCCCTCCCCACCTTTCCCCACCTGGGATTAAATACCCCTCCATAAGGTTCCTGTCCTCTCAAATTTATATTCAGTCTTTTGAAAATTTTCAGGGCACCTTCCTTTTGCCCCTCTAACTCTGCTGTGCACCCTTCTCCACCCCTCTTTGTGCCCCAGGTGGCTGAACTGTATGGGCTGCATCAGTGGGTCTCTTTGCTTGCTGTGTTTGGTTTGGGTGGGTCCAATGGGGGGCCCCAGTGGGAGACTGGAGAGACTGGCCAGATTTTCCCACCACCCCTCACAGTGGCCTCATTGCAGGCTGGCTGAGTCTTGATCAAAGGCCATGGTTCCTTTCTAGACCCTCCTCCTCACTGATTCAGCCTTATGGGAGGTAAAGGCCCATCTCATTGTTCCTAACCAAACTGGACACTGTACCACCCTTAGTTTTGCTTCTTCTAAATCCTGCCTACACCTTTGCAAATAGTCTGGTCATTAAACTTTCCAAAAAAGATCTAATTTCAGTGTGACAAGTCTTTCCTACCCAGACTCTGACAGATGGTGCAATTTTTTGCTGTTCTTTGAGTCCCCATGCTGACTCTGCTCTCCAGGTCCCTAGCACCAAGAGGAGGGCTCAGTATGTAAAGTCCAGCAATCGTTTATGGAGGGAAGGGTGTGTGGATATATGCACTTTCTGATGCCACTACTTGGAGCATGTGGTGTCATTACTGTCATTCTTATGAACTTCTGGGGCAACAGTTACCATGTGTCTCTGGGGCCCCACAGGGCTTTGCACATGGTGATTGTTTGACAAAGAATGGTGGAATTGAGCTGAATTAGACCCACAGCTGAGCAACATCTACTGCGATTGGCAGAGTAATGTTTTTGGGTCATGTAATCCTATTTTTTCCTAAACCTGACTGCTTTCCTGTATGTGATGAAATTCCCTAAAGGCTATTCTGGTTTTTTCTTGGGTTAAAAGAGCATACAGCTATCTGATTGATGGTCTAGAAGGGGAATCTTCTTTGGGAAAGAGGAGCAGAGGGGGCTGAGTGAGTGGAATACACATCACTTTGGGAATGGAATCCCAGCCTTGGACCAAGGCAGAATAGTGGACAAGCAACTCCCCAAGAAGAGCCCCACTCAACCTGGCCCATAAAGATGCTCACTCCGCTCCAGCTCCCCAACCATTGCTCATGTTTTTTATAAAGAAGACAGTAGAGTTTGAGAAGCCAAGGGCAGACGTGGAGAATTCTGACAGTATTTCCAAGGGAGTTGGTGCAATGAAAGGCCAGAGTCTCTGGAAAGAAGTACAAGAGAACAAGTCTGAAGTGGAGACAGATGTGGTAGTCTGCCATGGCCTCCAAGGCACACTGTGATGCTACCCTGAAGCAAGTTCGAGCAGTGGTTGGTTCTGAAAGTGTGAGCTCTGGACAAACATCAGTATCATCCTGGAACTTGTTAGAAATGCATATTCTTGGGCCCTCTCCACATCTTTGGAATCAGAAGTTCTGAGGGAGGACCCATCAAACTGTTTTTTAAGGTGATTTTTAAGCATGATAAAGTTTGAGAACAATAGAGTTAGAAGAATCTCTGTTTTTACAGTTCCTACTGGTACCCAGGACCTACCAGATTGTAGTGTAGAGGCCAGTGGGGAAATAATATACCCCCTTGACTACCTCCCCAGGCAAAAAAATCAAGGAAAAGAGGCTTGGGGATTTGGTATAGGGAGGGAGAAGGCACTTATTAAAACTAACAGAGAAACAAAGAAAAATCACGATTCCCTTCTCAAAATTCATCCCAAGAACCTAGCTGAGAGCGATGGAGGGCTAGGGATTCCTCAGCAAGGACTGCAGATAACAGCACTTCAGGGACTCCCCACCCCAGACATATATCAACATTGACCCCCAGTGCTCTACCAGCCCCTTGGCTCGGGGTGACCTGAAGGACTCCAGGCCATGCCTTGTTTCTGAGGCTCAGGAACCAGATGAGCCTGGTACAGCTTTGGTGTTCAGGTGCTGATGAACACAACAGACCCGAGTGAGACACCCAGGCCTGGGTCAGTCAAGTCACTGACATCAGGAAGGGACGCTCACACTCCAGGTGCCACGAGAGGCCTAAGAGCACAGGGTCAGCTGGATGCTTCTGGCCTGTGGGTCTCATTAGCTGCCCACAGCTCTGTTTCTATTGACTGATGTAAGACATGGGGAAGATAGCAGTAAATGCAGAAGACATGGAAAGCTCCAGTTCTTCAGATTCAGAATCTCCCAGCTTGGTGGGTGCTCCTTTTATTGGGGATTTTGGGCAGATGCAAAATGGTAATCATGCTATAGCTGCTATCAGGCCAGATACTGGGACTGTTTGAAGATATTCAGCTGATATTTTTGGGCTATCTGGGAAGAGGTCCTTGAAACCATCAAAGTGGATATGGATGCCATTGACAAGTCACTTCTCATTGCAAAGTCCTCATGGGAATATGTGTGCAGAGAACAAAGCCCAGCAAAGCAGGGCTTCGTTCCCACCAGCAGCCCCGGCCCCCATCACAGTGAATAAGCACAGGGTTCCCACCTGGACCTATGGGAGCCCTTGACCTTGGGCGCATCACCTGCTCTGTCCATCTCCACCTGAAAATGCAACTCTGAGTCTGAGAACTTCATGCCACGGTCCTGGGAGGTTCACACACGCAGGAAGCAGCAGATAGGAATGCCAGAGACGGGCAGCATTCGTCCCATGAGACAAATGCAGTGGAAGGGAGTTGGGAGAAAGACAGGGAGGTCAACTCTCTTGGAAGAAGTTGACAGAGGTTCAGAAACTGCTTCTTTTGAGGCTCTTGTTAGATCAAAAACATAGAGAAATTGAAAAGAGGTTCATAAAAATCATAGGTATTAGATGTTTACTTAAAATGAAGTAACGTTTTTAACAAAAAAAATGCAGAGATAAAATTGTGCTATTTGCAATATAATCCCAGAATCTTAAAAACATATTCATGCAGAGAATATGATGAGATCGTGGTCCAGGATGAGGAGATGCACTTAAAATTGTCCGATGGGCATCTCCTTCCTTCTGTTGATCAGGTTAGCTCTATGAATCTCCGGGTAACTGTATTTGAATATAACATAAAAAGTACACATTGCTTATGGGATTCTTGGTGGTGGTGGTGTTGTCTGACCTTTTAATTTAATTTAAATTAATTTTTACTTTTATTATTATTCTTATTTTAATTTTTTTTTCTTTTGGAGTAATGAATGTGTTCAAGGGCTGATTGTGGTGAAGAATGCAGAAATACATGATGATACTATAAACAATTGATTGTACACTGTGGATGATTGTATGGTATGTGAATATATCTCAATAAAATTCTGGGGCTGGGGGTGGGAATAAACAGAGGGATACAAGTGCTGGAGAAAATGTGTAGAGACATACCTGTTCACTTTGGTGGAGAAGTAGAATGGTGCAGCCCATCTGGAGGGCAGTGTGGTGGTTCCACAAGAAGCTAAGTGTGGGGTTGCCATAAGGTCCTGCAACCCCACTATTGGGTATATACTATTGAGAATAGGGACATGAATGACCATTTGCACCCTGATGTTTATGGCGGCATTATTCATGATTCACAATGGATGGAGGTGGCTTAAGGGTACATCAACTGATGAATGGAATGGTGAAGTGTGGTGTTTGCATAGGATAGAATACTAAGTGACTGCGAGAAGGAAGAAGTTGTGAGGCATGTAACCAGGTGAACGTACCTTGTGGACAGCATTTTGAGTGAAATATGCCAGAACTGAAGAGACAAACATTATAAAGTCTCACTAATCCAGACTAACTATAATGTGCAAACTCTGAAAATTGAATCTTAGAGCACAGGTTATCAGGGGAAGGCTTATTTAAATGTCCTATTGTAAGTTCTTACAGCAGTTACATTGATTCCTGAGTTGTAACGGTTATCTCTAAATTCTGAGATGTTGAGCTCTTTGTGTATAACCTGGTCGGTCCCTAGAATTTCAGGCATCTGTTTGACACCTGAGGCTCAGCGGTAGAGTTCAGCAGCTATGAATGTCAGTATTGTCCCATATAGCGACAGTTTTAAAAGATGAAAATGAGTTCAGAATTCAATTAAAGATATGAATGAAGAGGATCTGGTTGGGACTGAGGCAGATCAGACTAAAGGGAAAAGGGATGACATTGACAGTGTTTTAAAACTTCAACTTCTGTGTGAGACCAAAGGACGAGAGGTTTATTTGGTGCAAATCTATATTTTCTGTAGCACAGTGTATAATTTAACTTGTATGGTCAGTTTATACAAACACTATAATTACATGGAACTTTGAATAGGGGGTGAGATCCGGTTGCTTTGTACAGGTTAATGTGAAGCCCCAATACATCCCAGAGTAATTTGTGCAGAGAAAAAAAATGTATTTGTGACGCCCCCTTGAGGGACTGGGAAAAATGTGAAAATATTAAACTTTCCCATCCTGGGAATTACTGATATTCTCACAAGCACTGGGGACTACCACTGTAGAAGTTTGAGCCCTCTATCTTGGGACTTCCCCTTATGAAGCTTGTTTCTGAAAGGAGAAGCCAAGTCTGCTTGTAATTGTACCTAAGAGTCACCCCGAGAGAACCTCTCTTGATGCTCAGATGTGGTCTCTCTCTCTGAGCCAACCCAGCAGGTAAAATCACTGCCCTCCCCGCTACATGAGACATGACTCCCAGGGGTGTAAATCTCCCTGGCAACATGGGATGTTACTCCCAGGGATGAACCTGGACTCGGTCTTGTGGGACTGAGAAAGTCTTCTTGACCAAAAGGGGGAAGAGAAATGAAACAAAATAAAGTTTTAGTGGCTGAGAGATTTCAAGTGGAGTCGAGAGATGATTCCAGACAATATTCTTATGTGTTATATATAGATATACCTTTTTAGCTTTTAGTGTATTGGAATAGCTAGATGGAAATACCTGAAACTGTTGAACTGCAACCCAATAGCCTTGATTCTTGAAGATGACTGTATAACTATATAACTTACATAGTGTGACTGTGTAATTGTGAAAACTTTGTGGCTCACACTCCCTTTATACAGTGTGTGGACAGATGGTAGAAAAACGGGGACAAAAACTAAATGAATAATGGGGGCAAATGGAGGGGATGGGATGTTTTGACTGTTCTTTTTTACTTTTATTTTTATTCTTCTTAATTTTTTTGAGTAATGAAAATGTCCAAAAAATTGACTGTGTTGATGAATGTACAACTATATGATGGTACTATGAACAATTGATTGTATACTGTGGATAACTGTATGGTATATGAATATAACTCAATAAAACTTAATTTTTAAAAAAAGTGTACATTGGAAATCTCTATATCATCAGAGGCATTAGCTAAACTGTCTTCTTTTATCTCCTACCCAAGGATAGGGCTCCAAACTGCCCGAACTGTGTCCTCATTGTTGTGTGTAAAGAAGATGCTGATCAAACAGAGACCATCCCTCTGCACTTGCCAATCCTTAGCCTGACACATGCCTACACCCACCAGTAAGGCCTTTCCAACCAACAAATGGTAAGTGAATTCCCACCTCTGCCCATCCAAGGGGGAATAAAGGAGAGGAAGAAGAGTAGCCTCTATTTCCTCTCCTAAGAATAAAAGCAGCCTTATGATGATCTTCAAGTGCTGTCAGGGGAGCTAAGAGGTGTGGTGCCTTGGTTGAGGTCACAAGAGAAAGAGAATATGGCAGAACCAGAGGCCCCACAGCTTGTGATTTCTCTGAGCAAGGGCCAACATCATGGACAGCCCCATGGCCACATTTTGTCCTTGTCACATAGTTGAGCAATGTGCCTTTATTTACCTGGTCGTCAGTGGGCCAGCAACTTTTTGTCTGTTTGTTCATTTTAATGCAAGACTCATTTTTGCCCTTCCTTCAATTCCTTTCTCCTGCTAAGAGTCAGGGAGCATCAGAGGGATGACAAAGACCTGGCTGTTCCCTACCTTTGCATCTGCCCTCTGGAGCCTGCTGGAACTCTCCCAGGATCAGAAACCTTGCTGGCTGCCTCCTGGGAAGGTTTCGGCAAGTGAAGTGGAAACAGGCGAGTGGCCAGTCTTTCTTTAGTGCATTTTTGCTCAGCCACCAGTGCATTTATCTACTGCAGTGAAGCTTTGCTAATGCAAAAGGAATATGCTCAGCACAGAGTACCCTGGAGAGCAGTGAGGATAATAATGCCACTATTCATTATTTTAAAACAAACACAATTTGGAGTGTGAATCTATCTGGAAGTGCGAAATTAGTTCCTCTTAAAGAGCAGTCGGCAAGGGAGGAGCAAGTGACCTGCCCAAGGGTAGGGGATGGAGTCCACGTGGGGACAGTGGCTCTGTCTCTGTGACTCTCACCCACAGCCACAGTTAATTCCAGCATATAACAAGAGGTGGCATTTATTGAGCACCTACTGGATACTCTGTATGCTTGAGCACGTTGAATCCTCACAATTTTTCTGTGGGATGGATACTGTATTATAGTTCCCACTTTCTACAGATGAAACTGAGGATCAGAGACATTAAAGAGATTTGCTGAAGGTTGCATAGCTCAGGCTTGACAGAGAATTCAAATCTAGACTGATCTGACTTCAGAGCCATGCTCTTTCCATTTTACTTTGTTATAGGTGCAGGGATAACGTCTGAACTGTGAAGCTATGCACTTGACCCAGAGCAAAGAAGGCAAGATATGAGAAAAAGAAGAGCCCCTTTCCATTGAGTAAGTCAAGGTCGGTTCACTCTCAGCCTGGCCCTGCTATCTTTGGGTAGATTGTTCGCCATTGCTGCCCCAATATCCTCATAGTGAAATGGGGATTTGAATGGGAGGAATGCTCGCCTCTTGAAGTTTCCTTTGGTGAAATCTTATGCCAGCAGGAATATTATTCCCTGATCCATTCAGGTATTGAGAATTCTGCAAGGTGCCATGAATGGGAATCCATGCTAGAACTTCAGAATTGGAAGGGAACTTTAAAGAAAGAGCAAGCCAAATGCCACCTGATTGTGGGATTCAAAACTTACAAGCTTCAAAGTAAGGATCTGCTCCACACTTCTTTGTTTCCTAAGGAGGCCTTCCTCTTGGAGCTTTTCAGTTTTCTGATCCTACTTCATGGAAGAGTGTGGCCAGTGGAATTCCCACTGTGTTCCTGGGAAAGTTGCCTGAGACATTGGGGTGGGCTGGTTGGCGGTGGCCTGTCTGGGCCTGGTGTGCCAATGTGATCACATCCTGAGGTCAGACTCTACTGTGCCAGTTATTTGAAAGACTCACTGTTGAGGTGGGAGAAACACGGGCTTGGAAATCGGGCAATTGTAGATCCCAAAGTTCACAGAATATGTCCTTCCTTCACCATCCACTCATCTGGACCCTTGGTTCCCAAATCCAGAACCTGGGGGAAGTAATGAATTAATGCAACCTTACAGGTTAAGAGGGGTGATTGAATGGGATATTGTGTGTGAAGCAGCTGTCCTGGCTCCTGGCCTAAGATTGACATCCTTTCCTCTTCTCTTCAAGTCCCTTCAGTGAGAAGACTCCTCCCTGAGAGGTGATCTTCAGGTTCTATGTAACATCTGGCCCTATGAAAATGAGCTTTGCCTCTGAATGTTATTTGGCACTTTCGAGAACATGGTAAAATCCACAAGCCTTTCTCCAGAGAAGAATCATGCTGAGACACAAATGATAGCACACACTTTCAGGAAACCCCCTCCCTGGAATCTCAACCATGGATTCCAGGAGGTGTCCCTGCTCTTGTGGAAGGGGGTGTAGTAGGTTCAACTTTGTACCCCAACCAAAGACCTGTTGTTAATCTTGATCAGAGTTCCTGTGGACGTGGACTCATGTGTAAATGGGACCTGTCATAGATGTTATTTTAAGTTAAGGTGAGGCAGAGGGGCAAGCCAAGGAACCCCAAGGATTGCAGCCAGCCAGCACCAAAGCACCACACACTTTGGATAGAAAGCATGCTCTTGCTGAGATGCCTTGGTTTTTGGACTTCTAGTCTCCAAAACCATGAGCCAATAAATGCTTGTTATTTAAGCCAGCTGCCAACCCACTGTGTGGTATTTGTCATAGCAGCCTGGCAAACTAAGACAGGAGGCATTTGGAATGTTCCAGGTATCCTCCATCTGCGCTTTCAGGATTCGTGGAGCCCTTGGAAGGCACCAAGAGAAGAGGTGCACGGCCAGTTGGGCCAACTCCTGGCCTTCCCTAATTGGATTTCTTGTGCCTAGATGCAAATGAGCCCTTGTCATCCCACGCTTCCTGCACCCGGTGGCCTTGGCACCTCTGATCTGATCCGTGACAGCAGCAGGAGCACAATTATTCAGTAGGAACAAAGGCTCTGAGGTGCCTGGACTTGGCTGCAACCTCACCAGATGCACCAGTCTGGCAGCTTTCATGCTGTTTCCACAGCAAATTCAGGCTGCCAGCTGCTCCTCTCCAGAACTCTCCCTGGTTGATTGAGTGTGACATGCTCCTCTATTCTCTGTTATTCTGTGCAGTTATAGTCATCTGTCCTTATGCAATTTGCTCACACCAAAGCCAGAGATGCCCATCTTCTGAGATCAAATGTCTCTTCATTTATGACCTGACAGAACATAATAGACTGCTATGCTTTGACTCAGGCATGATGCCCCTTGGCCCCACGTGCATGAAAACTGTCAGCCCAGAGAGCAGAAGAGGTGGTGGTGCCAACAGCATCTCTGCAAGTGGGGGTTGCTCACCAGTAGCTTGCTCAAAGGGCCCTCTCCTGGGAAGGGTGCCTTCAATTTGGTGTTATCATCTGGCTCTTTGGTTTTCCCCAGGCCAAAGGATCACCCTTGAAGAGACCCAGTGGATTCTAACATAATAGTATCCATCATTACTAAGGGCAAACACCCAGGACCTGTGAATTCCTTCTGTGTGTCCTTGTCTTGCACACACAAGACTTAAATAATAGTTTTCATCTTCCCAATGGGTATATGCTACCCACTCCACCTTCCAGAAAATTCTCCATCTCATTGCCCTGTTATATTTTATTTGTAGACTTTACCATTCTCTAAAAATCTGTTACTTATTCATGTTTTACCTGCATCTGTCTCTCCTGCTATAGGACAAGTCCCCGAGAGAGGGCATCTTGTCTCTTTTGTTCATGTTTTATCCTCAGGGCAAGTAGCAGACATACAAAATAATTTTTGTTGAAGCAAATGTTTGTGACAAATGCAGTGATATGTTATATAGATTCAAGGAATTCCTCTGGGTCTTATTTGACCAGAAATTTTATTCATCCAAGAGAGAAGGATCCAGAAAGCTTTGCAGACCGATTGTCCGAGATTAGTTGTATCTCTGAGACGACACGAGAGTGGTCCACACATCACTGATGCTACAGAGACTCGGAGCTGTCATTTAGGCTGCTGTGTGCCCAAGTGCCTACATCTTGTCTCTGGCTCCTGCTGGCTCTTCCTGCTTCTCAAACTCAGCTTCACCCTTGGATTTGGGGTTTCTGACATCCCAGAAATGACCCTTCATACCACCTTGCAAAATTCAGTTACTGAACCTTGCTCTGTAACTGTGATGGTGAGCATGATGCTAAAAATCTCGGGAGCCAACATGCCCAGTGGGTGGGTCTGGAGCAAGACCTCCTCCTTCTTGAGTTTGTGGCGTGTGAAGCCATGGAGGTACATGAAGTTCCATGGCCAGTTGCCAGGAGAAGCTGGGCCAACTGGTGTTCCAAGCATAGGGGGACTGCAATGGTGGTCACGATGAAGACAATGCTAATGCTTAAAATATATGGAGCACTTGCGCTTTGATAGGGACTCCGCTAAATGCTGTACCTGTTATTGCATTTGGGGCTCATGACAACTTAACGAGGTAGGTTTGTGATTATCCCTGTTTTTCAGATGAGCAAATCAAGGCCCAGACAAGTTAAAAACTTGGGACCTAGCTGTGACTTTTGATGTCTACACCCTTAACCACTCCACTCTGAAGATTTCACCTTAGCTGGGGTAGGGACAATAGACTGGGGGAAAGCATGCCTAAGCATGGAAAGGCTAGTTGGAAGGTCCCATGGTGATTCAGGCGGTTGTTGAGGACTGAGGCTGGGGCAGAAGAGGAAGGAAGCCATACAGTGAGAGAATAAAACAGCTGTGCAGTGAAAGTTAGAAAAATGCCCTCAGACGTGGGCAAAGAACATAAAACCAAGATGGCCAGGCCAGGAGAGTAGAGGCTTACCCTAGAGTAAATGTGGTGAGAGAACAAAACCCTGAGTCTAAAAGGAAACCGGCCACTCCAGAGAAACCAAAGGGAGATGGTGGGTGGTGGTGGTAGGGTGGGAGAGGCAGGGCTGAGGGGCTGAGGAGAGCCAGGGACAGCTGGGAGGAGACAGGGACTAGATTTGCTTTCCAGATTTGGGCCCCTGAGGGGCTCTATGACACCCAAAAGTTAACACGCACAGATTTGTGACTTGTATACTCATTCTTTGGGGCAAACGATCCAAAACATTCACCGTCAATATGGGGAAGGAGGGAAGAGAGGCAGTGAGGTGAGGTGTGTGGGAGCCTCATCAGGCTCTGAGGTTTTCTCATTCTCAAAATGTCTGTGCTGGATGGGCCGGCCACGAGAAATTAGGGGCACAAAAGACTGAGCAAGGCCTGGGTTCATCTTTGCTGCATTCCTGCTGTACCCCAAGCTCAGGATCAGGTTCTGTGCCTCTAGAGTTCCCCCAAAGCCCCACAGGTAACCTCTAAGGGTGGTGCTAGTAGCCAGGGAGACTGAGTTCAGAGATGCCAGACAACTTTTCCAAGGTAAACCAGGCAGTAAGTGGAAGAGAGAGGATTTTAAATTCAAATATGCTTGACTCTCATGCCAGAGCTTTTGAAAAGAGGGGGAGAATGTAGGATTGTTATCATCAGTAGAGATAGCCCTCCAAATCTCAACAAATACGAGAGTTAGGGAAGACTTAGGGATTAACATCACCATCTTGGATAAGTATACAGAAAAACAAATCCATTTTTTCTAAAAGGACTAGAGATACATTTCCATCTCTCCTTTCTTTTCAAATTAACTTCCTTTATTCTACCATTTTCCCTCTTTCTTTTGGTCTTTCCTTCTTTCCTTCCTTCCTTCCTTGCCTCTTTCCTTCTTTCCTTCTCACTTCCCTTCCTTCATTGTTTTCCATCTTTTCTCTCTTCTTTCCTCCACCATTTGTTCCCTGAGTCCCTTTTACATGAATCACAGAATACTGGGCCTTGAATGTAGTACAACCAGGTAAATATGTCCCAAGCCTCCCTGCTCTCGAGAACTATTAAACTATTAGGGCACTTCTACCCAGGCCTATACAACAATAGGAAAAATTATCTAGCTAACAAACAAGCATTTTAAATGAAAATTTATGAGAAAAAAACTGTAGATATGTTGGATAGCATCACATTTTAGAGAAGAAAACTCAGAGTATAAAATAAAAAATTATTACATATTTAAAAATACACTATGTATTAGCCTTCTTTCACTTGCAAGTGGAAGGACTTAAATACAGCTAGCCTAAGTTAAAAGAAAATTTAGAGATATTTGCAGGTGAAAATTCCAGGTGGGGAGCTGGATCCAGACATTGCGTATGACCCTAAGGTTAATTTCCTGAATTACATCTCAATATGCTGTTTAGTTGGAGAATAACTGAATGAGTGAAGGAGTAGGGAAACATATACATTGCTGATGGAACTGTAAGTTGCTGCAACTTTTTAATAAAGTAATCTCAGGCTATTATGTGCAATTGAAAATATCCATATACTTGGACCATTTGGAAATTAATGTATAAACTTAAGTTTACAATGATGTTTATCACAGCGATGTTTGCAGAGCCAATACCAAAAGCATACATATGTATGTAAATCTCTATGTCCACCAACAGGGGTATGGTTGAAAAAGCCACAGAACATTCTTATCATGGAATATTATGCTGCTATTAAAAAGGCAGAGTGAAGTGCATGCGTGGGGTCAAAGGGATGCCCTTGAGATGTGATTCAGTGAAAAAATAATCACAGTGCAGATTCATGTGGATAGTATCCTCACACGTTTATAAAATGATAAAAAGTGGAAAACAACATTTGTACATGTATATGGGTTTTTATATCTTTGTATGGGCAGGAGAAAAGACGAAAAAAGATGCAAACAGACCCACCTGATAATGCTGGTTAACGCACTTAGTGAGACTGTGGGTGGGGAGAAGATGCAATTTTTTTTTTTTATTACTCTGAATTTTTAAATTTGTTACAAATAGTACAAATTGCTTTTTTTTAACTATAAAAACCATTTTTAAAAAAGAGAAAAACAGAAAATCAAATAAGGAGGTAAAGTTAAGAAGTAATAGGTGTGGCAGCCAAGACTTAGAAATATGAGGAGTTGGTCTTTTACAAACTCAAATTGGGGTGGTTGTTCTCGATATTGGGGTGGCTACATTTAGTCAGGACCCAGCCTGCAGACAGGAAGGAGTGCTGGCTGTCTAAGAAAGTTAGGGATGGGGGAGACATGGAGGGAAAAATCAAATTTCAAAATTAAGAAATTAGAGAACCTAATGCTTGTAATGTGATTGAAATGGTCCCAGTTTTTACTGTGAGTGCCCTCCTCCAATATGGAAGATTTCTATCTTCATTTGAAATCAGCATGATTTCTCTTTTTTTTGTCCATTGCAGGCCATTGCTTGTAGAGCAATTTACTTCTATTCTTTAAATTTCAGTAATTCTCTAGTTCACATTCAAGCAACTGCTACAAGTGGAGTCATGACATAAATCATTTAAAAAAAACCATGAGATGCTTGCCGAAGTGAGAAGACATGGGGAAATTTTTTTCCAAGTGCAAATTAGCTGGAGGACATGGGCCCTAGATGGCTGTATTGGTGCCAAAGGATGAGTTAGTCCTCTCAGATGCTGCTGAGCAGCATAATAAACCTTGTTTCACAGGTTTCCAGTTCGTAGGAGCTTTTTGATTTCAAACCCCGCCTGTCTTATAAGCAACTGGGCCATTAACTTTAAAAATGTTAACTTGTCCGTGTTAATATGGAGTGAGTTGCAAGACAAGGGACCCTGCAGAACCAATGGCATTATGGACGTTTATGTCGTGCTCCGTCTTCACAATTATTCAGTCCAGAACTGTGAAGACATCCAGAGAGTAGAGCAGATGCTTCAGGAGTCTGTCCCCTCAGTTCTGCTTGTTTCCAGGGGAAGTAGAGCAGGAGTGATGCCTCCATGGAAAATCTAGGGGGTAGGCTGAGGCCAAAGGCTGGCTGTGGGCACCAAAGCAAGGGTTCTACCAGCAGGAGCAGGTGCTCACGTCAGAAGGACCCCATAGAGCGAGGTGATGGGGATGTGCTCCCAGATCAACCTCTTCCCCACAGGTCTGGGGATCATACTCTCTGCCCTTTCCTCAGGACCCTCAGCTTTCATGATGAGGATGGGGGGCTGTGTCCAGGAGTCCCGGAGTCTTTTACTGAAATTTGGCATGATGTCAATGGCCAATTATCTACTCTTTTAGGGGATCCCCTCTCAAATAGAAGCAAGCACTCAGTTACAAATGTGTATGTGTGTCTGATAATATTTTCCCCGAGTTTCAAACAATGAGACACAAGCAGCCCCCTGAGCTGTGCCTCAAGGAGCATGACAATTATATTCTTCAGGGGTACTAAGTGTCTCCAAGTACTTCCAAGTAAAATGGCCTTGAAGTCCATCTCCATCAATGCCCTCGGAGCGGTATAGAAGCACTTGCAGACATCAGGGTCTGTCTTGAGATCTGATGATAACTGTCAGCCCCTAAAGATGAGGGTGCAGGCTACAAAGGGTTTCCAGGTGTCCAAACCTGCTGGGCTCTCGATAGGGCTCACCACATTTACATTGCATGGCCTCTTTTAACTCTGTGTTCCCATAAGGATAGATGTACGTTTGCATGTTGATTGTTGCATCCACTTTCCAGGTACCAGGCTCTCTAAACTCTGCAGAGGCTGTTTCATTCCATCCCCAACCACTCTAGGAAAGAGGGACCCTCGTTATCCCTGATCTATGGGTGAGGAAACTGAGACTTAGAGAAGTCGAGCAACCTGTCCCAGGTCAAACAACTTGCCAGGCCTGGAGCCTCCCCCTGAAACTAGATAGTCCAATGTATATTTATTCTTCACACAAGCCCTGTGATGTAGTGTCTTTTGTCACCATTTTGCATGTGAGGAAAGGGATTTCATAGTAATTTGGACACAGGGGTGTCTGACCACCAAAGCCATTTTTCTGTCCATTTGCCAGCCTGTTTGTTGGGACTCTGCCTTTTCCTGAGGGTCTGTGTTAATCTTCCCTCTGGTTACACATCCCTCACAAATAACCAAAGAAAGCATGGTTGCATCTTCACATCAATATTGTGTTGTGCAGCGTGCCGTCAGGGAGAGATTTGGTGAAATGGAAAAAGCACAAGCTTTAGAGTCAAGTGAACCTGGAGTCAAACCTTGAGGCTTTATTGCTTTGAGGGCTGGGCCAAGTCACTTAACTTCTCTGAGTATCAGTTTCCCCATCATTAAAGTGGGGGATAATAATACCTAAGTAATAGTGAGTCTTAAATATTGAACAAATATTAATTAGCCCCCCCCACACACCCTGTTACCATTGGGGGTGTGATAGCTTGATTGCAAAAATGATTCTATCTATCCTCCCTTTCTTGTACCCACGCTTTTTGCAATGTGACTCTGCTGCCTCATCCCTTAGGTCCAGGTTGTCCTTGTGCCTTTTTTTGGCCAAAAGAAAATGACAGAAGTGATGGTGTCTCAGTTTCACCAGTTTCTCAGTCTCAACAGGCCTTGCTGGCTTCCAGGTTTTCTCTAGAACCATGAGAGCAAGCTTGGTCTAACCTGTTGGGAAATGAAACACCACATACAGCAGCACAGAGTCATCATCCCAGCTCAGGCCATCCAACCAGCCAGCCCCAGCTGACTGGCCAGGTGACCACAGATGTGTGAGATCAGCAACCACCCGGAACATGTAGGGCTCGTGAGAAACAATAAATGGTTATTGGTTTGAGCTATTCTTTATGGGGTGGTTTGTTAGGCAGCAGTAGCTAACTGATACAGTCAGATATTCATGTTAACACTACTATTTAGTAAAGGCTCAAAAGCAGGCTCAATGTACTCAGTGTGGCGTTCTCTCTTTTGTGTGTAATCTCATAAGTACACTGGCGATTACCCCATATGTTCATGAAAGAAAACTGACAGAGGCTCCTTGCCAGTTGATGATTCTAGCATAATAAAGGAGAGGGGTAAACATTTGTTTCCAGGGGCTCAAATAAATTGTCTTTACACATGCCTTTCATTGTCCTTATGTCAATATTGACTTATGGAAGTGGAATTTTTATGAAGGCTTTTGCATTTGATTTTAGCAAAGAGGCCGACACTTTTGGCAGAGATGACACAAATTCAAACAGCATTGCAGTGTCAGAGAAAGGGTCAGTTCTGTCTCAACCTGGCCAGTCCAGCAGGGCTAGGAGTCCACAGCCATGGGCCTTTGTCCTGTTTTTTTTGGTGACAGCCAAAACCCTAGGGGTGCTTGTCTGAAGGACCAAGGCATAATCCAAGTTATTATAACAACCAGTCATCTCACATGAGCATGCAGAGATGGCACTATTTAACAGGTCTGCTGCAATTATTGTGTGTGTGTGTGTGTGTGTGTGTGTGTCTTTCTCCCACATGACATTGGACAACAGGTGATTAAAATGGCCATCCTTCATGGAGTATCGACTATTTTAAGATAGATACTTCCCACCCCATTTGAAAGAAGGATCAGGGAATCCCACCAAGGCTGCCTGGCTCCAGAGAGACTGATGCTCTCATTGCCTCTGTATTCTGCAGCACAAGACCTTGGAAATTCCTGATGCAAGGTTGAGTGGACCTTAAACTATGTTCCATGAAGAACCCTTCCACTCCAACCCCAAACAGATGCATTCCTTCGCGTCCAGGAGAACAGTTAGGAGCCTAGAACCAGGTTCCGATTTCAGCTCCAGCGCATTCTATCTGCGAGATCTTATATGAGTTCTTTAACAAAGGTAAGCCTTAGGTTTCTCATGCATAAAACACCCCATAATATTTCCTGCCTCATGTGGCTGTGGGAAGGAAGTAAAAGTAGTAGTTAAATAATTTAGTACATGTAGGAGGCTTAGAATACCACCTGGTATACAGTAGGCACTAAAAAGTGTCACCTGCTCTTCACGCATGCGTCCGTTTAAATCACGCTTGCAGAGAAGGGATTGTTTGCCAGATACAGGTATGTGTGACAGATACAAGGACGAGCAGATTTGGCTGTGGATGGATGGCGATCCTAGTTGAGAAGGGGAAACTGAGTTAAACAGGTACACTATGACACACCGGGTCAACTGTTGTCTCTCTGATGAAAACGAAGGGCTGTGGGAGTTCAGGAGAGAAACGTCTAACTCCTCTGTTTATGGAACTGGGGGAGAAATTGCAGAACAATGATATTTGAGTTGAATTTAAAAAGATGAGAATATGATGGTTGAAAAGGTCAGGTATTCCTGGAAGAGGAAAAGGCCTGTGGGAAGGAGTCAGATCATTCAAGGCCTACTTTTATTTTCTGTGGAAAGAAAAGAAGTTCTGCATTCAGGCAGGCAGGCTGGCGGTGGGGCGGTGGGGGGGATAGTGTCGGGGACAGAGATGGGAGTAGAGGGTAGGGACAGAAGGATGTCCCCAAGCTCTTGAAGGGAGCCTTGTTTCCTTTTACTGCCTGTGTAAAGGAGGAGGAAAATAATGCTATTTTGAATGTTGGGAGCAGAATCCTACTCAGGGAGAGAATTGTGCATGTTTAAAAACAAGCTGTCACAACCCTGTGAGAATTAGATTAAGTTTAGCTTTCACACAGGGTTAAGGAATTGGCAGAAGGTTAAAAAGACAAACTGTAATCCACAGTCAGTCCCCCTGCTTATCCGCCCGCTATCTACTGTCCTTGCAAGGTGGAGACTCCGGGTAGAGTTTCCTTAAACAGCTTCATAAGTTGTTACCAAACTAGCTCAGACTGGCTCTGCAGCTCAAGAACAAAGGAAAGAGGGGTGGAGACTTGTTTCAAATGTTCCAAGATTGCACAGGAGACTTTTTTTCAAATGTTTCCAAGTTGGGTGGGCTGCATGTTTCAAATTTGGGCGGGCTAGTTAGGCTTGTCCAATAGAATGTAACCTCTGAAGTATCCAGCCAATGGGGAAATGGGGGAGGGACTTGCAGTTAGGGAACAAATACTGCTGGGTCTATTGTTCTGGGCGCCAACCCCCACATTTGGTTGGGTGCCTGTTCTTGCAAGACCGTGAATAAATTTGTTTCTTCTCCACAATTGAATGAGCGTTTATTCCTTTTTAGGAATAGTGCTTGTTTCTCACAGCCCAAGAGGGCCATGCCAGTCCAGAGGCCAAGGAAGACAACGAGCATTTTCTGATACATGAACTTTTATTCAGGGCTTACTTACAGGGTGAGAAGTCGTGGAGAGATCATGACGGCTCTCTCAGCCCAGACGGGCATCACATTCACAGGGAAGACGACTGAGCGATGCATAAAGGGCAGAAAGCCTTTTATAAGGGTTTAAGACAAAGGCCCTCCTAAGGGTGGGGGGAGCATAGATGCAGCAATAGGTCATTCTAACCTGGGGGGTGGTATAGGAAGGACTCGAATAACACTTGAACAATTACCTTTTGCTCTTTTTGTGAGACTAAGAGACTTTCACTTCCTGCCTGCTTGCATAAAGTTACATTTTAAGGTCAATTTACCCTTTTTCTCTTTACTGGCTTACAAAGACAATAGGTTAAACATTTAGCTGCCTAGGTCTTGCAGACTGCTGTGCACCAAAGATCTGCAGGCCTGTTTTGCTCAGGCCATGGGTTGCCACACAAGCGTCAATGGGTCTTTTTGAATATGATTGGTGGCCCGATGGGGATTATCTGGATGGGTTGGAGATATATCAGGGAGAGCTAAACTTCTGCCTAGCAGAGGAATTAAAGGGAACTGTAGGTGGAAGACAGGAGCAGGAGGGAAACAAAAGAGGCCCAGGGTGCAGCCGAACCACAGGAGGGGACAGGGACAACAGAGCTACAGAAACATTTCTGCAGCGAGAGAGTTCTGTGCTGAGAACAGGGCACCTACCACTCGGTTACAGGTTGTTTGCTGTGCAGTGCCGTAGGACTCTTCAGGAAAGCAGCTTCAAGGACAAACAGCCTGCTTGAATGACCACTCTGAGACTTCAAGAGGCAGGGCCTGAGTTTCAAGACTGGGTCAGCCCAGGGTAGAGAGAAGAGAATCAAAAAGGATAGAAGGACAGAAGTTAGGTGACTGTCCATATGTGAGCCCCCAGGTTGTCCCAAAAATATGGGGGAAGTATTTGTGGTGTACTGAATTGTGTACCCCAATTTAGACATGCTCTTGGTCTTAATCTGCATTCCTGTAGGTGTGAACCCATTGTAAACAGGAGCTCTTGAAGATGCTATCTTAGTTAACGCGAGGCCCCACTGACTGAGGTTGGGCCTTGTTCTAGATTTCTGGAGGCCTTTATAAATAGAAGAAATTCAGAAATAGAGAGAAAGCCACAGGATGGAACCAGAGGCCTGAAGTCAATTGAACCCGGAAGAGACAGGAAAGGACATCATCTGTGACAGGAAAGCCAAGGAACCCAAGGATTGCCAGCAACCGGGATGCTGCCAACCCCAGGAGAAGCAAGCTTGGTGGGCTTGCAAACAGTAAGCTTGACTTTGTGGTATTTGTCATAGCAGCCTGGGGAACTGAGACAGTGTTAAACTTCAAAACAGAAATAGCATCAACTTCTGAGCCAATTTTCTTTCCATGTTAAAGGACAGAGCGACACCAGCTGTCACTCTTAGCTTCATATTTGTATCATATGTCGCTGTCGATATTTGCATATGTGATGTCTTTTGAGAGCAGAGCCTTCATATGTCGCTGAGGAGTCCAGCTCCAGACCAGAATTCTACATGTGATCCATCCGGCTTGACCATAGGCAATTGCAAGGGCTTTACTTGGCAGGGCTCACCGGGGAGGCTGCCCTCCCCAAGAGCTGGTGCACTGCAGCCTCTGAAGGGAGCTGCAGTTGGGGACTTGGCCCCCAGCCTCACCCTGGGCCAGCCTCGCTCATGGGCATATTTGCCTCTTTATTGAGGCCTTGCCTGAGGCATATTTTTCCACTTCAACTCAGGACTCTTCCAGTTCCAGACTTTCCACCCTCTGTTCTCCTGAGTCCCTGGGCCCATAAAGAGTCAGGAGTCCTTAGTTTGGGACTCCTTGACAGTGAGACAACTGCCCCCTTCCCAATCTGTGCCGTGGCCATCAGACCCTCGCGTGGTGCTGCTCCTTGGGGAAAGGTGGAGCATTAGGAAGCCCCTGCTGCTTTTTGCCTCTTGCTTGGATGGTTGCAGGAAGTGAACAGAGGATTGGTTGCTACTCTTGGTTTGGCTCATTATCTTAAATGACCATCTGGACACCTGGAAACTCGACAGCTGCCTTTTCAGGAGAAAGAAAGGATGCCTGATTTTGAGGATATTTTGAATTTGGGATCCTTAACTGTACCTTACATTATCATGACCATTTTTCTCGCTCAGTGATGCCAGGATGTGCTGGCCTTTTGGGTTTTTCTACAGCCTCTAAGCCCATAAACTAGAAGGGACCTGATTGTATGGATGCCCTGCTTAGTGTCTTTTCACCAATAGCTGAAGAGGGTATAGGAATTTTCTAGAACTCAAAGTGCACTAAGAAATAGCTGAGCATGATTGATTCAGGCACCACAGAGTAGCAAGGAATGGAAACATTCTCAGAGTATCTCGAGCAACGGGGAGCCTCTTTTGAAAGGATGTAGCAGCTACCTCAAGGAACCCAAGGTAAACAGTTGTTGCCGGGCTGTGGAAGAAACAAACACAGAACTGGAAAATCAATGACCAGGGTCACTTCTCCTTCCTAGGGGCCCCATGATCTCTTGATTCTGTTTCTTCCAGCCTCATTCTTTTTTGTCTTTTGCTGTAGACAGCTTCCTCCATCCCAGCATGCACTGGGATACCCCAGTCCTGCACTAGATGGTCTCTCGATTCAAATACCCCACAGATGGTGGCAAGACCTCTTCCACCTCAGTTTCAGATTCCGGGGAGCCTGATGCTCATTGGCTTTGTCCAGCTGTGCACTGACCACATGGGCCAGGGGTTGTCCTTGTGTCCAATCATCTGCATCTAGGAGGGGAGGCAGTTTCCACTGTGCCAGCTTGTGTGCAGGAGACAGCCTGGCTCCACATGGGCAGATTTCAGAAGAAGGAGACACAGGCACCCTGGAGGTGGGCTCACCCAGCACGTAATGTGCTGGTTTCAAAGAAAGAAGATGTATAGAAAATGTGCCCTTGCCTATTGGGCAGAATTGCTGTGCTTTTGCAACCAGGAGAGGACACTTGTTTTTAGCGCACCTTGTCTGTATGGCCTTGTGTCAGATGCTTTTATCTTACCTCACTTTCTTCTATCAGCCCTTTTGGGCAGAGACACAGTAGTTCTTGCTTTATCATTAGCACCGTACCCAAGTCTCGTAGCCACGGTAGGGTGGGACCAAGATTCAAACTGGGAGGTACCCCCTTTCTTCATGAATCGGAGCCAGCCGTCAGGCCCGCTCTATTGCTGGAGCTCATCCTTGGGCACCTGGGGCCTCCTAACCTCTGGCTCCGCAGGCCTCTGGAATTTGCTAGAAGGATTGGGACAGTGGCTGTCCCTGCACCTGGTGATTGCTTCTGCTTTTAAGCACCACTTAAAAGGACCAAAGGGCCACAGACAGACAATCATCCTGCAAAGAGACTGCTTGGTGAGGGGCAGGACCAATTAGAGGAGGCAGCTTGGTCCACAGAGCATGCAGGGAATCCCAGCTGCCTTCGATCATCGGGGCCTCCTGTGTGCAGCAAGCCATGCAAGGGATCCTTTCCCACCCACATGAACGCATGCACACACACACACACAACATGCATGTGCACGTATAGGTACAGACAACACACATGCACATTCTGAGTACTGAATCTGCAGTTTGTTGGACCAGGAATTTAATCCCTAATTTGCCTCTTGCGACCAGTGTAACCCTGGAAAAGCATTCTGTCTCTCTCATGCTCACTTTCTGCATCTGTGAAATGAAACTTATAGAAGACTTTCAATGGTTGATGTGAGAAGTAAATGAGATAATATCTGTAAAATGCTTAGTACATGCCCCATACTTAGGAATGGATGAATTCTAACTATTTTTCCATGTACATAGACCCACATACACATATCCATCACGTTCTTGCATGTGTACACATATTCATGTACACATGCATACCTTTGCATAGACAGAAGCACATGTGCAACCTAAATACCTATATGCACAATGATTTTAAACACATCCATGGATAGTATTAACATCCACATTCATTCATATTCATATATATGTATATATTTTTAAACATACACATCAATAAACATTATCACACTCACAGTGTCACATGCACATGTATATATAGATAGATCATATACATATGCATGCTGTGTACATTTATATGCATGGATGATGTGCAAACACACACACATTTTACAAAGTAAGAATTTATTTATAATACTAACGAAAATAACATTTTGACACTCTCTGGTATGCCAGTCCTTATTGCCTCAGGTATGGAAAACAACTTCTGTTACTTCTTTTGGGCTCTCGTGGTGGGAGTGGGGGTGGGGGAATCCTGGGTAGTGGATGGGCACGCTGCAATCTCCATGCGCCAGCCGTTGCTGGAAGCATGGCCTCGGGTCAGGCGTGATGGCAGGCACCACTTGCAGCCTGGGACCGGCAGCCCGGCCTCCCCCAGCCCTATGTGAAGGGCAGTCTGCATTTGGAGCTTCATCAGCCAAGTGCGACGTGGACTGGGCTCACACAGAGGATCTGTACATCCAGGTGTTTCTCTGCCCTCCGTGGCACGCGCTCAGGTGAGCGGCTGGAGCACTGCGGTTTGTATTCCCGAGCATGCGTGTGGTGGAGGGGTGCATGCCAGATCCCGGAGCCCTCTCGATTTCTCTGCAGAGCCCCAGCGTCTTCGGGAAATTAAAGTCATGTTCAGGGGGTCTGGGACTGGAGCACTGCCCAGACATCCCTGGGGCCTCCTTGCCCTGGCCCCTGAGCCATGGCCATGGGGTCTGTGCAGGGTCTGTGGGCTTGCGTGGCTCATTCTGGGGAAAAGGCCCAAACATAAAGGCTGGGAGGTGCAGGCAGAGCTGGCAGGAGGAGTTCTTTTCCAAGGATCAGTTGGGCTCCGTGCAGAAGGCCAGCAGGCTGCCTCACTCGTATGGTGCCACTTCCATTGGCAAATTATGAAAGGGATGAAGAGAGAAGACTTTGATCCATCAAATTTATGGATTCAATAACTGTTGCCATTTCAGACAGCAGGGATCCCCGGGGATTATTTTTCCATGTATGCTTCAGTAGTAGAGAGGGAGAGACAAATGCTAAATATTCTGCCGTATGATGAAATGTCAAATGTGCTTCTCTGGGTAATTACATGAATATTGAATAGCCTCTCTGAAATTTACAACCTTGCAAACAGAGTGTTTAGGGCTGCTGCTTGCCAGCAGTGTCATGTAGACAGGTCAATAGTGCTGGTTCCCAAGATCCCGTAGAACAGAACCCAGCCTGGCCTGGCCCCAGTAGCCACTGCCAGGGCAGCTGGGCGGCTTGGCCTGGCTTCATAAATACCGACCAAGCCAAGGCACCTGGGTTAGGCCCAGTGGACATCTGCAGCATAAAGAGGAGACTGAGCTGACATGAAGTATCCTGTTACCATTCCACCCTCCCCCCCAAAAAAAAAATTGGTTTACTCCTTACAATTTTGTAGAGCAGGCTGCAAGGTGGAAACTCCAGTGAAGGTGAAGTTGCATTCCCCAGGAGAAGCTGGCTGGCTGACTGAAGACAGAAATTCTACTTTCTGGATTCTGAAATCCTCAGTCCTTATTTTAAAACTGCCAGTTGTTTGGATGTGACCAACTGATTGCTGAGGGCAATTTCCTTTGTTGATTGTAGATGCAATCAGCCATAGATGCAATCAACTGACTAATGAAGCAAATCCATCTATGAAAAGCCCTCATAATACAATCAGGCTAGTGCTTGCTTGACCAAACAACAGGACACCATAACCTAGCCAAGCTGACGTATGAAATGAACCATCGCCCAAGACTCAGGACTATTCTATGGGGTGAGGAATTGTTCTTTTGCTGGTTTCTCGAAAATTTTGTCATCTTCTGTGACCAAGCAGAACATTCCAGACTCCAGCAGGCAAAGAGCCTCAGCATTAACTGAAGCAAAACCGTGTGGACTTTCTTAGCCACAGACCTAGAGAAATAATAAAACATGGGTGATGCATCGTAGCCTGTTCTCCCTTCTTTGTTAAATCTCAGCTAAATCTGCTTAATAGTCTCTTGGGTATTCTATAGTTCCTGTCTCTTAAACCACTGATAACCAGTCCATCACAGATACTGCTGCTTTAAGCTCAGAAATGGCTCTTAAAACTCCAGCGTACTTTGTCCATTGTAATCTCTTGGAGCCCACAGAATTATTTGAATAGTGTTTTATCTGTCCGCCTGCCTCCAGTTCATTCTCCACAATTCCCAGAATGGCTTTTTTAAATTAAAACTCTGACACTGTCCTTCCCTTGCTTCAAAAATCTTTGTGAGTGAGTGCTTAGTTACTGACAAGATGAAAGCTAGCCTTGTTATGATGCCAAATATGTTACATAGTTTTCACCCATTCTTTTCCCATAAGCCCTGGGCTATAGCACCCAAGTGCCACTCCCTGCTTCCTCAACACCCTTTCTATCCCTCTATGCCTTTGTGCCTGCTGCCTCCTCTGTGCATGTGCCCTTCCTCCTTTTTTGTCACCCAATGCATCCCTACAGACCTTTTAAAGCTCAGCTCACTCCAGATGCAAAGGTGCCTGGTCATCTCAGAAAACTTGGCCACCAAATATGAAATCGTCTCCGTCTAGGCCTCCTCCATGTGAACCAAACACAAGAATTGCAAGGCAACTTCAGCTATTATGCAAAGGTTCCAGGAATTTTGGGCAAATGGAATAGCTAAGAGGGACAGTCCTAGGGAGGATGGTTAATTGATGGACAGAAGAGGAACTGGCAGACTCCAGATAGGAGAATGAGGACAACTCCATATTCCTCATATTGCAATAGGTGAGCCAGGAGCCTGGAAGGGGAGCCTGGTGTGCATTGGAAGGGGGGCTCGAAATTGGGAAAAGTTGGAGAAAAGGCAACCCAAGTATAGGATATGGGCCATCTGGGAACACCAGAGGTGAGTTGAAGGGGAAAAGATGGTGATACCAGCTAAATAGTCTACTGCTATAGTTTTTAGCTGAAGATCTGTCTTTGCCTTTATTGGATAATCTGCTCTAGTAATCAATCACTTGCAGGGGTGGCTGCCCTTGGCTGTAGCTGTCACCTTTTCTGAGACAATTACAGGACTCCTCTGTAGGTACCTTTGTCCCTCTGTGCCTACTGCACTCCGAACCCCCGGGAGGTTTCTAGATAGATGCAGGGAAGGCCTCCTGATCTCCAGGTAGAGCTCTGAGCACCAGGCAGTGCCCCAGCCCCGGAGACCTTCATCTGCCCATCCACAGAAGAATGCCACCTGGTGGACATCGGCACTTCCCCCTCATCTACTGATGTTCAATTTAGGGGAGTTACTGTCCTTGGAACCAAGAGGCAGAGAGCCCTTATTCAGCTGGAACTATCCCCTTGCTTTTCACCAGATGCTGCAATTAAAAAATGCCTGAAGCCCTCGAACTGACAATTAGACCCCAGATGGGGCTTCTGAGTAAAGCCATCTTGAGGTTGGATGAGGTTTATGCCGCAGGTCCACCCCTCCCAGCTCTCTGGGTAACATGCCAGCGACCCATAAACAGATATGGGTTATTAGAATGATGGACAGAGCCTGAACCTGGGGGCATTGTGCAGTACAGATGGAGATTAATATACTCAGATTGACACATGCACACATACACACTCACATGCAATGTGTGTATGTGTGCATTTATTTACTTTATAAATATATATAAATACATTTTTCACACACACATGTATATACATGCACACATGGATGGTGATTAGCACACATGTGTATATAGCTATATACTTTGTATACACACACATACTATGCACACACACACACTTTGTTAAAATGGGCTAGTTTGAGCTATACTTGGGTCAGGAGCCAGCCTGCTGCCGGGATGGCAGTGAACATCACAAGAATACATTCTCCTCTGTCTTCCAAGGCTCTCTCTCTAGGTATGTTCTAGATGGGAGTTTGGAAAATAAGCTTTACTGTTTCTCCAGCTGATAGATGCCAGTGGGCGGCAACTTCCCATTTCTGCATTGCACGGAAGAGGACATCAGCCAATATCCTCAGGATGATCTCTGGCTGGATTTGTTCCTCTCCCACATGGAGAAATCCTTCTCCCAGCTTTCTCAAACTGAAAACTTGCTTCACCCAGAAGATGCTTTAGATCAGTCTTGAGTGAAAAGTTTGGACAGAGAAATGTTTTCACAGCCAAGCAGGGTGAGTATCGTGTGTGCATGTGTGAGAAGAAGGTGCCAGGCTCCTGGCCGCTCTCTCTCTGCCTTGAACTTACTGAGGAGCACAAGGCTTTACCACTCTCCCCCTGCAATGCCTCCCTTACCTTCCTGGGGTCTTCCCATTTTCTCTTCTCTCCCTGTACTCCTCTGTCTCTCAGTCCCCACAGCTGGTGAGTCAGCCTCCCAGAGCCCTGGGACACACTGTTACTTTCTCTTTAAGACAATAATTATGTCCAGTCCTCAGGTCCACACTTGTTTCTTATAAATGTCAGAGCCTCAGTTTCTATTCCCTCCTCAGTTTCTCCTGGTGGCTTGGGGGAGAACGAGTTCTGGTCTCAGTTCTGTTGACTCAGAAGGATCTTTGGACAGATAAATTGGTGTGAGGGGGTGGCGAGAGGGGAGGGACTTTTAACTGAGATTTGCCTGAAAATATTAATTTTTACCAGAACCAATTGCATTCTGGAGACCACCTGATCCAGTCTTCATCCTTAATACTTTTGAAGTGATAATACTGACCTTTTTATGCTAAGGGCAGATTTCCCCACTCCTTACTCTAGATTCCAATTTTAAAAATTTCCATCATTTATGAACAGTGAACCAAACCATGTCAGACTGATTCTGTCAAGTTATTGGTACCAGAAAGGGATCAGCCCTGATTTCCAAACCCAAACCCTCCCCATCACTCTTTTTTTAGAGAAGTGGCCAGTAGTGGACTGAACATTTTTCATTACGAATGAGACAGGCTTCAGCCATAAGATTATTGGTTGGCCCTTGTGCATTTCAAGCAGGTTCATAGACAGATTGAAAGTCAAGTTCCCCTTCCCCATGCAGTGATGGATCTCAAGCTCCTGGTTCTGTGCAGATGAAGGGAACCCACATTGTGCTCTCAGGATATATGATCTTTGAACAATGAGCTGTGGCTGGAGAAAAGCAGGGAAATGTCCTTGCCCAGCAGGGGAGACACATGCCTGGTGTCACAGAAAATGAGTGGCTGCTCACATGCTGCTCACCCATAGAGCTCTTACGCCCTGCACAATAAAATTCCTTGGACATAATGAATGAATGGTTGGATGGATGAGTTGATTAAAGCCCTGTGTCCTCCTTGCCCTATCCCAGCACCATTGTTTTCAGGAAAGTGTGGCAACTGGGAGGAGTTTAACAAATTACATACTTTTTCAAAAATCTTTGTGAGCAGTGTGAATTCAATCCACGGGGAGTCCACTAGGAATTTCAATTCCAGAGACAGCATTTGTCCAGGAAAATCTGTTGGGAACAACTGGGGCCATGAGATACCTTAGAACAACACTTCTGAAACTTCAATATTCACATGAACCACCTTGGAGATATTGGTAAAATGAATAGGGCACTAGAGTCTGCATTTTTAACAAACTCTAGGTGATGCTGAAGCTGCTAGCCCATGGACAACACTTTGAAAATCAAGCCTTTGGAGGGAGTGTGCTATAGGACAGCAGTTCTGTATGGGGCAGGGGGATTTATCTCCCCCATCCCCAGGTTATTTGGCAATGTCTGGTCATCTTTTTGGTAGTTACAACCAGATGGATGCTTGCTATTGGCAACTTAGTGGGCAGAGGCCAGGGTTGCTGTTAGACAGCTATAGAGCACTAGATGCTCTCCATAAAAAAAGAATTATCTGAACCCACATATCAGTAGTGCTGAGTTTGAGAAATTGTGCTATAGGGAAAACAACACATGTTTGGAGTCCAGTGGGCCTGGGATCAAACTATGACCATTCCTACTTAACCATCCATGCTCCTGGGTAAGTTGCTTACACTCTCTGCATCTCAGTTCCTTGGAGAACTATATAACTAGGACCATCAGAGTTCCTGAATGTGCAGTAAGTGCTCAATCATACTGGGCAACAATTGAAAGATGTTAGAAGAAGTTCAAAGCATTGCCTTCCTTGGAGATCTAAAGAAAAGAGGTTATCATTGTATGCCTATTACTGTATATCTAGATAACTATTTTTGATGTTTATCTCACATATACCTGATATTTGACTATATCATCAAGTCAGGGGGATGGGCAAGATGGTCTCTTGAATCTATAACATTAGGTTTCTAAGAAAAACACAGTTCTTCAATTCCTATTGTTAGGCAGATATTCACAGCAGCTGTGCTTACAATGTAACAAGTTATAATGTCTAGTTGATTGTGAGAATTGGGTATTCTCTCCTTGACTACCCCCAATGACAACAGCGGTTATCTCCTCAGCTGGGGCTATGGGCTTTGTTCTGCCCCGGCTTGGGTGCAGCAGCCTCCCACTGTAGGTGAGTTTCACTGGCTGCCCTTGGTCTGCTATCAGAACAGAAGAAAAGGTTGCCCAGTAGGCAGGTCCCAGCAGGGATGGCTGGGAGGCTACAGCACACCAGCTGTGGGCATTGGTGCATGTGCAGCTAGTGGAGCATCGGATGATTAAGCTCTCCGACACTCTCAGATGCTTTGCACGTCTTCTTCCTCTGCAATACCCACTCTGAGACTTATTGACTGCCCAACACATAAACAGATGAGCACATGCATATATAGAATCTCCACCACCCCCCTCCTCACACACACACACACACACACACACACACACACACATTCGCACACACAGAAGATGCCCATCTATATCTTACTAGATGAGTCTGTCTACTGACTGGCTGAAAAAGAAAGACAACCAGATGGCACAGCTGGGGGAAAATATCTGCATTTTACAGGGCCTATAAAATCCTTTATCATCCCAGCAGGAATGGGCATGGACCTGGCAGGGCATGGCGTGCTCAAGAAGAAGGTTGAGCATCTGCTTGATGTGTTGGTGAAGTTTTGAGAGTCATTTCATTGCCTCTGTCTTGCAAAAAGCTCTTCTTGATAGCCCTGCACCAGGGGAATGCTTTATCCTGTTTTCTCCATCTTTAGCATGCTGGTCTCCAATTTGTCTTCCTGTAGAATTTTATGGAGACAGTTATTCTAAAAGCCTCTTATGTGCACCTGGAAAGAGACAATTAGAATAGCCAGTGTGGGATAAAGCATGGAAGAACAGGAAAGGCAGGGGTTTTGGACTTTGATTGTATTACTTGGGCAAGTTATTAAACTCTCTGGGCCTCAGGTTTCTCATCTGTACAATGGAGTTGATACTTTATAAGGTTATCATGGGGATCAATGAGATAATAGCTGTGCAATATCTTGTTAAGTAGCAAGGACTCAGAAAATGTAATTTGCAGTTTGATCTGATCTTCCTTTCCTCTAAAGATCAATGGGCATTTTTCAATAGGAGGATGCTGAATTAGGTCATCACTGGCTCTGAGCAGAAAATACATTGGAGCAGTGACCTTCGACAAATAGCCACCTGCCCACTCAGTTCCATCCCTCCATGATCAGTGGACTGATTCAAACATTGTGGGACTACATGCAGACCTGAGCCAACCCAAGAGGGACATTAACTCAAAGCAGCACTATTGGGTGGTGCCTGGAGCAGAAAATCTGCTTCCTTATGCAGTTGGGTTGGGGTCTCCAAGACCACTGTAAGATCATTAATTCCCTAGGAAGACTCACAGGTCTTAGCATATAGCTGCACTCAATGTTATGGTTTATTACAGCAAAAGGATAGCAAGCACAATCAGCAAAGGGAAAGTGTGCATGTGGTGAGGTCCAGGGGATACCAGGCTCAAGTTTCCAGAGTCCTTTACCAGTGGATTTGCACAAGACATAGCTTATCCCCCCCAGTCACGTTTGTGACACCACGGGTGAAATGTGGCCAACCTGGGAAGCTCATTAGAGACCCAGTGCATGAGGTTTTTATGGAAGCTGCTCACATGGGCACCCTCTGCTTGGTGTAAACCAAAATTGCACACCCCCAAAAAGAAAGCAGTGAACCACTGCTTATCAGGGAATGGTGGAGACCCTCCCCAAATATTATGTTTCCATTTGACAGCCAAGAGCCAACCTTGCACACAGGCTTTTCCAAGGGTAAAATTTCAGGTCTACTGTGCTCACTCTTCTGCACCACTGAGCGTCTGCTGCTGGGTCGACAGGGTCCACTGCTGGTAACATGGAAGGAGCCCAGGGCTCCACAGTTGTGACAAGGTTCCTTGGGCCCTCATTGCTCCCATGGGGGCAGAAATAGCTGATTCTCGGCCATCCTGGCTGGAACCTTTGGAAATGCACATCCTGTTATCGCTATTCCCATGGATAACAGGTCGTGCCAAAACAAAGGCAATCTCTTCTCAAAACCTTCCATTACTGTAAGATGAGCTGCTCCATTTTCTTCTCCTTTGAATCGGACACACTCAGGGTCTATTCTTATAAGTCAAAGGATCCTTTTGAATACTGGCATGTAAGATTTTTTTTTTCCTTTTAGCTTAAAAGCTTGTAGGAGTCTTTCTTTATCTTTGAAATTGAAAGGCTCCCTCCCCCCTGCCAGTTATATGCCTTGACATATTTTCTTCATATTAACTCTGTCCAGCACATGCTGATCCCACTCAATTTCTCATCTCAGATGCATTTAATATTTTCTTTCCATTCTATTAAGTTTTCTTCTATTAGATCTGCAATTATTGGCAACGATTGTTCCGGTTTGCTAAGGCTGCCATTATGCTAAATACCAGAAATGGATTGGCTTTTATACAGGAGGCTTATTAGGTTCCAAATTTACTGTTCTAAGGCCAAAAAGGTGTCCAAAATAAGTATAAACAAGAGGATACCTTCACTGAAGAAAGGCCAATGGCGTCTGGAACACCTCTGTCAGCTAGAAAGGCATGTGGCTGGCATCTGCTGGTCCTTTGCTCCCAGGTTGTGTTTCAAAATGTGTTTCACCAAAATGTCTCTTGGCTTTTGTCTTAGCTCCTCTCTCTCTCAGCTCCTGTGCATCCTTGCTTCATTCTCTCAGGGTGCTTCTTTCCAAGCATCTGGGGGTTCTCTCTTAGCTTCTCTGGGGCAAACTCTGGGCTTCATCTCTTAGCTTAGCATCTCCAAGCATCCTTCTGTCCACAATGCCAAGCATCTCTTGGCATCAGCATCTGTGTCAGCTCTTGAGCTCTCTTAAATAATCCAGTGAACTAATCAAGACCTACCCTGAGTGGGTGAGTTCCATGCCTCCATGGAAATAATTTAGTCAAAGGTGTCATCCACAGTTGGGTGAGTCACATCTCCACGGAAACACTCAATCAAAAAGTCCCACCCTAATCAAGACTAAGAAGTCTGGTCCCACAAGATTGCATTAAAGAACATGGCTTTTCTGGGGGACAAAATATATCCAAACCAGCACATCGATCCTTGAAAACCTTGGGAGACTGAATCTCCATATTCTGTCTCTCCATTCATTTCCTACTCCACTTATCTGTTTATTAAGTAACTTGGTCATTCAACAAATGGTCCCTATACATCTACACCCATTGGAGACACTACTAGACCCTGGAGATTCAAAGATAAGTAATAGCATTGGCCATTCAAGAGCTCTCATTAGTGTAAAGATACACATATACCCAGAAAGAACAAGTAGGGTTTCCATGGAATTCTGTCCCCTGTGCTGAGGAACACATAGCAAAGAGGGTTTCAAGGTGGGTGGGAATGCCCATGGACTGTTTTTCTCAAGTTTAACTTTTCTATCTCTGATTTGCTGCCACTCAGAGTTGACAGTTGATGGAGATCCTACCTGGTGACCAGGGAAGTCAGACCTTCAGCGGAAGGGCTGCCCGGGCTGGAAGGCCTCACCCATGAGACCAATCCAGGGCCACCTCTTAGAACAAATCAGGTTCTATATTTTACATTTTCCTACATTACTTTTATATGCTTGGCAGTGGGGGTTTGTGCTATTGCATTTTGTCCACCGTGACCAGGATTTGTACTTTGTATGATGTGCTAATCTTCACTCTTCCCTGGTTTTCTTAAAGAGCTGCCTGTAAGTCTTCTTCCCAGCTTGCATGGGTCTCAACCCAAGTGAGAAGCTGTGGGAGAGGCCACCCTTGATGTTTCTCCTATACCTTGGGGCTTAAAAATGCCCCACTCTGACCTAGAAGCAGAAGCAGAAAGCAGAACAAGTAGAGGTTTGGGTGTTTGGTTCATCTGTCTAGTGTAGACAGATGGGGACTGCGGCTAGAGAACAAGGCTCTGCACCCCCATGGAGAAGTCCACAGAGACATCACCAGTCTAGCTGCACTGGGGATTTATATGCAGGGCCATAGCTGGATGATAGGTGGGGACTTCTGATACCTGTCCCAATGGCTCATATGCTCTTAGATGGTCTCTTAGTCCCTAGCCTCTAGCACTGACCAGGTGTTGGGGCAGATTCCTGCTATCAATGAGGAAGCATGATTGAATACAGAGAGAATTCCCAAGGACAGGACCCAGAGTGGCAGGGCTGAAAGGAAAAATGTGATATGCCTTCCATTCCTGGGGGTCCTTGTTATACACTGTAATTGCTGCCGCTGCTATTGAAAGCTCCTTGAATTAGATGATTTAATAGTAATAATGTTGAGCATTAGGGGAAACAGATTCCTTGTTATTCATCTTATTCAGTTATCTCTCCAGAATTCTTTCCACCAGTTTATCTTTAAGTAGAGATAATTGAAAGTTAATTTTTGTCATAATAAATAAAAACCCTCTTAGTCTAATTGGAGCCACTGGAGGGTTTGCCTAGTCTAAGTCGAAATCCAACACATTCACTCACTTCTAATGGTGTTTGGGTTTATTTCAGGATATCTAAGTGGAGGAAGAGGTGGCTGCCTCCCAGTAGGTACTTACCACCTATTAGGTGCTGGGCTCAAGCCTCTACCTACGTCATTTCCTTTGGTCCATAGAACAAACCCATTAATGAAATAATGGTACCTCCATTTGGCCGATGATGAAACTGAGGTAAAGGTGAGTTGGGGGATCTATGTTTAAGTGAGGGTTAGGAGTTTCATTGTTTCCTTATCCACTGTAACTGGAATCATAGCATCTCTCACAGACCCATTGACTTCTCTCCTGCAAAGGTGACAGAACTTCTTTCCCAGAGGCTCTCTCCTTTTCCTTCTCCTACTTTTGGGTCAAGGTCTGTTCTGGTTTGCTAATGCTGCCATTTTGCAAAACAAAACAGACTGGCTTTTATAAAGGGGGTTTATTTGGTTACAAAGCTACAGTCTGAAGGCCATGAAAATGTCCAAATTGAGGCATCAACACAAGTATACCTCCAGCAAAGGAAGGCCAATGGCATCTGGAAAACCTTTGTTGGCTGGGAAGGCACATGGCTGGTGTCTGCTGATCCTGGGTTGTGTGCCAGTTCCTTTCTCTGCTCCTGTGTGTTCTTCAAAATGTTGCTCTTGGGGTATTTTGTCCTCTCTTAGCTTCTCTGGAGCAAAGTGTCAGCAAAAGTCTGCTTTCAATGGCTGTCTCCAAAATGTCTCTTGGCTGTAGCAGCACTGAGTTCCTTTTGTGTGTCAGCTCTTTTCTGTGGCTCTGGTGATTTAATTAAGACCCACCCTGAATGGGTGGGGTAACACCTCCATGGAAATTATCCAATCAAAAGTCTCCCCCAGTTGATTGGAAACACATCTCCATGGAAACACTCAATTAATAGGCTCCCACCTAATCAGCCTCCACAGGATTGCATCAAAGAACTTGGTGTTGTGGGGGACATAATACATCCAAATGCACAAGATCCTTCTTCCTTGGGGCTTGAGGAGTTGTAAAGAGGCAGATGAGCGAGGATTTTCACTCCAAACCAAACTTCCTTCATCCTCATCTTGATACTGGAGTGAGGGTGAGATTGGGCTTAGGGTCCACCACTGGTTGCCTTTTTCCATTAACTTCCATTTTAATTACTTATCTGACTTGTGCTTTTCCCAAGATTGCTTACAGATCCGTTAACAGTGCATTTCTTTTCCCAGAAAGATCTCTGATCCAGGCATTCCATTGATTCTGTGGATCAAGGAGGCTTGACTGTGTTTCTAGGCTCCAGGGGGACCAGTTCTGAGAACTAAGAGACAGTGAGCTCCACGGCCTCTTGGGGTGCACATATGTCCGTTGAATGTGGAGGTATTTGTTTCAAGAATGACTCAAGTATATTTGGATGATGTTAGAGGAAAGGTAAAACAAGGAAAACAAATTGCAAAAAGAAATCCAAAGCAAGGCTCTGGGGTTCCTGGGAGTGGTTAGCATGCTCTCCTGTTTTTGGGGGAGAATGGAGTCTCCACCAGGGGAAGCTCTGACTCCTGTGGGGCAGGATATATTTGCAGCTCTATTGGAAGCTGCTTCTTTCCCTGAATAACAGCACCACCCATGGCTTAACATGGAAGCCTTACTGAGCACACAGTTGTGAGACCTCTCATTTCAAGGCCCAGACCATCTTTTTTTTGACAAATTTGGAGAGAGAAATATCTTTCCTGAGGCTGGCTCTAAAGTTTGCACTTCAGGTTTCCTGTGCATGTGTTTGCTTGTACTCTCCTGTCCACAGTGATCAAATAACCCTGTGGATGACAGCATTTTTGCCCAAAAGGTCACAGTCATAGAAGGTGTGTCCAAAAACGTTCAAGTCTCAAGCTGGGGTAGCAGTGAATGTGGCCTTATTTGGAAATAGGCTGCTTGTATATATGTAGACATAAGGTGCTGTTAAGATGAGAGCATCTTGGTTAGGGTGGGCCCTGATCCAAGACGACTGGTCTCCTTGTAAGAAGAGGGAGCTGTGGACATGGTGACAGAGACACACAGGAGGAAGGTGGCCAGGTGGTGATGGAGGCAGAGAATGGAATCAGGCTGCTGTAAGCCGTGGCAAACCAGGAAGGACAGGATCCACTGGAAGCCAGAAGAGGCAAGGAAGTTTTCATCCCCAGGGGCTGGTGGCCAGGCCAATACCTTGACTTTGAGTTCCAGCCTCCAGATCTGGGCAAGAATAAATTTCTGTTGTTGTTGGCTGTGCGGTGTCTGGTAATTTGTTACAGCAGCCCTAGGAAACCAATACAGAAAAATGACAATATGCCAAAACCAAATTCATAGACACGTTTCATTGTTCATTGACATTTGCCTTGCTTTTCTCTTTTCATTTAATTATTTTGTTGCTCCTGTGTTTTTTTCTGTCTGAGAGGGCAAAGTAGAGATGAGAGGGTACTAGAGGGAAAATTGTCTTCAGAGGACAAAGTTAAACCCCTAAATTACACAGTTTTAGTCATTCCATCACTCTGCAATTCCTAAATGGGGGCCACCTGTTTGGCCTGTAAAATGTCTTATAGCAATTTTTCGTCTTTTTTTTTTTTTCTGATGTTATGAATCCATTTTACTTCCTGATGTCGGCAATAAGCAGAATCTTATTTTTCAAAGAGGTTGTGATTTCTTGACCCCAATGTATGGGCCCCAAATAAAGCAAGCATGGGCTAAATAAATTCTAATACCACTTTCAGTTCTTGGTTCCTATGATTCCTTTTCTTTATCTTAAATATGCAGATATAATGAAATTTCTAAGGAGGGGATTAAAATGAAAAATAAACAACAAAAGCCACTCTTCTCCCATTCTCCCCACCTACGCCATCCTAGCCAGCGCTAACACCAAACTTCTTCCACCTATCGCTAAAAGAGCTGGCCTTGATATAAGAAATGTAAAATGCGAATTTAATCATGTAAGGCACAAAGTGGCTAAGGTTTCCCACCGGGAAAGGCCCGAGGAGCCAGGATCACACCTGAACATCAGCATGAAGCCGAGCAGGTATGGGTGGGAGTGGGGGAGCCATCCTCCGCCCCCCGTCATTACCATCCCTTCCCTTCAAAGTGAAATGCCCCTCATTAGGCACAAAAAGTAGTGAAACCCTAATTAAGGAGTCTTTTCAAGGAGTCACACAGACCTAGCCTGCTACCATCTCCGATCTAAATCAGCCCACTCGTCTGGAGGGGATCACGAATGCCAAAATGTGGTCTGATTGGACCATCTCCTCCGCTTCCGTGGAGTGTATTGAGATGAACTGTCCAATTAGTTGGGGAAGCATCGGGCGCCTGTGAGCCTGTCTGGAGAGGATGGGGGTGTGGTTGGGGGCATCCTCTGCCCAGGGCTGAACACTCAGAGCCTATTAACAGAGGAGCAGGCACACTCGCTCCCAGGACCCAGGCTGAGGGAAAATGAACAGAAGAGGAAATTTCCCCTTCAAACCGATTGATTCTTCCCCAACAACAGGAAAATTGAGGCTGAAATGTCAGTGGAACTCCAGCTCATGAAAGGCTTTGGAGAAGGCTCTGGGGTAGACCAGGGGACACCTGCTAATGATAGGAGTTTTAAAGCCATTGCAGGCCTAGATTTTTATTATTTAAAAAACAAAAAAACCAAAAAAAACAGAATGACAATTTCCAAAATTGGAGGGGAAGACAGAAATGGTTAAGGTTTCTCTAAGATGGAATTTCTTGCTGAGCCAAACTGTCAAATTTTCATTATCTCCATTTCAAGGCCAGCATTTATTACCTTTCCAGTAACTATATATCTCCTGTAATGTTCGTACTGTGGTTTGCCTCTTAATTACCCGCAGAATTTGCATTTAAACCGAGTTAGAGTGCTGCCTCTATTCCGTGGCTTCCCATAGTTGTTTCCATGGTAACCGAAAGAGTCTCCTAGAGGCCGGGCTGGGATGTCTGCTTCAGCCGGTCTAGAAGCACCTCCCACCACTGAAGATCCCTCTTCACTTCACTGAAGAAAGTGAACTGAATGAATCAAATGGTCCAGTGACCCCTGTCGTATTTCTGTGGGAACTGCTGTCTGCAGGCAAGATTTCACTTCTTCGTTGAGCCCACACTAAGGATGGGGGTCGGGGTTGATATCTTGTCTTCTCAGACAGCTTGCCTCAGCTCCAGATTCTGTGGTCTGAGAGGGCCTGATGCCCGGTCCCCATTTTTGACCAGGAGTTCCCAACAGGGCTCCCAAGCACAGGCAACTTCTTGCCTGGACAAGATCTGGACAGAATGGTGGATCAAGATAGGGAAGTAGCTCGACTCTCGTCTGGTGCAAAGGGACTTCTCTCGTCTGGTGCAAAGGGACTTCTAAAGGCAGGCCTAGCAAGGAAGTCATGGCAGTAGAGTGCAAATTGCACTGAAAATCTAATCAGAGCTCCTGGACCCTGGCCTGACCCTGCAAACTTGAACTTGCTGGTTTACCCCTCCGAAGTTAAACAAATGTAAAAGAAAGGTAGATTTGCACCAGTGGCTTTCCTAGATCCCATCTGCAGTGGAAGACCATGTTTCTAAGGGTGATTTTTCTCAAGATATTTGAAAGAAACGAACAAAGGGGCCAAATAGTAATTCAGGAAAACAAGGGTTTCTTGGCCCAGCACATTCCACAAGGGAAGACATGCAAATCCCTGTGGGTTTGGTGACCCTAAACTCTCCGAGAAAGCTTGGAAACAGAGATTCTGTTTGCTCCTCCAAGGACCAGAGCCCAGCCCCTTAGTCAGCTCTGCTGAGCATCTCTGGGGTTGGATTGAGGAAAAGCACATCTCCAGAGTCTGAGACATGAGTTGTTATATACCATCTTATAAGGGGAAAAGCAACTCAGGTGAAAACATATAAGGAAACCCGCACATCATGTGGCCAACAAGAAATGATGAACATCTGGGATTCTAACTAGTTCTCCTTGATTAGACTGATAGTCAACTTTTCAGTGCAATAAAGTTCAGATGGGAAGAAGTAGGAAGGATTGCCAATCACTATGTCTCGATATTTATTAAAGGCCTTCCAAACAATCTCTTTCGTTGGATTAGAACATTTAATCTGGTTTGTCCTCAAGCTTGGCTGTAATTGAGCCTGTAATTAGGTTGCTTTTTAGTGTACAATTTTGTTTTCTCTTCTCATTGATGCTATGTTAAACATATTTCCATTACAAATTCTTCATTACAAATTCATTAGTGATTCAGGTGGAATGTCTCTGGTCACATTGGGTATATTGCATGTCCGGTCTGCGTAATCCCCTGGTGAGTCTCCTGGATGAGTTGGGCTGAGAGGGAGTGAGGTCCATGCACTTGTCAGAACCTGTTTTCCTCAGGCCCCAGTGTGGACCATGGAATGAGTTGTACTTATCTTCCAGGGCCTGCTTGGGCAGTAAATGTGGAGACAAGGCTTTCATTCACTGGAAATTAGATAAAGACCTGCCTGGCAAGCACCATTGCAGGAGATGGCTATGTGGGGTAGATTGGGGGAACCCCCAGGCCCTGGTAGTTGTAGAGACTGGGGGTCCCCTAAGTGATTGAGCAGCCTCAGACTTGGATCTGCCATTCTCAGTTCTTCTCTGTTAACATAACTACTTGAATATAAAGCTTTCACTAGGGTTTTCAACCCCCTAAGCTTTAGGCTTCAGGGTTCTAATGCATCACCTTAACAGCTTCCATTTTGGTTGGGACTTTAATGGAATTGAAATATATATATTGCCTTACTGAAGACTGAGAGACATAGCTACAGAGGATAACATCTTTCAGATTGTTTATTTTGTCTCACAAGTCACTTAACATTCTGGCCTCTGGAGGTGCATAGTCTGAGCCCCAGGGTATGTGTATGTTTCACATCTGTATGTGAGTGAACCACTTCCCAGCCTGTGACTGAGGGGTTCCCATGGACTTCCAAAGCTACAGTCAATTCCATTGTGTTAGTCAGGGTTCTCCAGAGAAACAGAACCAACAGAATATATACATAAATATTATGAGATTTATTATAGGAATTAGCTCAAGTAACCATGGGGATTTGCAAGTCCAAATTCCATAAGGCAGGCCACAAGTTGGGAACTCTGATGAAGGTTTTGATGAATTCCCCAGGAGAAGCTGGCTAGCTGAAGTAGAATTAGAAATAATTTTTTCAGACTACTGTTGCAATTGATCGCCATAGATGCAATCAACTGCCTAATGGTTTACGTCCTTGAAATACCCTCATAATTACAATCAGACAAGTGTTTGCTTGGTCAAACAACTGGATATCATAACCTGTCCCAGTTGACACATGAACTTCACCGTCACATCCATATTAGGGTTTGCCACTATCAATATCCCACACCTGATACCAATTTCTTTATTAACTTTTCTTCTTCCTGTTGCAATTAAGAGAAATGCAACTCAAAATGTCTTTAAAGAAAAGATGGGAAAGAATTTATTGGCTCATGTAACCAAGAGTACCAAGGAAGAGCTGACTCAGAATGGCTAGATCCACAGGCTCAAGTGAGGCCATTTGGAACAAATGTCTCATCTCCCAGCTCTCCTTCTCTATGTAATACCTTCATACTCAGATAGGCTCTCCATTTGAAGTGGCAAGATGGCAGCCACAGTTCCAAGCTTAAAGAACATCTTCCTCCCAGAAATAAATCAGACAAAACAGAAAGAAAGGAGCGGGAGTTGGATCATTTTTCTCATTGAAAGTCTTTTATGTGCTACTCAACTGGATCAAGTTGGGTTACAGGTCCATACTTGATCCAGTCACCATGTCCAATGGGATGAAGGATATTGAAAGGCTTAGGCATGATCCTTCTGGCAATTCCTGCCAGGTAGGCTGGGAATAAACTCACCTACACTACATGGGACAGATGAATGAGGGGGCTACAATAAGAGGTGTGTCTACTGCAATTTAATTTTTGTATTTCATCATTGTGAGAAAAGAGTTATATTCCCCCTGTACAAATGAGGCAATTGATGCTAAAGGTAGTAATATCATAAAATTATACATCTAAGAGATCATGACTTGAACTTGGGTCTGTCTAACTCCAAAGTCCGTGTTCCTGAAACTAAGTCCTTTTCCTCAGTTTTCCTCATGGCTACAGGGTGGAGCCTGAACTAAGAAATCTTTGAAAATTTATTCCTCAAAGCACACTAACTTTAATATTCTTAATCTGGCATGATGATGATGGTAAGGATTCCTTTAATTTGTAGGATGGTGTACATTTCAAACATTCATGTCATTTATTTTCTCACTTGGTGACTTAAGCAAGCCATGTATTTATGTCCCCATTTCTTTGATGCTAAGAGAGATGAAAACAATCTCCGTGGCACCGTGTTAGTAACGGGGAGAGCCAGGATTGAAACTGGGTCTCTTTCTTAAATTTCCAAGTCTTCCCAGCAATCTCCAAACTTTTGTTATCATGAATGTGTTTTTTTCTTTTTCTAAGCACAGAACTCCAGAGAAGCAGGATGAAACCCTAAGTATTCATAGTTCATTATATTTCCATTCATAGGTGCTGATGGAAAAAGCCATGAATTGTCTATAAGTAAGTAGACAAATATATATGAAGGTTTGCAAAACACTGTATTTGCATCTTCTATCACAGTAAGCACTCCAGCTCCCACCAGGCACCTCTGTTGGCCCTAGTTTATTTATTTATTTTTGTTCTCTGAAGGATTTCTGTAAGGCTTGAGGGGTGAGAGCTCTTGGCTTCCCCTCTTACCCAAGGGACACCTGTCTGGTTGCAGCTCCCCATTGGCCTGCACTTAGAGGAAGGATATGCCAACCTGATAGTCTGTTCCTGTGACAGTGATTGGCTTCTGCTTACTCATGGGTGAGGTCACCAATGCCAGGCAAGCTGCCAAGTGCCAAGGTCAGGGCAGTGGGAAAAGTCTGTCCGGGATGCACACAGCCAGGGGAGAACTTAAAAACAATGCCGAATTGTCTAAAAGTTGGTCTGCTTTTTATTACCACCATACTCTAGCATTTAAAAACCCAATATCAGTCAAAACCTTCTTTCCCATAGAGACAGATCGCTCCTGCCACCACCCTGACCTTTTATATGCCACTGCAGGTGGGTCAAGGCCAGATGGAATGCATAGAAATTCCCCAAGATCTGGGATTTACCAAAGCCAAAACCAGCTCTCATTCCACGTGCCGGGCCCTCCCCCAGCTTGCCCACAGTAGGCTGTTCTGAAGGGAAGGAGCCAGCTCAGCGGGGAGATTTCTACTGGTCTGTAATTGAAAACTGTCTGAGCTCCCCTTGGGGTGGTTGCCACTGCTGAGCAACTCTCAGCCAAAATGAGCCTGGCAGTAGGATCCCCAGGGGCAGCGTAATGACCCAGACTGTAAAGGCAGTTATTACCGCTGCAGCCCTGGAAAAGGAGAGAGAGAGAGCAAAACTGAGAGTGAGAGTGGGACTCTGAGTTGGGTTGAGTGGGCTTGCATGGAGGCCATGAGTCGGTGAGTCAGTGAGCAGGTGTGTGAGCACCTGGATGGCTAAATCATTGTCACTGGGAGAGAGAGAGGGAGAAAGAAGGAGAGAGGGTGGGGGGAGGGAGCAAGGGAGAAGGAGAGGGAGAGAAAGAGGGAGGGAAAGAGGGAGGGAAAGAGGGGTGGAAGATGTGATGGGCCACACTGTGGTCTGGTCCTACTGGCACTCCTGCAGAAAGTGCTCCTTTTCTTTGCCAACCCTTGGCCTTTCTCAGCAACCAGACCTCACTTGGATCGGGTACTTAGGATTCCTTATCCTATTCAGCTTTAGAGAATTGAAATTGCCAAGAGAAGAAAGCAGAGAAGAAAGAGTGGGAAACTGCAAAGAAAGTCTCTGGCTCTTTCAACCTTGGCATTTGTTTCTGCACTTTCTCTGTTCTCTTGCAACTTTTATTCCGTATGAATTGGCCTCAGCACCAAGCCCTGTGGCAGTGACGCTCACCCCCTCCCCGTCTCAACCTATACCCAGGGGCATGCGCAGAGCATCCTCGCACAGACCCAGAAATTGTGTCTGCACCCGAGCCCTATTGGCACAGGGCAGGGAGCCTTGCAAGGCCACACACCCCTTCACTTGGCAGACAAGGAGCTGGGTAATCAGCAAACAAGGGAGATATCTAGACAGGCATCTAGAGGGAGACCCTATGACGTTTGCTCTCTGGGGGCCCCTTGCTACTTTCTCTGACATTGGGGTGTCATGGTCTTGAGCCTTGGGGATCATCGCTGCATGGCTTCTTCAGTGCAACATTGGCTGGGCCTCTTTGATCTTGTGTTTCCTGAAATACCCATCTCTGTCCAAAGTTCATTTCTGTCTTAGCCTCTGTCCCAGAATTGGGTCTGAGAGAAATCGTTAGGTGTTTTCTGTGCTTGCAGATAGGGGGCATTTTCACTGCAATATCTGACAGCCACGCTAAGCCCGTGCATACCAGATCATCTCCATAGGAAACCCTGCCTTTGCTTCTGTGGGCTCCCCTGTGGTAGCCAGTCCGGGAAGCCCCTGTCTAAGAGGGGTCTCTCCCAGGAACAGCATCCTGGGCTGCCACGTTCCCTGGGCAGGTGCCTTCTGGGAAATGTCTCCCCTTGTGTCTGGGACTGTGGGGGTTTCCTCTATGGAATATCTGCATGTGCCGACTTTTAGGATTTATTAGGGAATCATGGTATCCTTGGATCATGGTGAAGGACATTGCTTGGCCATCGAACTGCCCAGCTCAGGTACGAAGGGCTCCCGGGCAAACGCTAAAAAGAGCAGAGGCTCAGCCACTCGAGGAGGAGATTGATGGCATCTGAAGACAAAGCAGTTGGCCTAGAACAAACATCCTGGGTGCAGCATTAAGGGGCTGCGTTGTGTGTAGAGAATTTAAAAAGAATACTAAAGCAGACTAAAAATCAGTCTACTTTGTATAATTGCCATGCTCCAGCAATTCTAAACAACTGCAGTAATAAAAATTTCTTCCCCCCACCAAAACTCATTTTGTAATCTCAGTTCTAAACAAATAATCTAATTATGGTTGAGTTTTTATTACTTGTCTTTTAATAAACACTATATTTAACACCGAAATTAGTTTAGAGAAACACCAGTTGTGTATTTGGCCCCAGCCCCCATAGACTCAGCTGCACGCAGTCATTTGGAAAGCAAGTTCTTAAAAGTTCGGAATCATATTTGCGCTTACTTCTAGAGCAATCATGTCTGCAACTCCTGTATCCTCTGTCCTCCTGTGTTTATACTGTAGATTAGACATTAACAGGATAACACGGTTATTGTAGAGGGAAACAAATGGAAATTGAGTTACTTCAATTTTGTCATTCGACATGAACCTTTGAAGTATGTATTTAAAACTTAAACCAGTGAAACAGCTATTTTCTACTTACTCCTCCAAATTCACAATTAGTTGAAATTCAGTACAAGATTTTTGCTATTATTTCTGACTACTATTGTCATCATGATTAATATTGGAAGCAATTTTCTGTAAAGAGGAGGGAAATGTTAAAGAAATGATCCAAGTATCAAATTTACTGCATGGTGACCTTCAGCTCCAGAGAAGCAGTCGACCTTGGGGCTTTAGAGTGACAGTGTGAAGGGAAAACATGCAAGTGTGTCTGGGTCAAATGTAAGCAGCTAATAGCAAGGATCTAGGCAGGAAACCTTGGATTCTGGCCTCCAGTAGCCCCTGCCCCCAGAAAAGTTCAGGGTCTGAGAATCAGATGATGGCCTGGATCTTGCCAGGCCAGAAAAAGTGGGGTCCACTTCTACGACACCAGGTCTAAGCAACTGCAGGACTCAGAAAAGGTTGCCATTCTCCAAGCAGAGTCACCTCCACGGAACCATCTCTCACCCTAGGGAAGGCAGAAGCTGAGGATCCACAACGAGACTCAGAGCCAGCCTCTGGGACACAGCGAGGACAGTTTAGCGACTTGGACTCCCTTTGTTTCGCTAAAGAAGTAAAACGTTCTTTCCCTGGCAGAAAGACAGACTGGGAGAATTCGTGTACTTTTGAGAGAGAGTCTGTCACCCAGAGTGGAATTACAAACTCATGAGAGTAAACATTGCTAAATATCTAGCCAGAGGTCAAATCTATCAAGTGCAAACCAGCCACCAAATGTAATGGTCCAAAGCTGATACTGGAAATAGGATGCTTCAGATATTGGAAAGAGAGTGGAGAGTTGGGCAGTAGAGCTTCAGGGAGATGATAGGGGAATCTGCAATACTGGGAAGGCATGTGTTTATTAGTTGGTGGCTGGCATATATGTGCAAATGCTTACGTGGTCTGTGAGAAAGCCAGATACCACCACTGGGCCCAGACAAAGTGAGGTCCTATAGACGGCTGTACACAAAGCACAAGGAAGTACAGCAAAGAGCATCAGTGCAACTTCATCTGGGGGTGGCTTCGAGGTGCACCTTAAAGATGAGGTGAATTTTTATTTGGGCAAGGAGAGGTTATGTATATTACAGAAGTTATGCATAGCAATGCTATTAAAAAAAGAAAAGGTAACATGGTCATATGAGATAACCTGAGTTAGATTTCAGGGAACTTCAAACATTCCTGCTGTATTTCAGGTGAGGGTGAGTGTCCACGGATGAAATGAAAATGCAAAGCTGCAGCTGGACCATGAGAGGCATCCCATGCTCCCTGCTGGAAGAGAGGGAATCTGGGAGGCTAGCCTCGGAACTCTGTGTTCTAGGTCGGTCCTCAGAGCGGGTGACTGACTCAGTATCCTGCCAGCTGGCTGCCCGGGGAACTGGGGCAGGACCGTTCCTGCAGGTGGGGAGATAAGAGGCTCAGCAGGAGAAGGCAAGGCAGGGGCCGGCTGGTTTCTGTAACAGCCTCTGTGGGGTGTAGTCTGTGAAACCAGACAGCAGCTCGTTAAAATACAGGTTGAATTAAGCTCCAGGCGTTATCTCCTTTATGTCCTCTGATCCAGGGTTAACTTTCTTCAATTACTGCAAGAGATAAGAAAAAGCCCAAATGAGAGAGAGGCAGAGGAGGCCAGCGACTCTTCACCTTACAAAGAAGGAAATGCGAAGGGAAGAAGTTGGGCCTCTGGGAAGTGGATTCACTCCTGAGCGAATTAAAATCCACAAATCGGCCAATCTCAAGGATGTGCTCATTATGTCTGCTTGACACCGGAATTCTCAGGGACCAGGACATCTACTGAGCACCTGCAGAGATCACCCAGGTAACCTCTGCCTCCTGAAAGCTTTCACTTAAAATTGATGTCTTCTAAAAAAAAAAATAACGTTTTTCTTATTATTCAAGAAATACACATTGTAAAATATTTAGAAAATAGGAAAAACTTTAAATCACCCACAATGCCTCACTTGGCAATAACATGTAAAGACTTTGGCTTTCATCTTTCCGATCTTTTTGCACACACTCTCCATACTACCTGTTTTGCCCATACTACCTGTTTAGATACCTGATTAATGAATTTTGTTAATAATCTATTCATTCGTCTATAGATCACTTACTGATGCCTCCTTTTTGTGCAGACCTGTCCTGGGCCTGGGAATGCCGTGGCGACTGGCAGGCCCCTGCCCTCCTGGAGGGTGCAGAGGGAGGCAGAAGACAGTGAAGAGAGAATCAGAGCTCATAATCAAGCGTTCTGATGGGAAGAAGGTGCTGGAATAGGGCAAAGGAGAGCTTGAACTGGGCTTCTTGAGCCAGTTGGCCTGAAACCTGAAGGTTTGAGCAGGTGACAGCCAGGAGAAGATGTTCCAGCAGCCATGGAGACCTTGGTTGGGATGGAGGGACTGGAAAGAGGGCAGCGTGGCTGGAGCAGGGAGATGATGGGAGTCAGAGACACAAGGGGAAGTGGGAGGGGGTGGGGACCAGGGCCTTGGAAGCTACATAATCATACACTTTTCCAAAAAGATGATTCTAATATGGGGAGTGTATACCATAAGAGGACAAATCAGAAGGAAAAAGAAAAATGGGACCATGTTGCAATCGTCCAGGCTACATGTGATGATGGCTTGACTGGGTTAGAAGCATCAGAGGCAGAAAGAAAAATGCAGCCTCTGAGATATGCTTCGTAGCATACCAAGTGTCTTTGCTAATGGGTGGGTTGTGAGTGGTCAGTTGTATCTTCAGAGGTTCTGAGCAAGTTGCTGATATTTGCCGATATGGATCAGGCTGGAGGAGGACTAACTTTGAGTCGATTTCTTTTGGAGGAAGATGGGTATGGGGAAATGCAGAGACCCATTTTGGGCAGGGGTTATTTGCAATGCTAGGAAACATCCCAGTGGGGGTTTCTAAGTAAACAATTGTCTGTGTGTCTGGAGTTCAGAGGTGAGCCCTAGACTGGAGCTGTGAATGGGGAATGCTTACCACTGCACTGTTGTTGGCACTGGATTTGGGGGACAGGGCTCAGCTGGGAACCCTCAACTGAGTTCTGCAATTGAGAAGAGAAGGAAAAGCCAACAAATAGACGTAGAAAATGGAGAGGCCAGTGGAACAGTGTGAGAACAAGATTTCACAGAGGCAGAAAGAGGGCAGTGTTCTACTTTTCATGTAATGAAATATTCTAAGCCTCAAATTTTAAAATCTTCCCAATGTTTTATTGAGTGGCTGAACCATAAATTATTGAAATATTATCCCCCAACACCTGGGTGGAAGGATATCTGGAATATTTACAACTCTTCGCTCTGGTAAATAAAGTTGAGGTGAACATGATGGCCGTAAACCTTTGGGCACATACATGAATCACTTTTAAGCAGGATTTCCAAAAGCAGAATTACAGAGTAAATATTAATATTAATAAAGACTTTACCACCTAATGTATGATATTTCTCTCACTACTTTTTCTAAAGACATTGAGAAAATAAATTAAATGGCATAATTTTCACTGGTAACGTGCTCATAGTCTAACAAAGACAATTTAGAAAGAACAAGAATGCCTTTATTTAATGCCTCTTGTTTCCCAGATGTTGTGAGTTAAATTTTTAGAACCTCTACCTTCTAAGTACAGCACTAAAATTCAAGGACCACCCCCCCAAATCATGGTTTGTTGTGAAGTCATAAAGATGTGAACTAATGTCTATTTCCACATTACTTTAGCTAACCTAAATTTCTCTAATAATTTATTTCAATTATTTTCCTTTTATCCATTTAGACTCTCTACATTGTCCCTTCTCATACAAGATACAGTCACATTTCAGTATCTTTTTCTAACTTTGGACAGCACATTCTTTTTTGTCTTTATCAGTCTCCTATCCTCACCTGCTTTTATCAATGACTTTGATTCTCATCAATTCCTTGATAAGGGCTCAACTCCATTCTGAGTCTGCTTTCTATACTGTGGAGTGCTAAGTGCTTCTCAAACCAATGTCACTAGGCAGGGAGAAACTACAGGCCCTCATAGAACAGCTGATCCATCTCTAGAAGTCTTCAGTGAAGAGTAGGATTGAATAAACAGTTTTGATAAATCAATACACACCTTGCAGATTAATAAATATAATAGCTATCACATAATAAGAACAATAATTTCTTCAAGGTCCCATGCTATGTGCTAATCAGTTTACATACACAAATACCAATCTAAGAATCAACATTGTAATATAAATGAAGTCTTCTTTTTGAGGTAAGGGAGGCCAGCTCTGCAATAAAAAAGCTATCTTCATTTTGAATGAGAAAAGTTAAGAGAAACAAAATATATTCTCCGAGGTATCCCTGGTTATTTGGGGCTAGAATTGAACTTAAGTCTTCCTGACCCCAAAGTCCAGGCAATTTATTATGGTACAAACTTGCTTGCATGTATACTGAAAATACCACTAACAGTCTTACCATAAAATTGTTAGAATTAAAAGAGAATTTTGAAATTTTAAGGTAATATGATCTCATTGAACATCCTTCAAATATTGGAATATTTTCCCATGAATAAGCATAGTAAAATGCCTATCACAGAACCTGGGAGAGAGTGAGAGAGACTGCTCACAATTAATATTTTGTAAATGAATGACTACAGCCACAATGGCAGAGCTATCACCTCAAAAGGGTACAGTCCATTTCCACTTGTGTATACCCTCTCTTTTTCACTTCCCTGCCGTAGTGCCCTTGGCTCTACCCTCTCTTTCTTTTGAAGGGAGCTGAGCAATATCTTGTGGCTCCGATGGTCCTTCACTGCTGCATCAAAGCCAACAAGCAACTTGCTGGGTGCTGTCCATAGAGCTCCTCAGGGACTTTAATGGGTTCACTTTGAGAGCAGCAACACCTCATTGCTGACGCAGACATTGTCCCCCAGTGGGACAGTGGACTGCAGGGGGGGTCAGCATGTATATCCCTGGTACTCATTCAGATGGAGGCTGGGTCATTTCGTGATGCTGTCTGGGTTTGCCATCAGGCTGCTCACTGCCAACAGTGTTCTCTTTCCAGGCGTGCAGTAGGATGGGCCATCAGGAGTTCGGAGCAAATGGGAAGCATATCATCTTGGTTGGCACATTTAATTATTATTTGAACACAGTGATTTTTCTTGCCTCTGACACAGCAGCTGGTAACATTCGAGACAGTAGCTGCTCTATCAGCCCTGGTCTCTGAATAACTGGAATGAGCAGCGATCCTCCAGTGGCCCTTGATGATGGGCACCTAGAAAAAATAAGTAGGAATCGTTATTGGAAGCTCAAGGTTTAGGGGCTGTTCGTTACTGCAGCCTGCCCTAGCCCATTCTATCTTTTCTCCTACCTCTTAGTGCCCTTGACATCCAGTCATGTCAACTCCGACTCTACTGACCTCTTCTCCAGGCCCCATCTTTCCTTTCCACAAACTTGTCTAGTGTGTGGCTGGAGGTGGGCCATGTTCCGCCCTGACTTTTTAATATTTTTTTGAATCCCTGTGTTCTTTGAGGGTTAGGCTTTTGAAACTTTAAAAGGCTATAATAACCCTTCACCGAGGCAAAAAATAACCCATGACATATCTTAAATGGTGAAAGCCAGGGAATAAAAGGTAGCATTGGAGGAAAGCAGCACACTGTTGAATATATTAAAATGTTGCTCCAGTCGAGGTACATCCTCCTGGGCCCCTGTAGAACCACTTTATTAAACTTTGCTTTTGTGCGGGGCTGTTTGATTAAGCTGAAGGACACTGTAAGGAGCAGCTCTGTGAAACTTATTATGGTGAGCACTGTCAGGATGTTGCTGAGGACGGTGTTTATTTTATCACCAACTGTCTTCTTTAGGAAGATACCCAGGAGCAATTCCAAACATGAAGAATAGATGTAATTTCAAGCAATTATTTTGTTTTTATGTTACGGACACCATGAGCTATGCAAGCAATTAGGTGGAAGCTGTCTATCCATCTTCCCACCATCATTAATCAATAAAGAGATCCTCAGCAAAGCCTATGGTGGGAGTAGACAGGGCTATTCCTGTTTTGTAGTGTTCAGAGCACTGGATAATCTTCTGGGCCAGAGCCAACAGGTCTTCAGCTCTTCCTTATGGGGAGGAAGGCTCTGTACTGCTCCTCAGCCACATAAATGGATTGATAGCGGCTGATTGGTCTAGCTGAGTGTGCCGGTTTGAATGTATTATGTCCTCCAGAAAAAGCCATATTCTTTGATGCAATCTTGTGGGGCAGACATTTTAGTGCTGATTAGATTGGAATTCTTTGAGTGTTTCCACGGAGATGCACCCCACCCAACTGTGGGTGATTACTCTGACTGGATAATTTCCATGGAGGTGTTGGCCTGCCCATTCAGGGTGGGTCTGAATTAAATTACTGGAGCAGTATATAAGATCAGACAGAAAGAGCAAGCTGCTACAGCCAAGAGGGACACTTTGAAGAATGCTATAGAACTGGGAGAGAAGCTTCAGCTTACAGAGACATTTTGGAGACGGCCTTGGAAAGCAGACTTTTGCTCCAGAGAGGCTAAGAGAGGACAAACGCCCCAAGAGCAACTAAGAGTGACATTTTTGAGGAGCTGAAGTCTAGAGAGGAACGTCCTGAGAGAAAGCCATTTTGAAACCAGAACTTTGGAGCAGACGCCAGCCACGTGCCTTCCCAGCTAACAGAGGTTTTCCGGACACCATTGGCCATCCTTCAGTGAAGGTACTCGATTGCTGATGTGTTACCTTGGACACTTTATGGCCTTAAGACTGTAACTGTGTAACCAAATAAACCCCCTTTTATAAAAGCCAATGCACCTCTGGTGTTTTGCATTCCGGTAGCATAAGCAAACGCTGAGGTTCAAGATTTGAGGATTCCCCTTATTGCAGTGTTGGATTGGCAATGAATTTAAAAACAATGCATTAGGAGATCCCAGGGATTGCCTGATGCAGCAGGTATCTAGCTTCAGTGGGAGTAAACACCCCTCAGAACTTTAAGGATCTCCGTCTTTAACTCCAGCATCAGCATAGCTGAGTGTGGTGGCTTTGTGATCATGGGTTGACTTGACCAGGCTGAACTACATTCCCCAGAATTCCCTTTCCTGTACGTTCCATTCGGGGTGGTCACAGGGGAGGTTCTTAGGAGATGCAGAGGCAGGAAGGAAGCAGAGGCATCGTGTGACACACACATTGAGCAATGGACTCAACCTAGAGACAGGTGCACCTGCCTGTGCACCTGCCTGTGGAGCCTCCTTCAGCTTCCTGGGCTGGGTATGGGTTTAGTTCCAGGATCAAGGGCCCTGGCTTCTGCAGGGCATGCATACTGCTGTGGTTCTGCTTCCAGCTGGTACACTGGGTGTTCCAGTTTGCTAATGCTGCAAAATACCAGAGATGGATTGGCTTTTATAAAGGGGGTTTATTTGGTTACACAGTTACAGTCTTAAGGCCGTAAAGTGTCCAAGGTAAGGCATCAACAATCGGGGACCTTCACTGGAGGATGGCCAACGGTGTCCGGAAAACCTCTGTTAGCTGGGAAGGCACGTGGTTAGCGTCTGCTCCAGAGTTCTGGTATCAAAATGGTTTTCTCCAAAATGTCAGTTTTCAATAGCCATCTTCAAAATGTCTCTGTAAGCTGCAGCCCCTCTTCAAAATGTTACTCTCAGTTGCTCTGCGGTCCTGTCTGCGAATTCCTTTATATGACTCCAGTGATCCAATTAACACCCACCCTGACTGGGCAGGGCAGCACCTCCGTGGAAATTATCCAATCAAACGTTTCACTCACAGTTGATTGAGTCACATCTCCATGGAAACACTCAATCAAAGGATTCCAATCTAATCAACACTAATACATCTGCCCCTACAAGACTGCATTAAAGAATATGGCTTTTTCTGGGGAACATAATATATTCAAACCGGCACACTGGGATTCATATAACACAGGGTAAGGAATCTGCAGAGCGTGGCTGCAGTGAGAGCTTCTTCTGTCCAGGCAATGTTCTATCTCTTCCAAAGGTGCCCATTCCCGACTCAGTCCTCACCTGCTAGTCAATAAATTCTCAAATATCCATTCATTCAGCAAATAGGTACTGAGCATCTAATACCTAACCTATCTCAGTCACATACCAGATTCTGAGAACACAGAGATGAATGATGCTGTCTCCACACTTGGGGTGTCAATACTTTACAGATAGCTGTTTGAACATAGTGGGAAGTAACAGAGAGAGACATGTTTTCTTGATGGAAAATAGGACAGAATGACTGCTACTTCCCAGAAAAGAACTTACTACAGGCAGGACTTCACAAGGAGCTAAGCAATGCTGGGCCTTAAGTGATGAGAGCACCAGACATTTAATATTTTCTGAAACAGAAGGAAAGTCAAGCAGTGCATGGTAATCCTGGTAAATGCAGTAGAGTACACAGAAAGAGCTCTGTGAAGCATGGTAAGAGGAGATGCTAAGCTCTCTTTTGTACATGTAGATTATCAGAAGCCAGTGGGACAACCAGTATGACAGCTGGGAGAATGGTCTCAGAGAGAGTGCGAGGCCAGAGGTGTAGATTTGGGGGCTCTCCACACAAAGGTGGGAGTTAAAGTCATGGGTAAGGTGGTCAATCCAAGAACACAGAATATTCCTGAGTTCCTTGCTCATGGCTCCAAGAATCCAGAATCTTCCTATTCATCCTCAACATCAACTTCCAATCCCAGACCTCATTGATTTTGTGTCTTGGTTTATCCTTCTCATCATATGCTCTTTGGCTATAGTGCCCTGAGTACGGATTGTCTCTGTGTTCCACTTGGAGATCACATGGGATCTTTCATTAGTGAGGTCCACCAGGCTCCATGGCCTGCACCTGCAGTAAAGTAGCAGGAAGTCCAGCCTACACTCCTGGGATACATTTATGAGCTTTATTTCATATTCATTTCAAGTTGGACACTGTCCCAATATTTTGGAACAGCTTCGGCAGCTCTCTTGCTCAACTCCCATGTAGAATTCATTGCACGTCCTCTTGATCGACCACCAAAATGTACTTTGCTGCCATAAAGCACCATTGCTGCCATCCTGGTCTTCATATTTCACTGGAACATTCCCACAGCCTCCTCACAGCTCTCCCTGCTTCCAAATCTGTGACCTTACAATTGACTCCCAACATTCCCTGATCATTTCCTCCACTGTTTAACACCATTGAGAGGCTTCCATTGCACTTACTATAAATCCAGTTCTTCACCTGGGCTTTCATTGTCTGGCTCCTGGTTCCTTCTCAAAAGCCATTGTGTGCCCTCTCACCCTGGAGTGCCCAAACCCTGCCAAGCTGTCTCCTTTTCTCTTCTTGGAGCCAACCAAGCCCCTTGTCACCCCAGGCCTTCACATGTGTTGGCTGCCCCTCTCTCAGCTCTTCAAAAGCTACTTCTTCTCATTCTTCAAATCTCAGCAAAAATCCTGCCTCCTCAGTCAAACTGTGTCCTTACAACTCAATCCAAAGGAATCTCATTCCTTTACTCAGTTGCACAGTCCCCGGTACCTGGCTTATTTCTACAGAACTACTCACAATCGGTAAATACCGTGTTTGTTCATGCGATTCCTGGTCAGTCTGCTGGGCCCCATACTCCTTAGTGAATTTGTGAGGACACATAGTGTCTTTTTCTCCTTTGTGTCCCCATTGCTTAGCTCACTGCCTGTGGCACGTGGAGCTGGTTGCTCAGAAATGGATGTTGTTTCTTCTGTTGTTGAGGTACAGCGGTGTGAGTGTGTGTGAGTGCATGTTTGTGTGTATGTGTATGAGTGTAGGAGAATAACCTTCCCCTACACTTGAGGAAGATGATTTGATTTGGTAATTTGTAGCCTACAAAGAGATGTCACTGTCCTAGGGAATAATATGTTCTTAACCATTTTGTGTTCTACCATTTTCATTTAGCTTTATTTCATATTTATTCCAAGTTGGACACTGTCCCAATATTTATTATTTGGAACAGCAACATAGTGTTTCTTTATGTTGATTTATCATCCTTCCTATTTGCTTGGTAATTGGATTATTTGCCAAGATTTCTTTCTTTCTATTTTCAATTGTATTTCTTTGAGTACTAAAAATTTTATTTATTTTTATTCAGGAGAATTTCTTTGGGATATAATCATGAAAGTGGAATTTCTGGGTCAAAACTGTGAACACTTTTAAAGGTCTTATTACATAGCAACCAATTTCTCCTTAGAAGGAGTGAACCAATTTGCAGTGTGAAAACAAATGTGCCCAAAACAGTGGGCATGTTTGCCCACTGGCTTATCAACATTGACTTGACACATTTTTGTCACTCTTAACCTTGTTTTGCTAATTTAAGTGTTTGGGGATACATTCTGGATAACTTATGGTTGTACAACTACATAAATTATAGTGTATTCTAAATCATATTGAAATCATTGTATATAGTTATTGCATTATATATTGATTAAAATGGGTGAATATTATGTTATGCAAATTATACCTCAATAAAAAATTTTTTTAAAGTTGGACAAAAGGTTTTTGGGGAAGAGACTATTTACATGGTCTCAAAATTTCACCCCACAGATTACTTATGAATTGCAAAGTAGAAAATGTATCTTTACAAAGGACAGATTTGGAATCATAACCTTAACTAAATAAAAACATCAGTAATGTGGGGGAAACCTGACATTATGTGTCTCCTAAACTGATGTTATATGAAGTTAATAAAATAATCTATGAAGTATTCTTGCCTAAATTGTTTAATTTCATTTAATCAAGGTTCTGTATCTAGATTCTAGGTTATAGGAAATAGAAAAGTTAAAAGTACGAGAAAAACTAAAGATGTGGGCCACTCTATAATAAAAATGTCCTCAATACTTCAAAATAGTCAATGTCATTAAAAAAAAAACACTGGATTTCTCTGTATTAAAAAAAAGTCTAGCAATCTGTTTATATTGATCAGATTTAGAATGGGGCTAAAAAAACTATAGAAGGCACTTTGGGGACAATTGAGATGTTAAATTTGGATTCAGTAGTAGATGAGATTTTGGAATTATAATTAATTTCCTTAAGTGTCAAATTGTTATTATCATTATATAGTAAACTGTCTTTATTCTTATACTTAAGACATTTTGGGTAAAATATTTAGGGATAAAGTGTCATAATATATGCAAATTCTTTTCAATTTTTTCAGCAAAACAAGTGGTGTGTATGTGTTTGTATATGAAGTTAAAGAAGAAACAGAACAGTGAATTTAGCTGAAGTCTATGAACATGTTCTTTGTGTGTTTTCTCCTGTTTGCTAAAAAATTATTCAAATAAGATTTGGAAAGTACTATTTTTTCAGAGTAAGCAATCCAATAAATTCCAAAGGAAAGAAAGAACCTAAGAAATTAAAAACAAAGTTGAGGTAACGTTGCTATAGAGATAAAGGATTTTGCTAACAAAATTTACAGTTGACACAGTAGTTCCACTTTTATTTTATTCACTATATTTTGCTATAATTGTCATATATGTTGCATCTACATATATTATAAACTCTGCAGACAACTGTATAAAATTTGCTTTAAATCCTTCTATATATTGCAAAGAAATTAAGATGAAATAATACTTTATATTTACCTATAGTAAGTGTTTTCCAATGGCACTTATTCCTTCTTGGAGATTCAAGGTTCCCTCTGGAATTCTTTCCTTTAGCCTGAAGAAATTCCTTTAGCACTTGTTATAGTGTGGGTCCAGGGCCAATGGAGATCCTTAACTTTATTTTATCTAAAAATGCATTTATTTCATGTAGGGGATTGAATTATGTCCCCTGCAAAAGACATGTTTAGGTCCCAACCCCTGGTCCTGTGAGTGTGGACCCATCTGCTAAATTAGACCTTTGAAGAAGTTATTAGAGAAGGCGTCCCCAAACTGAATGGGGGGGGGGCTTAATCCAATATGGCGGAAATCCTTGTAAGCAAAGGGAATTGAACATAGGAGAGAGAACCCATAGAGAGCAGTCAGACAGTGGAAATCAACGAAATCAGGAAGAGAAAAGAGAAGACGCCACCATGTGCATTGTCTTGTGACAGTAAAGCCAAGGACCATGGATGGCCAGCAGTCAGCCCCAGAATACACCATCTTTGGGGAGAAACAGTCACCTTGCTAACATCTCAGTTTTGGACTTTTTTTTTTTTTTTTTAATCATCATTTTATTGAGATATATTCACATACCACGCAGTCATACAAAACAAATTGTACTTTCGATTGTTTACAGTACCATTACATAGTTGTACATTCATCACCTAAATCAATCCCTCACACCTTCATTAGCACACACACAAAAATAACAAGAATAATAATTAGAGTGAAAAAGAGCAATTGAAGTAAAAAAGAACACTGGGTACCTTTGTCTGTTTGTTTCCTTCCCCTACTTTTCTACACATCCATCCATAAACTAGACAAAGTGGTGTTTGGTCCTTATGGCTTTCCCAATCCCATTGTCACCCCTCATAAGCTACATTTTTATACAACTGTCTTCGAGATTCATGGGTTCTGGGTTGTAGTTTGATAGTTTCAGGTATCCACCACCAGCTACCCCAATTCTTTAGAACCTAAAAAGGGTTGTCTAAAGTGTGCATAAGAGTGCCCACCAGAGTGACCTCTTGGCTCCTTTTGGAATCTCTCTGCCACTGAAGCTTATTTCATTTCCTTTCACATCCCCCTTTTGGTCAAGAAGATGTTCTCCGTCCCACGGTGCCAGGTCTACATTCCTCCCTGGGAGTCATATTCCACGTTGCCAGGGAGATTCACTTCCCTGGGTGTCTGATCCCACGTAGGGGGGAGGGCAGTGATTTCACCTTTCAAGTTGGCTTAGCCAGAGAGAGAGGGCCACATCTGAGCAACAAAGAGGCATTCAGGAGGAGACTCTTAGGCACAAATACAGGGAGGCCTAGCCTCTCCTTTGCAGCAACCGTCTTCCCAAGGGTAAAACTTATGGTAGAGGGCTCAACCCATCAAACCACCAGTCCCCTATGTCTGTGGTCATGTTAGCAACCATGGAGGTGGGGTAGGCGAATACCCCTGCATTCTCCACAGGCTCCTCAAGGGGGCACTACATCTTTTTTTTTTTTTTTTTTTCCCTTGTTTGTCTTTTTTCTTTTTTTAACTTTCCCTTCTTTTTTCAAATCACCTGTATGAAAAAAAAAGTTAAAAAGAAAACAAACATACAATAAAAGAGCATTTCAAAGAGACCATAGCAAGGGAGTAAGAAAAAGACAACTAACCTAAGATAACTGCTTAACTTCCAACATGTTCCTACTTTACCCCAAGAAAGTTACATAATATAGCAACATTTCAGTGAACTTGTTCCTACTACATCCATCAGAAATTAACAGACCATAGTCATTTCTGGGCATCCCCAGAACGTTAAATAGCTTATCTGTTCTTCTTGGATTATTGTTCCCCCTTCCTTAATTGCTCTCTACTGCTAGTTCCCCTACATTCTACATTATAAACCATTTGTTTAACATTTTTCAAAGTTCACATTAGTGGTAGCATATAATATTTCTCTTTTTGTGCCTGGCTTATTTCGCTCAGCATTATGTCTTCAAGGTTCATCCATGTTGTCATATGTTTCACCAGATCGTTCCTTCTTACTGCCGCGTAGTATTCCATCGTGTGTATATACCACATTTTATTTATCCACTCATCTGTTGAAGGACATTTGGGTTGTTTCCATCTCTTGGCAATTGTGAATAATGCTGCTATGAACATTGGCGTGCAGATATCTGTTCGTGTCACTGCTTTCCGATCTTCCGGGTATATACCGAGGAGTGCAATCGCTGGATCAAATGGTAGCTCTATATCTAGTTTTCTAAGGAACTGCCAGACTGACTTCCAGAGTGGCTGAACCATTATACAGTCCCACCAACAATGAATAAGAGTTCCAATTTCTCCACATCCCCTCCAGCATTTGTAGTTTCCTGTTTGTTTAATGGCAGCCATTCTAACCGGTGTTAGATGGTATCTCATTGTGGTCTTAATTTGCATCTCTCTAATAGCTAGTGAAGCTGAACATTTTTTCATGTGTTTCTTGGTCATTTGTATTTCCTCTTCAGAGAACTGTCTTTTCATATCTTTTGCCCATTTTATAATTGGGCTGTCTGTACTATTGTCATTGAGTTGTAGGATTTCTTTGTATATGCAAGATATCAGTCTTTTGTCAGATACATGGTTTCCAAAAATTTTTTCCCATTGAGTTGGCTGCCTCTTTACCTTTTTGAGAAATTCCTTTGAGGTGCAGAAACTTCTAAGCTTGAGGAGTTCCCATTTATCTATTTTCTCTTTTGTTGCTTGTGCTTTGGGTTGTAAAGTCTAGGAAGTGGCCTCCTAATACAAGGTCTTGAAGATGTTTTCCTACATTATCTTCTAGGAGTTTTATGGTACTTTCTTTTATATTGAGATCTTTGGTCCATTTTGAGTTAATTTTTGTGTAGGGGGTGAGGTAGGGGTCCTCTTTCATTCTTTTGGATATGGATATCCAACTCTCCCAGCCCCATTTGTTGAAAAGACCATTATGGCTCAGTTCGGTGACTTTGGGGGCCTTATCAAAGATCAGTCGGCCATAGATCTGAGGGTCTATCTCTGAATTCTCAATTCGATTCCATTGATCTATATGTCTATCTTTGTGCCAGTACCATGCTGTTTTGGCAACTGTGGCTTTATAATAAGCTTCAAAGTCAGGGAGTGTAAGTCCTCCCACTTCGTTTTTCTTTTTTAGAGTGTCTTTAGCAATTCGAGGCATCTTCCCTTTCCAAATAAATTTGATAACTAGCTTTTCCAAGTCTGCAAAGTAGGTTGTTGGAATTTTGATTGGGATTGCATTGAATCTGTAGATGAGTTTGGGTAGAATTGACATCTTAATGACATTTAGCCTTCCTATCCATGAACATGGAATATTTTTCCATCTTTTAAGGTCCCCTTCTATTTCTTTTAGTAGAGTTATGTAGTTTTCTTTGTATAGGTCTTTTACATCTTTGGTTAAGTTGATTCCTAGGTACTTGATTTTTTTTAGTTGCTATTGAAAATGGTATCTTTTTCTTGAGTGTCTCTTCAGTTTGTTCATTTCTAGCATATAGAAACATTACTGACTTATGTGCATTAATCTTGTATCCCGCTACTTTGCTAAATTTGTTTATTAGCTCTAGTAGGTGTATCGTTGATTTCTCAGGGTTTTCTAGATATAAGATCATATCATCTGCAAACAATGACAGTTTTACTTCTTCTTTTCCAATTTGGATGCCTTTTATTTCTTTGTCTTGCCGGATTGCCCTGGCTAGCACTTCCAGCACAATGTTGAATAACAGTGGTGACAGCGGGCATCCTTGTCTTGTTCCTGATCTTAGAGGGAAGGCTTTCAGTCTCTCACCATTGAGTACTATGCTGGCTGTGGGTTTTTCATATATGCTCTTTATCATGTTGAGGAAGTTTCCTTCAATTCCTACCTTTTGAAGTGTTTTTATCAAAAAGGGATGTTGGATTTTGTCAAATGCTTTTTCAGCATCTATTGAGATGATCAATTGATTTTTCCCTTTTGAGTTTTTAATGTGTTGTAATACATTGATTGTTTTTCTGATGTTGAACCATCCTTGCATGCCTGGAATGAACCCCACTTGGTCATGGTGTATGATTTTTTTAATGTGTCTTTGGATTCGATTTGCAAGTATTTTGTTGAGGATTTTTGCATCTATATTCATTAGGGAGATTGGCCGGTAGTTTTCCTTTTTTGTAGCATCTTTGCCTGGTTTTGGTATTAGATTGATGTTAGCTTCATAAAATGAGTTAGGTAGTGTTCCATTTTTTTCAATGTTTTGAAAGAGTTTGAGTAAGATTGGTGTCAGTTCTTTCTGGAAAGTTTGGTAGAATTCCCCTGTGAAGCCATCTGGCCCTGGGCATTTATTTGTGGGAAGATTTTTGATGACTGATTGGATCTCTTTGCTTGTGATGGGTTGGTTGAGGTCTTCTATTTCTTCTCTGGTCAGTCTAGGTTGTTCATATGTTTCCAGGAAATTGTCCATTTCTTCTACATTATCCAGTTTGTTGCCATACAGTTGTTCATAATATCCTCTTATAATTTTTTTAATTTCTTCAGGATCTGCAGTTATGTCACCTTTTTCATTCATTATTTTGTTTATATGGGTCTTCTCTCTTTTTGATTTTGTCAGTCTAGCTAGGGGCTTGTCAATCTTGTTGATCTTCTCAAAGAACCAACTTTTGGTGATATTTATCCTTTCTATTGTTTTTTTGTTCTCTATGTCATTTATTTCTGCTTTAATCCTTGTTATTTCTTTTCTTGTACTTGGTTTAGGATTGGTTTGCTGTTCATTTTCTAGCTTCTTCAGTTGATCCATTAGTTCTTTGATTTTGGCTCTTTCTTCCTTTTTAATATATGCGTTTAGTGCTATAAATTTCCCCCTTAGCACTGCTTTTGCTGCATCCCATAGGATTTGGTATGTTGTGTTCTCATTTTCATTCGTCTCTATATATTTAGCAATTTCTCTTGCTATTTCTTCTTTAACCCACTGATTGTTTAGGAGTGTGTTGTTTAACCTCCAGGTATTTGTGAATTTTCTAAGTCTCTGATGGTTATTGACTTCTAATTGTATTCCATTGTGGTCAGAGAATGTGCTTTGAATAATTTCAATCTTTTTAAATTTATTGAGGCTTGTTTTATGTCCCAGCATATGATCGATTCTGGAGAAAGTTCCGTGAGCACTAGAAAAGTATGTGTATCCTGGTGATTTGGGATGTAATGTCCTGTAGATGTCTGTTAAATCTAATTCATTTATCAGATTGTTTAGGTTTTCAGTTTCCTTATTGGTCTTCTGTCTGGTTGATCTATCTATAGGAGAGAGTGATGTGTTGAAGTCTCCCACAATTATTGTGGAAACATCAATTGCTTCCTTTAGTTTTGCCAATGTTTCTCTCATGTATTTTGTGGCACCTTGATTGGGTGCATAGACATTTACGATTGTTATTTCTTCTTGCTGAATTGCCCCTTTTATTAGTATGTAGTGGCCTTCTTTGTCTCTCAAAACATCCCTGCATTTGAAGTCTATTTTATCTGAGATTAATATTGCTACACCTGCTTTCTTTTGGCTGTAGCTTGCATGAAATATTTTTTTCCATCCTTTCACTTTCAATTTCTTTGTGTCCTTGTGTCTAAGATGAGTCTCTTGTATGCAACATATTGATGGTTCATTTTTTTTGATCCATTCTGCGAATCTATATCTTTTAATTGGGGAGTTTAATCCATTTACATTCAACGTTAAAACCGTGAAGGCATTTCTTGAATCGGCCATCTTATCCTTTGGATTATGTTTGCCATATTTTTCCCTCTCTCTATTAATATCCTTTATTGTACCCATACCGAATCTCTTTAGTACTGAACCTTTCTCCAAGTCTCTCTGTCCTGTCTTTGTTTCTCTGTCTGTAGGGCTCCCTTTAGTATCTCCAGTAGGGCAGGTCTCTTGTTAGCAAAGTCTCTCAGCATTTCTTTGTCTGTGAAAAATTTAAGCTCTCCCTCAAATTTGAAGGAGAGCTTTGCTGGATAAAGTATTCTTGGCTGGAAATTCCTCTCTCTCAGAATTTTAAATATATCGTGCCACTGCCTTCTCGCCTCCATGGTGGCTGCTGAGTAGTCACTACTTAGTCTTATGCTGTTCCTTTGTATGTGGTGAATTGCTTTTCTCTTGCTGCTTTCAGAACTTGCTCCTTCTCTTCTGTGTTTGATAGTGTGATCAGTATATGTCTCGGAGTGGGTTTTTTTGGATTTATTCTATTTGGAGTTCGCTGAGCATTTATGATTTGTGTATTTATGTTGTTTAGAAGATTTGGGAAGTTTTCCCCAACAATTTCTTTGAATACTCTTCCTAGACCTTTACCCTTTTCTTCCCCTTCTGGGACACCAATGAGTCTTATATTCGGACGTTTCATATTATCTATCATATCCCTGAGGTCCATTTCGAGTTTTTCAATTTTTTTCCCCATTCTTTCTTTTATGCTTTCATTTTCCATTCTGTCATCTTCCAGGTCACTGATTCGTTGTTCAACTTCCTCTAGTCTTGTACTATGAGTGTCCAGAATCTTTTTAATTTGGTCAACAGTTTCTTTAATTTCCATAAGATCATCCATTTTTTTTATTTAGTCTTGCAATGTCTTCTTTATGCTCTTCTAGGGTCTTCTTGATTTCCTTCATATCCCGTACTAGGGTCTCATTGTTCATCTTTAGTTCTTTGAGTAGCTGCTCTAGGTGTGTCTCTTCTGGTCTTTTGATTTGGGTGCTTGGGCTTGGGTTATCCATATCGTCTGGTTTTTTCATATGCTTTATAATTTTCTGTTGTTTTTGGCCTCGTGGCATTTGCTGTCCTTGATAGGGTTCTTTTAGGGTTTGTAGACCAGTTGAAGTCCTTATCTCTAATTTATCAGATCTACAGCTTCGTGGAGTACACTTTCTCTAACTAACCAGCAGGTGGCGTCTACGAGCCACCTGTTCTCCACAAGCCAGATCTCCCCTGCTTAGCCTTTTTGGTGAGTGGGGGAGTGAGTCTTGTGGGGCCCAATTGGAGTCCCAAGCTTGCGTGTGTAGTTGGTGTTGCCTGCCCTGTATGTGGGGCGTGTTTCTGGGCAGTCGGGGAGGGGGGGTGGCCCTAACAATCAAATCTCCCTGATGATCCTAGAGTTTTAAAGCTACTGCAATAGTCTAATCCTTCAGTTCAGTCCTGCCACAGTTTGTCTCTGCCACTGACCCACAAGTCTTTGGTATTGGCGTATGGCTCCTGAGACTTGCAAGTGGGCCCCTCTTCCAGGCTGTGCACCCCGGGTCCTCTGTTGAGGGATGACTGTGCTATGTCACAGGTGAGTGCCGTCCCCCCAGGGCAGTTCTGGGCTGCTGGGCTGTGTTAGGAGGCTCCCAGTCTGCTCAAATGATGGCTGAATGGGGCTCTGTTAATTCACACTGCTCCCCCCTTCCCAGCTCTGGGACATTCAGCTGAGGTTGCAGGGAAGGCTAATGTCCACGCCCAGTTTTGTGGTGTGTGCCTGTTATTTGAAGCACTTCCGTCACACTGGGTTGTCTGGGGCAGCTCTGGGCTATGGGGCTGGCGATGGGCAGGAGTGTTTCCTGTCCACCAGGATGGTGGCTGTGAGCGGACACCCCCCTTTTCTTGGGAAGTTGTGTTGTTTAGTGAATTTTCTCAGCCACTGGATTATTGCCTTTTGTCTCAGAGCTCTCTTAGTTCTGCTCTTGACTTGACGTGCCCAAATTTCAATTCTTTGAAGCTTTCTGTATTGAGCTTCTTAGAGTAATTGTTTTAGAAAAAGCAAAAAGGATTTAAAAAAAAAAAAAAAAAAAAAAAAAAAAAAACGGCCCTCCTCAGAGATCTAATGGGTTATTGAAATGCTAATAGACAAAGCAACCAGGGCCATTAAGGAAAGGTGCCCAGGGCAGAGAGATCAGCCTTGCTTCGGGATTTGCATATGCGCCTCAAGGCCTGATCTCCGCCCTTCCCCTTTCTGTGTTCACCAGAACTCCAAAAATCCTCTGCTTTTACTTTGGAGCTTCTCGTGTTGTTTTCCTTCTATGCCCGTCTCCTCTCTGCTGGGCTGGCTGCTCTCAGAGTCTCTGGTGTCTGGCCTCAGTCTATCTATGGTTGGAGTTTGAATCAGTAGAATGAGTTTCCGATAAGAGCAGCCACTGCAATTCTCCCTTCTCCTTCCTGGAGCTGACAGCCCCTCCTCCCCCGGGACTGAGCCTGGCAGGGAGGGGCGCGGGTCCCCTGGCCGCAAAAACTTACAGATTTCGCTGATCTCAGCAGTTCCACGTTTTCATGAGTGTTGTATGAAGTATGCCCAAAGACAGATTGCTCTGTGGTGTCCAGTCCACGCAGTTCCTGGCTTTTTACCTACTTTCCTGGAGGAGTAACTAAAACATACAGCTCACCAGTCTGCCATCTTGCCCCGCCTCAGTTTTGGACTTTTTGCAGCCTTAAAGCCATGAGCCAATACATTCCCATTGTTTAAGCTGACCCACTGTATGGTATTTGTTTCAGCAGCCAGGAAACTAAAATATTTCATGTTCACTTTTAAAAGATACAGAATTTTGGAATGAGTTTATTTTTCTCTCAGAACTTTGAAGATGTTTTCACTGTCTTTTAAAGTTAATGGTTTTTGATGAGAAGACAATGGTCATCCAAATCATTATTCTTCTGTATGCAGTTTTTTTTTTTCTGGGTTCCTTTAAAATTTGCTCTTTCTTTTTGGTTTCATGAAGTTAACTATGATGTGCCTAAGAATGTGAGTGTGTTTGTGTGTATGCGTGCATGTGTGTGTGTGTGTGTGTGTGTGTTTAAAATCCTACCTGGAGTTCATTGAACTTGTTCAATTTGTAAATTTATGCTCTCACACTTTGACTATCACTCAGAAGCAGATGGAACAACCCCTGCCCGAGACGGTTCAAAGGTCAAGCTTTCTAATGCTGACAACACCAAGAAGGCATGAAAAGATTTATTACTCACATCATGAGGCTTTCTAGGGTGATCAGGGCAGGCTTCTTCCCAAGCAGGTTTAGCTTGAGAGAGCAGGGAAAGGGAGCTAGCTAGGGATTCTTATCGTGGTTAGGAGTTAGGCCAGGGTGAGGGTTCCTACATGTAATCTGGGGCTTGCACCGTTTGATCTCCCAGCTGGCACAGAAGGAAGGTGCACTCAGACTTTCTTATCTGCTTGTCCAGATGTGGGACAGAAAGGAAAATGGAAGTATGGGGCTTAAAAACTGTTGGTAAACATGAAAAACAGAGTCAGACACCATATTACATATAACTAAAACCGGAAAACTTTTAGAAGTTATATATTTATGTACATTTTCTGCTGCAATCTTTTTCTCTTCTTCTCTCAATTGTATTTTTTTTCTCTTTGGTTTATAGATCGATAGTTTTTACTTATCTATCTTAAATTTCATTAATTTCTCTCTTTTGTCACCTCTGTTCTGATGATGAGCCCATGCAGAGGGTTTTAAATACAAGATGTTACATTTTTCAGTTACAAAATTTCTATGTGGTTCTTTTTTTGTGGTTTCTATTTCTCTAATTATATTTTCTAACTTTTTATTCATAGGAGCGCATTTTCTTTTAGCTATTATGGCATAGTTACTACATATTTAATGTCTATATACCTAACCTTGGTGCCCTAAAATATATGAGGAAAAACTGAAGGGAGAAATTGACACTTCTAAAATAATAGTTGGAGACTTCAATACACTGCTCTCATCAATAGATAGAACATCTAGTCAGGGGATCAATGAGGAAATAGAACTTGAATAATATGATAAATGAGCTAGAACTAACAGACGTACACAGAACATTTCACCCCAGAACAGCAAGATATACACTCTTCTCAAGGGCTCTTTTGTCATTCTCCAGGATAGACCACATGTTGGGTCACAAAACGAATCTCAATAAATTTAAAAAGATTGAAATTATACAACCATTTTCTTTGACCATATTGGAATGATGCTGGAAATCAATATCAGGTAGAGAACTGGAAAATTCACAATTAAATGGAAGTTAAACAACACACTCTTAAAATGATCTGTGGGTCAAAAAAGACAATGCAAGAGAAATCAGTCGATTCCTCAAGATAAATGAAAACAAGAAGACAAAATATTAAAACTTACAGGATTCAGCAAAGGCAGGACTGAGAAGGAAATTTATAGTCCTAAATGTAACTCCTGGGAATGAACCTGGACCTGGCATCATGGGACTGAGAAAGTCTTCTTGACAAAAAGGGGGAAGAGAAATGAAACAAAATAAAGTTTCAGTGACTGAGAGATTTCAAATAGAGTTGAGAGGTCATTCTAGAGGCTATTTTTATGCATTATACAGACACCTCTTTTTAGTTTGTAGTGTATTAGAATAGCTAGAAGGAAATAACCTGAAACTGTTGAACTGCAACCCAGTAGCCTTGATTCTTGAAGACAACTGTATAACTATATAGCTTATACAGTGTGACTGTGATTGTGAAAACCTTGTGGCTCACACTCCCTTTTACCCAGTATATGGACAGATGAGTAGAAAAATGGGGACAAAAATTAAATGAACAATAGGGGGAATGGGGGGGATGGGATGCTTTGGGTGTTCTTCTTTACTTGTATTTTTATTCTTGTTTTTATTATTATTTTTTGGAGTAATGAAAATGTTCAAAAATTGATTTTGGTGACAAATACACAACAAAATGATGGTACTTGAACAATTGATTGTATACTGTGGATGACTGTGTAGTATGTGAGTAGATATCAATAAAACTGAATTTAAAAATGAGTGCAATATACCTCAAATAAATATTTTAAATATATGAGAATAAAAAATTAAGGACTTAACTACACACCTGGAGGAACTAGAAAAAGAACATCAAACTAGTCCCGAAGCAAGTAGGAGGAGAGAACAAAAATGAGAGATGAAATGAATGAAATTGGGAAAAAAAAACAGACAATTAATTAAACCAAAATTTCGTTCTTTGAGATCAATAAAATGACAAACACTTAGCTAGACTGACAAAGAAAAAAATGCAAATAATTAAAATCAGAAATGAGAGAGAGGGTCATTACTACTGACCTCACAGAAATAAAAAGGATCATAAGAGGATACTATGAACAATTATATTAGACAATTTAGATGAAATGGACAAATTCATAGAAACACACCAACAAACTACACTGAATCTAGAAGAAATAGACAGCCTCAACATACCTATTACAAATATAAAGATTGTATCAGCCATCAAAAACCTCCCAACAAAGTAAAGCCCAGGACCAGATGGCTTCACAGGTGAATACTACCAATCATTCCAAGAATTAATAATAATCCTGCTCAAAGTTTCCAAAATATTAAAGAGGAGGGAACACTCCCTAACTCAACCTTTGAGGCTGACATCACCCAAATACCAAAGCCTGATAAAGATACTACAGGAAAAGAAAATTATAGACCAATTTATCTAATGAATATAGATAGAAAACTTCTCAACAAAATACTTTCAAGTCCAATCCAATAGCACATTAAAACAATTATACGCCATGATCAATTGGGTTTTATTCCAGGTTTGCAAGTTTGGCTCAACACAGAAAATCAATTAATGTAATACATCACATTAACAAATCAAAAGGGAAAACCATATGATCATCTTGATTCATGCAGAAAAGACATTTGACAAAATCCAGCATCATTTCTTAATAAAAACATCTTGAAAAATAGGAATAGAAGGAAACATCCTTAACATGATAAAAAGAATATATATATATCACTCCCTCAGCTAACATCTTACTCATTGGTAAAGACTGATAGCTTTCCCTCCAAGATCTGGAAAGAGACAAGGATGCCCACTGTCATCACTGTTTTTCAACATTGTGCTAGAAGTTTTAGCTAGAGCAGTTAGGCAATAAAAAGAAATAAAGGACTTCCAAATTGGAAAGAAAGAAGAAAAACTTCCACCATTTGCTGGATGACATGATCCTATACATAGAAAGTCCCAGAAAATCTACAACAAAGCTACTAGAGCTAATATATGAGTTCAGCAAAGTGATGGGATACAAGATCAGCACACAAAAATCAGTAGAATTTCTATACATTCGTTGCACAATCTGAAAAGAAAATCAAGAAAAAATCCATTTACAGTATCAACTAAAAGAATCAAATATCTAGGAATAAATTTAACCAAGGATGTAAAGGGTTCATACACAGAAAGTACAAAACACTGCCAAAAGAAATCAAATAAGACCTGAATAAATGTAAAGACATTCCATGTTCATGAATTGGAAAACAAAATATCATTAAGATGTTAATTCTACCCAAATTGATTTACAGATTCAATGCAATCTCAATCAAAATCCCAATAGCTTACTTCCCAAAAATGGATAAGTCAATTATCGAATTCATTTGCAAGGGCAAGGGGCTCCCAAATAGCCAAAAACATTGAAATAGGAGAATAAAGTTGGAGGACTCACACTTCATAACTTATATAAAGCATATTAGAAAGCTACAATGGTCAAAACAGCATGGCATGGTACTGGCATAAAGATAGATATACTATCCAATGGAATAGAATTGAGAATTTAGAAATAGACCCTCACATCTATGGCCAATTGATACTTGACAAGGCTGTCAAGTCCACTCAACTGGGAAAGAATAGTCTCTCAACAAATGGTGCTTAGAAAACTGGATATCCATTTGAAAAAGAATAAAAGGGGACCTATATCTCACATCTTGTGCAATAAATGAACTCAAAATGGATCAAAGATCAAAATATAAGAGCCAGGACGTAAAACTCCTGAGAGAAAATATAGGGAAGCATTTCAAGATCTTGTAATAGGCAATGGTTAATTAGACTTTACACCTAAAGTACAAGTAATAAAAGAAAAAATATATAAAAAGAGCTTCTCAAAATTAAATACTTTTGCATGTCAAAGAGCTTTGTCAAGAAGGTGAAAAGGCAATCTATCAATGGAAGAAAATATTTGGAAACCACATATCTGATAAGGGGTTAATATCCAGAATACATAAAGAAATCTTACAACTCAACAATAAAAAGAAAAACAACTCAATTTATAAAATGGGCAAAAGACTTAAACAGACGTTTCTCCAAAAAGGAAATACAAATGGCTAAAAGGTACATGAAAAGATGCTCAACATCACTAGTCATTAGGGAAATGCAAATCAAAACCACAATGAGATATCGTTTCACACCTACTAGAATGGCCATGATTAAAAAATAACATAAAATTAAAGTGTTGCAGAGGATGTGGAGAAATAGAAACACTCATTCATTGCTGGTGGTAATGTAAAATGGTGTAGCCACTGAGGAAGACGGTTAGATGGATCCTCAGGAAGCCAAGTAGAGAATTGCCATATGATCCAGCAATCCCACTACTAGAAGAACTGAAAGCAGGGACTCAGGCATTTGTACACTGATGTCCATAGCAGCATTATTCACAATTGCTAAAAGATGGAAGCAACCCAAGTGTCTATCAACCGATGAATGGATAAACAACATGTGGTGTATACACATGATGGAATATTATTCAGCTATAGGAAGAAATGACGTCCTGATGCATGCAAAAACCTGGATGAAACTTGAGGACATTATGTTTAGTGAAATGAGCCAAACAAAAAAGCAGAAATATTGTATGATCTTATAGTTGTGAACTAATTATAATAAGCAAACTCATAGTGTTAGAATCTAGAATATAATTTACCAGGAGATAGACTGTGGATAGTGAATGGGGAGCTGATGATTAATTTGTACAGAAGTTCTATTTAGGCTGATGGTAAATATTTGGAAAGGATGTGGTGATGGTAGTACATTATCATGAATGTAACCAATAAGCACCCCATTAGACAGGTGGATGTGGTTAAAAGAGGATGTATATATCACTAGAATAAAAATTAAAAGATAAAACATAAAACTGTACAACACAATGGACTATAGATAATAGTACAAGTATAAGAAAGTTCTTTCATGGATTATAACAAATGTGTTATACTAATACAAGGTGGAAATAATAGAGTGGTATATGTGGAAAAAAGATACATCTAATGTAAATTATGTATCATAGAATAATTTCAATAATCACTCATCTAATGTAACACATATTAAAAAATAGTACAATTATTTAAGAAGTACTATCAGTAGCAACAAATATTCCACACCAGTGCAAGTTGCTGGTGGTAGGGTTAGTGAACTGGAGTCCTGTATTTTATGCATGATTGTTTTGTAATCTCACAACTTCTCTAATAGAAAAAAAGAAAATGAACACATGAATCACCTCAAAACTTTCTTCATACTCCCCTGTAATACCTCCTTCCTGTTCCTACTAGTCACTTGCCTCAAGCTCTCTGTCACTATTTATTTCTGTCACTGATCTGCTTCATGTCACTGTTTTTTAGTTTATATTTAATAGAATTTTATATTAATGGAATAATACATCATGTACTGTTTTTCACCCAGCTTCTTTCACTCAACATAATTATTTTGACATTCACCAATGTTATTGTTTGTTTTAATAATTAATTTCTTTGTATTGCTTAGTAATATTCCACTGCATGGATGTTCAACAATTTGTTTATTTATTGACCTAATGGACATTTAAGTTATTTCCACTTTGTTGGCTGTAACGAATAAAGCTATGAACACTTTTGTCAAAAGACACATGCTTTCATTTATCTTAAGTAAATATTCAGGGTGGGAATTGCTGAATCATGTGGCAGGGGTATATTTAATTTTTGAGACAATGCCAAACTTTATTCTGCTAATTTGGGGCTTTATATCCTCTACTTTTCTTCTAATTTCCTAAAGTGGAAATTGAAGTCATTGATTTAAGACTTCTCTTTTTCTAACATAGGTGCTTAGTGCTATAAATTTCTTTCTTAGCACTGCTTAAGCAGTATCACATGAATTTTGATATGTTGCATTTTAATTTTCATTAAGTTCAAAATGGTTTCTAATTTCCCATTTGACTTATTCACTATTTGGAAGTGACTTACTTAATGTCCAAATATTTGGAGATTTTCCAGATAGCCTTTTGTTACAGATTTCAAATTTAATTCCACTGTGGTCAGAGAACATACTTTGCATGATTGAATCATTTTTAATCTATCAACTGGCTTTATTGCCCATAATACACTCTATCTTCGTCAATATCTCACGTGTACTTGAAAAGAATATGCATGTCACTGCTGTGGGGTGGAGTCAAATTAGGTAAAATTGTTGCTGTTTTTCAAGTCTTCCGTATTCTGACTGAATTTCTGTCTAATTGTTCTATCAATTATTGAGAGAAAGGTGTTGAAATCTCTGACTATAATCATGATTTGTCGATCTTTCCTTACTGTTCTATTGGTTTATGCTTCATTTATTTTGATGCTCTTTTATTACATATATAAATATTTAGGATCAGAATTTTTTCTTGATGACTCCTTTATCATGATGTAATAAATTTACTTATCCCTGGTAGTATTCTTTGCTTGGAATATACTTTGTCTAATATATTTATTAATATAGAGGAATATTTATATTAATATTAGCTTTAACACAATATGTTTTTCATCCCTTTACTTTTACTCTATTTCTACCATTATTTTTAGGTTTTTTTTTTTGGAGGCAACATATATTTCAGTCTTGCATTTTCATTCACTCTGATGTTCACGGCTCTCTATTTTTTGGTGAGGGGAGTTGATTTCTAAACCAATTAAACTGAATGGGTTTATTGATAAATTTAGGGTTAAAATTGCCACATTGTTATTTGTTCTGCATGTGTGCAAGCTATTTTTTAATTCCCTTTCCTCTTTCTCTTCCACTTTTGGATGAATTGAATACTGTGTGATTAAATGTGTCCCCTTTGCTGTCTTACTAGCTACAACTATTTTTGTTATTCTATGGTTTGCTCTGGAGTTTACAGCAGACATCATTCCCGTAATCACAGTCTACCCTCAAGTGACATACAATTTCATATATAGTTTACAAAGTTAACAAGAGCCTACTTCCATTTTTCCACTCAGTTTTTTCCTATTTTTTGTCATTCATTTATCTACTACCTATGTTATAAAACTCACACTATGTTGTTATTATATTTGTTTGAACAGTCAGTTATCATGTAAAGAGATTTAAATGATAAGAAATTGCTTTTTGTGTTGACCCACATAGTAACCATTTTTTGGCTTTCCTTGATCCTTTACACAGATCCTTATTTTAATCTGGTATTTTCCTTTTGGCAAAGTGTCTTCCTTTAACAGTTTTTGTAGCGTAGGTTTGTTGGTGATGAATTCCTTCAGCTTTTGTATGTATGAAAAGATATATTGTTTCTGTTTTATTTTTAAAGGATATTTTCCAAGGGTACAGAATTCTAGTGACTGATTTTTTTCTTCCTTCTAACGTTTTAAAGATTTTAAACATAAGAAACCTGTGGCCATCCTTATCTTTGTACTTCTGGACTTTAACTGTATTTTTTTTTCTTGGCTGCTTTTATGATTTTTTGTTTATTACTAGTTTTAAGCAGTGATAATCTATCTGTCTGTCTCTATCTACCTATCTATCTATCTATCTATCTATCTATCTATCTATCTATCTCTTACCTATCGTAATTTATTATCTACCACCCAGGTATCTACCTATTTACCTAGCTATCCACCTATCTGTCTGTCTTTGATTATCTTTACTTATTTCTCTATCACTTTCTTTCTGATCATTTGTACTTCTTTATTTTATTTTTCTGCTCTTGGATATTTTCATTCCTTTCTTCCATGCTTCCCTTATTATATAAAGCCAATTTCCTTTAGGCACCTTTTAATTTAGGATTCACTGATAAAATGATACTGAACTATTGTTATTCACATCCACAAAAACAATATTTTTAAATTATTATAGTGTTTTAATATGTTTTTATGTCAGATCAACTTTTTTCTTCCTTCTTCAAAAAAATACTGTATAATTTTGCACCGTTTCTCTTCCAAATACATTTTAGAATCAAATTATTGGATCCAAAACAATTTCTTTTGGGACTTTTATTGTGATTAAAATAGTGCTGTCAAACAGTAAGTAGAAAATTGACATCTTTAAAATACTAAGGCTTAAATGGATCAGTTTAATGTAAAATGTTAACAATAGGGGAAACTGTATGTGGAGTATTTGGAAACTCAGTATTATTTTTTCAACTTTCTTGTAAATTGAAAACCATTGTAAAATAAATAGCTTATTTTAAAAATACTGAGGCTTTTCATCTTGAACACCATATATATATATATAATATTTTTGGCGTTTCTTTGATATATTTCAATAAGATTCATGACTTCTGTACATTTCTGCTCAGTGTTTTTCCTAAATCTTCTCTTGGTACTGTACATGACTATTCTTTCAAATGTCTGTGTGTTTTTTTTTAACTACTTCTAGAATATGAGAAAACTCCCAATTTTTGTCTATTGAGCTTCTGCCTGGCCTCTTCTAGAAGCTTAAAAATTAGTTACACTAACTTTCTAGCTAACTGTCTTGGACTTTCCTGCTACACAATCAAGTTATCTGCAAATAATGACATATTGCCCCTATGTGTTATAATGTTTACACCTCCTTTTTATTTTTTATTACATTAGCTAAAACTTCCAATATATTGCTGAACAGCTCTACTACATTTTTGTCTTATTCCCGACATTAATGGAAACACATGTAACCATCTCACTTAAGTGGCTGCTCAATATTAGCCCATAGATAGTGTTTAATATGTAGCTAATCTCCCTTCATCACTGCCTGTTTTGTATGAATATAGAGCTTGATCCAATACCTTTCAAAATCTAGTGAGGCTATCCTTGATGTTCTCTTTTTGATTTGTTAAAATGAATCCCCATAATGGATTTCTTAGTGTTGAATCATTCTTGCATACTTGTAATTCCAGATTAGGTATGCTACTATTGTTCTTTAATAACAGAATGTCTGAAGGTTTCCATTTGCTGATGTGTGTTCTAAGAGCTTTTTTGGTTTTTTGATTTTTATATCTACAATCAGTTGTGAGATTGCCCCATACTTTGGTGTGTATTTATGGTTTGTGTCTTTTTCTATTTGATTTCTAAGTTCCATCCTTTAAAAAATAAGCATTATCTTGTATAGTTTATATACAATAAAATACACCAGTTTTAATTGGATAATTTGATAGGCTTTGACAAATGTAAACAGTTGTGTGAACATTGTGAAAATCAATATATGAAATATTTCTATTTTTCCCAAAGTTTTCTTCATACCTCTTTGCAGTCAACACCCTATGAACCCCATCCCTAGGTAACTCCTGATCTGTGTTCTGTCACCACAGTTTTGTCTTTTCTAGTATTTTGTATAAATGGGATCACACAGAATATAGTTGTTTGTCCCCGGTTTCTTTCATTTAGAATAAGCCTTTTGAGAGTGATTCATGTAATCACATGTGTCATTAGTCCATTCGTTTTTATTACCTGGATATGCCACCATTTGTTTCTCTATCTACTTGTTGAATAAGTAATTGAGTTATTTCCAGTTTAGGGTTATTTTCAATAAAGCATCTACGGATATTTGCATTCAGGCTTCTGTATGGACATAAATTTTCATTTATTTTGGATAAATAAATACCTGGGAGTGGAATTGCTGGGTGTCTCCAGCACATATGGAACTTTATAAGAAACTGTCAAACTTTAATTCCATCAGCAACAACTTAAAGTGCCAGTTACCGTAGGTCATTTTCAACACTTGATATTGTCACTCTTTTTAATTTTAACAATTCTAGTGAGTGAGTATTAGTAGTGCTTATTGTGATTGTAATTTGCATTTCTCTAAGGGAATGCAAACTGGTGAAATTTCTATTCAAATATTTTACTTTTTTGTTTTAGTTGAATCTCCTTTATATAGCCCATTTAATAGATACTTTTTTTACACATATTTTCTCCTAAGCTGTGACTTGTCTTTTCATTATTTTACTATGACTTTAGAAAGGAAAAGTAAACCCAAGTCACAAAAAATTTCTCCTCTATTTTCTTCTAAATGTTTATAGATTTAGATTATATATTTACATCTTAGTGAACTTGGTCAGGCAAAGATTTGTTGGATAAGACACCAAAAGCATGAACATAAATACAAAGGGAAAAATACATCAGACTTCTCCTTAGAAACAATGCAATCCAGAAGACAGCAGAGAAATATTTTAATGTACTGAAAGAACAAAACAAAAATGTCAACCTAGAAGTCTAAACCCAACAAAGACATCCTTTAAAAATGAAGGTAAAATAGACTTTTTAGACATAGAAAAGATGAAAGAATTTATCCCAAGCAGACCTACACTATAAGAAATGTTAATAGGAGTCCTTCACATAGAAGGAAAAATATATGAAATAAATGGATATCAGATCTACATAAAATAATGAATATCATGGGAAATGGTCAAATATGTGTGTAAATGTAAATTTTTTTCTTGGTTTATAAAGTCTATTTATGAATTATTGACTATTTAAAGCAATGAAAAATATGTAGTTTATAACACGTGTAGAAGTAGATTGCAGAATGGCTAGGCCAGGGGGACAGAAGTATGTCACTGTAAGGTTCTTATGCAATACGTTAAGTGCCATAATGTAACTTGAAGGTAGGCTGTGCCAGTGTTAAAGCGTATGCTTTAAACCCTAACACAACTGCTGAAAGCACAAAATAAATGTAGCCAATAAACCAACTAAAAGAAATAAAATTGAATTATAAAATCTATTACATATGCACATTCACACAAAATAACTTGGAATTTTTGTATGTTTCAAAATTTTCCAAATACAGAATTTCAATGGGTGTTGAACCAATTTGTTAAAATATCAAAATGAAATATCTTCTCTTTGGTGCGCAAGAGCCACTGATTGATTTTGGGAATCATGGAAACATACAAGTCTAATTTCTGCAAATACCCACACTGCATAATTGGGATGAAAAATGATATTGTGATTAGTTATGCACAGCCAATGATGACTTTCTTCATTTGGAATCACGAATCTTTGTGAGCAATCTTTTTGAGATAGTATAGGCATGAAACCAATATTGTTAAAAAATGATGATGCCTATTTAAGCACATTAACAAGAATATTTAGTATGTGAAAAGGTTTTATGCACTATATGATAGAGTGAGTTATGTAACTTGGGGGGAGGGGAATATGTTCTTAATCTTAATCCTATTCCTGTTAAAAATAGGACCTTTTGAAGATGTTATTTTTAGTTAAGGTTTGGCCAACTGAATCAGGATGGGTCCTAATCCTTTTACTGGAGGACTTATAAAGCGAAATCCATTGGGAGGAGCCAGAACAAAAAGTGTCCAGGAACCCAGAAGAGCAAGGAGAGGATATCAACATGTGATGGGTAAGCCAAGCAACCTTCAGCAAGATGGCGACTGACTCTGGGAGGAAGCCAGCCTTCTATCCTCTGAGACTGTGAGAAAATAATTCCCCATTATTTAAGCCAACCTGATACAGGGTTTAGTTCACAGCAGCCTGAAAATCAATGATGTACATTTAACATGTAAAATAAATTTTAAAAGATACACATTTCTTATTTCATATTCATCTTACTATTTATAATTTTTATTTCTATGTACATAATGTAGTATATGTATAATATACATAATTTAGTATCCATTTACATATTTTTAAACTACCATATTCAATTATATAGCACTGGTTATAATCATTACATTTTGTATTGTAAATTACGTATGCATACATAGTATAAAATAAGTAAGTAATATACATATAGTTTATAATACTATGTATTACTGATTGTAGGAAAACATATTAGAGAATATTCATTATTGGGAGAGCAGTACCAATAAACATTGTGAGGTTTTAATGAATGGGAGGCGCAGTTTACAAATTGGTTCCATTCTGCTCTGAGAGAATATAGCTGGTGTTCAAGCATGAAGTTTTAGAAAGAGACTTGCATGGTTTGAGATCCCTTTCTGGCACTTTCTGGCTATTGACAACTTTGGCAGGTCAATTCATGTACTTTAGTTTTAATTTTCCCTTTTATAAAAAGGAAAATGTACTAGAACCTACCCCAATGAGTTGTTGAGAGGACTAAATGAATTAATAAATGTAAAATAATTAGGTTAGTGCGTGAGACACTTCAGTGCCTGTGACTACAACTATTTTACTTCCAACACTGAACACTAACTTGCATATCACTTAAGTGCCAGGCACTATTTTAAATAGGTTTATATATATTAACTCACTTAATCCTCAGAAAAAAGATGTGAGTACCTATGAGATCTTAACCCTACTTTAGAGTTGAGGAAAGCATACTCATTTGTTTTTTAGTTAAGGACTTGCATAAAAGGCTAAACAAGGATTTTACTGTCTCACACAGGGAGTGGAATATTATTGTGATGATCATGTGTTTTTATTAAAGCACCTTCTATTTGGGGCCTAGCCATTTTGGTGACAATGGATAAATAGGGTGGTAGGTTGGTTGAGAGCTTGACAAAAATGTTTTGCATTGATTGTCGTAAATTAGATTAGCCTATAATGGTCAAATTTTTTGCCCTTCACATTATATTTGATGATCAAAGTCACATTTTCTTCACAACAAGAAGTCAGTAAATTAGCTGTAAATATTTTTATCTACTTGAAATGTTTGTGTAATATAGGAATCATTTGGTCTTTGATATTAAAAAAATTCTGGAGTAAAAGTAGGATTAACTGTGTGTGTGTTTATTAAACCACAACTAATTATGACATATTCTAGCACATTTCTTTGATTATGAAAAAATATAACCACTCCATAGATATAAGCACCATACAATGGAGATTTTCAAGACACCATTGAGCATGCTGTGTGATTGATCATTTTGATTTCTCTTAGCTCTAAATAATTAGTGCTTCACCAGTAAATGATTTATTGAAGACTGAGACCCATTGGATCAATGCCTCCAACATTTATTTTAAGAAAAGAAGCAGCAGAAGCCACAGATTCTGTTTTCAATTAGCATTTGCTGAGCACCTACTTTTGTGCCTAGCACAGTGATAAAAGTTGGGGAGCTACAAATGTGCAGAGTCAAATCCTCATTCTTAAGAAATTCATGGGTGAGATAATATCGCAAAATATTAGATATATAGAGGTGAGGATGTAGTTATGTCTTTGAAGGGAGTCTTCAGAAAGGGGATGCATTTCTTCTGCATCCTCAACATTTTCCCCAGATGAACTAGACATTCAACTTAGCAGTTTTTAAAAGACATTGGATTGTGAGAGAACAGGGCCTGCTTAGAAAACAGCCAGTTCAGAGTGGCTGGAGAGCGTGACCGGAGGACAGCATGCTTGGGCAGGCTGTGGTCCATCCTTGACTGTTTTTAGCTTTTATCCTATGGAAAACAGGAAACCAATTAAGGTAATTGCCATAATCAGATGTGTTCTTTGGGTAAACAAAGAGAAAAGCTAAGGACCTAGAAGACACTAGAGGTGCAGTAGTAGAGAACATAGAGAAGTGTCTGCCCTGGGGGTACTTACAGGGGAGCTTGGAGACATCCAGGTATCTTCTTTTATGCATGATTGTTCTGTAAACCCACAGATTCCCCAATAGTTTTCTTTTTTAAATGAAGGAGTAGTTGAGTTGGACTTGCCATCTAAAGATGTTGAGCACCACTGGACAGAATGTGGATATTTTGGGGGTAGACTCAAGATCCAGCAGACAATTAAATGTGGCAAATGCAAGAAAGTTTGCAAAGGAAGATTTCTTATTGGAGGCAGTGAGGATAGTGACTAACTGAGACGTACAGGATGAGAAGAGGAAGAGGCAGGTATCAAGTTCAGTCTTTGGCATGGGTGAAAAACTCTTTACCTGAACACACAAGTGGAGTCAATTGAAATAATACTTCTCATCAATAAGGTGTCAGTTCAAATGTCATCTCCTCAAAAAGAGCTCCTTTGACTAAGGTAAACAAAGGAAAAGATTTCTCTAATTTTCTGTCCTGTTGCCCTGATCCATTTCTCTAATATTGCTTTCCACTATTTGGATTTATGATATGTATCTATTTATCATTTCCTCTTTTCCCCAACTAGACTGTAAACTGCATAAGGGCAGAGAAATTGTGTTTCTTTTCACCACTTTATCCCAGGCACAGATGCCTAATAGGCTCTCAATACATTTTTGTTCAGTGTTGAATTGATGGACATAGGAAAGGGCTTGTGTTAAATTGGAAGTCATTAATTTAGGAGCTCCAAATGAGTGTGCGTGCTGTGAGTATAAAGTCAGTTTCTTTGGAATACATTCTCAGTCTTTGTGATATGTTTCACCACCTACTCTCCTCTTCTTCAAAAGGCAACTTGATGAATAAGGAAGGGGCACGCAGGGTGGTGGGAAACTGGGGCTTTGGAGCCAGGTATGCAGGTCCTGGGTTGCCCCTAGTTCATTTGCTCTGTCTCTACATACCTGCTCCCCTCCATCTCCCCAGGACACATTGTGGAAACTGTGGCCACTGACAGGTTGACATTTAATAGGTTTAGCTAGTAAAATTCCCACAAAAGACTGGGATGGCCCTGGCTTACATCTGGTGCCAACCCTTGATCCAATCCTCTGTAATCAGCATAGGAAGCATCCTGTGTTGAGCATCCAATTTCCCTAGAATGGTCCTATTTACACCTGTCATCCTGGCTTAATTATTAATAGCACCCTATTTCACTCTCAGAAGTGTCTTCATTTTGATTATGAATTATATAGTTGCTCTAGTCGTTATGAACAGAATGACTTCCCCTGTGGTCACCATGTGGCTGGTGATCAACTTGTAAAACATACTTGGGATGGGCACATAAGACGACCAGGAGGTAAGTGAACCCCTAAGGAAGGCCGATACCCCTGCATCAACCACTCTGTCCGTGCTATTCTCAAGGTGATCTCCCCAACATGATTTCTGCAGTTACAACAGCAGAGACCTGGCATACAGCATAGCATACTCATATGTGCATTATTCTTGAAAGCCTCATTCTTCTTATGGTATTATAATGTGGAACTTGGATCAATGAAAAATTACACAATGAGTAGCCACACAAAGTCTGCTGCTAAATGGCTGCACCACTTCAAGACTTTCCTTTCCTGGAGGAGCTCTGGGCTTGGATCTCCCAGGAGTGATGGCTGGTCAGAACTTCCTCTGATGGGAGTCTTTAAGTTTCCTTCAAAAGAAATGAGAAGTAAATGTAAGGCATTCTCTAGGGCAAACACTTGCACTTTAGCTTATCCCTTACCTCAAATGTGTGGGCAACTGAGACTTCTGGGTGAAATCCACACTTACCCTGGAAGTGACAAAAGACTGAACCATTAAGACAAGAAGGGGCTATGGGCACCATCCAGCCAGGGGGACTTCACAGAGAGCCAGGAATCCTCAGACATTTGCAACTTCTCTCATTTGCTCAATTTTTTTTTCTTAAATACTTTTGTGCCCTTCATCTTCTCTACAGTCTGTTTTGTTTTTTCCTCTCTTGTCCCATTTTGTTTTTCCTTTGCTATGACTTACTCCTTCATTTAAAATTTTATTTTAACTGCTGCCTGTGAGAAGATACTCTCCTGATGTAAAGAAGTTGTGGGTTTTCAAAATAATCATGCATGAAATTCAGGATTCCCATCCACCATCTCACCAACAACATCCTGCATTGGTGTGGAACATTTGTTACAATTGATGACAGCACATTTTCACAACTATGCTATTAATTAAAGTCCATGGTTTAACCTAGGGCTCACTGTTTGTGTACCGTAGTTCCATAGCTTATAAAAATTTTTATTCTGTTATCATATATACAATCTAACATTTCCTCTTTAATCATATTCAGATATATATTTTAGTGCGTTTTATTGCATTCACAATACTGTGCTATCATCACCACCATCCATTACCTAGATATTTTGAAATCATTCCAAATAGGAACATTTTAAACCATTAACTTCCCATTTCCTACCCCACCCCCCATCCTCTGGTAACCTATATTTAGATTCTGACTCTATGAGTTTGCTTTTTCTTCAAATCAGTAAGATCCTTGTTGTCTTTTGTTTGGCTCAGTTAACTCAACATGATATCTTCAAGATTCATCCATGTTGTCTCCTGTGTCAGGGTGTGAAAAGGTATCTCATGGTTTTGATTTGCATTTCCCTGATGGCTAATGATGTTGAGCATCTGGCCATTTGTACATCTTCTTTGGAGAGATATCTGCTCAAGTCTTTTACCCAATTTTAAATTGGGATATTTATCTTTTTGTTGTTAAGTTAAAAGATTTATTTATATATTCTGGATATCAATCCTTTATTGGATATGTGGTTTCCAAATATACTACTACTTCATTTTCCCTCTTCCCTATTCCTTTCTTTATTTTTTATTCTCTTTCTTTCTCTTCACTCTTTCTTTCTATTCTTCTTTCCTTCTTTTTTTTGACAAACAGAGTCAAGTAGGTTTTCTAAGTGTCTAAGTGTCAGGTAGATTTTCCCTTGGGCATAACTGCTGCCTGTGAGAAGATACACTCCTGATGTTGAGAACACTGCAGTGTTACAAAGCTTAAGAGCCAAGACTTCATCACTGGGTGTAAGCCAAGTGAGATGGTGGCCTCAGAAGGAGCAACTTCCCCACCGAGTTACTTTAGAAAGAACTCTCAAGAATGATGCAATCCTAGCTCCTTTCTACACAGCTGTGCCGAAAGGTCCAGAACTGATTGTCTGATGTCTCTTTGGGGCATACATTTCCAGCTGCCTGCCTCTTTCCAAAGAGCCTGCTCTCTGAGCTGAATACAAGGGCTACCTGTTTGATATTTGGTGTTATGATTTTCCCGCTATCCCAATGAATAAAGACAAATGCAAAGCCAGCTCAGTGCTGAAGTTGCTACTCCATAATTTCAGATTAGTACAAACAAGCAAGCAGAGGATGGAGAACAGAAACCTATAAACAGCTGCGGGAATCAGTAAAGAGATTAATTTGGAAAATGAAAAAGAAACTGCAAAGAGATGTTTACCTTCTCCTGGGGAGAAAAAGCTATGTTCACAGATTTTATTGTGGAATTTTAAAGGTAATTTATAATATTTTTTTTCTGCCATGCTGCAGTAAAATTCTAGATTTAAGTGTTTGGATGTGGCTTGCATTTTAGCCTTTGTCCATAGAAAGTGCCATATTATGGATCTTCCTTCATTCATTCAACCAGTATGTCTTGAACCTTCTAATGTATTGGTCAGAGGAGCAATGACACAAGGTATACAGAGATGAACAGAGCAGGCAACTTTCCAACACTCAAAGAGCATATATTATTTTGAATGAAGATAGAAACTAAAAATTAATATGTGATTTCATATAACCATGCTTTTAAAACACAAAGGAGGTTAACGCTGAAGCATGGTTAGCAGGAGCTGAGTGCTAATGGGATGTAGCTGGAGGAACACAGGTGGATGGGCCATGTGAAGTCAGAGTCAGGAGCGCTGATTTTATTCCATGTGTAGTGATGCTTCACAATCATGGTGTCATCTTCACAGCCAAAGCCAGAAATCAGAAATTCCTCATGCCATATTAGCCTCTGAGTACTGCTCATTCTGCATTCCCAGTGGGAATTGCTAATGCTGCCTTTAAGATGATCTGACTCAAAAACCACAGAGTTAAGAACACCTTTCAGCAGAATTAATTACAATTGCCCCTGGATCTCTGCATACCTTTTTTGCAAATCTTAGTTCCATTCTTGACTGTCTTTTCGATACTGCCTTGCTGGGGTCCAGGCATACCCTCCTCATTTTCCTGTGAAAATCGTCCCTCGCTGGTTATAATTATGGGTAAAATCTGTCACATGTATCCTCTGACTCTTCCTCCATCAAGAGCTTGGATCACAAAATACGGATTAAAATATAAGTCATTCCTGTTTGTATCCTTTTCTCTTATTTACAGACAGCTGGGGATTTTGTCATGTCAAACATCTTGCGTAGGGTCCTCTCAGAGGCAGAGAACTTCTGCAGTTCTTCAAACTCGTGGCAATAGCAACAATGGGATGGCAGGAAAAGGTCAACTGAACACTTTTCAGGCCTCTTCCATCCAATTAACCCCTTGGCCAAAATCCAAATGGTGTTTAAAATTTGCATAACATTTCACAATTAAAGTCGTAACGTGGTTGCAATCTCCCATAGTCGGAACCATTGGAACAGCAGTTGGTACACTTTGGCTTCTTGTTTCCTCTCTTTAGCTTCTTGCAGGATTATTGTTGTTTACTGTTTTTTCAATTAACAGAGATGTGCATATTTGCAATACTGTGTATTTGGTTATTCTTCACAGACTTATGCCTTCGGATTGAAGTCCTTGTATCTTAAGAGTTTCCCGTTGAGAAGCTCTATATGGAGGAGCATTTTCTAGTAAGATCAAGAGTCTGCAGATACAAGAAAATTGCAACTGAATTGTGTTTTCATGCAACTGGGTCACTAGAGAAGAGATGCTTTGTTTCTATTGTTCAGTATATCTTTGCTGGGAATGTTTTATTATGTTTGCTGATTTCTCAAGTCAAGTGCTAGAGTTCATGAAATTTCTTTCTAAAAAGAAAGGTGTATAGTGGGAGAACCTGGATATCCTTATATTGTGTTCTTTCAACCGCTGACTTCCACCTCCATCCTTCTATGTAGGAAATAGAAAATATGGAATGGGGGGTTGTAGTAGCTTGAGGCTATGTTCCCCAGAAAAACATGTTCTTTGACTTAATCCATTCTTGTGAGCATGAAACTTTTTAAATAGGTCTTCTTGAGGAGGTTACTTCAGTTACAGTGTGGCCCATCTGAATTATGATGTGTCTTAATCCTGTTACTGAAGGCCTTCTAGGGAAGGTCATGGAAAGAGAGAAAGCCACAGGGAGAAGCCAGAAGCCGGAAGTCAATGGAACCCAGAAGGGAAAGGAAAATCCAAGGACCCAGATTGCCAGCAGCCACCCCCATAATGCCACAGCCTTCTGGGAGAAAGCATTGCCTTGATGATACCATCATTTTGGACATCTCCTAGTTTCCAAACTTAGAGCCAATACCTTCCCATTGTTTAAGCTATCCCATTGCATGGTATTTGTTTAAGCAGCCAAGAAAATAAAACGTGTGGATAAAAGGGGTAATGGAAAAGGAGGAAAGAGGAGAGGGGACAAGAGTCCAATGACAAGTATAAACTGGGGAAAGGAAGGGATGGGAGAGAGAGGAATTGGAGGAAGGGGAACATAGAATCACCCCCAAAGTTGGAGGAAAGAGCTGAGGGAGGTAAGAGATGAAGAAAGAGGAGATGGGAGATTTAAGAATGAATGGGGAAGAGGATGCAATTTTTCAGCCTGAAATGGGTTTCACCCTTGTATTAATGTCTTGTGATTGCTGTAACAAATTACCCCAGATGTGGTGGCTTAGATAACACGTACTTTTTGTCTTACAGTTCTGGAAGTCAGAGATTCAAAATTGGTTCACTGGGCTGCAGTCAAGGTGTCACCAGGGCTGTGTTCCTTTCTGGAGGCTCTCGGGGAGAACTATTTCCTTGCCTTTGCACCTTCTAGGGGCTGCCCACATTCCTTCATTCAGAGGCCCTTCCTCCATCTTCAAAAGCCACCAATGGCAGATGTAGTTCTTCTCAGCAGGAATCATCCTGACCTCTGCTTCCATTGACAAATTTCCACCTCTGACTCTCTCTTCTTCTGTCCTCTCCCACTTATAAAGACCCCTTTGATTATATAGGTCCTGGATACTCTCTCCATATGCAGGTCAGCTAATTAGCAACCTGCATTGCATCTGCCCCCTTAATTCCCCCAACATCTTCACAGGTTCTGAGGACATCCTTGTGGGAGGGGAACATTATTCTTCTGACAACAATCTTGGTAGCATACCAGGTATTTGCCTAAAAGTAACCTTCAGGATAATGCTCTGCATTTGTGGACTTAGTTCCCTGAGCCATTGTATCTTTCCATTTTGTACATCATCTCTCACTCCATTCTCTGGACAGCTGAGGCCACCAACGCCACCATCAATCTATTTGCCATCCCACTGTGATCTAGGGAATGAGGTTTGATGCAAGTTTGGGTCTTCAGTGTCTTGCTAGAGGGGCCATACACAGTCTCTCTTCCCACTCATCCAAATTCTACCTTTGCTCGTAGCCTTCACCCATTGCCATTTTCCAAATTCTACCTCTGCTCATAGGCTTCACCCATTGCCATTCAGCTCTTCAAGCAAGACCAGGCATCTATTGGCAGATCTAAATCCTGGGGAGGTCTGGGTAAGGTGAAGGATATGAAAATCGATATGGACATTTTGTTCTCTCTCTGACGGGCCACTCTGGTTTGTAGGGAGAACATCCCTGTGTTCTATGTTAGCAATGGCAGCTGAAGGAAGAGCTGGGCCATGAGGTTGAGGGACCGGGGGGTGGGGTGGGGGAAGGTTAGAGGTGGTGCCCTAAAAAGACCTTGGGAAAAGAATTCATACCAGAGGAAGAATTATATAATTACTTTGTGGTTTTTGTATTTCCTTCCTTGATGTATTCCCTCTTCCTCAAAGGTAGCTTTCCAAATTGATTGCACTGGTTATTTAATCACTCAAAATAGATAATTCACCATTTTAATTGGGCTAAATTGACAAATCCTCTGTATTACAGTTAATATTAGAGTTTGGAGAGATGGGCTAAATAATTATATGTGTATATGACTCATGCAGGATGAGAGGATGTCTGAATAGTGTTTGTTTAAACATACTTGTATTATGATGAAATTTGTTCAAATATCAGTGGATGAAGCAGAAGTGTGATGATAGAGCAACAACACTTGCAGTAATGTATTATTGCCAAGACATTTTAACGTAGTCCCCCATAATATTTATTTGTGCAATAGGATGTTCCTATTACTCTCTCAGAGGGAGATGAGGAATTGGGAATTGTCAAGGGTGATTTACTAAATGGAGGCTTTACATGTATCTCAAAGCCAGGAATAAGGCAGACACATGTTTAGCATAATTAATTGCAAATTACATAAGCAGATAGGATATGAATTTATTTTGTGGCGCCATTGGGGCCTATTGGTAGTGTCAGCTATCTGGCTTATAAAGATGTGAAAGGGTCAACAAGGGGGAAAAATCAGAAGGGTCTGTGGAAAAACTGAAAGCTGAAGACAAATCCCAGAATCACTCAAGCTCCCTCCTACATCTCAGACAACAAAAGAATACACTGGTGTGATCTCAGGCATCATCCAAGGGTGTGATTTCTCTCAGGATGTTCATGGAAGATCAAAGTAGAGGGCTCACATTTCAGTGGTGCCAGAGCAAGAGCTGAGGGCCCAGTGATGGAGGAAATTTGCCATCTCTAATGTTTGATTGCAAGTTTTCTGGCTCAGTCACCACTGGCCTACACTAATATAAACCACGCTTCTTCCACTGCTTGAATGATGCTAATGGCTTAAAAGGTGGGAGCTGAAAAAAAATGGGCCAACCATGAGTAGCAAGTGGAATATTATAATCTACTAAGGGGATTTAGTAGCCTTGAAAAGAATGACAATTTACAACTGACAATTGGAAAATCTAGTTCTTATTGAAGGAGGAATAATGGGAAAGACAGAAAAAGAAAAACTTTAGAGAACATGTCACAAGAACTCACAGAGAGATGGAGTTGGAATGCTAATAGGATTTTCTCATGCTTAAAAAACATTTCCAAGTTTAAAAGTTTAGAATGTAAACTGAAAAGCAGAATGACTTCAGCTGAGAACCATATTCATTTTCCCCAGTTTGGAAAACCAAATAGATAACAGATAAAATTTATTGCTGAAAGAAATGAAGTTCATGAGTAACAAAGAGACAGACAGACATGAAAGAAGATTAAGGAAACCTAATATAGAAATGATTAGAACTTTGTAAAAAGATAAATGGAACAGAATAAATAAACTACATCAAGTAGAAGAAATTTCTGGCAAGTATTAAGGCAAAAAGAATAGACTTCCCACCAAGAGAATCAGATGAGCTGAGATTCCTTGGAAGATGGTCAGCCACGTATACAGGCTACAGTGACAAAAGACCAGGGAGACAACAATCTTACACCCAGCAAGACGTCAGTCATCTGTCAGGGCAAAAATATTTTTCTGTTTTACTTTCAAGGATTCACAGAATATATTGCACAGTTACGTTATCCTAAGAAAAATATAAGGATATATGGATATGCTCTTATCAACTGGCAATTTAATTAAAACCATTAAATCTAGAAAAAGGATGACAAAGAATAGAGGAAACAATTATGGGTAAAGAATCTTAAAATGCATACACATGCATTTATATGCCCAGATTTATAAATGTATAGCTATAATTTAAACAAATGATGGCTTGTACCTGTACTCTAAAATGTAAGGAAAGGTAAATAAGAGCCATAAGTCATCAGAAAAAAGAAACTAAAGATCCCTTGGAACTAAAAGATTCCAGATATTTTCAGGAAAAAGAATAAGTTTTATTGTCAGAGTCTAGAGCTTTAAAAGCTTCCAAGAGTTTCATTTTTGTGAAGGTGAGGGGAGTAGAAATGGATGAGCAACACTTCTTATTAGGAATATATAATTATCTAGTATTGATATTTTGGTTGATAAAATAAGGCAACTTAACATTATTATGGTTGAGAAGGCCACTATTTCGGGAAATTTTTAAGTATAGAATTTCCAAGCTAATGGGAATATTGAAGACAAAACTGTCCAAGCTAGCAGAAAGGAAGATAAGAAAAGGATGAACAACAATAATGAATAGTAGACAGTTTAATCAAAATAAATACATATTAGGATAGAAGAGACAAAACCAAGTATTTAAGCCAGCTCAATAATACAAAAGGATTGAAATACTCAGTCCATGATTTTTACTTTCAGAATATTATGCATCGATATGTATGCATGTGCAAAATTTTTTTGATATTTTTAAGAAATACAACCCATGAAAAATACTAAGGACAATTTTGAAATAAATAGTCTAGCAAAGATAAATTTGGTTTATTGCAGATGTAATAAAATGAAAGTAGCATGAGTGGTTAATGCAAATGCAAAGCAGGCTAAAAGCAAAGCCAAATGCATCATAGAGGTAGAAGAAGGATATTATGTTCAAAAGGTTATAAAAATATATTTTTATGCAAAAAAATGGCAGTCAAGTATATAGAGAGAGTAAAAATTACAGGAAATAGGAATTGTTAACATGAAATTATCATAGAAGATAATACACTTTGTTCAGAATAGACAAATCAGGTAGATAATATGTGTGCAAAGATAGAGGATCTGAATTATCAAATAAAAGGATTTGATTTGCTAGATGTATACAGAAAATTTTATAGCTTACATTGACTGTTCATTATTTTGCATTTACAAATTTAATAACATTAATATTTCAGAATGCGATATTTTAGTAGCCTCCTTCATTGCTCAAAAATTTTTAAAACAAAAAGTCAACCAAAAAATTAGCCAATTTGAAATCAGGTAAATTGAAACTCTTCTAAATAATCTTTGAAGCAAAGAGGATATCAGAATTGGAATTCAAACTTTCTGAAAAGGAGAAAACTAAATACTAAAATAGATGAGATACAGCAAAATGTATACTTCAAGTAAGTTTATAATGGTATTTTTTTAATTATTAAAAAGCCAATAGAAAAATACATCTGGTATTTGACTATAAAAAATAGAAAAAAATTAATACAAGAAAAAATAAGGAGGGAATTAATCAAGATTAAGAGACATAATTAAATGAATAGAGAAAAACAAAATGCATAGACAGGGCAAGTAATAAAACTTTTCTTCCAACAATAGTAACATAAATAAAATGCTAACAATCTCAACTTAGGAGAAAAAAGAAAGGAACGATAAAAAACGTTAGGATGACAAAGGAGGGGAAAAGATAAAAACAAAAACAAACATAAAAAGATGTATAAAAGATTAAATGTAATGCTATGAATACGTCAATCCAGTAGAAATGGATAATTTCCTAACAAAAAAAGAAATATTTGTATTTCAAGATGGCAGGATGAGCATTTACGTCAGCTACTTCCCCCATCCCCACCAAAAAATGACATCACATAGTGGACAAGATTAAATGAAAATGAACTAAACTAAGCCAAAACAACAAGAACAATAGCACAAAAGCAACAAAATGTGAAAAAGAAATGCAATAAATCCAAGAAGTCACTGGAAAACATAGAAGGTTATTCTGGGTAGAAAATAAATTGAAGCATACTCGACACCCATAAAAATTTACATTTAAATCTAAAAAATAATGAAACCACAGGCAAAAAGAAACACACACGCATGCACACACACACACACACACACACACACACACACACACAACGCTCTCACACAGGCACCGAATAAGAATGCTAAAATGGTAGATGGTTTTTCAGAATGTTCTTCAAGCCTGAAAATGCAGATCCCGGGAGAAGACCCTAAGCAGTATATAGGATCATTTGGGTGTCACCTTTTTTGACACCCCTGGTCGGTCCCCATGTCTCCCATGTAGCATATGCAAAGCCACAGGGCAGCCAAGCCTGGTGCGGGAGCCCTGAGTTTGGGGCTTAGGGCAAGTGATGGGGCACTGCCAGGAGTCTAAAAGAAAGGAAGGTACCCCCCAGCTCTCCCCACAGGCCTGCTTCATAGACCCACAAACTGCTCCCAGCCTAGCCAAAATACCCTCACAGGCAAAAATACTCTCAGAAACAGAATCGCCAACCATTTAAGGGACATCTATATGGCAATGGACAGAAGCCACGTTCGACCAATGGAAAAACCCAGCAGAGAAAATGAAAGGCACGTGTGTGTTATTTCCTTTTCTTGCTAGGTAAAGAATGGAAAAGTTTGGTGTAGAAGAGACTGCTATAGATATGGATAAATGCTAACAAAGTTTTGTTTGGTAAATAACACTTTAAGTACATGTGTTAAATCTGAAGTGCAAACACTTGACAAATGGAAATAGAATTAATAACTTCCAGATCATTAGGGAAACAAAAACAAAAAAATCCCATTAAGGAAATGTTGTAAATAAATAGATATATACAAACCCAAAGAGAGGGAGGGAAATAATGAAAACTCAGGATAACTATAAATCACTAAACAGGATGGAAAATGTTCAAAGATATTAATAATCGCTATAAATATGAATGTGAATGGGTAAAATCCATCTAATAAAACAGATTATAAAAGTGCAAAAAAAAAATAAAACAAGCAGGAGCAAATAGACTTCAATAGGAAAAGATTTAGAAATGAAAAACAAAATTGTTCATATTGATGAAAGGAAAAATCCATTATAAAAATATTATAGTCTATAATATTTATGCCTCCGCAACATAGTTTGAAATACATGAAGGAAAAATGATCAGCCATGGAGTACAAATTGACAAAGCTGCAAACCTAGTAAGAAAGCTTATCACATTCCTCTCAGAAACTGATAGATCAAGTGGACCAAAATAAGCTGTGGTATATTGAACAATAAAATGTTTGAACAAATAGAATTTGAATTCAGTAGAAATTGCACATTGTTTTGTGAGTTTGAATAATGAAATAAATTTATTTGAGCAAATAATCATATATTACATTGAATTCCACAAAACTGTACTTTTTAAAAGCACATATGGGACATTTACAAACACTGATTATAAATTAGGACACAAAGGAAATCTCAATGAATTACAAAAAGCTGATTTAATGTAATCTATATCCATTAAACAAAAGGCAATGCAGTTAAGAATTAACAACAAAATAAGAAACAGAGCAAAAAAAAATTGCACTCACTGAAAAGTAAAACCCACATTTATAGAGAAACTACTGAGTTAGAAAAAAACATAAAAATGGAAATTATTGACTATTTAAAATTCATAGCGAAGCTAATACCTAGATATAAAAATAATGGAATAAACCCAAAGCAGTAAACATTGAATAACTGACGGCCATAAAATGGTTTTAGAAAAATAAGAAATCTTGAAAATAAATTAACTGAGACTTCTATTACAAGAGCTAGAACAGGAAAACCCAGCAATTTTTTTAAAAAATCAGAATGAAGGAATTGATAAATAGCCAAAAAAATGTCATTAAACGGTAAAACATGGAGTTAGCAAAAACAATACAAAACAAAGAAGTCTTAAATATATGTTAATATAAAATCACATCAATGTGTTTGGATGAGGAAATCAGTTTGGGGTTATTTCTCAATATCCCGAGATTCAGGGAAGTGACTGAGTTACATAATTTTTGGCAGAAACTGGCAGTTTAAAGCAAATAGTCCCAAGAGTCTGACCAACCTTACCTTCCAGAGGATTCATGTACTGAACCAACTTATCCCTTATAGAAATGGAAGAGAAAAAGGTCTACCAAAGCACCATTCACTTACTGAAAACAGCAAACAGTCAGATGCAAAGCAAGACTGGGCTGGGTAGCATTGGGCAGGTTGATGAATTGCTCTTCATACAACTCAAGATAGTTCGTGCCCATCTACCAATCTGAAGAGCCCTTATCAGGCCAGGGAGCCCTGCCAGGTGGCAGACACTGTAAAATGGGTGACCTTGAATCTTGGCTGGCTTGTAATGGACCACAAAGGATTGAAAAGTCCAACTGCTCGCTAGAAGATACACGCTTTCCTTCAGCAGACAGGTGAAAGATGAAATAGATTGGCTTTAAAATAAAAACTCTAAGAGCTTTGGTCTTATTGATTTTTAGAAACAAAACCTTTTGGGAGCCTTTTGGGTAGAAAGTCACTGTGACATTCTATTTTCCTGGAATAAAAATAGATACATGTATACATTAAATGTGCTTTACTGCTGAAATATATGCTAATTTAGGAGTAGAGTTACCCAGTCCCTTTCCATGTATTTTCTTTTGCTCTTTTTTTCTTTTCCTTCCTTCCTCCCTCCCTCCCTCCTTCCCTCCCTCCCTCCTTCCCTTTCTTCCTTTCTTTGTTTTTCTTTCTCTCTTCTTCCCTCTCTCCCTCCCTGCCTATTTTTTCTTTCTCAAAAAGAAGCTGGCTTAGCTTTTTCTTACTAATGAAGTAGAGACCAGTATACTGTGGCCTCCCCAAATCTTTGTTTTATGTGGGGATTAGGAGTCAGGTTGTGTCCCATCCTACAGGCAGGGGACGTGCCCCCATCCAGGCCCTTTCTTCACTAGGCAAATTCCTATGCATTCTATAATCTTCAACTTAAATGAAGTTTAAAATTTTTTTTTGCAATATCTCAATTTTTGTTCATTCTTCCATTAGATCATTTCCTAGATTATATAGTCTGTTTACCAATTCTGCTCCCATGGGAAAAAACCCCAAAATTATGTTTCCCAAAAGTGAAAGATCAAATCATATTTATATTTCTAAGAGCAGAGCAAAGAAGGAAGACAGATCGGCCATGAAGCTAACTTTTAGGGAGTGGTTATTTGTGAAAAGTATTACTGAGATTATTTCACATTTCATTGCATTTAATCCACACATCAATCTTGTGAAATTTACATTGATATCTTCAGATCATATGGGTTTTAGAAAATTTAAGAATATGATCAAAGTCACAAAGCTGGTTAAATATTTAACATTGATCTGATTACAAAGTGTGTCCTCTCTTTGCTGCCATGTAATTGGGTTGAATTTAAAAGCAAATTAAGTTGGCTCTAGTGGAATCTTTCCCTACAAGAGATGGTGAATCCCTGAAATGGACAGTGTACCTTACAATTATCCGTGACCATGAAGAAAAATCAGAGCAGGAGATGAGAGCTCACCTTTTGATGGTGGTGTTTATTTTAATAGGAGTTGAACAGGCCTGATTTTGAAATATGGTTGAGAAAAGATAAAGTTTCCCTGGGGATGAATGGAGCTGTCAAGGAAAATGAACAATTCAACCTTTGGTCACTCCAAAGCAATTGGTCCATGAATCCATTAAAGGCAATTTTAGGTCTGATCTGATATCCAAAGTTATAGCAGGATCACTCACTTTGGCAGGAAATAAATTTGCTAAATCCATGGCCATCAAATAATGATAAATCCTAGGCACATGCAATTTATTTCCTGGCCACAATAAGATTATGACTAGTCTATTTTAATTATGCAATTCTTTTTCCTTGTTATTAGATATGTGTTAAACATATATGATATATAAACATACAAATACATACTTAAGATTATTGTACATAATTATATGTATTATGTATATAATCATCATTGGTTTCAAATAACATTAAGCAATTCTAACTAGCTTAAGCATGAGTGGAAATTTTTCTAATTATGCATGGCTATGTCATGGTGTCAAGAAAGAAGTGAATTAACACATGTCACATAGGAAAGTAGCTATGAAGTTCAACCCAAGGACTTAGACACTAGTAGTTCACCAAACTTCTCTCCAGATAGCTAATATAAAAATGACTCAGCTCATAATCTGATTATCCCGTCCCAGATGCGGTGCCCAATTGGATCAGTTGGCCTTATCAAGATATTCATCACACATTCTCTTCCTACAGCCCAATGTTAACACTCCCCCATTTGGCAGGTGTTGTCTAGTTCCTTTCCTTTGAAGCTGGATAGAATTTTGTAACCATTCCAACCAATAGACTTGGCAGAAGTGACACTGCATGACTTTCAAAGATGGATCATAAAAGGCAAAACAGTCTCTGTCTGGTCCTCTCTCTCTTTCCTTGGTTTACTTGCTCCATGCCAGCCATGTGCTGTGGAAAAGCTCAGCCTAGTCTGTGGAGAGACCACATGGAGAAAAACTGAGGCCTCCAGCTACCAGTCAGCAACAAATTCCAGACATGTAAATGAACAGGAATTTAGGTGAACCCAGCCCTTGAGCTGCCCAGCTGACAGTAAATAGGCAAAGCCTTTGCTGAGCCCTGCACAGATTGTAGATTCATGAACCAATTAAATGTTGTTGTTTCAAGCCTCTAAATTTTTTTTTTTTTTTTTCTGTGCAACACCAGCTAACTGGTACAGATTTTGGTACCTAGACAGGGGATGCAAAACTTAAAATTGTGGTAGTAGTTTTGTGACCGAGTGGTAGGCAATACTTAGAAGGATATTGAAGACAGTGTTAGAGGAAACAAGATGGTGAGGCCTTAAAGGGAAGAAACAAGAAACTTAGAGAATCATTTCCATACAGTAAGACTGAGTTGTACTGCAGTAACTAGGAGCACTTCCCAGCTGCATTTCAGAATTGCTATGGAGCTGTAACTGCTAGGTGCCTCCATTTCTCTCTTTTGATCAGGAAGTTCCAAAGCAGTTAATGAATGTTTGATCCACCATTGTATTTTGGATGTTTACAGGGTGCATGTGATGGCTTGAAGCTGTATGTACCCCAGAGAATATCATGTTCTATTCATTCCCATAGATGTGGATCCATTGTGAGTAGGCTCTTAAGTTGAGATGTGACTCACCTCATTCAGGGTGGGTCTTAATCCTCTTACTGGAGTCCTTTATAAAAGGATAAAAGACAGAGAGAAGACATAGGAAAAACAGAGAAGCTGAGAAAGAAAACCCAGAAAATCTCAAAGAGAAAAGCCAGAGAAGCTGAGAGAGAAGGACACACAGAAAACCAAGAAACCACAGAAACTGAGAGGAAGTGACTGAAGCCAGAAGCTGGAAGCAACAAAACCTTGGAGAGACCAGTTGATGTCACCACCTTGAGGATTGCTGGTAGCCAGTCTTCCAGGAGAAAGCAACAGCTGTTGATGCTTTTGATTTGGACATTTTCATGGCCTCAGTACATTAAATTTTAAGTTGATAAATCCCCATTGTAAAAGCCAACCCGTTTCTGGCATATTGCATTTCATCAGCTTTAGCAAACTAAGATAGCACCTGAGTTGCTTTTTTAGTTCACAAGTCTTTACATCTAAAGAAAATGTACTTGGGGGGCTGTCCTTGAGGAATTGCACCTGAGGACCCTCATTGGCAATTGGACATTATTTGGATGACAAGTACCTAGATTTTGAAATGATGCCTATTTGAGGTGAGATTTGAGGGTCTTGGGGGAAGGGATGAGTGTATTTTATAAATACAATAGATCTGGAGGTTATTTTACCGGAGAATGGACATTGGCATATTGTGTTTTCCCAAGATTGCAATGCCAATGTATAGCTGTCCTCACTCCTTCCTCCTAACAATGTGATACCAACTCTCCTCCTTCTCACAGTATGACCGAGAAGATGAATTTATGTCTCCTTTCATGAAGGTGAGTGGACCTTCCTAGCTACCTCACTCAATAGAGTGCAGCAGAAGTGACACTATGTGACTTCCCAGGCTAGGTTATAAACAGCAATATGGCTTCCTGCATCTGGTTCTTTCTTTATCGAACATGCATTTTCTGGGGTTAGACAATGTGCTGTGAGGAGAAGCCACATGGAGAAGAGATGAACCACCGGAAATATGAATAGACAGGAATAAACATGCTTTCAGATGTTTATGGCCCTCAGCCTTGGAGCTAGTTCAGGTGATGCTGACTGGATTAGCCGTTTCTAAGTCTTTACTCAAATTGCAGATTTATGAGCCAAAAAATTTATTGTCTTAAGTTACCAAATTCTGAGGTGTTAGGAAGCACTGGAATGATAACTATGTATGTTGGAATGTTTACATTCCAAACATTTATAATTAATATACCCAACTTTTACCAACTTGTGACTGAAAACTAGATCACATGTGCATTTATTCCAAATTACAGTGGCTCCAGTCATCCACCTGCTCAACCAGAAACTCATTCTTTGTCAAACCCACCTCTTGGTCTTCTGTGTTCTACTGCTTAAAAAAAACAAAAACAAAAACACGTAAACCTGCACAAGTGTACATGCACACACACAACAGTTCTCCCTATGTATACAATTCTTACCACTTGCATCCAAAACACAAAAAACACTTTCACGCCAGGAAAACAGTCTGCAGAAATGTATCTCTACTTATATCTACCTATAGATTCAATTTCTAGGTTCCATTGTTTCTAAAGAAATGATGTTGACTTTTAATCAGAGTCACCAATGCAAAATTTTATTCCTTCTGGATTCATCTGTTATGCAACAGAAATCCCTTTTAGGCCTTATACTGTATTTTTACACTGGACTCTTCTATGTGCTTCAAGTCTTTTATTCCTCAGCTCTTAATCTTTGCTCAACCTTCAGCCTTCAATCAACAGGACTTTCTCAAACCATACCCCAAGGCTTGGCTTCCCTATAGTTTGCAGGCAACTTGCTGGCTTCCCACCCTTCTGGTTAATGGCTGGATGAAACTGCAGCTCTCTGTCTCTTTAAAGTGAGGGCACCGTCTATATTGTTGCTGGCACAGCCAGCATTCTGCTGCAGCTTTGGCAGTGGAAGAAGTGTATTGCAGCAAAATTAGTGGGAAGAAGCCGATCTGAAAATAGATCCCCATGATGCAGAACACTGATGCTTTCTGCATTGCACCATTCGGTGTCCCTCAGAAGTCACAACCCAATAGTGTCACCGGTTAATTGCTTCCTACACAATGTTGTGGTAGATTTCATGTGCAAATATCTCTGTTGTAACCAAAGCGTTCGTTCAATTGTACACCTGCTTTTCAGTTAAAATGAATGTGTATCAATGTTCCTACATGGTTTTTGAAAACGTAACTTTAATAGTTGCATGTAACATTCAATTTAGTGGATCAACCGTAGCCTATTCAGCCATTCCACTATTATTGGAACAGTAGATTGCTTCTTACCTTTCACTACTACAAATACTACATACATGGGGGCCTATTTCATTTAATGGTTTTTTCCTATATATAGTGGATAATTTATTTAATCCTGTCAAGCACTAAAAAGCTATTTATGCTTCCTAATACATATCGCCACTTTTATCCTCTGAAGTTGTCTGTTTTCATTTTAATTGCCACTGTCATTATTTGAGACAAATATTTTCTTATCCTTCCTAGGATCAGATGTTTATCTTATTTATATTTTTCTGGTTGCATTTGTGAAAAAAGTACTGATTGTCTCAATTTACATTTGTTTGATTTTTGTGAAAGATAACCTTTTCTTTTTTCATGTGCTTGCCAATTACTTTACCAATTACTATATCTCTTATGAATTGTTTTTTTGCTCATTTACCTTTACCAAAAATCAAAGAACTAGTTCCCTGCAAAGCTTGGGTTTGAAGCCAGAATTTTCATACCTTGGGAAAATTATATCATCTTTTTGCATATCTTTAACTTCACAGGCATATGACATTTAATATATGTAAGAACTATGACTAGAAAATATTTTTGATGATAATATCATTATTTTTGTTGTGGTGGTAATTATATCAGCAACTTGAATATCCAGGAGAGTATTAAATAGTAATGATAACAATCATCCTTATTTTATTCCTGATATATATGGGAAAACCTTAAGTGGTTCACTGGTAAATATCATCTTGAATTATTGGTTCAAAAGAAAGCATCAAATTAAACCAAAGAAAATGGAAGGGAGGAAACTGCAGACTAGAGCAAGCATTAATGGAACTGACAACGAGTGCATTATACAGACAATAAACGAAAGTCAAAAGTTAGGGAAAAGACTAGAACTGATAAACTTTTGGAGGGATTGAGCAAGCACAAAAGCATGGATTGCACAAATTCCACCATTAGAAATGGAAATCATCACTATAGAATCTACAGACATTTTTTATAAAGATGATAAGGGGATACTACGAACAATTTTATGACATGTTTTGAAAATTTTGGTGAAATAAATAAATTCTTAGAGAATACAACTTAACCAAACCTGATGCAAAGAGTCATAAATTGTCAGAACAGTCCTGTGTCTATCAAGGAAATTAAATCTGCAAGTGATACCCTTCCTGCCAAGCAAGAACAACTGAGAAACAACTCCAGGCTGATATGCTTTCACCAATGAAATCTGCCAAACTCTTATGAAAGAAATGACAACAAGATTAAACAAAATTTTCTAGAGAATAGAATAAGAGGGGGTACTTGTTTGTTGAGGTCAGTATGACTTGGTAAAAAACCTGTCAAGGAGTTTTACAAGGAAGGACAACTTCAGGGAAACCTTTCTGAGGAAGTCAGGTTCAAAAATTCCTCTAAACACTTGTCTCGAGATACATAAAAACAAATCTTGTTTAACTAAGTTGTGTTTCTTTTTAATTCCAGGATTAAAGTTTGGTTTAACATTTGAAAATCCATCAATATAATTTTCCACATTAATAGAATAAAAGTTAGAAAACATATGATCACCTCAATGGATGAAGTAAAAGACGGGTAAAATTGAGACAGAGAAAAGATTTAATAGTAAATTATAACACACACACACACACCATCTCTAGAATTGCTAAATTTTGAGTGTAAACGTTCCAAGTTCTTTACAGAAATGCCTTTGGAAACAATGATTTCAAAGAGGCAGTAGAAAAGAGAAGCCACTTGTCCAAATAAAGCTGGTGTTGGATGTTATTTAGGTAAATTTTTGGGTAAAATGTTACCTCTGGTAGGATGAAAATGAAAATTCCAAGTGAGCCTCCAGTGGAGCCCAGGTAATTGATCGAATCCTGAACAGAAAAGGTTGCAGGCATGCAAGTGCAGACAGCCCTGAAAGAATCTCAGAGGTCTCCCAGCAGAGGTTTCCAGTGATGGAGAACTTTCCTCTATGCCAGGAGTAACACGGCCTGGTTTCCCAAGGCCAGCATGGTGTGGTTATAGCCGGAATATCTCCCGGAGAGCTGCACAGGAGACTTTAGGCTGGAAACGAGAGACTGTGCTCATCTGTGTGGACGGACAACCAGAAACCAAATGAGAGCCACCAAGTTTGGGCACATGCCAGTATGGTTAGATTAAAGCTTGAACTGTTTGACACCTACTCCTGCCTTGAAATCTTAACATATGTAGAACTTTGGAAACCTAGACAGAACTCTGAGTAAGGCAAGGAGGTGCGTGGCCCTGAGTTGAATATTATGTTTTCAACTGGTATATCGTGCTTAGACAGAGAGTAAGAATTAAAAAAGAGAGTTACACATTTCATACAACTAAGTTTTGTGAACTGCTAAAAAGAGCACTTGGGGACCAAGGATCTGGTAAGAGGGTGTCTGAGATAAGGAGTAGCCTAGAGTCTCTGTAGACTGCCGTCTGCCATTTGAATTGGGGACACAATTTGAGGTCAAAGCATAGCCAAGGTGAGGGACAGGGATGCTGCTAGGCACAGAGACGGGCCAGTGTGAAGGGCCCTGGGACAGGCATGCGATGCTTGTAGGACCGTGTGACATGGACTGGGAGAACTAGCCCACCCTCACTCATCTTATTTCCCAATTCTGTTTCCAATTAGCCTGGCAAAGAGGGATGGCTGCCTCAAAGCCAAGGCCAAGTGCTCTGTTACGCCCTGAGTCGGGCCACCCAGAATGTGAATTCCCTGGCTGGGGTTTGGGAGCCATGACATCATCACCAGCTCTCGGAAACATTTGCCTCCAAGGTCAGCACCTGCAGGTGAACCTGGCCAACCCTGGTTCTTGTTAGACTTCACCTTAGGGGCACACCAAGTTGTTAAAAATCCATCCAGGACATCAGATTCATCAGGAAACAACGGCACTGGCCTGCATGCTAATCTATACTCTGCTTTTAAATTTCTGGGTGACTCGGTGACAGGGCAATGCCAATTGACCTTTAAATCTAATCTGGAAAATGGGCACATGGCCCTCAAACTAGTGACACATGGATAGCCAAATGGACCTTCAAATTTTGCTTGGATCCTCTTTTTTTACATCATTAATTATCAAAATACGGAAGTCAGTATTTGTCAACCTAAAATAGAACGGCCCATATGTTGGGATGTAAACACAGAATAAAGTTTGCATGTCTTGCTCCCTCTACTTTCCAAACCCATCCTCTCTGGGCTGACATATTTCTTGTTTGCTTTGAACTTGGAAATAGAACGTTTGTGGCTCCCAGACTCCCCTTGTTTCCTTTTTCTATGAGAACACTGTAACACACACTTCTATTTTGGACAGAGACCTTCTGTTTTGAAAGTTTGGGGGAGAGAAAGGCCTGCGGCCCTTTGTCGCTGCAGCATATGTCAGTACAAAGCAGAATTAATTTTCTGAAAAAGATAGTGTGTTTGTCTTTAACCTTTTAAGGTATTGCAGCTGAGGAGCACTAGCTTTGCTAGAATCTCAGGGAAGCTGGCTCTGCAATTAAGTTCTGCAGTGAGGAAAAGCTCCAGGTTGAGCTTTTTTTATTGAGGGTCTGGATGTGAAATGGGAATTGGCAAAATTTCTAGAGGTTCCTCTGCAACATGCTCACTGTAGGCAGGCTACAAAAGATGACGGGCTCCCGTGCCAAAGACAGATGGAATGCCACAGACCACCTCCTTTACGGGTTCGTGTCACTTAGAAAATAACTTGGCATGAAATTATGAGAACAAATGACATTTTAATTCTTTCAGTGCTGGCCTCTGTGATTGTCCTTGGGGAGAAGTGGCAAGTGCAAGGAGTAAAGAATCAGACTGGAATTACAAGCTGTGGGAACGCTGGGCACACCATCTATCTTATTGAGCTTTATTTTCTTCTTCTGTGTAATGGAAATAATAAGTATTAATAATAATCTGTTATGCAGATTAAAAATGGTAAACACAAAGCACATACCCGAAAAGCAGAAATGGTGGCCATTTTTCTTAATGAAAATTAGGCATCTGTTTTAGTTCACTAAAGCTGTCTAAATGCAAGATACCGGAAATGGGCTGGGTTTTAGCAATGGGGATTGTAATAGTTTACAAGATTACAGTTTTAAGGCTGTAAAAATGTCCAAATCAAGGCATCAACAAGTGATCTGGTGATCTGGGACTCCTCTTGTCGCATGGGAAGGCACATGGTGGCATCTGCTGGTGCTTCTCTCCCAGGTTTTGTTTCTTTCAGCTTTTGGCTGCTCCATTAGACCCTGGCTTTCTTTCTGAGCCTCTGTGTGTTTCTCTCTGTGTCTTTTTCTCTGAATTTCATCCTCTTATATAGGGCTCCAGTAAGAGGATTAAGACCCATCTGGGGCAGCCTCAACTGAAATAACGTAATCAAAATGTCCCACCCACAATAGTTTTATACCCACAGGAATGGATTAGCTTTAGGAACATGCTTTTCTGGGGTACATACAGCTTCAAACCATTGCAGTATCCATCTTCTATGTAAAACTCAGACCACCCAACTGTAAAAATCATTCCTAATTATCATTTTTGATCAATCTAAGTAGAATAACATTTCTCTTCTCTTTTCTTCCCCCATTGTTTTATTAAGCAATCAATCACTGGTTAGGAAATACAATCTAGACATCCTTTTCCTCTAATAACATGTAATTAGGTGGCTTAATATAACTGTGTAACAGAGAATCTTTCCAAGAAGGTTTCATTTCACACACACACACACACACACACACACACACACACACATCCACATCTATGAAATCTGAACTATTACTTTAGGCTTTAATTCAACATCTCTTATTTTGAAGATGCAGAAACTGAAAGGAGAGATGGATTAGAGAGAGTTGGAAAAGACCCCGAGAGACTCAGCGATCTGCTTGCAGATTGCTTTTTCTCTACAGCATCCTTGACACATCAATTTCTTCCTATGCTTTTTCATTTCCAGAAAACTTACTATCACCAAGCCAGCCCACTGTGTGTGAGAGCTCTGAAGGTTCAGCAAGTTCCTCGTAGTGTCAAATGGAAATCCAGCCCCCCGAAACATCCCCTTCAGTTCAAGTTCTCTGGTTCATGAGGAAGGAGTCTAATCCTTCTCCCGTGTTCTCTTGCTTCAATCATGTCTTGACAGCATCAGGCACTGATGACTCATTCTTCCTCAGGACCAACGTTCTCAGGTCCTTTAGTTGTCTTCCTGCCACCCTGTGCTGATGCCCTCAACGGGCCCAGCATGTGGGAAATGGGAGTAGACTATGCCATCAGACAGAACCCAGAAGCTTAGAATCCTGGTTTGTAAAATGGTCTAAGAGTTCCCACCTCACAGGCAGAGTGTGAGAAGACAGAGCAAACCCATCCGTTTCTTTGCCTACCCCCCTTTCTGAACCCTCGTGATTTGACCAAAAATATATTGTTTATTGCCCTGTGGATGGATGATTGGTGGTAACACAAGTGTTAGGTCTTCCTTGGTCAAAGAGAAAGCCCAATATGAAGGAAATGAAAGAAACAGAGAGAGAGATCTGGTGTGTTGCATTCATTTTTTTTTCAAACATGATTAAATGATTATACTGCCCCAAAGCCATATGATTAGAAGTTATAGTTCTTATTCCGTTATAGCAGCTTTGAGCTTTAACAAAGTTCATATTTAAATAATCTTTATATGGAGCATTATGCTTACAAAAGTAAGGAAAAAAACTAAACATACCGTAAAGTTGAAAGGATTGTTTTAATGAGCTCCCCTTTCCCCACCCCTGGCTACAACATACAAGTGAGGTCTCATAATTGAACACACATTTTATTTTTTGTTTCCCATTGTCTAAGAGTCACAGAAATTAAACCCTTAGTAAATGATTCAAATATTTCGATTTTTTAGAATTATTGAGGCTTTAGCAAGCACCAACCCAATGAAGGTTGTATTGACCGTCTTTTTTTTCCTTTTGTAATGTTTACTGATTCCAACTCCTGGAAGAGATATGGTCTCTGAAGCTGCTGGAAAGTACTAAGAGCACTGTGGGCCAAAATCAGGGAGACATAGCACGTTTCCCCTTCCCCTTTGTGTATAACCTGAGTCTGGTCTGGATGAAAGGCTCCTCCATTGGCTCAAGGTAGCGGGCCCACAGGGAGCTCCTGTTTGGAGGAAGAGCAAGCCAAGAAGGGTCTGGAAAGGGCATGTCCCTCCAGGACAGCACCTTGGTTGCTCAGGAGAATGGAGGAACCACTCAGCTCTACTTGAGGCTGAAAATGTCATCTGTGTAAGGAGCCAAATCTGAGGCCTGTGTTTTACAGCCAAAGAAGTTTCTGGTATCTGGTGCAAGCATGAGTCACAGACCTTATCAGGAGTTCTGAGTTGATATGAGTGATCCCAGGAACTGGCTCCCACCAGAGGGAAGAGGAAAAAGCAGGGCCGAGGAAATCCGTATCAAACCAGGGACTGGGCAGACAGGTCTGTTGGGCAGAACTGCACCCTGTGGGGCTCCCAGAGGCTCCACCAGCCATTGCAAGAGCCACCACCAGCAGGAGGAGGCCATGTCCAAAAACAGCCACTGCTGGAGGAGGAGCTGTAGCCATAGAGCCGGGCAGATGGTCACAGGCTCCTGCATCTCTCCAGGCCTGGCTGGCAGATGGTTCCCAAGTAACCAGATGCTAGGTCAGGGGACCATTTATGCCTGATGATAATGGGGTGACTCGGTGCCTCACCCTGTTCTTTCTCAGATAAGGTGATCACACAGGGGTGCCAAAGAATAATTATTTTGTGTCAGGAGAGGGTGATATTTTTGATGATGAAGAGTTTCATGCAACTGCTAAGGATTATTATAATTAAGGAGCAAAGCAGATACATTTATCCTGCATCTACTAATAGGCAGGGAAGTAAATTAATTTTTCCCAATCTATGCTCTCTTTGCTTGGTGGTTATTTTTATATCACGCACAAGGAGCAAGCCTTATCTCTTTCAGTGTAGATTATATATATGCTGTGCAACTCTGTCCAACCAATTTAGATAAAACTGGATCTGCCCCAGAGAAATTTCATTTGGGGGAGCGGTGGTGGGAGGAGGAGATAAGGCCTCCTGTCTGAGTTATTAATAGCGAGCAAATAAATAGAAAGTCCCAGCAGCTGTTGGGGTGTGTGTGTGTGTGTGTGTGTGTGTGTGTGTGTGTGTGTGTGTTTCTCCTGTTACTGTATAATTAGATGAGTCACTGTCCTCCCTGCTGGGAGTGGGTGAGGGAAGGAGGGAGGAAGTGGGGAGGAAGACAATGGTGTGCCTTCATCAAGGAGGAAGGGGCCAGTCTTCCCTGTGTTGCCCAGTGTCAGGAGCTTGGAAGGAATGCTACTTGCTGGTCCTTGTGGGGTGAACCAGGACAAGATTGTTCAATGAGTCTGACTTAGTTTCTTAGAGCTGCTGTAACAAAATACCCCAAACTGGGTGGCCCAGCAAACAAAGGAAATTGAATGCCTCATAGTTCTGGAGACTGGATGGAAGTCCAAAGTCAAGGTGTTGGCAGAGCCATGATCCCTTCGAAGCCTTTCGGGGAGAATCCTTCCTTGCCGCTCTCAGCTATCACTCCCATCTCTGCCTCCTCTGTCATCACATGGCCTTCTTCCCTCTGTCTGCCTCTTCTCCTCTTCTTAAAAGGACACCAGTCATCTTCGATCAGCGACCCACCCTTCTCCCATGTGAACACATCTTAATTTAACCAATTCCATCTGCAATGATCTTTCCAAATGAGGTCCCATTCTGAAGTGCTGGGAGTGAGGGCTTCAACATATCTTTTTGGAAGGTGCAATTCAACCCATAACAGATTCTATTGATTAGACACCGCAGATGGATGTACAGAATACAGAATGCCTGCCTTGAATTTCCATTTTGAGGCCTCGTTCTCCCAGGAGGTCTGGTTGCTGCAGTCTTCCCATCACTTCCCTCATGCATGTACGTTCTGTGGGGGGCAGTCCTCGGTTCTGCCTGCAGCCATGTCCCCCCAAAGAGGCAGGACCTGCCATAGACCAGCTCCCTCTGAGCTGAGCCTGCTCTACTCTGGGATGCAAGTAGAGCTTTAATCTTGGGCCCATGCGAAATCCCTTTGCAGCTTTACATCATCTTCCCTGCCTGTCATTCTGACCCTCCCCCTTTGCACCCTCAGGCAATCCCATCCCAGCTCCTGGAACCACACTGCACCTCTCTGCTCTGCCGCTGCTTTGCCATGTTGGAGCACCAGGCCGCTCAAGACAGGCCCAGGCCAGGGTGAAGCGAGTGAGACCCCCACTGCACAGAATTTCAGAGGCTGCACATTCTCAGGGGCTGACGGAAGAGTGAGGGCCTCCTTAGGTTAGTGCTCTAGAGGCTGTCCTAGTCCTGACTGTGCCCCAGGACTTCCTGGTATTACTCACTGAAGAGTGTGGTCAGCTGAATAATGGCTCCCAAGAAAGTCAGCTCCTAATCCCTGGGACCTGTGGGTGTGTCGCCTTACAGGGCAGAAGGGGTTTGCAGACGTGCTTAAGTTAAACATGTTGAGAGGGAGATGATTCTGGATAATTCTGAGAGGGGCCTAAGTGCAATCAGAAGTGTCCTTCCAAGAGGGAGGTAGGAGATTTCACTGAGACAGAAGAGAGAATGTGACTGATGACCTCAGCAAAAAGAGAGAGATTGAAGATGCTGTGCTGTGGGCTTGGAGATGGAGGAAGGGTCCATGAGCCAAGGAATGAAGACAGTCTCCAGAAGCTGGAAAAGGCAAGGGAGGCTTGTCCCCAAGAGCCTCTGTAGGGAGGGAGGCCCTGGATTTGGGCCCAGTGAAACCCATTCTGGCTCCAGAACTGGAACTATAACATGGCATTGTGGGTTGGAGAACATCTTCTTGACCAAAAGGGGGATGTGAAAGGAAATGAAATAAGCTTCAATGGCAGAGAGATTCCAAAAGGAGCCGAGAGGTCACTCTGGTGGGCACTCTTATGCACAATTTAGACAACCCTTTTCAGGTTCTAATGAATTGGAATAGTTAGCAGTAAATACCTGAAACTATCGAACTACAACCCAGAACCCATGAATCTTGAAGACGATTGTATAAAAATGTAGCTTATGAAGGGTGACAATGTGATTGGGAAAGCCATATGGACCACACTCCCCTTTGTCTAGTTTATGGATGGATGAGTAGAAAAATGGGGGAAGGAAAAAACAAAACAACAACAACAAAAGGCACCCAGTGTTCTTTTGTACTTTAATTGTTCTTTTCCACTTGAACTTTTATTCTTATTATTTTTGTGTGTATGGTAATGAAAATGTCAAAAATTAATTTTGGTGATGAATGCACAACTATATAATGGTACTGTAAACAACTGAATGTACACTTTGTTTTGTATGACTGCATGGTATGTGAATATATCTCAATAAAATGAAAAAAAAAAATAAAGAACGTATGTGTGTTGTTTGAAGCCATCGAGTTTATGGTCATCTGTTAGAGCAGCAGCAGGGTCCCTCTACCCTTGACTTCCCCCAAACTCTCTGGGGTGCTTAAACATCAGGGGCCAGGAGAGAGAACGCAGGCCTCTCAGAGTCTAACTCAAAGCTTCCCCACGTGATCTGACTTGCAGATTTTCAGCCTGCCGCCAGAGATCTGGCTTTTGAACCTCCAACACTCCGAACTGGCACAGATGGACAAGGTAGAATGCCTGGGAAAGTGGAGAGGGAGTCTTGGTAAATATCATCATAAGGGCAGCAAGCAAGGCATTTTGTACACTAAGACATCTGCCTGTCAAGGCAGCTCAGTTCACCCTCAAATTCCAAATAAGCAAACTCAGTATAAAGTGGGTTGATTCAATTGCTCAAGTCTTGCAGTTAATAAATAACAAAAGGGGGATTCAATCCCAGACCACTCTTCTCTCCCCACCCTTATTTTCTCCATTGAACTAGAAATGTAGAGCCCCCCCTGGAGCTCATGGGATCTAGAACTTAACATCTGCCACCGACAATGAGCCCTGGCTCAGAGAACACAGGACCCCAACAGCCACCAGCAAAGCATCCGTGCTTGTATTGCTCCAACCTTCCTGTTAGTGACCCAGGGCGTAGAGCCACCTCTATGGCTTGGCTCTGGTCTACCTCTCTTGTCTCACTGGGTGAAGCTGGGCCCCCACGATTGCCAGCCTGCTTCCCCACAGCCCCAACTCCCAGCCTACAGCACTATGCTCCAGCCACACTGAAAGTCCCCCGCCACCTGGCCTGGTCCTTGCAGGCGCACCTGCTCTGCACACGCCCTCCTTATTTATCCTACAAGGTTAGATCTAACTTACCCTCTCCGGTGTCCCTTGAGCAGAGGCTCTGGAGTGCCTGTTTCAAGCCTTACTCCACTGCTCTAGAACTGTTTACTTCCCTTCTCCCTGCAAAAGGCAGAAATCTGGATCTTACTGATTTTGTATCTTTTCCCTTAAGTGGCTGGCCCAGTGCCTGGCACCTAAAGGCCACTCAATAAATGTTTGTCCAATGAGTGAATGAATGAGGACATAAATAAAATGAAATAGAATGTTATTATTGATAGAAAATTAATTCCGGTATCTCCAAACAGCACCATCTAAGCTTTGCCCCAGGGCAACATGAAGCTTCCAAGAGTACTTAGGAGGATAAATTCCAGCCTGACCCCTTTGGAAATAGGTTGAGGGAGCGCTGCAGTGATTTTTTTAAATTCTTCTCAGTTTTTACATTTCATTTCAGTAACTATATCCCATCTCACCCACAGTGGAGCTGTATGTCTCACAGAGCACATCGGCAGAGAATGAATGTGCCTGGAGATTATGTGGAGAATTGAAGATGAACATCAATTGACTTGGGCCTGAAAATAAAAGTTCCATGGTAAGAAAAATCAGTAATGTGCATCTTGCCTTGAACTCCGAGGTAGATAAATGGGCGCGTCTAAATGGTAAGACTTTAAAAACAGTCAGTGTAATCTGGGAGAGCAGAAAAGAAAAAATTTGGAATAGGACATGGTGGAGGTGGAGGCAGGTAGGGGAAAGCCTAAACGAGGAAATGTGATTTTGAAATCTCCTCCTCTTTTTCTTCCTATTACTCCACTTTCCTACTAATATGAGTTTTTGCCTAAGGTGGGCATGGTTCAGGAAACTCATAAGAGCCTTGCCCCTTTAGCTTTTTATCATAGTGATTGTAAAGCTTAGCCCCCAACTTCTGCAATTTCAAAAGTTTAGGATTCTTGGAGGCTAAGAGTTCAGGGGATCACTGCAAACTGAGGGAGGAATAGGTTTCAGTCCTTGATCACAGAGAAACAAGCAGGCCCTACAAAATAGGTGTGGCCTAAGAATAAGGCAATAAATACTGTAAGTAGAGGGGCATCTTAATTTTGGGGTTTAGTGGGAACAGAAATGGGTGTAACTCAGCCAGAGGATGGGAAAGGGCATGGGCTCTGCAGTCAGGGATCTTGCTTGGCTCACATCCTACTCTGCCACTTCCTGATAGCATGACTGGGAGCAAGCTCCATGGCCTCGCTGAGCATCAGCGTCCCTCCAAAAGTTAGTGGCACAGTCACCTCCACCAGGAAGAAGGAGGGGACACACCTGCCATCCCAATGGAGCGTGCATGCCAAGGAAGGGACTGCAGTTGCTGAGTTCCCCTGCCCATCATCACTTCTCTGCTAACTCAGATGTGGAAACACACTTGTGTAGCATGTATACGGCCTTCTACTGGCTTTCATTGCACATCATGACATCACTCTCCTTGATGTCTCCCTTCCCAGGAAGCTAATTTTAATTTCTCTAGTTTAAGTTAGAGATTGACTACAAATTTTCTGTGTTCTTCTACGATGTTTCCTGGTGTTACCTTCAAGATTTGCTTTTCCACATTTTTCTCTCTTTGAGTTTCAGGATAGGAGAGGAGAGCGATTTGTGCCTGCGGGCAACCATCATTGACCTTTAAATCTTTATAGGGTCTGTGCCGGTTTGAGTGTATTGTGTCCCCCAAATGCCATTATCTTTGTGGTCTTGTGTGGGGCAGAAGTTTTGGTGCTGGTTGGATTTGCTTGGAATGTGCCCCACCCAGCTGTGGGAGATGATTCTGATGAGATGTTCCCATGGAGGCGTGGCCCCGCCCATTCGGGGTGGGCCTTGATCGGTGGAGCTATATAAATGAGCTGACTCGGGGGGAGAAAGAGAGTGCAGTTGGGAGTGATGTTTTGAAGAGAAGCAAGCTTGCTAGAAAGGAACGTCCTAGGAGAAAGCCGTTTTGAGGCCAGAGCTTTGGAGCAGACGCCAGCTGCCTTCCTAGCTAGCAGAGGTTTTCCGGACACCACTGGCCGTCCTCTGGTGAAGGTACCCGATTGCTGAGGTGTCATCTTGGATGCTTTGTGGCCTTAAGACTGTAATTGTTTAGTGAAATAAACCCCCGTTTTATAAAAGCCTATCCATCTCTGGTGTTTTGCATTCTCCAGCATTAGCAAACTAAGACAGGGTCCTTCCATCAGAAAACTGTATTTGTGATTTTATACATACATATATTCATATACACACATATATTGCATTTATATGCATATATGTATATGCATGTGTTTGAATATATACATATAAATGTGTGTATAAATAGATACATATATAAATAAACAAAGAAAAAGAGAGAGATTATAAATGGCTGATTTAAGGTGATGTGAAATCCTAAGTGGTAATCAGGTATCCATTGCCTTTGGCGTCTCTGGAAGCTCTTGAGAATGTAAAAACAGTTATATATAAAATGCTGCCATTTTTGGTCCCTATATGTGCTTTGTCAGGGATTTCCTGCTGCAAGGAGCAGAAATGCAATCAGGGAAGCTTAAGGATAAAGGAGGTTTATTATAAGGAGTGGGCACTAGGGTGGGTTGAATTCTGTCCCCTAGTTGAGACATGTTCTTGGTCTTGGCCTGCATTCTGGTGGACCCATTATAAATAGGATCTCTTCAAAGACGTACTTCACTGAAGGTGTGGCTCACCTGAATCAGGTTGGGCTTTAATCCAGATTACTGGAGTCCTTTATTAGCAGAGTGAAGTCAGATGGAGAGAGAAGCCACAGGGAGCAGCTAGAAGCTGTAAGAGAAAAGAGAAGACATTACCATATGCATTGCTGTTTAGGTTTACTAAAGCTGCTGGAATGCAGCATACCAGAAATGAGTTGGCTTTTTCAATGGGGATTTATTGGTTTACAAATGTATAGTTCCAAGGCCATGAAAACGTCCAAAGTAAGGCAGCCAGAGGAAGATACCTTCTGTGAGGGAAGACTGCAAGTTTCCTCCGTCACATGGGAAGGTACGTGGTGATGTCTGCTGGTCCTTCTCTCCTGGGCCTTGGTTTCAAAATGGCTCTATCAGTTTCTGTGGGTCCTTCTTGCTTCTCCCGGTGCATTTGCTTTCTCAGCTCTCTCTCTCCGTGAGATCTCTTAAAGGACTCAAGTAAAGGATTAAGACCCATCCTGAAAGGGTTGGGTCACATCTCCATGGAAACAACCTAATCAGACAGTCCCATCAACAATAGGTCTGCTCTTACAAGAATGGATTACAAGAACATAGGGTTTTCTGGGGTACATAACAGTTCCAAACCAGCACAATTGTCATGTAATGGAAAAGCCAAGAAACCCCAAACATTGCCAGCCAGTCAGAAGATACCGCCCCCAGGAGGAAACAAGCCTTCTGGCCTCTGAAACCATGGGCCAACCCATTGTACGGTATTTGTTTTAGCAGCTAGGAAAGTAAAGCAGACACCATCATGGAAAGTGCAGCCAGGCCTCACTGGGAATGTACATCTTCTATCTCAGGCAGTGCTCCCTGTTTTGGGGACCATGTGGCCCCTAGTCTCAGTGCAAACTGACTTCTTCTGCAGGGCTCATGATTTCTGCATCCTTGGTCCCCATGTCTGTATCTGTATGTAGTTCCAGGCAACCCTGGTACCACCTGGTCCCAACTCCACAGTACATTGCAGAACAGAAGTCTAATGCAGTTTCAGTTCCTTAGTTCAAAATCTAATGGAAAAAAAGAAAAGATTTTTCTCACCTTAGCCTAGGTCCCATCTGCTGTGTAGAGGCAGAAGTCACAAGGTCAGGATAAGGGCCCAAGATAGTGGTTTATCTTCTGTGATGGATTCAGGCTGAGAAGAGATTTGCATTTCTAATATAGGAGGTAAAAGTTCACAGTTCAACTTTTTTGAAAAATAAACATCGAGAAATTTGAGAAAGGAGCTCTGAAATTGCTGTGAATCTTTGACCCATAAATTCCACTCATGGGATTTTAGAGAAAGAACATTACGTTGAATTCAGAAACAAATATTAGCAAAAAGGTTCAGTGAAGCATGAGTAAAAGTGCAATGTAAGGAAAAAATTTAAATTATCGGCTATAAGGAAATGACTGCTTAAATTATAATCTGCTTCTGATGTGTTATTTAGCCATTAAATGTTTAAGCACGATGACCATATTTCTCCCTTAAATTAGTTTTAAACAAGGATGCAAAATTGTAGGCATAGAAAAATCTAAAATATGTTTAAGAATGCACATAAATAAGAGGTAAAACATTACATCAAAATGTTTGTACCTATTGACTTTGGAATATGGATATATGTACGTTTTTTTTTCTTTTTCCCTAAATTTTCTATGCTTTGCAAATTTTGCATTATTAATATGAATTTTTTTTTTTTTTACTAAAAATAGACCTAAGTCTTCTGGAAGTTTAAGAGAACCCTTCTGACATCCTCTTTCTTTTCATTGCCTGCATTGGGAATGGAAGCATAAACTGATACTTGTGTGAACAGAGATGTAATGAACCAAGTTATGCTGATATGAGACTCTAGAAGTAAATCTGATTGACTCTAATTTGTGGCAAGAAAAATATACTAAACAGGGCTTTTGTTTTACCAAATATCAATTAACCTTAGGCCCTTTTGAGATACGTTAACACTTTTTGTCCGCCAGAGATAAAAGATGATTACACAGTTTGCACGTCTCTAAACACTCATTAAGTCTTCTATTGAAGTTGTCACAAATTATGGCATTTGAGAGAAGCATTCAGCTACACCATTGCAAAAAAACTTAGAAAACGTAATTGATCACTTTGGCTTCTCAGGGGAGAAAAACTTAATTACAGTTATTGGCCATAAATCTACATAGCCTAAAATTACAACCAGACTGGCAGCATTTTTGAGTCGATCTCTGAAAAATTCTCTTCCTTCATTTGCATTATAACAATACCTTCCTTGCCTTCTCTTGCCCATACACATTCCTGAGAAGTCGGACTTCTTCATAAATGAATGCTTCTTACCAGCTGACCCCAATTGGAACTTGATGGTCAGTGAAGTAAATTTTAATATCATTGGGAAGAAACAAATGCTTACATAGCACTGTTACATGCCAAATGTTTCCTTTCTCTTCTCCTCAAGCACAAAGTACTGTAGAAATTTGCAAAGCTTTTTGTTAATTCATAGATCCAGGTATGCATTCATTCACTCAACTAATATTTGTAGAAAACTCTGGAAGGACTATTGATAATTCCTGAAAAACTACTGGAAGAACCATTAGAAGAACTGTTGACTTTGCAGATGGGGCCAGGGAGTCTTCTGGGTGCTGGGGATTGGTAGATATTTATACACACATTTTATATACATATATAAATACATATAAATGCATACTTACACACACATGGTACATCAATTAGTGATAAATGCCATAAGAGAAAATAAAATAGACTGAGGAGATAGAGAGTACTGCAGCTATGAATTTAGCAAAACTGTCACATCTTAGAAGGGGATATTTGAACAGATGTCTAAGGAGCTGTTTTGTAACCCAGAAAAGGCCAAGTTCTTTTAATCCATTTGTGGGTGCAAATCTATTTTGGGTAGGACCTTTTGATTAGGTTGTTTCAATTGAGATGTGACCCAATCAATTCAAGGTGGGTCTTAATCCTTTACTAGAGTCCTCTATAAGAGGATAAAAGGCAGAAACACTGAGATAGAGAGCTTAGAGAGAAACTCCCTGGAGAAGCACGAGATAACCCACAGATGCTCAGAGAGAAAGCCACTGGAACCATAGAAAGCAATAAAACCCAGAAGTGAAGGACCAGCAGACACCAGCCATGTGCCTTCCCATGTGGCAGAGGAACTCTGGATGCCAGCAGCCTTTCTTCAGAAAAGGTATCCTCTTGTTGATGCCTTAATTTGAACATTTTCACAGCCTTAGAATTGTAACTTGTAACTTAATAAATCTCCATTGTAAAAGCCAACCCATTTCTGGTATATTGCATTCTGGCAGCTTTCACAAACTGAAAAATCTGAGTAAAATGAGAAGGAGTAAGCTGTGCACATAAATGAGTAAGAGATTTCCAGGCCTGGGGAATTGTTCTGGTTTGCTAATGTTGCCAAGATGCAAAACACCAAAAATGGATTGACTTTTATAAAGGGGGTTTATTTGGTTACAAAGTTATAGTCTTAAGGCCATAAAGTGTCCAAGGTCAGTCGTCAACAGTCGGGTACCTTCACTGGAGGATGGCCAATGGTATCCGGAAAACCTCTGTTAGCTGGGAAGGCATGTGGCTGGCATCTGCTCCAAAGTTCTGGGTTCAAAATGGCTTTCTCTCAGGATGTTCCTCTCTGGGCTCCAGTTCCTCAAAAATGTCACTCTTAGCTGCTCTTGGGGCGCTTTTCCTCTCTTAGCTTTTCTGGAGCAAAAGTCTGCGTAAAAAGCCGTCTTCGAAGTGTCTCTCATCTGCAGCTCCTCTCTCAGCTCCGGGGCATTCTTCAAAGTGTCCCTGTTGGCTGTAGCTCCTCTTTAAAATGTCACTCTCAGCTGCACTGAGTTCCTTCTGTTTGTCAGCTCATTTATATGGCTCCAGGGATTTAATTTAGACCCACCCTGAATGGGAGGGGTAACACCTCCATGAAAATTATCCAATCAGAGTCATCACCCACAGTTGGGTGGGTCACATCTCCACAGAAACACTCAAAGAATTACAATCTAATCAACACTGATCGTCTGCCCACACAAGATTACCTCAAAGAATACGGCCTTTTCTAGGGGACATAGTACATTCAAACCAGCACAGGAATTGAAAGTACAAATAGATTGTGATGGAAGAAGGTTAGGGGCTGGGACTGGGTAGGAAAGTGAGGGAGTTGGGGAAGTGCTTTCTCTCTCCTTTGGAACTAGAACAGCAGGGGCCATGTTCTGTGTGCTGTCTGGGAGCAAAGTGTTTTGGAGGAACCAGAAAATCTCAAGGGAGAATCACTAAGGGACTCAAAACTGATCCTAGGATTGGATTCTTGAAGGACAGGTGTGTGGAAAAAAAGACCCATTATTGACATCTGTTATGGGTTGAATTGTGGTCCCCAAACAAGAGCTGTTGAAGTCCTAACTCCAGTACCTGAGCATGTGACCTTATGTGGAAGTAGGGTCCTTGCAGACGGAATTAGTTAAGATGAGGTGACCCTGGAGCCGGGTGGGCCCCTCATTCAATGTGTCTGCTGTCCTTATAAGAAGGGGAGAAGAGGCACAGACAGAAACAGAGAGAAGACAGAGAAGGCAGAGAGCAGAAGGATGCATCTGCAAGCCAAGGAGTGCCAAAGATTGCCAGAGAACCACCAGAGGCTTGGAACATACAAGGAAGGAGTCTCTCTTACACATTTCAGCCTGGATTTGCAGACACATTAATTTTGGACTTCTGGCCTCCAGAGCCATGAACAATCCATTTCTGTTGCTTTAAATCACATGGTTTCTGGTCCTTTGTTAGGCGGGCCCTAGGAAATTTATGAAACCTCTCATACTAACAATGCAATAATAGCTAACGTTTATTTTGTTCTCACCATGGGCCAGCTATCCCTTCTTTACCTATGGGGAAACCAAGGTCTAGAGGGGTTAAGTACCTTGCTTTATGTCATGCAGATAGTATTTCACAGAGCCAGGGTTTAAATTCAAGTCTCTGGGACTCTCAAACCCTTTGTAAATGTCCAAAGTCTCCAAAGCATGTGAACCAACAGGGGCACGTTCTCATCATGGGTAACAGTCTAGGAGTGGAAAGCAAGAAACCACACCCAGAGCGGTGTTGTCTACATCGGAGGCCAGGGGACATCAGCAGTGACAGACTGGTTGTCTTACAAGGAGACAGGGACAGTAGCTGAAGCCACTCATAGTGAATAAGGAGGCAACAGGGGTGCACTGGGAAAGGAAGGGCACGGAGTTGGGTCATGGTACAAAGAAGGAAGGAGCTGTCCACCTCAGGGAGCCCTCTAGGCAGAAGGGCTGTGGGGACTGGAGAGAGTTACATCTGCAGTTGAGTCTCACTCACCGCGGTTGTGGCTCTTCAGCTGGTCAAAGCTGGAGAGACCAATAGTGCCTTCCATGATTCATGTCTTCCATTGCTGATTTGGGTTAGTGGCCATGTTACAATTTTGCCCTTTAAACTTAGATTATCATGTATGTGAACTGTTACCTTCTTGAGACTCAAACCAGTTTTGGCGTTTATATCCCCCAGGGACCTGTCAGTGAGAACTTCAGAAACTTTGACAGCTGGGGTTATGGTGATTCTTCAAAGCACCTCAAGAAAGCTTTCTTATTCGTCTGGGTAGAATTTTGACTTTGGTGAATGAAGCACATAGTCAAAGAGAACTATTGCACACCAAATTCATGGAATTCTGAGTACCTCCATGTCATGTGGCATTTGCTGGCAAATTCTAGTAATTGTCAAGAAAACATGACCTTTACTTGAGCACTTACCATGTGCCATGCAGGTATTTTTTAGTCATTTCATTTGATAATAATAATAACAATAATCTATGAGGAAGGTTTTATGTACTCATTTTAGAGATAAAAGAACTGAGGCTCAGAATGTTGAAGTAATTTCCCAAAGGCCAAAGTGTTGGTCATAGTTACACTTGCATTTGTTCACTCTGAATTCCATGTTCTTTCTGTTGGTCCACACTGAAATATTATTTGTAGTTGACTGATTAAAACAGATTACCAAACACTTACCCAAGGTGCAAAGTAACCAAGGACATTTCTCAAGGAAGATTGAACTTTAGTCACAAAGTGGAAATAACTGAGCCAGAAGAGCAGAACTCCCAAATAATGAAAACTTACTGACGCTTAATGACCTTCAGGGTCTTGCTTGCTTTTCTGGTCCCTCATCTGCTGACTTGGGTGCCCTTGGCACATTGACAGGACTGAGAGTACAATTTCTCAATGAGACCCCAAACTGCCAACTCCCTCTCTCCATAGTCCATGTTGTGGCTTCTGTCAGATGAAGAAACTAAACTTAATTATTTAGCTTTTAAGAATATGCATCTCAGTAACTCTTGTTACTTGGGAAAGTCAGAGTGCTTCACTGAAGGGACTGACATGCCGATGAATGGGGAAGTAGGGTTGTGTCAGCTTTTAAGCCTTTCCTTAAGAAACATTGCAAGGCACCTGCTGAAAGATGCTTTAGTCAGGAAAACCGTTTGCTCAATATCATCACAGAGATGTGATTTAAAATAAAAGAGGATTTGGTGAAAGGTTAAGGAGAAGAAAGCCCCTTTGGATTCCATGACAACAACTTCCAGGATATTTCATATCTGTGCAGAAGACTCACAAGAACTTTGGGGATTTTGACCTTTGTACAAGTCCTTGTAGGTGGGAAAGACTTTTCAAGAACACGCCCCACACTGATGTTACTTAATGTTTCTATCTTTCAGTATTTATGTCTTGGGATTTCTAGACTCATTGTTTTTATTACTAGTATCTCTGGTAGCCTGTATTTCTGTTTCAGAGAATTCTTCTACTCAATATTTTTAATAATCCTAGTTTCTCTGATTTGGGATTTCCAGTTCTAGAACTCAGAATTTTTTCATTCAATAATTCTTTTGTTTTCTAGGTATCTGCATGTTATTGTATCACTCATGTCATATGTACCTTGACGTTGGGGTCCCCCAGGTAACTCTTAGAAACTTGCAAGCTGGGAAAAAAAGGGGGTCTCACTATCATTATTAATTTATGGTATTGAAAATTATCAATAGATAATACAACTTCAATCAGGTTGCTCATTTTTACATGTTAAAGTAAAATTCTCCCTAAATCTCAGTTCTTGTCTCAACACTTTAATGGAAGTACCCAGAGCTTTAACAGTTGAAGCTCTGAGTGCTTTCAATTTGGTGACTCACAAAATAAATCTCCTTCTTTTGTTGAAACAATTGTAATTTGAATGATAAAACAATGAGGTTAAGAATTCTTTACAATTACCACTTAAAAAAAATTGCTGTAAAAATTATATAAAGAAACAATAATCAGAAAAGAGCGGGGGTAGCTATATTATCAGACAAATCAGACTTTAAATGTAAAACAATTAAAAGAGACAAAGAAGGGCACCAAATATTAATAAAAGGGACAATTCATCAAAAAGACATAACAATCATAAATATTTATGAACTAACTGAGCCAGAGTACTCGAAAATACATGAGGCACATACTGACAATACTGAAGGGAGAAGTAGACACCTCTGCAATAATATCTGGAGATTTCAATACTCAGCTCTCTTCAATGGATAGAACATCTAGACATAGGATCAATAAGGAAATGGAGACGTTGAATAGCATAATAAATGAACTAGACTTAACAGACACTTATAGAACACTACACCCCACAAAAGCAGGATACACATTTTTCTCAAGTGCTCATGGATCATTATCCAGGTGTAATGTCACAAAGCAAATCTCAATACATTTTAAAATATTGATATTATACAAAATAGTTTCTTGGATCATAATGGAACAAATTTGGAAATCAATAACAAGCAAAAGGCTGGAAAATTCACAAATATATGGAGCCTAAGCAATCCACTCTTAACCACTGGGTCAAGGAAGAAATTACAAGAGAAATTAGTAAATATCTTGAGGCAAATGAAAATGAAACACAACATATCAAAACTTATGGGATGCAGTAAAGGCAGTGCTGAGAGGGAACTTATTGCCCTAAATGACTGTATTAAAAAGAACAAAGAGAAAAAATCAAGGAATTAACTGTCCACCTGGAGGAACTAGAGAAAAGAACAGCAAACTAACCCTGAAGCAAACAGAAGGAAAAAAATAAACATTAGAGCAGAAATAAATGAAAATGAGAACATGAAAACAAAAGAGAGAATCAACAAAACCAGAAACTGGTTCTTTGAGAAAATCTGTAAAACCAATGGACACTTAGGTAGGCTAACAAAAGAGAAAGAGAAAGTGTGCAACTAAATAAAATCATAAATGGGAAATGGGAAATAACCACTGACCCTGCAGAAATAAAGGAGATAGACAACTTAGATGAAATAGACAACTTCTGAGAAAAGCATAAACAATCAATATTGACCCCAAAAGAAATAATAGATGACCTCAACAAACCAACACATGTAAAGAGACTGAATCAGTCATCAAAAAGCTCCCCCAAAAGAAAAGCCAAGAACCAGATGGCTTCACATGTGAATTCTACCAAGCATTTAAGAAAGAATTAGTACCAATCCTGCTCAGACTGTTCTAAAAATTTGAAGAGGATGGAAAGCTACCTAACTCATTCTATGAAGCCAACACCACCCTATTACAAAGCCCGACAAAGATACTACAAGAAAAGAAAATCATAGACCAATCTCTTTAATGAATATAGATGCAAAAATCTTCAAAAAATACTCACAAATCGAATCCAGCAGCACATTAAAATAATTATACACCATGACCAAGAGGGATTTATTCCATGTATGCAAGACTGGTTCAATACAAGAAAATCAATTAATGTAACACAATACATCAATAAATTAAAGCAGAAAAACTACATGATCATCTTGATCGATGCAGAAAAGGAGTTTGACAAATTTCAACATCCTTTCTTGATGAAAACACTCAAAAGGATAGAAATAGAAGGGACCTTCCTCAATATGATCAAGGCAATCTATGAAAAACCCACAGCCAACATCATATGAGTATTGAAAGCTTTCCCTCTAAGATCAGGAACAAGACAGGGATGCCCAATGTCATCACTGTTATTCAACATTGATTCAACATTGTGCTGAAAGTTCTAGCTAAAGCAACAAGGCAAGAAAAAGAAATAAAATGCATCCAAATTAGAAAGGAAGAAGTAAAACTTTCACTGCTTGCAGATGACATGATCCTAAATGTAGAAAATCCTGAAAAATTGACTGCAACACTAGTAGAGCTAGTAATGAATACAGCAAAGTGGCAGGGTACAAGATCGGTATGCAAATATCAGTAGTGCTTCTGTACATTAGTAATGAGCAATATGAGGAAGAAATCAAGAAAAAATCCATTTACAATAGTAACCAAAATAATCAAATATTTAGGAGTAAATTTAACCAAGGCCACAAAAGACCTATATGCAGAAAACTGCAAGAAATTGCTAAAAGAAATCCCATAGGGCCTAAACAAATGGAAGGATATACCGTGTTCATGGATTGGAAGACTAAATATAATTTAGATGCCAATTCTGCCTAAATTGATTTATAGATTCAATACAATACCAATTAAAATCCCAGCAACTTCCTTTGCAGAAATAGAAAAGCCACTAACCAAATCTGTTTGGAAGGGCAGAGTGCCTCGAATAGCCAAAAATATCTTGAGAAAGAGCAATGAAGTGGGAGGTCTCCACCACTTGACTTTAAAGTATACTACAAAGCTACAGTGGTCAAAACAGCATGGTAATGTAATAAAGATAGTTATACTGACCGACAGAATCAAATTGAGCATTCCAAAATAGACCCTTTTATTTATGGACAGTTGATCTTTGATAAGGTGGTCAAGCCATCACAACTGGGACAGAACAGCCTCTTCAATAAATGTGTTTGGAGAACTGGATAGCCATATCCAAAAGAATGAAAGAGGACTCATACCTCACACCTTATACAAAAATTAACTCGAAATGGATGAAAGATCTAAGCAATAGAGCTAAGACCATAAAACTTTTAGAAAAAAATGTAGGGAAATATCTTAAAGATCTTCTGATAGGAGGTTGTTTCCTAGACCTTTTGTGAGCAGTGAAAGAAGAAATAGACAAATGGGATCTCCTCAAAAGTGAACATGTTTGTGCATCAAAGGACTTTGCCAGAAAAGTAAAAAGGCAGTCTACACAATGGATGACAATATTTCAAAACCACATAAAAGAGAAGGGTTTAATATCTAGAATATATAAAGAGATCCTACAACTGAACAACAAAAAGACAAACAACCCAATTAAAAATGGGCAAAAGACGTGGAGAGACACTTTTCCAAAGGGTAAATACAGATGGCTCAAAACCATATGAAAAGGTGCTCAACATCACTGGCTATTAGGGAAATGCAAATCAAAACCACAATGAGATATCATCTCATATGTACTAGAAAAAAAAAAAAACAGAAAATTACAAGTGTTGGAGAGGTTGTGGAGAAAGAGGCACACTTATTCACTGTTGGAGGGAATGTAGAATGGAGTATCCACTTGGAAGGCAGTGTGGCAGTTCCTCAGCAAGCTGGGCACAGAATTGCCTTATCATCCAGCAATCCCATTGTTAGGTATATACTTGGAGGAACTGAAAGCTATGTCATAAATGGACATTTGCCCACCAATGTTTATAGCGGCATTATTCACAATTGCCAAGAGATGGAAAAAGCCCAAATGTTTATCAATAGACGAGTGGATAAACAAACTGTGGTATATACATATGATGGAATATTATGCAGCATAAGACAAAATAAAGTCATGAAGCATATAAGAATGTGGATGAAACTTGAGGATGTTTTGTTGAGAGAAATTAGTCAGAATCAAAAGGACAAATACTGTATGGTTTCACTAATATGAATGAACATCAATGAGCAAACTTTGAGGGTTAAAATTGAGAACACAAGTTATCAGGTGATAGAAAGAAGGCAGAGATCGGGCATTTGATGCTGAAGGAGTATAGAGTGTTCAACAGGATTGATTGTATAGATCCAGAAATGGATAGCACAATATTGTGTGATGGTAGCACAATATTGTAAGTTCACTGAAAAAAATTGAGTGAGTACAATTGAAAGAGGAATGTTAGGGACATGTGTGACACCAGAAAGAAAGATAGAAGATAACGACTGGGACTAAAGTGATCAATGATGGTGATTAAATGTACAAATACAATAATGTTTTTACATGAGGGAGAACAAATGAATGTTAATAATGTAAGATGTTGAAAATGGGATGGTATTCGGGAAAAATATAATCAATGAAAACTAGAGTCTATAGTTATCAGTAACATTGTAATATGTTTCTATTAATTGTAAGAAAGGCAATATACCAAAGCTAAATGTCTATAAGAAGGGATATAAGGAAGGGGTATGGGATTCTCAGTGGGGGTGGTGTTGTCTGAACTTTTTATTTTATCTTTTTTCATTTTTTAAATTTTTTCTTGTATTTTTCAATTCATCATTTTTTTTTCTTTTTTCTTTTTTTTCATCTTCCTGTTTCTTTGTGGAACAAATGGAATTTTCCTCATATATATTGTGGTGGTGAATGCAAAACTATGTGATTATACTGGGAACCACTAACTGCTTACTTAAGATGAAATGTTTAAAGAATAAACAGAGGGATACAAGTGTTGGAGAAAATGTGGAGAGAGGGATGTACCTATTCACTGTTGTGGGGGAGTAGAATGGTGCAGCCCACCTGGAAGGCAGTGTGGTGGTTCCACAGGAAGCTAAGTATGGGGTTGCCATATGGTCCTTATAGGCAGCTTTGAACGGCCACATTACCCCATACAGCAATTGTTTAAAAGGCTGAAAAAAAGATCAGACTTCAGTATATAGGTATATACTTGGAAGAACTGAGAGCAGGGACATGAATGGACATTTGCACACTGGTGTTTATGGAAGCATTATTCACAATTTTCAATTGATGGAGGTGGCCTAAGACTACATCGACTGATAAATGGAATGGTAAAATGGAATATTGAATGGCTACAAGAAGGAATTAAGTTGTGAGGCATGCAATTAGGAGAATATATGTTGAGGACAGTATGTTAAGTAAAATAAGCCAGAAATGAAAAGACAATCATTAAAATGACTCACTAATATGGACTAACTATAATGTGCAAACTCTGATAATTGAATCTGAGAGCACAGGTTATTAGGGGAAGGCTTATTGTAAGGGTCCCTAGATTGTAAGCTCTTACAGCAGTCACACCTATTCCTGAGTTGTAATGGTTATTTTTAAATTCTGAGATGATGAGCTCTTGCGTATAACCTGGCCAGTCCCCAGAACTTTGGGTATCTGTGTGACACCTGAGACTCAGAACCAGAGTCAGGCAGCTTTGAATGTCCACATTACCCCATACAGCAAATGTTTAAAAAGCTGAAAAAGAGATCAGACTTCAGTTAGAGATATGAATGAAATGGCCTTGGTTAGGCCTAAGGTAAATCAGACTAAAGGGTAAAGGATGATATTGACTGTTTTTTAAAGCTTCAACTTCTGTGTGAGACCATAGAAGAGATGTTTATTTGGTGGAAAATCTATATATTCTGTATCACACTATAAAATTTAACTTGTGAGGTCAGTTTATTCAAACACCATAATTACATGGAACCTTGAATAAGGAGCGAAATCTGGTTTGTACAGGGTAGTGTGAAGCCACAATACATCCCAGAATAATTTGGGCAGAGAATAAAAAAAATTGAAAAGCCCCCTTGAGGGTCTGGGGAAAAATGTGGAAATATTAAACTTCCCCGCCTGGGGAATTCCTGATATTCTCACAAGCATTGGGAACTACCAGTTTAGTAGCCCCCGATCCTGGAGCCAGCCCTGATGAAGCTTGCTACTGCAGAGGAGAGGCTAAGCCTACTTTTAATCGTGCCTAAGAGTCACCTCCAGAGAACCTCTTTTGTTGCTCAGATGTGGCCCTCTCTCTCTCTAGCTAAGCCAACTCAGCAGGTGAACTCACTGCCCTCCCTCCTACGTGGGACCTGACTCCTAGGGGTGTAAATCTCCCTGGCAATGCAGGATATGATTCCCAGGCATGAGTCTAGACCTGGCATAATGGGATTGAGAAAACCTTCTCTGTATTTCCAATATTTTGGATTTGTGATCCTCGGGATTTGGGCTATGTAAAAATATATCCGATGCTCATTTGGTAAGTTAGTTCCACAGAACTCTTCTCAGTATTCTTGGAGATTGATGATTCTGGTACTCAGGATTTCCATTCCTCTGTTTCTAAAACTCTGCATTCTAGTCCTTGGGTATTACATTTGGAACAGAGAATTGTTACCTTCACTCCCTTCACCTGTAAGCATGTTTGTATTCAATAGACATAATCAAACCTGAATATAGAGGCATATTAAATATGAGCCGTTCCTCCCCTGAGCCTGCCCATTTCCACCCTCTGGCCATGCTTACCTCATTCCATCCTCATTTCTCTGCAAAAAACTTACTCAGATAAAATAGAATGAATCACTATTCCTCAAAGATTATATATTTTCTTATTCAACAAACTTTAGTGAAGACATATTACGTGCCAGACTCTGTGCTGGGTTTTAGAAGGATTCTGGATAGAATAAACCATTATATCTCTCCTCAAAAATAGTAAATAAATAAATAAATAAATAAATAAATAAATAAATAAATAAGGAATATTCAAAGAGGGTTGTTTGGAAATAAAACGCAGAAGCAATGGGGAAGATTAACAAACCCAACATATGTTCCTTTGAAAAGATTAACAAGATATACCTCAGGCAAGACTGAACAAGAAAAATTATAAAATACACATGAATACAGACTGACAAGAAGTGGTGATTTCAGACACATTAGAGATTGTAAGATGTTAGAGTAACAATTATAGAAAAGGAAGATGAAAAAGTTGGTGTGCAGATGAAGAGCTGCTCAAACTAATTGGTAATGTGTAAAATGAAAGTTAAAACAACAATGAAGTATCTCCTTAAACCTGGTAAATTGGAGAAATCTGAAAACTGCGTGATGCCAAGTGTTAGCAGGTATGGGAAGAAGAACTTTATACCTGTGAGTGAGACTGGGACAGTAAAGCCACCAGCATCCGATCAAATTAAGTGCTCACATGCATCATGACCCAGAACTTCCAAACAGGGTTTTATATACCAACATCATTTATTTACAAGTCCATAAGAGGGCATAATGAGAATGCTCATTTGGTGTTATTTGTGGAGGTAGAGCATGGATAGATAAAATACAGTGGAATTTACTCCTAAAGGATGACTATGTAGTCATGGAAAGCAATGGACCAAATATAGTCATGGATGGACAGTGAAGATCAAGTGCTGAATGACAAAAGCAAGAAACAGACTGAGGTATATTGTACAATATCGCTTGTGTAAAATGGAAATGCATGCATGTGAAACAACAGTATACATTTTGCAAGATGAATTCCTGCTTTGCAAGGATGCAATTTTTCACATTAACAGAAAGAGGCAGATTAAATATATTCGAATTTTGGCTAATGTGGGAGAGGCAAATGGGATCAGATTGTGGAGATAAATTGGAATAAATAAATAATTGGATTAATTAAACAGATAAGAGGATAGCATTGCAGAAGCCAGAGGCAATAATGCATCAAGGATCTAGTAATATGATTAGCTGGAGCCTGTGTACTGTAAGGGGAATAGAGAAAACAAAGTATCTTCTAATACGTAATTACACAACTTTGGACAAATTGACTAAAAAAGTCAAGCATCCCAGGGTCAGAGAGTCGTGGATTCTTAGAGTTGGAAAGTGTCCTCAAAGCATTGGTCCAACTGCCACGTAAAGCTGACCCTCCTCCACTTCTCTTCATGGAGAGGCTGTGCGCCAGTGACAGAGAAAACTTCCTTTTACTTCATTCTGGTCTCATCCTCTCACCACAGATGGAAAAAGCTTCTTTGTATTTAAATCTTCATTGTCATGATTTTCACTGTGTTAGGAGTGCTTGGATAACGATCTTCCTTCAATTCTCAACCTCACTGGACAATATAAAATGCATTTCTATAGCTCACAAAAGCATAGAATTACCTGTTAATTTCTTCTGAATCAGGCTGCTGGAAGTGTAATTAAGAATCTCATAGAAAATATAATTGGATCAGCACTGAAATAAATGTTAGATAACATACAAAAGTCCAATCTTAAATTTGCAACCAAGATTTATTAAATCTCTCTTATTCTGAAGGGTCGTGGTAACTTGCGAGGGCTGAAATATGGGATAGCAATGAAGTTGGGATGAGTATTAGGAACTAGATCAGGGTGATGGTTTGAAGCTCTTATGCACCCCAGAAAAGATCATGTTCTTTTAATCCATTCCTGTGAGTGTGGACCTATTGTCGGTGGGACCTTTGATTAGGTTATTTTAACTGAGATATGACCCACTTTGTTCAAGATGGGTCTTAATCCTCTTACTGGAGTCCTTTATAAGAGGATAAAAGACAGAAAAAAAAAGCCCAGGGAAGCTAAGAGAGACAGAAGGTAAGAAAGAGAAACACACAGAGAAGCTGAGAAGCTGAAAGCAATGGAACCTGGGAGAGAAGGACCAGTGGATGTCACCATGTGCCTTCCCGTGCGACAGAGGAGTCCAGATCGCCAGCAACCTTTCGTCAGGAAGAAGGTATCATCCTGTTGATGCCTTGGTTTGGCCATTTTCACAGCCTCAGAACTGTAAATTGCAAGTTAATCTTAAATCCCCATGGTAAAAACCAACCCATATCTGGTGTTGCATTTCGTCAGCTTCAATTAGCAAACCCAAGATTAATCCATCATGGATGATGTTGTGTTCCCTCTCATTGGTGTCCAATATGACCAAAGTAAGAATGGCACAGCCATGAAAGAGTCAATTTAGGTAAATTATTATGAGGTAGCCTAAGAGCAAAATAGCAGACAGCTCAAACCGTTAAAACCTCGATATCCAACAGCCGGCTAGATATTTCAAACCACCTCTCATTCTTTCTTTCTCTCTCTCTCTCTCTTTCTCTCTCTCTCTCTCACACACACACACAGACACACACACACACACACACACACAACTTTCTTTAACTTTTAGCCCAAGCCAGTGGCAAATAGAAAAATACAGAAAGTTTTATCTTAATAGCATCAATACCCTAACAAGATACTGTGTATAAATGAATCATGTCGCTGGCAGAAAATAAGAGCACAAAGAGGAAAAAGGAATGTTCTGACTGTGGACATCTTCCCAGGAATCCAGAGGGAGGCAACTGCGAGGTGAAGCTACGGAAACACAAGGGAGACAGTATAATGTTAAGCCAGGGATAAGACTGGGGTCACACACGCAGACCCTGAGAGACAGCTGAGAGGCAAGCAGAGTTTTGGGGGGACACTCAGGGTTCACAAGGTTGGTGCTCAGAATCACCTATGGCAGAAGGCAGGTGGAACGCATCATACTGCAGACGTTCTTAATCTTTTTTTTAACCCCATCATGGACCCCTTCTCAGAAAAATGTTTTCAAATGCATGCCATATAATACATAATGCTACAAAGAAATAAACAATATTGAAAAAAGAGTCAAGAAAATATTTTTATAGTAAAATTCATCCTTTTTAGCATGCAATTCTATGATTTCTGACAAATGCATACAGTCTGGTAATCACCACCGCAATCAAGAGATACAAAGTTTCCATTGCCTTAAAAAATTCCTGTGTCTCTTTGTAGTCAACCCCTTATCCAGCCCCGAGGCTCTAGCAACCCCCTTTAATTTTCCCTATACTAGAAAGTCAGATAAATGGAATCAGATAGTATGTAGCCTTTTGAGTTCATTGTCTTTCACTCAGCATAATGCATTTGAGATTCATTCAAGATGTTGCGTATAGCGATAGTTCACTTCATCTTAAAAACATACTTATTATTTTTTATTTACAAATGATCTCTACCTGCCAAGCAAAAACTCTCTCTCCCCCCTTTTCCTCATCTCCTAGTAACTTCTAACCTGTAATCTACTGTCTGTTTCTGTAGATTTGCTATTTCTAGATATCTCATAAGGTGACATTGTGCAATATTTGTCCTATGCGCCTGGCTTATTTCATTTAGCATGATGTTTTCAAGATTCATCTACCTTGTAGCTTATCTCAGAATTTCCTTCCTTCTTATGGCCAGATAATACTCCATTGTGTGCATGAACCACATTTTGCTTATCCATTCATTTGCTGATGGACACATGGGTTGTTTCCATTTTTGTCTATTGTGGGTAATACTGCTTGAAACCAGGTTTACAAGTATCTGTTTGAGACCCTATTTTCACTTTCTCTGGGTATATACCTAGGAGTGGAATTGCTGAATCATATGGTAATTATTTGTTTAACTTTTTGAAGACCCACCATATTGCTTTCCCCAGTGGCTACACCATTTTAAATTCCCACCAACCATGCACTCGAGTTCCAATTTCTCCATATATTCTCCAACACTTTTTTTTCCATTTTAAAAAAAATAATAGTCCTCCTTGGCGGTGTGACGTGGTACCTTGTTGTGGTTTTGTAGTCCCTAATGGTTTATTATATAGAGAATCTTTTCACATGTTTTTTGGCATTTGTATACTCCCTTGGTAAAAATGTCTGTTCAAGGCTTTGGCCTATTTGCAAATTGTTTGCCTTTTTGCTGTTGCATTGTAAAAGTTCTTAATATATTCTGGATATTAATCCCATCTCTGATACGTGGTTTGCAAGTATTTTATCCCATTTCTCCCATTCTGTATATTGTCTTCCACTTTCATAATAATGTCCTTTGATGCACAAAAGTTTTTAATTTTGATGAACTCAAGTTGTTCTATTATTTCTTCTCGCTGCTTGTACTTTTGGTGCCCTAAGAATTCATTGCCAGATTCCAGGTCATGAATAGTCATCCTTAAGCTATCTTCTAAAACTTTTCTGGTTTTGCCTCTTAAATTTAAGTCCTTGATCCATTTTGAGTTAATTTTTGTATATGGTGCTAGTTGGAGGGCCAACTTTATTCTTTTGCATGTGAGCATCCAGTTTTCCCAGCACTGTGTTTTGAAGTGGCTACTATTTCCCCATTGCATGTACCTGACACTCTTGTGGAAAATCAATTGACCATAGATGTGTGGGTCTATTTTGGGACTTTCAATTCTACTCCATTGGTCTATTTTTCTATACTTATACCTCTACCACACAGTTTTATTACTACAGGTTTGTAGTAAATTTTAATTCAGGAAGTGTGAATCCTCCAGCTTTGTTATGCTTTTCAAAATTTTGTTGGCTGTTTGTACTCCCTGCAGTTTCATAGGAATTAGAGGACAGGCTTTTCCATTTCTGCCAAAAGGCTGCTGGAATTTTGATAGACTTTGTGTTGAATCTGTAGATCACTTTCTGTCTTGTCATTTATTTAGATATTCCTTAATTTTTTTCAGTAACATTTTATAGTTTTCAGTTTACAAGTCTTTCACATTCTTACGTAAATTTATTCCTGAATATTGTATTATTTTATATGCTATTATAAATGCAATTGTTTTTTTAATTTCTTCTTCAGATTGTTCATTGCTAATGTATAGAAATACAATAGCTCATTCCTTTTTATTTCCATTAGTATTCAAAGGTATGAATGTACCATAATCTGTCTATCCATTCACCCATCAAAGGTCACTTTGGTTATTTCCAGACTTTTTGTGATTACAAATAAAGATGCTATTAGCATTCAGTATGGATTTTTTGTGTGAACATACGTTTTTATTTTTCTTAGGTAAATAAGTATAACTGGGTCTATCTGTCTTATTGAAAAATCCTAAGTTTTAGAATATTCTTGAAGAAATGCAGAACTATTACTTTCAAACCCTTAGCAAACACTCTTTTAAAAGGTGAAACTACTCTTTCCTTGGAGGATAGTCTATGTGTTTCAAACAGTGGGAGGGGTGGTTTATAAGATAGCAAAGTCACTGTTCACTCACAGTGGCTCACTTCACAGTAATTTCATTAGCACTTAAGAAATGTTTGTTGGCCTTCATTCTTAAGGGTAACGCTGTCCTCTGCTTACATACTGACCCACCTTATAAACATTTTCCCCACTGCTTGGGCAGTGTGATCACCTCGTTTATTGTGTCCCCTTATGGCATTACTCTTGGTCATCACAAATCAGAGCCCAGAGCTGTAATCCAGGCTAAGATGCTGCCCACACTGTCTGGAAGGTATTACCTTGGAGGAGTGGCTAGAGGTAAGGCAGCAGAGGGTAGGGGGCATCTCAGACCTGGATCAGATGACATCTATGAGTTCTAGCTCTGTCACCAACTAGCCAGGGGTTTCAGACTGGATCGAGTCCTGCCAAATGATATGTTCAAGGCCAAATCCCTTCTTTAAAGATGCCATTAGTTTAGATGAGGCCAAATTGAATTGGGGTGGTCTTAATTCAGTGTGAATGGTGCCCTCATAAGCAGAGGAAATGTGACACAGAGACAGGGAGAGCAGATGGCCACGTGACACAGCAAAGATCTAGTGATGGATGACTGCAAGCCACTGCTAGAACACTGCTGACTTCAGGGGAAGCCAGGCCCTGCCCACCTTGGTTCAGACTTTTAGCCTCCAGAACTGTGAGACTGTCAATTTCTGTTCTTTTAAGCCACCCACTTTGTGGTACTGTTATGGCAACCCTAAGGAGCTAATATACCAGGTGAACTGGCCAAGCACTTGGCCTCGTGGGCATCAGTTTTAAAGACCCAGACTAAGGTGGGGTGAGTGAGGTGTTCAGGGCACAGAATCCAGGAGGCAACGACACATTGCTGAGAGTGATGGCCCCTCAGATTTTCTGCCTTAAGGTTTACCTGCCCAACCCCAGGGCAAACTGTGCCATCTTTCCTGGTGACAATATTTTACATCCTGACCTAAAGCCTAGGCCAACATAAAACCAGTCAAAGTAAGACTTTCATCATTATTCATTTGAGTTCGGTCAATAGCCAAGCTGAGTAATTCAGACCAAAGATGCCCTTTTTTTTCTGCAACAGGAGGGTGCACTTTCCTTGTTCTCCACTTCAGAAAGGCTGTGTGAATGCTGCTAAATCACCCTTTAACTTAATCATACCCACAGTCCGCAGAGCATAGGCTCTGGTGCTTTTCTTTGACATATAGCCTAGATAAATGCCATACCTCCCCTTGCCCCATGGCAATATGTTCACTTGCACAATCTGGGAATTCTCAAAATGTGTGTGTGTGTTCCACTATGTCTGTGTCTGGGTATATTGGTGGGGGAAGGGGTTGTTAAGATATGCAATAACTGTGCCTCCTGGGAGTGATGATTATTTTATCTAGAATTTCAAACAACATGAAAGGAGAGTATCAAAATATTTTTGAAAGTCAGTTTGCGATACAATAAAATTAAAACTATGAAAATGTCAAAGCAATGATGAACATAAATATTATTTTGAGATATTTGCCATCATTGTAAAGGGTATGTTCAGGAGACATTTCCAAAAGTGGAATTTCTGGGCCAGAGGGTAATTGTGCATATGTGATGTTCCTAAATATTGCCAGATTCCTCTCCAAAGAGATTGTACCTGTTTGCATTCCCTCCAGCATGGCATAAGAATGCCTGTTTCTGCACTGCTTTATTTTAAATTATATTGGCAAACTTTGGGATTTTTGCCTTTCTGATGTGTGAGAAATAATGACTTGTTATACTTTTAATTTACATTTCTTTAACTGATAAAAACTTGAATATCTTTTCATACAAAGATGAGTCATTTACATTTATTTTTCCTTTAAATTTGTTTATTTCTTTAGCCTATTTCTATAAGGTTGTCGACCTTTTTCTTCTCTATTATTAAAAGCTGTCTCTATGTTAGGAAAATACAGAATGTTTTTGTCAATTAGTACTAATCCTTTTTATTCCCAGTATATAATTTTCACTTTTAATTTGCATATGGTATATATATTTTTCTACTATACAAACTGTTTTTTTAATGTTGTCAAACTTATCTGTCCTTCTTCCTTATTTGCTGGTTCTGAATTTTGAGTAATAACTTAAAAAGATTTCCCAACTCTGATTATAGAAGAATTCAATCATGTGTTCTTCTGGAATGTGTATGATTTCATTTAAATTTTGTCATCCATTTGAAAACCGGGTGTACATTAAAGAGAATTGATCCACTTTTATTTTTTTCCAGTTATGCCAAAACCACAAATTTAAATTTCCATCTTTCATCTATTGATTCAAGAAGTTTCTTGTGTCGTATACTAAATATCCATATGCAATTAGGTCTATTATAGATTTGCATTATGTTCTGTTGGTACATATGTCAAAACCTCACTATTTTAATTATAAAAACTTTAGAGGATGTTTTAATGTCTGATAAGGCTGCAATTCACTCATTGCTCCTTTAGCAAAGAAGTAAAAGTGGGAGAAATCTGTCTAACTGATTTTAAGATTTACTATATAGGTATAGTAATCAAGACAGTGTGGTATTGGCAGAAGGATAGCCACACAAATCAGTGGAAGAGAAGAGTGATGCAAGAAATAGCTGCACACAAAATTTCCTTCTGATGTGTAACAAAGAAGCCACAGCAATTCAATGAAGGAAGGATAATCTTCTCAACAAATGGAGCTGGAGCAATTGGATGTCCATAGGCCAAAAAAAAAAAAAAAGTGTACCTCAAACTAAAACTCATACTTTGTACAAAATTTACCTCAAAATGGAACATGGACTTAAATATAATATGTAACATTTTTAAAATGTATCCTCTAGAAGAAAATATAAGAGAAAATATTCAGTACACACATCTAAGTGAAGATGTTTTAGACACGACACCAAAGGCATGATGCATAAGAGAAAATATTAAGTGGACCTCATCAAAATTAAGAACTTTTGCTCTGCAAAATTTGTTAAGAGGAGGAAAAGACAAGTTACAGACTGGAAGAAAATATTTGCAAACTGCGTAACACACCAAGACTCATACCTAGAAGAAATAAAGAACTTGGAAAACTGTACCCATAAAAAAATAAACAATCCAGTTAGAAAATAAACACATGACGTGAAGAGGATATGTGGATGGCAAATGAACACACAAAAAGATGTTCAATTTCATCAGCCATGAAGGAAATGAAAATAAAAATTGTGATGAGATATCAGAATCAGTGACAATACCAAACGCTGGTGAGGTTGTATGGAAACTGGATCTTGGATCCCTTATACACTGCTGGATGGAATATAAAATGGTGTTGCTGTTCTAGAAAATAGTTTTACATTTTCCGTGTAGGCACAATCACTTCCTCCACTCATGCCTGTACCCTAATCCCTGAAAGCTGTGAATATGCCACTTTGGAAATCAAAAGGGACTTCGCAGATGTGATGAAGGCTAAGGACCTTGATGGGCAGGAAGATTATTTTGGATTACCCGGTGGGCCTTATCTAATCACAGGAGTCCTTAAAATAAGAAAACATTCCCTCATTGTGGTCAAAGAAAGAGACTGAGGAAAGCAGAAGGATTGGATAGATGTGATGTTCCCAGCTTTGAAGATGGAAGAACGGAGACCTGATCCCAGGAATGTAGGTGGCCTCTGGATGCTGGGAAAAGCAAGGGAAGAACTTCTCCTAGAACCTCCGGGAAGGAACATAGCCCTGCTGACCCCTTGATTTTAACCCCGTGAGGCCCATTTTGGAATTCTGACCTCCAGAAAGGAAAGATAATACATCTGTGATGTTTTAATCCACTAGGTTGGTGGTGATTTGTTACAGCAGCAATACAAATCTAACTCAGTTTCTTAACAAAAAACTGAACATAAACTTACTATATGACCCAGCAATCACCCTCATGGTATTTATCCCAGAAAAGCAAAAACTTGAGTCCATGCAAAAACCTGTAGATGAATGTTCATAGAAGTTTTATTATTAATAGCCAAATATTGGAAACAATCAGATGCCTGTCAATGGGTGAACAGTGGCACATCCATACAATAAAATACTAGTCAGCAATAAAAAGGGAAAAGCTATTGTTATGCAGAATACACTTGGATGGATCTCAAGAGCATTATGCTCAGTGGGGAAACAAAGCCAATCACAAAAGGTAACATGTTATAGCCTACTGTAGTATGGCTCATTTACCTAACAGTCTTGAAAAGATGGTATTATGGAGAAGAACAGGTTGGTGGTTCCCAGGAGTTCGGAGCAAGATGTGGGGAGGGCATAGATGTGACTATAAAAGGACAGAATGAACAAGATATTTGAGTATTTGAACAATTGTGTGTCTTGATTGTGGTGATGGTTAACCAATCATGCGATCAAATTGTATAGAACCATATACTCCCTCCTCTTTCTCTCTCTCTCACACACACACACACATGAGTACTTATAAAACAGGTTAAATTTGAATATGGTGTGGATTGTACCAATTTTAATTTTCTGGTTTGGATATTGTACTATAACTGGGTTAGATGTTATTGGGGAAACTGGGCAAATGGTACATGGGACATCTCTGTACTATTTTTGCAACTTTCTGTGAATCTGTTTTTACTTTAAAAAACACTTGAAAAGAGTAATAGAAGAATATTGGGGTGAATTTGTCTATCATCTGGGACCACAGGGAACTTTCTTAACTATCACTAAAAATCTGGAAACCATAAATGGAAAAAAAAAAATTTTTTTCCATGGTTACAAAAAAGAAAGCAAGGTAAAATGACAAATGACAGATTGGATAACTATTTGTAACTTGTATCACAAAGGCTTAATCTTTCTAACATCTAAGAAGCTTTTAAAAATATGGAGGAAATGAAAACATTTCTGAAGAAAAGTGGATTAAGAATATGAACATAAAGTTCATAGAAAAGAAAATGCCTATGACACACAATTGTTTGAAAATATGCTCACATCCACTTATAATAAGAGGGATAAAAATTAAAATTAAAAGGAGATCCCATTTCTCAGTTATTTCAGTGGCAACAAAAGAAATGTTTGACAATATACTCTGCTGTCAAAGCTGTGGGGAAATCAGGCATGCTCATATATCACTGGTGGGAATTCAGACAATTCAACCTCTATGGAGGCATATGAGAGAACATGTAGCAAACTTACATATTCATTACCCTCTGACGTAGCAATTCCACTTCCAGGAATTGATCCCAAAAATACACAGGCAAAAATATGAAAACTCTTATGCTGTAGGCACACATTGCAGGAATATTTGATAAAACAGAACCAACCCAATTGGCCATCAGTAGGGGAATGGATGAATAAGCACACCAAAGTAGTAGACAGCTGTGAAAAGCAATGTGGGATATCTCTACATCCTAATTTGGAGAGTGCTTAGTATATCTTGGTGAGTGAAAATGAAGGGGAGAAAAGTGCATAGATTTGGCTACATTCATCAAAGAAAAGTAAAGATACCAAATTATTTATCTATGGATGTGGGTACATGAACTCAACTATAGCAGGGGCTAGAAAATATTGTGGAAGGGACAATCTGGACATCTTTGAAAATAATTTACAGATTTGATATCAGAATCAGATTTTAGAAAGATTACAAAAATGGTATGAAATAAATGCAAATTGCTAAGTGAAAAGCCAGTCTGAAAAGGCTACATACTGTATGATTCCAGCTACGTGACATTTTGGAAAAGACAAAACTACAGATATGTAAAAAGATCAGTGGTTGCCTGGAGTTCAGGAGAAGTGGAGAAGGAGGTGAGTAGGTGGAGCACGGGACATTTTAGGGCGGTAAATCTATACTAATTGATACTGTATTGGCGGATACAGGTCATTACGCAGTTGTCAAAACCCACAGAAATGTACACACACAGAGTGACCCCTAAAGTAAACTATGGACTTTTAGTCTAAATGTATCAGTATTGGCTGTATCAATAGCCAACATGTATCAATATTGGTTCATCGGTTATAACAAACGTTATCACACTAACGCAAGATGTTAATGGTAGAAGAAATGTGTGTGTGTGTGTGTGTGTGTGTGTGTGTGCATGTCCTTTCTCAATTTACTGAAAATGCCTGGAAAACATAGTATGATAAACCAGTAGCCGTGAATACACATAGTTCACAAATGATGGTCTTGACATACTATTTTCCACTTAAAGGAAGCAGGACTCCTTGGAGAAAGAGCTGATTCAAAATTTAGGCCAAGACAGGTACAAGATGATATTGGAACATCTTGTACTGATTAACAGGACTAGTAGGGTCACATCTAAACCAGCTGAGGCGATATGAACCAAGTTTCTCTTAGCCAAAAATGGTGCAATTTGAGCATCACTGAAATTAACTTCTGCAATGGATTTAAACACATCAAATATCTATAGTGCAATAGAGTTCAATATGACACTAAGGAAAAAATAATTATCTTAGTCACCACTGGAAACTTGACAATAATGGATAAGAATTAAGCATTTTATTATGTCTTTCCAGATTACAAGGTAACAAAAAGTGGGTTAGGGAAAGTTTCCCTTTATAAAAGAGATGAATGAAGAAGGAAAGATAAAATTAGAACATCAGCATTTTGCAAAATGTAACAAATTAATATCTAATCACTGATCATAAACAGCTGCTAGCAATATAAAAAGAGCATGAGGACATCATGCATCTCTTAATGAAATAAACACATCTGTGAATAAAGAAGTCTTGCCAGACCCAAACCAATCCTGAGTTTGATCAAACCTCTAGATTCAATTTAACAATTCAATTTACCAATATAAAGAAGACAGAAGAGTATGTTACAGGGTGTAATCAGGAAAATTCAGCTTATGGGAATCTATACATGACACATTAACCAATTTTTTCAACAGATACATTACTAGGAGGGAGGGTAGAAGAGACAGATGGAGAGGAATCAAAAGACTAAAAGAGACTTAAGAGCTATATTAAATGATTTTAATATAAACACATTATTTGAATACTGATTCAAACAAATAAACTGTTCATACATGACTTTTATGAACCCATTGGAAATTTAAACACTACCTATTATTTAAAGAATTTCATTTGTCAAGACTCCGTAAGGCTGTACACCAAGTACACTGAATTCACTGGATGCAAATTTTTAAAAGTTCTGAACAGACAGTAGCAATCCAAATCCAGAAATATGTAAGAAGAATAATACATCCTGTCCAAATTAAAGCTTATGACAAGAATACATTAGAAAAATCAATCCATTTAACATACACATCAATAAATTACGAGAACAGAAACATGATCACTTCAACAATGCTTGATGGAATGAAACATTTATTCATGTTACAAATTTGTACTAAAATGTGAACAGAAGGGAGCATCCTTCATCTAAGGAGAGATTCTACAAAAATAGCAGACGTCATATTTAGTGGGGAAATGTCAAAAACTTTCCTTTGTAATCTGGAGCAAAACAAGGGTGAACGACTGTGGCAGGTTGAAACCTCTTGGAAGCAGACTCTGAGATAATATCATAACCAATGTCTAAATCATAACATCATAAAATGGAAAGTATAGGAGTTTATGGTTCTTAATGAGGTTAAATATTGTCTCATGAAATTTCGTTTCAATTATATGTATGTATGTCTTCTGGATCATGAAGTAAAACCTATTTCTTGCTGTGGTTCGCATCACAAAACTGTGTGAAACATCATAGAGAATAGATTCCAAATATCTTGACAAGTTACATACGCTGTCCTTAACTCTGGCTCTGCCAACCCCACTCCCCCAGCACAGATACATTTCCCCAAATCCAACCTATGTGCAGTTTCTAGAATGTTTCATGAAGTTTCAGGTACTGTGCATTTGCAAAGATAATCCTCCTTCCTAGTATGCCTTCCCCAGCTCACCTGCTCAGTGCATCCCTACTCACTGTTTAATGCCCAATTCAAGTCATTCACTGTGAATCAGATTTGCTTCCACCACTCTGCCCCTTGGATAAACCTCTGTTATAGTACTCCGCTGGGTGTGTTTCAATTATGTGCCTATATGCCTCTTTCTCACTGGATAGGGTGCTTTTTGAGAGCAGGTAGTGCATCTTAATTATCTTTCTAACTAGAGTGGTAGACAGCTGAGGAAAGGAGAGAAAGGAACTGAGCACAAAGTAGCACAAGAACATTTTTAGCAACATGCCCTTATTGAGGCTTGAGCAGAGAGTGTGGGGCTGGACGGAAACTTCGAATGGGGAATCCTTGCATCCACTCCTGTCACTCACTGCAGCCATACTGAGCTGTGCTTTCCTGCGCAGACCCCTGCCACGTAGACACAGTGACATGCCCCCAAGGGCCACTTTCCATAATGAGAAATGGGCCACTGAAGTATTTTGGCAATCAGGCAGCATTGAACTGTCAAATTATCCTCTGCTCTGGGGTAGCAAGAGAAGCCTGGCTTCTGTTGCCATTTGCTTCTCATTACTCTGTTAGCTTTGTTAGCTTTGTGATGCTGTCTAGACCCTGATGGGGAAAACTGACAGATAGCTGAGCTTGATCACTAGCATCTTCCCCAAAATTGATTCCCCGATGAATTGGGGAAGATTGTACTTCTTAGGAGATTGCAGAAACCACTCCATTGCTCTGCTAACTCAGCTAATATTTTTGAGGAAGGATATGATCCCAGAATTGTGCAGCCTGAGGATTCAAGCCTAAATAAAATAGATTCCTACCCACAAGGAGCTTAGTGGTCTGGGAATTCATAGAGACCAGTAAAGAGAAAAATATAAAGGTGTAAGTATAAAAACAGAGGTCTGTATAGGTGTTTCCCACACTGTGAATCTTCTGGTAGTACTTTTTAGCATGCAGGTTCCAATTCAGAAGGTCTGGGATGAGTCTGAGATTCTGCATTCCTAACAAACTCTTAGATGGGGCAGATGCTGCTGATCCAGGCACCATTCTCTTAATAACTAGGATCAAGACACACAGAGAAGTGGAAGATAATCCCCTTTCATCTTCTCTGAGGATCTAAGATTTGAGCCAAATCTTGGCAGCTGTTTAGGTATTTCTCTGCTGACTGAGGGGTTATAGTCATTTAAGAGCATGTCCCAAACCCATGCTGTTTACATAACTACAGTGGGATTATGTGACTGGTGCAGAAATCATGAATGAATGATAGCAGACGACAAGCATGGGATGGCATAGACCACGTGTTAGTTTGCCAGAGCTGCTGTGACAAATATCACACAATGGTTTGGCTTGAAAGACAGAAATTTATTGTCTTGTGGTTTTGCAGGCTTACAGTCCAACATCAAAGTCTCAATAGGCTGTACTTTCTCCTGGAATCTAGGGTTCTGCTGCTGGCTTGCCACAATCCTTGGGGTTCCTTGACTTGTGTCTCTGCCTCTGGCATCTGGCAGTCTTTCTCTCTCTGGTTTCTTCTGGCTTCCTCTAACTCTGGCTTCTACTGACTGTGTCCTAACTTCCTCTGCTATATAAGGAGTCCAGTCGTATGGATTAAGACCAACCCTGCTTCCGTGTGGCCTCATCTGAATAGGAGCTTTGAGTCCACACTTTAATAATAACTTCATCAAAGTCCGATTTATAAATGGGTTCACACACAGAGGAACGCAGATTAAGACACGATCCATGTATTTATGGGGGGTGTGATTCAATCACCACCAGATTAGACTTTAAAAGGCATAGAAAGAAGCAGAAAATGCGTCTTGTATGTATTGGAGAATCATAAAAAATAAGTATTTTGTGAATCGAATGAAGTAAATTATATTTACTCACTGGTAATATGTGTGTGTGAGATGATTATATAAAGTTCATCGAGTATTTTATGCTTTTTGAGATGTTTTAGCCCATGAGGAAGCAGAAATAAACTAATTCAAGATGTAAACTTAGAGTCTATGAGTTGGGGGGGGCGGAAGTGTGATATTGATTTATTTATATTATTGAAGCAAAATTCACATAACTTGGAATTATTCATTTTAAAGTATACAGTACAATGGTATTCAGTACATTTACAACATTCTGCAACCACAAAGTCTGTCTTGTTCTGAAACATTTCCATATCCAGTAGCCAAAGGCAGCCACTCCCTAATCCCCCCTCATCTCAGTCCCTGGAAACACTTAATCTGCTTTCTATCTCTGTGAATTTCCATATTCTGGATATTTCACATAAATGGGACCATAAAATGTGTGACTTTTTGTGCCTAGCTTTGTTCATATAGCATAATTCTAGGTTCATCCATATTGTAGCATGTATCACTACTTTATTGCTTTTTTATGGTTGTATAATATTCCATTGTGTGGATATGCCACATTTTGCTTATTCTTTCATACATTTAAGGACATTTGGGATATTTTTCCTTTTTGGCTATTGCCAATAGTGTTGCTATGAACATTAGCTTACAAGCTTTTGTTTGAATACCTATTTTTAAATATTTTGGGTATATGCCTAGGAGTGAAACTGCGGGGTCCTATGGTAATTCTATGTTAACTTTTTGAGGAATAACCAAACTGTTTTCCACAGTGACTGTACAACTTAACATTACCACCAGCAATGTATGAGAGATCCAATTTGTCCACATCCTTGCCAACAATTGTTATTGTCTATTTTTTTAATTTTTAAAAATTATTTTATCCATCCTAATGTGTGTGATGTGGTATCTCATTGTGGTTTTAATTTACATTAGCCTAATGACTAGTGAAGTTGAGTGTCTTTTCATGTGCTTTTTGGCCATTTGTATGTCTTCTTTAAGAAATGTCACTTCAAGTTCTTTGTCCATTTTTAATTGGGTTGTATGTATTTTTGTAGTTGAGTTGTGGGATTTCATTATGTATTCTAATAACAGGTACTTACCGTAATCTGATTTGCCAGTATTTTCTCCCATACTGTAGGTTGTCTTTTTACTTTCTTGATAGTGTCCTATGATGAACAAAGTTTTTATCTTCATGAAATCCACTTTATCTACTTTTTCTTTCGTTACTTGTGCATTTAGTGTCATATCTAAAAATTCATTGCCAAATTCAAAGTCATGAAGATTTACTGCTTTGTTTTCTTCTAAGAATTTTATAGTTTTGCTCTTAGATTTAGGTCTTTGATCCATTTTGAGTTAATCTTTTTATATGGTGTGAGGTAGGAGTCCAACCTCATTATTTTGCATGGGGATATCCAGTTTTCCAAGCACCACTGTTGAGTAGACTATTCTATCCCCATTAAATGGTCTTGGCACTCTTGTCAAAAATCAGTTGACCATAGTTGTATGGATTTATTTTTGCACTCTTAATTCTAGACTGTTGATCTATGTGTCTGTCCTTATGACATTACCACACTGTTTTGATTCCTGTAGCTTTGTAGAAACTTTTGAAATTGGAAAATGTGAATCCTCCAACTTTTTCTTTTCTTTTTCAATGTTAGTTTTTTCATTTCTTCAAAAAAGGCCATTGGGAATTTGACAAGGATTTCATCAAATCTGCAGATTGCTTTGGGGAGTATTGTCATCTTAACAACATTAAACATTTCATTCCATTAATATACAATATCTTTCCATTTATTTGTCTTCTTTAATTCTTTTAGCACTCTTTTGTAGTTTTCAGTGTACAAGTATTGGGCCTCCTTAATTAAATTTATTCCAAGCAATTTCATACATTCTGATGTCATTGTCAATGGGGTTATTTTCTTAATCTTATCTTCAGAGTATTCAGTGCTAGCGTATAGAAATAAAACTGATTTTAAGTGTTGATCTAGTATCCTGCAACTTGGCTAAATTCATGTAACTCTAATATTTTTTTGTGGATTCTTTAGAAGTTTCTACATGTAAGATTGGCTCATCTGTGAATAGAGATGATTTTACTTCTTCCTTTCTAATTTAGATGTCTTTAATAAGGTGTCTTTCATACTCACTCTGGCTAAAACTTCCAGTACAATATTGAATAGAAGTAGTGAATTAATACCAACTGAGCTTCAGTAGTGTGCAAAATCTCTGCTCCTTTATAGCTCCACCCACCTTTGTGTTGTCATTGTTCCAATTACATCTTTATACAATGTGTGCTCATTAACATACATTTGTGATTATTGTTTTATGCTTTTGTCTTTTAAATCTATTATACAAGAAAAGGAAGAGTTACTAACAAAAGAATGTGAAATACTGACTTTTATATTTATCTCTGTAGTTACCTTTGCCATTTTTCTTTACTTCTTTGCATGCCTTCAAATTACTATTTAGTGTCCTTTTATCACCTATTTCTTGTTTGGCAGTTTATCTATCTATCTATCTATCTATCTATCTATCTATCTATCTATCTCCTGCCACCCCCTTTTTCTTTTTTGAGAATGTCTGAATATCCTTCTCATTTTTGAAGGATAGTTTTGCCAGATATAGAATTCTTGGTTGACGGTCTTTTTATTTCAACATTTTAATCACGTCTCCCTATTTCCTTCTGGTGTGTATGATTTTTGAAGAGGAATTGGCTGTTAGTCTTATTTAGTATACCTTGTACATGAGGAATTGCTTTCCTTTGGCTGCTTTCAAGATTCTCTTTTTATCTTTAGCTTTTGACAGCTTGACTATAATGTATCTCATATGATATATTTGTGTTTATCTTGCTTGAAGTTTATTTCACTTCTTGGTTGTATATATACATGTCTTTCATCAAATTTGGAAAGTTTTCAGCCATCACTACTTCACAGATTTTTTCTGCCACTTACTTTCTCTTTTCTTCCTCTGGGACTCCCATTATGCATCTGCTCATTCTATTGATGGTGTCCTCCAGGTCTCTGAGGCTCTACTGATTTTTCTTCACTGTTTTTCTTTTCTTGCTGCTCCTCAGACTGAATAATCTCCACTAACCTATCTTCAGTCTCTCTCTTCTTCTTCTTGTTCAAATCTTCTTTTGAAAACATCTAAAGAATTCTTCATTTAGCTAGTGTACTTTTCAGTTCTATAATTTCTAGTTGGTCCCTTTTTATAATTTCTATCTCTTTATTGATATTTTCTCATTGGTAACACATCATTTTGCTGGTTTACCTTTAGTTCTTTGTCCCTGGTGTCCTTTAGCTCTTTGACCATATTTAAGGCAATTGATTTAAAGATTTTGTCTAGTAATTACAATGCTTGGGCTTCCCCAAGGACATTTTCTATTCATTTATTTTTTCCGTGAGAGTAGGCCACATTTTCTTCTGTCTTTGTACGCCTCATGATTTTTTTTTTAAACTGTGCATTTTAAATATTATACTGTGGCAACTCTGTAAATCATTCTCCTTTCTCCCCAGGGTCTTTTATTTCTGCTTAATGTTGGTTGTTGTTGTTTATTTGTCTATTGACTTTTCTGAACTATTCTTTCTAAAGTATATTTTTTGTCATGTGTGGCAGTGAAGTCTCTGTACCATTAGATTAGTGGTCAGCTATTGTTTTGACATATTTTTCTTAGTTGTCTGGAGCCAAGAAAATAAAATCAAAGATAAAAAGAAAGAAAAATTACTTTGTCAGTCTTTGCAGATTGGCTTTTTGTTGTGGCACTCCCTCAACACTTAGCCAGGTCATTTACAACGGTGCCTTAGCCTTCCCTTCCTGCTTGTTAAAGCCTTCACTGAAGGCTAGCCAGAGATAAAAGGTTTGGGTGCTATGTGGCTCTTTTTTAGCATGCATCCTGCTCTAAGAATGTGCTTGGCCTTTCTGACCATTTTTCTCAAAGCTTTTGGAAGCCTTTATCCCACCACATACCTTCTTTCACAACCTTTTCTTTCCCAGGCTTTTTGATCTGTCTAATGTTTGTCCCTACTCTTCTCCCTTGCCCCTATCTGCCATGGCCAATCTATTTGCCGTTTAATGCTTTCATGAAAAGCCACCCAGGGAGCTGTCCTAAACCTTTGCTCCAAATTGGGCAAAGCAAAGTTTAGTCCTTATGTCAGTCCTTGAGAAAGCTGTCAGAGATGTTGAAGCTCACCACCACAATTCTTTGAGAATTAGTTCCATATTGTTCCATCTGGAACTAGCAAACTGCATTAGGAGTATGAGCTGCCATCTTCACAACTGCCACTGATATGAAGAGTGGAGGATGGCAGGCAAGTCATTTAAAATACTGTTGTCCTCTCCTACCTTAGGGCAGCCACTTCTTTTGTCATGAAGCATTCTTCTGGTTGTACATTTTTTACTAGATTCCAGTGTTCTGTAAAAGTTGCTCATGACACCTTTTTCCAGCCTATTATTTGGTTTTGTGAATGGACAAAGCCTTGGAATTTCCTACTCCAACATTTTCAGTGCTATCACTGTGATGTTTTACAGCATGGGTCGGTGAATTCATGTTCCTGCCCATTCTTTGATGTGTTGGGGATTGAATCCTATCCCCCAAAAGGCATGTTTAGGTCTCAAATCCTTGTCCTGTTGGTGTGAATCCATTTGTATATAGGACCTTTGAAGATGTTATTAGTTAAGATGTGCCCACACTGAATGGGGGCGAGCTTTCATCCACTATGGATAAAGTCCTTATAAGCAAAGGAAACCAGACACGGAAGGAGAAGTCACAGAAACTGGAAGTAACAGAAGCCAGACAAGAAAGGAGAAGGCACTCCATATGCACCGCCACGTGATGGAAAAGCCAAATGTCCAAGTAAGGCGAGGTGCTGTATAACAGGACAACCTTCCACCAAACTGTGAGGGGTAAGACAGGCTGAAGAATGACTCAGGCAAGTCCAGCTTGGCGAGTAAGAGAGACCATTTGGGGGCTGGGGTGGAGGGGCTTACATGGGGTCCTCATCCTCTGCAGAAGGAGGAAAGATAGCAACTTCTTGCTATGATGGTCTGCACTGATCAGAGGAGAAGGTGGGGTTTTATAGTGGAAATGGACAAAGAAGGCATGGAGCCAAGAGAATACAGGCACATAATTGCTGATAAAGCTTAACTGTTTCTCAAAGTCTGTCCCTCTGGGCATAACTTCCCACAAAGTTAGCCTTGGGGAAGGATAAAGAAGACCCAGAACTAAGAGAGTACATGCAGGTATGTGTATAATTGCTGACAAAGTTGGAAGAGTTGGGGGATATTGGAAAGGGGGAAAATATTACTATGTTATACCAAGGAACCCCAAAGATTGCCAGCCAACCAGAAAATACTGACCCTGGGAGGGAGCCAGCCTTCCGGGCTCTGAAACTGTGAGCCAATAAATCCCAGTTGGTAAGCCAACCTATTGTATGGTATTTGTTTTAGCAGCCAGGAAATGAAAATACCATGCTAAGTTGAGTGCTGATTATTGAGGAGGATGTTACTTCTGGAGCCATTCCTTTTATTTTGCAGCAAAAGGAATTTCTCATCTTTTATCTGCCTTGAGGTGGTCTCACCGTCTTGCCTCATTGAAACTCAGCACCCAGATGTTGCTGGGATAAAAGTTACTTTTACATTGGCTCCGGCAGCACAAACCTCTGTGTCTTAAATGTGCCTCATCCTCTTCCTCTCATAGAGGGTTTGTTAAAATGTGGTATTTGAAATCCTGGAGATAATTGAGAAACAATTTTGGAAGAGGGTCTTGGGAATTAAGATGATCTTTTTTACTTAACAGTCATTCATTCAGAATTTAGAACAGCATAAATCCTACCTACTCTATTTCAGGACAAAGCCAGGAACTGAATAGACTGGGTGGAATAAGATGTGTCCTTGCCCTCATGTAGCTCATAATTAATAGACAATTGGATTATGTACACGTGAGATATTATGAATTATGATATTCTGAGCCTCTATGTACAAGCTTTTGTGTGAATGTGTTTCCATTTTTCTTGGATGTGAAGTGGAATTTCTGGGTTTATATGCTAATTCTTTATATGCATATTCACACAAAAACTTGAACATAGAGGTTCAAAATATCATAATTCATAATACCTCACATGTGTATACAATCCAAATGTCCATGAACAAACTATGCTATATCCATATAATATTCCATCATTAGGTAATTGTGGGGCAGGATGCATTCCAGAAAGAAGCAATGGGCTTTAAACCTCTGGCCATGAGTGCTTACTTGTTTGCAAGAAAAGTTGAACTATTTCAGCAACAGATATTTCTGTCTTTACCAGATAAACTCATAGGGTGATTTTCTAATTTGTGCTCTTATTTTCTATGTAAGATCAGGCAACTTTGAAACCCAAATGGATACCTGAATATCACAGCAAATTGGTCACTATGTTTAATCAAACTCCTTCACTTCATGCTCACATGAAAACCAATTCCTATACAGTGTTTTCTTCCTGTAACAGAGATCTGAGCTATAATGATCCAAGTTCTATTGACATCATAGAATCTGATTTTTAATTAGAAAGTGGAAGAAAAAGGAAGACCAATTAATTCTGCTCTTAAGATTATTCATAAACTACGTTGGAGAGAGTGGGGCTTAAAAAGCAAGATTATTTAGCCAAGATTGAGTGAACGCAAGATTCATCATCTTTTCATACATTGAATAAAATATATGAAACAGAAGTTTCCTATGGGCAAGAAAGGCTGTGATCTCTGAAAGAAGAGAAAAAAATGGGGTGAGCCCTACAATCACTCCTGATTTCTGAGCCACTGTCCCAAGAATGACTTTTCAGAGGGAGTGAAATTCTGGGCCCAAGACTAGAACTGTGGTCTCACTGAGCTGAGGAAACAGAGATAAGAATTCAAAGAAGCTGAGGCAGCTGGAATTTCCAGGGCAGGTACCAGAGAGGAGGGAGCTACACAGAGAAAAAGAAACACCAAGTTTCCTATGTGTCCCTTTTAGTCTTTATCTGTGCACGTTTGGTAATCCCCCTCAAGGCCAGGCTAAGAACCACCAAGGACCTCCAAGCTGAGCAATTACCAGAACTCATACAAGGTGAGTTTCCAGTTCCAACCAGCCAGAATGGAGAGGCCTTGTTGAACATCCGGGACATTCAGGAATATACCCATTAGGAAACCTTACCAGTAGAGTTGAAACTAATTGAAAACAAGCCTCTAAGGAAAATGCACAGCACTTTTTTTTTAAACTGCTTTATTGAGATATAATTCATATATGACACAATTCACCCATTTAGATTGTTCATTTTGGCAGCTCCTCAAAATGTTCAACATAGAATTAGCATATAAACCCAGAAATTCCACTTCACATCCAAGAGAAATGGAAACACATATTCACGCAAAAACTTGTACATAGAGGTTCAAAATATCATAATTCATAATACCTCACATGTAAATACAATCCAAATGTCCATAAACAAAATATGCTATATCCATATAATTGATTCTTTAAAAATGTACACACACCTATTCTATAATAAAAATTATTTTTAACTTTTTTGCCTGGAAAATCAAACATATACCCAAGTAGAGAATAGTGACAAACCACCATGCACCCATCATCCAACTTCAGCAATTATTAACACATGGCCTATTCTGTTCCATCTGAAAGCCACTGATGCTCCCATCCCCACCCACAAATGCTCCTTAGATTACTTCAAAGCAAATTAAAATGCTATTTTTAATTCAAAGATTATAGTCAACTTGATATTTATTTAGCTCATTATAAATGCACAGAGGAAGGTCTACTAAGGTACACGTAGAGCTGAGAGTGAGCATGGAATAAAGGGGCAGTGGAGTGAGTGGATAGCTTATGATGACAGCGTATTCATGTATCACTTGCATAATTTTTTAAAACCTGAAAAATAGGAAGATTATTTTTTAGAAAGAGACATCTTTCTTTACATCTTAGATGTACAAGTCTGTCCTCATATTAGTAAAGGTCATACCAAGTAATTGAAGGTACACTGAACCAGAAATGAAGAGATTCAAGTCTGACTTCGATTTCTATCACTGTTACCACAATATTTCTGAGTTATTGCTCATGAGGATCAGGCATATAATTCATCCATTCCAGTAATATCATTGAGCATCTTCTCTGTGCCAGGCCTTGTCCTTATTGCTGGAGATACAGCATGAGCTCATTCCCATTACTCAGGGCTCTTTGGGTTGTAAATAAGGGTAACTTCAAATCAAACTGGCTAGACCAAAGAGAACAGGTATGGCTTACACAGCCATGGAATCCAGGGATGGATCTGACTTTGAGTGCACTTAGATCCAGAGGCTAATGCAGTTGTGCTGGTTTGAATGTATTATGTCCCCCAGAAAAAGCCATATTCTTTGATGCAGTCTTGTGGGGCAGACATATTAGTGTTGATTAGATTTGCATGGAAATGCACCCCACCCAACTGTAGGTGATAACTCTGATGAGATATTTCCATGGAGGCGTGGCCCCACACATTCAGGGTGGGCTTTGATCAGTGGAGCCATATAAATGAGCTGACAAACAGAAGGAACTCAGTGCAGCTGTGAGTGACGTTTTGAAGAGGAGCTACAGCCAAGAGGGACACTTTGAAGAACACACTGGAACTGAGAGAGGAGCTTCAGCTTATAGGACATTTTGGAGAAGGCCTTTGAAAGCAGACTTTTTTTTGCTCCAGAGAGGCCAAGAGAGGACAAATGCCCCAAGAGCAACTAAGAGTGACATTTTTTGAGGAACTGCAGCCTAGCGAGGAATGTCCTGGGAGAAAGTTTTGAAACCAGAACTTTGGAGCAGATGCCAGCCATGTGACTTCCCAGCTAACAGAGGTTTTCCAGACACCATTGGCCATCCTCCAGTGAAGGTACCCGATTGCTGATGTGTTACTTTGGACAGTTTATGGCCTTAAGACTGTAACTGTGCAACCAAATAAACCCCTTTTATAAAAGCCAATCCATCTCCGGTGTTTTGCATTCCAGCAGCATTAGTAAACTAGAACAGCAGTCTTCCTATATCTTCATCCATCTCTTAAACTATGCTTGACAATGTGGGCTTCTATTTCTCGCAGGTTCCTCAATATGGTGGTGCTTGGCAGCTGCATGATTATATTCTCATTGCCTCAGGCCATGTGTTCTGGAAAATGTTCCTTCTCCTCCAGGTCCATTGTGATCCTAGCTCAGTAGGTCCAATCATTGTGTGCAAAGCTCAGAGCACAATGTCTAGTGCTTTAGCTGCTATGTAAATGCTATCTCTTCCCATGTTCTGTCTGCAAGGATACATCCCTTGTGCTTGCCAACTAAGTTGGCTCTTTATTATATTTTTAAAAATTTTAATAATTATTTCTTTTCTATTTTTATTTTTATTATCATCTGTTTTCTGTGGCCACAGCTTGGAAAACATCCACGGCCCATTTGCTCACTAAGAGGTTCTAGGCTGATACCAATTAATCATCATTGGATGCTTTCCCATCCCAGCCTCAGAGATGCTGCACAAAGTTGTTTTCCAGCACAATTGATATGATTCACACCCAGCACCAATGAGAGAAGCTATGCTTGTGCTTTCACAGTGATCATTTCAGGAAAAAAAAGCTCATGATTCCCATCTCTGTTTGGCAGAATTACTTTTAATTTCCCCTGTTATCCAAAGTAATGTTGCAGCACAATCACAGTCCTTTTTTCAAGGGGCACTGCAAACGTCTTTTCTCTCTATCGTCTCTCTACTTAGAGTCAATGAGGTATTCCCGAAAGCGAGAATTTAAGAGTCAGGCAGGATGTTTAAAATTCTTCTCATCGCCTACTAGCTGTGGCTGCTAAGTCATTTGGCCCTTTGAGCCTCAGTTCTCACAACTGTAAAATGAGTATAGTAATAGGACCTACCACACAATGTAGTTGGAAGGGTTACAGGAAGTAAAGTTTGTAAAGTTCTAACATAGTGCCTGGAACAGATTAGCTACTCTATAAACACAAGTATCCATTTGTCCCCCAATAACACAGCATTTAGATTTATTTCTCTAGGTCTCACTTTGCTTCTTGTATGACCCATGTTTTGTCTAATCTCTCCTAGTCACTCATAGATCCCTTGAGTTTGGGAGCCTTGCTTTGCTTCTTTTTATTGCCAATGGGGTTGCACACAGGGCTCTTTTTGTGAAAAAGTATGCTAACAACAAATGATTCATGATGGTATAAAATGCAATTACTTTGACGGATACACCTATTCCAAAACTATAGATAGAAATATCATTAATGATACAAATATCTACCAACCCTACTATGTGTCAGAGATTGTGTTTTGTGTCTTCCATTTATGTTCTCATTTTATCCCTATAACAAACTCTTGGACATAGGTATGGCTAAGAACTTGCTTCAAATTCATATGACTTGTGTGTTGTGGAGCTTGCCCCCATGCTCAGGTTTGGCTTATTCTGGATACCCAGTCCCTTGGAACCAATTGGACCACTGCAGATCTCCCATCTTCTGCATACGGTCAGTGCTGGAACATTTGCATCTCAGTCTGGTATGGGGCTGGAAGAGGGAAAAGACCAGGCTAAGCCTTAAGGAGACTTTGAGAGCCTAGACTTCATAGTCCAAGTGTCTACCACTGTAGGAGTGGAGACTCAAGTACTCACAAAGGCAAGCTTGGGAGAAACCCAGGCTTCGAGAATTTGTCTGCCGTCCTAGAGCCCAGGCAACTATGCCTGACAAACCTTGTGTCCCTATGCTCAGGCATGTTGCCATTCTCTGCTCTGTCCCGACCCCTGAGGACCTTCTCCGTGTTATGGTTCCCCAGGGCTACCCTGGACTCGATGTGGATGTTGGGTTTTGAGTCACAAGTCTGAGTCTCTTGGGGACACTGCCTCCAAACCCAACTCTTGCTGCAACACTGATGCTTTAGCTCCCTTCTGAGCCCCTGCCTTGCCAGGTAATTTAATCAAATCCTAAGTTGCTTTGCCTTCCCCATCTCTATTCCGCAAAGTGACTCCACGCTTCACTCTTGAGACCTAAAATATAGTAGGATTCTTGCAGCAGGGAAAATCTTTAGCTCCTCATTTACTGGCTTTTTGCTATTTTAGTACTTCAAGCTTTCTCCTCTCAACCTCAAATAGGGTCATTACATACCTAGCCCAGGTGTATATGGGTAGAGTCTGATCTAGGGATACAGAATAAGAGTCAGCCCTGAAGTGGTGGGTAGAGATGATGGGACTTCCAGGCACAGAAGAAACAGATTCAAAAGAAGGTAGGAATAGTGCCATAAGGGCCAGCCACCCATTTAGTACTAATAAATGAATTTGCTGATACCTTTCATACATTACCTCTTTTCACTTTCCAGTCAGGACTGTGGTATTCATTCTTATACCCATTTCAAAGACGGGAAATTTGAGTTTCAAGGAGGTTAGGTAATTTTCCCAGTGTCCTTGAACTAAGGACTAGCAGGGATTGAATATAGATTTGTCTGATTCCAGAAGTCATACTGATATTCCAGAGACATTCAGAGGTCAACCATTCAGTTTTATCTCTGACAGCCAAGATGCTCTCCAAACCCAGTGAGCCGATGGGCAGGAGGTTACTGATATACTGCCCGTTCGGATTTCTTTGCAGATGACAGAGGTCCCATCTGGCCTCAGAGGAGACAGGGCTGGGACTTGCAGGGGCTCACACCCATGGATAAAAGGGTGGTCACTAGAGGTCCAGGAGTGCACTTAGATGGCTGTAGTCAGGGTTCCTTGGGCCTGGCAAAGAGCCTCTTCCCTTCTTACTCCTCCACTCTTTGGCACTCCACCCCTATTTCAAGCTTTCTCTCTCCTGTCCCCATTACATGTCTGCTGTGATTTGAGAAAGTTCATATGCTTCCCCCCATGTCCCTCCAAGCTTGTAAGCCCACAGGGCATGTTCTAAAAATAAAATAAACTTTTCTGAAATGGGAACCATTTGCTCAGAGATAAGCTTCTGGGGAGCTCCAGGCCATCCCCAGCAGGCTTGGCAGAGACCTGCCCCTTTCTCTTAGCCTCCTCTGAGCTCCACCACCAACTTGCAAACACTGCAACTGGCTTTTGGGCCCTGTGTGGCTCAGGCAGGCTCTTGGGCATCCTTTTCTTTACAGATAAGACAGAGATTTAGCAAACATCAAAGTAGATAATGCTCTAAGCATCCCTAGAGCAATGGTGGTGCCTTGAGAGCTACCAGTGGATCACCAGGGGTTATTGTAGGGAAGGGAAGTGAAATGGGCTTGTAGAGGCATGACCAGGGGCGGAAGTTATGGAGAGCACAGACGACGGGCATTTGAACTGATGGAGTGGCTTAAGGGTGAAGTGGGCCACCTTGAGATGCAATGGGTTTCTTGCCACTGGAGGTGAGGTTGGAGGTGTTCCTAAGGTTGCTGGGGAAGGGTAAGCCCCTTGTAAAGCTGCTCTCCAGGCAGGCTGAGACTTCGGTGCCAGGCCCGAAGTGTCAGGGGGGGAAGCCAGACACAGGGCAGGGCTCTGGGAAATAACTCGTCCGTGTGACTGACTATGAAGAAAGTGAGCCAGGAGAAAGTCCCATTTCCAAGAGCCATTCCAGTCTTTTCGCAGGAGGGTGGTATTTCCCCAACATGGAGACTCAGGGTAATGGCCTTAATTGAGATTTTAGCAGGGAGCAAAGAACAAGTGAAGCAAAGGAGGACATTTGGCAGCAGATGAAGGAATTAATGGCAATGCCAAATGGCAGCTCCATGTTCCGAGCCGAGTACTAGGTTGAGTCACCGACCCAGCCAAGGGGCCTCTGCGGTCCAGCATAGGATTCTGGGGAGCCAGAATGATGTGTCCCAGACACAAGTGATGTGCGGGAGGGAGGGAGGGGTGTCAGGGAGCTCCCTTAGCATGGGGCATCAGGCTCTCATGGCCGTCCAGCTCGGTTCCGCATGGGAAAGGGCCTGCGTGTCTGAGCTGGGCCAGCAGGAGCAGACTCTTCAAACACAGGCTGGGAGATTGCTCCGCAGAGCCTTCCACTCTGAGACCACAGCTTCCCCTGGCCAGAGCGAATCTGGGAATTGAGCCAAAGTTGTGTTAAATTTGCTTAGCAGTGTCCGTCCTTGGTCTAAACAGTGATTCTCAAAGTTCAGCTTGTGTCAGAATCACCGGGAGGGCTTGTCAAAACACAGATGGCTGGGCCCCATCCCCAGGGTTTCTAATTCAATATGTCTGGGGTGGGCGGGTCTGGGGTGGGCAGGGCCTGGGAATTTGCATTCCTAACAGAGTTTCCAGGGAACGTCAGTGCTGCTGGTCCAGGGACCTCACTTTGTGTAGCATTGTCTTGAGTAAAGCCAAGCCAAAGAACACCCAGGGAAGAAATGCTTGCTTTCTACCATCCCTTACTCAACAAATGTAGAACCTGTTTGGTTTTAATTACCATGACAACAGTGAGAGCTATCCCACTAAATGAAGCACAATCCTCGATGTTGAGTGACTTACAGTCTAGAGGTACGTGAACGGACAGTTACAAGGCAGGGGAGGTGCTAAAACAGAGTAATCCTAGGACAGTGAGCACGTGAGCTTGTGCTTATGTGCACGTGTGGCCTGGGACACCTGGCATGGTCTTGGGGCCCTAGAGAAGACCGTGTGATGTTGACCATGGGTTGTTTCTGGACCATTGATGTTGACCATGTGTTGTTTCTAGACCATGTGATGTTGATCATGTGTTGTTTCTAGACCATGTGATGTTGACCATATGTTATTTCTGGACCATGTGATGTTGACCATGTGTAGTTTCTAGACCATGTGATATGGATCATGTATTGTTTCTGGACCATATGTTGTTGACCATGTGTGGTTTCTGGACCATGTGATGTTGAAACTGGAAGCTTGTTTTAGAATCAGAGAACCCTGATTAAGCTCCTGGCTCTGCCTCTTGGTTGATCTTTGGTAATTCACCAGAGTTCCTTGAGCCTCAGATTCCTCATCAGCCAAAGTGTCCTGATACATTCAATGCTATGACCATGGGCATAGTCTAGGCACAGGGCCTTAGCATCCACAAGCCTGAAATTATGTCCGTATTCTCAGAGAGTTCACTCTGCTGGTAATGGTGGGGCTGGAGACAGGACAACACCAAGTGCACCCACTAATAATGAGCTATGATAATACAAGAACAGGGTGACAGGACAGTGAGTGATATGGTGGGAAGGCTGGTTTGTAGGTAAGCTCATCAGGAAAGGCCTATCTGAGGAGTGAACTTGTGAACCGAGATCTGAATGATGAGAAGGAGGCTGTATTTGACATATATATGCTGTGCTGGGGGGTGGATATTTGAGTAGATATGTGAATTAAATAACCCTGATAATAAACTATCAATAAAAATGACAACACCATCATCATCATGATCCATATTATTATTACTCTTATTGCTATTATTACAACTATTGTTATCAGTATCATGCCCGGAAGGCCAGTGCCTGAGCAAAGACCTGGAGGAGAGAGGTCAATGGGGCCCATTTGGAAATGGAGGTGGGACAGGAGCCCTGAAGCATGGTGCCAGGGTGAAACGTGGATGACAATCTTGAGAGCCTGAAACAGGCCTGGGTACCTGGCCACAGCCTGAAAGTGGTCCTCAGGAGCCACTGAAGAAATCTGGGGGGCAAAGTGACAGGGCCACATTTGCATTTTAGGAAAGGCATCTGTCATCGAGCTCTCTTCCGTGTGCAGCCTGGAGAGTGGATGGAGGCGAGCAAGATGGAGAGGCTGGCAGTCTCCCCAGGATAGAAGTGGTGGGGCTGGCAGTGACAGAGGTGAGAGAGAGCTAGGGGCAATGATTTGCAGAATGCAGCTGTTGATTGGATGTGGAGAGTGAAGGAGCTTGGGCAGCGGATGGAGCCAGCCTTGCGGAGAGAAACCGCCTACCCCCACCGCGGGCCAAACTACAACCCGAGGAAGAAAGACCACTATGGCAGGGCTTTGGAGAACCTGCTACAGGGTGTCGGGCAAATGACTTTGACATGCAGAGCTCTTTTCTGTCAAACAGGATATTTTCCTGCCTAACCAAGAAGGGTATTGTGAGGACCAAGTCAGATGACAGGTATGAAAAGCACTTTGGAAATTGTAAAACATTTTTCAAATGCGAGGTGCTATTTTTACTGTGCTCCGTTTCCCTGTATAGAATGTGACCCAATAATGGAGCGAGTGAGTCTGGCTGCTCAGAGATGGAGTGAGCGTCAAAGGAGAGATGGGAGCCCCCAGGACATACCTGCCCTGGGCCTCAGGAGAAGGCCAGAGAAGATTCCCAGAGGCCCACCCTTTCCCACAAAGCTCATAATGTGGCTCTCATTTGAAATGATTTGCCCGGCAGAGCTGTGTACATCATCAGAGAGAAGGTGGACAGCCTCAGATGATTCAGTGGCTGCAGGGAAATAATCCCCATCAGGTCTAATGGGAGCTCGAGATGGAAATGACATGATTACAATCCATCCTCCCTGTCATTAGGCTGCGCGGGGCAGCTGGCTCCTGACGCACGGCCCAGCATCCCAGCCGGGGTGTCCTCGTGTGCAGCATTAACGAGGACGTAAGACAAATCAGTCCTCCTTGGACTTTGGAAATGGAAGCTTATTTAGGGCCGGGCCGTGTGCGCCACCCCACAGAAGTCATTTTCCTTGTCACTGATCCCCTCCTCCTTTCTCTTTAGTCTGCCTTCCTACTCCTGTTTCCTTTCCTCCCCCCGTTCCTTGGGTTTCTCCAACTCCTACTGTGAAGTCATTCGTGATGCACGTACCCTCATTGTATGGCATTCCTGATGCATGCACCTTGACTGCATTTGGAACCCTGGGATCCCTGGGAGCACTAATCCCTGCAGGGGTTCAGGGTGTGGGTGAGAGCTGGGAAGCTGGAGTCACCCTTGCACCTGCTTCTGCCCCTCGGACTGTGATGGCACAGGGGGAGCCCTGGAGCCTCCTGCCACTGGCATGGCGTGTTTGCGTGCGTGTGCACCTGTGCGCGTGGTGGCCAAGCAAGGCCCCCAGCCTTTCACCCCAGCCCAGCTTCTAGAAAACTTGTTCAGAGCATGGCGTCTTCCTGCCCTGTAAGTCCCCTGGGGATCCAAAGGCATCAGCGAACACTGGTGTTTCATTTGCTGCGAAGGACTTTATATCAACCCCTCCAAGGGCCACAGCAAAATAGCTCAATCCCAAATCACACAAGCAGCCATGGGTCCATTGGCTGCTCTCTATGCTTCCCTCCCCAACCCCACAAGTGATGAGCACAGTCTTGCCTGTCCCAAACCAACTTGTCCAAGTCCTGATCCCCCCATCACTTCCCATGCTGAACCCTTGATCCCTCAAGGAAAGCCTGGCTCACTGGGGAGAAGACACCTCCGGCTGGCTTCCCCCTTGTCAGAGCTGCTTTTCCCTTCCCAAGAGCCTCAGTTAGGATAGGCTATCACCCTCTCCCCCAGGGATCACCCCATTCCCAGGATAAGCAGCTGCCCCTTCAAACCTGTCTCCTGCAACAGGCACCACTCTCCTTGAGCCACCCCCAGTGCACAGCTGGCATTTGCATTAGCTCAATAAATGTTTACCAATTATGGTAACTGGGGATACAGATACAAATAAGAGAGAGCTCCTACCTGTAAGAAACCCACATTCTAGAAGAGAGAGAGAGATGTGTAAACAAATAAGTATAGTAGATTATCCTAAGCTTTCTTTATAATTGGGGATGGTTTGCATTCACTGATATTTGTCCTTCTCTGCGGAAGCCGGGGTGGAGTAGAGCATCTCACATGTAATTCCTGGGCAGCTCACACTATTACTAACAGGGTCAATAATATCACAAGTCTTACCGTGATTCCACAGTGTCTGCAGGTAGTAGCTCCATTTTACACACAAGGAAACTGAGGTAGAGAGTGCTGAAATGACTGCCCAAGGCCAGGCATTTAGAAAGTGGCAGAGCTGTAAGTCAAACTCTTGGTGATCTGACCCCCAAATGGTCATTCTTTACCATGCCCTGGTCTGCCTCTCTTTGACACTCTCCCCTGATGGACTAGGGCTTGTGCCCAGCATGCAAAATGCCAAGAAGTGACACTTGTTAGGTCCTGAATATGCAAGACCATTTCAATTTCTGAAATCAGGCTAGCACCAGGCACGTGACACGACAAGGGAACATTTCCCCATTCAGTGGGTCATTAAAGGAAATGAAAGAGGGCAGATCATTGTTATGCACGAGGAAACAACATAAATGGAAAAATCTATGAACATCACGTCCGTGAGTCTCTGGGAAATTTGTAACAGAAACAAATGGGCCAGAGTGTGAATGGATAATGCTTCACCAATGGGTACCTGGGAGCCAGGGGACCAAGCTCACAGTGAAAATGATCCATTGCGTTCAGCATGAAATGAATTTACTGGTGAAATATAGAAAAGACAGCATAACACCTGCTCCTATGTCTAAGATCTATGTACCCAAGATTTGGTTTCTGGAAGATGAAGGAATGTATAAGCACGTTGGGGCAGCACTTATTGGATGTTTCTGTGGGTGACTGGAAGCTCTTTGGCCATGGCCCTGCAAACTTGGCTGTGCTTGGGAATCTGAGCTGGTTCCACACTCCTTATGCTCTTGCTAAAGATGGGAATTGGGAAATAAGGGCACATCCTGGACTTCAGCTTCCATCACAATGCCCTCTTGAAACAAGAACAGTTCAGTAAGCCTACATCCATCCTTTCTAACAAAGGAAACATTTCCTAGATGAGCTGGAGGATCATTGGATGCCCAGATGATGTTTGACCATCAGTCCCAAGTTTCCATTCTGCCTCTACTTGGGAATATTCAGAATTTCTCCAAAAGCCCTTTCCACTTGTGGATATTTTTTGCTTCTCTCCAGCAAAGAGTCTTCCTCATGCAGATCCTGTGACAAACCCACAGCCTCTCCCCTTACAGGTCCCTTAGGCAGCTGCTGTGGAATGTGAATTGTATGCAGAATGCAGTGGCACCTGTATCCAGCCTCTGTTCTCACTTCTTGCAATAACACTGTGATTTTCCTAGAGGAATTTTCTGAAAAGATGCTTGCTTTCTTCTTAGAACTCAGTACTTTTACAGAAGAGGGACTCTTATGAGCTTCCATGATGTTATATTATTCATCCTCTTTCTAAAAATATAAATAAGAACAATAACGATAAGTTGACCTGCATTGAGTACTTATGAACTGCCTATACTGTGGTAGCCACTTTTCATTCATTGTCTCATCTAAATCTAATAAGTAGCTCTATTCCCATTTCACAGACACAGACACTGAGTCTCAGAGGCTGGTAAGTGCAGAACCAGATATGTAAGCCCAAGTGTCTCTAATTCCAAAGTCTACCCTCCTGGCTGCTATGCTGTGAGCTGCCTCAGGGTCCCTTCCTGGCAAAAGGAAACAAGCATTGAGAGCTCTCTTGCCCAAGGTCACGCACAGAGGAAATAGTAGACCAGGGATTTGAACACAGGTCTGCCAAATTCTCAGCCCTGGGACAGTATCTTCTTTCCTCCTGAGCCTTTGTTGGGCTACTTTCCCTCCCTGGAAGGTGGGCCTTCAACCCTACTGAGCCACACCCACCCTAAGTGCTCAAAGACTAAAACTATCAGATGTTTTTCTTTTAAAGCCTCAGGTGCACCAGGAAGTGTAGGACCCTTGTCTGTTCCTCTGCCTTCTAGAAGGTGGAATATCCAGTGCCTGTTGAAGGCTCTGCTTTCAGCCAGAGAGCCCTCCTGCGGAGTCTGGCTAAGGAAGCTTTTGCACAAGCCCCCTTGCAGTAGCGTGGGTATCGTTCTACATGGAGCCCTGTGGACCAGGGTAGATTAAGGCTCTGAGATACACCAGTTTCAAAATTGAAGCAATAAAGCACATTCTTTTCTCGGCTTGCAATTGCCCCTTAATTGGACCATGAATAGCAATTACACTATAAAGCCTACCAGGAATTTGTGGGTAATTAGAGTATGTCTTGGGCAGTGGGTTTTAATGGAGGAACCAAGCTAATCATTGAGTGACTTTCACCCTCCACCAAGTGATAAAATCGTCATGAAACGTCTATCAATCACTCTGAGAAACTGCAAGTGTGATTTTAATTCCTGCTGGAGTAGGACTAAGAAGGCTTGAAAACCTCACCCCGCCCACAGGCTCTGTCTGTATCCTTGAAGAAGTGGGACAAGCAGAAGCAGAGGTGCTCACATGGACTGGGAAATTAATGATGCCCTGTTGGTAACCGCTTTGCACTCATCGCTTACTTCCATCTTCAGCACGGCTTTGTAGGGAGTATATCTTTATGCCTACTGCACAGATAAAGGCACTGAGACTCAAAGCAATCTATCCAAACTCATACTGGTAGTAAACAACAGATTCAGAATTTAAAGTTAGGTGTTTTGTTCTCCAACATTCATAACCTTTCAACTCTGCTACAATCTCTCAATGTTTATTGAGCACCTACTGTAGGCCAGTGGCTTTCCATACATTACGTTGTTTTCTGCTTTCCACAGCTAAATAAGCTGGGTATTTGTATCCCATTTGACAAATGGAAAACAGAAGGAGAACCAGCATGGATATTCTCTTTGAGTTCCCTCCTCTCCCAACCCTCTCATCACACACACACATCCTCACACCCATTTCTTTAGTCCCTTCTCCTCCACTTCCAGCAGCTAAAGCCACATTCCTTTGGCTTCCTTCAGAAGTAGACAATGCGACAAAGACATGAGAGGTGACTTAAGAAGCATGGCTTGGGAATGAAGAAATGGGGCATGGGAGGGAAGGCAGCTAAGAAAGAATGAATTACCAAACCAGCTTGCAATGTGAGAGCCTAAGGCTTGACCTGCAGGGAAACTGGAAAGCAGTGTACGCCATATGCATCAGTGTGACTTCACTGAGGGCTGACAGAACTGGCATTCAAACCCAACTTCATCAGTAATGCTTGAGGAATCCCAGAGAGGGTGAGCTAATTCTCCCATGCTTCCCATTTGCAGTGACAACTGTAAAATGGATTACAGAGTAAAAGAGGAACTCAGGCAATGGCAGTTGGTAAGGAGAGGGGCAGGACACCAATCCAATAGCCAAGGAACAAACTGATCTTCCCTGAACCAAGAAGTAAAGGGGAAGCAAATGGAAAGCACCAAACTCTGGAATCAGACAGACCAGGTATGGTAGATTAAAATATGTACCCTGTGCTGGTTTGAATGTATTGTCCTCCAGAAAAAGCCATATTCTTTGATGCAGTCTTGTGGGGCAGACATATTAATGGGGATTAAGTTGAAACATTTGGATTAGGTTGTTTGCATGGAAAAGCACCCCACCCAAATGTAGGTGATAACTCTGATGAGATATTTCCATGGAGGCATGGCCCCACCCATTCAGGGTGGGCCTTGATTGGTGGAGCCATGTAAATGAGCTGATGGGCAGAGGGAACTCAGTGCAGCTGTGAGTGATGTTTTGAAGAGGTGCTACAGCCAAGAGGGACACTTTGAAGAAAGCACAGGAGCTGCAGATGAGAGACAGTTTAAAGACGGCCGTTGAAAGCAGGCTCTTGCTCCAGAGAAGCTGAGAGAGGACAAATATTTCAAGTGCAACTAAGAGTGACATTTTTGAGGCACTGCAGCCTAGAGAGGAACGTCCTGGGAGAAAGCCATTTTCAAACCAGAACTTTGGAGCAGATGCCAGCCATGTGCCTTCCCAGCTGACAGAGGTTTTCCAGACATCATTGGCCATCCTCCAGTGAAGGTACCTGATTGCTGATGTGTTACCTTGGACACTTTATGGCCTTAAGACTGTAACTGTGTAAAAAGCCAATCCGTCTCTGGTGTTTTGCATTCTGGCAGCATTAGCAAACTAGAACAGGTACCTTCACTGGAGGATGGCCAGTGGCATCCGGAAAACCTCTGTTACCTGGGAAGGCACATGGCTGGTGTGTGCTCCAAGTTCTGGTTTCAAAATGGCTTTCTCCCAGGACGTTCCTCCCTAGGCTTCAGCTCCTCAAAAATGTCACTCTTAGTTGCTCTTGGGGCATTTGTCCTCTCTTAGCTTCTCCAGATCAAAAGTCTGCTTGCAAAGGCCATCTCCAAAATGTCTCTGTAAGCTGAAGCGCCTCTCTCAGCTCCTGTGCATTCTTTGAAGTGTCCCTCTTGGCTGTAGCAAGCTTGCTCCTTCTGTCTGAGCTTATGCAGTGCTCTAGTAAACTGATCAAGGCCCACACTGAATGGGCAGAGCCACACCTCCCTAGAAACTATCCAATCAGAGTTATTACCTACAGTTGGCTGGGTTGCATCACCATGGAAACACTCAAAGAATTACAATCTAATTAACACCAATATGTCTGCCTACACAAGATTGCATCAAAGATAATGGTGTTTTGGGGGACATAATACATTCAAATCGGCACACCTGGTAACTCATGGTGGCTGCTGAAGGACTCCCAGCAGCTACCACCAGAACATTACAGGCCTTGGGAAGAAGGGATGCCTTTGCTGATGCTTTTGTTGTGGACATCCTTGATCCTCCAAACCATGAACCAATACATTCCTGATGTCTAAGCGGTCCCATTGTGTGTTATTGGTCAAAGCAGCCCTGGCAAACTGAGACACCTGGTGAGGCATGGGTGCTATGCAGTTCAGTGGCTGAGATGGACCTGGGCGGTGTGCTCACCTTCCTTCTCCCAGCTCACAGGTGAGGGGACCTGGTCACCCACATCATGGGGTGGCTTAGAAGCACCAGGGGATAATCCCTACCAGATCCAGACACTGCCTTTACCTAGCACATTTTTTGCTGCTCAGGATATATTAATGCACCTGCTCCTTGAAAACTGTCTTAAAACCAAACAAGAGGCAGTTTCTGTCCAAGTCAAAACATCTCATTGTTCTTCATATATGGCTTATAAGCTGTAACATGTAATGTTTGGGTGTCATGGATTCCTTTGAAAATCTGTTTAAATCTGCTGGCTTCCATCCCAGAAATAAGGTACAAAAGACATGTTATGGAAAATAGAAGCAGTACTTCCTTGATTATCTGGGAGAATCAATGTGTAAGCGGAAACATATGAGTGAATTTGCTAATTTTTTTCCCTTCTGTGAGCCTTTCCTAATCCTGGTGGTGACGTAGCCCATGCAGATCCTTTGGAAGGGAACAATAAATAAAAATAAAAAAATGAAACATCCCAAATGGCATCTAGGAGTGGTGAAGGGTCAGGTCGGATCCTTATTCAGGAGTTCTCACCAGCATCAGGAACACATGCTCCGGAAGGAGCAAAAGCATTTTGTGAATCATTTGCTCAGTTCAGCTTTGGGCCACTGGTTTCCCTTCATGCCAGTGTCCTTCCAGAAAATGATTTAGGTCAACCTCAGGGATAAATGCTGACTGGTTTATTCTGAGCTCTCAAGTACAAGAAAAGGAGTGATGGAAAATAGAACCAAGTTTAGAATGGTTAACATCTTGAATCTAAATCTTGGCTTGTTCCTTTTGGGAGAGGAAACGCCACAGGGTGATACTATCTTCTACCACCCTTTTGTATTTTATAACGAAATTCCTGTACTTTGCTTGCTGGGACCCCTCTTCCCAATCAAGCAGCATAGGCCAGACCTATGGAGAACTGGGACCCATAATTTACTTGGCCTTGCTTTTATTCTCTCCTGTGATAGTCCGGGATAGAGAGAAACCTTTTTTGAAGCTTCACGAGAGGATCCCTACTGTTTCTACTCTGTGCCAAAGGGGCTTTTCCATGTAACAATAAACTGAGTTCCTCTTAGTCCCCGAGTGACCAAAGAGGGTCCACTTAACTTGACTGCCAAGCAGTTCCCCCGCAAGTCTCCCTCCCGAGGAAGAGGCGTCTGCTACCATCTGTATGTGACAAAAGCAAGTGGCTAGGGGACCATTTAAGTCAGTCTGCAAGAATTTATTCTGCCTTCAGAGAATTAAAAAAAAGAGGCACATTTTATGTCTTTTCCATATATTCCCTGTTTCTCTCTTACCTTCATTTGTCCTCAATAAAGTATATAGTTACCAACAAGCTTCTCAAATGTCACTGTGACAAGTGAACACACTCAAGGCGTGAGAGCGACAGAAAAATGGCAAGAACTTCACTTCCTTGCCACACACCCCACTCTCCCCTGTTGCTGCCCTAGAGGACAGCCCGTTGTGGAGCGCTGGGCACACAGGCTTGGGAGCCAGGTCACTGGGCAAGCCTTTTTGTGAGCATCTGTTTCCTCATCAGCAAAGAGGTGACACTCATTCGTTAGGGTTGTTGCGAGGATTCCCAAGATACTTTGTGAGATATCGGGCGTATTAAAATTGCCCAATAGATGTGAGGGTTCTTTCTCCACTGCTCTAGGTTTTGGGGAGTCTGGACCGCCTTTTCCACGCCACATGTTAAAGCATAACCACACTCTTATGGCTCTATAAAAGTAGAAAGAGTGACACATTTTTAAAAAGAAAACATACCTGGCCTCCCTGTGCCTTGCTGTGACTTAGAATAGATCGAGTTACCAGGTGAAAATACAGAGTGCTCAGTTAAATATTTATTTTTTAGTATAAATATTTCCAAATATTGCATAGGACATACACTAAAAAATGTTGTTTATCTACCCTTCATATTTAACTGGGTGCCCTGTATTTTTATTTGCTAAATCTGACAATTTTCTTGTGCATGCAATCCAACACTCCAAGTTACCTTACCCAGTCGGGGAGTGTAAGAGCTCAAGGCACTAGTCAAATTAAGTTACCCTAATTTGAATCTCAAGTCATAATGACTCTCCTGCTTAATCTTAATCATGTTTTAGGCAACTTCGGAAAGATATTAATAAGCTTCGGGAAAGCAGACACAAATATCCTTTGATGATATGTAGATTTGCCAAAAGCAATACAATAGCAAAAGGAAAAGAGAGCAGCTAGGACCATATAAACCACATTACCTCTTCATTCGGAGACATCAATCTATAAAGGAAATATAAAATTTTTGTCAGAAGAGTGTGGGAGTATCCTTTTATAATACGTTTTATTTTGCCAGCAGCAATATAAAAACAAAATGGAAACAGAGTGGCTAGAACTCATAGACTTCATGTTACTTCCCCATCCAGGAGCATCAATCTCCAAAGGAAATTTTATTTTATTTTTTTGTTTCAGGAGTATTTCTTAGCCTCTGTGAACATAAGATATTGGAGAAGAAAAGGACAGACAAGTTTTGTCCAAATAGAAAGTTTCAATGTGTCCTTCTAAATACTTGCCCTGGGGCTGCCTTTCCATTAGAAGAAAGTAGTTCTTTGGAGAGGGAAAGGGGCAAGTTGACTCTTAGAAGGATGTCCAGTGCGATCATCTGAAATCATAGGCTAGATTCCATATTCTAAATATTTTTTTTGTATTTGAGATATTGCCAAGCATTCTGCTCTCTTCTTGTTTCAGCTATTGGCATGTAACACCCCCTACCCACCCAAATCAGTGGCTTAAAAATAAATAATCATCATTTACTATTTGTCATGATTCTAGAGCTTGACTGTGCTTAACTGAGGGAGCTTTTGCTCCTCCTTGCATTGCTGTAATCACTTAGAAGAAACAAGATGGTGCACTCAAATGGCTGATGGGGAGGTAGCATTGTCAACTGGGAGCTCAGCTGGGGCTGGTAATTACAGAGCTTTGCTTGTCCTCTCCTGGGTCTCTCCACACTGCTTGAGTGTGCACTCAGCAACTGGGCTCCACAAGGAATCATTCCTAGTACAGAAAAGCTTCAGATCCCATCAGCAGATAAGTGAGTAAACAAAATGCACTGTATATATATCACAGAATAGTATTTACCCAAAAAAGAATGAAGTTCTGATACATACTACAGTGTGAATGAAACTTGAAGACATGTTGAGTGAAATGAGTCAGATACAAAGAGACAGATATTGTATGATTTCAGTTATAAGAAATAGAATATGCAAAGAAAGTAGAGTAGAGGTCACAAGGGACAGGTGGGGGGTGGGGTGGGGAGTTAATGCCTAATCAGTGCAGGGATTCTGTTTGGGGTGATGGAAAAGTTCTGTTAATGTATGATTGTAGGGATAAGAAAACATTGTGAGTGTGGTTAGTCCAACTGAATGGTTTGCATGATCATGGTTGAGATGGAAAAGTTCATGTCGTATGTATGTTTCCACTATTCAAAAACAAGAAAGATAGACTAGAGGTACACTATAACTAAATACATTATGTGATGCCAGACATCTAATAATGTAGTAGAAAAGGTCCACAGGGACATTATTGGAACATATGAAAAAACTGGAGTATACAATGCCATGTTTATATCAGTGTTAAATTTCTTGAACTTGATAGCTATACTTCAGATGGTTACATCAGTGAATATCATTGTTCTAGGTAATATACATAGAAATATTAAGTGTTCAAGGAACATGATGTATATAACCTACTCAGAAATGTTTAGAAATTAGATAGATAGATAGATAGATAGATAGATAGATAGATAGATAGATAGATAGATAAAGAATGAAATGGCCAATGTGGCAAAAGGTTAAAAGTTAGTCTGGGGACAAATGCCCCAAGAGTAACTAAGAGTGACATTTTTGAGGAGCTGCTACCTAGAGAGGAACTTCCTAGGAGAAAGCCATTTTGAAACCAGAACCCCGGAGCGGATACCATCCACGTGCCTTCCCAGCTAACAGAGGTTTTCTGGACACCATTGGACATCCTCCACTGAAGGTATCCAATTGCTGATGTGTTAACTTGGACACTGTATGTCCTTAAGACTGTAACTGTGTAACCAAATAAACCCCCTTTTATTAAAAAAAAAAAAAAAAAGTTAGTCTGGGTATTTGGGTGGGGCATATGTTGGAATTATCTGCATGAGGTTTGCATTATTTTTGCAACTGTCCTGTAAGTTTGGAATTATTTCAAAATAAAAAGTTAAAAAAAATGTTGCAGATCTCATAAGGTTCAGACTTGGAAGTACCCAGGGTCACTTCCGTCACATTCTATTAGTAAAAGCAAGCCAAAAGGAAGCCCACACTCAAGGGGAGGGGATAGATCTCACCTCAATGTTGGAGGAGTGGTCAAGAAATCATGACTGTCTTTCATCATCCACCATTTACTCTCTGGTCACAATTATTAACATTTCTCTGACATCCAAAATATTCTTCGCTCCCTCTCACGAACCCATTGAAGTTGTATCCAGGGATGGCATCAGGCTCAGCCTTGAAGCTCAGGAACTTGTCACACAAGTGATAATCAATTAACCAATTGCATTTGAGAAACCTCAGGTATATTTCCTCAGGGATAGCCCTGTACCTAATTCTTCTTGATTTGATTGTCTATGAATTAAAGAGACACATCCAACATACACTGATAGGGTAGGCAGAGGGCAACTATCGTAGAAATTCATGTTCAAAAAGGGAGGGGGGATGAGAGGCAGACAAGCTGCACTGTTCCATAGCAATTCTGAAATCCAGCTGGGCACATGTTGCAACAACCCCTGCTCTGGGAGCAGGGGATGTATGCTGCTTAAGAAACAGTTTTGCTCTCTGGAAATGATTCCCCTCAGATCTGAGCTTTGTCCTCTGGGTCCTTAGTTTTCTCCTCGAAATTGTCTCTCCTTTTCCATGAGAAAGGGTCCATGTCTACAGTGGAGTAGCTTTCTGTCTAGAGAAGTTTGGGGCATAGAATTCTCCTCATTTCCTACCAATCAAGGTATAAACAGGGAAGGGGAACAATTCAAGGGCCATGGAAAAGGGAATTAAGATAGGAATCAAGCCTTCCACAGGGTGGGAGGAGCTGGGAAGTGAAGGTCTCTAGGGGGAAGTTAGATGATCAGAGGAAAATCACAAACCAGGTGTCCTGAGAACTGTACAAGTGGACAAGCTGAAACTTGCTGAGAAAGTTCCAAAGTGGATCAGCTGCCTAAGGGAACTGAAAAGATCTGGGGAGACATCTTTGGAAAGTCATTGCTTTTCTCTGACTACCACCCCTGAGGGCCTTCCAACAAGCATCTAATGGTGGCCTGGGGCCACTGTTGGTTAGCAGGGCAAGCATCTGGACAGATAGCAGAGTTGAGCAAGGGCAACTTGGAAGACATCAGAATCCCTGTATCCCCAAATCTTCGGCACACTTGTCTTTACTTCACACGTCAAGTTTCTCTCCTTTGCTGGGGACACAGCTTCCCACTTCCTGTGTCAAGAGATTTTATTCCTCACTTCCTTGACTCTTTGTGGACAGGGTTCTTCAGAGCATCTGGGTTATTCTCCTATTGTTATCCACCCTCTTCCTTGCCCTGTGGTCCAAGAGTTAATTTAGTTGGTGTAGCTGTAATAGAGTTTAAATCCTGATCTTCCTTTAGTTCATTCTTCCTTCCATCCTGATCCCCTTCCCTCCTTGCTTTCTTCTCGCCTTCCTGTCATCCTACCTCCCATTCTTCTTTTACCCACACCTAATGTACCTAACACTGTGCTAAGTGCTGGGGCAAATCACAATATGAGAACTGAGTTTAATTATGGCTTCACCTTATCAGTGTCTTCCTGTCTTAGGCATTCATCTGACAGCTGTACTTTAAGATAGTATTTGCAGGACTTTGTGCTGGTGTTGGGGAGGCACCCAGTGCTTTCTTTAGCAAAGGACATAAAACACAAACACTAAGTGGCAAAGTAGATACTGAAAGTTCACAGGGGAATTGAAGGCAAACTGTTGTAAGGAACTGCACTTGGAAAGGTACATTAAAGTCAGATTATGAGAGCCTTGAATGCCTGTCTAAGGATTTGGGCCTTTTCTGTGCCTAATGGGAAATCATTAAAATGTTTTGAGCTGGGGAAGGCTATCATAAGAGCTGGAACTTTATGGAGGTTTTTCAGGCAATTCTGTGAAAGAATGAGGAAATGGGGGGTGACTGGATTCAGCCTTACCAGCTGGGGGCTGAGAAAGGGAAAGCTGTCACTGAGTGATGTATTAGATAAACCTCTGGGAGCCACTGTGGCATGCATAATTCTGTGCTCCATACAGATGCCTCAAGCTTTCACATCTGGGGTGGGAGGCGCTGGGAGAATGATTGTGCTATCTGTTGGTGGTAATGGGGCTTCAAGACTCTAGAGCTAAGCCGCTGGCATTAAAGGCCTTCTGGAAGACTCTGTTCTCCATTCCTAGCCTCAGCAGGCATATGGACATCCTACTGTCTGACACTCCTTGCCGTAGACCAAGACAAAGGAGGCAGATGTCGTGTGGGGTCCAGGAGACCATGCCACACAAGACAAATCCATTTGGTCACACCAGGGTTGTAAACTGTTCTTGTTGCCATGTCCCCTCTGACAAATGAACACTCTCTTGCTACCTGATCAATAGTCACTGAGCTAAAGAATCATTGGAGATAATTTTTAACTTAGTGGAGCCTATTTCTTATAAATCATATTTATTTTTACATCCATTTCTTTGCAAAGATTTATTAAGAGTGTGCTGTGGCCCCAGATTATGAAGCATGTCAAAAGTGATGGGGGGGTTGGGGGTGGTTGTCAAGGAAGAAACAGGAGTCAGTGCTTGTCCCTTGGAGCATCATCAGTTCACCTCTCAGGCTAAATACCCTTGCCAGTCCATGCTAAAATGATGAAAATTTGGGACAATTCTGTGAGCTTTTAATAGAGATAAATATTTTCCATCTAATGACTATCCTTTATTTTGAGATGAATTTCTTCCTGCTTTTTTTTTTAATGTCTTTTCTCCTATGAAATGATGGTGATGCTAGATGGTGGTTTCTTTTTCTTTCTTTCTTTTTCTTTTTTAAAATAAACTTTGCCCTTACATGGGGAAATAAAATACTGGCAATCTTGTGTTAATATCCTGCTCCCCCGACTTTCTTTTTTACTCATCCTTGGTCTCAGAGTAGAAATCACAACTTCAGGACAGGGGCTATGTGTGGTTTTCATCTGTTCAAATGCTTATTACTGACTTCTAAAGGCAGTGATGATACTCCTATCATGTTTCTGTGTGACAGGAATAGGGACGGGTATCTAATATGTAAGATGACCGTTAAGATCCAAAATCTTCTGAAAACATTGGCAGCACTGTTGGCAGCTGGAAGATGGAAGAAGGCTGGCAATAAAGAGGAGGGTGGTGGTTGAGGTGGTTCACACCCTGGCTAATCCCTGGTCTACACCTGGCCGGCGTACTTCAACAGTAATAATGACAGACAGGGGGCACATAGGAAGAGGGCCAGGATGGTGAAGCCATCACTTTTGAATAGAAAACAGGTGGCATTGCAACAGTGACTTTTTTTTAATTCAATTTTATTGAGATATATTCATACAAAGTGTACATTCAATTGTTCACAGGACCATTATATAGTTGTGCATTCATCACCAAAATTAATTTTTGAACATTTTCATTACCACACACACAAAAATAATAAGAATAAAAATTAAAATGAAAAAGAACAATTAAAGTAAAAAAGAACACTGGGTAACTTTTTTTTTTATCCCATTTTTCTACTCATCCATCCATACACTGGACAAAGGGAAGTGTGGTCCACATGGCTTTCCCAATCACATTGTCACCCCTTGTAAGCTACATTGCTATGCAGTCATCTTCAAGAGTCAAGGCTACTGGGTTGCAGTTTGATGGTTTCAGGTATTTACTTCTAGCTATTCCAATTCATTAGAACCTAAAAAGCATTGTCCATATTGTGCGTAAGAGTGCCCACCAGAGTGTGTAACAGTGACTTTTAAAATACAACCTTAAAACTGCAAGCAAGCAGGAAATTGTAAATTAACCTTAAAATGTAATCTAAAACAGCTTCTAAATGTAATCTTAAAATGGGAAGTAGGCGGGGGTTGAAAACCTTTAGTCTCACAAAAAAAGCAAGATGTAAAGTCTGCTGCAATATGTAAATATAAAGTTTGCACCTTTCACAGGTGTCACCTAGTTCCTAAAGGAAATAGAAAATAACTAAATTACTGAAATTTTCCAAACCTTTGCTACAAGTTAACTAAAATGATTAAGTCTCTTTGTCCAGCTCTAATGAGTTTAGCCAATCAAAGACTCAGATTTGGGGGAAATTGCCTCAAACCTCCCAGATATAGATAAGCCTTTTTGTTTATCACTCTTGCTGCATGTTAATTAAATGATTATCTCTCTTTGTCTTTGAACATGCATAAAAGCCAATAGAAAAATTACTTGGTGCAGGCAGATTTGGGAAAGTGTCCCCTGTCTCCTGCTGGCATAAATAAACCCTCTTTTCCTTCTCAGCCTGGTTTGGTGTAACTTCTATTGGTCACACCAAGTGACAAACCCAGATTTAGGAAGTGCTCCTTCTACAATATACTCTTGGGTTACAAAAAGAAAAGAGATGGCTAGAGGCCAAAGGGAGAGGGTAGCTGAACACACTCTTAAAACATTGCTGTACTGTTGTTGAAAAGAGACATTTGGATTTCCTGAAGGTCACACCTCAGAGCAGAACGAGGAGCAATGAATGGAGACTGTAAGAAACCCAGCTTGGTCTCACCTTCACAAAACAACCCCTGGATATTAGAAGTTTCCCAAAATGGGATAAATTATTGCCATGTCTACTTCTTCATTCAATTTGCCAGCTCCTCCATGACCAGAACTCATCTTGGAGATTTTGGTACCTCCCTGAACCTCCAACCATAGAGTTCCTGGCTGGCTACTATGGCAGGGGGGTTAACTGCAAGTTGAATTGAATTACATGAACTCACTGCCTGTTTTAGGGTTTGTGCCCAGCACAGAAGTTCTTCTTAAAATTATTTTTTAGCTCACTCAGATTGAGCTACCATAAGTAAGTGTTGGCCAGCACACTAAGTAAGCTCTTTACGCTGGTGTTCTCTATGTTACATGAGTTTTTGAGGCTAAAACAGCCTTTGCCTCAATTTCTCCAGATGTGCAGAAAGAAATCCCCAGGATTCCAAGAACCTACATGGTGAACATGTAAGATATATAAAGACAGGATATTTTGGGACATTACACTTTCTGCTACTTGTTGACATCGATTGATGCCCAGCAGCAATAGAACTGGGCAAAAACAGCAGAAAGGAAGGACATGAGGCTGCTTGTGGGCATCAGGGAAGGAGTCACAGAGGAAGTGGTATTTGTGTTTAATTTTCTAGGTAATCAAGTGCTAGAGGATTAGATAAGAGCAGACCCTTGGAGAGAGTGGAAAGCAGGGGTAGAGCAAGCTTAGAAGTCTTTAGGAAGGAACAACATAGTCTGGGAAAATTGAAGATGTGATTCAACATAACATGAGCACAAATTTTGAGACAAGAGGTGGAAGTGGCAGGAGACAAGTTAAACAAACACACAAGGGATTGTGAAGGTCCTGTACAGTAGACGAAGGGGTTAGATGACATCCTGCAAGAATGTGAGCTTCATGTCAGAAAGGTCTATTCTGTGGACCATGGAGTCTTCTAATGATGTGACTGCCACATCTTTAAAGCCCACTTCTCCTTAGATAATCTTCAAAGTATAGTGTAGCCAAAGGAGCAGCTGGACAATGACTCAGATTTCTGGTATGTTGTCTGCCAACTGGGAGACAGTGCATATAGCATTGGAAATCATGTTAGGAAACTGATCTTTATTTTCCCCATCAAAACAAATGTTTTCCCTCCTTTCTTCTCTGCCTGTGGTTGGCATTTTGATGGCAAGAAAAATCATGAATTTGACAAATGAGTGGGTAAGCTTCCTTCAGTCTAACAACAAAGACAAGTGTTTCTGTTTAAATATTATTTTACATTTATAAATGAGCTTGGCTTATTCCAGTCTTTCTGTTTCTTAAATCTATGACATTTAAGGTGGACGTCATCATTGAGAGAAAACAGTCAACATCGTCCCTTCTTCTTCCGAGCCCCTTAAAGCCGAGACTATTTGTTTGTGAGACTCATGTTTTGATGTATAGCAAAATATCTGGATTTAAAAAACAGCGCATTTCCCTCCAAATATTAACATCTCACTGAAAATTGACATCAGCCAGTAAGGAGAGAGCCCAAGGTAGCACCCACCCCCAAGACAAAAGACTTAAGGGACCCAAATCGTTTTAATAAGTTCATTAGAAGCCACAGACTGAGCCCAGAGTAAGACTTCTCGCTGTGCCTTTTTCAGTAGAAGGCACAAGAAAGATAATGCTTCTTAAGTCCATTAGAGCAAGAAAGAATTGTCCAGAAGGGATGGAGCTGTCAGGGGAATGCCAAGCAGAAAATTTGCGATCCATCTGCATGATAAACACACCCAGGCAGCCTGTCTCCACCATACATACTGGCTGTGCAGGCAGGAGATGGTCTGGAATCCTGATGGAGAGGAAGGGAAGAGGGAATGTCACAGCCAGGTCACCCCTGGCTGTGCCTGAGTCCTGCCAGGCACAGGGCTTGTAACTCTTTTTATAAGAAAATTGATCAGTAGGAGATGGCCCTGCAGATAAGGCCCATCCTCGCCTTTTCCCCTTTGCTAATGGTCTGGTGCCCATCGCCTCACTTGGGGTACTGCAGCCCTTGGAATACAAACCTGGCCACCAGCAGCCCCTGGGAGCAAAGCACACACAGGGCAATGAGATTCCACCAGCATTCTCAAGCAACAACCACCAGCTTTCCTTTGCTTCCTGCTCCTTTTCCTCCCTCTTCTTCTCTTCCCTGTGATGATGACTCTAAACAATGTCAAATAAATGTAAGCCTGCAGAGCAAACTGTTGCAGATGGTGAAATGACCTGGGTTAAGATACTAGTTATTCAATAACAAGTACCACCCCTGGGACTCATCCAGTGCTAATTATCCACAAACCTAGTACCAAATGTTATAAAACAGTGTCTCATTTTATCTTCAGAAGAAATCGAGAGAAGGAGTTTCTTATATCCAAATTCGTACTTGAGGAAATGAAAAGACCAGGTATTTTAGTTTTCTGACTGCTGTAACAAACTGCCACAAACTTGGTGGCCTAAAGTGACAGAAAGTCATTCTCATCCGGTTTTGGAGGCCAGAAGTGTGAATTCCAGGTGTGTGCAGGGCCACACTCCCTCCAGAATTCCTGGGGGGTCTATTCATTGTCTCTTCTGGCTTCTGGGGGTGGCTGGCTTTCCTTGGCTTGTGGCTGCATCACTCTAATCCCTGATTCTCTGGTTACTTTGCCCTCTCCTCTCCTGTGCTTTAATGTCCTTCTGCCTCCCTCTTATAAGGGCACTTTTTGTGGCATTGGGGACCACCAGGGCAATCCAGAATAATGAACTCTTTTCAAAATCCTTAACTTAATCGCATCTGCAAAGACCCCTTTTCCAAATAGGTCACATGCACAGGTTCTGGGGATTAGGATCTGATATCTTCAGGGGTCATATTCAGCAGACGACCCCAGGCAGCTTGACCAAATTCACGCAGCTAGTAGGGGCACAGCCAGTTTCACAGCCAGTCAGTCCAACTCTAAACCCCATGCAACATGACACTCTTGAATACCGACAGTGAGCAGGTTCCAAGCCACCCTTCCTACAGATCACTTTCCCAAGTAAGCATAAAATCCAGTGTACCTCTCTGGCACCCTCTGGCCTCAGTAATCCTACCAGTCTTATCTTCTGAAGTTCATTTCTGCAACTCTTGGTGAAAAAGATCTGAAAGGTGCCCCAGGCTCCTGCCAGAACCAGCAAGGTTCTCCAGTGAGCAGCAGTGACAGTGGACTTGGAAACACAGGACTGTGCCTGGTTCCCAGAGAAGGCACTCAGAAGTTCCCGGTGAACCCTCTGAGCTTCAGTTTCTGCACAGAAATAACTTCTTCCTCTTGGGTCTCTGCAGAGGGTTAAAGGAAATCTTGCTTATAAAAGACCGAGCACAAATACTGCCACCAAGGATGTGCCCAGAAATTCCCTGCCCTCATTCCCGTTCCCTGGAAACCCGCGGGCTCAGGAGGCGGCATCCTGGGCAGCAGTGCACTGCTCGCTTCACTAGGATTCTGTCCCCTAGCCTGGCCAGAGGGACAGCAGCCTGCAGCGTCTGCACCCCTCCCAGAGGCTCCACCTTGCGCTTGTACACAAGATGGTTTTCTCCCCTGGGAGAATGTCTTTAATGCAGTTATCTGCTTGGCTGTTCCCTCTGCCCTCTTGGGGACGAGGTTAGGACTGCTTTCCACACAATTAAATGTCTCCATCTGTATTATTTTGGGGAACAAGTTGCAGCCACAATGATATCTGAGCAGATACGGGCTGTTCTGCAAAACCAAAGAGTGGAGCCAGCTGAATATCCTCTTCCTAGAACCCCTGTTGAAGGCAGTGGGATGCAACAGGGTGATCACAGACTTTGGGGTCAGAAACTTAGGGAGGAGGCCTCGGATGACTTCAGGCAGGTCAGGTAACTGTTCTTAGTTCAGTCAATCACCTTAAAGACCCTGATTCAGTGGGTACTTTAAGAGTTATTTCCAATCATGCCCAAGAAGCAACGGGTGATGCCTGATTTAGACTAAATGGTTAACGCTTGCCAGTTCTCTCTTCTCCCCTTTATTTCCTTTTTATGTTCAGATTCAGGCCTCTGCAAGGGATTGAGCTCCGGCCTGAAGGATCTGGAAGATTAACAAGATGAGCTCTGACTCCAGATCGGATGGGGGACTCTGTCCAGGTGAAAGATGCTCCTGCCCCGAGGTGATCACCGCCCTCCAGCATGACGGATGAGTCGGCTCACTCCTTGGCAGGGGAGGAGGACGAGGTCAGGGAGGCAGAAAATCACACCCACCAGGAGCCGTTCTTCATTTTCAGCAATGAAATCTGGGGAGATCATCTTCAATCAGTGTCATCCCCAGCAAGAGAAGGAGCCACTTTATATTTTCACGCTGATTCCCACCAAAAGAAAACCTTGACAAGGTGCCCCCTCGCCACCCGCCTCCCCATGCACGTCTCCTGCACCAGAAGTGCCTGTCGTCTCCCCTGACCTGCTGATGCAGCCCGTTGAATTGGGGGGCTGTCATTCTCTGCAAACCCCATTTCCACCTGGCTCCTGGGTGTCGCTCCTTTTCTGGTAACTTCTCTTGCACAGCAGAGGCTCCCTGAGGCTCTGCATTTCTGCATCCTGCAGCCTGGTGGACACCCAAGGAGACTCAGCAACCTCACCCCAGTGGCCGGCCTTGCTCCCAAGCCATGCTGCTTGGTGTCCCTCACGTCCTTTTGTGCCTCGCTTTGGAGCTTGAGAAATGATCTCCCCCCCTCTATAAATGTGTACTCTTGTCTATGATTCCAACTGGGCACTTTGCTAAAGTACCTTGGGCTCCTTGATTCATGACCCTGAGAATTTTATTTAAGTCTTTGAACTCTTTCTGGCTATTTTCCAGCAGGATGACTACCTGTTAACCCCCAGTCCATAGGTGAAGCCCAAGCACAATCTAGAACATTCTCCTGTAAGTCAGCCATTCCTCCCCCTCCCGGCTGCTGCCGTCCTGGTTGAAGATGCTCTGGTCTTTCACCTGCACTGTTATAATATCCGCTGTGGGCTCTGTCTGCTCATGCCTTGCCCCTCATTTGCCTCCAGGAGGCTAACCTCAGAACAGAGGCAGAGCAGCACATTTAAACACAGGTGAGAGCTGCTCAAAACCTCCTGATGCTTTCCCTCCCCTGCAGAGCAAATGGCTCTAGGAGTCCCGGCCCCACCCACCCGCACCCCACACTCACTCCCTCACCTCACCTCCTCCTTCTTACACCCCCTTTTTGGCACCTTGGGGGTCCTCAAACATGCGAGGCAGGCCTCTACTTCAGAGGGAGGCTCTTCTCCCAGAAATTTCCATGGTTTGGGCTTTCATCTCCCTCAGAGATTTTTTCAACAATTAAACTTTCAATAACCACCCCATTGTAAAGTGCAATCCCTACCTCCCATCCTCTGGCAACTATTATACTTGCTCCTCTTTCTTGCTTTAGTGTTTCCTTCACAGCCCTTACCATCACCCAACATACTATATATTTTATAGATATTTTATTTGTCTCCTCCCAACTAATTTTAAGCTCCATGAGGACGGGAAATTTTTATCTATAATCCCCAGCATCTAGAACACTTTCTGTCATATAGCGGGTGCTCAATAAATGCATGTTGAATAAACAGACTCTGTAACTGCGGACAAGACTGGGGCCTGGCCATTTCTCCATCCGTCCATTCCCACACCATTTTATTTATTGCTCTGATGTGCAAGGCCCTGTGACCAGCTTCAGACAGGATAGGCTGCTGGTTGCAGGAAGACGCTAAGGACATGGCCCCTTGCTTCAGGAAACAAATCAGCCCAGACTTTTCGCCAGGCATTACTTATGCCCTAACTCTAACTAGATTTTTCATTATCATGTGCCACTGACTTTAGGAGATGCTAGGACAGCAGGTGACCTTGTACTCACCTGTTTCCCATTCAAGGGGCATCATCTACCTGCTGACAGTTGGCCACCATCGAGATGAAGGATGGCCCTGTTATTATGACAAGTTGTCAAGAAACCTCACTGGCTTGATCAATCCAGCCAACCTTTATTCAGAGGGAAGAGGTAAATCATTCAAATCAGTTATTTGACAAGGTGTCAAAGACACAATCAGTTATTTGACTGAAATTAAATGCTTCATCAGTTGGGTTGGTTTTGTTTAGGTGCATGCCTGCCCTCTAAGACCTTCTGAAGTACACACACACTCAGTTATTCAAACCCATAGAGGATGAGACCAATCTTGCCTCATTTATTTGTCCCCAAACCAGGATCTACTATTTCTAGGTGGACATGGAAGGGGGGAGGTACAAAACTTCCAACCACTTCCCTACTCCAGCATTTGTGAGATTCAATAATCAGAGCCTGAGAGCATGCAGCTTAATGGGAGCTGGAAACTCATATTTATAAACTGGCTATACTGCCTAAGTCCTGTACATGCATAATCTTACCTATTTCTCAGAAGAGTCCTGTAAGATAAGTTTTGTCACCCCATTTTTCCAGTGAGGAAATGAAGGTGGAAAGAGGTCCAGGGATTCTTCAAAGTGACTTGATGTGCAATGTCAGAGCTGAGGTTAGAATCAAGATATATCTGATTTCAAGTCCAGGTTTCTTCAGTATTTCAATCTGCATCCCTGTGCTCATTCGTCCTCTTACAGGCTAATGCTGTGGCTGGTTGGATAAGAACTGTGGCCAAAGGTTCAGAAGAAAAAGCAGATTAAATATCCAATCTCCTCCCCTTGCAAGATCCTGGGAGTGCATCTGCTCTCCGGCTATGTACACAGGCATTGGGGATCAGCCATTTTTCAGTTAATATCCAAGATCAACCATTGCTTACTTCTACATTATGACACATCTAATCGCAAGAGAGAGAACTCCTCCTCAAACTGTCTTAAGGAATAAAGGAAATCTATTGTCCTCTTAAAACATCCCATGGTTAGAACCAACTTTGGCAATGGTGGAATTCAGGTGCTCAAACTATGACATCAGGAACCTGTCTCTCTGTTTTTACTCTGTTTTTTTTTTCATATCAGCTTTCCCCCATCAACTTCTGCCCTTGAGGTGGCAAGCCGGTTACAGGTTAGGCTACCTGATGAAACCCAGAGGAAAGTGGTATTTTCTTTCCCAATATTTCCAGAAAAATTCCAGGGCTAAGTCTTTCTGGCCTGCTTTGTGCCATATGTGTATCCCTGAACCTATATGATAACCAGAGAGATGGAACAATCAGATTAGCCAGACTTAGATCAGAGAATGGGGTCAGTCCCACCCAAACATTTACTAAGCTTTGGAGAAGGGAGCTCCCAAAGGAAAATCAGGGTGTTATGGCCAGAAGAATTGCAAATGGTTGCTTGGCAGGTAAAATAATAAATACCCAATACACCAGCTGTGTGAGAAAGGGCAACTTGCATGACCTCTATAGGTAACAGTTTCCTCATCTTAAAAAATACAAAAAAACAGACTGCATAACTCAAAGTATTTTTGAAGGATCCAAGGACATAATGCTTGGAATTGCTTAGCACAATGCCTGGTGATTTGTAAGTGCTCCGAATAGCACATTATTATTTTATTTTGTAATGCTTCAAGCCTCATGACTTTCTTATTATGCCTTCCTAGATGCACCTCCATTGGCTTTTTTTTCCCTTCTGCTCCTGGATACTTATTTAAATAATCCAGAAATTCTCAGACAACTCCTGGAATTTTTGATGGCCAGAGAGTCCATGAAAACCTTTAGAAAATCTACTTCAAAAGCTGTTGGCATCCATCCTTGTGCAATGGCATATGTTTAATTTGTGTAGACACAGTATGAGGCGGAAATACACATCTCATTATCCTATGAATCCTCTAAAGTGTCGCTATTTGGCCATAATCTCCTTTCCCCAAAGACAAGGAGAGAGAAGGAGACACATAACGGATTGTGCTTTGATGAACATGAAAGAGCTGGGGGAAAAATATCTTCTTCATCTGTAGAAAATACTCCTTAAAATCTGGCCCCTGTAGCAATTAACTAGTTGGGGACTCTCTTTTGGGGGAAGTCATCTTAAATAAGCTGTGGAGATAAGCTTCTGGGGACATGTTTCCCCTTCCTTTTCTTCAAATCTGTTCTGTAAATACTTCAGGAGAAGCGCTGAAGGCTAACTTTGCCTCCCTGGTGGCGGATAGCATTGTTTTAGAAAACACGGTTTATAAGCAAGTTTCTTTGGAATCCATTAAAAAAAAAAAAAAAGTCAGCCAACGTTCCGCTGATAGAACATAAAAATGGCACAGGAAACAAAGGCACTCTGGGGAGCGGATGACCATGACAAGGACAATTTAGTCTTCTCATTTTGTTTTTGACACATTTTTTTTTTTGTCTGAAATAAACTTATGCTTCTGTTTCAGAAGAAGTTGCATGGCAATCAACATTCACTCATAAAACAAGTGTTTTGTTCTATACTGTAGAGATGTATCCCTGAATAAAACAGACAAGGTCCTTTCTTTTATGATCTTATACTCTAATTAGGGGGTCAGAAAATCAACAAAGAATTAAGCAAGATAAACAGCGAATAAACGTGAGGTGAAGAATTGAATTAGATGTATGCGATCGAGGGTGAAGATGACAATTTGGGACCAGGTGGTTGTAGGAGATGAGCTGATTTCCCTGCTAGATCCTTTTGACAGGGTGACATCCACATCTTGTGGCCAGTGGTTAAACCCTTTGACCTTTCCAGGAGAATTAACCTTGTCTGATAGCAGAAGTCCGTGAGGCAGTCAATGGCTGATTGTGTGCAAAAGCCCCTCTCAACTCCAACCCATGGGTTAGATCAAGGCTAGACATGACCTAAGACATCCTTGCTTGCTTTTTCTCTTCCCTTACCCACTTCCCCCAATTCCTTTACAGGTTATTTATGAGTGCAAGCTCTTAAATAAGTCATGTGCTCACAAACCTCTCCTTCAGGCTCTATTTCCAGGAAACCTTGACAGTGGTCAAGGAAGGCACCTATTAAAAAGCGATAAGAAGTTGCCAGACACACAAACACCTGGTAGAAGAAGCTTTATGTGCTCAAAGATCCAAGAGAAAATCTTTGGTGGGGAGAGCTGAAGGGGGGAAGGAGGGAGAAATGAGGTCTGAGAGAAAGATGGGCCAAATCTTATAGGATAAGGATTCTGGATTTTATTCAAAATGTGATGGGAAGCCTTTGGAAGGTTTTGATTAGTTGTATGTTTTGACTTATGTGTTAAAAGAATTCCTTTGGAGAGCAGCTAAATGCAGGATCAGATCAAAGCAGTTAGACTAGAAGAATGTGCCAGAATTAGACTAGCATCTAGTGTGTGCCTGTTTTGTGCTGGACAATTTACATATACTTGTTAAAGAAGTTCTACTAACAAATAACTTTTTGAAGTTGGTATTATCCTCACCATTTTAGAGAAAAGGAAAGAGAGATATAGATTGCTTAGATGGCTGGTGTGAAATAACAGCCATGAAGTGGTGTATCATGGAATTAAACCAGATTATCTGGCTCCAAAACCTAAGTGTTTTTTGTTTGTTTGTTTGTTTGTTTCTTATTTTTTTATTATGCTGCACTCCTCACATGACTGCCTTACTATCTTTCTAGTCCTCCTTATCTTACTGTACAGCACTTCATGTATGGTTGCCTTATTCTCTCCAAATTGCTCAATATCACTTTGGCTTGTCATGTTTGGGTTATCAGAAGTATTAAAGCATCTCTGCCCCATGTGGATGTGAATCCCTGCTGAAACATCAGTCTGTTGGGCCCATGAAAGACCGGTTGTCATTATTCAAACACATCTGCTTATAATTATGAGGTGCCCGTATGCTTCCCCTTTTTGTCAACATAATTACTCTCAATTATATGAACACTCTGCCTTGACCAGCCCAGGGACCCACTCCCCTGCCAACTACAATGGTTAACTTCCAAAGCCTCTTCCATTCCAGTCCAAACATATGGACCATCATCTCATATCCAAGCAAGAGGATTCAGGTCCAAAAATCAGTGCAAATGGAGGCTCCTTCTTGCTTTGTCTGTGTCACTATGGCAGCTCAGGAAATCGTTCAATTGCCCAGGGCCATGCTTGGAATTGTAACACAACCAATGACTTTGTCAACCAAAGGGAACATTTTAATTGTCATTTAATTTGGAAGTGGTTTTCTTGCCATGAAAAGCCATAGCAATCCAAGAACTCCTCCTCCCAGCATGATGCAGACAGATGAAGAGAAGCCAAGTTCGGTTCCAATGATCAACTCAGGAATTAAGGAAGGGAAGACCTCCTAAAGTTTAAGCAGCATCTGGACCTGAAAAGTAGAAAATTAGGAACAGCAGAGGCGAGAGCTTTACACCTGGTTGATTAAGGTCCTGGATTAAAGTCAAAACTTTAAGAAAGAGCCGGTTGAAAAGTTCCCCGTAGTTAGCTTAAAACTCTGAAGTAAACTCTAACGGAGTCCAATGTGCATTCAAATATGAAGGGGAAAAAGGAAGAGAGCTAACATTTACTTAACGCCAATCTTGCCAGACATGTTTTAAGGTGTTTTCCCTCTGGGATGAGATTTAATCCTTACACCAATCCTATGGTGGTGATTTTTGTTATTCTGATTCTTCAGTGGAGGAAACTGGCTCAAAGAGTTTAACACTTGCCCCAGGGTATACACTTATAAATAAATGGCACAGCCAGGAACTGAGCTCAGTTCTCTGTGGTTTCAAAGGCGAGGCTAACTTTCCAAACAGCAATAGCAAAAATGAAAAAGTGAGTGGATGAGAGAAGTAAAGGAGAAGAAGAAGAAAATGTGAATAGGAGAGAGAGATTTTCCTGAGAGACAGGTGAACAAGGGGATCAAACAGTTCTTTGATTTGATGTTGGGGGAACAATTAGAGGTAAAACAGAATCCAAGAATATATTAATTACACTTTGATATGTATATACCCCCAAAACAACTGCTTATAATTGTCTATTCAAGAGTATATGGTTCAGTTGCTCCCAAAGATTCCTCTTGGACTCCAGGTAGTACCAAAGAACAAATGAAGACTTTGTGGTCCACAGTATCTGAGCTGGGGGGACATGCTCCAGCAGCTTGAAAAGCAGGTGAGCAGGCTCCAGCCTAGGGTGGGAGCTGAAGCAAGCTCCATCCCTACTGAGGAGGTCCAGAGCTCCAACCTGTGCAGCTAAAAGGAGGGTGGTTAAATGTCCTCCTAATTCAAGAACTGTAATGATGCCTGAAATTAAATCACACCAGGGGGCAGAACTGCTGATAGGAGTCTTTCCAAAGCGTTTCCAATAAGGGACTTGGCCTCTCACCGCTCTGTCCTACATTTTAATCAGTTTCTTAAAGCAGTCCTCCTTGTTCTACAGGATGTATTAGTACAAGGTTCACTTGCAGGTTGATTCACAGACCCTCTGCCTGAGGATAAGGAGTTGCTGTGGGGCTCCCTAAATGGAATCCCAGCCTCCACTTTGTAAGGTTCTATTTGGAGAAACCTCCAGGGAACATTTTGACTTTAGCTTGGGCTCCTTCCCACTTCCCCCTGCCCCGCCCCTGTTAAAGCCATCCTGAATTTATTCAAGGAGTCCCTGATGGCAAAGAATAGGTTTCTTTTCTATTATTTTTTTCTTTTGCTTTCTTTTTTTTTTTTTTTTTTTTTGTTTTTTTTCTGATAGGATGTGTTTATATTTACATGGTACAGTTTAAAGCAATGGCTACATTGGTCATACATATTAGAAACCATAAAAAAGAGTTAAGAACTAAAATGTACATCATACACTTGTATATATAATTTTTACACAGAGGTAAAAATGCTTATTATTAAAAAATCAATACAACATGGTTTTTAGTATACAGGTAAAGAATGAATTATGCTTCAGGCTCTTTAATTTGTTAATGTGAGCAAATAGCTTGGGGTTAGGGGGAAGCTTCCAAACAAAAATCTTTTGGTTAATATTTTGTTACCACAGATACAAAAATAAAATCTGAATAATTTCTCTCAAATGATTGACGTCAGTATGGTAAAGCTGACTGGGAAAATACTACACACTGTTCAGCTGCAGTGTGGCGATTAAAGATGTATTTACATGAATGTCCCCATGTCTGTCCTTGTGCCCTTAACCGCTTGCTTCACAAACGAAAAAGTATATGTGGACTAAGATTCACTAGCATAACTCTTAAAAGGGGTGGAAAAGGGCAAGGGATAAAGGAAGATAGAAACAAAGAATGACTAAATAAAGACAACAAAATGTGGCTTGGAAATGTATATTCTTATTGAAATAAATAGGGGCACTTGAACTGAGATCTAACAAAACATACATTAGTGTTGTGCGGTCGCAGTTGACTCGTCTGGGGGGGGGAGGTGGCGGCCGGTTGCCAAATCCTAGGCTCTCAGGATTGCTTGGAGGGTACCGGCGGCGGGGGCTCTTTCCCGGAGGCGAGGGCGAGGCGGGGGACTGGGCCCGGTCCCTGGCGTAGGCGTGCAAAGTATGGAGGGCGGCGAGAAAGGAACAGGCGGGACACGGTTCTTTTAGGGTGAAGAAGCCAAGAGAGTTTATTAGGGGAGAGTACAAGCTTATATCGGGCGTTTAGAGGGCGGGGTAGCTGTAGAGGTTAAAGGCTTGGATTGGTTCTGAGAGGGCGCGGAGGTTGATTGAAAAGGGGCGAGAGTTGCTTTGGTAACGGTGTCTGGCAACAATGTATGCGCACTGGTGGTAATGGGAGTTGTACTGGCAACGGGGAGTGTCCGGGCAAGATAAGGGGGTGGGGAAAAGGCGGTTCCCTCCGGCAAGCCTCCCCTAACAGTGTTATTTTGGGTGAGGAAATGGGGCCTGCCTCCAGTCTCACTTTCCCAGGCCCGGGGGGCTGTGGAGGGCGCTGTCGCCCGTGCCCACCACCCTCCCCAGGGGCTGATCAGGTCCCCCAGCCCAGGCCCGCCAAGTTGAAGCACGTAATCAGTGTCCCGCAGTGTTGTGCTTTATAGAGAGGAGACCTTAAGTAAGAACCTGAGGAGATATCTCAGGGAGGGATGGGGGTGGGTGGAGATGGTTTCTCAACAACTTTTGGAGGCTGGCTGAATGTTGTCTACCAGATGTTTTCCAGACACAGAAGAGGTTCTTTTTTGTTCTATCAATCCAGATTGATGGCTCTCTGCTCCGTTTCCAAACCAGAAGGCTCAAACCAGTAACGCCAACAAAAGAAAACGTCTGCCAACTAACTCATAAGCACACTGGGTATTTACACTGATGATCTGACCAAAGAACTGTCACGGGCTCTCAGATGAGCGAAAACATTCTCTCAATGGTGAGCATGGCTAGCACTTTCCCAATATGATTGGCAGACTAGAAAAAAGTCCCTTTCCTTGAAGAGGGATGGCCTGTGTGCAATAAAGAAGGGATTGGGGCAGGGAGGACGGGGGGGCCAGGCCTGCGGGCTCTACAAGGCTCTGATTGTTCTAAGCCAGGTACAGGTAACTCACTCTTCATTTCTCGTTTCTTCAGTAAAATTTGGCTATTCTTTGCAGTACATTAGAAAAATATTCTTTCCAGCTAATGAGAAGCCTCCTACATGGCAAGGCAACAGGTAGAGTTAGTCAGCTGACCTAACCATCTGTGCACCCGATGTGGCAAATCTGGGTTTGAAGTTGCGGCAGAAAGACACTTAGGCATTTGGAAGGGTTTTTACATATGGCCTTGTTTTTCCCTAAGTATGAAAGATTTGGTGATGTGAAATTGAATAAAAAATAAAACCCAAAGAGCTACAAATAGAATGCAACCCACCATTTCTTCAAATTTATGACAATTAAAACTACATTCCTCCCCCTTAATATAAAATAGACATGGTTGTGGGGTGGGGGTGCCTCTATAGTTTTATTTGCCACAACTTAGTGTTTCTCAGGTGGAACCTATTTGCAGAACACTGGTTTTTGTTTGCATGGACTTTTAGGCTTGCAAAACAGTGAGCAAAATTTCTTACTTCATTAGTGTTTTATCCTAATGTGACATTTTTTGAAGTGGTGGCAAAACAATTTAAAAGTTCCATTTTAGGGGTAATTAGGGAGGCTCAAAGAAAACTTAAATCCCCTTTCTATACCTGGTCCAAGAGGATACAATGCAGTTTAAGGAATTTTCCTGATTCTCACCAGTTAATCTAAAGTTAAGGCTCTATTCTCAGTCATTTTCCAGGTGAATATTTTGCATCACTGAATAATTCTGACAGAATTTCCGAGGGGCAGAAAATGATGGTCTGAAGACAAAAACAGCAGCTTACATGGAAAATTTGGCTTTAGAAAAGTTAAAGCGATATTGTTTTGTGGTACAAATTTGTTAACTAGCTCACCTACTATACAAAATAACTGACTGCAGGTTAAAATACTTCCGGTAGGGTTTCATCATTCTGACATTACATTTCTGCAGGAACTGATGCTTGGTAGGAACAGGCAAGCTGAAAACTCAACTACAAAACCCACCCAAACTTAGCAGTTCTGACTGCAGACTCCTTTGAACTAGAAGAGGCAGGGAAGAAAGACGGAAATAAACACATGTATAAGACATTTAGCTTGATTACAGATTGTTATTAATACACAAGAGTCTATGCCAAAGGCTCCTTTCCTTAGAACACTGTGTGTGTGAGTGTGTGTGTGTGTGTGGTTGATGCACGTGGATGACTGGGGTGGAGTGGAGAGTCCACCACGCAGCTTCCCCAGGCTGGAATGGTGCCTCAAGCTACCAGGGAGCTGGGAGGCTTCTTGCTTTCCTTGCTCCTTTGAGTGAAAGGGAGCAGGGGAGAAGGCTAGAGAAGGTAAGAGACAAGTTCCCTTGTGGTTATGGGTGAGGAGGAAGGAAGGGAAACTGAGTCACACGGCCGCTTTGTGCTTTCCTCCACAGCACCTGCACATCACACCGCAGTGGTAGCAGGCCCGAAGCGGCAGGTAACAGCACATACAGGGGGCCAAGAAAGACAAGGCGATAAGTGCCATCCACCGGAGGCAAAACTTCTCGTCGCTGGTATCGCACGAGCAGGGGTCTGTCTAGTCTCCCTCGGGGTCCGACATACAGTGATACAGCATGCTGTCCGCACACCACATACAGCTCACGCGACGGATGCAAGTTCTCACGGAGTCGGGGGCGTCCTGACAGTGGCCCCTCCGGTTTTCCTCGTGGTTGAACATGTCCCTGCAACAGACGCACCGCGAGCGCTCTCCGTCCTCCTTCCGCCGCCGGGACTTGCCCCGGGAGGGCTGAGTCTTGATCACGCTGCCCCCGCGGCCTTTGGGGTCCTCGCCGAGGACAAAGTCGGAGTCCAGGTAGGGGTAGTTGTAGTCGTGCTTGGGAACCTCGCCCTTGGCGAAGCGCACGTACGAGTCAGCGTCCTCCGAGGGGTCCAGGTACTTGCCCCGCACGGGCGCGTGCCGGTAATCCCCATAACCCGTCATCCAGATCTTCTCCCTGGGGTTGATGCGCACGATCTCCTCGTCGTTGTCCGGGAAGCTCACCTGGCGGTAGGGCCTTGGCATGGGCTGTTCGAGGTGATAGTGGTCCGTGAGGTACGGGTTGTGGAGGTGGGCCACGGTGTAAATCCTCCACTGCTCACAGTATGTGGGAGAGGAGATTGTCCGAGCAGGTTGTTCCCTCTTCTGAGAGGAATTAGAAGAGCTGCTGTAGCTGTTGTAAAAGCGTCATCATCACCAAGCTCAGCTTCATTATGGATGGTGGATGGTGATGTCGTTGAGCCTTCTGTAAGACCTTCAATTGCTTTCCTCGCTCCCCTGTCAAAGGCTCGAGCATCGGCAGGGCTTTGGAAAGTAAGCCCACGCTTCTTATTATCGACCTTCCAGTGATGAAATGTTGGATTGGCTTTGGTGTAGACCAAGTCCTTTCTCACATAGCGTTCCAATACCACCAGTTTGTCTTTCTGTCGTTCACCACGGATGAGAAAGCCGCTGCGTCCACTGCCTTCAGGGTGCATGACCTTACAGACCCCGACTCGACTGACCGCGCCTCCTTCCTGTGGGAACCATCCCCCGCTGGGGTCATCTCTGGTCCTAACCACAGCCTTGACACGCACAATACAGCTGTCATCGTCCGGGTGTGTTTCTTCGGTCATTTTCCTGTTCACCTAGACGCCTGTCCCGCCGCGAGCAGCTTTGCTCCCTTCATCTTCCTGTCAGCTCACCCCCCTTCTTCACATCTCCGGAGATCGCCTGATGGGGGGGGGGGGGCGGCTAGAGATGAAGGGGGCGTCGCAGGCAGAAGGGGAAGAAGGGCGACTGTAGCGCGGGTGGGTGTTTGAAAGTAGGGGTGCAAACCGAGGAGGAGTGAGCGCCGCAGCGAGGAGGGGCGCCGCGGAGGGGAGAGGCAGGCGGGATCTCTGGGGGGCTGGGGAGCGGGCGGAGAGCGAGAGATTTGGACTGGGGACGACGGTGGAGGAGAGGAGGCGAAAAACAACCGCGCCTCGGAGCTGCGAGGACTGCAGAGAGGAGGAGGAGAGGGGCCGGCTGCGGTGGAGGCTCGGTCACGGGTCGCCCCTGTGGCGCTCAGCCAATCACGGTTCCGGGGAGCAGTCGGCGGCCGGGGGAGGTGCGCCCGGGAGGCGGTGCAGGGCGCCCAGTCGGAGCCCCATCTCTCCACTCCGCCGATTTACTCCATATTGGATTCTCACCGCCGCCAACAGGAGGAGGAAGTGGGGCGGAAGCGATGACGTCTTCCCAGCGGCCAGAGGTGGTGGAGTGCCTGCTTTCTTTTTTCATCTATTTGGCTCATCCTTTGCAATTTTTTTCCTTGTCTACCTAGAACTCAAGCCGGTATTCTATGAACCAATTGCAGTGGATAGAATTTTCCTTTGTCCTTTGAGGCATCCTTTGAGAACTGAGAAATGCAACTGCCAATCTTAGCTGGGTTCAAAGAGAGCTGTATTCAGGAGGGATAAGTGGAAATATGATCAAGTGAGCATTTTCAAGTCTCAGTAAAATGCATTTTGCTGAATTGACAAGGCTGGGAAGCCAATGTACAAAAGACAATCCCCTAACCAAAGCAGCATGGCGATGCCTCTTTGGCTTTGCAGGACCCCTATCCTGGTCAGAGGGATGGCAATCTCCCTGTTCAACTATGTAGTGTCCTGATAAAACTATTTGGAGAATGGTGAACCCTGGGCCAGTTTTCACTTATCCCTTTCCCATGTATTTCTCATTAGGCACCTGTGATAGATCTAGATCTAGATCTAGCTCTACATCTAGACCTAGAGCTAGAGCTAGAGCTAGAGTTAGAGCTAGAGCTAGAGCTGATCATAACAACCATCAATCCCTGAATATCCCATGTCAGCCACTGCTCTAAGCACTCTGTGAAGTATTATCAATGGGAACACTGTTAAGTATGTATTATTAAAATCCCCATTTTATAGGTAAGAAAAGTGAGGCTTTAGAGAGATAAAGCATTGCCCATGGCCATAAGGTTGGTAAATTGCAGAATGCTGATTTGAACTCAGCTCCCTCTGAAATCAAGGTCAGCAGCACTCTTAGCACTCTGTGCCCCTCTCCTATGAGGCCAGCTGCAGATTAGAGCCCCAGGCAGGGCGAGGGAGGCCTCGCCACTCTTGAGGAGTGGGAAGAAGAAGACAGGAGAACTTGGGCATACGGGGTCCGAAGGTGTGCAGGGTGCCATGTGCGTGAGGCCCTTTGTAGATGCTTTGTGATTGCACCCTCACCTCAGTCGCTCCAATGGGCCACCTATCATCATCCCCATTCTGCACAGATGAAGACAGAGGCTCAGGGCTGTTAGTGCGTTCCACAAAGACATCCATTTCTTCATTCATTCCACAACTATTCCCTGGATATCTGTGAAGGGTAATGGCCTGTGCTGGGTGAATGAAACTGGTGAAGTTACAGACCAGGGAAGGGGTTGGACACTAACCAAATAATCACAGGAATGGACATGTGCTTACAACTGTCACAGCTACCCTGAAGAAGTGGGCATTGCACAATCAGGGAGGTCGGGGAGGTTTGCCCAGGAAAGTGCCACTGGAGCTGCAATCTAAAAGATGATTAGGAGAGGGAAGGTGGATTCCAGCAGATAGAAGAGCAAGTACTAAGCTCATGTGGGAAAATGGAGTGTAACCAGTTTGAGGAGCTAAAAGAGAAAAGGGAGAGTGAGGGAGTGGGAGGGGTCACTGAACCTAGTGAAGCCAAAGGGCTTGAGCAGGACCAAGGCTGGGTCTGTGTCCCGTGACTCTGCATACTTAGCAATGGTCTCTTGACTCACCACCCCAGCTTTTGTTTTGTTTGCTCTGCCATTGTCCACAGATCCACGGGGTTCTGCAGATGTGCCTGGGATCTACTCCAGAGGTCAGGGGAGGGCCAAGAAGAGAGAGTGTGGGCAGAGGCAGGCTTTGTGGAGGAAGGAGGAGGGGGAGGCCTTAACCACACCTGACAGGAAAGATGGGCTGTGGCTGAGTAAAGCACAAGAAGCAGCGTTCCCGGAAGAGAGAAAAGTGCCAATTACGGGGTGGAGACCATGTTCCCAAGAGCACAAAATGTGTGAGTCCAGGAGGTGGGTGGATGGGACAGGGCAGGGCAGGAAGTTTCTGGTTCAATTCTTTTTTGCTGCTGAGTATGGTAAAATCAGAAAATCAGAAAATCACTTTTGGAGGCTGAGAGCCTGGGTTGGCCATCGTCATACCATACATCTGGGGCCACTGAGGGACCTCCACATGGCGGCTTGCTGGGTCTGGGGTGTAATTAATTTGCATCAGGTTGGACCCATTCCTGGTTGTATGGGGCCCCTTGCCATGTAGGAAAGTGGATCACAGAGAACTGGAGCCTTAAATGGCAGCCTGACTGCCCTGCCCATAGGGCTGAAACCCTACAAGCAAAGGCCGTGTGAGCATTTATTTGGGAACCCAGTATTCACTAGCCCAGCATCAGGGTCCTTCCCAGTCTTTCCAGCTTCAGGATAATCTACTCCACAGACTGCAATCTTCATAAGATGGGGTTCCTAATATAAGTATCCCCTACCTATCCAACCCTATCCAGTACTCATTTGGATAGCCAGAGTCAGGCTAGCAGACAATTTGAATAGTGAGGGATCCTTGCCCTTGTACTGCACTTCTTGGTGGGATGCCTTGATGCTATCTGCATTCCTGGTCATCCTGTGATGCCATCTCTCAATTTACCTGTGCCTCTGCTGACCTCTGACCTCCTCAGTGTGTTTCCTGGACTCATGTAGACAATAGTCACCTGTTGCCAGCTGTCTTTACACCTGTACCTCAAGTTATCAACAGACACCACCTGGAGGCTCACCTGTATGTACTCTGGACACCCATCTGCCAACTGTCTGCACATCCTTTGCTTGAGTAGCCATTCTGGATACTGGACTCTGTTGCAGTCTCTTGCCAGGAGCACTTACCTGCCACCTGTCCTCCCCTTGCGGAACAGATGGCTTGCTCCTGTGCCATCACATAGCTTGTCGGGTCCTGACCTCAATAATCTTGCCCAACTGGATTCTGTAATGCCTAGAACCTTCATGCTCAGGCCATCCAGACCCTGAGCAAAGGTGGCTGAGTTCTCAGTGCTTTGCATGTTTTGCCTCCTACCCAGAGCCCCTTGCATTGGATGTTTCCCAAGAGCTAGACTCTCCATATATGGAAAACTGGATCCACATATCCTACCCTGGTAGGTACTGCTTTTTGAGCCAATGAGTCTCCCTGACACATAGTGTGGTCTATGCAGACAGAAGAAGCTGGAGGCCCACTCCGCAGCCCCCAAACCCCTCTCCATGTGCCCTTCTGCTCTCCATGACTGCAGAGGTCCCCACAGGCAGTGATAGCCTGGGAGGGGGGATTTAAATGGATACCTTCAAAGACCAGCCTCACTGTGGCTTCCAGGTCTAATTTCCAATCCCTTTCCTCCCCATGGGATGCTCACTGATGCCAATTGTGCTGTCCCCAGGTCCTGCTTATCTGCGGCCCTGCTGGGTCTTCAGTCTCTAAGCCCTTCAAAGCAAGGTCTCCATCTGTCTGAATTACCGATACCCTTCACCCACCCACAGCTCTTGATTGTCAGCATGCCAAGCAAGCACTCCAGGAAAAATGAGAGCAGGTTTCTTCCTCCTGGAATCACATATAAAGCCACAGACCAATATATCTTCGCTATTCTGATCATATTTGGAAACATGTCCACAATGAAAATTTCCGAATTGAATGCCAGTTTTAAACACTGATTTTATTAGTAATAAGAAAACTAATTTAGTGTATCAGATTATAGACAGATTTGCTGCTCCTTTTAAAGAAATGAATTAAAACAGAAAGAAAGGAATAAGTCACTGGGAAATAACCTATCTCAGGAAATGGGTAAGAAATTTTCTCTAAAGGTTCTTATGCCTGCTTCTCCAGGCCTCCTCTTTTTAAAAAGCTGTAAGATGGTCCCCAGTGATGGGGGTGCTCAAAGGAGTGACTGGGGGACCAGAATGCCCTTTGGAAATTTTTTTCTTGCTAACTTACAAACATAGATTGATTGATTGTTTGCTTACTTGATTGATTGGAGGATTGATGGTGCCTGGCTTAGGAGGGGTGAGGGACATTTCAGCCAGCGTCAGTTGCCACACATCCATCTGGTGCTCAAAAGAATATTAATCTAGATAATATCTAAATGCAGCCAAGAGGCTCAGGGATGAAGTGACTGTCATGAGCTACCCTGGGAGGAGAGAGGTGAGCTCCCTTCTAAATGTAGACTCAGTCGCATGCTCCTTGGGGATCAAGGTCAACTTACTTCACCTCTTTTGGTCTTGTCAAGAGAGAAGTGGATCATATATGTAGGAAACAGCTATGGCAACCCAAGGCAGTTTTCACTGGGCAATGGGGTCTCTGAAGAATGGAGCAGTAACATGAGTTGGTGCACAGAAATGGGGAAGCAGGGCAGGCTCTCTGGGGAGCAGGAATCTCCACTACCATTAGTGAGGGCATTGTCCCAGAAAGTCTATTCTATTTTCCTCCACCAGCTCTTGTCTAACCTCAAACCCACAGGGGGGATCGCTGCCCAAACTTGGGTTGACCTTCTGTGGGCTGGAGGAAACGAAGGGGGATTTGGGGAATCAGCAGTGCTCTTGGAATGAAAGCCACTCAATGTATGTCTCGCCAGTGAAAACAAAAGGGACAGCCACCCTTAATTCTCTCTCTGCCTCACAACTCATTTCCAACCGGAAGCTCTGGTCCTTTGGCTTTTGCTGGCGTGGCTCTGGGCAACTCAGGTGAAAAGCTGCTGGACCCTAATTCTGCCCCACAGATCTCAGAGCAACTGTAGGCTCTGGCTATCACCCAGAGCCCCTTCCCCACTCCTGCCAGATTCATTTCTGCCAAGGTCTGTCCTGCTGGCTCAAGACGCTGAGGAGACTGACCATCCAAACTTCCTGTAGGAAGCAAATGCACTGCTGTAGGTTTTCCTAAGGTGAATTTATTTATCAAACCCCTTTCTATGAGGATCTTGATGGAAGAGCCGAAGCCAGGTGTGCTTGCTCTCTGTGCCTCCAGTCAAGCGTAACTCTGAAAAGAGAGATAAATCGGTGTCCTCCCCTCACCATATAAAACGAAAATTTTCTGCTTGATATGCAGAGCTGGACAGAAAACCATTGCTCATCCTGAACAAACATCCTTCAATAAATCTTTATCTCTTCCGAAGATAATTGGGAGGATAGCGGCTTCTGGGTTTACTCTTTCAGCACTTGCCTCCCTTTCATTCTGTGGGAATATTTGTTTTCAGAGACAACATGTACTACACGGAACCATCCATCAAGGCGGAGGGACCCCAGATGATTTCCTATTTCAGTTCCAATGTGTCAAGCTTGAAAATTCTCTTAATCCACTGGTTTTGTGCGGTGCTTGGCAGTTTCCATCACAGGTGAGCAGGTCACGTTGCATGTGTCTGCCCTATGGATCCAATGGCTCTGTTTGCATTAAACACTTCTGCTTTTCTTTTCTTTTTATTTGCTTATTCATGTTTTCACTTCAGTGTAACCAATCATATGCCATCACCATACCAGGCTCAGGGGATGCCCTGTGGTTAATGTGGGCTTTGCCCACAAACAGAGATCTGCTGACAGATGTGTATGTGCCTGCTGACATGCAACCCAAATGAAAGTCCCTGGGGGTCCCCACTTCCTGGTCTGTGCCCCTGAAGTGTGCAGCTAAAACCAAGGAAATGGTTGTGGTGACCCACCTTCATTACAGAATCCGCAAACTTTTTTCAATTCTAAAAGATCATTTGAATCATTCAAAACCTTGAAGTGGGTATTTCCAGTTTTCTGAACTCTTAATGAACTGTGTAGCTGGTACATTAATATCTGAAAACCCAAATTCATGTTTTTTTTTTTTAATCTAGGTTATAATAATGTATAACTTTTAATAAAACCTTCCCACTACGGCAATACAATCATAGCAACCCTGAAAGGGCTGTGAATCAAAGCCATCACCCGAGCCCAGCTGTGGTAGTTACTTGGTATTCACACAATAATCTTTAAATAGAAGAGTGTGTTCTGAAACCCACAGGGCCTCTACAAGGGGCCCTCCCACAGGACTAAGAGGCCCAGCTTCTGTGTTGCTCTGTTATACACAAATATAATGGAAAGAATTTTTAATGTGGCAGAAACAAATGCTGACTCTTACAAGAGGATTTTGATTTCACTAGGATTTATTGCATTGGAAGGTCACCAATGCATTGCAGATAGTTCTTTCTTGTAAGTGTATAAAATGCAAAAGACAGGGGCTCCTAAGAACAGACAAACGTATCAGACTTCACAATGAAGGCTGTTTGAATAAATTGGAAAATAATAAATTAAGAATGATGAACCAAGTTGCCTTTTTAGTGGAGAAATCTGGAAAACTCCATGATTATTTAGTGATCAATGTTTGCCTCATCAATAATGGTTTGAACAGACATCAGGTGCATCCTGATGTGATCAATGAGGGAGGCAGAATATCTCTTTTATAGTAGGCCTGTCAAAAATGCATAGCCAGAATCTAATCACAAGACAAACACCAACAGAAGGATATTCCATCAGAAATGAGGAGAGACCATTTCAGATTAAAGAAGAATGAATGAAAGACCAGGCATTGGATAAGAGCCTGCATCAGAAAATGAAAAGAGGTAGATTAGATATAAATGCAGATAAACCCCATCACTCTAATTTTTCCCTCCATATCTCAGTGCATGCGTGTATGTATGTATACCCCGAGGAGGATATTCTCTTACCTAATGACCATTACCAAAATTATGCAATTTACCATTGATAAAATAGAATAAAAACATTATCAAATTCTCTCTCCACATTCAAGTTTTGTCAATTGTCCCAATAATGTCCCTTAGAGCAGGTGTCTGCATGCAGACTGCATGCCAAATCCAGCCCACTGTTTTCATAAATAATGTTTTATCCAAACAAAACCATGCCATTTGTTTACATGTTGCCTGGGACTGCTTTTACACAACACCCAGAGTTGAGTAGTTGTAACAGAGACAAGATGATCCCTCATAGCTTAAAATGTTTATTACCACATTTGTACAGGAAAAAAGTGTGTGGACCTCTGCTTCCGAGCTATTCCTTCTGCCCCCAGTTGATCTGTTGCACTCAATTGCCAGAGTCTTTAAGCCTCTTTTAATCTGGATTAGTTCCTTACTCTTTCTTTGTGCTTCTTGACCTTGTCTTTTTTAAAAAGTACAGGCCGTTTATTTTGTAATATCGCTTAATTTGAGTTTTCACGTATTTCCTCATACGTAGTTTCAGGTTAGGCATTTTTGGCAGGATATCACTGAAGTAACATATCCTTTTCAGTGCATCACATCAAGAAGCACGTGAGATGGTTTTGTCCTAATATGGATGATAGCTCTTATCATTTGACAACATGGTGTCTAGCAGAAGAAAATTTTTTAAAAAATTATTTTGCTCTAGCAGGTATGATTGGGACAATTAGTGACATCCAAATATGGGCTGTATATTAGGTAATAATCTATCAATATTAAAATTCCATAATTTGATCATTGTGGTGTGGTTATATAACAGTCTGTGTGTGATCTTTGGAAATTAGTGCTGAAATACGTAGGGGTGAAGGGTCATTATAATTACCACTCATCGTCAAATGATTCTTTATGCACTCAGACACACTCATATATACACGTAACAAATGTGGAAAATGTTGCCATTTGGCTAATGTAGGTAAAGAGAATGTGGACATCCATTGTACTATTCTTGCAACTTTTTTGTAGGTTTAACATTTTTCATAATAAGAGGTTAAAATAATAATAAATATTCATCACCTGGCATAAAAGACAGAATAGAAGTAGTAGAAGGAAAATAAAATAAATGAGGTTGAATCATAGAGAAAGATCATTGATACTGCAAGGGTCATTTGTGGAGACTACAGTGGGTGATAACGGAGCTTCTAGAAAGAAGAACCCAGATTATTTGCACATTCCCAACCCATGGCATTTACCCACTGATTGGATAAAACTGATTTTTATTTAATTGACTAGAATGCCTCAGCACACTTTAAATTTACCCATGAAAACTACAACTTCAAAATCACTTAGAGGAAAACAAAGCTCAAGAAGGAAAAGTAAAGAGAAAATCTATAGCAAGGGATTACAAGAGAACTGACATAAGCCAAAACATATCCTCTATAAAAATAAATGCTATTAAAGGGTAATGTCTTAGGTAGGGTCAAAACACAAAAACAAATTAGAATATAAACTATTTGTAAACAGATGGTCCTGGAACAAAAGCTGCAGAAGGGAAGGGCAATGATAGATCAGGCAAATGAAAATGCAAAAAGCAGATGCAGCAGAATTAGTTACAGACAAAAGGGAATATAAGGGCAAATACATAAAAAGCTACCAAGAGTGTTATTTTCTGTTTTAAAACGAATAATCCACAATGAAGATGTAGCATTCATGAACCGAATAATAAATCATTTGGCAATATGAAACAAAAACTCTTAAAAACTCAAGGAGAAATTGGCAATGCTATAGTAATAGTGAGAATCCCAAACACAAATCTAGCTTAGACAAATTAAGAAGACAAAAATAAAGAAATGAGTATGGAGAATTTAATCAATCTTTGATTAATAGGTATATATCAAATAGAAAATCTCTTTTTTTGATGCCCATGGAATATTTACACAGATGCATTACATCCAATAGGAAAAAGTAAAAGACAATCTCGGTAAAACTAACAGTAGAAATTCTACAAGTTACAACAGGCTATATTAATGCAAACAAACCAAATACTTGGAACTAAACAATAACCTTTGATAAAACACCCACTATTGTTATAAAATAATATATTTAAAACTCAAATAAAAAAGAATTAGCCAACAAGCTCAAATCATTTATTTTTAGTTTTTAACTTTGATTGAAGTAAAGAACAAAATTAACTCTCAAGATTATTTCTAAATAAATTAATATCAAGCTACCACTGCAGTTCAAGATTATCTCAAAAAGCCATACTCAGGAAAATTCATATGCATGTACTTTTTATTATTTAATATAAAAAAACTAATGAACCAAACTTTCAATTCTAGGAAGAAAGTAAATGAAAATTTCCTGGAAAATTCACAGAAAATGTGTATCAAAAACACAAATAAAACAGAATAAATTAAAATAAATGCAATAAAATTGCTAAATCTAAGGCCCAATCTCTTAGAAAAGCAAAGAGATGGAGACTCTGGAAGTACTAAAAAAAAAAAATTAAAAATAAAAACAAAAAATGCGTGCTATTATGTATGCAAAATAAGACATATGCACAGATGTGAGAATCAGTGAAATAATTCCAGCAAAACTCAGTATGTAATTATAAGCTTAATAATAGATAGTTTATTGATAAATGTTTGGTTTTCTAGGAAATATAAATTACCAAAATGTATTCAAGAAAAGGTAGAAGAGGCAAAAAGTCTACTGACAATAGTAGAACATAATAAAAGTTGTTGAAGAACTTCCTCAAATTAAGCGTTCAAACCAAATAGTTCTTTGAAAGAATTAAATCCAATGCTATTTAAACTATTTCAAAGTATAAGAAACTAACATAAACTTCTCAATTAACTATATGAAGCTAGAATAAAGCTGATGCAACACTTGAAAAAGATAGCACCAAAAGAAAACCTGTAACCCAATCTCACTCATGAATATATGTACAAAACAACAAATAAAATATTTCATGACAAAAAATAGTACACCACAGCCATGCAGTGTTAATTCTAGCAAAGGAATACTGAAATTGTGTAAGTCTTGTTGTATGTCATCCCTCTAATAGGAAAAAAATAAAAGCCCAATTTGATCATCTCAAGCAGAGAAGGTATGTGATGCATCAAACTGAGTACTTTAACAGAGAACACGAAGAAAACAAAGTGTAAGTCTTCAGTTTGAATAAATTAACCATCATTATGTTTAACCATGACACACTAGTAGCACCAAAATGGGTTGAGATCACTGTGATCATTTAACATTGCTCAGAAGCTCTGGCCAAGCAATTTGAGGTTTGGGGGGAAACATCAAATGGAAAGGGAATACTGGGTGTCAAGCCTTGGGGAAGCAATAGTTACATGTGCTCCAAGAGGAGAAAGGAGACATGGGCCAGGACAAAGAGTTTCATTTTAATTCAATTTATTGGGAAGCTTTTGGGAGTAACATAGGATTTGATGCATCCTAGACACTGTGGAGAAAGAAGTGGAGGAGTTAAGGACAAGAGGGGCCCGAGCTGGTCAACACTGCACAGTGTCCTAGACAGCAATCAAAGTAAGACATGAACCTAGGGAATGGAATTCTTGAGTACAGGAAAAAAGATTCTGGAAGGGGAGATGAGTCTTCCTAGAATTCCCTTTTCAACTCTACCTGGTAGGCTTCAACCCACCTGACTACTAGTTTTAAATGGAATACAGACAAATCAGAAGCATTCAGCTGGAAGCAACTGAAATGAGCAAAGGACCGTAAAGGGGGTAATGGGACTGAGGAAGCTAAACTGAGTCTGAAGGGAAGGTACATTTGCGGGCAAAATCATTCAAAATGCACCATCATTAGATGAGTTCTGTGCCTGGACTTGAATTGGTACCAAGCTTCAGGAACCCAGATTTGAGCCCTAGAAGATGAATAACTTTCTAACGGAGTAGCTCAAAGACGTGTCAGTGGTGGGTAAAGCAGGCAGGTAAAGAAGGGATTTGGCCATTCAGTAGCTTTGGGAGAAGATATCTGATATCTCCCCCCATGCTTGACATTTCCTGATTATTCACCTCTCTGTGATTTGATACTCTGTTCCTTTAATTATCCAGTCCAAGAATTTGGGGCCATCCTTCTGCATTCCTTACTCTTCTCTCTCTCTCTCTCATAGCCCTCATCCTATCTACAAGCATATCCTGTTACGTTTACCTCCAAACTGCATCCAGAATCCACCTGCTTATGTCCTGCATGACATCTACCACCCACCCCATAGTCTCCTCACTGTTCTCCCCTTTTCTGCCCCGGCCCTATATGGCACCCTCAACAATCCTTTGCAAACCTAAGTCAGGCCATGTAACTTCTTGGCTCAAAATCCTGCGGTGGCTTTCCATCTTTTCAAGAATGAAACCCTAACTTCTTACCTTTCTCCACGATGTCTCCTATGTGCCTTCTCTTCACCGCCACTCTGACTTCACTGTCTCCTCCAGCTTCACTCCTGCCTCCCTCTAACTCAGACCCCAAACACTCAGAGCCTGGCTTCACCTCAGGTAATCGACACTCACCCTAACTCTGCCTCTGCCTCATATCCTCTTTCACCAGGTAGCCCTAAGAGTCAAAACATGTTCCCTCACCTGTTCCAGTATTCTGCTCACCAGGAAGCCCTTCCTGCCTACCATACAGCATAAAAGAGCCCTTCCTTACCATCTCTGGGAGCTCTAGGAGGGCAGCAGCTTTGTCCACTTGGCTCATGGCTGTATTTACAAAGTCTTGAGTAGTTCCTGACCCAAAGCAGGTGCTCCATCAATAGTGAGGGAATGAATGAATTCACCCAAAACATGTAATAAATACATTTTAGGGCTCAGAAACCTCATTGAAACTGAGGAAGCCAAGACATGGTGAGCAAAAGGCATAGACTAGAGAGGACATGCACAAGTATAAATGAGGAGGTGGGGAGCAGTTGTCTGCTGATGGCCAGCTCTGTGTTTGCATTGCACCCAGTGGCATCTCCTTAACCCTCAGAGCTTTGTAAGGGGGCACATGTTCTCCATCCTGAAGGGGGCATGAGGTTTCCTTCAGAGGGCTGACGTCACCAGCTTTGTATTTTACAAAGCTCTCTCCCTCTCTAAGTGCTTCATGGTGTTGGGATGACCATGGAGTGAGGCAGGAGGCTGTTTTGGTTGTCCCCATGGGAAAGGGCCATACTTGAACTAAAATCCCATATCAGTGGGGGTGGAGAGAAAGATATGGCCTTTGGAGAGAGGTAGGAGGTAGAACCCTGAGACTCTGTAATGGAAAGTCATAAATCAAGCAGAATCTTGGGAGCAGATGTTATTTCCAGATACCATCTTACTTTATCTGCTTTTCCTTTTCCTTTTTTCCTTTTAAAAAGAGCAATTAGAAATACATTCAGGAAAGAACCTAAGATGGTGGCTAGGTGAGATAAGGCAAAGAAAAACCTCTTTGAAAAATACTAGATAAAAACCAGAAAGTGACCCAGAACACCAGTTCCAGTGATGCACCAGCTGGACAAGGTCTGCTAAAACCACAGGGACCATGCATTTGGTGAAACTGGGGGTCTGCATTCTAAAACGAGTGAGTAAGCCGGCTGAAAGTCCCGTGGCTGTGCTGCGGTGTGGGGAAACTGCAGGTTGGCATTTGGAGACAGACTAGTTCTTTTAAAAAAAACAAAACAAAACAAAAAAAACCCTGGAGCAGCTGCAGATATGGCAGTGAGAACTGTGCAGTGAAGCACTGCAGGAGCCACCTGTAGCCAACACCTTGGTGCCTGGCGTGGAGGATAGCCCTCCCCACACCCGCTGCTGATTGTCCCGGGGCCAGAGGGACAGAAGGGAGAGCCAAAAGGAGAAAGAAACCACACCCCTTGCACTTCTGCCTGGGGCTGGACCCATAGCCCAGAGCTGCGCCAGGAAACCCAGTCTGATAGGGAGTGTATCCCACGGCACCACGCACATGCCACAGTATCAGCTGTGGACAGTGGCCTTGGGTGCACCCACAGCTAGTTGTCCCGGAGCTGGGAAGGCGGAGCTGTGCGAAAAGGGGGGGGCGGGTTTGAGATGCCCCATTCAGCCATTTTTGCATCAGGCTGGGAGCACCCCTGCACAGCCCAGTGGCCTGGGGCTTCCCTTGAGGGATGGTGTGCACTTGTGATGTAGCACAACCTTCTCTCAGCTGAGATCCTGGACAATCACAGCTATCAAGCAAAGCAAATGCCAAGAGGCCAAAAACAGCAGAAAATCTTAAAGTATTTGATAAAACCAGATGATATGAAGAACCCAATCCCAAACACCCAAATCAAACAATCAGAAGAGACACAGTACTTGGCGCAATTAATCAAAGGACTACAGTCAAAGAATGAGAGCATGGCACAAGATAAAAAGGACATGAAGAAGAACATGGCACAGGATATAAAGGACATGAAGATCCTAGAAGAGCATAAAGAAGAAATTGCAAGAGTAAATAAAAGAATAGAAGATCTTATGGAAATTAAAGAAACTGTTGGCCAAATTAAAAAGACTCTGGATACTTGTAATACAAGATTAGAGGAAGTTGAAAAATGTCTCAGTGTCCTAGAGGACCACAGAACAGACAATGAAAGAACAAAAGAAAGAATGGAGAAAAAAATTGAAAAAATCAAAATGGATCTCAGGGATATGATAGATAAAATGTCCAAATTTAAGACTCATTGGTGTCCCAGAAGGGGAAGAGAAGGGTAAAGGTCTAGAAAGAGTATTCAAAGAAATTGTTGGGGAAAACTTCCCAAACCTTCTACATAATATTAATACACAAAGCATAAATGCCCAGCGAACTCCAAATAGAATAAATCCAAATAAACCCACTCCGAGACATATTCTGATTAGACTGTCAAATACTGAAAAGAAGGAGCAAGTTCTGAAAGCAGAAAGAGAAAAGCAATTCACCACATACAAAGGAAACAACATAAGACTACGTAGTGACTACTCAGTGGCCACCATGGAGGCGAGAAAGCAGTGGCATGACATATTTAAAATTCTCAGAAAGAAAAATTTCCAACCAAGGATACTTTATCCAGCAAAACTCTCCTTCAGATTTGAGGGAGAGCTTAAATTTTTCACAGACAAACAAATGCTGAGAGACTTTGCCAGTAAAAGACCTGCCCTACTTCAGATACTAAAGGGAGCCCTACCAACAGAGAAACAAAGAAAGGAGAGAGAGAGATAGAGAATTTTAACAGACATGTATAGAAACTTACATCCCAAATCACCAGGACACATATTTTTCTCTAGTGATCACGGATCTTTCTCCAGAATAGACCATATGCTGGGACATAAAACAAGCCTCAAGAAATTAAAAAAAACAAAAACAAAAACAATTGAATATATTCAAAGCACATTCTCTGACCACAATGGAATACAAATAGAAGTCAGTAATTTTTGATTTGTAACTCCACTCTTTACTTCCTACAGGATATAACATACATAAACTCTAATGACAAATCAGTGGTTTTGGACTCAATGTAAAATATGCAATTTTTGACAAGAACTATATAAAGGCAGAGGAATGGAGGAGTATAGGAACATAGTTTATGGGTCCTGTTGAAGTGAAGGTGGTATCAAAGAAAACCAAGATGGTTATGGATTTAAGAGCTTAAATTTAAGCCCCACGGTAAACACAAAGAAATTATCAGAGAATATGACCATAGAGATGAAAAGTAGAGTATGGGTTATGAGAAGTGGGGGAAGGGGCAATGGGGAGTTAAGAAATGAGTGTAAGGTTGCTGTTTGAGGTGAAGGGAAGTTTCTAGCAATGGATGGTGGGAAGGATATAGCACTACAACATGCTAAATGTGATTAATCCCACTAATGGAATGCTAGGGAGAGGGTGGAATGGGAAGATTTAGGCTGTATATATGTCTCCATAATTGAAAAAAAGAGAAAACAAAGACAGTCTAAATAGATGACAATTGAATGCCAAGGATGAACTTGGACAGGATTGGAGGACAGAGGACAGGTGGCTCAAAGGGACACAGTTGAGACATAAGGAAAAGGAAATATAGAATGTAAGCTTCATATCATTGTTGAATCTCTTATACTTCTTAGCTGCGCTTAATGGGATTGCATAAAAGAATGTTCTTGTTCATGGGAATTGTATATGTGAATTATAGTATTTGTTCAAGGATGTGTGCAGCTAGCTCTCATATGTTCAGAAGACAGAGCAATAGATGATGGATGATAGGGAGGGAGAGGGAGAGAAAGAAAGAAATGGCGATGTGACAGCATTTAAAGTTGATGGATATCGGGGGAGGGGGTCAGGGTATGCTGTATATGGGGTTTGTATTGTTTTTGCAACTGTTTCTGTACCTTTGAATTTATTTCAAAATAAAATTTAAAAAAATACATTCAGAATTGTCTTCTTCAACAAAGTCAAGGTTGCAACCCTGCCACACCCTAGAAAAGTGGATGTGACAATGAAACAACTTTGGACCCTATATCCCTCAGACTGCTGGGTGAGAGGCCCTTGCTTGTCTGCACCACAGAGAAAGAAACATACCTCGCAGATGCTTTATGGTGGCACTCAGGTGAAGACACAGTGTCGATATTGTAAAAGCTCTACCCTGGCATTGCTAAAATCTAGCCCTGTTGTCAGACTGCATCGAAATTCCCCTTCCCATCATTTTTTGACACTGTCAGCACCCATGTGGAGGGATCCTGGAAACACCAACTGAGAACCTTCTGCCTTGGCTTCTTTGCCAAGTTGGAGAGGAAATTTTTCTTTTCATCCTAGGAATAGGTAGTAGATGCTGGGATTTCCATTAGCCAGCCACTGCCCCAAAACAAAATGAAACAAAACAAGCAAAGGAAACCAAAGCCTGTGTTAAGATGAACTCAGCAGTGAAAAGAGAAAGAAAGGAACATCAGAAGATCAGAGAAACACAAAGTCCGTGGAGAACCAGGGAAATTGCTATCTGCCCGGTAGGGTTGTCTTACTCTCCAAGGCCCAAGAGCCATTAAACCAAGCTCTTTACTGAGTCTTCCCCAAGTCTCCTTGGAGAGGCGCTTTCTTTTGTGATGGGTAAAACAGTTAGCCACGACCCTACAAGGGCAATGCCATGCTGCTGTGATCTGATGACAGGAGCTCAAGCGCACTGCTTATCTACACTTTATTTTCTTGGTTTTGCATTCGCAGGTCATAGTAAAGCATCACATGTCCACAGACCTGCAAGAAGAGTTAATTAAGAGGAGCCTTTCGATGCAGAAAATAGCTTACTGAGGTAATGGAAAAGGATGTGGTAAGACTTGGCTTAATTGGAATTTCAAGCAATTCCTTGCTTGTTGTACCAGGGATTTTTACTGTTATAGACAGCATGAGCAAGCTGTTTAAAGAGCATATGGGCAGAACTGGACTCAGAGGTTTCAGCGTAGATGGATTTGACTCAATCAGGCTGCCTCTGAAAACAGCAAGCAGGCAGAGCTGACTTATTCTCCTGCCACTGCAAGGAATTGTAAGGCTTATCATCCTCAATTGTCCTGGAAAACCCAGGAAATAAGAATGAACTGGAGAAAGAGGGTTCAAGTTCCACAGCTTCAAACTTCCTGCCAGCTTCTAGATGTATATATGGGACGAGACAAAGATGGACCAAATGCAGAACATGACTTTAGAGTTTGAAGGGGTTGAGTTCACCAGGTACTTTCTGATAAATTCCGGATAGTGCCCACCTCACATGGGGAAGTGAGGATATCACCGTGAATGGAACATGTTCAGTGCATAGTGCTCTGCTGCAGTTTGTTAGATTCTCTGGGTAGGACACATCAGTTGACAAGATGCAGACACTTCCTTAAAGATGAATACAATGGAATGTAGATGGCAGAAAAATAACATTGGCTGGAACAAAGCCTTTTCCATTTGAATCATGACACACTGACTGAGGAACCGTAGGACAAAGACCACTGAAGTGACTTCCTTTCCAGGCCATGACTGGGCCTGTTGGAAGAGGTCAGAATGGCTGTCTTCTTGGGGGGCTGACTAAGGATGGTGGCACCAGAAACTCAGGCAGAGGTGCCAGAAGATTCAGCATTGCTTCTTCACCCTGCTGCCCCCCACTATAGCTCTACAGCTTTTTTTCTCCTGAGTCCAGATGCTATTCATCATAAACACCTCTGCCTGCAATTCACTGGGACCATCAGATGGGCTGTCAGTCTGGAAATTAGCTTGATTCACATCTGAAAATTACCAGTGGTTAGTTGATTATGTCTTGACTTGAGTGCCAATTCCTATAAAGTGCTAAACATCACCCTAAAATAAATTTCACTGAAGGCTGATTCTTTGTGCTTCTAGTAGTCTCATTAGGGCTAAACTCAAATTCTATTAGCATACCTCATGGACGGCTTTGGGAAACAAGCATGCATTCATTCATCTCTTTTGACGTTTAGCCAGCTGACTAGGTTAGGGAGTCCAAGAAGCAATTTCTTGGTTTCCAGTTAAGGAACCTCTTTCAGGGGGTGGCCATTTCCCAAGTTAGGACACGGTTTCTGCTCTTGAGATAACAAGAAGATGAAGCTGAATCCAGGGCCTTGTCCTAAAGCTTTTTCCAACTTAGCAGATATATATGACTTTGAAAATAAGCAGCCTTAACTGAGATCCCAGAGGCAAGGAAGGATCCAGAAGAATATGCATTTGCTGGAATAATAATAACATTCTAAATATAGCAGCCCAAAGCCTCCTGTATGCAAGAGAGAATTCCAGGATCAGCTTCTCAGATGGGCAGTAATGTAGCAGTTTATACGAAGGAAAAATGGACCAGTTTTGTTTTTCTCCTTGGTGCGTATTGCACGAGTGCCTAATAAGAGCCTATTATTTCTAAGAGCCTCCATGTGTGTCCTCTTCATCTAATTTTATCTGCACAGCAACCCTGTAGGTATATATTTTTTATTCCCATTTGCAGATTAGGTTATTGAGGCTGAGAGAAGTCAAATAATTTTCACATGGCCGTGGAGAGCACAAACTGAGCTGTAAAACCTGGGCTTATTCCACAGAACTGCTTTGCTTTCATTTTGCAAGTACCCAGCCCAGTTTCTGGAGGATTCTACCCTAAAACTCCTACAAGAATCCCTGCCCCAGCATCAGGCAGCTCCCAAGAATCTCCCACCCAGTGGCTCTCAAATGTGAGTGTGCCTCAAAATCATCTGGAGGGTTCGTTAAACACCCATTACTGAACCCCACTGCAGAGTTTCCCATATAGTAGGTCTGGAGTCAGGCCAGAGAATTTGCATTTCTTCTTTTTTCCTGTTTTCTTCTTAACTCTTTTGAGATATACTTTACATACTATAAAATTCAATTGTTTTAAGTGTATGATTCAATGACTTTTTAATAAATTTACAGAGTTGTGCAACCATCACCACAATCTAGCTTTAGACCATTTCTATCGCTACCAAAAAGGTGCTCTATGCCTGTTTGCAGTCACGTCCAGATTCTGCCACCAGCCCCAGGAACCCACTAATCTACTTTCTATCTCTACAGATTTGCCTTTTCTGGGCATTTCAGAGAAATGGAATCAAACAATGTATGGTCTTTTGCATCCATCTTCTTTCATTTGGCATAGTGTTTTTGAGGTTTATTCATGTAGCATGTATCGGTTGGTACACTGTTCTTTTTTATTGCTAAATAGTATTCCATTCTGTGGATATACTACGTTTTGTGTTTCTACTCCCTGAGAATTTGCATTTCTAACAAGTTCCTAGGTGAGGCTGAGGCTGCTGTTCTGGGAACCCACTTTGAGAACCACTGGTCTAGACTGACATTTCTCAACCTCGGCTGCGCGTTGCACTCTCCTGGGGAGATTTTGCAAAATATCATGCCTGGGCCTCACCTACATATTCTGATTTAAATGATTTTAGAGGGGACAGGAACTGGTATGGTTCTCAACTCCCCCAAATGACAGGAATGCACAGCTTGGGTTAAGACCTACATCTCTAAACCTTCGCTTCTCAAAGCATGCTCCAAAGACCAGGAACAGTGGTGGCTCATTCCAGGAGCCTCTTGGAATTGCCAAATCTCAGGCCCCACTCTAGACCTCTTGAGTCAGAATCTGCATTTTAACAACATCCTCCAGTGATTCTTAGACACATGGTATCTGGGGAAGTGCTGCTTGCCAGCAGGACAAAACACTGCAGAGCCAAAGACAGGATGGGAAAGGAAAATATCACTTTCAGACTGAATTGCAGTTAGTTCCAAAGAAAGGGCTATTGATGAGCAGGTGGTTCCTTTAGTCTGAATTTCAAAGATTAGCTCTTCATTGATGATCTTCCTTCCCAGACTCTGTGGCTGCAGATGAGGTTGGTGAAGAGAGCTGCTTAAAGTGCCTGCTCTAAATGGATTACCTCATTCCCTTTCCACACGGCATGGCTGTGGCAGGTTAATGGGTTTCATCTATATCCCTCCTGTGCCGATTTGGATGTACTATGGCCCCCAAAATGCCATTATCTTTAATGTAGTCTTGTGGGGGCAGACATAGTAGTGTTGATTAGGTTTGGAATCCTTTGATTCCATGGAGATGTGACTTAATCAACTGTGAGTGAAACATTTGATTGGATTTATTTCCATGAAGATATGGACCCCACCCATACAGGGTGGGTCTTGATTTAATTGCTGGAGCCCTATAAAAAGCTCACAAACAGAAAGACCTCAGAACAGCTAAGAGTGACATTTTGGAGAGCAACTGAGAGTGACATTTTGGAGTGTTGCAGCTTATATACACATTTTGAAGGTGGCTATTGAAAGCTGACGCCATTTTGAAATGCAACCTGGGAGCTGCAGCTAAGAGAGGACAAAATGCCCCAAGAGCAACATTTTGGAGAACACCATTTTGAAATGCAACCTGTGAGCAAGCAAACGCCAGCTACATGCCTTCCGAGCTAACAGAGGTTTTCCAGATGCCAACGGTTTTTCTCCAGTGAAGGTACCTATTGTTGATGCCATACCTTGGACACTTTATGGCCTTAAGACTGTAAATTTGTAACCAAATAAGCCCCCTTTGTAAAAGCCAATCCATTTCTGGTGTTTTGTGTAATGGCAGCATTAGCAAACCAGAACACATTCTAATGAGGAAGGGCCAAGTTGACTCTAAACACCTCTTGCCTGGACTGCTGCAGATGAGATTAGATTCCATGGAATCTCAATATTTTGGGCAGATTAATACAGCTGAATGTGACAATTTTTTTGTGTGTGCTTGTGAATCTGCTCAGTTTTGACCAGACAGGTGGGTATTAGGGTGCAGAGATCAAGGCACAGTGTCCCCGTTGAGGGACTCAGTGCAGTAAAGAGGCCAGAGCGTCAAGGAGACACTTAGTACTCAGTATGACAGTGATAGTGGCAGCCCCAGAATGGAGGACATGTACCACTTTAAGAGAGGAGCAGAGTCAGGGAAGGCTTCCTGGAGGAGGAAATTATTGGAATTATTGGGCAGATGAGAAGGTTCAAAGGAGCACTAATCAGGCAGAGGGAAGAAGTATGGCAAAGATCTGGAAAAATGAAAACACTTAATCTTTTTCAGGATTCAGGGTTTGTAAAAAAATAAATAATAGATACAGAAGCTCAAATTATTATGATCTGTGGATACTCAGGAGAGGGACTGATGCTGACTGGAGCTTAAAGACCAAAGTGTCTTTGATGCAGAGGCACAGAGCTAAAAGACAGCTGTATTTTGAACTAGGAAGCCTACTGTAAAAAGGAAATGGATGCACGACTTAGAGTGTAGGGCTTTGGTGCATGAGGTCTACCCTTCCCATCTTCTTGCCCATCTCACCCAGTGTGAGCAGTCTGGCTGCTCCTCTCTGGAGCCTCATGATGTGGGGATTCCTGAGAACACGTAGGTTGGGGGAGCTGAGAAGGATCCAAGTGGAGAGCCCATCCCCCAAAAAGCAATCAGACCAGGTAGGCGAAGGGAGACAGGCAGGGAGCTTTAAGTCTTGATTGCCAGGACTGCAAAATCAGAGGCAAAGACAAGGAATCAAATCAGCATCATGAAACTCAGCCAATATGTGAAAATGAGTAAAACACCAGATACAGGATTGAGTTGGATACAGATGACAATGGATGTCAATTTCCTTCCCTGCCAAAAGCCCCTTTCCATGAAGAGTCCTGAAAATCAAACCCAGAGTCCAGCAGGTATGCCCTTTTTACCTTCCTCATATTGCCCTCTATCTTTATAGCTTGACCCTTATCCATAAAGCCAGAGATTGTTACACTGTTATCTGAAGATCCTTTTAGCAGTCAGATGCAGAGTTTGTTTCCCTCCCTCCTTCTTTTCCTTTCTCCTTCCCTTACTCCCTTCTTCCTTCCCTACTTCCTACCTCTCTTCTTCCCTTCCTTCATCTTTCCTTCCTTCCCTCTTTTCTTTCTTCCCCCCTCCCTCCCTCCCTCCCTCCCTTCCTTTCTTCCTTCCTTCCTTCTTTCCAGTTAAATGAACCTTCCTGCATCTGCCTGAAAACCAAGGGCTTAAACAACATTCAAAATGCATGGAAGGAAATTAATATTCAATGAATTATCTAATTTTAAAAATAACTCAATGAATTAGATAGCTATATATAATCCCTATTTTTCAAAACTGGAGGCATATCTAATCTTGCTCAAGACCACCCAGCTAGTAAGTGGTGGAACTGGTCTTTTGGCATCTTCCCCAGTCAGCCTGCCTCTCAGTGACCCAGCAGACGGGGGGGATCGCTTGTCCTCGGATGCCCCAGCTACAGTGGGGCATAAGTGATCATCTTGGGATCCATCCCTGGGCTTGTGGACATGAGTGGATCTGAGAGTCTCCTCCAATTAGCCAGGTTTGTGACCTCCGGCCAGACAGCCAAGGCACTGTCCCAAAAGTGTCTCATTTGGAATCTGTCTTATGGGGTCAATGCAGGACTCTGATCCAGGAAAGGGCACGTGAACCACAGCTGCAGAACGATTCCATTTTCTTGGAAACCAGCTGGCGAGTTAGCCTGAAAACAAATTATGCCTATGAAAGGGCTGGATGAGTCTATTGTGGACAGGCCTGCAGTGTATCGGGGTATTTCTTGTCCTTAATTACACTGTCCTCTGGTGGGGACAGAAAATAAGGTTAATCCAGTACGTTCTGTCCTCAGACCAGAGACTCTTTTATTAATTCAACTTTTACAATGCTCATTCTGTTTGAGTGATTGTGATTGTTGTTTTAAATTGGTAAATTCATATAATTAACGAAGAAATCCTAACTAAAGTTAGGATTACATTTATTTGGCATCTACTCCATTAATGTCTAGCATCTAAAAGCATTGTAAATCGTGTGCACACTGTTAATTATCTCAACATGTTTAATTGCTGTTTTCTTAAGTAACTAGTAGGCCATATGTAAATGATCTCTCAAACATTAACATTTCATTTTGTGAAAAAGTAAAACTGAGCAGAGTGCATTATACATTAGACCAAATATGACCTAGGGCCTGTTCATGCTGTTTTAGGAAAATGGGAAACCCACATGATCCCAACCTAATGCCCCAATGGTCCAGAGGGGCAAACCTGAAAACTCTTGAATATATTATAGAATTGTCAAAAGAACAGTAAATCTGCAGTATAAATTGTGAAACATATGTTAAAATTTTGTTTTCCTGTGGTTGTAAACTTTACAATATTTTGTCGAGCTAGAAAGTAAAAGTAGTAATATCTAATATTTAGGGTATGCTGGTTATATTCTAAGCACTGTGGAAGGATTCAGTGCATCTTTTTCAATTTATTCTCATTATAGTCCCATGATGAAGATAAATGTGATTGTCGTTCCGTTCTGCAAATCCAGGCGTGGAAAAGTGAAGCAACTTGCCCAAGGTCACACACTGGTATGGTGGTCATTAGGGATTCTTGTCTACCTTCTGGGTGTCTTCCTTCTGGGTGGGATTGCCCAGCAGTCTCCTTTGGTCGACATTCTTTAAAAGTTTCAATGGCCCCATCTCTTTGCCTTGTTGAGCATCGGAGCTCAGCATCTGAAAGGAGATACAGGATTCATTCTCCAGCAAACCAAGGATGCTTCTTCTAAAACCTTGCTTCCAATCCAGTTTACTGGGATAGATATATTAGTCTGTAAAGGAGACAGGTTTGCTTGGTGGCAATGCCTTTGTTTTTTTTTTTCCCTCCAGAAGCACGGAGGCATTATGGCGAACACTGAGGAAGAAGATGTGTCTACGTGTGTATGCATGTGTGTTTGTGTTGTGTAGAAAAACAGATGAGAGAATGAGAGAGAAAGCAATCTACAGAGGTGAGGAAAGAGGATAGACTAATCAATGGTGGATATAGATGGAGAATGCTTCCTTCCTTCCTCAATTAATTTGGGGGAAGTGTTCAGCTGTAGCTCAATCCAACAAATGTTGGGAATTACAGGGGCAACGCTCAAGGAAGTACTTGACTTTCTGAAAATATTATCTCACTGAATGGTTATCAATGGATTTGTGTCATTCTAGGTGGGGCAAAAACTTTGAACATTTTTTCCAATCATCCAGAGGGAAGGACAGAGTAGAGACTGTATATTCTCAAATGCCAGCTTCAAAAGTAGCGTGGGAAACCTCTTCACACTGCAAAAAGGACCCTGAGTCAGAGTAACACTGGTGAGTTGGAGGTGGGTAGCGCAGAATGCACAGGGACAAGAACTCTCCTGGGGCATGGATTTGCAATTGAGCCAACCCCAGAGGAAAAACCTGGCTCTGTGGATGGTGATGCATTGTGTTAACCATGAATTAGAGGATAATTTTAACTATAAATGTCAATCCACTAAATATGCTCAGTAAATATCCTCTACCAATTTAGAAACTTGCTAAATCTGAAACAGCTGAAAAGCTTAGAAGAGAGTGTTAAGGTCAGAGCATGGTGGTAAACAAGGTATCATTCATTAGGGCCTGCACACCTAACAAGTGCTTGATCATTAGTTTTTGAATGAATGTCCCAAAATGAACCAATTAATTTTAAGTCTACTTCATGATAGCAGAGTTTATCTTCTGACTTATGCAGTAGAGTTAAAAATGAGGGTGAGAGAATGTTTTGGCCCAGTCACTGCTGAAGACATGGTTCAGAGCACAAGTTCCTTGAAGCATAAGCAATGACAGTAATTGCATGCTTTTAAAGGAAATAGCCTGCACCAATCATAAGTCCTTGGTGTTTCCGGGGTTTTACAGTCTGTCATAATCTTTGGCCCATTTGGCCACACTTCCATTATTTTCTTGGGTTACACACAAATCAGTGGGTGCCCATGGGTTCAAAGGCATTATCTTCTTAGAGAAGAAACAAAGACAGAAGAGTGACTTGAATCTGGAGGACCTCATTCTCTCTAGAGAGATCACATTCGTAAGTCCAGTGTAGACCAAGACACATAAAAACAGCCTTAAGGAGGCCAAGGAGAACCCACCCAGCTCCAGGTTAGAGTCCTGCCTACAACACCGGAAGTAGTCCAGTGCTCTTTACAAACTGCCAGGGTAAAATGGATTCTGTGCCACTGGGAGACTGCTCTGAGGAATTGGTGGTTACTTCACAGGGCTCCTGGGTCAGGGGACGCATGTCCTGGCTGGGGTGAGGCTGTATCAAGGCCACGGTGTTTCACTTCTCTCCGACTCTGTATGTGATTGGTCAGATGACTATCCATGGCTGGTCACATCTACAAGCAACAAAGGAGACTGCTTTCAGCAATGAGAGGTATCTCCTCATCTTGTCAGTTGGAGTTCTTACCTTAAAGGGAGCACTGAGGATCTCAGCAGCAGGAAAGGAAAGAAATTCTTACTACTTCAGCCAGTGATTCTTAGGGAATTGAACATCCTCGTCATCAGAATTTCCAACTTGTGACCTGCCCTATGGAACTTGGACTTGCCAATTCTCATGATCCCATAAGCCAATTCCCATAATAAGTCTCTTAATATTTACATGTATAATGACATATATGATGTATGTGTGTGTATGTGTGTATCCTGTTGATTCTTTTTCTTTAGAGATCCCTGACTAATACAAATTCCATTCATGACTACCTTGTAGGATAGATTGGGACGTGGAACCAGAGCCAAAATAGTTCCAGGTGGGTCTTGGGCTACTTTCTCTGACCAGCACTATGAAATCTGCCCTGGGGCTGGCAGTATCTGGAAAAAAAGATTTTTTTTCCAGGATCCCTCAAACATAGATTACTGCAGTCTCTGGGGTCCTTATTGACAACAAGAATGGTTTGTGGAAATTATCATTTTCTACATCAGGAACTCAGCACAAGAATGAAACTCCAGTCCCTTCTAATCGGGCATCTTACAGTCTCTGAGGTCTGTTTGCCTGGAAGAATGATTGCAACCTCCCATTCGATACCAGCATTAGGAATATCTCCTGGTGCTCCTCAACCTGCTCTGGAAATCCCGGCTTGTGTTCTAGAAGCCACATATGTAGACCTCTCCAGAACATCCAATACTTCCTTCCAGAATCATAGGCTCCCTCTCCTGAGACAAGTGACTTCTCTCACTGGTTACTGTGGCTAAATTGCAAGTGAGTGACAGCCAGCTTGAATGTCTCTTTCTGACGAAACTTTCTGAAAGGAGACATTTTCCTAAAAAAGACCAGGCTCAGCTCCTGGGGCCAAAGGGTTCCAACCTGGACATACCCAAGCAGTCAAATGCTAAAGGAAATTGGAGTGAGGTAGAAGGGAGCTCATTATTTAGAGAAAATAACATAATATGCATATTTCCAGGCTTTGTTCCACTGACAAAGTGGCAGGGATTTCACTGAGCTAAATGTTTTATGTATTATCACATTCATCCTTACAACAGCAATAAATTTTTTTTCACATTTATTATGCCCAATTTACAGATGAGATAACTGAGACATAGCACCATGGCCCTGGCTGGGTTCTCTGGAAAGCAGATGCTGAGATGGAGCTCGGAGTAGAAGAAGATTGCTATGGAGTGATATTGAGGAGTACTGAGTAATATCTATGAAAGACCCAGGAAGGAAGCCAGGCTGCAGAGCTGGTTAAGGAGAGTCAGCAAACCACAGTGCAGATCTGGCAAAATCTCTCTGGGCCAATGGGAGTGGGGCAAAGGTTGCCCATTAAAGGAACCCCACTTTTGGAAGAAACATCCAGACCCTTGTTCCACCTCCATGCTCAGCAATTGGAAGGGCTGCCCCAAGGATGGATGATATCTGTTTGAAAGCTGAGGTAGACTCTGCCAATAGCCAGAAACTGTCAGCTATCCATGCTCCTCTCACTGTAGCAAGTTTGTTCTTGAAGGGACGCTGAGCAGCACAGCTCCATGTCACCCGCAGGTGGGCAACATTTCCAACCTGATAAATGGCAGTGAGCGGTCAAGCCAGGGTTTGAACTGAGATGTTCTGACTCTAGCCCCAGCACTCTTACCCACATATTTACTATGCTTGCCTCTAGAGGAGTGGAACATCCACCTCATTTCTCCACCAAACTCCTTGCAGCCCACCTTCTCCCTGGATGGGGCCCAGGATTCTCATCTTGGGTGGTCAAGACACTCCTGATAGTGGCTACCAGTGGAGAGCCTGGGCTAGCCTTCTCACTACTGGCTGTACAGCAGCCCAGGATGGACCCTGAGCTCCCTGAAAGAATGCATGCTTTGTTGAAAGTCTTCTTTCCTTTCTTTATGGGTCATCTTTGCCTCACTTTTTGGTCTAGATTTTTCCAGTGAAGAGAAAAAACAGCTTTATCCTTGTTCTTGTCAGTATCCAAACCAGAAGCTCATCTCTCTCTGCTTTGTTTTTCCCTTTTGTAACGACAATCCTATTTATATTGCTAGTCTGCACCTCTCTCAACAAAAAATTCAAGGCATATTCTCTGTGTGATTGGCCTAAAGAAAACCTCTGTGCCTACAGTGTCACGTCCAAAGTTTTCCACTCTGGCTGGACTGTGTTCCAGCATCTTCCTTCTCCTGCCAACCTGGGATGTATACACCAGAGTCCCTGACCATGACTTTACCTCCAAAGTGCCCAGTGCTCCCACTCTCAAAATATCCATTGAGCCCTTCCACAAATAGAGCCTTCAGTGGCCCACCCTAATACAACTCAACATGTCAGAGTCCTTTCTGGATGGCTTCACAAACTAGTAATTGTCCTCCAATCCCTGCTACTTCATCAACAAACTGACCAAGGGAGCATCAAACAGAGAGTGAAGGGAGGAACCCTGGGGGAAGTTTGATTGTCCCCATCGCCCTCAGGTATCCAATCACTTCCGGGTGAGGACGCCTGCCCAGCCCTTCTCCTACCGGGTCAGCTGTTGGGGTGTCAATGTGATTCCTGGGCAGCACTGAGTGAATAATGATAACCTGGCAGAGATGTAATTACGCATTGACAATTTCAGAGCTGCCTTCCTCCAGCCCCCTCCACCCCAACTTCCCGCAGCTGTCAAACCACAGCCCCATGTGGTTTCCAAATCAGTCAAATCAGCCGTGACCCGGGCAGTGGACAGCCAGCCCACTGGTGTGTGCGTTTTGCCTCTGCAAGGGCAGCCTGGGTGTGATGAGGTTGAGCCAGGATAGCCTGACACCCACCCCAAATGGCCACAGGGCATGACTGAGTCTATTCACAAGAGGATGCTTTTTCCCTAAATGCTTTGACTTTGAAGCTAGGTAAGCAGCAATAATCTAACAGGAAAAAAAAAAAAAAAATATATATATATATATATATATATATATATATATATATATGGAGATGATACTGTGCTGCTTGGGAAAGGAAGCAGCTTCAAAAATCTAATTTTCATGAAGAAATTTTCAGAGTCCTCACTGATGCGATAATCATATTCACCTAAATTTTTAACTGAGCATTTACAAACTGTGATGCCATTAGGTTTTAAACCAGACTATTCTTGCAAATGTGTTTTTATGGAGGAACTAATTAAAATTACCTGATACTGTGTCTCGTATGAGAAACAAAAAAACCCACGATGAATATAAGCGGCAGAGCTAGAATAAGCCATGGTTCTAATTTTCCTGGCGAATATTATGAACCAAGGGGTTTGTAAAGCCCTGTTTGGAGATTAGGATGAAACTTTAACACAAAATTGTGGGTTGTGTGCCAATTTGAATTTAACATTCCGCTTATATTTAATTGCACTGCTTCTCTTCTGCAGGGGTGTTGTTTTCCTGCCTTTTGTGGAGGGCACACACTTGGCCCAGGGCCTCCCCAGGGATCTGCAGCTTTGATCTCTGAACCAGACCCTCTCAGGGCCCAGTGGGGAGATCAGTCACTCAGGCATCTCCCTAGACACCAGGTCATGCGGGGAAGATTCATCCTTCAGGATTCTTGGGCCTTGGGACCTTTTTAGCATCAGTTGTCAACTTGACAAAGGCAGCTGGGTTTTGTGTGCCACCCGCGGACAGCAGCAAGCAGAGTAAATCAGGAGAAGCCAGCACCAAACCGTCAGGCTTTCTAAAGAGGAAGAGTGATGGGACGTCATTCTGCAATAGGAAAACCAAGCCATGGACATTGCATATATCCAGCATCCTTTGATAACTGTGTGAACACGTGGACCAGTAGAAGGACCTCTTTGGGTCTCTGCTTGCTCATCTGTAACGGGGGTTGTCCCACTTTGTGTTAGGTGGTCTGCCTCTGCACAGCTCTAGCACAGTGACTTGTGCCTCTGTGTGCCTTCCTCTTGGCTTAACCAGAAGAATCTCAGCCACCCCTAGGCTTTCTCCCCAAATCCCCAGTCATTCCATAAGCGCAGATAAAGGATGCACCGCTCTTTATATGACTGTGATGGCATCTGATGGAGGATCATTACAACATAGAGGAGTCCTTGAATAACACCCTCAACTCACCATTGATCTGGGAAGAAACACATCCGTTACCAAAAACCAAAGGCTTGTCTTATTAAATGATAAATGCAGGAAGGTCACAGAGCAGCATGGTCACTTTGGCAAAGACTCTCAGATTATCTCAGCCCTGCCAGGTCATCCCAGAAGAGCTGCTTGGGGATCTGAGATAAACAATTACAGTATTTTGGCAACCAATAGAGACTTGTTGGTCAATTTGAGGCAAAATGAATAGAAGGGCCCCAACCCAAGGGCTCTGCATCTCATTCATACAGAAAGTGGAAGGCTGTGAAAGGGCCTTCAACAGACAGTGAAGGCTCGATTCCCCTAAATATTTCTGGGGATATTAATAGGAGTAAGATGAGAAAGTGGGAAAGAAAGAAGGAGAAAGAGAAGGAGGGAGGGAGGAAGCAGGGGAGGGAGGTACAGAGGGAGGGAGGAAGGGGAAGGGAGAAATTTAGTCCTATCGTCAAATAGAACTTGGGTTCAGGAAAATGCTAGGGCTCCGGTATATGGCATATTTATTCCTCACTTCAGCAGTTCAAGTCAATGTCATTTCTTCTCTCTATAATGGGAAACAAATTCAGTGACTTGCCCAAGGCCATACAGTTACTGTTAGTGTTGTCAGAGCTTGGGTTTTACCTCAAGTCTGCCTTCCTCCAAAGCCAGGAGTCTCTCACAGAACCATGATCCTCCCCAAAGAAAGGGGCAGGGCCATTTTTGAAGGTTACTTCTAGAATGAAAAGGGAAGCTGGCCAAAAAAGCCCTGGATGTGTATGACTAGCATGCAGCCAGTCATGCTCCCACACCTTCAAACCTGGGCACAGTTATCATCCCAAGAACTAGCATAGTCCATGTTCTTCTTTTCTACTGAGGACAGAGCCAGAGTGAGTGACATGAACATTTGTCTTTGTTGAACACAGAAGTTTCTTTAGACTAAAAAGGAGCACTGGATTCTTTGCCTGCTGGGCACTAGGACAACTCCAATGGCCACAGGAAGGAGTGTTGCATTCAGAAGCCAGAGGGGCAAGCCCATCAGGACATCAGGAGCTGGCATCTGACAGATGTAGAGCTCTCCAAGCTTGAAGGGACATCCCAGGCTTCTGTCCCTCTGGTTCTTTGGAGGGGAAAGTTGGGCCTTGTCACGTCCCACCCTCTTTCCTGGGAAATCTGCCCCCCTTTCCTAGTGTCAGGTTCCTGATTTTCATTGCCCTGGCTGTACCTCAAGTGGGCATCCTGGGACACAACTTAGCTCTGCTGTTGTAGCTCCAGTGTTTAAACTCACACCTTCTTCTCTTAGAATTAAATCACTCACCCAACCTAATGAAAATGGTGTGTACCAAGAGAGGGACTCAAGCTTTTCCACAGCCTTTGGCCTTATTTTCTTGTGATTTTAGGCTCCCTGGACTTGAAGGGTTGCATGTTCCCACACCTTCTTCTAGATCTGTGCCCCTCCTTCCTGATGTGGCTGGCACAACCTTCTCTTGGATGCAGTGGCTGCCAAAGGTCCAGGATAGACCATGTGATTCCCTGAGGTTCTGGGGATTCTGAAACCACAGTCATTCCCTTTGGCTCTCAAAATGAAGTGTCATCTCTAGACAGGACTTCTCTGAAAATAATTTGCTTCAACTATGTTCCCGTAAATATATATCTGTGTGCAAACCGTTACATGCTGGAGCTTCCAGAGGACAACGTGGCTGTTGCCCAGAAAAGGTAGCAGTTGTGCAGAGGGTACTTCTCAGTAAAGTTCCAAAGGCTCACTGGGCTTGGGGCACTCAAGGATGAGAGCAGGAAGAAAGCGGGGCTTCTGGAAAGTACCTTTCAACCACTCTGGCCAACAGTTGCCCATGGATGTCTTGGATTTTTGTCTGAGGCCCCAGAGTTCTGTCCACAGTTACTAAAGTAAGCAGTTCTCTGCCTCTGCACAGATGGGAGATGGAAATGGCCCTAGAGCTAGGTGGCTGGGAGGCAACACCATCCTCCAGCTGCTCATTATTTGGAAATCAAGTGCTATTTTCTAATATGGGTAAATTACAGGTTGATAATGTGATCCCGATGGAAACAAAATACAGTGGCTGAACCCTTCCGTCATTCAAACCCCAGTGACAGCAGAACTCCCCATGCCGAGGGTTAAATTATGATAGTTTGAAAGGGGAGATTTTAAAACACAAATATCAGGTATTGTGTTTTACTTTATAAAAATTCTTGACCATTTAGCTGTTTGGTAATTGCTATGCACAGCTGAGTAAATATATAGTGAGCTCGAAATCATTCAATACCAAGAACATGGAACTTTCTATTTATATACATATATAAACTTTTCCTTAGAGCAACTTCCATTGACACTGAGGTTTGCCATTCTTTATAGCCATGGCTGGAGGACTGCGAGAATACGGTGAGATGTTTGAATTACCAAATAGTCTCTTTAATGTTAAATTCAGAAAAGTTGGTCAGAGTGATGGTAACCAGGAAACAAAGTCTCCTGATCCCTAGTTAATTTTTCCCATAACCCCCCTGAGAATGTTGGGCATCTCTGCAAATCAAATCAGCCATTCACTTTCTTTTTTCTCTCTGTCAGCCATCTCCAGCTCATGGCAGGGCCTATCAGAGGGAGGATGACCCAGGACACATGGAGCCAGCTGCCTTGCAACCCTTGGGGTGCACAGGCTATTCTTTCTGATGGGGAAGCTGCCCCCACCCCCAACCTACAACCCTCCTCCTGGCCAACTCCCCACTCATCCTGCGGATCTCATATCAACGCTACTTTCCTAGACATGTTTCATCTGTCCCCTACAGACCAATTGTAATTGATTCTCATTGTTTTCTGTACTTTGTTTTGGAACTGATCAAGACAAGAACTAACAAAGGGATTTTGAGTGTCAGCAGGATTCAGAGAACCAGAACATGGGGTTTTAGGAGGCCAAGGCTGCCAATTAGCACTTAATTAGTAGGCACAGAATGGCAAGGAGGCCAAAGTAAGCCACTTAGTGACAAATGCCAGTTAGAGAGAGATGGGAAGGGCCTTTGGACAAATTCATTACTGTCTTCTTGCTTTTTGGCTGCTCTCATTTTCCAAGAACCCTATCACTGTCCCAGTCCCACTTTTGTACCCATGTGGTATTTTCAAACAAGTTCTTCTGCTGGATTTCCAAAAATTCTTCGGCAGCTTTATGATAATTTCCTGGCATGAATCTATTTCAGATTCCTGGCTCTTCTTCTCTGCCTTTGCTCTGGAACCTATGCCTTCTTACCGGTTAACTCAACTTCCCTCCTCTGGCTTCCTCTCTCCATGGCTCTGACCACGTCTCCTGGGCTTTGGCCTTAATCATACCTGTGATTGGGGTCTGACCTGCCACCAACGATTCTCAGCTGAACCCTGAAAAGAAGTTTTGGGCCTTAGCTTTTGCCCTGGGATTTCAGGGGAAAGTTAAGAATCCTCTGGAAAAGCAAATCAGGATCTTAAGTCTTTAAGAGGATGCATCTTTAGAACAAGTTTATCTGTCTCTCCACTGTAAAGAAGATACTTGACTTTTTAATTCAACAAGCAGAGCTCCAGATCTGTCTGGAGGAAGGGAGCTGTAATGATGAGTTCATAGGGTGGGGCAGGAGCTCCTGATTCCTTTTTGCTTAACTTTAGGATTAATCCTGAGAAAGAAGAGTGGGCCTGGGTCCGATGTGTAACGTCAGACTTCTTCATCTATGGGTAGATAAGGGTCTATATTCTTAGGGTGTGAGCATCTCTACGTTTTGCCATGCCTACTCCCATTTTCTGATGCCTGAGTCGTTTCTAGGACATCATTCCCAACTTCCAAAGATCAGAAGCCTTGGCCAGTGCCATTTCCAGGAGAACATTTTCTTACTGCGGGAAGGTATGGCAGCTGACATAGGTAACTCTATTGTACTTTCCAGGACTAATTGTGTGTGTAGAAATATGCCCACCTTACCTTATAAGGATTGCTGCCCAAGAGCTCCTTTGGGCCTTCACAGCTTATTATCACCTCATTAGAGAGGCTGCAGGTCAAACTCCAGCACCAAAAATCCACTGTAGAGCGGTTCTTAGTGACATCATTATTTGTGTTCTCCTCTTCAGAATTCAATTTACATGCTAATTACCTTTTGAGCATCTAAACACATTTAACACGTTTACCTACAGATACTAGTTATTCTTTTCTTCCTCCTTGAACTTCAATTTTATTAAGTTACCATCTCATTGAGAAGCATTCATATGTACTGGGCATTTTTAGCCAGGAACTGGAGGCGCTCCTATTTCAAAACTCAAGAAGTGGTGCTCATTAATTTAGCTTCCAGAAATGGAGAGTGAGGACAGCATGCCTGCATTCCTCAACATAAGAGAGGGCTTTTTCCCTGCCTCAATCAGTTTGCATGACAATATGGAAATCTGTTGTCTGACATTCAATACTGGAGATCAAGTGACTTCTCTCTATCCAAATGTGGCTCCAAAGTCTCCAAAATAGTTACTAAGGGAGCCATTTTGCCCTCTGTGGTGTGTTTATGTGTAAGTGTTCTGAAGCACGAAATGTCAAACTGGGTGCGTTAACTGAGGTCTGTTCCTTTGCAGATTTACTCTACAGTTTTAATTCAAATGTAATTGACCATGACAATGCTGAAGGCACTAAAACTCTTCCTTTATTGGAATTAACTCCCCAAAATTTCACCCATTGATGAGATGTGCTGCACAAGAAGGGCTTACAGAAACACCCTGTTAAAAATTCATAGACAGGAAAAATTCCTGGGAAACAGTGACAACAGAATGTAAAGAATAGCAGCGTGAAAGTGGGGCCAAATAGATGGCACAGGCTCACTCTTACTGCTCTTTGAATTCCAACATATATTTTATGGCCATTTAATAAGAGTGAGTCCTAGTGACAAGATGAGCTGTTTTTGTGATGCTGATGTCTTCCCGTTGTTTAGATGCTGCTTTTTCCTGAATGATTTATAGATTCCTCCTACTCGGCCATTTTACCAGGGACCTGAGCGTGGGAGTTAAAAGAGGGATGACTTCTTTGGGATTCGATGAAACCACTTGCAGCCATTTCTTCAAAATTGGATCCTATGTCTTTCTCAGAAGATGTAATTGAAATTGGAGTCTGTACCTCTGGTTGAATAAGACATTACATGAGAAACTTATCGAGGCACCAAAGGGCCGAATGGTGTCCACGTGGGATATTGGAGGGCTCTCAATATGTGTACCATAGTCTCAGGGCAATTTCAAGGTTGCCCTCACCAGGGTACTGTGCCTGACACTGCGCTCTCCCCTCCACCAAATGATGTTGTCCCTCATGTGCTGCCACAGAGCCTCCAGACTTCTGTAACAACAGCTATAAGCAATGAACATCACTTAGGTGTTTATACACATTTTTCTCCTGCTGGGCAATGAGCTCCTCAATATGATAATTGGATCTCCCTTGTCTTTACCTTCCTAGCCCTTAGCACTTAGTCGATGCCCAGTCAATCCTAGAACTGACAATTAAAAGGCCATCTGTACGTTTTCTATGACTTTGGGCATTGTGATTTTGTCCTGTTCCTTGCTGAGGTTTCTTTTTGTTGTTGTTGTTCCTCCATTTCCCAGCCAGGTGAGCAGCAAGGAAAAACCTCTTACAACCTTTATGTAACATTAGGTCCTATTCTGGCCTTGCACCAGTTAGCATTGCCCTGGACCCGTGCTTCTAAGCTGATGAGGGCAAAATGGTCCACGCTGCAGTAAAAAGAACCTGGGGCATTCTACACAGAAATCCAGCCAGTCTTCTGTTGCCAGGGTTGTCTGGAAGGGAGGCCAGATGATCATTTCCTGTCTTAGACAAATGAAAGAATCACAGGTCAGCTATGGAGGGAGAAATGCCTGTTACCTTTTGTAGACCTTAAGGCAATGTCCATGTGCAAAATTCCAGGAGAGGAGCCCTTGGGTCTTGGTAAATGATGTTGAGCATCTTCCTCTTCAGACTGAGGCTATGTACTGGAAGCCACACAAATCTGGAGATTCTCACACTGTGACAGCCTCTGGTCAAGGAGGAAGTGGATATGGTATGTGATATGGGGGGTGTGGGAAGCTGAGAGTCAGGGTTAGGGAACAGGAGGGCTGATAGTGTTTGAGGCATAAGAGACCAATACAGAATTAATCTGATTTTATCCTATATTGCCTGCTGCTGAAAAGTAACTGTATATTTTGCACCGATGGCTTCAGACACTGAGACACACTCTGCCTACTGGAGAGCTTGAGAGGGAGGTGAGCTATGAGCGAAAGGGATCTAATATTTCCTGAGCTTCTAGTATTGCTAGGCAGTTTACACATTATTTCATTTAATTTCCACAAAACCTTGGAGGCTAAATTTTCTTATCTCCATTTTACAGAAGAAAAAACTGTGGCTCAACAGAATGTTTAAATAATTTATCTAAGGTTTTAGAGTCAACAAGTGCCTGAATTGACTGCACTTGAGAGAGGGATTATTGTTCCAAAGCCCAGGATGCATCCAGTCTACCAAGAAAGGAAAGGGGACAAAAGAAAAAAAGCAAGGGGGAAACGACCTGGCAATGACCAACGATGAACCTGTACATCTAGAGTCACCCTGTGTCATGCTCATTGATTCAAGATAAAATAGTGTTGGATTGACCATCTCAACACTGACTCTCCCTCCTATAAGGAACTGACTGATGCCGCTGCTAGTGTTTTTATCACAATGCCCTCAATTATTAACATGTTTTTTCATGTTCATTATGTCTACTTCATCAATCATATTGGTACAGAAATTCACCAAAACTCAGGTTACCTTCTGAGGGGAGTGAAGAACCAGAGAAGAGAAGAAAACTGGGTGAGGTAAGGCAGGAAGAATTGGAAGGCCAGTATGTCTGCTGATTATAATTTATCCTGGGAACTTTTCTGATATGGCCTAAGGAAATGGGGCTAATGGGTCTAGATGCCTCTTCTTTTTATTTCCTGAGATATGAAGCTTTTATTTTTCTCTGTATTTCCTCTATATTTTCTATTCCTTTTCTCCTTGTTTTTCTTCTTTTGCCCTCTTTCCTTTCTTGATAGAATATACCAGGCAATGAATTTCTGCACCAATATGATTGATGAAGTAGGCATAATGACAATGGGAAAAACACATTATTAATTAAGGTCATTGTAATCAAGCCAGTAGCAGCTGCGTAAGTCAGTCCCATACAGGAGGAAGATCGAGTGTTGAGATGGTCAGTCCTAGCACTATTTTATCTTGAATCAATGAGCATGGCACAGGGTTTCCTGGTCGTTACCCTCTGTTATAGTTTGCTAATGTTGCCGGAATGCAAAACACCAGAAATGGATTGGCTTTTATAAAGGGGGTTTATTTGGTTGCACAGTTACAGTCTTAAGGCCATAAAGTGTCCAAGGTAATGTATCAATATTCAGGTACCTTCACTGAAGGATGGCCAATGGCGTCTGGAAAACCTCTGTTAGTGGCTGGCTTCTGCTCTGGAGTTCTGCTTTGAAAATGGCTTTCTCCCAGGATGTTCCTCCCTAGGCTTCAGCTCCTCAAAAATGTCATTCTTAGTTGCTCTTGGGGGTGTTTGTCCTCTCTTAGCTTCTCCAGAGCAAAAGTCTGCTTTCAAAGACCATCTCCAAAATGTCTCTGTAAGCTGAAGCTCCTCTCTCAGCTCCTGTGCGTTCTTCAGTGTCCCTCTTGGCTGTAGCAAGCTCGCTCCTTCTGTCTGAGCTTATATAGTGCTCTAGTAAACTAATCAAGGCCCACACTGAATGGGCAGGGCCACACCTCCATGGAAATTATCCAAAGGTCCTGTCCACAGTTGATTGAATCACATCTCCATGGAAACACCCAAAGGATTCCAAAATCTAATCAACACTAATATGTCTGCCCACACAAGATTGCATCAAAGAAAATGGTGTTTTGGGGGACATAATACATCGAACTGGCATACCCTCTGTCTAGTGTATCCGGTCAGGCTTAGGCATCAGGGCTCTGGCTTCTGGGTTTCACATTCTCCACCAACCAGCTTAACTCTTGGGAAAGATACTTGAGTTCTCATTGTTTGTCATAGTCACTGAGCCATCATTCCAAGATTGACCTTGCCTTTTTAAAAAATGTGGATGTATCTTAATTGCGTTACTTTTTAATTTTAACTTAGCTACTTAGGTCAGTCTTTTGTTATTGAGGTTTATTTCATTGCCTCTAAGGTTAGAAAATTCTCCATGTATAAATTTAATGAATATTTACTTCTATTTTAGTTGTGATTTTTTTTACCTTTAAATATATCTAGAAGTTATTTTGTCATGTGTCATGAGGTAGGGATATAATTTATTTCCAATTATATAGGTATTAAAAAATCAACTCTGCCCCTGTTGATGTGATGCTCCTTTTAAAATGGGCCACTTTTTGTTTTTTTTTTTTAGCCCCAAATTCTCATCTATTACAACCCTTTTCTACAGCCATTATGGTTTATTTTGTAGAGGGAGAGGATCACCTAGAGGAATGCTATTATTTCTAAGTGGTTTCCTATCATTTGCCTTTTTCATTTATTCTCTCCTCTGTCTCTTTCCATCTATCTGTCTGTCTCTGTATCTCTTTCTCTCTCTCTCTCTCTCTCTCTCTCTCTCTCTCTCTCTCTCTCTCTCTCTCTCTCTCTCTCTCTCTCTCATTCTCCACAAGCAGCTTTGGCCTTCCCCTCTGATTTCTTGAATCATTTTTCAAACATTTACTCCAGAACTAATTCAATATTTTCTGAACCATCAGTTTTATTCTTTTTTGACCCCAATGCCAAGTCTAAATCTGATACTGCCTTTTTGGTCTGTGGCAGACTTTTTAAAAATTTAGCTTATGCTATTTTGTCACAGAATTTTGCCTTTTCACATCACCTGTTCTTTCCTTAAATGTCATTTTCTTATTTCATGGTTTCCTCTTTATCTCACTGAGAACACCAATCAGATCTTTTTTTAAGACTGACCCACTTCCTCAGAAGCTGTCAAATATATGCTTTTCCCCTGAGTCCTCCACGTCTTGCACTGCAGAATTTTCTCATATACAGCAAGATAGTGAAATATTTCACAGGGATCCGAATTTTCCCAATTCTTTCTTTTTAGCTTGTTGGCTCTGAAAATTCTCAGAGAAAGGTTGCAATGGACACATTCTGTGACTAATTTGTTAGTAACCCCCACTTGGTTGGCACAATTCTCCACCTCATGGAAGCACAACTGAGAGTCCAAAGTTTGTATATCTATCCTCTGTCCTACTCCAAAAATGAAACCAGAGTCTTAACCTCTTTTCTTTGCACAATCAAAGCCCCATCTCCACATTGTTTTGAGGTGGTATTCCCAGCCCATTTATAGGGATACACCTCATCTCCACATTGTTTTGAGGTGGTATTTCCAGCCCATTTATAGGGATACACCTCCAATGCCCACTGTCACCAATGGTTGGGTACGCAGACAGCCTTCAATGGCTCTATTACCCATTTGGTTCCTAACAGGGAAAGTCTCTCTGAGTTACTGGTGGAGGGAGTGGGTGTACTCATTACCTGCCCATATCCTGTTGTCTATCAGGCATTCTCCTAGCCTGAAATACAATTGTATACTGCAGCTACCACCAAATTCTCCCAGTAGGAGAATGGAAATTATAGGCCATGGCGAATATGTGATGGAACGTAATCATCTTTGTTTTTTTTTTTTTTTAAACTAATTGAGGTACCTGAACAACTATATTTGCGCTAGCTTTGGTGGAGTTTGTATCCGTTTGAATCCAGTCAGGAGGTAGGAATTACATTAGTAATTTTAACAGAGAATATTTAATATATGCAATTGAAAGCTAAGTATGCAATTGTCAACCAGGTAACTGAAAAGGCAAAGAGAGAACACTAAGGCCTCAGGAAGGGAGCAACTGCAGGAAGTAGTTTTCAGCCCAGAACTGGGGAACCAAGAAAAAGAAGTTTGAATGATTAAAACCTGCAAATTTTTTAGGGTTTGGGGGAAAGATGCTGCAGAGCTGAAACTGAGACTGCTGGTGCTGGTGACTGAGCTTGAAGGAGGGGCTCATGAGCCTGGGCCCAGCTCTCTGTGGAGATGGTGGTGGCTGCTGCCGGTGTCCCTGAGAGGGATGTAATGAAGTTGGCCGACTGGACTCAGCTGCTGCTACACGAAGGAACTGCTTCTGCCAGGGTGAAGAAGGCTTGCTGGGATGACACAGGAAGAAGAAGCAGAGAGGAAGTCAAAAGGAAACAGAAGGGATGAAGCACACCTCCTTTCTCTCTCCTTGTGTCTCTCTATAGCACCCACCATTGGCATATCCTGATAGGGAGCAGTTGGTAAAATAGAAATGTGGCTTTCAGAGGTCCAAACCCAATATAGGAAGCCAAGTCTGGAAAGATGGGGTTTTGGAGTTAACGGACACTAGCTTAATATCTGGTATCTGCATGGAGGTGAGTTATTAATAAGTAGATATGGGAAAAACTGGGTTAAGTAAATGCAAAAATCAAGGTACATTTATAAATTATCCAGTTCTTAAATCAACATATCCTTTGGTTTTTTGCCAGTTGAACAAAGCTTTTCATTACTTTAGGAAAAAAGTAGTTTCCATCTTCCCTCTTGTGGAGGGTATGACATAGAAGTGATCCCATTTCTGATCAGAAGTGAGGGGAGATGGAAGTTCTTCTGGTTCTTGCATGTGAAAATGAGAGAAGGAGGATAATGAAAGGAGATGAGATGAGATACAGGAATCCTGGTTGCTAATAGTCCAGGAGAAGAGCATGAAAGTTTGGCAGAAGTCCCAAGGACACTGAAGGAGAGGCTACATTCAGAATTCTTGGAGGGGACCCCCTGACTACAGCCTCTGACACTCAAAAAGGAACAGCCTTGTGGTGTGTTTACCAAGAGAGAGAACCAGAGAGAGCATCTCTGCTCTCCCTGTGCTGTCGTGTTTCATGGAAGATATCCAAAGTTCTTGTGTGCTTCAAGGATGCAGGTGGCTAGTGATTAGGAATTAAGATCCACAGGCCTTCCCTGGGGTCAACATGAGGAGGACATAGTCTTTGATGGCAGAAGGCATCTGGAACTTAGAAGATTTGGCCTAAATTCAGGGATTTTGAAGTGCCAGCAAGAGGCAGAGTGAAGCTGTTAGCAAAGGGGCTACCAGGGGATTATGACAGAAAAATAGATCATGGACTTCACCAGCCATGAACTTGAGCAGCTGATGCACTCAGGAGAGAAAGGGCAGAGGTTTCAGAATTCCCAAGAAGGCACAAGAACCCTCACGTGGAGCAGTAGTCCCATCCCAACCACCCTGAGGTCCTACCCAAATAGTTACCAAAAGAAAAACCAAGGAGTCTGAACCTTGATTTTGACCAAATATTTATTAGTTTACCAACAGTGCTAAGCTGACTTGAAAATGACTTTTGAAATGGAAGAGAATGAGATAACTTTAAATGATAAGAATTGTCACTACCACCACCTCCCTCTCACACACACAAACATGCACGCATTTTCTAGGAGGATTAGAGGACTTTTGGAAGAATATAGGATAAAAAATAAAATTAATCTTTTAAAAAATCTTTCCCTTTTTTTTATGCAGCTGAGTATACTGTGTAAGTTTTGAAACCTCCACTAAGTTCAGTCAAACAGATATCGCCATCCCCTAACTTCTCCATATCTTTAATATATTAGTGAGTTTGTGACTTTCCAAGGGGTGAGAAAACTGTTTCCCCCAGAAATTTCCCCCATCAAGGGTACTATAGAACATCCTTTGGGAAATCCTGGATTATATTTGATAGTAACACCTGCCATTTGCATGGGATCTCCTGTTGTAAACACAGTGGGAGCTGCTTCATGTGAGTCATGACTCATGCTCAGAAAGGGGAGGTAGGGTTATGCCCACATTACAGCTGAGGAAACTGAGTCTCAGAGAGCTAATGCTTAGTCAAGGTCATGCACCTAAAAAGAAGTGAAACAAGTCCTTAGTTCAGATGTCTTTGGTCTCAAACCACGCCGCTTTTCCCAGCTGGATATAAATCAATAGGCTAAATAGAATTAACCACAGATGACAGAACAACAGACCATAAGTGTCCTATGATTGGCCAGCCAATCACTGCTCCATCCTTAAGACAAACACAAGAAAATAATTGAGAACTAAGATACCACAGAGGATTACGAGAAAGCATTTACCACTTCATTTCAGATCATCTGCAGAAAGATGATTTGCATTTTGCTTTATCTATGCAATTTTTCTTACACGATTGTCAAGTATTATCTCCACATCTAAATTAATTAAAATTGGCCACAGGGGACGAAGACAGGACGCAGACTTTGTAACAACATATTACAACGCTGTTAGTCACCAAAGCTGTTCTTAACCATTGTGGAAGTTGCAGAGGGTACATTGAGCTATTTTTTACTTTCTCTGCCTTCCCTTGTAGTTTATGTTCATATTATCTTTGACATCACACATTCTTCCAGCTCCTCCATTCCAAAATGGGCAATTATTTAACTCTCATCTAAGCCTCTCCTTCCCTTCCCGGGTTGTATTTTAGGTAGCCAAGTCAGTATTCACTGCTTTTAATGTGTGGCCTTTTTATTCACCCTCCATAACATCCTGACTTTAGATGACCCATCGCTTCGTTATATGGTTCAGGCAGACTCTATATGATTGCTTAATACTCAAAACTATTAAACCCTTTTCCATTCTCATCCTATTTGGTTGATCTGCAGACTCTGTGCTTTGCTTTTGAAAGCTTCCTGTGGTGCTATTCTCTCCTGCTTCTCATACACTGACCTCTCTGTTACTTGTTTATCAAGCCTCCTTCATCCTTTTGCTTTCTCTAGAAGGATTTTCAATGTTTTGTTTCTATGTCTGTGCCTGAAACTAAACCTATACATACTAACTTTGCCCCAACTCTTAGCTCTTGAAACAATGAAATCTCTTCTCATTACTGCTTGGACACCTGCATTTGCACATCTTACAGATGAGTTAACACTAGCATCTTCAAAGTCACCTTCATTTTCTACTCTCTAAATCCTGAAGTTCCTGCTTTTTCCAGTTTTGATTTAGCAGTCTCATTAGCCAGCTGATGACCTCAAATTAGAAAATCTGAAAGTTTCCCTCAGTTGTTTCTTCTTTGGTTATCCTCATCTCCTGCTGCCCCCCAAGGCTATCAACCCCATCTTCACTTCCACTTTCCTATTCCAGGCGAGAATCACCCTCAACTGCACTGTCTCAACCGCTTACAGACATGAAAATGCCTCGAATCTTTCTCCCTCCAACTCTTTCTCCAACATGCTGACAAGATGACCTTTCTAAAATACAAATACTTTCACAGCACTCTCTAGTTTTAAGAATTTTATAACTTCCCATTACTTCATGATCTTGTCCTAAGTCTACACAGTACACAGTATTTTTAATAGACTGGCTTCAGGCCACTTTTGCAGCTTCACTTTTTTCCTCCTCCAAACCCTACTACGTATGTATATACCAGAATTCTCATCTTAGCCTGTAACACATTGTGCAATTTCAAGACTTCATTTCTTTGCCCATACTGCTTTCTTCCCTTTTATTATGCAACTCTGTTAACACCTATTTCAAATGTTACATTTTTTTCTGCTGCTCTCCAGGATCCCCAAACAAAATTGGTTGCCCACCCTTTCTCTCTAAGAAAGAGTATAATGTCAGCGCATTGCACAAGCCCAAATTGTATCTCTTTTTAAAAGATTTTGTTTTTGACCCTCATTGTATCTCAATATTGCACTAGTAGTTAGGACCCACTACTGACTTCACTCTCAGGCAATAGCAATTTCTCTTATTTCTTTACTTAGCAAACACAGTCTCGATTCAGAAATTTGGATGTCAAGGTCCATAACATTTGGAACATTTCCTTGAATCTCCAAAAATAATTTTGGCTATTTGCAATGGAAGAAGGGACCGTGGTTATTCCCTCTTTATTTATCATGCCAGGAGAGGCAAGAGAATTAAAAATGACAAGGGAGTTCTTTCTAGAGCTGGTACTGTCACAAGACTGTCACAAATGACTGTCTTGGGAACCTTTGCAGGGATTTAGTGGCCCCCCATCTAGGACACATCATATTCAATTTCCCGCACTCCTTCAACTATCCACTCCTCCCTAATCTCCAGCGGTCTACACACACTCTTACCATTGGAGTTCCAACACCTCTTCCCCTAGTGTTTGGAGAAGGCCATCAAATGGCTCCAGACTGGTTCTCTCCTGCAGGGTTTGCATCTGGCTCCTAGAAAATGCTCATTCCTCTTTGGCCTGCCAACAGAGGGGAATTAACTTTCTTCTCAAAAGCAGCAGCAACATTTTTTGTTTTCTTCACTACCAATGGAGTGCCTTGCCAGCCTTTCTCACCTTCCCTCCAAATACATCCATAGGAACCGACTTCCTTTGCACAGTTTCTCATACATCTCAAGCTCTCTATGAAGATCCTATGAAATCCCTGTCTCTATTCTTAAAGGGAAGGAGCTAATATCCCTACCCACCACTTCTGCTTGGGTATACCAGGCAAGTCAGGCACTATATCAGTTCTTGTCAAAGAAATGTCACCATGAACTCTTATATTCATCTTATAGCCTAGATCTGCATAGACCTCACTGCATAAGGTCACCACAAGTCATGAAATCACTTATTTCCCACTTTATTTTGAAATTCTGCATTTTGATCTAGTAGACTTCATTTATAAGTGGCACCTTCCATATCTTGATGCCTTGATTAAAACTTTAATTTAGCATCCTGTTACACACAAATCCACACATACGCAATTACATAGTTGGAGGTTTGAAATGCTTTTTCTAAATAATTGTAAATCTGGATCAACCCGCACCTCCTGAGATGAGCAAGAAATCCCAAATCAACCAACCATTGTTGGCATAAATAACATGGGGGATCTCCATCCCTGTACTAGAACAGTCTACAAATCTGAGATTGGCATCCAGTATGGAAGAACGAGCTCCAAACAAATCTATCCACCAAAACAGTATATCTTTAAACTGATCTTGCTTAAAAATGAAACAAAACAACAACAAACCCCTCCGACCTGAGGTCTCTGGAGACTGAACAAAACCAGGCAGATTTTGTGGTGAACAAAATCTAATCACCACTTAGGGCAAGTGCACGGCAGGGAGTGAGTTTCTCCTCCAATTTTTTTTCTCTTCTCTTCTCTCCTTTTTCTTTTTCTTTATCTTCTTTCTTTCTTTCTTTTTTATTTAGTGCAATTTTGCCTTGAGGGCAGCCACAGTCAATTATCACAGAGGCAGCTGACAACTAAAAGTCTGGTAGAAAGCCCACCAGCTTTCATGGGCAGTGGAAGGATCCCTGGAAATATCACCACCAGCAGAGGATGAGGGGGGACACTGGAAATGAGGAAGCAAAAAAAAAAAAAAAAGAAGCAAAATTAGGGCACTCCAAACTCTGTGCTTAAACTCTGTGCCTGTCCCCGAAACCACATAGGGGAAGGCAAAGTGTAAGAAACTTGAATTTAGGCTCAAAGAACTGACTTGCAATTTGAGCCACTACTCACCACAGAGAAAATCAACTGCTATAGGAGCTTAATTAGCTAATCTGCCTGCTTTTAAACAAAATCAACCACCTCTGGGGAAATACAACAGATCCCAGTATCCACAGAACATAACATTTGAAACATCTGGGATAAATTTAAAATTACTTGGATATGAAGAACAAGGACAAAGAGAAGCAACAGATGCTAGAGATGGCACAGATGCTGGAAGTATCAGACAAGGACTTTCAAGAGGATATTATAACTGCATACTGAATTAAAGGAAAATATAATTATAACACACGTATAATGAATGAATAGGCAGTAAATCTCAGAAAGGAGATAGATAATATAAAAAAGCAAATTGGAAGTTTTAGATCTATAAAATGCAGTACTTGACACAAATTTTTCAGCAGATGGGTTTAATAACCCTATAGTGAAGAAAAGGACAGATTAGTGAAAGCAAAGATAGATCAACACAAGTTTTTTTTATATATATATGTATATTTATATTTCACATCCACTCTAAATTTCAAAAGGTCCAGATAATTGTAGTCCCAGGAGATACAGAAAAAGGGAGAGAAAAATATTTAAAAGACATAATGGCCAAAATTTTCAGCACTTTGGTCAAAAACAAATTTATAGATTCCAAGCAGCTCAGTAAACACCCAACAGGATATATTTGAGGACAATCATTCTTTGGTAAAGGAAATCTAAGGGAATTCATCGCCACCTGACCATGTAGCACAGGAAATGCCAAAGAAAGTTTTACATCTGGAAGAGAAATGATACCAGAGGGAAATGTGGATCTTCAGGAATGAATGAAGAGCATTGGAAGTGGTAAATACATGGTTAAAAATCCATGTAGGAAATGAAGGCTGTCTCGTCAAAGAGTTACAGGAATAGACTGAGTGCAGACGCTACTGTGGTTTTGTTATTTATTGCACGGTGTAAGTCTAAACCTCTTTATTTATTTTATTGTTCTGCAATGCTTTTTTCAAAATTGTGCAAAAACCTTTTGGCAGTAATGCAGTAAACAATAAAAATGCACATTCAATTTTTTAAAAAAGTATTTAAATTCCATTTCTCATGAAAGTTGATGATGAACCTATAACTTACACAATTTTTGTCAACATTTACTTTCCACTATTGGTCAATAGTAATATTATTCACTGCATGAAAACCAGAAAACAAAAATTGCTGGAGAAGCATTAAAATGCACTATTGAAGTTATTACATTGTCTGCTTTACATTAGCTAGTACTTAAAGTACAGAGTTAAATACAAGTGGTGAAAGCAGATTTCTTTGTCTCATTTTTATCTTAGATGGAAAACTTAATAATTCAAAAAAAAATGTGATGTTGACAGTCAGTATTTTGGAGTTACTCATCCTGGTTTGCCATTGTCTAAAATCATGAATCAGTGTAAAATTTTATCCAGTGACTTTTCTACCTATGTTAAAGTGATCATATATTTTTCTCTCCTTTCTTTTTACACATGTGACAAATAGTGCTAATTTTTAAATGTTAAATCAGCCTTGAATATTCAGAATAAATTTTATTTGGTCATGATAATTGTACCTTTTTGAGATATCATTGAACTTAAATAAGTTTTTGCATCAGAACTATTTTATAGGAATGCCAGTATAATAAAATTGATGTGCCCAATAATACACAAATATTTTTAAATGATATAGTTTTATCATTTAAGCACCCTCTTTCTCATTCAATTTTTTTTATTATGAAAGATGAATTATGGGGTGTCCCTAGCAATGAAGAAAAGGAGAGACAAAAACCACAGCAATGGAAACATGATAAAATACCACTGTGTGAAAGAAAAGGAACCCAGTCCAAAGACTCAGAAAAGTAGCAAGTGCTGGGAATGTCAACAGCAGGTTCAGAATAAAACATCAAAAACAGCTTGGCATCCTCAGTAAAATACAAGAAGATATATCCTCTGTGAAACAGGCATAGGAAGCCTTAAGCAAATGAAAGAGAGAGATCGAAATTCAATAGAACGAGATAAGGAAGAGGAGGAGATTTACATGGAGGTGGATCATCAGAGAAGGATTTACAAGGCATCTGAGCCCTAAAACACATAATTAAAATCCATGTTAGAGAATAATAAAAAAAAAAAGAGCAGAACTGAGAATGGCTGAACATAAAATCAGTAGGGCTTTCAGTTCAAATGGAAATTTAAAACCACACATTTAACTTGCTCTTTTAATATCTCCACTAAAATGAATAATGAAATAGAAAAGTGGGAGAATCATATATCACCACTAGAAACTAGGGAAGCATGGCACCCAGACACAAAACAAAAACTGACAGCCTCTCTGTAAATACTGTGTAAGAGCTCCTTCTTCCTCCTTGCTGCCTGTGCTTGGGAGTGGGTGGAGGACATTGGCACAGGGCAATCTTGGGTTGCTATATGATTGGTGGGTGCAAATGCCACCTTCCCAGGGCCAGTCGTCACCAGCAGGGCAGATCTGCTCTCCTGTGGCAGTGCCACTAAGGAAAGAAGAGATGGCTTTCCGCAGAGAGACACAGCAAAGCCCCATGTTTGTACAGGTACATTTGCTCTTAACCCTCTCTGTGTCCTCAGACTGCTATGCATCTGTGTGCAAAAGAAAAAGGGACATCTACACGTGTCCCTCTCCCTCATTCGGCCCTAGAAAATGTGAATAAAGCCCTGCGTGCTTCATGCCCATCTTGATTCTCAACACGAGACGAACAGGGCAATCCTTTAATGACAGCCAGGAGGAAACAAGACGAAACATGATTCTAAAGAAACCGAGGAATAAGATCAAATGTGTACTTCTACAACAAAATTATTCTGTGAAAAGAGAAAAAAGAAATATTTTGCTTCATAGACCTATCAAGATCTGAGTTTAAAATAAATGTGTGAAAAGAAAAAAAAAAGAACAATTAGAAAATATTTTATTCAGTTGAAAACCTAGATTACTGAAAAGAATAAGGTCATTAAAGCAAGGTATATCAGGTTAAAAACTGCAGAAAAGCAGTGAATTAAAAATTTGGCTTAACAACTAAATAGAGCTTAGCAGGAGCTTAGAAGGAAGAAAGTAAGAAAGAGTCCCTTGAGTTGAGGACTGAGGCTTTAAATTGAAAGTCTTAATTAAGGAGATCCCACCCAAACTGATGATGGTGAACTTGGTGAATTAAAAAAATAAAAGGAACAAAAAGGACTCTGAGTTCTGATTCAAAATGACTCATTGAGTATAAATATTCTCCTCCTTTTCCTCTCAAAATTTCCTGAAAATGATAAAATGACTCTGATACAGGAAAAAACAGTAATTCTAAAATATTAAGAAGCATACCATCAAAAGCAAAGAAATATTGAGTATTTCTGGAACATATTAAGCTAATGGAATAATATTGATGTTCAAACATAATATAGCTGAGCAACCTGCAAACCTAAACAGAGAGGGATAGAGAGAGAGAGAGAGAGAGAGAGAGCCTCTAAAAAATTGTTTTCCAGAAAGAATCCCTCAAAAACAAGAACATGAGAGCAAGAGTAAGGAGCTGGGACTGATTATGGAGTAGCTGGCTGGCACTTAAAGGATTACAGAATAGATGCTGCAAGCCCCTGCTTTCAGGTCTGCTGTCTGTGGCATTTGCCAACTGGATAGAGACTGCAGGACCACTTTCTATGGAATGTGGGAATTCTGCTGGGGGTCTCTGGGAGTGACATCTAACCCTCCCAACAGAGGATAGGGCTACCACAGTGTCTCCCACTTCTAGGACATGGTCAAAACCGCTTGCACCTTCCTGCCCACTGGACACCTGGCCTCGTGCACACTGCTAAGGCACCATCAGTCACATATGCCGAGGACACCTGGTGAATAGTGATCACAGCTGAATCTGTATATTCATTAATACATGCAAATATGCAAACAAAAAACAATCACGAGATATTGGAGAAACATGAAGGGAGAACCCAAAATGAGCAAACTGGGAATAACTCCAAGAGAATCAGAGTTAGTATCAAACACAGAATGACTTGACATATTGTATATTCATGTTATTATGTAGAAGAATGGGATGGCCAGAAATATAGAAAATTATAAATTGTTTAAATGAAAAATATGTCTATTAAGATTAAAAATTGCAACAACAATACAATGGTCAAATAGCAGAATTGTCACAGGGAGTTAGAGATTTGAGAGACAAAGTTAAAAAATTATTCTAGCATGCAGTTCAAAAAAAGTCAGAGCAACAAGAATTTACAAACATAAAGCAGAAGATGTGGAGGCTAGATCTACAACAGTTAATTTCCTTTTGAGATTCAAACTGATACCTGATTTTTCATCTAAAACACAGGTTTCTAGAAAATAGCAAATGAGAATGAAAGATTTTGAACTGAAAAAAAAAAAATCCATCCCTTTCAAAACTTTGATCCAAGTATGGGGAAAAAAGACATTTTAGACATTGCTGGAAAGAAACTTTATATATATATTTCACAAGAATACATTCATTAACAAAACTGCAAATTTAGAAAGGAATCTTAGTATGAGGAAGATACATAGTGACAAAAGTAATTACTGTACTTAGTTACAAATAATACAGATATGGAGCTCAATTCATCTGTTAAATTAGTGTCCTGTCCCAAAAAAAGAAGAGCTTGAGAGGAAGAAAATTATTCAAGTCATTCTAAATTCTTTCCTTTCTTCTATTGGGACCAGAGTTTTGACATTAATGGGATGTCAAAACTTTGACTAAGTTTAAATGCATTTGCTGAAAAGTTAATGTAATTACTAGTATAACTCATATGGCAAGTAGAAAGCCCAATCTAACAATAAAAGGATCTACCAAAACTCAGGTAAAGGAAAAATGATCCATTGTAAAACTTAAAGAGAAAATACATCCTGTGTCTAGAAATTTTGATAAAATTTTATGAAAACACAGTCATTTCCAAACATATAGAAATATCACATGAAATGAAACAATGATTAGTCCCATTGCCTAGCTGAATTTTCAAGAATTTAGAAAAATCTTCATAGTCTAACATTTAAAAGGAAACTAGCAAACAGGATCATAAACTCAAACTGAAGTCCTAGGAGTGTCATCACTGAAATTGGAGGATTAGGGAGTTCCAAAACTCCATTCCTCCACTACTGCAATGATAACCTGTCCAATACAATTGGGGGGGGGGGTGTTTAATGAAGAAAGAAATTCAGTAGGAGAGTGAAAATCCCAAACAATCTTCAACAAGAGGAGAAATTCTAGATCTCTCACACTTCAGATTTCAAGCTTATTACAAAGCTAAAGTATCAAAATAATGTGGCATAAGAATATATACATATATAATTGAGAGTCCAGAAATAAACTCCAATCTCTATGGTCAATTAATTTTCAACAAGGGTGTCATGACCATTTGATGGCAAATGGGGCTGAGATATCCACAGGCAAAAGATATCCACATCCACATGCAAAAGAATGAAAGTGGACCCCTAATCATACCATGTGCAAAAATTAATGCAAAATGGATCAAATACCTAAATTTAAGAGCCCAAAACTATTTAACCCTTACGTTCTGGTTTGCTAATGCTACCATTATGCAAAATACCAGAAATGGATTGACTTTTATAAAGGGGGTGTGCCAGTTTGAATGTATTATGTCCCCCAAATGCCATTATCTTTGATGTAATCTTGTGTGAGCAGATCTATCAGTGTTAATTAGATTGAAATTCTTTGAGTGTTTCCATGGAGATGCGCCCCACCCAAGTGTAGGTGATGACTCTGGATAATTTCTATGGAGGTGTTGGCCCACCCATTGGGTGGGTCTGAATTAAATTACTGGTGCACTATATAAGATCAGACAGAAGGAGCGAGCTTGGTACAGCCAAGGGGGACACTTTGAAGAATGCACAGAAGCTGAGAGTGTAGCTGCAGATGAGAGACAGTTTGAGGATGGCTGTTGAAAGTAGACTGTTGCTCCGGAGTAGCTAAGAGAGGACAAACAGCCCAAGAGCAACTAAGAGTGACATTTTTGAGGAACTGCAGCCTAGAGAGGAATGTCCTGGGAGAAAGCCATTTTGAAACCAGAACTTTGGAGCAGACGCCAGCCACGTGCCTCCCCAGCTACCAGAGGTTTCCTGGATGCCATTGGCCATCCTCCAGTGAAGGTACCCTATGGTTGATGACTTACCTTGGACACTTTATGGCCTTAAGACTGTAACTTTGAATCAAATAAACCCCCTTTATAAAAGCCAATCCATCTCTGGGGTTTTGCATTCCGGCAGCATTAGCAAACTAGAACGGGGGTTTATTTGGTTACAAAGTTACAGTCTTAAGGCCATAAAAGTGTCCAAGCTAAGGCATTAACAACAGGGTACCTTCACTGAAGAATGGCCAATGGTGTCTGGAACACCTTTGTTATCTGGGAAGGTACATGGCTGGTGTCTTCCTTTGCTCCCAAGTTATGTTTCAAAATGGCTCTTTCCCAAGATGGTTCTCTTTAGGTGTCTAGGGGTATTCTCTTAGTTTCTCTCAAGCAAACTCTAGAGTAGCAAAAGTCTACTTTTGATGATCATCTTCAAAATGTCTCTCTTGGCTGCAACAAGTGTCTGGGCTTGTGTGGCTCTTTTTAAAGCACTCCAGTAAACTAATCAAGACCCATGCTGAATGGGCAGGGCCACACCTCCATGGAAATCATCTAATCAAAGGTATTACCCACAGTTGGGTGGGTCACATCTACATGGAAACAATGTAATCCAAAGATTCCAACACTAATATGTCTGCCCCTACAAAATTACATTAAAGAACATTGCATTTTGGGAGACATAATACATCCAAACCAGCACACCTTAGAAAATACAGAGGGGTAAAAGAGTATGACCTTGAACTAGGCAAAAGAGTCTTAGATATGACACTAAAAGCATATGCAATAAAGGAAAAGATGGTTAAGTTGGACTTTATCAAAATTTTAAAATTTTGTGCATCAAAGGACACTGTTAAGGCAACTCACAGAATGGGAGAAAATATTTGAAAATCATGTATCTGATAAGGGTTCTAATATCCACAATCTATGAAGAACTCCTACAATTCAACAACAAAAAATCTATTCCCCCCCCCCCAAAAAAAAGCCATGTTCTTTAATGCAATCTTGTGGGGGCTGACTTATTAGTCATTTGATTAGGGTAGAACATATTGATTATTTCCATGGAGAAGTGACTCACCAACTATAGGTGAGAGCTTTGATTAAATTATCTCCCTGTAGGTGTGGACCCTACCCATTCAGGGTGGGTCTTGATTAGTTCACTGGAGTACTTAAGAGAGCTCACAGATGCTGATGCTTGGAGATGCTTGGAGATGCAGAGAGAAAGATGTTTGGAGATGGTAAACTGAGAGATGAAGCCCAGAGTTTGCCTCAGAGAAGCTAAGAGAGGACCACCAGATGCTTAGAGAGAAATGCCCTGGGAGAAAGAAACAAGAACACACAGGAGCTGAGAGAGAAGAGCAAAGACAGAAGACCAGAGATATTTTGTAGAAAGCCATTTTGGAAAACAACCCAGGAGCAAAGGCCCAGCAGAAGCCAGCCATGTGCCTTCCCAGCTGACAGAGGTGTTCCTGGCACCATCGACCTTTCTTCAGTGAAGGTATCCTCTTGTTGACTTCTTAGTATGGACACCTTTTTGGCCTTAGAACCATAAATTTGTAACCTAATAAATCTCCTTTATAAAAGCCAATCCATGTCTGGTATTTTCATACCAGCAGCTCTAGCAAACCAGAACTGAGTCCTTAATGGGAGAACTGAGGATTTCAGCAGTCAGAAGGAAGAATATCAATTTCTACTTCAGTAAGCCGGCTTCTCTTGGGGAATTCATCATCAGTTTCATCTGAGTTCTCATCATGCAGCGTCTCCTGGGAAATTCAGTGTCACCACCACATTCACAACTTGCAGCTTGTCCTATGGAATTTATTCTTACCAATCCCCAAACACATGTGAGACAATTCCTATAATGAATCTCTTAATAGTTACATAGATAAATAGATAGATAGATAGATAGATAGATAGATAGATAGATAGATGCAGTGGAATATTTTTCAGCCATAAAAAGGAATGGAGCATTGAATACTATAACATGGATGAACCAAGAAAACATTTGCTAAGTAAAAGAAGCTGGATGTAAAAGACCATGAATTGTATGATTTCATTTTTATAAAATACCTTGAATAGGAAAATCCATAGAGTCAGAAAGAAGATTAGTGGTGGTCAGTAGTTGGGCTTAGGTGGAATGGGGAATTACTGCCTAATGGGGATGGGGTTTCCTTTTGAGATGATGAAAATTTTCTGGCACTAGATAGTGGTGATGGTCACACACCATTGTGAAGGTACCATATGGAACATTATTGCATGCTTATAAATGGTTAAAATGGTACATTACATGTTACATGGATTTTACCATAATTAAAAAATAATAACCAAAGAAGTAGCTGTCCCAAGGGCATTTACCAGTATCAATAACCCCGAGTTTTGCTCTTAACAAACGCAATGGCTTTAGAAGATAATGTCTTAGGTAGACATACACAGCTGGGAGTTAGATGGAATCCACCAAATACTATCAATCCCTCACAGTGGTACAACTTCAATGAATGGAGCCTGTTGTCAAAGACAGATAACAAGGAATTTTAATTGCCTTGGTCAGGACTATGAATAAATAAAAACATTCCTTCCTTGAAGTCCTGCCCCTGCACAGGTAAGGGATGTAAATTTACACTATCTGAATATTTCAGAAAGTACTAACTCCAGAAATGAAATTAAAGTTGTCTCAGGTCTTTGAGGAGAGAAAAAAGAAACCATCTTTCTCATATTTTGTCACAGATAAATACCTGGTGAAAATGATCTCAAACACATAAAAAAGTTAGATGAGCTAAAGAAATTCAAGAAAACTGTATCTCCAAGCTCTAAGATAGTGGAATTATGAGATACAGAATATGAAACTTCTACTTAAAATGTTCAAAGAATTAAAAGGGAATCTAAAATATACAAAAGAAGATGCTATTTAAAAAAAAGGGGGGGGGGTAATTGAAAAAGAAACCAAATTGAACTTCTAGAAATTCAGAATTACACTTACTTAAATTAGAAATTCTATGTATTGTTTAAAAAGCAGAATGGAAATAAATGAATAGTGATAGTGGAAGATACAACTGCTCTCAAGAAATTACTTAGGAGGCAGCACAAAAATTAAATATATGAAAGACAGTTTAGAGATTCATGGTGGATAGACTGATAAGGTCTAACATACATGTAATTGAGGTCCAACAGAAGAGAATAGAGAGAACAAAAAAAGTGACACTATATAAGGAGATAATTCTAGAATTAAGGAAGTAGCTGGCTCTTCAAATTCTGGAAGTAAAACAAATCCTAAGCAAGAAAGATAAAAAGATATATGAAATCATACTTGGTATATGAGTTAAGGTAATATTAGCTGCCCAAACAAATAAGTCCTCAAATGTTCAATGGCTTGAACCTGATAAAAGATTATTTAATGTACATATAAACCTAAAATTAGAGTATTGATTACTCAGTGGCATTTATCATTTCTGTTCCTATTCTCTTGTGAACACTGTCCCTTGGTCACAATAAACAGCAAAGAAGGAAGGAAAATGCAGTCAAGCTCTGTGTCTAGGAAAGGTAAGAAAAGGACAGTGATGAATAAATAGTGTTTTCTCTGATACAGCTTATCATCCTGGTTATGAAATGTCCATCTCATCCTTCACCCTATCAGGGAGATAATCCAAAGGCCCATTCAGTTATTGAATCTGGTTCAAACTTTAGGATTTTCTGATGATTCTGATTCTTTCTGACAGGCTTTGTAAGATCACCTCTTTGGCTGTAGGGAAAACTCCTTGCTGAAATTTTCATTCTCTCTGGCCATACGTAAAGTGGGTAAAGCACACCTCTCCTAGTAGATATCAAGAGTTATTGTAAAATCATGTAGTAATTAAACTAGCACACAGGCACACTTTGGAGTTAGAGAGGGTTCAGATCCAGACCACTGCAATAAAGTTAAAATGAATATCGTAACAAAGCAAGTCATACGAGTTTTTTGGTTTCCCCGTGCATATAAAAGTTAGGTTTACACTATACTGTAGTCTATTAAGTGTGCAATAGTGTTATGTCTAAAAAAGCATGGTACACACCTCAATTAAAAGCAGCACATGCTGTTGGAAAAAGTATGTTGGAAAAAAAGTGATGGCAACAGATTTGTTCAATGCAGGGTTGACACAAATCTTCAATTTGTAAACTACCCAATATCTGTGAGGCACAGTAAAATGATGTATCTCTGAATTAATATTGCAAGAGTAGACTAAAAACACAAATTACCACCAGCCACTGTGGCATGCTCCTTCCTTCATGAAAACCCCAAATACCTTGCAATTTAGTCATCACAAGATACCTATAAATAAAGCTCACCCTAATCTTTGGCTCCTATTGTCTATTTTCTTTCAAAAGTAGAAATTGGAGGGAGGTGTTTAACTCAAAAAATAGGAAAAAGAATAAGAGGAGAAATAAAATAGAAGAAATTTACAAAAATAACAAAAGGTAGATTTCTAAGTAAATTTTAAAGCCCCCACCCTACTTAAAAGAGACCAGTTAAAATAGATAAAGTTTTGGCAAGTCAGTCAGGGAAACACACACATACACACACACACACACATACATACACACACACACACACACACACACAGACAAATCATAGGAATGATATTTGAAATGTAAAAGAGGATGCTTTGAAAGATGTTTAAAATTCTTGAGGATATTATGTGCAAATACACTTGTAAATCCAGATGAAATAAATAAATCTCAATAAAAAAGAATTAAAGTAGCCAACTTAACTTAGGAGGCAAATAAGAGCCTCAAATATCTATCTAATGCCAAAAAGCATTAGGCCAAATTGTTTTTAATAGCAAAGTTTTATCAGGAAACAAATCTTAATGTGTTATATGAAATGTTTCAAAACCTTAAAAATAAGAAAAGTTTCTGAATTCATTTGTAGCATAAAAAGTACAATAATGCACTTGTTTGGGAATAGAAGAATAAGTCACTGAAAGAGAATAGAGTCTTATGTATATTTGACAACTTAATACATGCAGAAAGTGGCTTTTCAAATCAGAGAGAAAGGAATGGATTGTTCAATTATTCAATAAATGTTATTGGGACAATTCATTATTCATTTGGGAACAAAGTATAGAACACCTCACACCATACACAAAGGCACAATATAGATGGATGAAATGTCTTTCTTTTTTAATGCTATAAATACATGATAAATATATATCAGAGATTATTTTCATACTCTTAAAGAGAAGATAATCTCTTCTAATCAAGACAAAAATTCAGAGGCTACAAAGTAAATGATTGACAGATATGCTTATATGTATTTTTCATAAAGTCTATATTATAAAAGACTTAGTGAACAAAGCCAGCAGGCAAGGAAGACTGGAAATGTAGCCCCAGAAACAGAGTAGAGAAGGAGAAAGAAGAAGAATGGATTTGATTAAACACACAAACAAACAACAAAAACAACAACAACAAAAAACAAGCAAATAGACTGGTTCCAAGCCTCTTTTTTTACTGAAGAATAGAATTCATGATCCACAAAAGGAAAAAGTCACATCCCCAGGGGGGTCTGTATCAATGTTATCAGTTAGGAAAAAAAAAAAAAATTGCAAAGCAAGTGCTTAAGATTATCTGTGTTGTAAGTTTGGAATGATTTGTTGATTGAAAGGAAGTAGCTGATGGGTCTATTTCAGGTGAAGAAACCTGGGGAATGCTATCTAATAGCAAGTTATCTAATAGCAAGTAGGCTCAGTGGGACACTTAGATTCATTTGGTGCCTTGATATCTGTGCAGGGCTTTCAGTTCTGTTATCTCATTTAATCCTCTCAAAACTATATGAGTCAGATTTTATCATCCTTCTTTATCTATAAAAAATAGAGGCTCAGAGTTATTTAGTCAACTTCTGAAAGGTCAGGTGGAAGGGTCAGGATTCAAATCTAGATCTTCTGACAATAAAAACAGTGACATCTCTACTCCTCCACAACCACCGCTCCCTCTTCATTCAACTGAGCTTTAAATATCCTGTGAACAAGGTTAAAAAACAGATCAAACGTTGGGGCAAATGCTTTGCACATCTATAATAAACAAAGCATTCATGTCCATACTACATAATGAGCTCTTTTGTACCAAAAAGATAAAAGGCAAATAAACCAACAGAAAATAGACACATAAATGGGCAATATAAAGAAAAAAGAAATACAGATGTTCAGGAATATATTAAAAGATGCATTATCATACAAATAATTACGAAAATGGAAATTGAAATGTAAAGCTGCAGCATTTTTTACTTGCTGGAATGTTTGATAATATTCTGTGTTGAATATTTACATAATATTTGAATTTTATAGGGCTTGTCAGTTTGGTAATCAAAGCATACAGAAGATCGTATTTTATATGCAATCAGTTAGAAAGCAACTACGTGGTATTTCCTACTTATTAAGAGGAAGAATTTGCCAGGAAAGTGAGTGCAGCTTTGCTTCAACTCCCAGTTCTACCCAAGTGAAATTTCTTATGTATTAAGACTTTGGATAAGAGTTCTTTAAAAAAAAAAAGTCATTCTGCCAAAAGAAGGAAGAGGATAAGGAAGATGAGAAAGAGGAGGTAGAGGAGACAAAAGAGGAGTTGAAGAAGGGGGGTGGGGGGGGGTGCAGATAACAAAGAAAAATAAAGGTGTTTGAAAATTCCTGTTGTATTGGAGAACACAGGGGTGTGGTGGGAAACAGTTTAACTCTTAATCTTTCATGTCTGATTATATGACCATGTATAATTTATAGAATGTATCTATTCATCTACAACATTTCCGAGATTCTATAAAAGCTAAAAAAGAAAACATACGTGTATGAGGCTCCTGTGTGGGTGTGGGAGCCCTGGGCTCGGGGCCTTCTCCAAGGGCCTTGCAGCCTGTGCACATAGCAGTTTGCACCGCCCAGGCCAGTTAAGGTTTGTTCTGTTTACTCTCCTTGTAAAATCAGGGCTCCGAGCTGAAGGTAATCTATAGTTTACCTCTCTCCTGAAACTACCTCCTCCCTGATACTCCCTGAGATACTGTTATCTACAAGGTAATCTATAATCCTCCCCCCTTCCCTGTTGTCTACAATCAACCCCTCCCTACTTCATAAGACCCCCCCAACCCCTGCTCTGGTCTTATACCCAGTGGAATGTCGAGCCCTTATAACCAGCTTATTCAGCACCCCCCAAAGGCGGAAAATCTTCATGTTGAGCTCTGCATCCACTGTGACTCAGAGGAGCTCCTGAATCCAGGCAACGTGACCGACTTCCATTTCTTTGCAAGTAAGCCCCGAATAAAAATTTCATGCTTCTGAACATGCCAGCGTCTTCTTTGGCCTCTCAGCAGCGAAGGCCAGGCCCACCTGGGCCGTGACAGTGCAGACACCTGCTGTTTCTATTTCCCTCGAGTCCATTCTGACTTTTCTGGGAAGAGGAGGAGGACAATTTACCTTCAATGGTGCCTCCCTGTGGTCCTCAAAGGATTGTTAAGGCGGGACTAAGCTTTTCTCTCGTTGCCACAAATTGCCGTGACTCCAAGTCTCCACATTCTTTCTCCGCTATCTCCAGGAAAGAAGAAACCAAAAGCAATGGAAGGGTTGCAATGAGGAGAGAAAACTGGCAGTAATTGTCCTGTCTCTTCTCTCTCTGTGCCTGCTCTAGCCTTCATCATTTCTCCAGCAGACAGAAACTTGCTGTCAGAGCCTGTGGTCTGCAGCTGAAAATTCAGATCTCCAATGAGAGAGGAGTCACTGGCTTTAGCGACGAGGTAGCCAAAGGGGTCCATGTGAAGTGGGGAGGGGTCGAGGCAGTGGGCTGAGCCAGGTGAGAAGACAGTTTCCATGAACACGCCCAAGGGGACAAGGATAATATTAACTGAGAGTAGGAGGAAAATGCAAAGATTTGAAAGACTGCTCTCGAGTTAACTTTTTTCTTGCTCAAAATGACTAATTCAAGAATGACTAATTTAATAATCTTTCATCAACTGTAACAAAGTTACCACATTAATGCTAAGTGTTAATAATGAGCGGGCATACAGGAATGCTGTATTTTCTTACATGATTTTTCTGTAAACCTACAACATCTCTCGTTAGTAAAATTAAATTTTTAAAATGGAAAGAAAAAAAAGAATGACTATGAACACAAGCTACTCTTCTGATCTTTTAATCCCCGGTTTTCTACTGTCAGATGCTGGAGACACTATGGGCCCAGAACTGATGATGAAGTGTGGAGGTTTTCAGGGGCCACCACAGGGAGCTAATATTTTTCTCTTTTGTCCCAGTTCTGCATTGCTGAATGCCGATATAACAGACAGCAGTGAATCAGTGAATTACAATTGTTCATGTGCTTGCCTGACTCCTGCACCAGATTTTACACCTCCTATTGCTGTACCGCAGGTGTGGAGCTGGTGCAGGGCTGAGCCCTGCTTGGGGCTGGCTTTGCACTCCTCTTCCTGAGTCAGCCTGCCAGGCAGGAGTGTTTGCATCCTGCAGGAAAACACCTGTGACACGGATACGCCCCAATACAATGCCTCAGCGCCAAGGAACTGCCGGGACCCAACCGTGTCCCATTCTGCCTGCATCCTGAGCTCCCTCTCAGCACCGGGAGCAGCCTCTGTCATCCTCCAGTGTCCTCACCCAGGCGGAGAGACAGGTCAGGACCCTGCCCCGCCCACTGTGCTGCAGTGCAAGTGATGAACAGGTACATGAAGGGCAGGATTTCCCCAGCATCCGGACTCAGCACAAAGGGAATGCAATCAGTGAAATCAGGGTAGCTCTGGGCAAAGGCCTGGAGCCTCAACTAGGAATAATGCAAGCCACAGACGCCCAGAGGAGAGGATGGGCCAGTTCCTTCCAGAAATTAAGGGAGATGGGGGGATAAAGGGACAGGCAGGCTGATCATGATCCGAGCCCACTGTAGGCAGAACATGGACCTGATCCGTGCGTGCTGTAGGCAGCATGTGGAAAACCTTGACTCTCTGAAGAGTGGGTCAGCATTTACCCAGAGACGGGACAACCCTGGAATCACGCAGGATGGGTGAGCGAGCCACCGGGCAAAAGAGCTTCCAGGGCCCCTGCTCTAGGGCTCCGCTCTATTACCTTTGATCTCTGCCTGGGAAAAGCCACAAGGTGTTATGGCTAAAGGCACAGACTCCAGAGCCCTTACGAGCTGTATGATCCGGGGCAAGTTTTTAAACTATTAACATTTAGTGTTATCGTTTAAAATTGAAAAAATAAAAGTCCCAGCAGATAGGGTTGTTGGAAGGATTGAAAAGCACAAGAAGCACTTAACACACGAAGCACTGAGCACAGTACCTAGTTGGTGTTTAATAGATAATTATTATTATCTGGAGGGAGCATCAAGGACTACTAGAAATTGTTTTTGTTTTTTTTTTAATTTTAGGTAAGTTTTTTTTTTCCCTTTGTTTTGTTTTCTCATAACATCAGTTGTGTTTTGGATGGGAAGTTGGGAGAAACTGAGAAAGAGAATACTAAAAAGATACTATATTTAACTGGAAGCCACAAAGAAAATTAAACCATGTTTATGAGAGCTTTAATTTTTTAAATGTTTTAAAGTATTTAATTATATTTTGATTATTTGCAATTTAATAATCTATGAGATGACCATAGCTCACAGATCTCCAGTGTATTTAATAATCAGGAATATTGTATCTCCTAACTCACTACTCTGGAACATCTACCTTAATTGATTTTCCTATTCTTAGGTATTTTGACTGGAAAGAAAAGAAACCAAAACTTGATCCAAGAAAGTTTTATTTATGCGCAGGTGGGCTGAAGCCAAAAAATGATGACAGCCCCAAACAAAAGTGGGAGTATAATCTTATAGCTTTTGGGAGGGGAGTTGGGGTAAGAAAGAGAAGTTGATATCGGGGAATTGGTTTGCTTAGGGCAGGTATGATAAGGAGTTGATGTCAGGGAGGTTATTACATTATGGAAAATTTTTGTTTTTCTTCTTGTTCAAACTGCCACGTTAGCTAAGAGTGGGTTTTATGTAAACAGTCACCTCCATTGTGGGTGTGAAAGAGCTTCCTGGAATATTTGCTAAGGGCTGGTTGTGTGTGTGTTGGGGGTGGGGAGTTTTGCCTAACACCTACCACTGATGATATTTTGAGCATTTTACTCTCCCTAATCTTCCTCAAGAGGGGATAAGACAAGCTGGATCTACATCAAATGCCTTGTCACAAAGAGTTAATGCACTGTACACAGTAATGTTTACACTTATTTTAAAAACAAACTGAAGTCCTCAGCAGGAGCACCCAGCCTTCCCGAGTCTCAAGCATTATCACAGGCTGGGAACTGGCCCGTCCATGTGGATTCTGGGGTCTGCCCTGAGCTGAACCCTACCCCCTTCACCAGCCCCCTGTCTCACCACTCTGCCCTAACAGCACTGGATCCCCTTCATTTCTGGGTCCATCCCAGCCAGTCTCTCTCTCCGGACCTTCCTCTGCCTGGCATTCTCTTTCTCCTCCTTTCGAGGCTGCTGTCTCCAGAGGCTTTAGTTCCCAACTGAAGTGCCACCCACTCAGGGACCCCCCTGATATCCAGGACAGCACCAGGTGTACCCCCAAATCCTTTCACAGAGCCCTGCCCTTCTCATCATAGCCCTCATCACAAATGCATTTAAATGCTCATGTCCGTAATTTTAACTTAATTTCAGTCTTCCCTACTAAAATGTAACTTTCATACTGAGAGAGACAGTATCTTTTTTGGTAGCTGTCCAATTACAGGCGAGTCAAGGTGAATGTGTTAGATGTCACGGTTTTATCAACTTGAGCCTCATGTTCAGGCTTTGCAGCCAGACAGGTTTGGAATGGAAACAGTTTTGCCGTTTAATTGTCTTATGGTCTCGTGCAAGATATCAATATCCCTAAGCTTCCATGTTTTCTCTTCTGTGACATGGAGATAATACTTCACCCTCTCATAAGGTTGCTGTGTGATATAAATTAAATTGAGTTCAGAAATGACTACTATAGAGCCTGGCACATAGTAAGCACTCAATAAAAATGTGCCAGCAGGCAAGGCTTGCAACTATTAAGAGTAGAGTGGAATATAAATCCAAATCTACCCACAATATATGGCTTGCATTATGTCTTGGCTGAGTCAACAGCCCTGGTAGACCACTTTCTTCTTGAAGCTGGTCAAGGGTATAACTGGTCCTGATTTGGCTTAGTCAGATCCACTGCTTCCTCTTCAAGCTTAGCCTGAAAGAGAAGGTGATCTCAAGTTGCAGCCCCAGCAGTTTCTCCCAGGAGAGTTGCTGGCTTCCCAAATTGCATCAAATGCTGACCCTCCATGAAAACAGTGATGGAGTCTCTCCATCACCTTAGCTACATGTAGTCATGAGCAAACGTTAGGAACGAGAGCATTCTGGAAGCATCCTGATCTGGGCACACACATCTACTTCACATCTAAGTGTAAAACGTGTAGGATCACACCATACCTGGGAGTTTATACAGTCTGGTAGGACTCATGGATGTTTAGCTCCTTAGAACTTAGCTTCTCCAATATCTCCATTTCAGGGGTGGTTTCTGCTTTACATTGGCAAAATAAAGCCACTTTGGAACTCAGTTGAACAATCTCTCCTTTCTGCTTACATGTTGTTGGAAATTATGCTGTACCAGAAGGAGCACTTGTCCCTTTAGAATGTGATTTCTGGAGAGCTTTGTAGGAAAATCAAGTTAAAAATTTAAGTGTTCATGGAGCCAAACTTTGTTACTAAGTGAATTCATTTTGTTTTAAAATTTCAAGCAGTGCATACAAGAATGTGGATAAATGTCAACTAAGATGACACAGGTTTCACTGGGGTAGAGGTGGCCCAGGAGAGGGACCCTTTTCCATCTTTCCATCATGATTGAGGATGAATGCATTATATACATGTGAAAGGGAGTTTCACATTGAAACATGTCTTAAGATTTGGAGTCACCTAACAAGGAATAAAACCCCAGCTTTGCCATAGAGTTGATGTGGGAAAATGAATGTTTAGCCAGGGGTTACTGTTCCGAACCCTGACTCCTTGAATGGAGATGAGGCAACATGGCCCAGGCTTGCCAAAGATAAATGAGCCCAGGTGCCACTTGTTGCTTTGGGGCAGAAGCATTTAAGAATAGGTCATGCTTTCTTCATTCTCTATTTCCCCATCTGTCAGTTGGATGCAAGGGACTCTGAGGCCCAAGGGGATGGGGAAGCCATGAGTTGGAAGTAGTTTGAGTTCCTTGATAATTCTCTGGAGAAAATTCACCTATGGACCAGAAAACCCACTCTGCACTGTTCCGTAAGCAAGGAATATATTTCTATTGTCTAAAGGCATTGAAATTTTCGTATGTATCTATCATAACAGTTAACATTTCCCTAACTAATTCATTCTTCTAAAAGGAAAGAAAACCATATATTCTTTCAGAAGACTCTTTAGATATTGAAGTCACCCAAGATGTAGAAACTTCTGCACATGGGTTGAAGCTGCAGTCCCATGTCTGACATCCTACAGAATTTATTGTAGGCTCCATATTTATTCTCCTACTTGTCAAAGTGATTTCTGTGGTGCTTTTGGCTTTGACATGCTTTGGAAATCTGATAAATGTTCTCTGAAATAGTACCAATTGCTAGCGTGAGACGATTCTTAGGTTTGGACATTTGTACCTGCTGGTTGTTTGCCAGAAGTACTGGTTCCTTGACTTCAGGTCCAAGTAAAGGATATACAGGCCTTAGAATCACCACACGTAAGCTCATTATTTTTTCTCCAGGGCATGAAAGACACGATATATGAAACAGCTAACTCTGTCACTGAAAGGCAAGCGTGATGGTTAATTTTATGTGCCCTCTTTACTATGCTATAGTGTCTAGTTGTTTGATTATGCATGGGTCTGCTTGTTAATGTGGAGGTATCTCATAGATGGGAATTGCATCTACATTTGATTGAGTGCATCTATGATCAACAATAGAGACTCGCCTTGCCAATGTGGGTAATCTCCTCATCCAAACAGTTGGAGATCTTAAAGGCCAGAACTGAGGTTTTAAAAGTCAGAGGAATTTCTGCCTCAACTTCAGCATTGGCTCTTGCCAGAATTTCCAGCCAGCCAGCTTCCCCTGGGGAATTCAGAAGAAGGACTTGAACATCACCTTTATCAGAGTTTCCAGCTTGCAGTCCTCCATTCAGAGTTCAGACTTCCAGCCCCCACTATCATGTGAGCCAATTCCTTATAATAAATCTCTTAACATATATATATCCTTTTGGTTCTATTTCTTTGAAGAACCCTGACTAACACAGCAGGCTAGAAAGCCATACTTAAAATGATCCAAAGCATGCAAAGCAAATGAACCCAGTCAGTTGAAGCCCTTAAAAACTTGCAGAAGCAGTAAGAACTTGGAAAATGAAAGCCCAGCCCAATCACAAGGATGTATTTGATACCTCGACTGAAGTTAGAGTAAATTTTAAAGATTTTAAATTGATTAAATCAAGTGTGGTCAGCAGAATTATTATCATTATTTACTTCACCTACAGGGTCTCTCTGAGTAAGATGGAGGCTGGGCTTGGACAATTGCATTCAAACAAATTTCCCACGTGATTATAATGTCCACTAAAAACTTGACAACTATTGTATTAAGCTGTCAATCACAGCATACAGATTCTATGAAAAGGCTGTATAAAGGCTGAACTATGAATAGAAGTATTGTGCTTTGATGTTTGTGCCAGTTTGAATGTATTGTGTCCCCCAAAATGCCATTTTCTTTGGTGCAATCTTCTGTGGGCAGATGTATCAATGTTGATTAGATTGTAATTCTTTGAGTGTTTCCTTGGAGATGAGCCCCACCCAACTGTGGGTGATGACTCTGATTGGATAATTTCCATGGAGGTATTACCCCACCCATTTAGGGTGGGTCTAAATTAAATCACTGGAGCCATATAAATGAGCTGACAAACAGAAGGTACTCAGTGCAGCTGAGAGTGACATTTTGCAGAGGAGCTACAGCTAAGAGGGACACTTTGAAGAATGCACAGAGGCTGAGAGAGGAGCTGCAATTTACAGAGACATTTTGAAGACAGCTGTTGAAAGTAGCCTCTTGCTCTAGAGAAGCTAAGAGAGGACAAACACCCCAAGAGCAACTGAGAATGACACTTTGAAGAGGAGCTGTGGCCTAGAGAGGAACGTCCTGGGAGAAAGCCATTTTGAAACCAGAACCTCAGAGCAGATGCCAGCGATGTGCCTTCCCTGCTAACAGAGGTTTTCCGGATGCCATTGGCCATCCTCCAGTGAAGGTACCCAGTTGCTGATGTGTTACCTTGGACATTTTATGGCCTTAAGACTGTAACTGTGTAACCAAATAAACCCCCTTTATAAAAGCCAATCCATTTCTGGTGTTTTGCATTCTGGCAGCATTAGCAAACTAGGACAATGTTCAAATAGGAAATGGAAGGATACAACTTTTTAAAGGAGAAAATAATATGCATATCCTCTTATCTGACAGAGGGTTCCTAATCTGTAGGCTCTATCCTTGTACTGGAGAATCTTGACCAGGTAGGTCAGTCATATGGAAGCAGCCAAGACCATTATGGGTCCAGCTCTTATTTTGGGTGAATAAACCTCTGTAAAGGAGTTGCTGCCTCTCATAAGCAATAGCAGGGCCCACGATGGCAGGGACACAAGGAAAGAGTGTGTCCTGAGAAGGCAGGAGACAGTGTGCCATAGAGGGGTCCTCCTCTGTGGACACATTTCTACCACCTGATGCCAATCTGGTCTCATACACCCTATACTTGGAAATCCCAGTGCTGTCCTTCAAAGCACAGGTTTGAATCCTCAGGTCTGACACAAAAGCATTCATCCCCACTGCAGACAGGTGATCTAAAGGAAGACGTGGGGTAGTAATTACCAAGTTATGGGAATCAGGCTAAATACTTCATTCACAACTTATGGCATTACCTTGCAAATGGTAAGTACTCAATTGCATGTAATTTTTCATATATTATACACTTATACAATATAAATTTGTAGATTTTGGGGTATATTGGGATGATGGTCTGGTCTTTCCATAGAATACTTATACCCGAGTTTGATAAAGCTCATTTACCTCTCCTAGAAATTCCCTGACAAACAGTGGCCTGTCCATTATCCTTGTCACCATCCTGAAGGCAACATAAGAGCAAGGGACATATTTAATAGCGAGCAAACAGCCCATTTCAAATATGCACATTATGTATCAAGACTTGCAGCCTCATTCTTTCCTTTCACTGTTCCCACTAGGCTCACAAAACCCTCACTGCCATTGAATGTGGGCTTTCACTTCTAACACTCACAGATGATGTCAAGTTTCCCAAGGCATATGGGTTAGGGTTTCTCTGATTCCGGAATCCGGAGAGTCAGGACCTTATCCAGTGGTTCTTTTGAATATTAATTCCCTGGACCAATGACCTGTGCACGATTACAATAGATTATTGATTATGTTCTCCTGACCTACTGCTCCCTCATGCTACTCTGTCCTTCCAAATCCACCTCTCTGGAAGTTATCACTCTTTCTTATGAATTACTGTATATTTGTGCCTCTCCCTCCTGCTCAAAATGCCGCCATCACTTGCATTCATTGATTAGTGTGTCTACATATTCCCCACACCCCCAGTGAGGCTTGTGATGAAATACGCAGAGGAAGAGTGGCTTTCCTGGCGGCCAGCCCCAAGATGCTCACGATTTGGAAGAACAAGCATGTTCCGTGCAGGTGAACGGCTGTGTCAAGGGGTTGCGGACGGCAGCTGCGGGTCACTCACCCCGGCCAGCAAAAGGCAGCGTCAAAGGAAGGATCTGAAATGTGAAAAAGAATCAATAATCATTCTGCAAAATGAGGCCTTTTCAGACAAGGCAAATGTCAGTGGCTCTTGGCAACACTACTTGGGGTTTATTCTCTCAAAAAGGGCACCTCCGCAGGGTTGGAATAAAAAGCCCTGTATGCTATTCTTTGAAATGGCAAAATGAAAGGAAAGCAAGCACAAGAATTCAGATCCAGATGTAAATTGTGAGTGCGTAATTCTTGGGTGCATTTTGATCCATCTCTTTTAAGGGTGGTGCTCTAAAGTGAGCTGGGGTTAGGGTTGGGGTACCTGAGGTGGGGTCGTGGGAAGGAAGGGGCCTCCGCAGAACCCGGATTTTTCGCTCACTCTGAGGCTCACATCTCAGGTTCCAATTAACATCAAAAGTGGTGGCTTATTTCTTATTTGCTCAGTTGTTTCAATCTATTATTGCACATCTCCGTTTTATTAAGCCAGAAACTGAATTCCTTTCTTTGGCTTGGCCCTTTCCCTGATCCACCTCCAAGAAGGTTGATCTCTCTCTCTGATGATTCCACTTCTCCGGTGACCCCACATCCAGCCACCACTGCCGGGATCGCTCTGGTGACCCAGCCTCCAGTTCCCGGGCTCTGGGTTCTCCTTGCTTCCACGCACCCATCATATTTACCCAGGAATAACGGGTCTAGCACTTACATCTGATCACACCACGCTTCCCATTTAAACATTTGTGATAATTTGGGGAAATGATCTCCAAACATCTTGCATGGCATTCTGCATGCTTCCTGGTGCATCTCGTCTATTCTTTGGCCTTATCTCCTGTATGAACCCTGAATCCCTATGATGTAACCTATAGCTACCCCCAAAATATACCAGGCTGAATTCACACTGTGCCTCCTCCCACCTGGGAGCAAGTTGCACTCATTCTTCAAATCCCAGTGGACTGAGTGGAATACTACATAGTGATGGCGATACGTGCTGATCACGTGTATGTGAATGGATCTCATAGTCAAAAGGATGAACTAAAGAAGCCAGTGACAAAGGGTAGCACACCATAGGAATCCATGTATATGAAATGCAGAAACAGGCAGAATTAATCCATATGGCTAAAATAGTAGTTACATCTTAGGGGTGCAAAGGGTTGACTGGGAAAGGGCACAAAGGAGATTTCTTAAAATAAAAATGTTCCATCCAATACCTTCATCTGGGTGGCAGTTCCATGATTGATTGCTCACGTGTATAAATTTAGGAGGCTGCATAATGAAGAGTTGTGAGCATTGTGGTGTGTACATTATACCTCCTTAGACAAGAAAACAGATACCCAGAGATAGAGTAACTCTTTTGGAAACCATTTCCAGTGTTCAGCTGGTCACTGCACTCCAGTCTCTACCCAGAAAATAATTGCTCTCTTTCCTTCAAACCCTCATTGCCTATTTGGGCTGTGATTACCACAAATGGTCCTCTTTGTGTGTTTCTTGCTCTTAGCCTGTGGCATCTTTGTACAAAGAGACCCAGCAGCCTTTGTCTTTCCATCTTCAGCACTCATCATCGTTCTTGCTCAAATGCTGCTGAACGAATGCAATAAGAAATGACGAGTAGAACTGACTGGCCCTTGAGAGCGCGGTGCCATTCCTTCTAGAACCATCTCCTAGCACGTTTGTGTAAATCTCAACAGGGAGAATCTTAAACTGCAGCCCTCTGTGGCCCAGGTGTCTGTGAACAAACTGCACTGTCTTCCAATTAAGAGGCAGCGTGAAGGTGAAGACATCTGCACGACATGACAAGGGGTGGACCACGCAGGCCAGTGCGGCTTCTCAGCTGAGTGAACGTTAGGCTGGTTAGCTGTTTAAAGAAAGCACAATTAATTTGTAGCTGCCAGTCAGTTGAGTGAGATTTGCTTCACTTCTGAGATTTATTGACAGGCACTAATATCCAGCAGTTAAATTGTCTTTTCTGGAAGCCCATAGCAGAAGCTGAGAAGCAGAAATAGGACATTCATCTCTGGTTCCCAAGCAAAACAGAAAGAGGCTATTGTGGTCATATAGTTTTATACAATTTTCAAATTTTAATAGACCTTTTTCCTATTGGAAGTTGCCCAAATGAGCTTGCTGCTTTTCTTTATTACTGCAAGGTTAATATAATCTGAGTATTTTGGCAAGGTTTACAGGCACCAAGAGCAGAAAAAATAAAAAGAGTGGTGATTGCCTGTAATAAAGAGGGTGTTGAAGACTCAGATTCAACAACCATTTTACTGAGGGACTTCTGGTGATGGATGCTTTGGCATATTGTAATTCATTTTCTCCTCAAACAATACTGTGAAGAAGGGATTTTTCAGACTTTTTTTTTATAGAACAGGAAATTGAGACCAGAGAAGTAAAATAATTGTCAAATATTACATAGTAAGTGCTAAAGTCAATTAATATATCTTATGCTAAATATTATATTATTTTTATGGAATGAATCAGTTTCCTAACAATTCATGTTCAAGTCCTAACCTTGGTCTTATGGTTATGAGCTCATTTGTAAATGGAAACTTTGAAGATGTTATTGGTTAAGATGAGGTCAAACTGAATTAGGATGAGCCTTAATCCAATAAGACTGGAGTCCATCTAAGCAGAGGAAATTATACAGAGGAGTAAGAGAGACAGAAGAAGATAAAAATCAAGTGTTGGAGGTAGAGACTGTGTCTTGGATCTCCAGCAACTCACCCCAGAATGCTACAGACTTCAGAAAAAGAATGGCCTACTGAAAAGTTGATATTGGACTTCTAGACTCCAAAACTGTGAGACAGTAAATTCCTGTTATTTAAGCCAACTTGCCTATGATATTTGTTGTAACAGCTCTGGCAACCTGAGACACCCATAACCTCTCTTTAAGTGTCTGATGAGTTAATAACTTGTAAGAGATGCAGCTACTAAGTCCTTCCTAGTTTTCTCAAATTTCATCACACATGTTTCTCTTTACTTCAAATAAGCCAGCTTCCCAGACCCAGATACTTCCTTCCACACCATTTAATTCAAGGAAATATTTACTGAGAGCTACTAAGAAATACTTTTTTTTTTTGCACACAGTATATAGTCATGAGTGGGAGAAGAGCACACTTGCTCTCAAAGAGCCCGCAGTCTAGGAATAAAGGAATTTGTGACTTTTCAAAGGTGTAAAGAAAAGCCTGTTTGGTCTTGGTGTGATGACATCTGCTCTTACTAACCTCAGTAGAAGAGGAAGTTGCAGCCTTGTGCAAAGTCGCCTCTTGCATGTGCTCAATAATCCTTGATGCTCTTGTGAGTCATGAGTCCTTGAGGCCTGGCTATGGGCTATGTGATCTCAGACACAGCCACCTTTGTCCCCTGCACTTCCTGCTCTGAGTTAAGCTGGCACTTCAAATGCTGAAGGAATTGATGAGGCAGTAAGTGCTTGAATGTCAAGGTCTCAGTGGGCAGGATGCGGGATTTGATTTCCTCTTGAGAAATTGATTCTACCCACTGCATACACGAAGAACTTAATGGGGAGAAGTTAGCTGTAGGTTAAAGATATTCCAATCCACAAAAATTGATTGAGGGTCCACTGGGTGTTAGGTCTGGGAGCCCCAGTCCTCAAGGAGTTTGAATCATGTGAGGAAAGCAGACATAAATAATGATCATTCAGTGTGAGAACTGCCAAAATAAATATAGGGATGGAGTGTTATGGGAACACAGAGAAGGTCACAACTAAATCTGCCTAGAGAAACTGAGAAAAGGCAGGCAAAGAAAAATGGAAGAGTATCTCAATTCCATTGATACAGAAAGGCACAAAGTTATTAAAGAACTTATCATGTATCCAGAAAGACAAGAACTTTGACTTTGACATGACATGGTTGGGCCACAGGTTTGTGTTGGTGGTTGTGGTGAATTGTTTTTCTACTTACTAGTTTTTGTTTGATTATTTTGTTTGTTTACCTGATTGTTTTCCCTTGTTTTTTTTTTTTTTTTTAATAAGCAAAAAAAAAAAGTGAACACACTCATTTAAGAAGTGGACCAGGTCCATAATGTGGAGACATGCTTAGAATCCAAGGATTTGTGTCTTTATCTTTTGAGTAAAATGGAGCTCTTGAAAGATTTTAATCAGAGAATTATAAAACCTATGATTTATGGAAAAGGTAGCACTGCATTGTAGATGATGCCTAAATTGCCAATTTAAGAATTTCCAGTTCGAATTTCCAATTGGACAGATTTTTATGCTATTAACTGAGACATGTAGAGAAAGAAAAGTAGGAGCTGGTCATGTAGCATTTGAAGTAGCAGCATTATAGTCAGGTATTAATATGTATGAGGCATTGGAAAGATGTGTATGTGTATGTGTGTGTGTGTGTGTGTGTGTGTGCAGCTTAGGTTAGAAGCTATATTTTTTAGAATTGTTATTATATAGTTGACAGCTAAAATCATACATCTATAGGTTTAGAGAATAAAAAAGAGCTGAGAGAGATACTCTGGGGAACATCATTTCATATAGTGAAAGAGAGCTGGGAGAGGGTAAAGAAAGAGAACTTAGGAAAAAATTACTAAGAATAAATAGTGAATAAACAGAAAGAGTCTCTTAGAAGGAGAAGGGAATAAAGTTGGGAGAAGTTGGCTTAGAGGAATAACAGTAAAATGTGAATAAAACAAACATACAGGGTCTTTTCAGTGAGCTGGATTAAACAGATGTGGGTATGAAAAAGTGTCACCTGGAAGGGGGGAGGAGAACGACAGAGGTAAACAGGGAAAGCCATCGGTGGGAATGCGAGAACATTGAACGCGGAGAAAGCCGCTATCACCTAGATATCAAAGATCATTGCAAAGGGTGGAGGAAGAAAGAATGTGCAATAGACTGAGTTGCAGAGGTGGTGTGAAAAAGTAGACGGACTGTCAACAAGATGGTGCAAAAAGTAAAGGGTGGGACATTGTGAAGTTCTCAGGAGAGTTTCTAGAGCGAAGAGGTAGAGGTCATTGTCTCCCTGCCCGTTTTATTTCCTTCCAGATGGAAGCTCATCATTAACATTGCATTCCTGGCTTCTCTCTGTCCCTTCACTCACTCTTCCTCCATGGTATATAGAGTCACATGACTTATTAGGAAACATGGAAAGAATAAACTGAGCACGTCTGACTCGGAGACTCCCTCTTCCTCTTCAGAGCGAGCTCTGCCAATACAAGATGCATGCTGTGCACTGCTTCTCTGCCACATGGTCAACCTTTTGGGGCAGTTCCTGACCTGTCTGTCTGGCCTGCAGAGACCCAGCGCTGATGACGACTGGGCAAGTCCATCTATGTAATCCTGGAGCTCAGAATGAAGAGCTCAGCCTGCAAATATATTCCCCCCTCTCCAGTGTCATTATTATAGGTTAAGAGGAGTTATGTCGAGATCTCTTCTGCTTATTTTTTGCCTTTTCAATAGAGTCAGATAACTGGGCCTGAAGGAGAAGTGCTCTTATCAGACACTTGATTTCTAACCAGGATTAAAATAAATGTAGTGTGTGTGTGTGTGTGTATTATGTCATCCACGTCTGGACTGAGCTACCCAAGGCCAGGGAAAGTCCCTCTTACTATGTTTTCCATGGTACTTGCATCACCCATGGAGTCGGGCCTTTTGAAGGCATCCAGATAAATCAGGCTCAAATAATGATGAATGAAACGTTTCCTAACTTCTGCAACCCTAATTTGTTCCCTGTTTCTGAAACTGGTTATGTAGCAGGATATGGTAGACAGAACATGGTATTAACATATTCAATAAAAAAAGCACTAATACCCAATATATAAGAAGTGCTCCTAAAAATCATTAAGAAAAAAAATACAATAATCAAAAAAGAAAATGAGTAAAGAATATGGATGAAGCATTTCAGAAAAAAAGGAAAAAACGGCCAATTAATAGACAAAATGATGCCCAACCCCATTCGGATTGAAGAATGCAAGTTAAACCTCCATAATTCCTTTGGCTCACAAAGATTAAAAAGACTGATGATAAGGCATCAACATGGGAAACGAAGGGCCAGAGAGGAGTTCAAGAATGAAGAGAGAGCGGTAGAGTCTTTGCACAGTGGAGATTTTGCTGAAAAGAGATTGTGTGTGTGTGAACCTGGTGTTAAGGAGGGGCCAGAGGCCCTGGCTAATTATTTACTTGCTGCCTGGAAGGCTGAAGTGGCTCTGATCATGAAGCACACATAATGTCTGTATGCACCTAATTCCAAAATCGTTTTCAAATTGCACTGCAGGAAGGCTCTGAGCAGTTATCAAAAAGTAGAAAACAAAAGTGCAATGCTAAGCAATTCTCAGTTGAACTTGCCGTGAATGTATATAATTTTCCAAGGCTGGAGAAATCCCACTGATTGCTTATTCCTTTTGGCCCACCAGCCTCGAGTCTGAATCAAACACAGCTCACATCTTGGCCCCCTCCCTTCCTCAAGCATGCTTTTCTTCTGGAATTTTCCAGTCCATCACAGGCATCACCATTTTCTCGACTACTCATGTTCACAACCTGAGTCCCCTTGGACTCTCCAGCCCTAAAATTACCTCTCAAGGTAATTATCTGTGAGTCTTGCTAACTCCTGTCTGCTTCTCACATCTGTTCCTTCCCTTGCATTCCCACTGCCATCAGCTTAATTTATGTAGGACTATTTAACCAATCTCCTTAGAGCTCCCTTCACATTTCATCTCTACATCCAATCACTGTGCAGAACTTTTCCTGATTCATTTCTAAAGCACACTTCTCTGTGCTTTCATTTTCTAGGTAAGGAAACTGAGGTGCGGAGAAGTAAAGGATCTTGATCACACAGCTTGTAAATCTCATAGTTGGGACACAGAACTTCACCTATCTGGCTCCAAAGTCCCTTTGTCTTCATGATCTCACTTGGTCTCCCTCAGCCATCAGGGAGACCTCCTTCCATGCCTTTTGAAGGTGGTTGGCTCCCTGTGTTTCTCGGCAGCCTGTGTCCTAAACTGGGCCGTTTCCACGCTGCTGACCACCAAGTCCCTACTGATATCCCAGCTGGAAGCTGCAGTGAGGCAAACATCAGTTCAGGATGCCATTTCCTGGGCAATGGAGTAGGGGAGGGATGAGTGCCAGTGCCTGCAACTTCGGTGTTTCAATAGTCACTTAACTTTATAGAGAGTAATTATATTCCACTCATTCTACACCAGCTGGTATTTACTTCATCCTCCATCAGGCATCAACAGAGCATGGGGCTGCAAGACAGAAATATTACTCTGGCGAGCATAAATATTTCATTTTTCACACCACAAATGCGTTGATGATTTATTAATTAGCCTAAAGGCTGCTGCCTGACTCCGCAGAGCTGAAAACGAAGCTTTTCTGCTCTGTGGGTGGGGCCTGTGGAGGGCAAGGCGACTGTGGGTGACGCTCAGGCCAGGAACATCATCCACGTTTGGTGAAGAGCCTCTGAAATGCCCAGTTCAAACTTCTGTAGCCCAGTCTTGGCTTTTGACTGACCTCATAAGCCCTCAAAGGAACTTCCCACTCTCACAAAGCAGCTTGACTCTGTCTTTCCAAAAAAACATAACTGGGACCAGAGCCAACTGGTCTACCTACCAGTTAGCTACTGAGACAAGGCAGTCAGCCTGCGAAGGGGTCAGTGCTGCTTTCAACCCAGCTGTGAAACTACATGACTCAGCAAGGGATTGGAATATCAGGAGATCCAGTGGAGCCTCCCTTTGGACCTCAGCTCAATTAGAGACAATCTATCAGGTCAGTGGCAGGGCTCAGGGCCCTCTCTTTTGTAACTATGCAGACACTTCTGGGAAAGAAATAATTATCCTAGGAAAGGAAGAAAAACATGGGCATGACTATGACACAGCACTCACTATGACACATAGGTCCACTCCATCCGGGACCTATACACCCACCCAGAACAACTCCCTGAGCTCTCTGAGGACGCCTTCATCTGGGTTCTGAACAACGTGTAAATTCTTGAAAGGAAGAGTGAAAATGGAGGCTAAAATATCAGCTGTGTTGTTGATGAAACTAAATTAGAGGACATAATTTGATGTCAAGGACAAGTGGTCCACTGACTCCCCACATATGCCTAGAGCAATGGTTTTCAAGATGGGGAGGATGAGATTTTGCACCTGGAGGACATTTGTCAATGTCTCAAGATGTTTTTGTTTATCACAACCCTGGGGATGCTAAGGGCATGTAGCCGACGGTGGTCAGAGATATTGTTTAACATCCTATAATGCTTAGGACAATGTCCCGTCCCTTCCCCCCATTCCCCTCAACAAAGAATCATCTGACCTCAAAGTCAATAGTGCCAAGGTTGAAAAGCTCTGGTACACTGGTGGGAAGTACATCTGAGGTTAATTTGAGTCTGTAAAGTAGACACACTTACCCAGGTCAATGCCTCCCACTGGTCCCAGGGGAGAAAGAGCACTGTATTAATTAGGGCTCTCTAGGGAAACAGAACCAACAGGAAATATCTATAAATATGAGATTTTATAAAAGTGTCTCATGCAACTGTGGGGATGCACGGGTCCAAATTCTGTAGGGCAGGCAGCAAGCTGGCAACTCCAATGAAGGTCTTTGATGAACACCCCAGAAAAATCTGGATGACTGAAGAAGAAAAGTTCTCTCGCTTCTCCCTTAAAAGTCTTCAACTGATTGGATTAAATCCAGCTGATTGAATTCTCTCATTGCAGAAATTCAACAGAGCATGGGGCTGCAAGACAGAAATATTACTCTTCCTTTCTCATTGCAGAAGATATGCCCTTCATTCATGTAATCAGCCACAGATGCCAATCAATTGACTGATGATTTAATAAACCAGGTTTCTGGTTTATTAACCAGCCACAAATGTCTTTACAGTAATGTTTAGACCAGTGCTTGCTTGACCAGTCACCTGGGCACCATCACCTGGCCAAGTTGACACATGAACTCACCATCACAAGCACCCACACCCCATGCTCAGAATCTTTGATAAATTAACTGGATCTAGCAGAGAAATGTGGACCAATGGTGGTTGTCCTCTGCCAGGTAACTCATTCCATGTTCATAAGGAGGAGTAATGGGTGGGGCAGGAAGCCAAGAGGTGCTTGGAGAAAATTCCCTCAAAGATACCAGGAGTGGGAAAAAGAACTTCCCTTTTAACAGTACCCATTCTCAGATTTCAGCCAGTCAAAGAGACGAACCTCAAATACTAGCAAGTGATCAATGTAGCAATCAGGAACACATCTTACCATATTCCTTAGCTTGACCCCAACATTTTTTCCCTTAGTTGGTCAGTCTCAGACCCTGAACTTCTTGAAATGACTTAGATTATCTTCCCTCATGCCATATATATCTAGAACCATATCATCCATAGAGGGACAATTTACTTATTCTTTTAAAAAAATCCATTCATTCAAAAAATATGTATTGGAGAAACATCATAGTGTGTTTTGAGAAGGTTTAGAATAGTGATTGAGAGAAAGCTCTGGATTGAGACTGCTTGGAATCAAATCCCACTTCACCCACCACTTAGCTTTATGACTTAGAACAATTTTCTTAGCCTCTCCCTGGGCCTCATCTCTTCACATGTAAATGGATTTTCATTGTGAGGATTAAAAGGGTAAGTTGTTACATTATTGGACACATAGGGACTGTCCAATCACATACTAGTTAGTCATTGATATTATCCAACATAAAATGTGTGTTCAATTCCTTCAGCAGCCTTCTCGATATTTGCAAGAGATAGCATTTACTGCGTACTTGCTGTGTTCCAGGACTCTCCCAGCACTTTATCTGTTAACTAATGTAATCAGACATGCAATCTCATGCCGCCCCTGTGACTTACATACCATTGGTATACCTGCTGTACAGAAGAGGAACCTCAAGCAGAGGCTGAGAGTATAAAAATTGCCCAGGGTCACATAGCTAGGAAGTAGCACATAGGAAATTGGGTTCTGACTCTCTGGCTCCAGAGTTCACCTTTGCTAACCCGCACCCTGCACCACGGTAAGGGACCGGCATAGAAGATGGGAGACAAGCCCTCGCCTCTGGCTGCGTGAGCCTGAAAGGTAAATAAAGAAAGAATGTAAAGGGTGAGTGCGGTATGGGGATGCCTGACGGAGGCACACACAGGTCACCAAACAGGGACAAAGGGGGCCTCAGGTGAGAGGGGAGGCTTCCCAAAAGATACAATGGTTGGTAGGTAAGTGAAGTCATTTGGGAAGGGCTATAGAGGGGGACCACGTTCACAAAAGCAGGAGACTGTGAAGGTTGCAGGGGAAGTTTGGTCTAGTTAGCTGGAGTGTGGACCTGGATGACCAGCAGAAAGGCAGAGGCCCGGCCGGGTCACAGAAGGCCTTAGACACTGTGCAAGCGTCTGCCTTGTTCCGGAAGCTGTTTGCAGAAGGCCGCAAGCACATCTGTGCCTCAGAGATGCTCTTCCTGTCCCTGCCGTGGCACACAGGTGATGGGGTGAGATTGGAAAAGTAGGGTCCAGTGAAAGATCCTTTGATAAAGCCTGAACCAAGACAGAAGCAATGGTTATGGAAAAGAGTGGGCAGATAACAAAGAGGTTTAGGAGGTAGACATCCCTTCAAGTTTGAGTAGAGATATGTCAACAATCAAAATCTCTGTATAGGTAAAGGGAGAGTTTCCTAACCCTAATGTCCCAGATAGCAGAGCCCCAGTGCAATGGCCCAGCCACCAGTGGGGCCACCATGGGCAAAACAAAGAGAGATGTTCCCAAGGGCAGCGGCCATTCTCAGTGTCCATCAGGAACGTCCTCATCCCATCTCCTGGCCCTGCCTCCACAGCTCTCCAGGCTGGAACCACAGGCCCCAGGGTAATAACCCAGAGGCTTTGGGTTGGCATATGTAGCTGGGGAGGCATTGGTGGAGGGCTGAGTTGAATTAAGTGAGCAATTCCTAATTCTCATTTTAGTGAATCAAGACAATCATATAATTAAAAGTAGGCATCATTCAAACGGATTAACACCTGCAACTTCCCATGGAGTAATTGAATCCACTTGATTTAAGAGATCTGGAAACGGCTTATAAAACTATTATCAACATATGGACAGTTTTCATTATTATGAATAAGAATCTGTTAGGCAAGCGGTGCTCAAAAACGCTTTGTGCTTCAAATATTGAAATAGACGGTATTCTCTGAGATGGCTGCCAGAGGATAGCATCAAGGTTGCGTGTGCAAGACTTTGAGACCACAGCTCTCTCCTCACTGCAGGTCACAGGTATTTTTATTGAGACCCTGTGATGATCAGATCTAGTGAAATCTCATCCTGAGGAAAAACTCAAAGAATATGCATGGACTCTGGGAGTAGCTGAGAACTCAGGCTCCAGGTCAATTTGCCAAAGCCAAATCTATGACATTCTAATAATAATTTGTTAAATAGCCCCTTGAAATACCTGTGCATCAAGTTTTTGACATTTTGTACATGGTTGGTTGATTTTTATTGATTTTATTTTTTTAACCTATCTGGCCTATTTTTAAGCATTTCAAACAAAAAGCAGATTTCAATGTAATAATTAAAAAGGGTAGACCAAGGGAGTAAGGTAAATGAGGAAGTGACAATATCCTCCTTATAATGAATAGAAGGACAGCCACTACAGAGGCATCATCTTTGTCTTGCTTTCTGCAGAGACTCAAGGACAGGGATCAGCAGTGGGCAAAGGGAAGAGAAGTGGGCTCAGGCACTGTGGTTCCTTCCTTTGCAAAGATGGCAAACAGGCATTTTCTCTGAATCTCATACAATCAAAAAGATAAACTGCTGATGTACGGAACAGCTAAATATTTTAAAAATAAAACCCTGGACTGCTAACAAATAAAACTGCATATTTATCCCACTTCTTTAGGGTGAAGCTTTGAAGCTAAGATTCAACAGAAGAAATCACAACAGGGAAAAAAGAGACAATTTTGACTACCTAAAATTAAATGTCATAATTTTTAATCAAAGGGTCCATAATAATTTGGAAAATATTAATTTATTAATCTCTTTATCAGATACAAACTCAAAAGGAATTAAAGTTGAAAATGCTGTGATCAGAACAGATTAGTGAAAAAAGAACAGGGTCAGAAACTGAACAAAAGAAAGTGCAACTGCTGACAAAAATGTGAGAAAGTGTTGAGTCTCAATGAAAATCAAAGAAATGATGTTAAAATAATTAGAAATGCTTTCATAGCTCAAAATAAAATTTATTTTCATAGCACTCTGTGTTAGAAAGGATTTAGGGAAATAAAAATTCTCAAATATTACAGATGGGATTATAAATTGCCAAAATCCTTTTGGAAAATAATGTAAGAGTAAACATTAGCTATTTTAATATTTTTTATTTCCTTTGGCCAAGCAATTCTAATTTCTATCACACCAAAAATTTTAAAATTAAAAAAATCAGGAAAATATTAGAGGCCCAACAGTACAGGAATGATTAAGTAAAGGCTAACATACACATAAAATGGAATATTACTCAGTCATTCAAAGGAGTTTGACATGCAACAAAATATAGACAATCAGGTGCCCATTATTTGCCAGCTTTCTACTAAAAGTTGGTATTTATAGGGTGTCTAGTAAATCAGTGATGAGTACCAGATAATATTAAGTGAAATGTATACATATCTAGTAATGCATTAATTATATAACTACATTCTTGGCAAATGAGTCATGAGGCAACTATCTACATTTTTTTAAAGCCAAGGTGGTGTTGGAAACTACATAACCTGATAAGCCCACTCACTGAAAAATATTAAAAGTGTATGGCAGAATCTAGCAAAAACTATTTTTAAAATGCATCAATGATGGTGATTGGAAAAAAAAACCCCAAGCTACAGTTCTAAGGAATGATATTCCTTGGTTAAAAATTAAAACAACAACAAAAAAATATGGTGACATAAAGCTATTGTAGGTGAAGGGCAGTGAAAAAAAAAACATGCAGTCAAATCAGATCTGCAAAAATATCTAATTTGGAAGTATCATTTAAGAATATAAGCTTGAAGGGAAAAAAATATGAAACCAGGAGTAAAGAACCAGAAAATATAAAAAATAACACAAAGGATTTTTCAAATTATCAAATCAAAATTCTAGAAATGAAACAGAATTATTAAAAGTAGAGAATGCAATATATGATGTTTAGTTTCTTAGGCTGCTTAAAGCAGACACCATGAAAAGGTTGGTTTAAACAATGTGAATTTATTCGCTTACAGTTTGAGGCCAAGAAAATGTCCAAATCAAGACATCATCAAGGTGATTTTTTTTTTTCCAAAGACCAATTGCCAGTGAGTCTTGGCTCCTCTACCACATGGCAAAGCAAAATGGGAGCATCTGCTGGTCTCTCCCTTCTCTTCTGGGTTTCCTTGATTTCAGCTTCTTGTTTCTGGGGCTCTCTCTCTCTCTCTCTCTCTCTCTCTCTCTCTCTCTCTCTCTCTCTCCATTCCATTTATAAAGAACTCCAGTAATAGAATTAAGGATTAAGTCCCATCCTGATTGAGGTGGGTCACATCTGAACTGAAGTAGCCTCATCATTATACGTAGTCCTACTTATAGTGAGATGAGTTCACACCCACAGGAATGGATTAGATTTAAGAACATGTTTTTCTGGGGGTACCTACAGCTTCAAGCTACCAAATATGGGTTTAACAGCTAACTCAGCAAAGCTGAAGAAAGAATTAAATAAAATCAAGAGAAATTATGAAGAATAAAGAAAATTAAAAGACACAGAAAATTGTAGAGAAAGTTTAATAAAACATAAAAGATAAAAAGGTCTATCATGAGATCCATTAGCAACTCAGAGGAAGAAAGGTTCTATTTGAAAGGACAGCTACAGTAATCAAGACACTGTGAAACTGGAGTAAAAATAGCAAAATAGACCAATGATACAGAATAGAGAGTCCAGAAACAGACCCACACAAATATGAACAACTGATTTTTGAAAAGATGCAAAGGCAATTCAGTGGAAAAAGGATTGCTAAAAAAAAAATGGGGGTGGAACAATTAAATAATCATGTACATAACAGAAAAAAATTCAATCCATCCTTCCTCACTCCATATAGAGAAACAAACTCAAAATGAAACTTAGACCTAAATTTAAAACGCAAAACCGTACAACTTCTAGAAAGAAAACAGGAACAAATCTTGGTGGCCCTGAGTTAGACACAAATATCAGATATAACACTATAAACATAATCTATAAATCTTTAAAAATTGATAAATTAGATTTTACCAAAACTAAGAACTTCTGCTCTTTAAAACAGTTTGTTAAGAGAATCAAATGATATGAAATAATATGCACAGACTGGGAGAACATTTTTGCAAATTGCCTATCTAATAAATGACATATTCAAAACATATAACTCTCAACAATCAATATTAAGAAAACAAGCAGCCCAATAACAAAAAGAACAAATTATGTGAACAGAGGTTTCAGCAAATATATATATGTGTGTGTGTGTGTGTGTGTGTGTGTATATACGAATGGAAAATAAGCAAATGAAAAGATACTGAATATCACCGATCATTAGGAAATTGCAATTAAACCTGCAATGAGATACCAGTACATATCTACTAGAATGGTTAAAATTAAACAAGACTGAGCATACCAAGTGTTGGCAAGGATGTGGAGCAAGTGTTATTCCTATGTGCTCTTGGTGGGAATGTAAAATGGCCCAAACACATTGGAAAACAGTTTTGTGGTTTCCTACAAAATTTAAACATGTACCAATTTATGATCCAATCATTCCATCTCTAGGTATTTACCCAAGAGATACAAAGCTACAAAAATATACAATAACTTATATGTGAATGTTCAACACAACTTTATTTGAAATAACTCAAAACTGGAAACAACCCAAATGTTCATCAACAGATCATCAGATAAACAAACTGTGATATATCCATACAAAGGCATATGACTGAGCAATAAAAAGGGGTAGATTACTGTTAAGCACAAGAACAATTACTAAATAATTATGCTGAGTGAAAGAAGCCATACTCAAAACCAAGAGTGTATACTGTATGACTCTGTGGATATAAAATTCTAGAAAATGCACCCTAACCTATAATGACAGCTCCTTGATTAGTTGTTGCCTGGGGACAGGGATGCAGGCCTGAGAGGGACAGAAGAGAGGGATTTCCAAGGGGCAAGAAAAAACTTTGGGGGGCAATGGATATATTCATTATCTTAGTAGTGGTGATAGTTTCACAAGTGAATATATATATATGCCAAACTTAAATTTATACTTTAAATATGGGCACTTTGGTGTATAGTAATTACACCTCAATAAAGCTGCAAAAAGCACAAAAAAAGAGAAATAAAAACAGAAGTATATCAAAAAAATAAAAGTAAATAATAAAAGGAATTAATAGAAATTAGTAAACTAGGAAAAAAACATGCAATAAAAATTTTTTTAAATTAAAAAATAGCTCTTTAAAAAGATTCATACAGTTAATAAATCTTTGGTAAGACTGATCAAGGAAAAAAAGACATGAATACTTACTATTAAGATTGGAAGAGAGGACATAATGACAAATATTATAGACTTTATGAAAATACAGTAAAAAGATTTTATAAATGATCTTAGACAAATTAGATTGGAAAAATTAGGGGAAATGAGCATATTCTCACCAAAATATAATTTATTAACAGGAACTCAAAAGGAAATTGAAAACCTGAATATTCCCATACTCAGTGGTATACAGCAGCCTGCTTCACTGGTGTATAAAATCATGCACGTTTTTTCCCAACCCCACCTTCAGTTGTGTCAGAGTTGATGGGCTAAAATCAACCATGGTAGAAGCATTTATGCCACAGAAATTGACAATGCTACAATTCAGGCCTTTCTTTGTTTTATTTGTTTGTTTTCAGAGAGTCAATTGTTAAATAATTACCAGTACTCCACTGCCCAGGGCTATTAAATAAATTGCCTCAGTAGTTAAAAATCCTTCCATAGAGAGAGCACCACATTCATAAAATTTAACAGAAGAGTTTTCCAGATATTCATGAAACAAATAATTCCAGAACTGTGAAATTCCATCAGAGTATAATAGAGGAAATACTCCTTGGCTAATTGTATGAAATTAGCAAAACCTTACTATCAAAATCTGATAACAAGCTTGAAAAAGGAAAAATATACATCAATTTAAGTCTGAACATAATATAAAACTCCTTAAAAATGTTTTAGTAAACTTATTCCAGCAATAAGAGCAAATATAATTAAATTGGATTGAACCTAGAAAAATATCAATAGTTGAAAAAGTTATGGAGCAACCAATGTATTTATATACTTGTGGAATATTGTTTAGAAAAGAATCTTACATCAACTGATAAAGTTGGAGAAAAGCACACCCTCTAACTTGTCAATTGGAAATAAGATTACCTCTGACTCAGCAATTCTTGTCATCCTGTATACATATAGAGAGATAGATATTAATATTTGTAGAATTGTTAGGTCATTCAGGAATCCACAAAACGCCGTGAGTCATGGTTTAAGTAGAGAGTTTTAGGTGTATTAGAGGAAGAAAGCAGGTGGGAGCCATCAGAAAAGAAAAAGGAAGAAAATGGCTCCAGCCTTCTATCTGAGAGCAGCATTTTTTAAAGAAAAAACCCATGTTGAGTGTTGGGGGGGAAGGGTCCTGCTGAGTGTGTTCTGTGCCTCGACTGGGTGAGTGCTTATCAGTTTCTGAGCTGACTGGTTACTAGGGTTCTAACACACTACTCTTCTTTGATGTGCACTGTATTATCTCTGTGGAGGAAGCAGGCCTTTTGGCTTGTTTGTGGTCGTTCATCTTATGGACATATCTGATCTTGCCTTGTCAGCCCCCTGGGGTCTAGGCACCACTGTGACTGGGATTTCTAAAACAGCTTCAACCCTTAGTTTATGGTGCACCTGGTATCTATGAGATAAGCAGCAGGGCCCCTGGATCAGACATTCTTTCTATATGTTAGACTCTTTTTTCTGGGATCTGACAAGAATAAGTCTTTGTCTTAGCAGAAAAAATATATATAGAGGGAGAAAAGAGATAACACAAAATGGAGTTACTATGGCTAAGATATTTAAAATGGAAATTGGCAGCCATTTAGAAAGTTACTCTTACTCACGTCGCAGCCAGATGTCACAAATCACCAAGACATGAAAATCAAAAGCAACAACGTTTCTAAGGGATGCCAAGAAACAACTACAAAATAAAGAAATCAGTAAACTGTCTGTCTTGAAGGACATTTGGAAAGCTCCAAATATCTACCAATTATAATTCTTTAAAAACACCTCAGGTAATCTATTTCTTTAAAAACCCTTTCTTGGAAGCCCCAAGACAGGACAGAATCTGGGTTGCTACATGAACCTGTACTCCTGGAATTGCAATTCTAAGCTTCCAAACAGATACTTTTGTTGCCTGGCAGCTCAGTCTGTAATTTTTTGGTCAACAATATAGATAGTAGAATGAATAACTAGATAACTATGTTGTTTTGGAATGCGTATAGAATGGAAGACTGTTTGCCTGTGTGATGAATGAACTACAGACACATATCAACCTATAAGGAAATGCACACACACATATCTACATATTTTATAATTATGCATTTGCAGCAACACAATATTAAATAAGTAAAACTTACATGTACAATAAAATAAATAATATAAATAATTATTAAATGATAACACAGTTAATCAAAATTGCAAAAATAATCTTAGAACCACCAAAAGGAAATGCATCTTAATATTATGGATCTTTCTTGAATGAAGACCAAGAAAGTTTTCTCTCTCTTTTTCCTTTCTTTCACCCTTTCTAAATTTTATTTAGTGAGAATATACTACTTTGCTGTGAAAGCAGCAACCTACAAATTTCGAAGTGTTAGACTAAATTGTTGTGATGTCTGACTATTTTTTTGATCAGGTATTACTTTATGGTGTTGATTGCTGATTAAAATAAGGAAATAGAGCTAAATGTGTCTCATATTAGAGTCAAAGTAAAATGTTTCACTAAAATGGAAAATTGGCTAGCTGATCTGTCTCATAAGTCTACGTAGTGTGCAGTCTCTTAAAATAGCCCCCAAAGGCAGAAATGTAGGCCAGAACACCAAAAGGGATGCATTTGATGGATTACCTAAGACACAATATAAAATTCATAAATGGAGATTTCTGAGCCTAAAAATACTTGCAATACTCAAAAGTTAACAAAACAAATAGAAATATTCCTAAATGAAGGCAAGCCCTCATTCTAAAAGGTATAACATGGTATATATCCCACAAAGTGCATTTAATTGTGTAAATATGAATTTTTAGTTCAGTGTTATTAAGGGAGTTTTCATTCATCAAATTGTTTGCTCAAATGAGTCGTAGGCAAATTTGCTGGCTCCCAGGAGAACTTCAATGCTGGCAGTAACGGCAGTGGGCCGAGGGGACCCTCCGTCAGCACTCAGACCCTCTGCAGGAACCAAGCACACACCTGGGAGACGAAGGAAGAGGTACAGGCTTGGCTGCCCTGGCAGAGAAGCTCACCAGAGGAAGAAAGATTCTCAGAAAAACGCAATCAATAAATACTACTTAGTGCTAACATGTGCCGAGAGCCATGTAAGATGCAGGGAGTAAGAGAGCCTTAAGACCCAGAGCTCAGATAGAGAGAGAGAGAGAGAGACAGACAGAGAGACAGAAATAAATAATCACTTAGTGTTACACATTCAGAATCTATGCCTGCCCGAAGGGCAAACAGAGCCCAGACAGAGCCAGTGTGTCTCTGCCTTGGAGCACTGGGGAACCCTGCCCAGGAAAGAAATATTTGTTGTGGGCCTTCAACCTGAGTAAGATTTTTGTCAACTCAAGAAAAGGCAAAAAATGAAAAGGGCGAGGGAGGGTGAAAGAGTGTGACTTACTTGTGCAATCACAAGTCTTTTCTCAGAACCATAGGTTTACATAAAGGTGGTAAATGTGACAGCCAAGTGGCAGTTTGGAGACACAGAAGCACACAGGATATGTAGCTATAACTTCTTCCTTTAGTGCTAGAGACCCCAGGAAGTTATTTTTGTTGTCGCTGTTCTTTCATTTGTTCAATTTTTAAAAAATAGGAATGAAATAGGGGCATTGCTTAAAAAAAAAAAAAAGGAATTGGTATAAAGGATAAAAATGTGGGAAGAAAATTATTGTAATAGTCTAAGTCAGAGATGATAAGGGGCTGAATTAAAGCTTTGACACTAAGGAAGGATTAGAAAACAATTTAAGAAATATTTTGGAAGATGAATAGCCAGGTCTTGATTCAAAATTGACTGTGGAAGGTGAGAGAGAGAGAATAATAGATAAAGACTCCGAGAAATCTAATTATGACAGTGCAGTGGAGGGCAGAATCATTAACCCAGATATAGGGTGTAGGAAAAAGAACAGGGTTTAGAAAATAGGTAGTGAGTTTAGTTTTAGACATGCTGATTTGTATGTTCCTCTGATATACCTAGGAATGTGGAAAATGGAAATATAGGTCAGGAACTGAGATAGGAGTTTCAAGTTACTAGAATAGATTTGAGACTCAGGAGTGCAGAGCTGGTAAGTAAAACTGCTAGAAAGTACAAGACACACACACACACACACACACACACACAAATCCAACCAGGATACTTGTATTGGGTAGTTGCTGTGTAGCCAGGGCCTGCTTGAAGCACTTTACATGTATTCATTCATTTAATCGTACAACAACCAGGGAAGTTGAGTACTATCATAGGATGGGGAAATAAATCCACAGAGAGGTTAAAAATGTGTCCAGGAATGGAAGTGGCCATATCAGGATTCATGATCAAGGCGTTTGTTGTCAGAGCCAAGATGCTTAAGCAGTGCTTTGTATAGATGGGAAAGCAACCTGGGGCACGCTGACATTTGGAAGACAAGCAGAGGAGGAGAGACCAGTGGAGGCCCTGGAGGAAAAATCTGGAGAGTGTAATGAAAGAAAAACAAAAGGTGAGAAGGTTTCCAACAGGGAAAAGCCCCCTGTGTCAGGCACAAAAGTGAGGTACCTTGATACTTGTGCAAGGAGCAGTGGCTGAGCGGAGGTTTGAGGGGTGACAGCAAACAGGGTGAGGCTAGCTGGACAGAGGAGGGGTGTAAGAGTGAAGACACAAGGGCAGTCAGAGCCTGGGACTGTTCCAGAAAGGAGAGAAAGAAGGCAATTCCGTGATAGGCAACAGGATGGAGGAGAGATTTATGGCATTTTCAAAAGTAGGGGTTGTTTTGGCTGCGATCTCTGCCTATGCTCAGAAGAAAAAGACCAATTCTGCAAAGAGGAGAATCACGGAGCTTGCAGAATATACTTCAGGCAAATACAATAGGTAAAGGGAAGGAGCTGGGGCTCAGGATGGCAACGTAGGAACAGGGACTTCAAAGACTGAAGGAAGTCCTGAAAGCTCTTTCTAAGACACGTCCGGCCAGAATGGATATGTCAAATGTCAAGCAGGAGGAGACCTGGGCATCAGTACCTAGAATGGACAAAGGAGGCCGGAGAGCTTAAAGCAGTGCTTGCCCAAAATTGCCAATCCAGGCAGAGAGGCAGAGGCAAGGACTGGAGCCCATGTGATGGGGGCTTGCAGTAGTGTCCTCCAAGACAGAGCTCTTTTCTTAAGATGAATTGCATGTCCTTTCAAGCCTCACATCATTCTGAGCTTTGGATTTTTTTGTGTGTGTTTGTTGTACCCTTACTGAATTTACATTCATAAAAGAATGTGTCTGTGCTGGGCCATGAGAAGAATGGAGGTTGCACATATGGTGGGTACAGCAGCCAAGACAGATGGATGTGCAGAGAGACAAATGCACAATTCATATTTCTAAATTTAAGTTGCTGAGAGGTCACAGGTTGGCAGAGACTGGCAGAGCCTTTCCTCTCTTCCAGCAAACTTGAGTTCTGCATGTAATGATGGAGTTTTTTGTTGTTGCTGTTATTCCATTGTCTCCTGGGAAATGACAGACAAAACCTCCACTGGCACCACAGGGGAAAGGAAGACCTTGGCTCTAATAGCTGGAGGGAAAAAGCTTTCTACCCAGCCCTTTGGATGCACCTATTCTGCTCTTAAAAATTCATGCAAGCACAAATCAACCAGGCATAGGGGACCTTAGACAGGGGAATTCCACAACCACCTTTTATTTATGAAGCCTAAGTCATTTCCTCTTGCTGTTGACATTTTTAGTTCTCTAAGACCCATTTATCTCCCTACTGAGCCTTCAATATTTTTTCAAAAAACACCACTTTCATGCTCCCCCACTCCCTTGCCCGATGGCCATGTTTGGAATTGCCTCTCTGGATTAAACTCTACAATCTTCAAAATACATAGACTTAACATTTGCTTTCTCAGCCTTAAAGGATAATCAAAGAAAAAGACATTTTCCCATTCTTACTTCAGGGTCTAAGTGGCCATGCCCTCTTCTTGCCTGGTTTCCTTTGAAGGAGAGGGTAGAAAGGCAGGAAAATCAGTTGCAGTAGCTTGGGGATGGGATTTGTATTACTCCCTATCAGTTAACCAAATGATTCTCTTTTCTGTTCCCCAGCAGAGAACCAACCACAGGGAATCCATTTGTTGCCACTCATCATCTTTGGGCTTGGAAAGAACAACCATTTTGCATAATGCATGGATCCCCCCTAAATTATGAATATGCTGTGACTGCAGACTTTTGCACTGCCTCCTTCTGCACCTTAGTATCAACTTAAAAATCCTCTTCCTGGAGTCAGGAAAATTTAAAGCAAATCAGACGAAGCAAGGTCAAAAATCAAAAGCCAGGAACCAGGTGTATGAAAATACTCTGCCCAATTAGTTTCTCCCACAGCTCATACAGGTCTTTTTCTTTCTGGTTTATTTCCTTCTTCAATGGCTTCCAGACTGTCCTCTGGCTTCCTGAGAGTTCCACGTTGCCTCGATGACTGCACAGGCCTATCTCCAAGACCTCTGCCCAGCCTGAACCCTGAGCCATGCGCTTTCCATTTTGGGGTGCTCAGAAAGGATTCTAGTTTGTCTGCAGTGACTTCCTTTCCTGGAGCCAACTTTTTTAATTGGCTGTTTGATTGGTTAGGTTGGTTGTTTGTTTGAAGTAAAAGATTTCACAGTATCAGATCATTGCTGGGTTTAAATGAAAGGAAAACAAACATTTTTATGGCTCTTTACCTTCAATTGTTCCAAAGATGTTTAGGTCAAAATAACCTAAAGCAGGGATACACTTAGCAGAAGATATAGGACACATGGAAGTAGCTGGAAAAGAAAACTTCAGCTCTGACTTCTTTGAGTTAGGCAGTTTCCCCCAAGGTCCTGATATCCACTTCTGCTCAGTGGGTCTGTCACCCCAACTGATGCCCAGTGAGTCTCTGTTCATGGGGTTTTCATCCCTCACATATTGGTGAATAAATTCTGGCTTGTTGACAAGTTGGGATGTAATTCTGGGGATCCTGGCTCTATATTTTTCTGTTTCAGGTCACAAAGAGATCTAGTCCTCAGAATAAGGCCCAAGAGTGGCAGGCAGTTAGGATAATCCCTGAGACATCAGGTGGTAGAGTAGAATAAGGCTCCATTATTCTTAATCTAAAAATGGAAAATGTGAAAGACCATATCCAGACATCCTGCACCTTGATGCTCAACCCCACTGTCACCTCTAAGAAATTAACTTCACAACAGCAAAGGATCCCAACGTCAAGAGATACTCCTTGCAGGGCATGGCACTTTCAGGCCCATTGGTTCACTGGGTCAATGGAAGAGATCATTCCATTCAAGGTAACTGAAACTTACAGAGTTTGAAATGTCATTTGGAAAGCTGGTCTCCTTTAAACCCCCATGAAAAGGCCTGCTATCATCAGGTCTTGTTACTTATCTGCTGAAGGGGCCTATTAGATTCACAAACTTCCAATGGATTATGCTGAATCTGTAAATTGCTTTGTGCAGAATTGACATCTTAACAATATTTAATCTTCCAGTCCATGAACACAGAATGTCCTTCCATTTATTTAGTTCTGTGATTTCTTTTAGAAATGTTTTGTAGTTTTCCATGTACAAGTCCCTTGTATCAACCTGGTTAAATTTTTTCCTAGATAATTGAATATTTTAGTTGCAATTGTAAATGGACTTTTTCCTGTTTTCCTTTTTGGAATTTTTGTTATTAGTGTATAGAAACACTACTTATTTTTGCATGTTGATCTTGTACCCTGCCAGTATGCTGAATTCATTTATTAGGGCTAGTAATTTTGTTGTGGATTTTCAAATTTTCCGTATACATGTTCAAGTCATCCGCAAATAGGGAAAGTTTTATTTCTTCCTTTCCAATTTCGATGTTGTTCATTTCTTTTTCCTGCTTAATTGTTTGGTAGAATTTCCAGTACAATGTTGAATAGCAGTGGTGACAGGGGGCAGCCTTTTCTTGTGCATGGTCTTAAAGGGAAAGCTTTCAGTCTTTTGCCATTGAACTATGATGTTAGCTGTGGAGTTTTCATTATAAACCCTTTATCATGTTGAGGAAGTTCCATTCCTAGTTCTGTATGTATTATTATCAAAAGGGGTGCTGGATTTTGCTAAATGCCTTTTTTGCATCAATTGTGAAGATCACGTGTTGTTGTTTTTTCCCTTCATTCTATTAATGTGTTGTATTATATTAATTGATTTTCTTATCCATTTCATAGTTGGGATAAATCTCACATCATCATGGTGTATAATTCTTTTAACATGCTGTTGGATTTGGTTTACTTGTATTTTTGGAAGAATTTGCATCTATGGTCATGAGGAAAATTGGTCTGTAACTTTCATTTCTTGTGGTATCTTTATCTGGTTTTGAAATGAGTGTGATGTTGGCCTCATAGAATGCGTAAGGAAGTGTTCCCCCCTCTTCAGTTTTGTAGAATGAGTTTGCACAGGATTGGTGTTATTTCTTCTTGGATATTTGGTAAAATTCACCAGTGAAGCCATCTGTTCTTAGGCTCACTTGTTAATGGACTGCTGAGATCTACTATTTTTTTCTTGAGTCAGGGGAGGTAGTTTGAACATTTCTAAGAACACGTCCATTTAATCTAGGTTACCTAATTTGTTAGCATACAGTTGTTTATAGTATCTTCTTATAATCCTTTATATTTATGTGGAGTGGGTAGTAATTGCAATGGCATAAAGTAAGTTATTTTGGGTACCTCGTCATCTTGCCCAGCTTAGTCCTAAGTTCCTCTTTTGGATGGCCACCTCTGGCATTTCTGCCCTGGGCATAACTGTGGCTAGAAAGGCCTGCACCTCCATGTGGCTCGGATGATAAGAGATGCCCTCAGATTCTCCAAATGGCCCTTGCTACTTCTGCCCCCTCCGTGCCATATGGTTTAAAGCCACCAACCCCCAGCATCCACAGGAAAGCCCTACCCCTCCCATCTGGGTCACAACAAAGGCAAGAGCCTAGAACCAATACTTTCTCCTCTTCCGTCCCCCCTCAACTCCCTTGGCCCTTGCAAGAACCTAGATCAGGTAAGCCCAGGCCCTTCCACCATTCTCATTCTTGCCTCCCCCTGCAGTGTGTTTGGCCTAACAAAGCTGTCCTTTCATGCATCCTCAGCTAGTTGCCTATTGGTGTTCAGTCTCATCACCCCAAGAACTTACACATAACGTCCAGAACAACTGGCTCAGCAAGCAATGTGATTTGATGCTGACCGATGGCAGCCTGGTGGGAATGTCTTTTGGCTGTTCTTGGCTTACTAACATGCTAAGTGGCTAGAACAAAGAGGAAGACTCTACCACTTGCTGGCATTTGTTGTTGCTGCTTTGTGTGGCTATCTTTTGTGTCTGTTGGGTATTTCCTAGGTTACGCACACCAGATTGTGGAACGATTAGAGGCCCTATGGCCTGCAGAGAGGCATGTGCCAACTCCCTGGAGACCATTTAATTTGGCCATTGGACTTAGGAGGGTAAGAGGGGGGGCACAGATCCCTATTGCTCCTCCCAAAAGGAGCACAGTGGAAATTTGGCGTAAATTAATTGGCTGGTGTTCTGCAGATATATAGAGGACCACATAAAATACAGAAGGGCTGTTCCCAGTTCTGTGTGTCTTAGGCCACACAGCGGATGGACTCACAGACCTGCTGCTGGCTGTGTCTGGGAAATCACCTGGAGGACCAAGGATGGCTTTGTATTGAGATGGAGGCCTCTGCTGGTCATCCTGTCTGAGCTGCTTCTGGCAGACCTTGTCCAATGGGTTACACGGCCCCTGGGTTTAGGGAGTATTTCCCCTGCTAGGGAGGGGGAATGCTCTTGGCCAATATAACATGACACATCACCGGCCAAAGGGTCACAAGGGTCTAAGACCCTTATTTGGTTTCTGTCTTCACTGCTGTTGTTTTTCATCCCCAAACCCCGTGGGTTATAGAGGGTCTGATCCTTGGCTGTGGACCCTAAACCCTATGAGGTCAATTGGGACACCCTGGAGAGAGAGGTGGCAGGTGAGACAGAGTAGAGACACACACACACCAAAAACTTTTCCAACAATTACCTACAAGTTCGAACAGACCCTGGATATGGAGAATACTGAAAAACAAACCAGAAATTTTACCAGCCTAGAAATTCAAACTCTCCTTAAGGATTTTTTTCAGCAGGAGCAAGAATCCATAGCTGGCTGGTTGCTAAGGGTATTCAACACATGGTCTGAATATTCCCCACCCCACAGGAGAAGAGACAATTAGCAGCAGATGTCCACAGGCAAACACTTACTGAGACCCAACTGTTACTGAAAAATATTGAGATGATGCAATGGGCATAGTATTTCTTCAGACAACAGAGACCCAGAGTTTGTCTCCAGCCCTGGGGAGGCCCCCTTTGACACCAAGTCAAGGAAGGTTTTCTCACAGACAGCCCTCCCCGCCGACTTACTGGGTAGTCTTACTCAGCATTGTCATCAAGACTCATACTATCCAGAGGCTGTGAACTGACTGGGGCTATTGGCAGGATTTGAGGGGATTCACATCAAAGTCAGGCCAAGGCTGCCACCCTACATGGAGCCAAAAGGCCCCTTCCCTGGAAGGCCCTCTCTCCTCCTTCTACAGATCAAAGGCTCAGTCCCCTAACCTCCTGGAAGATGTGGCTATTGGACCAATTCTTATTAAACAGCTACCCTCAGTGGTGGCACTTTTGTTCTTATTTTTCCCACTGTGCCAGCTTGAATGTATTATGTCTCCCCAAACGCCATTTATCTTTGATGTAATCTTGTGTGGGCAGACCTATCAGTGTTAATTAGATTGTAATTCTTTGAGTGTTTCTATGGAGATGCGCCCCACCCAACTGTGGGTGATGACTCTGATTGGATAATTTCCATGGAGGTGTTGGCCCACGCATTCAGGATGGGTCTGAATTAAATGACTGGAGGACTATATAAGATCAGACAGAAGGAGCAAGCTGCTACAGACAAGAGGGATACTTGAAGAACGCACTGAAACCGAGAGAGGAGCTTCAGCTTACAGAGACGGCCTTTGAAAGCAGATGCCAGCCACGTGTCTTCCCAGCTAACAGAGGTTTTCCGGACACCATCGGCCATCCTCCAGTGAAGGTACTCGATTGTTGATGTGTTACCTTGGACACTTAATGGCCTTAAGACTATAACCATGTAATCAAATAAACCCCCTTTTATAAAAGCCGATCCATTTCTGGTGTTTTGCATTCTGGCAGCATTGGCAAACCAGAACACCCACCATAGGTATTGATGAGCAGGTTGCTTGGAATAAGATCAAATCTTTGACTCCCTTGGTGGGCCATGCCAAAGGAGACCCCTATGAAACTGTCCCTGTCCAAAGAATAATAGAATTATCATATATAAATTTTAATACTGTATTCTCAACTTTTGAAAAATCCTCTCTCTGTAGGAAGGGGCCATCTCACCTAAATGAGCCAACATACAAATGATTGGAGGAGGCATGAGAGGATGCACTAAGCCCCAAAGACATAACATTGAATATCTTATTTACTGATCAAATCATTACTAACAGATCAAAGCTGACATGCAAGTAATCTGCATTTCATCTCTGGAGACCATTCCTTGGACACTCACTACTTCCTGTCAACAGATGGCTGAGTAGAAGTTATACTCATGCCAGAAACCAAAAACCAGTAAAAGTTCCACGGATAGTGTGAGAGGCGTGCACCAAGAAAATATTGGAGTTTTAGCAAGGAGGAACTGCCTTTATTTAAGGGTGGGCATGACACACTCCTGGGGCTGAGGTAAATAAGCATGCCAATGTTAACCGGTAAGTTATTTGCTGAAAGGGCTGCAAATCTGGGAAGCGCCTTGGCATTCATAACCTCTAGGTTTTGTGCATCTATTTATTCCTTTATCACATATTTATTGAATGTCTACATTAGGCTGGGCCCTGTGCAAATTGATAAACTATGCTATGCAAAGGAGAGGCAGATTTTATCTCAGGAAAATTTTCAACACATACAACAGACCTAAATTCCCTATTCATGATCTCTAAAATATTCTTGTAAATCAAATAACATACCAAATTCAATAAGAAAAAAAAGTAACATATTTTATTAAATGTTGCAAAAAATTCCAATAATAGATTATGAAAATAGTGACTGTCCTATTTATAATTAAAGGTATGCAAATTAAAATAGTGAGATGTTTATTTTAACATAGCCGATAAGTAAAACTGTAAATTAGTGCTAATGCTTATTGTTCATGTTGTTTACTGGTTGATATGACTATAAATTACTACAAAATTTCTGGGTTGCAACTGCAATATCTGTCAAAATAAAAAATATCTTCACTTATATAGGGAGGAAATCATGTCTTCCACAAAAGACATGTTCAGATCTCAACTCCTGGTCCTGTGGGTATGAACCCATTTGTAGCTAGGACCTTTGAAGGTGTTATTTGTTAAGGCATCCCCAAACTGCAAGAGGGTGGGCCTTAATCCAATATGGCTGAGGTCTTGTACAAATGAGGGGAATAGGACACAGAAGAAGCAGCCAAGAGGAGCAACCATTAGCTGGAAGTCAACGGAACCCAGAAGAGAGAGGAGAAGTTGCCGCCATATGCATTGCCACAGGATAAAAAAGCCAAGGAACCCCAAAGGTTGCGGTCAACCAGACGATCCCAAAGCTGGGAGGAAGCGCACCGTCTAGCTTCTGAGACCATGAGCCAATAAATTCCTGTCGTTAAGCCAACCCATTGCTTTGTTTTGGCACCTAGGAAACAAACATAATCATGCCTTTGTACTCAACTGCTTTGAAACCCATAGAATTTGGTACTCGATGCATTTTGACGTGAAAAATTTGTCCTGGTACTCGTTGTTTGGTACTCGAAGTGCAAGCTAGATCCTGTCAGTGTCAGTTGCCTCGTGACTTGCTGCCCTTTCTGGCCAAAACAAATGGTCATGCATTAGTCATGCAGTAGCTCTTGCCCTGTGCACATCCCCTCGTGGTTTTTTCTTGGCTTCTGTGGTCATTTTGTGTATTTGTGCGCTTTTTTTCTCATCAAGGGTCCTAAGAAAATGAGCAGTGATAGCCCTGAACAGAAAAGAAAATTACTTCACACCACCATTGAGCAAAAAAAGAGAAATAATAGGCAAATATGAGAGCTGTATTAGCATTACTGATCTTGCTAGGGAATACAGTATGCCGAGAACAATGGTTTCCACTATCATTAAGAATAAAGAAGTGATAAAAAAGGCTGATGTTGAGGAGTTAGTGGAGGAAGATCGTGAGAAACTCAGCACTGAGGAGCTGCAGGAACTACAGAGGAGAAGCAAAAGAGGTGGCTGAAGAGATTTCTTCAGGTGGGGAGATAAGGGAGGATGTCCCCCATTCCTTGATAAAAGAAATGTGTGCAAAATGGGCAGAAGTTCAAAACCTTGTGGGGAAGTACCATCCGGACAAAGCTCTGACAAGCAGCAATGTGAATTTATTGACCAAACAATTTCACATTTTTGAGGAATTCTGAAAGGAAGACAGAAGGAGTCCGCATTGCATAAGTTTTTAGTGAAGGTGACAAAGAGTGTGTCAGAGCCTGTGGTGCAAGTTGAAAAAAGGCAGAAAAGAGAAAGAACACCTAAAGTGCAAGTGCCCCATGTTCCATTGGAGGGGACTCTCCTTCCAAGCAACACTCCATGTCCCCTCTCCTCCTTACCACTCTCCTCCCACCATCCCATTGGGCCATGGACTCTTCTCAGTACAGGTGAGTGAAGTTTTTACTTTATTTAATCTAAGTATTTATTAATTTTCAGGTTTATTTCTCATATAAAGTAATCATATACAACCACATCTTTTTACATATTGCCTTAAAAATGTGCATTGTCTTTGGTTTGGGATGCATTAAATTTATTTACATTATTCCTTATGGGAAAAATTTTTTTGATACTTGTTTTCGCTACTCATCACACCTCCCAGAACCAATTAACGATGAGTACCGAGGTACCACTGTGCAACGTGTGACCTGATAATCCTAATTTTAGGAGTCTATTCTAAGAAACATTAGCAAAAGTATTCTATATGCCTATCAGCACTGTTTGTAACAACAAAGTAATAGTTAACAGAAGAGAGTCATAACCTAAATGTTAATAACCTAACTACCTCTGCATTCCGATACTTACTGCAGAGTCCTCTGATATTTGGTTTCATCTCTTAGGGACATGCTTTCAAACCCCTGGGAAAGCCTCTGCATCCTCCTGATGACCACTCCTTACCTCCCATCCCGACCCACTATCAACACTGAATCACCGCAGGAAATAGCTGTTACTTGTTCCTGGTAAACAAGGAGCCCAGCTGTGTGTCTTGTGGATTGTTTTAACAAGAAGGGGTGGAGCCTGGCTCTAGAACAGTTTGTTCTTTCCACTGAATGCTGAGATCTTTTTGAGTAGGAACTGATTTTGTTAAGCTAAGGACACTAAGTTGGCTTTTGGCTTGTCAGGTCAGGGAGGTGGCCCAAAGGCAGGCATCTCAGGAGGTGTGGCAAACTCAAAGTCAGATCTGTCCCATCACATTATCTGTGGGCAGCTAATATGGAGGGTGAAGCACTCCAGAGAGCATGGAAGTGTTCGTTTAAGCTGATGAAAGTATAATGGTGCTGGTGATTCTTTGTGTTTATCAGTCAACACACCCACTGTGAGCATACAGTAGCAAACACAATAAATGCCATGTCTCTTTGCAGAGAGCTTGCTGTCTTTTAAGGTGACATGCAATTCTGCTTGGGAATAAGATACCCGAAAGGGTCAGACTACACAGGAACAGAATACACACATATATACATATGCCCACACATCACGTATATACAAACATTATAAACACATATAAACACAGACACACATCACGTACCTATGCACAAACTGATTTTTCTCTTCTGATCACCCATTTTGGAACATCTTGCATTTTTTCCTAGCAGAGGGTATCTGTAACCATGGAAATGGCTGTTGTTTCCAGTCCCAGAGGGTACAGGATTCTGTGTTTAAGGAGATACTAAATAAGCTTTGATTGCTACTTGGATGGCACTTTCCCTTTCAAATTTCACCTCTTCACTGCTCCCCATGATCCCCTAGGGAACTAAAGTGGCCAAGGTAATAGCCAGCTGTAGACTCAACCCCTCACCTTTGTAAGACCAGCTGAAAGCTGACTTGGGCACTAACACACACTTGTAGGGAGGGACATGGTTTGGTGGGGACCCTCTGACAGGCAAGACACAGCCCAGGTGGGAGAAGGCAGCAGCCCTTGTGAGCTGCAGTCCCTCATTCTTCAAACATTCAAACTGACTCTCACACAGAGGCTTGGAGGAGCCACCATGGGCTGTGGTTTTGATTCCCTTGCCCAGCTGCTCTCGGGAGGTCAGATGCTAGATCCAGCAAGACAGCTGCAGGGCCAGAAAAAATGATTGCCTGGTAAAGCCTGGCTGGACAAGAGGTGAGCCGGCACGACTTGAAGTTAACCTTGTATTTTATCTCTGTTGCACTATGTCCTTTCTGATAAATCTAGTAAATCTCCTCTTGTTTAAGTGGCAGCCAGTTGGGATTGTTAGTTTTGCTTTTGACAAATCCTCAAAGGGGAAAACCAATCCACATGGGCCTGAAGGGGGGAAACAGGTCAAAATGGAAGCAGTGGGCAGGGTTTAGGGGAGGCACCCCGTGCTTTGACTGAAGACCCCTCCATGACACAGGGCAGACACATGCACCCATAGAGACACATGTGCAAATTCCACTGAGTGATTTTCAGATCCTGGCCCAGGAGGGAGCTTGTGGTCCATAGAATCCAAGGCAAAAGTCCCATTGCATTGGAAAAAACAGGCACAGCGTAAGGGATAGCTATGCACGACTCTCCTACTTCCCTTTCTTTTAGGAAGATTTCTGTGTTTACCTGGCCAGCTTTCTGCCCTTTGCTTTATTGATCCCTGTAATGGGAGAGAGGAAAATTGAAAGACCACCAGAAAAGCCAAGTCAATCTATACTAGAAAGGGCAGAAAGCTATGCATGATGCAAAAAAAAAAGAGATGATAGACATAAAAAAGGCAGGAGGAGATGAGGAGAGAGACAAGAGCCAGTCGAGGTCTTGTTTACCAAGAGTTTGAGGGAGTTTGTGGGTGTGAGATGAGAAATTGAGAGGCAGCTTCAGTGCCCTATAAGAGAAAGGGTAGGAGAGAGACAGGGAAAAGGGATTTCAGCATTTGGCTTTGGGTTAGCAAGTAATCCCCACTTAGTGCTTCTTAAAGAGCCCTCAACCAAAAGAATGTAAGAGCTTTGCAATGCTCTTTGGATGTAATACCAATTTAACTTCAGAATGCAACTCCGTGCGTTCGGCCAGTTTTAGGTGGATTCCATGTGAGTAAATAAGCTTTGCTCAGTGGATTAGCACAGGCCAGAGACTCCTCAGTCTAAAGGGGACTCTGGACTCCAGAGGCTGAAGAGTCTGAGCTTCCTGATCATCCTGCAGCTCTGGGTCAGATGTGGCTGGGGTGTGCTCTGTCTGCAAATGGAGAATCCTCGGCAACTGTATCAGAGAAGGTTCAGAAAAAAAGGGACCCAGTGCCACTAGTTCCCCCTGGGAATCCTCTCTCTGCCTCTTTTCTCTAACAGCTCTGGCTATACACAGTGGCCATGCTAGTCTTCACCTACCACATTGGGCACCATTGGTCCTTCCTTCTTTCTTGAAGCACACTCTTCTCCTGGCTTCCATGGCACCACTCTTTTGGTTTCACTCCCACTCCCTTGGTGCTCCTTTCCATTTTCCTTCCCTGGTTTCTCTTCCTCTCAATGATCTCCAGATTTGAAGTCCTAAGGTTTTGATAGCAGACCATTGCTCTGTTCATACCACTCACTGAGTGGTCTCATCTGGCCCCATGACTTCGAATACCCAAGTGCAGATGACTCCACAACTTAGTTCCCCAAAACTACAATATACAACTGCCTATGGGACCTCCCCACTTGGATGTCTCAATCACATCTCAAACTTCACATGTCCAAAGCTGGACTCCTGACTGCCCTTTCCTTCTCCGCTCATATCCTTTCCTTTGCAGCTCGTCATCCTAATGAAGGCAACTCAGCTCCTCTACCTGCTCAGGACAAAATACCTAAGCTGTCCCTTAGTTCTTTCTCATACTCCCCACATCCATACTGTCACCAAATACATTATCTGTTTTTGAATTACATTCAAAATCTGAGCAATCTCACATTCCACCATCATCTCAGTCCAAACCATCACCACCTTTAGCCTGGATTACTGCAAACATAAACAATCCCACCTCATCCTCTTTCTTCTGCTTCTGACGAAGAGCAGCCAGAGTAACCTTTCAAAATTTCAGTAGGATAATGCCATGCCTCTGCTTTAAAACCAGTCTAATGGCTGCCCATTTTATTCAGCGTAAAGTCAAATGTCCTTAATGGCTTAGAAGACACAATGTGATCTACCTCCTGATACTGCTATGACATCATTTCCCTTTTTCCTCCTTGTTCGTCTTCTCTAGAGACACTTGAATCCCTGCTGCTCTTCAAACATTTTTGCAATGGTCGTGCCTTGACCTCATAGGCATACACAGACTCTTTCTTTCTCTCTTACCGTGCTATATTATTTTCCCTAGCACTAACCACAAATATACTATATATTTACAAATTTTTTTTTTATTTTCCTGTCTTCCCCTCCCATCCCTCCAGAATATAAGAGCCCTAAGAGGAGGAATTTGTCCTATTTTGCTTGCTATCTAGAACAGTACTTGGCATATGGTAAGTATTCAATAAATATCAGTTAAATTAAATATTAAATGATTCGGTGAGCTTTGTGCCTCCTTTTTACAAGACAGGATATACCTTGTAAGGAATAAGGGTGTAAGATACTGTATTTGCTATTCCTTCATTGAAAGCATTGTATTTCTTTATTCTAGGGATTCAGACTTGACCTGGTGATTTGCTTTGGCTCATAAAATACAAGTATCAGTAACCAATGCCACCCATAAACTGAAGCTTTGGGAGCAATCACATGGTCCCACCATTATTCTTTTCCCAGAATGGGATTCTCCTTCAGTTTGGTCCTAGCATGGAGAAGATGCAGGAGATCGTCACAGCCCATCCACTAATGGCGTGTGCTATGAGTGAGAAATAAACCTTTATGAGCTGTAAGCCACTGAGTTGGGGAGGTCATGAGGCATGCAACATACTGTAACCTATGGTGGCTGATACAGTTGGGGAGATGGCATTGACTGGCCCATGGATGGTTCTGTGACATTGGGTTCCTTCTTTGGTGAGTGGGTGTTTCCTGGGTGGAAAAAGCTTTTCCTGATCAAAGATTCTTCAGGGAAGAGCCTCCATCCCTCCTGTCTGTAACTTAGGTAGAGGGACCACGCTTAGACCTTAGCAATCCTCTACAGGGATAATGTGGCTTTTTTCCTTTTTCATGAGGTGAGTTAGTATCAAGGATGCAGACACACATTCTAAACGCACTGGTTTTCATTTCCAAACCTGACACTATCCCCTGCTCATTCTGGTAGAAACTGAGGAAAGGAATACACCAGCTGATTGGCTTTGTACCCTCAGCATTGGCCCAGATGCTCTGTTGGGAATCCAGAGTAGAATGGGATGTGCTTCCCATAAGCTCTGAGCTAGGAGGAAAGTCCCCTGCACAAGATAGGAGTGATAACTAGGGTTTATGCTGGTTGGTGATGTCAGTCACAGACCTCATCCATGCTTGCTATTTCACAGCTAAAGATTATGTCCACCAAGCACTGAACCAGCACAGCATCCCACAGGCAGTGCTTTGAATCACAGATCCTGTGTGTGTGTACATGCGTGCACATGCATGTGCACTTGTGTGTGTGTGTGTGTGTGTCCTCCTTCCAAGGGAGACTCTAAGGATTTAGACTTGAGGTTCCTACAGCTCCAATTTGCATCCCTCAGGTGCTCAGGGCTCTCTGTCCTAGGGTGCTGTCCAACCCCAACCTGTGAGCTCTTTCCTGGCACAGGGAGCTGAAGCAGTGGGGAAATGAGGGGCTGCTGCAGCCCAAGGTCTGTCCCCGCCAGTCCCAGAGTCCGGTTGCATTGGAGAGAAGCTCAGCCAATGCTTTGCATTCCATTCTCTGCACAGCAATGCCTCTTCTCCTTTTCCAACAAAAGAATTTTCCATCAAGTGAGACGAAGTACATTTTGTGAATTAATGAGACGAGGAGAAAGGACTTGAGCTTCCTGTGGAGGCTCTGAGAAGGGCTGAACAGCCCATGAAATATTTAGAGGCATTTTCCCAAAGCAGTGGGCTGAGACGAATTGATAAAATCAAGAGCTGTTTTCAGAAGCTCACAGAGACCAAAACCCACAGCTGGCGCTCAGGCTTGATGCTTAAACTTTGTTTCCTGTGCCTCCATCCCTGCATGGAGCTTCTCCTCTGTCCTCCCCAGGTTCTGAAACTTCTGTCTTTAAAGTTGAATCATCTGTCAGCTGCAATTGCAGTCCTGGCTGCTGGGCATCAGGGATTTCATCAGATGAGGCAACGAGAACAGAGAACACTAGACTGTGCTTACTGTATATGACTGTTTTAAAATTCTGAAACAAAGATCCTGTCTGTGTTCAGTTGTTACAAGATGGGTTAGTCCCTGAAGTCTCGGGGATGAAAAAAGGAGAATCACATCCATTTATCTCTAGGGATGAGAATCCATCATGTTATTCTAGAATCTAAGGACTTTATAGCCATCAAATCTATTCACAATCTCATCTGCTGTGCCTAAAACTCACTTTGTTTTAGAGTCCCATAGAGAATTTGATTGGATTAGAAGGAGCAGGAAAATCACCATACATAACCTTCAACTTTGCAAAGCTCTGGGTTACAAATGGACAGATGTATTAGGTTCTTTCCACACCAGGTTTTCAATAAAATAACACAATAGTTTCCAAAAGCACCACATGTCTTATACCTTCTAGATGCATGGATCTTCTCAGATCTTGAAAGATCTGTCAATATTGACCTCAAATTTAACATAGTGAAAAAGATACTCAGAAATATGCTATCTTTAATATTGCAGCTTCCTCCCACAGGTGAGATGGATGGAGCGTTGGGCCTTGGTAAGGATGGGGATTCTCACCCTGCACCAGCCTGTGTGCCATCATTAACACAGAAATAGTCGCTGCATTTCAGAGTTGCTTGCTATTGTCCCAGCAAATCCTTTGATTGTGAGGGACCTCTGTCCTGTCATGATTACATCTTGTTTGTTAGTAGGTGGCCAGTCATGGATAGTGCCTTCTAAGGAGATGGAAATGCGGACATCTCACAAGTTGTTTCACTGCCACACATGGCACCAAGTCCTGGCTGTGATGACTTGCTGAGTCTCTGCTGAGGAGTTAGAGGTCCTACTCCGAGTGCTATGTCACTGGTCACTTGACGAAGGGTCTACCCAGTTCTCCTCCTTAGTGCCCAGAGTATTCAAGATAGATCCACTGGGTCTACTGTACCTTATGGCAAAATAGCACAAACCCAGCAGATATCCACATCTTCCTGAACACACCCAAGATTGCCACATTTGATTTTCCACCACTGCAGGAAACAAATATGACTGCCATCCTTCTTTTGCCCTATGGGACACTTTTTGACCTGATAATTTGAAACACAAGAGGTAAGCAAAAGGCAGGAACTACACCCAGTGCAGATCTCCTCTGGAGGTTGGAGAAGGCAACATCAGTGCCATTCTATTATCAGAAGTCACTAGATCCCACAGCCCAGACCAACCTCTCACCTTAGAATGATGCTGACCCTATATCCAAAGAGAATGAACTTTCACAAGCCACAGAATAGGTAAGTGTTGGATCTAGAGTATTCTCTGACTCTGCTTATAACTTGATTTCTAACACAGACCACAATTAATCCTTATCACAGAATCTAATATACATCTAACCCAAAATAAGCCCTAAGCCTGACTTCATGTCGGTCCTTCCCACCAATATTGATCTCGGACTTTATAAGAAGAGTTGCCAGGGGACATTATTCTGTCTCCATGGTGATTTGGCACATAGTAGAGGCTCAATAAACATTTTTGGATGCATGAACAAATTGGTGAATGAAGAAAAGAATTGGTGGTACTACACCAAATCCCAATTTTGGAAGTGTCATTTTGTATTTACCATAAGTCTATACATGATTAAGAATCCAGGGCATCTTGGAATTCTATTCTTCTATTCTCTGCCCTTTCAGGCCTAAAATGGCTTCATCTATTGAGCTGGGCTGCATTAGCTCAATCTGTTGTGTGTGATCACTTGCTTCCTCTATGCAATATCTGTAAAAAAATAAACAAAAAACAAAAAAACACCGAGGTTCTTCTCCTTTGTCTCTCCACTGGAGCTGAGTGGACCTATCTCATTCCAACCATCTTAAGGCTCCATCCACCTTTGAATATAGGGATTGACTTCCCAGGTTGGGATCACAGCATGATGATAAAGAGAAATGGCCGTATCTTCCCTTCTGTCAAAGGCTTTGTTATTTTCTTTATGTTGAGGTTTCCTCTGTGAATTATAGAAAATCAAAATAAACCTTTAGAGGAGGCAAAAATGAAAAAAAAATACTAATGATGAATAATTTCCTATGAGCTTCACTGGGGATCCATAAAGCATTGAAGTGCAGTGTGAAGAACTTGTACTTTGACATTTCACATGTCTTTTTAAAATTGTGACTCAGTACTAACTGTGAGAACTTGACTCATAATTTATCTTTAAAGATGACCATAGACGCACCTATGTAAGGAGAATAATATTATTAACATTTCATGGTTGTTTTGAGGATAAAATTAGATATTAGGACATGCAGAACAGTGTCCCACTTAAAAAGATATTAATTCCCCTCCTTCTATTGTCTTTGAAGAGCATCACTCATATTTAGTTATAGAAAGAGCAAGCATTTTTTCAAGAAATTTCCATCCCAGCCTTTGCAGTGATTCATTGGAGGAAGGTCTATAAAGCATCAGAAGGAGCAACTCCCCACAGCAGGGAGAATGAAGGTCTTCAGAGAAAGTTGCAATACTCTGAAAAGAAGACAAAAATGAAATCCCATCATCCTCAGTTGAACATCTTTGTTCAGGAGCTGTGTTGCCTCCCCTCTACTCCGAGTGCTGTGTCACTGGTCACTTGATGAAGGGCCTACCCAGTTCTCCTCCTTTATGCCCACAGTATCCAGGAAGACACGGCCTCAGCTCTAATGTGTAGGCAGCAAAGTTAATCAATGTTATATATGAATCTACTGGGGATAAAATGAGTGTGCAAATACCTACAAGGAAACTTCATCTGTCCTCCTGGCCCCATATTCAATGTCTGCTGCTTTGGCTCCGAGTTAAGTTCCTTGGAATCTCAGTTGTCTTCAGTTGGCTTTCAGCAGAGGCATCTCTGGTGCTTCTTGATTCACCTGAAGTTTCTAATCTTGGGTTATCTTTGCAGCAGATTGTCTTTCCCAAAGTTAGTAGTGACAATACCTCCCATTCCATACACTCTTCCTTACCTTGCCCCTCTGCCATCAGAGGTAGTGTCTAATTCCCCTTCCCTTGAATCTAGGCAGGCTTATGGCTCAGGAGGAAACAACAGAATGGGGTAGAAGTGATGCTGGGTGACTTCTGAGGCTAAGTCATAAAAGTTGATGCATTCTCTGATTTGTGAACTGGGACACTGACCTCAGGAGCCGTAAGTCACTGGGTGAAAATTCTAATTACCATGAGACCACCATAAAAGAGAAGCAATGCATAGGAACTCAAGTTTAACAGCTGCAAGCTGAGCTCCCAGCCAACAGTCAAAAACAACAACCAGTCATGTGAGTGAGCCATTTTCTAGGTCCAGTTCTGCCAGGCCTTCAGCTCTGGCTATCATCTGAATGCACCTACATAAAAAAAAAAAAAAAAAAAAAAAAAAAAGAGCTCTTTCCAAATTTCTGACCCACAATATTGTGATCAAAATTGAAATGACTAAGTTTTAGGGTAATGTATTACATGGCAGTAGTAACCAGAATAATCCTGGATGTATTAGTTAGGGTTCTCTAGGGAAACAGACACAATGGGAGATATCTATAAATATGAGATTTATAAAAGTGTCTCACACAACTGTGGGTATGCATGAGTCCAAATTCCGTAGGGGAAGCAGCAAACTGGCAACTCCGATGAACTCCTCAGGAAATGAACTGGCGACTTTGACGAACTCCTCAGGAAGTGCCTCGCTGGTCAGCTGAAGTAGAAGTGAAGGTCCTCTATCTGTCTCACTTAAAAGTCTTCAACCGATTGGATTAAATCCAGCCAACTGCATTCTCTCATTGTGGAAGACACACCCTTCATTGACATCATCAGTCACAGCTGCAGCCAATTGACTGATGATTTAATAAACCAGCCTGTTGGTTTATTAACTAGCCACAAATGTCCTCACAGCAATGGTTAGGCCAGTGCTTACTTGACCAGACAGCTGGCTACCATAACCTGGCCAAGTTGACACATGAACCTAACCATCACAGTCCACCCCTTGTCAACTTGGTTGTTATACACATTACCTAAAACATGCTTTATCTCTAAGTAGAGAATAATAATAGACATATAGTTCACCTGACAGTATTCTGCTGTGCAGCATACAACTGGAAATGCACTAAATCTCTCCAGAATAGGGTGCAAGTCCTTGGGTGACATTAACTCTTAGCATTGATTTCCTTTAGCTTAAATACAGCAAAATGAGCAATACAGCTTACGCCATATGATAAGGGAATAAGACAGAGAAGAAAGCAAAGATATTTGCCTTACAGACAAATACAAACATAATCATAACAAAACAAGGAGGAAATATTCATGTCATCATAGTCCTCATTTCTGTAACTGGTCACGTGGCCGAAGTTCATATTTATCACTACCTTCTTCCACTACCCATTCCATGTTTCAGCCAACCACCCAAATAAACTGTTAATCCCCTTTCTAACCCCTCGAGCTACATTGAATGCAGAATCTCTGCTTAGTGGGCCCATATTAGTAAATTCAGCCTGATCCAACCTTATATTCCTTCCACCATTATCCTACACCCTTAATATCCTTTCCCACACACATTCCCTGGATTTCTGTCTGTATAAGTTGGAAAACTCATACAGTTCTTTGGAGTATAGCATACTTCCTCATGGGTCATACTTTGTACCTCACCCTTTGGGGCCTGTTGGAACTTTAGTTTAGTTATAGATCTTGAAGCAAAGACTGGTGGTGGGGGTGGGTCATGAAAAGAATTAGAATTATCCCTCAAGCCATTTACCTCAGGACATTCTGTTGCATTTTCATCTTTCAAAACAGGATTAATCTCTCCAGACAGAGGAATGAGGGCTGCTTCCTCAGGGAAGGTGATTACAGGATTAGCAGGCACTGAAGGGTTAAACTCTTTAGGTGGGGGTTGGCTGGCAGGCTCCTTAGGGCAGAATGGAGGTAGGAAAGCTGTTTCCCCAGGACAGCCCTCTAGAGGTAAATCTAACAATGACTCAGCAGAATCCAGGGTTCCAATGTCCTCACTGCCATTATTATCAATCCATATGTTCCCATCTCAAGTTTCTGGATCCCATTCTTTTCCAATCAATGCCTTTACTTTAACAGCAGACACCCTGAGAGGTTAAGATTTTAGTTTATATTGTAAATCTGCTACTTGCATGATGAGAGTCTGCATCTGGTTTTCAGAAATCTCAAGTCTGCGGCCACAGGAAATAAGATTTTCTTTCAGGGCACTCATAGAAACCTTTACATCTGTCATACAGTGTTTAAGTTTTAAATTTGAAGCCTTTAGCTCATCCCTTTCTCTTGTAACTTTATCCAACATATCTAAGAGCAGCCAGCCAACATCATTATACCTCTTAATTCTGCAAAACTCTGTGAAGGTGTCAAAACACTGTCACCCAGAGCCTTGCTTCATACAAGAGTATGATTAGGAGAATCAAATGGTGCTATTTTGTGAATCTCCTTTGCAAACTCATGCCACGGACTGTCAGTGCCCTCTTGATTATTGGAAATAGAGTCATTAGTGCCTTTGAATCTAATCAGAGTAGAAAACAAATTGTAAAAGCCCATTTTAAGATTCTGTTTCTCAAGAACCATTCCCAGTACCAAGTTGTATTAGTTAGGGTTCTCTAGGGAAACAGAATCAATGAGAGATATCTATAAGATTTATAAAAGTGTCTCACACAACTGTGTGTATGCAAGGGTCCAAATTCCATAGGGCAGGCAGCAAACTGGCAACTCCAATGAAGATGTTCGATGAACTCCTCAGGAAATGAACTGGCAACTTTGACGAACTCCTCAGGAAATGCTTTGCTGGTCAGCAGAAGAAGAAGTGAAGGTCCTCTATCTGTCTTGCTTAAAAGTCTTCAAGTGATTGGATTAAATCCAGCCAACTGCATTCTCTCATTGTGGAAGACACGCCCTTCGTTGACATCATCAGCCACAGCTGCAGCCAACTGACTGATGATTTAATAAACCAGCCTGTTGGTTTATTAACCAGTCACAAACATCCTTGCAGCAATGGTTAGGCCAGTGTTTGCTTGATCAGACAGCTGGGTACCATAACCTGGCCAAGTTGACACACGAACCTCACCATCACACTGGACCAGACATAATAACCAGATTTTCCCAGAATATTTGTTGTATTGGATTAATTCTAATTTAAGTCCTTTCCTGTAGAGAACAGTAAACTTCTACAGAATTCTCATTTAAGGGTTCCATCAATCTCTTATATGCCTGGAATTAAACTTTCAAATTGGAGCATGTCTAGCAATAGTGAAAGTATGTTTGTTGGGGTGTGGATTAGACAAGGTAGTCATACATATTATCCATTTTATTTTAAGGCAAATCTTCTTTTTCTCTTTTTAGAAGTTTCTCTGTCTTCCTTGCCTCAGAAGGCTTTGGATCATAGTCTTTGAAGGTTGGACAAAGTGATTTAACAACTCAAGGATCACTGGCTAGTACTGAGTCTCAGCACCAAGGAATATCCAGGAGCTTATTTAGTTATAAGGAAAGTCACCAAAGAGATGCTTTTGAGATAAAAGAAGGAAGAGACACAGTTCCTGGTCTGTTTATGGTTGTGGGTCAGGAGGGAAGGATGTTGTGAGTCTGCCTCAAAATTCATTAAGTATAGACTGCAGTTTAGCATCTGGGAGGGCTTAAAAAGTCCAAAACATGGAAAGTAAAAGATTCTGCTTTTCAAATGTCCATACGAGTATTGGTAAAATAATTCCATCTTAACTCTAAGGACCAAAGTAAAGAGAATGGGACTTTTAAGAAGAAAATAAGAATTGTGTCTTACTGCTCTTATTAAAGTCAAGTACTCAATGAAATCAGTTAGAATATGGCCCAGGGCATTTATAGATCAAAGCAGTAAAGCCAAATCCCATTGCTAATTATCCCACAAAAAAAGAGTATTTCTATGAAAATAAACAGGGGTAGGCCAGAGTAAGTGATTTTATTTTAAATCCAAGGCATTTAAAATGTTTCATGGCAGGAAAGTTTAGCACCACTGAGTGTTCTTTATTGTGGAGAAGTGGAAAAAGGTCGTTTAGGAAACCAACCAGAAATCATGGACTGAATACGTGTCATGAACACTTTTCCCTTAAATCCCACTGAACTATGTATAAAATCTTCTGAAACAAACAAACAAACAAAAACTTTCTGAATCTGCAGGGATGATGGACAAAATACCTGTCCTGACTCCTGTTTCAATATGAGTCTCCAAATACTATCCATGTTGCTAGCAAGAGACCTGAGTAGTTGTTTCATCTAAGAAGTTGCATCTTCATCTGATCAGTTCTGGAACCACAAGTATATTAAGGATGCTTTACTCTCAACTAAGCAGCTAGAACTGTATAAAACTATAAAGATTGTGTAAACTCTATTGATTAGCTCCAGTAATATTTTGGAAGAGATATAAGAGGAACTGAAAACAGGGACTGATAAGCCAAATTTGTAAGAAAAAAATTTTTGAGGTATTAACCTTCATTTCCTTTCCTTTGGGTAATTCACTTTTTCCTCCTCTGCTCATTGAAGACATCCATTGCCTTGGGAAAAGACTGTGAGGGGACAATGAAGTGGGGGTGATTTAGTTGGGACAAAGAGTATTATCTTTGATTTGCAATAGCACTAGTCCTTAAGTTAATGGTGGAGTCTCTAAATAAGCATCATATTTGGTGGAAACATGTTAAAAGGCAGAGGTCCCCTATCAAAAGCTTCATGGACTGAGGGGCAGGTAAGGGTGAAGAAAGTTGGAGGGGATACTATGAGAACAGAGGACTTGGTGAATCTCAAAGAGAGAAGTGACTAAAAGGGTCAGTTATGTGCCCTGTAAGTGGTCCCCAAGCCGTTACTCTCTACTTCCTCCTGGGAGTATGGTTCTCCTTGGCTCCACTCTGAGATGTCTTCATTTCCTACATCTAATGGCCTCTCTTTTCAGTTTAACAGGTTTTTAAAGCCTGATTTCTACCTGTAGAAAGTTGGGGGCCCAGATACTTCTTTGCAATTTGAACAAACTCAGTCCCTTTTAGTCCAAACCATCAGTTCTTTATCCATTATAATTCTTTTAAAAACCTTGTAGATTTCTTATGTATTTGATCCAAATCCACTAAGCTCAACAAAAGTACATTACAATTCTTTTTAAGACAGGCTTCTCTTTTCTTTGACATGTTAGAATATTGTAGGACAACAGTAATAAGATTCTTGAAAGCTCTTTGGAATAGCTGAGAAGATCACTATCTTTCTAAAATCTTAACAAAGAGTCTTAAGACAACTCACTTTGTCTTTACACTGAAGCCATTTCTCACTTTGAGAATATGTTGCTGGCTGGAGAGAGTGGGAATTGAAAACAGTTTTATTTTCAAACCCAGCAAGAGCTTTGACCTCTTCATTTCCTCTCAATTCTTCTCACAAAGAGACTAGTTCATCTCTGTCTTCTTATAACTTACCTTACGCAGCTAAAATAGTTGACATATAATAAAATAATTGACAATCTTAACATTTAACCTTACCAAGAACCACAACTTCATTAGGTACATTTTCCATCTTTCAATTAACAAAAATAATAGCATTGCCAATGTTTCCACTGCTACAGAATATATATCACCTGGATTCATTCTGCCATAGAAATCCCTCACCACTTTTTCATCCCAAACTAAGAGTTTGTTCACAATTTTTCCATCCTTCACTACCCAATTTCATGTCACATTTTTTTTAAGGCTCCACCTGTTATCCAGTCCCACAGGTAATGCCAAATGTTTTAAGTTTGTATTATGATAGCCTCCCACTTCTAGGTACTAATTTATGTAAAACCTACCTTTTGCTGCATAACAAACCAGGCTGAAACTTGGGAACTTAAGGTAACAAATACATAGTTTTCTTCATTGTTCTATTGTCAGCTAGGTGGCTGGGATGGATGGACTAGGATGTCCTAACTCAGATAGCTGTGGGCAGGATCAAAGTCAGCTGGGCTAATGATGGCCATGTGACTCTCATAATATACAAAAATGCTCCAGGATCAATCACATAGAGAATGCTACTTGTCAGCAAGTTTATAAGAGAGGAATTTCCAGTGCACAGAATGCTTTTCAAATCTCTGATTGCATAATATGTTTACTGCCCCATTAGATTGGCCAACAAAACACCCATGGTCAAGCCCAGATTTTAGGCCAGAGAAATATATTTAATCTCTTTATGGGAAGAGCTTCAAGTGACATTACAAAAAGCATGAATACAGAGATAGGAAAATTTGTGACAATTTTTTTTTGTCAGTATACCACATAAATCAATTCTAAACTAATAATATTTAAAATAATATTGTTATTTTGAAATAAGACCCATATCACTAAAAATGAATAGAGAAGACAGAACTAGATCAAATTATTAAAAATAAATCAATTCACTCTTACTTCAGGCAATGGCAAATTAGCTTGTTTGGGATACACCTACCATCCAGAGCAACTAGCAAATTTTGACAAAATATTTAAGAATCTGCCTAATAGAATTAGATAATTACCCAGAAAGTTAGGTTCTGTGAATCCAATAATCCAGCAAGTAGACAAGGCCCCAGAGGCAAGGAAAAACATTTCATCTAGATACTCAAATTATCTTTTCCAGTTTTTATACTTAATGGCTGGTTCTGCATCAGAAATAACTTGCCTGCAAAAAAAGAGACCAAAATCAATAGAATAAGCAGACATTTAGAATATTCCAATATTATCATTATTAGACAAGTATTAAAAATAATTCTTATTACTATAGCCTAGAAAGTAAGGAACAAGGTAGAGAATACTAGGAGAGAGCTGGTAATTTTAAAAAGATTCAAATAACCATATAGATAAAAATTATGAACTAAAATTAGACATTCAATAAATAGGAGTAATGGCAGTTAAGACATTGTTGATAGAATCAGAAGAAAAGATCAGTCAAAAGGAAATGTACAGTCTGAAGTATGAATATGCAGGAGGATAGAAAAGTAAGAAAATGAGCAACATATGGTAAAAAGTGAAATGGTTTTATATACATGTAATTGACACCATAGGAGGAGAGGAGAGAGAATAAGCAGAAGCCACATATGAAGTATTGATTGCTCAGACTTTTCTAATACATACAAAAGATATCAAGTAACATATTTGTTATGTGTTACAAATCTCATGCAAAATGAATATGAATAAAACCGTAACTGGGTATATCATACTGCCAACAACAAGGACAGAGAGAAGATCTTAAAATCAGCCAGATAGAAAATCCTCATTACCTCAGGGATAATGACAATATAAATGACTGCTGACTTTGGGAATATAGTAACACACTTCCAAATTTACATAGGATAAAATACAATGCATATGATAAAAGAAGAAATCAGAGGGGAAAATTTAAAAGTATTTCAAAATAATTGATAACAAAAGTAGGTATTGTGCCAGTTTGAAACTGTTATGTACCCCAGGAAAGGCCATGTTCTTTTAATCCAATCTTGTGGATGCAGACTTATTGTGGGTGGGAAATTTTGATTAGATTATTTCCATAGTGATGTGACCCACCCAACTGTGGGTGAGACCTTTTGTTTAGTTTATTTCCAGGAGGTATGACCCCACCTATTCAACGTGGGTCTTGATTAATTTGCTGGAGTCCTTAAGAGAACTCAGGGGCTGACACAAATCCAGATACTTGAAGATGTAGTTGATACAGCAGATACCAGCCACATGCCTTCCCAACTGAGAGAGGTGTTCCAGATGCCATCAGCCTTTCTTCAGTGAAGGTATCCTCTTGTTAATGCCTTAGTTTGGACACTTTTATGGCCTTAGAAATGTACATTTGTAATGTAATATCCCCTTTATAGATGCCAATCCATTTCTGGTATTTTGCATAACAGCAGCTTTAGCAAATCAGAACAGGTATATTAAGATTTATGGCATTAAAAAAACCAAGTTTGTAATGCAATATATATCCATAAATACATGTAACAAAACACTTTAAATATATTCTTAACATATTTATTTATGAATACCTTTATTTTAATGTATTTATATATTTTCTGTTTTTAAAATGTGTATTTCAATGAATGATATCTACAATTTTCAATATATGCATTTAAAAACAGAAAACATGGATCTTGACTCACATTTCTCATCATTCACAATAATCAATTTCAGATAAATTTTTGTTCAAAATATAAAAGCAGTAAATCTTCTGTAAGATAACATAGGAAAATATTTTCATGATATGGGTGTGGTAAATATTTCTTAAGCAAGAAACAAAGTGCATGAACCAATGAGGAAAGTATTGATAATTTGAGATACATAAAAAATAAGAACTTCCGTTTATCCAGAGATGTCATTACAGGAGAGAAACAGCAAAGCACAGTGTGAAAATGTGTTTGCAACAGAAATGGATTTACTATGAAACTAATAAAGCTTAAACTTCAGTTCCCTTCACTTTCATAAACCCTTCCAAAGCTTTAGGAAAGGCTCCAACAATGTGTACCAATGGTAATATGTCTTTGTAAAATTCACAAGACTAATTTACTTCCTTTTATAACTACAATTGATTAGAGATTATCCTGCTCTTTGTTGCATTTGCCCTTCTGTCAGGTGGCATTGGAGTGTGATTGTATCTCTTTACTACCACCCCACTCAGTGGAAAGCATTTTTGTGGTTCATTCTCTCCTTTGTAAAGTTGTTTTTGCTCGCCGTGCTCATGTCCTATTACCCACTGTGATGATTCACCTGCCAGCATGATGCAGGAATGCATGGCCGAGGACATATCGGTATATGAATGCTTACCTAAAAGGATCAGCACCAGATTATATGAGTAGAAGATAAACAATGTTTGTAATGTATGGAACCAGAAGCTGATGTGTGGGAAAGGCATCCACTCATTTGATATGTAAAATTCTAAGCAGAGGATCCAGTTGATACCAGTCATATGCTTTTATCTCAAGAATATAATGTGACATATATATTTATAAAGACAAATGTTTTTCTTTTTTGATGAATATCACACAGAATAATTTATGAGAATCCTTGCATGTGTACAACACAAGCCTATTTCCAAATAGTAAGTAGTTTAGCATGTGTAATAACACATTTTATATATCCCCATGAAATATTATTCCAGTGAATAACATAAAACTCATCATATGAAATTGACACAAGGAGGTCATCAATCCAAAGAGCATACAAGAATACTCACTGCAAAAGAAAATTTGAATTCCTTGAAATCTTATAGCTCATTAGTTGAAGAAATTTGATAAAGGTTTTTCCAATTTTCACATCCATCTTAAAATTTTGTGACATAAAAAATGAAGAGTTGTGAAGCTGAAATATACTTTTCTAAACTATTAATAGCAAAACTAATAAATCTTGATCAACCATGCTAGAAAAATTATCTTCATATTCTTTCTATGAAAATTGCTAATTCAAAATGTCTTGTTATATTAAGAGAGAACAAATAGTATGTAGACAAAAAAATGAAGTACAACAATTATGGGGAATGTCAAACATCAATACATTTTAAAAATTCTAACTTTCTGGATTTCATAACATATTTCATGTTTAAAAATGTATAATTCATTGTGATTTTATTACACTATACAAATACCCAATTTTGTAACTAATTTTGTAATTGTTTTCCTAAAGGAGCCTCCTGATTGTACAAATATTCAAGCCCACTGATCTCGGATCTGTCCCTGTTAATAATAATCAATAAAGACAAAAGATTCATATACATATTTTAAAGAATAATTTCTACAAATCAATAAGGAAAAAAATAGAAAATATTGAGCAAAAAACTCAGAGACATTTCATAAAAGAGGACACACAAATGACCAATTAGTTATATAAAACTATGTTCACAGTGATTAGTCAGCAAGGAAATGCAAATTAAAACCACAATGAGATATTATTACACCCACCAAATTGGTTAAAATTTTAAAAGACTATAAACACCAAATGTTAGCAAGGGTGTGGAGCATTTGGAATTCTCATGCACCAATGATGGGAGTGGAAATCAGATCAACTCCTTTGAACAGCAATTAGGTAGTCTAATAAAGCTGCACATAGGTATAACTTCTGACCTTAACATTCTATGCCTATATATAAACCTGATGGAAATGAGTATCTGTGTTCAGCACAAGGGAGATGTTAGAATTTTCTTATCCTTACTATGTGATTGACCCAATCTAGAAACAACCCATATGTCTATGAACTGTAGCATGTTTAAAACATTATTGTGGGTGGAGGGGCAAGATGGCAGCATAGGGAGGAGTGGAATATAGTTAGTCCTCCATAGCAGCTACTAAATAGCCAGGAACAACTAGTAAATAGTCTGGAACAACTGTTTGGGGGACACATTGTACACCAGTCTGGAACAGGTGAAAGAGCTGAGACCTCAGCACTGAACTGTAAGTAAAACCCCCAAACCATGGAAACTGGTGACCATCTCCCACTGGCATGGCAGGCTGAGCTGAAATACTTCCCTATGGGAAAAAGAAGTAGTCTATTAGGATCAAGGGAAAGTAACTCAACCAAGCTCCAATTGCAGTTTTAATTAACAAATTTGGACTACTGAATATAAGCTATAAGCACAGATTAAACTAGAGCAAGCAGGAAAGGAACCCTGAGGTTTCTTCAGGCAGAGTGAAGGCAGGGCTGATGGAAAAAATCATTAATAATAAATTTAAACAGAGGCTTTTGGAGTTGGCTGAGCTTAGAAAACTGGAAAAGGGCTGTGTCCCGAGAAAAGGGGCACATAGAACCAGGTACCAACTCCAGCTCTTGATAGGCAAAACTGGGAGCAGGGGACTTGCTCTGAAAAGGTGATTTCTTTCTTTTTTCTTTTTTCTTTTTTCTCTCTCATTCTAAATAACTCATTAGAGAAACCCTTTGGCACTCTCTAATTGTCAGTGCTGACCCAAGCAAGGGTGGAGTTAAGAACGTCAGAGAGACAAAGGAGAAAATCAAGTGTAGGAGACAATTCCCTAAAGGGCATTTCTACTCTAGGAAAAGAGGGGCAGCAGAGCTCAGCTCAAGTGGTAGACCCCAGGGCCTGGAGGGGAAAAGAAAACAATAATAACAGTTTAAGCTTGTCTTCTGAATCTCCCTTGATCAAAACCATGCCCCTGGCAGGGGCAGGGTCTCCTGAGAATTAAAGGGACTGAACCTCTTTATGGTGGTGGGGATCTACGGACTGACAAGTGCCACATGCTTGGCAGGATAGGAAATGCACAAATTCTAGAAACATCACAGGAAAGTCTGACAATCTTCTGGGTCTCATCCTCAGGGAAACTTGATACTGAATACAGCCGCCTTCTGAGACCTAAAACTGTCTGGTCTGGGAAAATCTGATTTGGGTAATCAAGCAAACCAGATGCCTAGGCAGCAAAAAATTATGAGTCACACTAGGAAAAATGAGGATATGGCCCAATCAAAGGAACTTACAATTTAAATGAGATATAGGAGTTGAAAAGACTAACTAAAAATGTTCAAACAAATATGCTAAATAGATTCAAAAATCAAATCAATGAGTTGAGGGAACATATAGCAAAAGAGATGAAGGATATAAAGGACACCTTGGGTGAACATAAGGAAGAACTTGAAAATTTGAAAAAACAATTGGCAGAAGTTATGGGAATGAAAGTCACAATAGAACTGATGAAAAACAGCAGATTTGAAGAGGCAGAAGAAAGTATTCATGAACTAGAAGATAGGACATCTGAAATCCTACACACAAAAGAACAGATAGGGAAAAGAATGGAAAAATATGAACACGGTTTCAGGGAGTTGAATGACAGCATGAAGCATGTGAATATATGTGTTATGGGCGCACCAGAAGGAGAAGAGAAGGGAAAGGGGGCAGAAAGAATAGTGGAGGAAATAATCACTGAAAATTTCCCATCTCTTATGAAAGACATAAAATTACAGATCCAAAAGGTGCAGCACACCCCAAACAGAATATATCTAATTAGACCTACCCAAAGACACAGCAATCAGATTATCAAATGTCAAAGGCAAAAGAGAATTCTGAAAGCAGCAGGAGAAAAGTGATCCATCACATAAAAGGGAAGCTTGATAAGGCTACATGCAGATTTCTCAATAGAAACCATGGAGGCAAGAAGGCAGTGGTGGGATATATTTAAGATACTAAAAGAGAAAAGCTGCAAACCAAGAATTCTATATCTGGCAAAACTGCCCTTCAAAAATGAGGGAGAATTTAAAACATTTTCAGCCAAACAGACACAGAGAGACTTTGGGAACAAGAAACCTGCTCTATGAGAAATACTAAAGGGAGCACTACAGGTAGATAGGAAAGACAGGAGAGAGAGGTTTGGAGAAGAGTGTAAAATGGAGACTATCAGAAAGGTTAAAAAAGAGAGAGTAAAAAATAAAAATAAAATAAGATATGACACATAAAATCCAATAGACAATGAGGTGGAGAGCAGACATTACATAGAGTGAAATTAGCCAGAAACAAAAGGACAAATACTCTGTGATCTCACTAACATGAACTAACATTAATGAGTGAACTTTGAGAGTTGAAGTTGAGAACACAGGTTATAAGAGAGAGAAAGAGGGTAGAGATCTGGAATTTGATGCTGAAGGAGTACAGAATTTCAATCAGATTGATTGTATAGATCCAGAAATGGATAGCACAATACTGTGTAATTGAACAAAGATGAGTGTGAGTACAGTTGAAAGAGGAAGGCTAGGGGCATGTATAACACCAGAAAGAAAGATAGATGATAAAAACTGGGATTGTTTAACTTAATGATACCTAGAGTGATCAATGGTGATTAAATGTACAAATATAAGAATGTTTTTACATGAGGGAGAACAAATGAATGTCAGCTTTGCATGGTATTAAGAATTGGATAGTATAGGGGGAAAATACAATCAATGCAAACTAGAGTCTATGATTAACAGTAACATTGTAAAATGACTCCATTAGTTGAAACAAAGGCAATAGACCAAAGATAAATGTCTATAAAAGGGGGATATAAGGAAGTGGTATGGGATTCTTGCTCTTGTTGTCTGATCTTTTCATTTTATTTTATTTTATTTTGTTTTTATTTTTTCTTGTCTCTTTTATTTTTTATTCTTCATTTTTTCTCCTCTTTCTCTTTGCAGAAGAAATGGAAATGTCCTCATATAGATCTTCATGGTGAATACATAACTATGTGATTATACCAGCAATTGCTGATTGTTTACTTAGGATGGATTGTATTCTGTGTGACTAAACTGTTTTAAAAAGTAAACAGAGGGTTACAAGCACTGGAGCAAATGTGGAGAGAAGGATGTACCTATTCCCTGTTGGTGGGGAACTAGAATGAAGTAGGCCATCTGGAGGGCAGTATGGTGCCTCCACAGGAAACTAAGTATGGGGTTGCCATATGGGCCTGCAACCCTGTTACTGGGTATATACTTGGAAGAACTGAGAGCAGGGATGCAGATGCACATTTGCACAATGCTGTTTATGGTGGCAGTATTCACGATTTTCAATGGATGGACATGACCTAAGGGTGCAATGACTGATAAACAGAATGGTGTGCTGTGGTGTATACATGCAATGTAATATTGAGTTGGAGACAAGAAGGAATGAAATTGTGAGGTATGCAACTAGGTGAATGGAACTTGAGGACAGTATATTGAGTGAAATAAGGCATAAATGAAAAGACAAACATTATACCACTTCACTAATGTGGACTAACTATAATGTGAAAACTCTGAGAATTGAGTCTGAGAGCACAGGTTATCAGGGGAAGGCTTATCATAAAGGTTCCTAGATTGTAAGCTCTTACAGCAGTCACATCTGTTCCTGAGTTGTTCTGATTATTTCTAAATCCTGAAATGCTGAGCTCTTTATGTATAACCTGGTCATTCCCTGGAACTTCAGGTATCTGTGTGAATCCGAGACTGCAAGACAGAGTTTGGAAGCTATGAATGTCAGCATTACCACATACAGAAACTGCTAAAGAAGCTGAAAAAAGATCAGACTTCAACTGGAGATGTGAACCAAATGGACTTTGTTAGGACTAGGGTAAATCAGACTAAAGGGTAAAGGATGATATTGACCGTGTTTTAAAACTTCAACTTCTGTGTGAGACCAGTGGAATAGATGTTTATTCAGTGCAAAATCTATATTTTCTGTAGCACATTATAAAATTTAACTTGTATGGTCAGTTTATTCAAACTCCATAATTACATGAAACCTTGAATAGGGTGTGAAATCTGGTTGGTTTTTAAAGGTTAGCATGAAGCCCCACACATCCCAGAGTAACCTGGGCAGAGAATAAAAATATTTGCAAACCCCCTTGAGGCACTGGGGGAAAATGTGGAAATATTAAACTTCCCTGCCTGGAGAGTTCCTGATATTCTCACAAGCATTGGGGGCTCCCAGTTTAGTAGGCTGTGCCCTCTATCTTGGAGCTTGCCCTTATGAAGCTTGTTACTGCAAAGGAGAGGCTAAGACTACTTATAATTTTGCCTAAGAGTCACCCAAGAGAACCTCTTTTGTCGCTCAGACATGGCCTCTCTAAGCCAACTTGACAGGTGGACTTTCTGCCCTTCCCCCTACATGGGACTTGACTCCCAGGTGTGTAAATCTTGCTGGCAATGTGGGACATGTCTCCTGGGGATGAGCTTAGACCTGGCATTGTAGGATTGAAAAAGACTTCTGGACCAAGAGGAGGAAGAGAAATGAAACAAAGTTTCAGTGGCTGAGATATTTCAAACTTGGAGTCAAGAGGTCGTTCTGGAGGTTATACTTATGTGTTGTATTGACATCCCTTTTAGTTTTTAGTGTATTCAAATAGCTGGAAGGAAATACCTGAAATTTTTGAACTGCAATCCAGTAGCATTTATTCTTAAAGATGATCGTATAACTATATAGCTTATATGGTGTGACCATGTGATTCTGAGGACCTCATGGCTCAGACTCCCTTTATCCAGTGTATGGACAGATGAGTAGAGAACTGGGGACAAAAAGTAAATGACTAATAGGAGATGTGGGGAATGAGATGTTTTGGGTGTTCTTTTTTACTTTTATTTTTATTTTTATTCTTTGGAGTACTGAAATTGTTCAAAAATTGATTGCAGTGATGAATGCACAACTATATGATGGTACTGTAAATGATTGTACACTGTGGATGATTGCATGATGTGTGAATATATTTCAATCAAATTGCATTAAAAATTATTGTGGTATATCTGCACAATAAAATGATATACACTGATGAGATTGCCATTTGCAACAACATGGGTGAATTTTTAAAAGGTAATGTTGAGACAAAGAAGACAGACACAAAATGCTGTATGATTTCAAGTATAAATTATGAGGAATAGTCTATGATTTTGGAGGCTGAGCAGCAATTCCCTTTGGAAGGGAAGACAGGGATAGAGAACAGGTGAAAGAAAAGAGAAGCTTCTGGGATCCTGATAATATTCTATTTTCTGATACAAATGTCCTCAATTTATATAATTCCATTGATATGAAATGTCCAGATCAAATCCGTAGGACAGAATGTGTATCAGTGATTGTCAAGGTCCTTATGGAAAGCGACAAGAAGTTTCTTTTTGGGATGATAAAATTTTTCTGGAATTAGATGGTGGTGATGGTTGCCCAACCTTGTGAATATACTTAAAACTACTAGTGTGTGATTTATATTTCACATTTTCAAAAAGAGTGTTCTTAAAAAGTAAGAGTTTGCATCTTACTTTAAATGTTGTAGAATGCTATTAAAGGAGGAAAGTGTTGTGGCCTGATTTTTAAAAATAATCTTTCAATGAAGTATAAATATAACATGAAAACAAAAAAAGGTACAAATTGAAAATAAAACACTTCTAAGTAATTACCTATTCAGCAGTTGATACATATTTGGGTTGATTCTATAATTTGGCTATTATAAATACTGTGAATAATGCTGCTATGAACATTTATATAAAAGTGTGTGGACATGTGTGTTCAATTCTCTTGTGTGTGTGTGTGTGTGTGTGTGTGTGTTTATATATGTAATTGCTGAGTCATAAGGTAACCCTATATTTAAATTTTGAAGAACTGTCAAACTGTTTTCCAAAAGAGCACATCATTTTACATTTGGTTGAAAATTCCAATTTCTCCACACCCTGGACCACACTTGTTATTTTCTATCATTTTTATTGTATCCATCCTAATGGATGTGAAGTGATAATCTCGTTTTGTTTTGATTTGTCTTTCCCTAATATGAAATGACATTGTGCATCTTTTCAGGTACTTATTGGCTATTTTATATCTTTAGTAACATTTTTTCTTTCTTTATTAGAGAAGTTGTTGATTTATAGAACAATTGTGCATAAAATACAGGATTCCCACATACCACCCTATTATTAACACCTTGCATTTGTGTGGAATATTTGGCACAATTGATGAAAGCAAATTTTTGTAACTACTATTATGCATAGTCCATGGTTTAACTTAGGGTTCACTGTTTGTGTAGAGTAGTTCCATGGATTTTATTTTTAATTTTATTCTGTTACCATATATACAAGCTAACATTTACCTTTTAACCATACTCAGATGTATATTTCAGTGCTATTACATTCAAAATTTTGGGCTACCATCACCACCATCCATTACCACATCCTGTTTTCTTTGCCACCATGGCCACAGAAATCTCTCCTTGTTAGGTTAGTGTCCAGCTAATAACTGAGCAACGATTTCCTTAAATGCTTGGAACCCATAATTTTCCCAGTTTTTACTGAGGGGCTCCTGTGTGTGTTGGGCATGCCTTAACTCTCAGCCAGGAAGTTGAAAAGTCAACCTTAGCCTTTACTTCTGCTTGTGCCAAAGCCACCAGGTATGTAAGAGATGAAAGTTTAGGGCCCTCTAAGTTCTTTACTGTGCATTGCACACCTGAACAAAACACTGGGCATGCACACAGCCCTGCACGTTTTTGTTGTCTTCCATATCCCTGGGAGTATGCAGAGCTTTTCAAAGCTCCTATTTTCCCTAGATTTTTCTTTTAAGTTTTTTGTTAGCCTCTTGTTTGCCCCAGCTGTTATCTACTGCTCAGTCAGCCTCAAATTTACACTGTCACTGTTAATGTTTAAAAAACCTGGGTAAAAGGATTTTTATACTAGGCAAGCTCCAAGTCAGGTCAAACAAAAGCAGTCTTGCAAGTGGAATGTTCCAGGGAACCACCAGACAGGTCAAATGATGACAATTCTCTGAGAACTGTGCTTTGAATGAGCTCCAGCCCTGTTTTGCATCCCCTGGTGACTGCCAGGCTGCTGGTTTTCACAATGATTATGTGCTTTTGGTCTTCAAGGCTATTACAGAGTTTGAGAAAAAGCAGTGCTCTTATAGAGGACATTTTCAGGGGCCCTTACTCCACCATTTTCATGAGGTCATCTCTCATTATTTTCATCCTAGTTTATGACCACTTCTATCATCTGTTACCTGCCTACTTATCTCCTGCTTGTCTCTGCAGTAGACTTGGTGATCTTCTATCTGACCATCATGTCTGTGAAGCATATGTACCCAATATTTGCAAAGATCTTCCTCAGCAATTAACTTGTCTTTCCATCTTTACCATCAACGTTATCTCCTCAGAAAGGCTATGCTTGAGAAGCTGTCATTTCTAAAGTAGACTTTTCTTTTCCTACTCTTCTATCGTAGAACCCTTTGAATTGCACTTTCTAATTGTTCAATTATTTATGTATTGCCTCTTGATTTCGCATTAGAAACACAGGTACCATGTCTACTTAGTATCTAAGTATCCAGCACAATTCCTTGCCCAGAGAAATTGGTTAATAAGTATTAAGTGAACTAAAAATTAACTAAAATAACATTACAAAATAAAATATTGATGGCATATGGGACATTATGGAATATTTTATGGTGAAAAGAGTTCCTGAATTGATATTGATAAACAAAAGAAACCAGGAGAAGAAATATTAATAATAGGCAAATAGTTGAGTAAATATCCAACTTTACATTTATTGGAAACAAAGTAATATATCCAGCAATGTAGTGCCCTTTTAGCGTAACTATATAGCAAAAATTTAAATAATGATAACTAGTACTTGAAAGGTTTTTATGAAACTGACTTCTTCTACAGAGTGGCTGGCATCATAAATTGGTGCAACATTATTGGAAATCAAATTGGCAATTCATATCAAGATTATAAAAATGTTGAGTCTATAGCACAGTAATAATAATTCTGAAAAATCTATCCTAAGGAAATACCAAAATACAGCAAAAACATGTATTTTACAAGTGTTCATTACCATATAGTAATGAAAAATTTGAGGCAGCTAAATGTTCAACATGGAATAAAGTTATTACATCATATCTCTTCAATGACATTTCATGCACTTATTAAAAAGATAATTTGAAGACTGTAGTATATGACCTAATTATGCCAGATTAGATGAAAATGTAGAATATAAAATTTCATGTGTATTACAACTAGAATTTTGATAAACTATATATGCTTATAGATAAGTAATGAAATCAATATGAAAAACAAAGGGAATGGATATGGTAGGGTATTATGAATATTTTATTTAAAACATATTAATGATGCTAAAATTATTTTCATAATTGACAGAAAAATGTGGAGAGGAAAATGAAAACTCGGCTTCACATTATGGTACTGAAATGTATTATAGTTACATCTATATTTTTCTTCTTTGTAATCCCTTGTGATCATTTTCCATGAAAATGTTCCTTTTTTTTAGGAAGAGCGGTGAGTAGTAAGTTACAATTTTCCACCTGACATAGTTTATGCATAAGGTTCTGTAAAAGACTCAGTAAACACTTTAAAAATAAAATAATGATAACAGCCATTCATGTAGAGTTATGTGTTAAAACAAAAACTAATTTTCCCCCAGATACACGTACATTTACTTTGGAAAGCAATTTATCAAAGTGTCAAATGTATACCAAAACCCATAATTATATTTTATTTTTGTGAAAAAGAAAATGACTTGGAAAACATGACAACCTATAATGTTTCCAGTCTCTTATTTTTTTAACTCTTCCTTGAGTTGTTAAGGCTGACTCAGATCTTTCCTTTGAGGTTTTCATACATGGCTGCAGGAAGTAGATTGGACAGGACTCTCGGAACCTGACCTCTCATTTACCTCCTTCCTTTTAATTTAAATAATGATTCTTGAGGCCAAATATGAACTGGAGACCACTGGTTTCGACAAATGCTGTTAAACCCACACTTGGCCATTGTATTAGTTAGGGTTCTCTAGGGAAACAGAATCAATAAGAGATATCTATAAATATAAGATTTAGAAAAGTGTCTCATGCAACTGTAGGTATGCACAAGTCCAGATTCCGTGGGGCAGGCAGCAAAATGGCAACTCCAATGAAGATGTTCGATGAACTCCTCAGGAAACGAACGGGCAACTTCGACGAACATGTTTGATGAACTACTCAGGAAATGAACTGGCAACTCTGACGAACTCCTCAGGAAACACTTCACTGGTCAACTGAAGAAGTGAAGGTCCTCTGTCTGTCTCACTTAAAAGTCTTCAACTATAAGCTACAATGGCAGAGAGATTCCAAAAGGAGCTGAGAGGTCACTCTGGTGGTCACTCTTACACACAATATAGACAACCCTTTTTAGGTTCTAGTGAATTGGAGTAGCTAGCAGTAAATACCTGAAACTATCAAACTACAACCCAGAACCCATGAATCTTGAAGATGATTGTATAAAAACGTAGCTTTGAGGGGTGACAATGTGATTGGGAAAGCCATATGGACCACACTCCCCTTTGTCTAGTTTATGGATGGATGAGTAGAAAAATGGGGGAAGGGAAAAAACAAACAAACAGAGGCACCCGGTGTTCTTTTTTACTTTAATGGCTCTTTTTCACTTTAATTATTATTCTTCTTATTTTTGTGTGTGTGGTAATAAAGGTGTCAGGGATTGATTTTGTTGATGAATGCACAACTATGTAATGGTACTGTAAACAATCGAATGTATGCTTTGTTTTGTATGACTGCATGGTATGTGAATATATCTCAATAAAATGAATTTGAAAAAAAAAGAAACAAACAACAAAAAAGTCTTCAATTGATTGGATTAAATCCATCTGACTGCATTCTCTCATTGAGGAAGACACGCCCTTCATTGACGTCATCAGTCATAGCTGCAGCCAATTAACTGATGATTTAATAAACCAGCCTTCTGGTTTATTAACCAGCCACAAGTGTCCTTGCAGCAATGGTTAGGCCAGTGCTTGCTTGACCAGACAGCTGGGTACCATAACCTGGCCAAGTTGACACTTGAACCTAACCATCATGGCCATCGTAGCCCATTCATAGAGAGCCCTATCTAGCTCCACAACAGGATGGTGAAAAAGTCCAGAACATGGGACCATAGAAGAGGAAACAAAACCAGGAAAAAAGAATTAAGAAGTCCTTGGGACAGTGACAACAAGGTCCACAAAGCCTTAATGGTTTACTATCCAGCCCTTTTTGGAAAAAGTTGTTGACCCTGACACAGAAAATTCCCAGCAACTCAAAAGCCCTCTGCTTGGCCATCCCCATCATTATGCCACCAAAAATATTCTTTTATTATCAAAGACGATAGTTCTTTTTTTTGTATTTTTGCCCTTTATATGAAAAAAGCATACAACATATACTGTTGCGTCTTGCTCCTTTCATTCAGCATTGTATCTTCCAGATACATCCATATTTTTGTGTGTAACAGTAGTTTCTATTTCTTTTTTATTATATGTATATATACTTTATACATAATATATATCAGTAAAACATGTATATATATTTTATATGTAGTACGTATATAAGAATATTGTGTATATATACACACAATATTTATTTGTATACACAATGCTCTAGTTTGTAAATACTTACTACATTCCATGGTCGATGGACATTTGGATTTGCCAGTTTGAGGCTACTATGAATAATGTTTGGGACATTTCTAGTCATGTCTTTTTCATTTTCTACCTGCATTCAGTTATTTACACATTTCTGTTGCATACATACCCAGATATGGAATTCCTGCATCATAGGTTATACAAGAGTTACACTGTTAGTAGATTTTGCCAGAGTTCTAACGCAATTTATAAATTTATATTCCAGGTAGCACTGCCAAAGAGTTACATTGACTTCATATTTCACTACCACTTCTACTATAAGTTTGTGTTTCTATTATAGACACACACACAACACATTTACTATACAAATTTGCCTGTTCTGCTTGGTATCTTCTGGCATCTCATTATGGTTTTAAATTATGTCTTTTAAAGTAAACTTCCTTCATGACTTTTGATATTGATCACTTTTTTCCTAATTTTATTGGCCATTTGAAAACATCTTTTGTAACATTCATTTTTAAGTTTTTAACTCTACCTTTATATGGAATTTGAACTTGAGATGCGCATGAGATATGTGAATTGCAAACGTCTTATCCCACCTTGTGCCTTTTTGCTCTCCTCTTAATAGTGTCTTTTGAAAATCAGAAGTTGTTAACTGAATGAAGTCCACCTTCTCGATCTTTTCCTTTGTGATTAGTTCCTTCTGTCCTGGTTAAGAAATCCTGGCTTCCACAAAGTTCCTGAAAACATTCTCTGTGTTGTCTTCCAAAGGCTTTACTCTTTTATCTTTCATATTTAAATCTATAATGCATCTATAATTATTTTTGTATATGGGTGAGATAGAGATAAGGGTTGAGAGTTTTTCATTTGGATACTGACTTGTTTCATCGTTTAGGGAATACAGCATCCTTAGTCCTCTGTATTATATCAATACCTAAGCCATTTATCAGGTCTGTGGGCCTTTTCCTGAATTCTTCGTTCTGTTCCAAAGGTATATTTCTTTTTTGTAATTTTAATTTTAATTTTGAAATAATTTCAAACATATAGGACAGTTGCAAATACAATGCAAACCCCATACAGAGAACTCCAACACCCCCTACCCCCAGATATCCGTGTCTACCAATTTTACATTTTGCTAGTTTTGCAGTACCTTTCTTTCTCTTTCCTTCCTTCCTTCCTTCCTTCATTCCTTCCTTCCTTCCATCTTTCCTTCCTTCCTCTCTCCCTCCCCCCCTTTCTTTCAACTATATCTATTACCTTTCTATCAATTATCCATCTACCCATTTATCATCTTCTGCACATTTGAGAGCAGCTTGCATATATCATACTCCTTGAACTCATAACACTTCCATGCACATTTCCTACAAACAAGGATATTCACTTATGTCATTAACTTAACTGCAGTTAATTCAAGAAAATTAATATGGATGTAAAGCTTAAATTCTATGTTCTAATTTTTCCTTATCCCACTTTGGGCTTCTCTCCTCCATTCTTAGATCCACTCCAGTATCATATATTGCATTGATTGTCATTAACCCTTAATTAACTCTTTTTTTTAAATTAACTATATCAAAAAATTTATTTTTAAATATATACAATAAAAAAGCATTTCAAACAAACCATAACAAGGGAGTAAGAAAAAGACAACTAACCTAAAATAACTACTTTACTTCCAACATGTTCCTACTCTACCCCAAGAAAATAACATAATACAGCAACATTTCTGTGAACTTGTTCCTACAATACCCATCAGAAATTAACAAACCATAGTCATTCCTGGGCATTACTAGAATGTTAAATTTACCCACGATAGCTTATCTGTTCTTATTGGGTTATCGTTCCCCCTTCATTAATTGCTCTCTATCACTAGTTCCCCTACATTCTACATTATAAACCATTTATTTTAGGAGTGTGTTGTTTAACCTCCAGGTGTTTGTGAATTTTCTAAGTTGCTGATGGTTATTGCCTTCTAATTGTATTCCATTGTGGTCAGAGAATGTGCTTTGAATAATTTCAATTTTTTAAACTTATTGAGGCTTGTTTTGTGTCCCAGACTATGGTCTATTCTGAAGAAAGTTCCGTGATCACTAGAGAAGAATGTGTATCCTGGTGATTTGGGATGTGATGCTCTATATATGTCTGTTAAATCCAATTCATTTATCAGATTGTTTAGGTTTTCAATTTCCTTATTGGTCTTCTGTCTGGTTGATATATCTATAGGAGAGAGTGATATGTTGAAGTCTTTCACAATCATTGTGAAAACATCCACTGCATCCTTTAGTTTTGCCAGTGTTTGTCTCATGTATTTTGTGGCACCATGATTGAGTGTATAAACATTATTTCTTCTTGTTGAATTGCCCCTTTTATTAGCATGTAGTGGCCTTCTTTGTCTCTCCTAACATCCTTGCATTTAAAGTCTATTTTATGTGACATTAATATTGCTACTCCTGCTTTCTTTTGGCTGTAGCTTTCAATAAATATTTTTTCCATCCTTTCCTTTTCTTTTTTTTTTTTTTTTTTTTATTGCTGACCTTCATTCTTTATTTAAATATGATCTTTTTTAAAGAAAAAAAAAACTACAATTTTACACAGCAAATATTTCACATAAATGTAAACATGCATGTCTACTTTATAATTAAGCAAAATAAACTTTTAGGCATAAGATTTTAAAAATCATTAAGTAACAAAACAACAAACCCAAGACAGAAATAAAAGGAGCAAAAAAACCACACCATTTCATAATGCTTCAATTGGTCTTGTCTTCCAATCTACTGGTTAAGGCCTGAGTTGTGAAAATCCTACCTCCTTGCCAAACCAAAACAATCAATTCGGCTGTACCTAATATGCATCCTCATAACAGACTATTTCTCTTTCAAAATAATGTAATAAATACATCACACATATACAGACATCCTATTGAACCAGCCTCTCAAATAGGGAAGTTAAGGACTTCGGAATTTTCAAGTTTTCCTACCACCAAAGCACATACACATTAACACCACATGTAGAAAAAAGTGATTCTGCTACAGAAATAAAATAATCAATAAGTGGCATTTTTACAAATCTCTAGTTCATGTGTACTACAATTCCCCCCAGGTCACATCTTCACTGTGGCTTGCCATGGCCCCTCGGACACTTTGGACTTAAATCTTCACGCCTCACCTAAATAATCCACAGTATGGTAAACACGTTTAGCGCAAATAACAGTAATTTTAACATTTCAGTTAGACTTCAAAATCATGAATATCAGCATGGATAGTTTTCAGCTGCCTCTCAGTGCCTGGAATGTTTTCTCTGTCCGTGCCTAACCTCTGGACTTCACTGGTCAGTGTTCTGAATCTTCCCCCTGCCAGGCTTTAAGCCTCTGAATATCTATTCCTGTGGACAGCTAAGGGAACAGAGGTGAGAATGACAATTCCTGATTTTAGGAGGTTCACACCAACCACAGTTCAAGCAAGAGGAAGGTCAGTCCATACATAGGCCACAACAATATGGACTGAAACGAACAGAGGAAGGGCCCCTGAAGATGGCACCTATGCAGTCTCCGGAGTGGGATTCGGACGGGGAGAGGAGGAGAGCCCTGCAGGCTGAAAGAAGGCACAGAGGCAGGAAGACCAAGAAGTCCAGTTTGACTGGCTCAAGGGTACTCTGTGAGGCCAAATTCTTGATTTTCAAGAAGAAAAAATTCCTTACTCTGGTGGGTAAAGCTGCGCAGATGGGAGAAAAGAGTACCACTAAAGGATCTGTGCAGAGACCAAAACTGAGCCGTGTTGAGATTAACTGTGGAGTCAAGTAGGATGGATGCAAAGGGAGAGTGTGTGAAGCTTGGAGCTTGACTCACCAAGCCCAGTGCCACACACAGGCACTTCCTATACAAAAAAACATCTTGACCTGACATGCCAAAATCAAGACTTTGGGGGAAAAAATAAAAAATAAAATAAAAATAAGAGAGAGGCTTAAATAGATACTTTTTAGTTCAAGTTCCTAAAACCTGCCCCAGCTTGAGCAAGTTAAGAGCAGTGAAACAATTCCCACACCCAGTAACAATTCAAGTGTCCCAATCATGACCTTCACCTTCCCTGAGCTGACGTCATTAGCAAGAAATTACAAGTCAATTATTAATTCAACATACAAAAATTCCTACATGCCATTAAATCCACTGAAACCTCCTGATGGGCTAAGAATCCCACAAAGGGCACTGGGGTGTACCTATGACCTACACTTGGGTAGAGTGGTGTGAGTGTCCTGCTGGGCGATGGGTCCCCACATCCTGCCCACATCCCCAACTCACTGGGGTCACCGTGTGGATGAAACAGAGTTGACTTTATATGGCCCAACTCTAACCAAAGCCTCCACTTTGGATCATCTATTTCCTTTCTAGGTCCAGAAAGCACCCCCTAACACCCACCTCCAACCCTGCAATAGCTGGACAGGGAGGGGTCATGTGTGTAGAGGGACCTGGGGAAGGAAAACCATTTTGTTACCCATTGAACCACAGAAGTTGGAAATTTTTCAGGACACAGTCATTCAAACTACCCACACGGGCTACTCCACACTAATTATGGAACAATTTATTACACATTCACTCAATATGGGAACATTTACTAGTGACCTATAACAACAGATTTGTTCACAAACTACACACTGCAGAAGGCAATCTTGTGACTTTCTTCTAATTTTATACAAAAATACAAATAAATCTGGAAGTCAGGCACAAACAGTGGTACAAAAGCATGAACCGAAACACCTCATTAAAGAATGTGCTCATTTCATACTGCAGCACTCCTATCTAGAGTCTAGTTTTCAGAAACTTACTGCTGGTTCACTTGTTCAGAGAGGTTTCTTCACTATACCTCTTTTCCACTCCCCACTGCCCCCACTAATGAATGAATAAACTTAGACTGCATGTATGTGGAATTAAAAGCCCCAATATAATTGAGTCACACGTGTCGGCACAGTGGCTGCTGGTTTAATCTGCTCATCCAGCCTCAAGTATTTAAGGACTGTCTGGATTTGAATTTGGGCTGGAAGCACCCAACACTTTTGTCTTTTGGAACCCAGTAAAAATTCCAATGTACCTTTAAAGTCCCATGTATAAGAATCTCTGGTTCCAACAAATGAGATTCAAAGAGAGAGCAGTGGGTAAAGCCTGGACTGAAGGCAGGAAGCCTGCCACAAAACCAGCTGTGTGCTTCAATTTCCTTGTTTGCAAAGTGGTTAAATTAGCAGTTGGCTAGGGTCCCACCCTGCTGGCACTTGAGAATAGTGGCTTAAAATGTAGTTCTATCCGGGCTTGTCAGGCAGGGTCAGATAAAACTTTCCTACCACTTTGCACCAACAGTTTAAAGTGGTTTAAACATTTTTCTGTGCTATAGTTTAAGGTTTTCCTTCTTCTTCTACCCCTCAAAGATTGTTTCATTTCACTCGTACAGACCCACTTGACCAAACAGCTTAAAACTGAATCACTAGCTTGGTGAAGACATGGCCTTTGAGTAACCTAGACCAGTGCACATTTGTCTATTTTTCATTAACAATGTTAATTAGATAGGACTATAATTCTGTTAGATCTTCTACAGATCTACTTAAAACTTTGAAATATGAGATTGTTCAAAAACACATGAGAAAACCACCTATCACCTCCAAGTTAAAGATTTGAATATCACAGCTCCAGAGCCTCAAACTCCTACTGCAGTCCCTGATCCACAACATATTCCTCTTGATGAAGGACTCCATGCTAAAGCAGCCCCAGTCTTGCAGCAAATTTGTGCACCAAAAAGTAGATTTTGAAAGATCCGGCTCTAGTCATCACTGTCACTGCCAGACTCACTCAATTGCAAGTCATTTCTGAGGGTGTTCATAAGCTGGGTGCTTCCTTGTGGCCGGCTGGTTCCATTGGCGACGGTGGGCCTGCTGTTGTAGGGCTGCTGGTGTGAAGGCTGTGGAGGAGAGGCTGGGGCATTGTCCTCGCCTCCACTGCTGGAGCTGTCGTCATCGCTGCCTGAGGAGCTCTCAGAGTCTGAGGAGCTGCTCCCACTGCTGCTGCTCATCTGCTCAATAAGATCAACTTCGGCCCTCAACTCTCTTTTGATGTCATCCAGCTGAGGTTCAGGTGAGGGGTTATCTTTCAAGGGAGAAGTTTTGGATCCAACTGGAGGCTTCGTTGGAGCTCTGAAAGGAATGGGTGGTGGAGGTGGTGGCAGCTGCGATGACTGTGGGGGACGAGTGGACTGCTGTTCCATTCGGGCCTGGATTTTACTGCTCCCCTCAGCTCTTGTTTTCTTGACCTGAATGCTGCTGCTGAGTTTTTCCAGCACATATTCACCAGTGTCATGATTAATAATAAGCACACAGTCTTTCTGATATGGTCGTTTGTTCCCTTTGAACACAGTCATTGGCGGTGTAGATCCAGGGATATGTGGCAGTGTAATTGTGACTTCATCTCCTTTGCCAACCTGAAGCTCTCCTTCACAGGAAGTGTCTATAGATGCTGGCTTAAAATCATAGCGAATGGTATGGAAGGATGCCCGGGGTCGCTTTTCGAAGCTCTCCCCGAGCCGCAGGGAGTGCTCCTTGCGGTCCAGCAGCGGGTTCGCAGTCCCGTTCATGGCCCCGTGCGGGAGACGCACCGGGCTTGGCGCTCTCCAGGCGCGGCAACTGCCCCATCCTTTCCTTTTCAATTTCTTTGTGTCCCTGTGTCTAAGATGAGTCTTTTGTATGCAACATATTGATGGTTCATATTTTTTTATCCATTCTGCCAATCTATATCTTTTAATTGGGGAGTTTAATCCATTTACATTCAATGTTATTACTGTGAAGGCATTTCTTGAATCAGGCATCCTATCCTTTGGTTTATGTTTGTCAGATATATTTTTCCCCTCTCTCTCTTAATGTCCTTTATTGAACCAATATTGAATCTGTTTAGTACTGAACCTTTCTCCATATCTCTCTCTCTTTTCTTTGTTTCTCTGTCTGTAGGGCTCCCTTTGGTATCTGAAGTAAGGCAGGACTTTAATTAGCAAAATCTCTCAGCATTTGTTTGTGAAAAATTTAAGCTCTCCCTCAAATTTGAAGGAGAGCTTTGCTGGATAAAGTATTCTTGGTTGGAAATTTTTCTCTCTCAGAATTTTAAATATGTCGTGCCACTGCCTTCTCACCTCAGTGGTGGCTGCTGAGTAGTCACTACTTAGTCTTATGCCGTTTCCTTTGTATGTGGTGAATTGCTTTTCTCTTGCTTCTTTCAGAATTTGCCCCTTCTCTTCAGTATTTGACACTCTGATCAGAATATGTCTTGGAGTGGGTTTATTTGGATTTATTCTATTTGGAGTTCACAGGGCATTTATGCTTTGTGTATTTATATTGTGTAGAAGGTTTGGGAAGTTTTCCCCAACAATTTCTTTGAATACTCTTTCTAGACTTTTACCCTTCTCTCCCCCTTCTGGGACACCAATGAATCTTATATCTGGACATTTTATTTTATCTACCATATCCCTGAGGTCCATTTCATTTTTTTCAATTTTTTCCCCATTCTTTCTTTTGTTCTTTCATTTTCCATTCTGTGGTCCTCAAGGTCACTGATTCATTGTTCAGCTTCCACTAGTCTTCTACTATGAGTATCCAGAATCTTTTTACTTTGGTCAACAGTTTCTTTTATTTCCATAAGATCATCTATTTTTTTATTTACTCTTGTAATTTCTTCTTTATGCTCTTCTAGAGTCTTCTTCATGTCCTTTATATCCTGTGCCATGCTCTTGTTTGTCTTTAGTTCTTTGATTAATTGCTCCAAGTACTGTGTCTCCTCTGATCTTTTGATTTGGTTTTTGGGTTTGGGTTATCCATATCACCTGGTTTTATCATATGTTTTACAATTTTCTGTTGTTTCTGGCCTCTTGGCATTTACTTTACTTGATAGGGTTCTTTTAGGATATGTAGGATTATTCAAAGGTGAATCTTTAATTTGTCAGATCTACAGCTTGGTGGCCTACAGTTTCTCTAACTAACCAGCAGATGGTGTCCGCAAGTCACCTATTCCCCTCAAGTCAGTTCTCCCCAACTTTGTCTTTGTGGTGTGTGGGGGTCTGATTCTTGTGGGGTCCAATTGGTGCACCAAGTTTGGGTGTGTTTTTGGTGCTGTCCACCCTGAAGGTGGGGTGTGTGTCTGAGGGTTAGGGAGGGAGGACAGCTTTAATAATCAAACCTCCCATGTGTTCCTGGAGATTTAAGGCTGTTGCAAGAGTCTAAACCTTCATTTCAGTCTCACTACAGATTGTCTCTGCCACTGACCCACAAGTCTTTGGTATTGGCACATGGTCCCTGGGATTTCCGAGTGGGTCCCTCTTCCAAGCCGTGCCATTCTAGGGCCTCTGCTGAGGGAAGGTTGTGCTATGTCACAAGTGCGCACTGTCCCTCAAGGGAAGTTCTGGGCCTCCAGGCTATGTAGGGGTGTTCCCAGCCTGCTGTAAGGATGGTTGTATGTGGCGTGTTAATTTCCTCCTTTTTGCACAGCTCCACCTTCCCAGCTCCGGGACAATTAGCTGTGGGTGCACGAAAGGCTATTGTTCACACCTGACACTGTGGTGTGTGCGCATGCCACTGGAAACACTCCCCGTCACAGTGGATTTCTTTGTGCAGCTCTGGGCTGTGTCTCCAGTGCCAGGCAGGAGCGTTCCCAGCCCACTGGGAAAACAGCTGCAAGGGGTGTTGTTTTTTTCCCCTTTTGGCTAATCTCTGCCTTTCTTGCTCTGAGACAATTAGCAACAGGTGTGCGAAAGGCTATCTTCCATGCCAGATATTGAGGCGTTCACACAGCCCATTCTTGCCGCGCTTCACTGTGTGGTTCTCACTGCAGCCGCTTTTGGATTTTTTTCAAAAAAGAACTAGTCCGCCCCAAATGCCAGCCTTTGGTTTCCCCACACCGCAGTGTGGCTGCTGGATATTTAGCGGCTTACTCACTCATTTCAGAACACAGATTCCCGGTTTCACCCAGTGCACAGTCCCTGTGGATTTAGCAGACCTTGTCCAGCTGGTGCATCACTGGAACTGGTGTTCTGGGTCACTTTCTGGCTTCTATCTAGTATTTTTCACGGAGGTGTTTTTTTGCCCTGTCTCTCCTAGCTGCCATCTTAGGTTCTCCAAAGGTATATTTCTTGATCTTTGTTCAACAGTACTATTTTTAATTATTGTAGCTTCATGATCTTCTTGGTAGCTGGTAATGTAAGTGCTCCAACTTTATCCTTCTTCAAAAATGTTTGTTATGTTTAGTCCTTTGTAAGCCCATATAAATCTTATAACATTTAAAACTACTTAGGCCTGTGTATGTCCATATAAATTTTATAATATTTTAGTGGATATTTAATATCTGCTAAAATAACTGATGATTTTGTTTGGGAGTGCTTTGAATCTACAGGTAAATTTTGAAGAAAATTACATCTTAGCAATATAATTTTTTCTGGTTCAAAACATGGAATATTTCTCCTTTCATTTGTTTAATTTAGTTTCTCTTACAATTTTAGAAATTTAGTTCTTCTTATAGGGGCTTTGCTTATATTTTATTACATTCATTCCTAGATATTTGATGTTTTGATGCTACTGTAAATAATATATTTTATTTTTTTACTTTGTAATAATGTTTGTTAGTATATAGAAATTTAATCAATTTTTTGTGTATTTCCTTTATGCCCAACCACCTGGCCAATTTACTAATTTTAGTGATTTACTGATAGGTTATTTTGGATCTTGTACATGTAGAGTGTGATGCCTGTGAATATTTATTTTTCTTCCTCCTTTTTGAATCTTATATATTTTGGTCCTTTTTTCATATTGCCCTGGCTAGGACTACCAATACAATGGTGAATACAAGTGCTGAAAACAGACACCCTTAGCATAAAGTTTACATTGAATTTCTTATTAAATTTTAATATTTATAGAATCTATAGTAAAATTCCCTTTTCCATTCCTGATATTGGTAATATGATCCTTCTCTAATTTTCTTGTTCAGTCTTGCTAGAAGTTTATCAACTCAAATAATCATTTCAAAGAAATAATATTTGAGTTTATTGATTTTCTCTATTTTATTGATTTGTGTTCTTATTTTTTTTCTTAGTTTTTGCATCTTTTTTCCATGGCATATAATATGTGCTTAGAACAGCTATTTTAAGCCTTTCTTATTTTATAATATGTCTGTTGAAGCTGTAAAGTTCGCTTTAAGTTCAGCTTTAGGTGTAGCTCACATGTTTTGATAATATGATAAATTTGATAATTTGATAAATATGTTTCATCATTATTTAAATCAAACTATTTTCTAATTTTCACTGCAACATATTCTTTGCTCCCTGGTTTATTTATATGTGTTTTGTTTAAGATTCAACTATTTGTGGCTTTATTTCTAGATTAATTCTACTGTGGTCAGAGAATACACTCTCTGATTTCAAATATTTACAACTTTTAGAGATGCCTTTAAAGCCCATCATATGGTCAAATTTTGTAAGTCTTCCATTTGCTCTTGAAAAGGCCAGATCCCTTAAAGATGCTATTTTTAGTTACGGTGTGGCCAAATTGAATCAGGATGGGCCTTAATCATTATACATAGAGGAAATTCAAAAGTCAAGGGAAACCAAAAGAGCAAACACAAAGAGAGAGAGATTGATATGTGATGGACATCTGTTGTCACCGGATACTACCAAACATTGAGGAAAGTGTGGCTTTGCCGACATCTTGATATTGGATTTCTAGTCTTCAAAATCATAAGATTATAAGCACTTGCTGTTTATGCCAAACTATTGTATAATATTTCTCATATATTTTTAAATGAAATGGAATAGAATAGAATATCAAAGTAAAGACTTTAGGGATATGTATTTTTTTCAAAAAGTTTTAAAACTCAACAGTCTAGGGTGAGTTATTTAAAGTTGCTTTCATTTCACTGAAGAGGAAATACACAATGATAATTTCATTTAAGAATAGCAAGTCAAGACCTTTTAAAGAACAGAGAAAGAGGAAGGAAGATTAAATGCACTTGGAAAAAATTCTGAAGTGGCAAGTGAAATGCGAATTTCAAATATTCCCCAGCTAGTCAATAAATCCTTACAAATGGGTGGATTGTTCATCAGAATTGAAATAAGCCCTTGAACTTTGATTTTCATTAGTCTGGATATATGCTGTTTAAAGAATCTTTAAATTTAGATCACCACTTGTTGGGAAACATCTAACAGAAGAAACAAATTACCTCCTCGAGGACTCCTCTCCTTTCCCTTGGCTTTTCGCGGATACTCAAAATGGAGAAAACAATGATATTCTCCCTGGGTGTTTTTTGGAGGGATAAATGTCTCTAGTCAAAAGAAGGATTTAATTTCTGAGAAGTCAGAAATTGTTTTGATTAGGCAATTCTCTTACAAAAGAACTAAGCATTGGATCTGAGTGGAGCCAGCTGTGTTTCCTTTGTTTTCTGAGGGTTTCAGAGAAACTGATGGTGACCTGGCAGGTGGGGAGCTGGCGGTGGGCAAGGAGGGCAGAGTGTTCTCCTTTCAGCCAAAATTGTAATTACTTTTATTGCTCACAGGAGGGTTTATTTTGATAGTTCACCACTAATGGAAGATTTATCAGTTAAGTCCATTTTGCTTGCAAGAAAAGGAAAAGCCAAATCATATGCATAAAGAGGGTGTATTGACTCTTATCTGATGAGCTCAGAGGTGGAACTGATTTCAGACACAGCCTAACTGGAAATTTGGCAAATCTACCAGGATCCAGTTTTTCCCGCTCTCCTTCTCTTTACTCTCAGACTAGCTGGAGATCCACTAAGTTACATAGAGCCGGAGGCAGCTTTGGAACTTCCGTTCTGTTTTAGTCTCATTGAGTGGAGGGAAAAATTGCAAGAGTCCCTTTCCTATGAATCTAAAAAATCATTTGAATCTCACAGGTGTTCACTAGGTACTACGCTCATCCTTGGATCAGTCACTCAGCCTGGTGACTGGAATTTGCTGGTTGGCTTTGGCTTAGACCACATCCTCCACTCCAGAGGTCTGTGAGCAGCACACGAGCTGAGAATGGAGGATGGGGAGTCCTTCAGATGGAAAGAAAGACATTTAACAGAACAGGAAGGCAGAATGAAAGGTGGTTACACACTCACACACACAACGAAAAACGAAAGTCCACTTCACATGGTGGTCAGGTCTACTTAGCCACAGGATAAAGTCTTCCTGATGTGAAGTGGCTTTTTGATTGTTTGTTTTCCCGGTTCTTGGTTTTTCCAGTTCTCCTTTCTTATTCATCTTTGAATAAATTATACAGTTTTGGAAGAGGGATGAGAATGTCTTTGAGAGCAGCCTTTTGCTCTGAGGGGAAGGGAACAAAAGGGTACAAGAACATTGTGGTATCCCTGCTATCATGAATTCCTTAAAGGAAATTTGCTGTATTTAAGACATACAAATACATTTCAAAACAATACATTCAATGCCAGTGCACTTATCCCCCTAAACGAATAAAACATTGCCTGCAAAGCTAAAACCCCTTTCGGACCTCTTCCAAATACTTTTCCTTCCTTTCCCAGGGAAACACTATCCTGAATTTAGTGTTTTATATTCCTCTATGTATTTATTCGTATTTTGACAAAAATTTGTTTCTCTAAGCAATGTGTTCTATTGTTCTGTATGTTTTTAAATTGTATATATACATATATATGTAGTCATGTATTTTGCAACTTTTTGCATAATTTTGTTTGCTATGTGAAGCTCTAGTTCTTTCATTTTACAATTGTGTTGTATTCCATTGTTTTAATATGCAATAATTTATTTTTCTATTCTCCAGATGATCGGCACTTGTAATGGTTCCCTGTCTTGCTATTAGGAACAGTGCTTTTCTGAGAGTTTTTTTTTCTGATATACATGTTCAAAATTATCTCAAGGGTGTATACCAAAAAGTGGAATTGCCAGTCAGGAGATTTGTGCAACTTCAACTTTACTGGTCAATTGTTTTTCAAAGTGCTTGTGTCAATTTTTATGTTTGCTGGTAAAGTATAAGTATCCCTGTGGCTCTGTATCCTGCTAACACGTGATATTGTTGGACTTCTTCATTTTCGGCATCCTTACCTGTTTCTTTGTGGCTTTAATTTGAATTTTCATGATTACTATGACATGGAGCATTTTATCATAACTTATTCAGATCTGCTTATTCAGATTTCTTCTGAGGGTCTTCTCTTTACATCTTTGTTGGTATTTTTTCCTTCAAGTAATCTGATTCCTCAATGCTTTGTGTTTATTATTCTGTACACTGTTTCCTATTTTTATTAAGTTTTTTTGTGTGTGTTGCAAATGTATTTTCTGGGTTTTGAATTGTCACTGCATTTGTGTGTATTTCTTAATAAATGGAAAATTTAGTTACAATGTTATCAAATTTACCACTCCATTTTTCTTGTTATGATTTGTGCTTTTCGTGTCCTAGTTAAGAAATCCTACTTTACCTCAAGCATCTTTTAAAAAGATGTTTTTTTTTAAATGTATCTGTGCCAGTTTGAATGTATTATGTCCCCCCAAATGCCATTATCTTTGATGTAATCTTGTGTGGGCAGACCTATCAGTGTTAATTAGATTGTAATTCTTTGAGTGTTTCCATGGAGATGTGCCCCACCCAGCTGTGGGTGATGACTCTGATTGGATAATTTCCATGGAGGTGTTGGCCCGCCCATTCAGGGTGGTTCTGAATTAAATTACTGGAGGACTATATAACATCAGACAGAAGGAGCAAGCTGCTATAGCCAAGAGGGACACTTTGAAGAAAGCACAGGAGCTGCAGGTGAGAGACATTTTGAAGACAGCTGTTGAAAGCAGACTCTTGCTCTGGAGAAGCTAAGAGAGGACAAACACCCCAAGAACAACTAAGAGTAACATTTTTGAGGAACTTCAGCCTAGAGAAGAGCGTCCTGGGAGAAAGCCATTTTGAAACCAGACCTTTGGAGCAGATGCCAGCCACGTGCCTTCCCAGCTAACAGAGGTTTTCTGGACACCATTGGCCATCCTCCTGTGAAGGTACATGATTGTTGATGTGTTACCTTGGGCACTTTATGGCCTTAAGACTGTAACTGTGTAGCCAAATAAACCCCCTTTTATGAAAGCCAACCCGTCTCTGGTGTGTTGCATTCCGGCAGCATTAGCAAACTAGAACAGTATCTTTCAGCTTCCCCCCATTACTGGGGGAATCCCATGATGATGTTTCCACAGAAGAACAAAGTCCATCTCATAAAAAGGAGGAAGGCTGGAAACATTTTATAAATGTGTTGCATCTTTATATCACTTCCAAGTAAGTCCCCCACACCAAGAAGGAATGAACTCTTCTAGAATGATCTTTCATCTGCTGTAGGACACATATGGGGTCTTATAAGACATCCCAGGAGTAAGTATCCTATCCCAGCTGCACTAACTTGAATGCTGAAAGGCAGCTGGTGGAGGCCCTGAGCACAGGTTCAAACAGCCACCTGCCTTGCAGACATCTGTCATGCATCTATTTTAGCAACCTTCATGGCCCCCAGACAGCTGGAAGACAGACAGACACCCACACACATACCCCATATCCAGGGCAGCAGCCTGGTCTGTGCTACTGGGGAACCCACACTCGAGTGGCCAAAGCTGCCCTACTGTGATTTTGATTTTGAGGCTAAAACCCTGGGGGGCTGCTGACCCCACATTAGATCAGGAACCTCTCTCTTTCCCTCTCTCACATTGTCCATCTCTCTTTTTCTCTGTCTCTCTCTGATGTGCTCAATGTTTTCATTTTAACATTTGACTTTTTTCTCTCTGCTGTGAGATCTGTGACATGAGACAAATGGGAGAAGGTAATGGAAGGTAAAGCTTTCAAGGCTGAGAAATATTTCTGTCTGCCAGTCAGAGAAGCACTTGGACCACGATGTGTGTAGGGTCATCACATTTATCCCTCACCGAGTCTGGAATCACTTTACCTTAAGAATTTTTCTCCAGCATCAGGTCCTACCATAGTCTCCAAGGCCATTTAAGGAAAGAAGTCATTTTGGCTATGAGAATTTAGGATACCTTATCACCTAGTTTAAGCCTACCAGCAAAGTAGGAATTAAGCTGTTTGTCAAATTGCAATAAAATCTCCATTCTCTGCCCAATTCTGTTTCCTGCTCTCATCACTATAACAACTCATATCCCATAATAAGTAATCAGCTCCCCTGTTGTCTCAATCTACTTTACCACCAATCAGTCTGTGAATGGCCCAGGTGCCTGTGGAGGTTCTTAACACTTCAAATCAATGTGTGTCCCATATCCCAAAGACCAGTGTACTTGCATTTGCAAAGACCCCTGAGCAAAACTACAATGGTGGGTGAGGGCTGGAGAGGAGAACCCAATCTGATGTGATGCCTGGCAGGATTTTTGTTTCTTCCTTTCAGGTTCTGTTTCTCTTGATCATTATTTTTTTTTATTTTTATTCTACCTTGAGGGACTTCTTTCATAATTCAAACAGCTGACTTCACGAACTATCATATATCAAACAGTTATGTATTTTCCCCTCTTTATCATCAGGTTAGAGAAATTAGCCTGGGACATTTTGTAGGGTCATTTCCCCCACTTCTTCCCCTACCCATTCCCCCATGCTATGGGTCTCCCTTCAAGTCAATGAATTCTAAAGACCTCTGTTGAGTGTTGTCACTCAAAACACAAAGAGGGGCTATGGTGTCTCTTAGACCTTGAAGAGAGTCTCACTTATTTTGAAGACTATCTTTTTCAAAAGAGAAAGACTCAAGAAATTTTTCAAAAATCTTTTACCTTTCATGTTGGCCACCCTTGGCCATTCATTTTAATTTTGATTGGGCACTTTCCTTTGCTCCTCTTCAACAGACTTTGGAAAGTTGGGGTTCAGCTCGTGGGAGAGTTTGCTAATGCTATAGCACCATTAGTCTAACCTTTTCCCTTCTTATGAAGGCAACATGCATGGGCTGCTGGGAAGGAGCTGCACACAGGCAAAAACTCTTCCACCCGGAGAGATGGGAGTATACTTCTATAGAAAAGTGTGTAGAGTCTCCCATGGAGTAGAGGTCTCCAAAGCAGATAATTCATGACCACAGAGTCTTCTGGCTGGGATGGAAACAATGTTCACACTCTAATCTCTGCCGCTGGACAAGACCATGATTTCCTCCATGGAGGCAAGTCTGGAATTCATCAGCACAATCAGATGATATAGCATGGCGGTGGGTAATGAATGAATGAGTGCTCAAAGAACAATGAGATTGGATGGTACAAAATAGATGCTTGCTGTGCTTCTTGGTCCTTCAGCAAACACCACCACCCAGATGATGTTCTGCATCAAAATGGAAGAAAAGCATTTGAGCACTAAGACATTTGAGATGCCAGGTACAGTCTGGGGTGGGAGCTTCTGAGACATGTGCAGTCTTCAGGCTAGCACCCAAATCACAACCTCATGAGAGAAAAGTTTTCTTCGAAGAAAGTAGTCAATTTAGCTTTCAGGCAATCTGCACTCACTGTTTTCTGTGGTGTTTTTCTAGTGATATTCATTGAGTCCTAAAGGACCAACCCTTTGCAGACTATGATTTTAAGACTTTGAAAGCAGAATGTTTTCTGGAGTTAGGCTGATCCAGCACAGGATCAGCCAGTTGAGAAGAGGTCCCAAGTGTGATTTATTCTGAAGCTGTTTCCTTCTCTTGACATGAAACTTTCTGACTTTTCACCATTTTATTGGTCTTGTATTTCAGGCATCTTAGTGTCAACAATCTTTATTCTGCCCCAGATTTTTTTTTTTAACTAAAAAACCAAAAATAGTGTTGCAGAGTGTTCTTTTTATAAAGGAATAAGCATCCTTACTTAAAACAAAGATTAAATTTCAACCATGGATGATCCTAGTTCCTTGGATTTGATCTCTTGGGTGTCCCCTCCCCTGTGGAGTTACTTTTTTGACTTCTTACCTCTACCCACTGTTCTCTGGCTCCAAGGATATGTTTCTTCTGATTTTAACCTCTGGCACAACTACTGATGCAAGTTTTCTAAAACCTAATGTCCAAGCATGCGAGACAATACAGAAATTTCCAAAAAGACTTGGCAAGGACTAAGGGAGAGGAAAAGGAAAATAAATATAGAGAAGATACAAAGCAAAAAAAAAAAAAAAAAAAAAAAATTCAACTTTCTTCATTTTAGCCTTTAATTATTCAAAAGCATTTACTGAGCACCTACTATGTGCTAGGAGCTAGAGATGCAATGGTGAAAGGGACAGACAAAGCACCTGCCTTCCTGGAACTTACTCTAGCAGCAGTTTGGGTTTATACTGCAGAGATATTGGGGCTTTCATATCCCTTGCTTCCAGGGATATAAATTCATCTTCAATTCCATATGCATTGCCAATGGACAAACAAACAAAAAGTCCAGGAGGAATATGCTGTCCCATGACTTAGAAGCTAATTCTAAATACCCAAGTGCCTCTAACTCTGATTTTCCTCTAGAGTCCTCCAATTTACTCCTCACCTCTTTTCATGATGAACTGCAGGGCCTCCAAATGCCAGGGGCTTTTCACATCAGGAGTGGGGAGGGGAGACTGTTTCACTTGTTAGCTGCAAAATTGAGTTTTGGAAAGAACAGGCAGTAATTCAGCTTTGAGGCATAGCAGCAAAGCTAGATCTTAGAATAGATTTTTCCTGGGTTTTCTTTCATTGTCTGTGGGTGTGTGCATGCCTTAAGGTATCCAGAACTCTTGTAGATCCCATGTACATTTTTCTATTACATATATGGGACTGAAGTTATAGAGAATAAATTTAAGACTATATAAACCATGACTTGGAAATGGAATCTGGAAAGCTATTTTGCACTGGGGTCTTCACATCTTCCTTGACCATACCGGCCATATAAGCTTTCTTTTCTGAATACCCAAGCTATACTGGGTCTTCAAAACAATGAGAGTATTAGGAATTGGGTAGGCCAGCAGATGAATGAACTTGGAATTTTAAGCACAGGGACAAGGAAAGAAGGGATAATTTCAGGATACCTCAACAGGACACTCCTTGGAATACAAAGTCAAAGTTCTAGAGAGATCTTCATGGGAAATTTCCAGGACAGCTGGATGAACTGGCTAATACTCTAACCTTACAGAAGAGATTATGATTCCCATCACCTAAGATTTGGCAAAGGGATTCTGTTCTTGACCAAATTACACAATTTCATCTAATGCCCTGGGTTCTCTGGGCAGGCCAATCTCCCTTGTACAAAAATGATGAAAATACTGTGAATTCATAATTTGATTTAAGGTGATGCTAGTGCCAAATGAGGCAGATTAACGAGGCATCTACAACTTCACACAGCTTAGCTCTGCTTTCTTCCTCCATTTCTTAATTATCTATAATAGTTAACTTAAGATTTGCATTTTGTCACCTAATACCAGGGCAGTAGAATTATCCTATTGAGACTAGAAGCACCAGAAACATGTGCCCAGGGCTGACGGCAGATAACTCATGTTATCGACGGAGTGAAGAACCCGAGGGGGGACTGTGAAAGAGCAAAACTTGCATCAGAAATCATTGTCAGTGGTTTTATTTTCCTCATTTTATTAACTCTGTATATTTTTCCTATTTTCTATTGTGAACATTTGCCTCCTGGGAAATAAGAAAATTATTAAAGGGACATTAACAAATGTCATTATGGAGGAGAAGAGAAGTCTGGTGAGAGAATTCACAGGTTTCTCACTTAAGAGAGAGTTGAACTATCTATATGTATTTAACTTGGAGAAGAGGAAAAATACGAGGCCAGGAGTTTTGACTTCATAATGTGAAATAGGGATTAGACTTAGCAAGTCTACTCAGAAAGCTGACCTCACATAAGTGTCTCATTATCAAAGCTAATTTTCTAAAAATCAAGGATGTCCAATAATGGGCCAGAATGAGAGTTCTAGGAAAGTGCTGAGGTCCCCATCACTGGAGGTATACAACTTGGCGAATGACCTTATGGAATGGAATGTTGTAGAAGAAAAGGAAAAGTAGAGACGGTCATAAATTATCATCTATTCTATGCTAAGATTTTTCATATCTTTTATCACTCAACACTTGCCTCCATGAGGTAAGTATTATTTTTCCAGTTGATAGATGAGGACACCAAGACCCAAAGAAGTGAAGTCACTTGCCTTATGTGAAACAGCTAGAAAGTGATGAACCAGGAGTAGGAACCCATCTCCACTGATCCTTTCAAAATAGTTTGCCTCTGAGATAGAAGCAATAGAAAAAGACTGCCTGCTCAGTCTTTCTCTAACGCCAAATGTTGAAACCTTGTGATTGATAAGAGCCGGCTCAGATTTAATGCTGACCTTGACATTTACTGACTATGTGAGCCTTAGCAATTAATTTATGTTCTCTTTACCTGTTTCATCATCTCTAAAATGGAACACTGGTCATTCTTATTTTATAGCTAAGTTGTTAAAAAGAAATATAGAACCATGACTGGAACATGGTATACACTCAACGATTTCAGTTATTATTGTAAATAATATTATTTGGGATTAGGAAGAAAAGAATATCTTCCAATACATTTGGATAACACCAGATATCAAATAAGAAACACAAAATAACAGACCAAGATCAGCCTTGTTTTGTCAAAATTTTTGCATCTTCTCCTGAAGGCTCTGGGACCATGCTTTCTTACCATAATCACACTATCATTTCTCCAAAATAAAGGGTATCAGAGCTGGGAGAATTGACCAAATTTCCTGTATGTCAACTCTGTGTCTCATCCCCACCCAGCTGCCAGGACTAGCCCTGTTGCTCGCTGCCCTCAGCTCTAGAACAAATTCTGTCCAGAGTGAGTAGCTGAGAAGCAACCCTGCTTTGCTTACAGACAGTTGTCAAAGTCCACTCCCGCAGGGGCTTGCAGCTTATGGTCCTCACCTTCCCCATCCAGCCTGCTTGCTGGAACTAGGCAATGTCTGGGTTCCAGCCCCATTCAATGTAGCCCTATACTCTGCACCAGTCTTTCCTTCTCCCTGGCATGTGGATTGGATCCCATCCTCTATGGCATGAGCTGAGGAGCCTCCCAAGACAGGTCAGTTACCCAGGATCATGAAGCTCCTCCTGCCTGATGCTGAGCAGCAATGGTGGGAGGAAGAGTATGGCCTGCTTCTATTCTCTGCTTCCTCTCTGCAGGGAACCTGTTGAGCACTTTACAGAGTTGCATCTCTTCCATGCCTCACAATCACCCTTGGAGATTGGTCTAGTTTGCTCACGCTGCCGAAATGCAAAACACCAGAGACGGATTGGCTTTTATAAAAGGGGGTTTATTTGGTTACACAGTTACAGTCTTAAGGCCATAAAGTGTCCAAGGTAACACATCAACAATTGGGTACCTTCACTGGAGGATGGCCAGTGGTGTCCAGAGAACCTCTGTTAGCTGAGAAGGCATGTGGCTGGCATCTGCTCCAAAGTTCTGGTTTCAAAATGGCTTTCTCCCAGGATATTCCTCTCTAGGCTGCAGTTCCTCAAAAATGTCACTCTTAGTTGCACTTGGGGTGTTTGTCCTCTCTTAGCTTCTCCAAAGCAAGAGTGCTTTCAATGGCTGTCTGCAAACTGTCTCTCATCTGCAGTTACTCTCTTGGCTTCTGTGCATTCTTCAAAGTGTCCCTCTTGGCTGTAGCTTGGTCCATCTGTCTGAGCTTATACAGTGCCCCAGTAATTTAATTCAGACCCACCCTGAATGGATGAGGCAACACCTCCATGGAAATTATCCAACCAATAGTCTTGTCCACAGCTGATTGACTCACATCTCCATGGAAACATCCAAAGGATTCCAAAATCTAATCAACACTAATATGTCTGCCCACCAAGATCGCATCAAAGATAATGGCATTTGGGGGGACATAATACATCAAACTGGCACAGAGATAAATCCCAAGGGTATACCCATGTCACAGATGAGAAAACTGAGGTTCAGAGAGGTAAAGTAACTTGACTGAGGCTGCACAGCTACTGTTGTGGCAGAGGTTGGGTTTGAGCACCTCTGTTTGGCTCTAAAGTCCAAGCTTTCGGCCAAAACACTGTGACTGCCATTGTTGAGTACCACTGCCTAGAATCAGGGTGGGCAATTTTGGGTACAGGGACCATTCAGGAAAAGAGACCTGAGGACAACCTTTTTAAGAAATTCAATGTATCTGTATCTACATCCCACTATATCTACCTATCTATCTTTCTATCTATCCTGTAGATATACATGCACACACACATACATATATATGTAAATGTATTCTTAAAACTTAGATTATATGCCTTATTTTTGGAAGAATGTTAATAAGAAAATTGATACTTAAGCACTTCTGTTGCATTTATTACCTCGATATATATAAGAAGTGAAAAGTGTCAAGGTAGAGATTATTTCTAGTTTTTGTCCCCAAATTAGATGGATTCCAGAGCAATTTTTACTCTCTTGGATCTCAACCCCATCCTGAATGGAGCTCAGGTTCACCACACACTTCAGAACGTGATGATTTGGATTTCTTCCATCCCGGTTCAGTGGAGACGAGTCCCCTTGGCCATCCCAGCTTTGTCCATCTCCAAGCACAGCACTGAAGTTCTAGAATGCTCTGTGCCTAAGTACCTTGGAATCGTGACAACATCATCCCAGGCAATGCAAGTGATCTTCCCCGGGAGCAATGTGAATGCATGCTGACTCGAGAAGAATAACCAGAATGATGCTTGCACGCTTTGTATCAGTCAGTGCCCTCATATGAAACAAACAGCACAATAATTTGAAGAATTTCAATAATTTGAAGGAGGTTTACTTCTAACAAAGGGACTCTTCACAAATGTTTGCTCTGGGTTTTAATGAATCACTAGAGATAGTGCAGTGACCTGCGGTTAGTAGCAGGGACACAGTTACAAACCCTAGGCCAAAAGGCACAAGGGGAGAGAGCAGTCACCAGACCTGAGATGGAGAGAACCCTGTAGAGAAGCCTCCTTTAGAGGAGCAGGGCCTTCAGTCAGGCAGCCTTAGGAAAGCAGGCAGGGAGGGAGCTACTGGGCTGATAGCCTCATCTTACTCTCCTTCCAACCTCTGCTTCCCAGCTAAGGCTCCCCAAACCCATAAAAAGGCAGGGGTAATGGTGCAAGACAGCTTTCCTAAGCCAAGAATAAGAGCAGATCTAGAAAGTAAGGAGACAGCAATCAGAACACCCAAACTTACATGTTCGATTTTTGTTTACACAATTATGAAATTCTTATGCATCATAATTGCCTAGCTTATAATGCTTATTAGAAATATTGCAAGAGGTGTCAATAAAATTAAATGAATTAGAGCAGTAGCATATTTGCCCATTCATCTATACCCTTCTTAAAATGTCTTCTTCAGAGAGAATTGGTTCTCCTGCAGCATGGGAGGTTAGTCAGATTGCTTTCCCATATGGTTCATCAAAGGCTGAGTGATTTACAGGAGGGCTGGTGGAGCATTTGTCACCAGATCTGTAGCTGTCTCACCCCAGCCCAGCCCTGCCATGCTCTGTAAATGCCTGACTGAGGTGATGCTTCAACCCAAACAAGTCCTCCAAGTGCTCTCACCTGTGACAGCAATTACCAGTGGCCCTCACAGTCCTTGCATCTCTACCTTCACCCATCAAACCAGAAGAATGAGATGGTGATGCCGCCCAATCCCTGAACATTATACTGTAACCAGCCAGCCACCCAGTAGAGCATTACAAAATTGACCTTTGTTGGTCCCAGTCCAAGACATTATAATGTGTAGCCTCCAGGTATTTTCTTGCTCATCACAATACAGTCTTTCTGGCTGATGATCTCTGAAATTATCCTTTAGTTCCATGAATACACCCTGGAGACTGTAATGTTATTATGGTAATAACTTTGGACTTTATAATGTAGTCTCATGATGCACTCCCCTTACCCTGCCATGACATTATGAACTGGAGATTGGCCTTCCATCATCTGCCTTGGATGTAAAATATGGTCTCATAACATCCTTGGATGTTATACTGCAGCTTCTGGCCCAATATCTTAGGGCATTATGTTATGGCTTTCTGGTCACCAACTTGGACTTTCCAGGGTAGTCTACAGGTTACTATCCCAGGGATTTAGTCCTTAAACAGAAATTAGTGCCCAAGGTTTAATTTGCCCATTTCTGGCTTACTCCCTTCTCTCTGTGGTCCCCCTCTTGTCATTCCAACAGGCCTTGTGGCACAGCCTGTATGAATTATGACAAGTTGCAAAATCTATAACTCAAACATGCTGGCAAGTTTGATTATTTTTTGCACAATTTCAACAAATGACTGGAATAATGGAGATATCTGCAGGATGTAGTTAGGGAGTGCATTTCCTTAAAAAATCAAAATGTCAGTTCAAGATAAAGCATCTAGGCTTTGTTCAATTTGTCAAGATTTCCTCTGATTTTTTTAATATACTGCAAGGAAATGTCAGTTGTGGCCAGTGCTTCCTGGATCAATATCGTACTTCAAAACTCTATGAAAAGAGAGTCACATGGGTAAATGTAGCAATGCATAGCATCTCTTTATTTCTGCCCATGGGTCTATGGTATTGATGATATGCAATGGCAAACAAGAAGAAAATACCATAATGTTGCCAAAATGATAGCACTCCTTGGCTACTAGGAGCTATCCAGCCTTCAGGAATACCAAGGGCAAAAGGGGAAAAGGCAGCACATTTGATCACCACTGCTCCATGCCTTGAGTTATAATTTCAGGCTTGACTGAGAAGTCTTAAAGAATAGTTTCTCTAACCTTGCAGCACAAATAAATGGCTTTCTTTCTTTTCTTTTTTTCTCTCTATTTTCTCCTTCAAAGCATTAATGCAGGGCAAATTATTTGGGCCTGTCTAATTTTCCAGAGGTTCTATCACAATACCATAGATTAGTTTTAGCTGAACAATACGAATATATTGGCTAACAGGTTTGAGGCCAGGAGAAGTCCAAAAGCAAGGTGTCTACAAGCTATGCTGTCTCTTGGTCATCTGTGGCATTCTAATGCTGGCTGTTGGCAAACCTTGGGGATCCTTGGCTTGTATCTCTGCCTCCCATCACAGGCTGATGTCCTCTCCTTTCCACAGCTGTCAGTGTCCCCTCACTTCCCAGTTCTAGCCCCTCTCATGTTTCTCTGGTTTCTGGCTTCCTGTTGTTTCTTTTTATAAGGCCTCTAGTTAATATGGATTAAGACCAACCTTCATTCAACTGGGCAACACCTTAACTAAAAATAACTTCTTCAAGAGGTCCTATTTATAATGGCTTCACACCCACATGGACATGGATTAATATTAAGAACCTGTGTTTTTTGGGATACATTTGAGCCCATTGATCAAATCCACGAACACCTTTGCATGTCACATCATGTCTGACAAGTTGCTCATTCACATAGTGGTATTTAGTACTCCTGGGAGAAAGAGGTACAAGAGCAAATTAATCTGAGGGCCTGAACTGCTTCTTGGATTCTTTCACAAAGGGAGTGAAAATAAAGACCCTTCTCTTAACGATGGCACAAAGCAAACAAGAAGGAACTGACCCACTGTAGAGTAAGTCTCAGAGAGCCAGCTTTACCCAAGATCAGTAATTTGGGACATTCCCCAGGGCATTTTCTCTCACACCATTTTCAGTCCTCAAGAAATGTGTCCCAAGTTCTCTGGGAGAAACTGGAAGACTGAATCAAATCAAAGAGAGTAATTTTTTTACTCTAAAAATCTGAGTGCAAACCGTATCTCATGGCCAAGTAACAGAGGCATAATCCTGGTGGAAGAGAGCACTCCCCATCTCAGAAGGACAATGGATCAACCCTTGTTAATGGAGAGCAAAACGACGCTCAGAGGCAGAGCAAGGGGGTTTGTGGAGAGCAGGTTGCAGAAGAGGGACAAGAAAAATCTCTCCGGGATGGTGTATGACATCAGCACAAAGCAGGTAGAAAGCCTTCCTAGAAAAACTGTGGGAACCTTTTTTTCTTGGAATTTTGACTCAGTTAAAAATGCATTATCAGCTCACGTTGGTTCGGTAGTGATATAAAATCTACTAAAGGTCTATATTAAGTAATTCTGTGTATTAAGTGTAAGATGCCTTCAAGAACAGCAATAGAGTAGACAGATGGTCAATATTAACCCTGAGAAAGGATGGCTGCGCTAGATCATCTGTTGGCAACTCAGCCCCATTTTCCTCCTTCGATGTTCTCTGCCACATCACAAGGGCTACAAACCAAGAAGCTGCATTTCCCAACCAGCAGGATTCTGTCAGTGAAAGTAACCTGCATGAGATCTGGAAGGTGGAAGACACACTATTGTGATGGTGGTAGATGTGGGCAGAAGCAATGGTTTCAGCAGTTCTTAGAGGTTTGTCAGGGGCTTTAGACATACCCCATTGAATCACCCACTTTGGAGCTGCTGCATGTATTTATTTGGTTTCTGTTTTTTTTCTGTCACATCCTTAGTTTTTAAATGCCAATAGAAGCTTTCCCTGTCACTCCCCAGCCCATCTAACGGCATTGTAATTTTCTGTATGAAATCCTTTCTACAAGGGATCTTACAGTGCTTTCTGTTCCTATCCAAGTTCTGCTTACAAACAGGACACAGCTAGGGTGGGGTGGCGGGGAATAGCTTAGAAAGAAGCAGCTGTCAGAAGCTAGAGAAGATACATGTGGGGATTTCTGAGGAAGTAAAGATGGATTCTTGCTGTCATGTGCTGTTGCTACCCTATCCTTTCAAGGATATGACTTCGGGTTATTTGCCTGAGGGAACTGTCCTTATACTCATATGCACATAATTGGATCAAATGATTTCTCTCTCTCCTTATCTATTGTTTATTATCTTATGAGCTAGTCACTGCTCCTTTTCCCTAATTGCTTTTATAAGCACTTATATTTATTTATCTCCTATCTTCATTTATTAGTTTCCAATGATCAGACTTGCTGCTTTTCTCTGGAGATTTACAACTCTGAATGTTTCAAATTGCAGTAAGCAGATCTGTACTCATCCCGACACTCCGGAATACAGTAGATGTTCCTTTATAGACTTGCAGAAGTTGTTGTTTACAATCACCATCTTCACAATATCTCATGTTACACTGGTCTTTGTGGGAGAAGCAGCACATTGAACTCATGCCACCATAAAACACTCTATAATTCTGAGTCTCCTGGTTAAAACAAATGGCTCTGAGCTCACTGTTTAATGCAGTGTCATCTAGATTGTTGTTAGATGCTTTATCTTCCACTCAGCCACAGAGGAGCTCATGACTCCCTCCTCTCTTGATCAGAAACTATTGCAAGAGGTGACCATGTCCTGAACTTTAGGACTTCATTGAGCCTGTCTCCTCCAGAGCGATTCATGGAGGATAAATGCCCACCCCAATAGATGCTCGTATAATCTGCGGGATAACACCTGTTCTTCATAGCAGGGAAGGAGAGCAAACCTGTGCTCAGCAAGTGAAGAATGAAGCCCCGTGCCTAACACAACCAACTCAGTGCATGAAAACTCGCAGCAAGTCCATGGTTTCCATTCAGAGAAGATGCATTTGTTCCGTTCTGAAACTCCACTTTTGTGAAATCTGATGAAGCCATGATTAAAATAATCTCCCTCATTGGGCTTCCCCACCTCGATGGTTGCTGATGTGCTCACAGACATGGGGGACTGGTGGTTTGATGGGCTGAGCCCTCTACCACAGGACTTGCCCTTGGGAAGACGGTTGCTGCAAAGGAGAGGCTAGGCCTCCCTATAATTGTGCTAAGAGCCTCCTCCCAAATGCCTCTTTGTTGCTCAGATGTGGCCCTCTCTCTCTAGCTAAGCCAACTTGAAAGGTGAAATCACTGCCCTCCCCCCTATGTGGGATCAGACACCCAGGGGAGTGAATCTCCCTGGCAACGTGGAATATGACTCCCGGTGAAGAATGTAGACCCAGCATCGTGGGATGGAGAACATCTTCTTGACCAAAAGGGAGAAATGAAAGGAAATGAAATAAGCTTCAGTGGCAGAGAGACTCCAAAAGGAGCCGAGAGGTCACTCTGGTGGGCACTCTTACGCACAATATAGACAACCCTTTTCAGGTTCTAATGAATTGGAATAGCTAGCAGTAAATACCTGAAACTATCAAACTACAACCCAGAACCCATGAATCTCGAGGACAATTGTATAAAAATGTAGCTTATGAGGGGTGACAATGGGATTGGGAAAGCCATAAGGACCACACTCCCCTTTGTCTAGTTTATGGATGGATGAGTAGAAAAAATGGGGGAAGGGAAAAACAAACAAACAGACAAAACAAACAAACCAACTAAAAAAAGGCACCCAGTGTTCTTTTTTACTTTAATTGTTCTTTTTCACTTTAATTTTTATTCTTATTATTTTTGTGTGTGTGGTAATGAAAATGTCAAAATTTAATTTTGGTGATGAATGCACAACTATATAATGGTACTGTAAACAATTGAATGTATGCTTTCTTTTGTACGACTGCATGGTATGTGAATATATCTCAATAAAACGAATAAAAAAAATAATCTCCCTCACCATTTTACAATGACTCCAACTACAATGGCAGGTAGCTAGAGTAATGGACTATAAAGAATTAAAGCTCTTCGGCCTGGGGAAGCTTCCTCTTCTGATAACCATAATTCCTTAGAGTAACGACCTTCAAATGTGTTGGTAAGGCTCCCCATTTGCCAAAGTGTTTGAACATTTGCCTCCATATGTGGGTGTGTGTATTTTAACTTAATATGTATGTATATAATGCATTTCTCTGCCAATATGTTATGACTATTATAAAATATAGGCAAAAATGAAAAACTTTAAAGCGTAAATTAAGATGAAATAAACCACATTTTTAAATATTTTTCTTATCATGCTGGTTTGTGCTGTCTTTCCCTATGATCTAAAGGTACACTATAGACTTAGGACAAAGCTCCTCCCACCCCAAATTATATTGTTTTTAAATACATTTTAAAAAATCTGGATAATTTGGATTTATTTGTTTATTTTTGACTGACTTTGTTTCAGATCTCATTCAATCACCAGTGCCTTTACTTCTTGTGGCTGATAAAGAGCACCTTCTATGAATCTGAAATATCCGCTCTGCCGTTTTATTGCCATACCTTTTTGTTTGCATTCTAGGTAGTATTTTCAATCTACAGTTTCTTTGCAGGAATTTTGTTTCAGCCATTTGTCCATTGAGAGAAGGCTAGCTTAGTTAAAACTAGCTAAGTGATAAATGCTCTTAACCAAGCACATATAAACTACACAACTTCACCATGTACCAAAAGTAAGCGGAATTGTAAGGCACCACTATCAATGGCCCTCTGTTTTGGAACCCCAATATTTCATGGACTAAACCTGTTGTGGAATCATCTGATATGCAGACCTGGAACAGACAAGGGTGTCAAGCCATATATTAAATATTAGTGAAGCTCCATTCTTATTATTTATTGATAAAATATAGAAATATAGGTCCTAATGTTCTCTATGCATATCCCAGTGGATTATCTTGAGCAGCCCCTAGGTGTGTGAAATCCATTTTCAAAACCACTGGCCAAGAACACTGCTTCCAAACAGAATGGTTCATGGACCAATAAGAATATGTATGTGTGTGTGTGTGTGTGTGTGTGTGTGTGTGTATGTTGTCTTCCATACATTCTTGACCTGATCCTCTGCCCCTTTCTTGCTTTTAAACAATGGCTGTGCTTTCTCCATTCTGCCATGATACCCACTGTAGTATTTGGTGTACAAATATGTTTTGGGCAGACAAACGTGTGTAGTGCATCCATGGGCAGGTTTCTGTCTGGAAAAATTGGTCTTTCCTTCTAGGCAATATACATGGAAAACCAGGATGCAAAGGACTGCTTGCCTTCTCTGTTCAAAATATATTATCTGCAGTTGAGAAGAGTGTGGGCAAGGAGGAGGCAGAATAAGCCTTTGAGTCAGCAACCGGAGGTTAGGGGACAGAGACCTGGACATACGTTGGCTCATCAGCCTTGTTTCCAGGTCCGGGTCTGAGTGAGGGAACATGCCAGCCTGACTCCCAGTTCCCTGGGGCAGGTTAGAGCCTCACATCAGCTGCTGAAGAGTATCTAGAACTCCTCTCAGGGCACCCTCATAAGCCAACCATAAAGATATCACCCTAATGTCAGACGGGTAGCACACCTCTTCCGGTCACTATTGGATCCAGTCCCAGCTTCAGCCTTACATGGAGATCTGGGAGAGCTGGAGAAGATTAAGGGTAAGCCAACACTAATTTTTGACTCTTGTGTCTTAGGAGCCCTGAATTAATTCTAAATGCATGAGTTTCATTTATCCCTAAATAGAGAGTCAAAACTTTTGAGGAGAATGGGCAGTTAAAGAAGGCTTATGCACGTGAGATTGGCATCATCAGACTTAAGTTTTGCAACAACTCTGGCAATAGCTTTCTTTGGGAGAATGCCAAATGGATTGCATTCATTCATTTGAAACACCCATATTTCCTGATGTTCTTGCATTCCTGTGTTTGATTAGGTGTCTCCTTGAAGCTCTTCATGCTGGTCAACAATCCCAGTCCTCTGGAGTAGGATCCAGCATCTAGTTCTGTCTTTTACCCAAGACTAGGCCTATAACATGGGGCTACACAGATATCCAAAGAAAGATAAGATTTGGGTACTAATTCAGAAGTAAAGTCAAGACTGTGTCTACAGTGTTCACTGGTTTCTGAAGGTGTCAAGACACTGCCTCTCCTTTTATTATTTTGCCAAAGGAAAGATCCTGTCTTGTTTTTCTACAAAATTAGTATCAGCCCTCTCAGTTAAACTTATGAATAACTTCTCACAGCAAACAAGGACCTCCACTGTGACAAGGAGGGGAAATGTGGTCAGGAAACATATTTCAGTTCCAAAGATTTACTGTCAACAATCACAGAGGTGAAAATGAGCCGAAAAATTTGAAAAAGCCTGTCACTGTTATTGCAATGCATGGATTTTGGTAGATATAAATTCAGCAGCTCACCTCTGAAAAACCCTAGCTGGACAGATATCTCTCTTTGCCATCAAAACAATAAAGGAAAGTAGAAGAAAAGAAAAGGATGGAAGGGAAGGGAAAGCATAGAGAAGGATACTTTCTGCATCCATGTTATATGCCAGCCCCTATTTTCTACAATAACCCAGAGAAGTAATATTCACATCTTACCAAATTTTAGATATATATGATCCTATTAATAAAAATGAAGAAGCTGGACAGGTTCTTGGAATCATGCCTTAGTACAGGTTTCAATTTAAAATAATTCAGAAAGGTAAAATTCCATTTTCCCTTTTTAGTCTGCAGAGGACAACTCTTTCTTTCCCGTATAATAGTCCAGATGATGTGCTCCTGCCATTTAGAATTCTTTCTGCTGTTTACCATGGAATTTATTTTGGTTTGTTTAATGTTATTGTTCAGAAAGATGATGCGCCCACCAACCGGACAAGCTGGGGTCCTAGCAGAATCTTCAGCTACAACAAGGCTTTTGGGAAAGTTACTCTTTCTCCCTTCTTCCATATTTGTCCTCCTTTCCTTTACTGTCAGATTTTTGTTTTGATCTAAGGAACAAGGGCAAAGTCATCAAAGCTGAAGAATAAAACACAAGATATGCCCCACCCCCCATTTTGCAGGGCTCACCTCCTGCCCTCTCCAGATCCACACCCTAAACCCCAACTACACTCAGCTCCTGGCAGCCCTCAACTCTTCGTGATGCTTCTACCAGCTGAGAACACTTACTCCATTTTTTTTCCACAAGGAAAACTGTTCCTCTGCCTCAAGACAGCTCAGACACCAGACACGGCCTTCTGTGAAAGCCCCCCAATCTCCGGGGCAGTTAGGCACTGCTAGACATTGCTACCTTCAAGTCACATGAGACCCATTGCACTTTTGTAGCATTGAACGGTAATTGTTTATGTCATGCCAATGGACTGTAAACTACTAGAGGGAAGGGTTGTTGTCTTATTTGTCTCCAAGTTCTGGACTTCCAACGCTCAATAAATATTGTTTCAATGACCAAGCGAATGGATGAATGAAAGGAATCGTTGGTAACTCAGCAGAAAGTACAGAGTAGGTGAAGCAGCAGCCGAGAGTCCAGTGCTTTTAGATAATTTCTGAGGAAGACTTGGATTTGGTGACCTGGCTGTTGCTAGGGTAACTTCTAGCTCTCTGTTATTATTCTCTGGGGAGCTACAGAAAGTGGACATAAAATCTATTCTGTGCAACAGCAAACAGCAATAGGTACCTCAAGGCTCTGATACCTCAGACTCTTGACATAAATCTGACATTGTGCACAACTGTGTCACTGTCACAAACTACCAAGCTGCTCACCTCTCTTTGGAACTCATTTTCTGTTCTAAATTATTCCCCACAGCTAAGCTGACATGAATTTCTGGATTCCAATAAGTGCTTCTCATCAGAGAGAGACTAGTGCTGTTTATAGCATTAAATTTACGAAGAAATGATGGAGAATTATCCAGTAGAAAAATGAGCTTCTAACAATGTTGTACAGGCAGGGTTAGGCAGTGCTAACAGTACACAGTAGGTGGCTGGTAAGTGTTCATTTGTATTTTTTTCTCCTGAAGAGGTATTAGGTAATAGAACCCAGAGCTGGCTGTTCTAATAGCTGTTGGTGCGCTTACTTCTGGTGGCGGCAGAAAGCAGCTGGTGGAATCCAGGGGCCCCCTAAATCTGCCCTCCCTGGAGAGAAGTGTTTTCACTCTAGAGTCATGAAATTACTTTAAAGTGATCCGATTGCTTAAAAAAAGAGAAGTCAATGTCTGTCTCCTTATGGTTCCTGGCTGGTTCCACAATGAGTGCTTCCACTGATGGAAGTAAAACCTTGTTGGGAAGACAAGAACCCTAAAAGAAATACTTGCTGGCAGGATTTGACTAACTTCGTAATGCAAGCTGAAATTGGGGCCTTCCCCTCACTCAGTAGCCCTGCCACAAAGCCTATGTGTGTCCTGAGTTTCCCACTGAAGGGGACATTAGAAGGGAAAACAGTGAGTATTGGTTGCTCAGTGGCTTGCATTCAAGCTAAGTGCTCTATATGATTTTGTTTATAATTCCATAGCCCATCTCCATCTTCACAGCTATGGAAATAGAAGCCCTGAAGTCACATACATTTTTACTCCAGATATTTCACTGGCTCTAGTACAAAGACATTTTCCTTCCTTGTAGGTACCTGAAAGGGGTGGTTTTGTCTTGGCAGATTTCAGGGGAAGACACCTCTTGGTTTGAATAGCTCTGTGTGATTACATGCTGCTCCACACCAGCCTGGGGTCAGAGCACTCAACCAGAAAACCTCTGTGCTTCCTCATAGTTCTTTGTAGCCCTGATGCCTTCCTCCAATGGGGAGAAGATGACCCTGGAGGAGTCATTTTTGCTGGTCACCACCCGAACTACCCCCGAGACAGCATTCGCAATATAACCTACCTCAGTGGTGCCCCTGGAGCTGTGACACTCAGGGTCTGTGTCACTGTCTCTGGCAGCCCTGCATCGGGGGTCCAGAAGTGGTATGTATTTTTGCTGTTTTTTTTTAAACAGAGTTATCAATAATAGATTTTATGCCACCCTCATTCCTGATACTTGGATAACATAGAGAAATAGATATCCCTGTGCCCTCTAAAATACATCTTTCCCGATTTGGAACAAGAATCAAGAATCAAGACTCAATAAAGTCAACTATCTCAGAACGAATTCTCCCCCAAAAGTCCTCACCTCCCCATACCCATGCACTTTAGAATCACATCTTCAAACCAGTTAATGTTCATAGAAATCCCTATCATATATCATATCATGTCATATATCATATCTTATGGTATATATCACATCACACCATATCATATCAGCCGTACCTAATGAAGAAGGTCAGCAGAGGAGTCCTGGGATAGGTACATAGACAGATCTCCGGAATCTTTAAGCCCTCTGAATTTGTATGCAAAATGTCTGTTTGAATATCTGGGTTTCTTTTACTAAGGAAAAAATTTCCATAGATTTTTAACAATTTCTCAAAGTGTTTTGAAACACAAAATGGTTAGCAACCAGGGTCTAGAGGTAATTTGCCTCTCATAAGCACATCTGCCCATTTTATTTCATCTTTTGGAAGTTTGCAAGTTATACCAGTTGTCTCAGTCCTCGGGGATAAGGAAGCCCAGGCCGTGCTTTGTCATTCTTTTGCTCCCCTTGAATTTCTCCTTCCCCGATTTCTGTGACCCTGTCTGGGCAGTCTGTTGGTCTGTGTGTGAACACAACTGCTGATCCAAATTATCACCCAGAAGAAATGTTTCATTTCTCATTCCAGGAGTATTAATGGCAATAGAGCCTTGTGGGTTTATCTCACCTACATCCCAAGAATATGTGACGCCTCCAACAATGAAGGTTTTCCTTTAAAATGAAGCAATCTCACACTTGTCACTCTCCTCCCTGACAGAACGGTTTGTCTTCCCCAGCTTGCGTGCCCCTCATCCTTTGGAAAACATTTGCTACCAGAGAAAAGATGCCGGAAGCAGGGAGCAGCTAGTTGGCTCTGTGCTTCACGCTGGTTCCTTTGTCACCCTTGATAATTTATAGCTGATCTCTGTGTACCGTAAGTGTCTAAATGAGAGGTCTCCTCGAAATTTGGACAAAATGTTCTCCTGTAATAAACTGTCAAATCTAGAGTGCACAGTCATGGTATATATAGGTAGTTTTCATTTTGCTATTATTTCTACAGTCTTATTTTTGTGCAGTGTCTTTTTAGTAAGGATTAGTAGCTGTAGACTACGGTATATATTTTTCTTCATTAGTGCAGCAACAATCACAAGTTGAAGGGCACAGCCACTCCCCAACACAGGTAATTATGTAAGAAGTGATTAGCTCTGTATTGTGACATTTCTGTATAGATTTCAGAACATAAATATTCTCAGTGGGTCCTCACAGTAATCCTATCCGTTGTCATGGAAGGGGCAATTAGTGCCATGTTACACAGGCAAAGACAGCTCTAAAGTCACCCTGAAAATTAATAGTTGATAATGACCAGATCCTACAGATTTTAAAATCAAATTTAAGTGCTCATTCCCTGATACCAGGCTGTGTCTCAAATCAACATTTGAGAGTGCACAAATTTGACATTAATGATCGTATAATGACATCTAGACTAGAAATCTCAAAGCAGTCTTTAGGTTTCAAGGACAAGACTGTGGGAATTTTAATGTATCCTAGGTGGTATGATAACTTTAGGATACTTCTGTAAACCTATCAAATGTCAGAATCTCATAAGATCTGTCCTTTTCTGAAGCCACAAATCATCAGTATGATTACAATAGTGATTCTATAACCTCCTTGGCATCTCTCCAGGAACACAAAGGGAGAGATCCAAGTAACACCTTAGAGCAGTGACACAGATTTATCCATTGGTCCTCTGCTCCAGAAATTCCAGCACCCACAGCTACCCGGAGTAACACCCATGGCCTGCTCCCTACACCCTTCCCCAAACTCACCAGATGGCTATTCTACTTCATCTTCTTCCCCGTAAACACCTACCTTCTAGCTTCTTCATGTGTTTACTGGCTTGGTTTTACTGACTAAGTACTTCTCTCTTGTTGCCCAAATATCAACCCAATCACAGAACTAAAAGGAATGAGAAAAATGGAGAGAAGAATTGTTTATTCTTTCTGATAGCGGAACAATATCACAGGATACAAGAGTAAAAACAATCTTCGTATCCTGATTGAAACGTTCAACTTTTTCCTTTTCTCAGTACCGAGTCCTCAGTTTTCTATTACAAATTTTATGAAATCATCAGATTCAGACAACTCTACTTAGATTGTGGTAGAAAATCATTTATTTAAATATAAGTAATCATTTCATGTGTCATTGGTCCTTATTCCTTTTCTAGTCTAAATTTTAAAAAGCTGTATTGTGCAGTCCTTGGCTCTCCAGAGACGTCAATTGCCCAGCCCTTCTCATCCTTTCTCTGCTAATGATTATATACGAAACCTCAGCTGCCAGGGCACAGGCCCAAATGCCCTGCCAAAGAGAGAAATGAGGCACATTTCTGGGGAATGATAGGTTCAGTCTTTTTCTTAGGCAAAGAGTGGGAGAGATGTTAAGATATATCTCAGGGCTTAGATCTTTATAGAAAATCCAGGAAGGAACCTCCGGCACTTACCCCAGTGAGGGGAGCTGGGGATTAGACAAATTGAGAGAGTTACTTGAGAGAGAGAGAAGTACTATTCTTAGGAATTCACAGGAAAGGAAATAGGAATGGCTAAAGAAACGTGCAAAAGACATGCAATATTAGTGATAATAGGAGAAATTCAAATTAGAACCTGAATGTAATATTATTTCACACCAGGAAATCAACAAAAATTTTGAAGTATGACAATTCCAAGTAATGATAAGAGCATAAAGACATGAAAACTCTTATATCCTGCTGGTGGGAATATAAATTGGTACAACTACTTTGAAAACTCTTTGGAAATGTCTAGTAAAATTGAGGATTTAGATACTCAATCACCCAGCAAATACATACCAACATGCATATTCTATAAACTGTCTTGAAACTGCATCACAATGCTGCATATAAAAATGTTCATAGCAGCATTCATAATAATAGAAGGGAAAAAAAAAACTTGGAAACTACTAAATGTCAAACAGGAGAATAGATAACTTGTAATATATTCACATAGGGAAACACCATATAATATTGAAGATAAATGAAACAGAGCTACAAAAATCAACATGAATAAATTTCACGGAGTGTTAAGCAAAAAACAAAGCAAAATGCAGGAGAATATTTTCAGCACAATATAATTTATATAAAGCTTGAAAACATGCAACTATTATATAAAATTGAAGACATGCAAATAGATGCCATATATTCTTTAGGAGTGCTTACATGAGTAGCAGCATTATAAAGAAATAAAATCAGTATCATGGGTCCATTTTGGAAGGAGGAAAGTAATATAACTGATAAGAGATACAAAGGGACCCCAAGTAATTTTCTATATCTAAATCTGGGTTGCTATACATAGGTGTTTATTAAATTATGCTATCTAATTTTGTAGGTCTGAATTCTTTCATGATTTATTATTTTTAAAATCCCAGTGCCATGACTGTGTATTACCACCCACTAGATTGCATTTTACTGCCATCACTCAGCACACTGATGACCAAAAACCACTTGTCAAGACCGTGAGCTCTTATGGCTGGGTTCTGGGACTTGGGACAGACAGTGGCCCTGCCACTGGAAGCCTGGTGAGAAGGTAAAAGAAAAGATTAAAAGTGGATGAGTCCCAGTGGGCGGCCAAATAGAGTGTTGGTAACACCACTTAGCGCAATGACAGCTCATGATTATAAAGGAAAAGTGGACAGGAAGTTCACAGAGCACCTTGATGCCATTTCTGAAAGCTCAGTTGCTCTCCCAACACGGGGAAACCCATTCTGGCACGGAAATGAGTTTCCTATGTAGCTGTTCAGGTTCAATGGGCTGCTTATGCCCCAGCGAGGAGGACCTCACTTGGAAAGCACATCTTGATCCTCCAGGCTGACTGGTCCTGCTCTCCAAGTTAGGGCATTCGGGAGTAAGAGGGGCTGGGGTACCAGTTGACAAATGGACAACAGAGATATGCTCATTTCTCCACCACTGCCACTGGGGAAGAGAACTGCTGATTGCATTTCTGGAGCTTTGGTGGTCCCAAAACACAGGTAAATGTGGACCCAGAACAGGACTCTCTTGCCTTGGACAAGTTGCTCTTCTGCCAAGCGAAAAGTCCTCACCTGGGGATGAACCACTACATCTACAACTCAAGCAAAAGGTAGGTGAAGGAAGTGCCTGGGGAGTCATGAGGCGGGAACGAATGGGGCAGCATAGGCGATGCCGTAGAGTAAAGACTCCCTCTGGCTGGTGAAACACTTGTGGAGAAAAGTGTGATCATCCAGAGGTGCAATTGGGAAGGACGGCAAGGGTTCATGGAAGGTCATGGAAGGCCACACTAAGGAATCTGAGATTTGTCTTGTGGGTGGTGGTGGGTGTGAATTACTGAAAGCTGTGATTAAGTGGCACTGTGATGAGCCAGAACTTAGCTCTCTAACACTACATTTTATTTGCTGCATTTTCCTTTAAAATTAGTTCCTCCTTACTTTGCCTTTACACACCTAATTAAACATAAGTGTGGAGTGAGTGAGCAGCCTCTAGCAGTCCACAGAGACAGAAGTCACTTAACACCCAGCTGGCAGGACAAGGAACCATCAGTCTGGACAAAAGAAAACTCACTTCCTATGGGGGGAGGCATCTATCTCCTTGGCCAATGAATTGGATAAGCATTGGGTAAATGACTTCCAACCACAGAGGGATGTTGATCTGAAATGTAATGAACCACTGAGTCTTTGGAGGTTTTCCCATCCTGACTAAATTTGCTAAACTCCAGCTAAAGACTAGCAGATGCCAAATTAAGGAGACTAGACTTCTTTTTTCTCATGCTTTCAAAAAAGCCACCTTCCAGTCACTGAGAGTTGATTGTTGTTGTGCCAACCCAAGCCCCAGGAGCCTGGAAAGATGGTACATTTTCCTCCCTGGAATGCAGGTAGGCAGGGGCAGAGTATGGGGAGACACAATTGAATCCTCTAAGTATTTGACCCAAGTCCTAGTATAATTACTCTAAAGGAGACATTGGGAAACTTCTTATCATGCCTTGGGTTCAAAACAGAAATAGGACCCTTATTAGTTTATGGTCTAAGGGAACATAACAGGGGAGATGGATCTTCAAATTGTTAACCACAAACTAGATGTGACTGGCTTCCCATGGGAAGCGTCTGGTTTTGAACCTCACCAATCATGGACCACTTTGACACAGCAGAGCAGAGAGTTGGTCACAAACTGCATGGGTTTGCAGCATGATTCTACCACTCTCTGTTTCTGTTCTCCTGAACTAGTTAATTAACCTCCCTATGACTCAGTTTCCTCATCTGTAAAATGGGGAATGTCATGATCCCTACCTCCTTAGAGCTGAAGTGAGGATGAAACAAGCCACTTCATAGAAAGCATGAAAGGGTGAGTAGGTGCTCCCAGAAACAGTTATCCAAATCATTAATTACCAATGAGTGTGTGTGTGTGTGTGTGTGTGTGTGTGTGTGTGTATGAGGGAGAGAGAGACACAGAAAGAGAGACAGAGACAGAGAGACAGAGACAGAGGGAGTCTATGTGTGTTTTCAGAACATTTCAAGGTGAGCTTGGCAACTGGGTTCCATTGCACATGACTAAGAAAAAACTTTAACATCTGCCAGCAGATACATCTGCTCTCCCTCAAATCTTTCTTTGGCTGCTGGCTTCTTGATCTCCAGCAACTGGGCCCCCCACCCTGGCATCTCTAAATCTCATTGAACTGCTGGCCCTCATTCTGTGATATCCACTGTCTCTTTCATGCTCCTTCCTTATTCTAAGAAACTGAGCTTTGTCTCAACTCTGGCAGCCTCTAGCACCCATGCCCACGTCTTCCATTAACCTCCATAGAAACAAGAGGAAATCAAAATAACACATTCTTTGTTTTGTTTTATTTTTTCTATACTAGTAAGCTGTTAAGATTTGGATGTTGCCCAGCTGCCTCATTTAATGTTTTGCTTTCAACCACCTGTTGCCTCTTTATTTTCTTAACCCTATTGTTCACCTTTATTTGATTTCTAGTAATTTAGCTCATTTTCCATGTTACTGTCATTACTTCATCTTCTTTGTGGACTTAATATTTTTGCATTTTACAACACCTCTGCATACCATTGACTCTTAAAATATTATTTTATTTTTCTCGTGCATGCATTCTGTTTACTCTTCTAGTGAGAGTATTGATTATAACCTGGAGCAGGACTTCCAGAATTAGCAAAGAAGCAATTGATGATTTTCGTTGTTATTTCAGTTTCTGTTTTAAAATTTTCTCCCTCGCATGTAGTTACCGTTTGCTTTTGTTTGTTTTGGGGATTAACTGTGACAAAGGAAACGGTATGCAGAGTGAATTTGTCTGCGCTCACTATTGATAGAGGAAGCAAACAACCAGCATGTGCATCATCCAAACCTGTAAACTCCTGGCATTTGGGACTCCTGCTCCCTTTTAGTTAACTTTATCAATCAATAAAAATGTAACTTTGATTTTTTTCATTTCTATTTTTCTTTAAAATTTTTTATCCAATTTTTAAAAACTTATTTCTATTTCATGTTTTATTTTTACTTGTGTTATTTTTTATTTCTCTTTGATTCCTTAGCTTATTAAATAATACATTGAAAGATGGTGGGAATAGCTTTAAGAATGTTCTAAGCTCTTGGAAAAGCTGTACATACCTTTTTCCTTCCTATCAGAACTGTGCTCTTTTGCCTTAATATATGACGATAAATGACTTGATCACCCTGTGATGCATAACCTAACTCCAAAGGTAAAGTTGTTCCTCTATAAAAGCATGTGTCATGCATTGAATCAAGTACTAGAGTTTTAGTGCAATTTCCAAAAGGATTCCCTTTTGTATATATCTACTCAATTCCTCTCTTTGGTTGTGAGAGTGAGGTAGAACTGTCTGGGTCTAGAATTATCCCCAAAGACAGTTTAAGTGGCAGTAGCTGCACTCTGGAAAGATCATCTGCATGGACAAAAGTCGAACCCTCCTTAGGTAAAACCTGCCTGCTTGGAATACTGGGTAACCCTAAGAACTGGACATAAACCTCACCCTGGCTCTGGAGCTCAGTCTCATTCTAAGCAGTATATATTTACAGGAATGGCAGATTTTTAAAAACAGATTCTTGGGTCACTTTTGCCCCATCTTCCATGGAGAGAATTTGGTTCCATTTTGAGCCACAGTGGAATCCTCTGAGAATCAGTTTAATAGTAAAACATAAAACAAACAAAACAAAACATTTGATCAATAATTGTTTAATGAGCTCTTACTATGTGCAAGGTATTGCATGACATTCTTGAATGTTAATGATATCCACCAAATTATACAATTGTTCAATTACAATTATATAAATTGTTGTGACGGAGATTCAGGGTGCAGAAGATTTACTGGTAGGGATTAGTCTGGGGACTCAGGAATGCTCTTCTGGGACAGCATTGATTTGATATCTGAAGAATAATTAGGGCATGGTTAGGAAGAAGGTCTGCGGGGTTGAAGCTGCGAGCAGAGGGTCCAAGTCACAGTCAAGTACTTGATGGCCAAGGCCTGTTTGGCTGGATCACAGTGAACAATGAAGAAAGTGACCTAGAGTGATGTTGGTGAGATGAACTGGTTGGATAACTCTGGGACTAGTAACCTACCTTAAGACTTTTGCATTATATCCTAAGAACACCAAGAGCATGGGTGTGATTTGGTGTGTAAAACTGTACAGTTCTGGCTCAGAGTTAGAGACTAAACTGGAGGGTAAGAGCATGTGCCGGTTTATATATGTTATGTCCCCCAGAAAAAGCCATATTCTTTGATGCAATCTTGTGGGGGCAGACATATTAGTGGGGATTGAGTTGGAACATTTGGATTAGGTTGTTTCTGGAGATGAGCCCCACCCAACTGTGGGTGATGACTCTGATTGGGCAATTTCCATGGAGGTGTGGCTCCACCCATTTGAGGTGGGCTTGATCAGTGGAGCCATGTAAATGAGCTGACAGGCAGAGGGAACTCAGTGCAGCTGAGAGTGACATTTTGAAGAGGAGCTACAGCCAAAAGGGACACTTTGAAGGACACACTGGAACTGAGAGAGGAACTGCAATTTATAAAGACATTTTGGAGATGGCCTTTGAAATCAGACTTTTGCTCCAGAGAAGCTAAGAGAGGATAAACACCCCAAGAGCAACTGAGAGTGACATTTTGGAGAGAACCTGAAGCCTAGAGAGGAACGTCCTGGGAGGAAGCCATTTTGAAACCAGAACTCTGGAGCAAACGCCAGCCATGTGTCTTCCCAGCTATCAGAGGTTTTCTGGACACCATTGGCCATCCTTCAGTGAAGATACCTGATTGTTGATGCATTACCTTGGACACTTTATGGCCTTAAAACTGTAACTTTGTAACCAAATAAACCTTCTTTATAAAAGCCAATCCATTTCTGGTATTTTGCATAACAAGCAGCATTAGCAAACTAGAACAGAGCAGATATGGAGACTTTAGTCAGGAGATTAATGTAGGGTAAGAGCTAATGGTAGCTTGGAGAAGGTTGGAATAAGGTAAGTGAAAAGCAGTAAAGGGGTTTGAGAAATATTTGAGATATGAATCAATAGGACTGAGGGCCTAATTTTCATTAAGGTTCAGTTGTTAGAAATGACACCATGGTTTCTCGTTTAAATAATAGGTAAACCAGTTGTACAATTAGGTATAGCATTCATTGAGAATAGAAATTCAGAAGAAGAAAAATCAACACCAGGGAGATCATCTGCTCTCCAGTAAATCTTCATACAAGTTAACCACTGATTAGCATTGATCTCAGAATCTAAATGCCCTGCTCATCCCATCTGGTGGGCTCTTGGTTCATAATTATTTGAATCTGCCAGCTGACATCCTCTTGCATTGACTTTTCTTCATCTTCCAGAGGGCTTCCTGGATAAAGATGAAAGCAAAAGTGGATTTAGAGACAGTAGGCTAAAGTTAAATATTCCCAGTAGTACTGGAAAGGTCCATTTATTCCAGAGGTATAATCCCAGGTAAACTAGTACCCTCAGCTCAGAAATCAGTAACCTCTTTCATGAAAATTATCAGAAAAAAACATTTTAGGAGATCTAAGATGGCAGCAGAGAGAGGAATGGAAGCTAGTTAGTCCCCCTGGAACAACTAATAAACAACCATGAACAACTAGCAAATAATCCAGAATAACAGTGGGGGGACAAACATGACCATTCACTTATCATACACCAATATGAATTGGGAGGAATGCCTGAGATCACAGCATAAAATCTGTAAGTAAAAACTGCAGATCCAAGCTGGAAGCCCCCTCCCCCCACAGCCTGAGCTGCAAAGCCTTGTGGTGCTAGAGAGAAGCTCTCTTCTAGCAAGCAAACATAGCCCAGCTGAGCTCCAACTGGGGTTTTAATTAACAAGCGTGGACTGCTCACTACGAGCTACGAATCCCCAACAAGCAGAGGCTTTGGGTGATGACTGACTTTGGAGAGCTGGAGGGTAGCCACAGGCTGGCCTGAAGGGGGCTTTCTGTCCCTGTTTTGGCTCAGTGGAGAAAGCCTCAGACATCTTCAGTTCCTAGCACTGACCCAGACAAGGGTGGAGATAGCACAGGCAGAGTCTATTCATATGCTAATGACCTCTCCCTAAGGGCTTATCTTCCCCAAGAGTAAAGGGGTGGGGCCCAGCTCTACTACCCACATTCCATTTGGAACCAGACCCCAGAGCCTGGGGAAAAACAGCCATGGGCCACACCTCCTTACACCAGTCTGGAGTTACAGGCTGACATGCACCACCTGCTGGGCAGAAAAGCAGAGTGACCTGAGGCCTCACAGGTGGTACAATCTTCTAAGACACACCCTCAGGGTAACCGGATACTGAATAGTTCTTCCTTCTGGGATCTGAGCCTGTTCTGGTCTGGGAAAACCTGATTGGGATAACCAAGGAAACCATGCCTAGACAACAGAAAACTACAACCTACACTAAGAAAAATGAAGTTATGGCCCAGATAAAGGATCAAAGTTACACTTCAACTGAGACACAAGAATTGAAACAACTAATAATAAGTCAATTCAAAAAGTTTGGTGAAAGAGATGAACCGTATAATGAAAATGCTGGATGTATATAAGGTAGAATTGAAAGTTTGAAAAACCAACTGGCAGAATCTATGGAAATGAAAGCCACAACACAAGAGATGAAAGACACAATGGGAACATAAAACAGCAGATCTCAAGAGGCAGAAGAAAACACTCAGGAACTGGAGAACAAGGCACCTGAAAGTTTACACACAAAAGAACAGATAGAGAAAAGAATGGAAAAATGTGAGCAACGTCTCCGGGAATTTAAGGACAAAATGAAAAGCAAGAATGTACATGTCATTGGTGTCCCAGAAGGAGAAGAGAAGGGAAAAGGGGCAGAAGCAATAATAGAGGAAACAATGAAAATTTCCCATCTCTTATGAAAAACATAAAATTACGGATCCAAGAAGTGCAGCATACCCCAAACAGAATAGATCTGAATAGGCCTATGCCAAGATACTTAATAATCAGATTATCAAACGTCAAAGATAAGGTGAGAATCCTGAAAGCAGCAAGAGAAAAGTGATCCATCACATACAAAAGAAGCTTGATAAGACTATGTGCAGATTTCTCAGTAGATACCATGGAGGCCAGAAGGAAGTGGGCTGATATATTTAAGATACTCAGAGAGAAAAACCACCAATCAAGAATCCTATATACAGCAAAACTATCTTTCAAATATGAGGGAGAGCTTAAAATATTCTCTGACAAATAGACAGTGACAGAGTTTGTGAACAAGATACCTGCTCTACAGGGAACACTAAAGGAAGCACTGCAGACAGAAAGGAAAAGAGTGAGAGGTTTGGAAAACAATTTTGGGAGATAGTAGCACAGCAGTGTAAGTACGCTGAACAAAGATGACTGTGAATATGGTTAAAGAAAAAGGTTGGGACCATGTGGGACACCAGAACAAAAGATGAAGGATAAAGACTGGGACTGTGTAACTCAGGGAAGCCTAGGGTGCTCAATGATTGTAATAAAAGGTACAAATATGTTTTTACATGAGGTAGAACAAATGAATGTCAACATTGCAAGTTGTTAAAAATAGGGTGGGATTGGGGGGAAAATACAATCAATGCAAGCTAGAGACTATAATTTACAGAAACATCGTATTATGCTTCCTTTAATATAACAAGGGCAATATACCAAAGCTAAATGCATATGGGGGGGAGGGTAGGGGTAGTGTATGGGGCTCCTGGCATTGGCGATGTTGTCTGACTCTTTGGTTTTGTTTTGTTTTGTTTTTTTCTCTTTTCTTTTTCTTTTGTCTCTGTACCTTCTTGGACTCTTCCTCCTTCTTTGTGGAAGAAATGGAGATGTCCTTATATAGATAGTGGCAATGGTGCCGAATACATAAATACATGACTATACAGGGAAACGACGATTATTTACTTAGGACGGAATGTATGCTGTGTGAACAAAACCATCTTAAAAGAAATGGGTTGATGAAGAGACCTTGAGGGCACTATATTGAGTGAAATAAGATAGACACATAAAGGCAAATATTGCAGGGTCTCACTGATATGAACTAATTATAATATGTAAACTCATAGACATGAAATATAAGTTAATAGGATATAGAATGAGGCTAAAAAATGGGGGGCGGTTGCTTATTCTGAGCAGAATGTTCAACTAAGTTGAACTTAAATGTTTGGAAATGGACAGGGGTGATGGTAGCATGTTATAAGAATAACTAACACTGCTGAAAGGTGTGTGAAGGTGGTGGAAAGGGGAAGCTCAGAGTCACATATGTCACCAGAAGGAAAGTTGGAGGTTAAAAAATGGGAATCTATAAAACAGTGAATTTTGTACTGGACAATGTCCCTGATTAACCATACAAATATTAGAAATCTCTCTCATGAACTAGAACAAATGTATGATACTATAACTAGAAGTTAATAATAGAGAGGCATATAGAAAAAAATATACACTTTTGCAAACTATACACTGCCATTAGTAGTATTTTAACATTTTTTCATCAACGGTAACAAATGTACTATACCAAAACTATGAATCAGTAATGGAGGGGGGTGTGGTTAGGAGTATGGGAGGATTTGAGTTTCCTTTTTTTATCTTTATTTCTTTTCTGGAGTAATGAAAATGTTCTAAAAATTGAGAAAAAAATTAATTGTGTTGATGGATGCACAGCTGTGTGATGGTGCCATGGGCAACTGATTGTACACTTTGGATCTTTGGATAGTTGTATGATATGTGAACAATCTCAATAAAAATATATACATTAAAAAAAAAACATTTTACATCAATAAATCTTTGGATCACATTATTCATCCACTACTGGTTTAAATCCTTTCATGATTTAAATTGCTGTAATCTTTGGAAAATTATTTACTTTTATTAATTTTTGTAAATGTACTACTCTAAAAAGAAGCAAGGTGATAGCATATTATTTCCAAAAGGGGATTCCTAGTCTCTCAAATCACGTATTTGTCAGATTAGGAGATATACCATTACAAACTTCTTCCATATTTTTAGAAAATGAGGTTTCTCCATTTAATATCTTATGTTGGAAGCTGCTAGGTTATCAACCAAAGCTTTGCTATTGCTCACTCTTACACTATTTATCATTTAAGACCGAAGGGCTTATTGACCTCTCAATGGTTACTGACTTCAGGATGAGGTAGAAAACTGCGTGTGTTCAAGACATATGGAGCTATTGTCAGGTCGATAAAGGATGATGGGTAATGGTTTCCTGGGACCAGGCAGGATTCCAGGGAGATGCTGCTTTAAGAGGATCAATTTACAGCATGAAGTTGGATTGACAATTGCTCAAATAATCAAAACCCAGGTACGAGTGTGTTTCCTGAGAAGGGGTGATACTTTTCTGTTTCTTCAGGTATCTCAGCTCATCCACACATGACTGTTTCTATAAGTTCAAGGCAAGATAGTACTTTTCCCAAGCCTGTGTGCTGTCACACCCTTTGGGGCTTGTGAGTTAATGACAAGAACCAAAACCAACTTTTCTCTTGTCTTTTTAGGTGTTCCTCATACTTCTCTGTTTAATAATACAGCTTTATCACTGGTAAATCATGACTGAGACACAGTAAATACATCATTAGATAAGCAACCTGAGCTGAAAATGAACCATATTTTTAAAATGCTGATGCATGGGCTTTGTTAAGCCTTACCTAACCTGCCAGATGGCAGAAGAAAATTAAAGAAAATGGTCACAGCAGACCCCTACCTCCACACTTCAGTGCTTTGTTAAATAAGAATAAGCCTATTTAATTAATATTGATTTAGCACTGACTGTCCTTGAGAAATATTACTCTTTGACACATTTTTTTGCCTTCAAAACTGCCCAATTCACAAAATGTGTAATAGCAACATTCAAATCCATTTCTAAGCCCAGGGTCATTGTGGTTTGTTATCACCAATTCCCAGCCACTCCAGGAAGGAGCTATGTGTCTTAGCAAGTGACAATGTCTTTATTTATGACCTCCGTGATTAGTTCGCTTTGCCAGAGATTTCTAGAGTATGGCCCAGGTCACCTTAGTATAGGACTTCAGGGCAGGATAAAAGATTCTATTTGGCTTACGATCCTGGCATTTGTTAAGAATAGGTTAACCACACTTTGATAGAAATATTGGCTTTTTTTTTTTTCCTTCAAAGTAAATAACCCAAAGGGGGCATTTATCAGCTGGGGGAAGAGGAGGAAGTTTGTCTTCCTTGGTGCCTTCTATCTAGTAATTTGAATCATGGATAAATAACCAGCCACCCTAATTTACCTAAGGTAAGATATTCTCATTTGAAAATTTGCTTATTCACTCTCAGACTTTATATTTTCCTCCAAGTTTCAGCGAAGGTCGTTGTTACTTCTGGCAAAACATCATCCCTCAGTGAAGGGAGATACAGACATCATTACATCTCATAAGCACCTCGAAATCCACATTCCATTTTCAGTCTCAGAATAATAATTAAATTATATTGATAATCCTGATATAAGTTATATTGATGTATTTTAATTAACCAACACCCTCCTCTATGCCATAATGCAGATCAAAATATTTTTTCTTGTTCTGACCCCTATTAAGTGTCTGACAAGTAAGAAAAACAAAAATCTGTTGAACTTTCCAAGTAGATATTGATTGGAGGAGGAGATCTAAAGCACTCATTTCAGCCCTCTCTACCTTGAAAGTCACTTGCCCTGGAAGTCCTCTGCCCAGAATCTGGGTAAAAAGCATTTGCGGTGTGTTTCCAGAGTAGCGTCATCAGATGCCCTCTTCCTGGTGCAGCGTAGAGACAAACGTTAGAGCCCTAGAAGTGGAAACTCTCAGCTTCATTCCCTGCAGAGTGTCTCCTAATTTTATCACTGATAATAATGAAGTCAAATGTTATCTACTATGTGCGAAAACAGAAAAGTTTGGGGCCAGGGTGAGCCACTTCTTCACTCACACTGGGACACTCACACTGGGACAGGTACTCTTGATAGAGTTGAGTTTAAGTCGTTAACCATGAGAAAGGGTCAAGATGAAACCAGTTGCCGGAGCAGAATGATTCTCAGTTCACCTGCAGAGGTAAGTCAAGCCTGGTAAAAATGAAAAGGCTGCTTCTGGGCCAACCTATTAAAAAAATATCAGGGAGAGTTCCCATAATCCTTAATGCTGTGAGAGTGGGATTCTGCTGAAACCACCACCGTGATTTTCTTTCTGACATAGTTCTGATCTCCTTGTCCACTCTGTCTCTGAGGTAAGCCGTGGCCCTTTATCTGGCTCATGACCCTTTTCTCCCTCCTGTCTTAGCTTCCATGGTTGCAACTCATTTCCACATTCTCAGTGAAGTAAATTATTACAGAGAAAGGGTGTCATGGTATGTTTGTTTATGTGTGTGCACCTCTCAGTCCCATTAGAAGAAACCCTAGAACCCAGAGTCCTGAGGGACATAGAAGTAGGATCAAATATGCCTCTCTCTGAAAATCAGTAGATTATTCTAGCAATGTGGAAGTGTCATGTCATTGTCCCAGGAAATGCACCCTTCCCATCCTAATCTCAGTGATGGCTGTTTGGTTGGCACCTTCCTCTGGGTATGCAAGTAGCAACACCAGAAAAGACTGCTATCCATCAAAGGGCACAAAGAAGTTCCACAGAGTCTCTCAATATCACCTCCAATCATAAACCAATAGTAGCTGAAATTTCAAATGTGGGCATCTTCCAAATACCCCATAAAAGGCATGAAGCCTTCTAACTCTCATATTTCCAAAAAGGAAGAAAGTTTTTTTTTGAAAAAATAGATGGAAATTATAAGTTGTGACTATTAACTGTTAAACATTATTCTCAAGTAAATCATATCAAGATATGTTCACATCTTTTTGCAAAAGATAAATTTTAAGTGGCTTCAACAAATATAATATCTAATGCTTACAAAGACCGTGTAGGAAATTTCTGTTTGCAAGTTGTGCCAACTCCGTGTTTAATGTTTCTATGAAAGAACAGAAAGGAGCTGCACCTTAAATCTGCGTCACAGAAGACATGGAGTTTTGATTGCATTTCAGTGCTGGCGATCATTTCTTCTCCAGAGGCAACTATTAAAATAACTGGAAAACAACCCAGCTTTGAAGCAAATTCATCATAAAGTTAAACTTTCTTGCTGATTCCTCTGAAAAGTCTGAAGTTTGAAACCAAAGAAACCGACAAGAGGGGGGTGGTTATGTTGCTTGCATTAGAGAATGCAAAGGCATTAATCTCTTGTTATCTTTAACTTTCTGCCTCATTACTCATTGCAGATAAAGAAAAATTAGACCAAGCTTGAAAACTGGGGCCACCCTTGATTTTGGCAAATACCTAAAATAGGGAATAAATCCCAGAACCTGGAATCATCATGGATCTGGGAGCTCTGGAACCTCATATTTCCCCATTTTCCAACCTGTAGGGGATCTTACTCTTCTGAGAATTTCCATATACAAATTGTTATACTTTTCCCTTATGTAACAAAAATAATTGTCCAGTAAGATGCACCAGTGGACAATGCTCAGGTGAGCTCACTCCTGAGCACTTTATTAGCTGTCTCTGCATTCAGATTGATTTATGGGCCTCAGGTCCATTGTTTCCTCCCCATTAGCTGTCATTAGATGGCTATGACTCTGCTCTATGACTCTCTGCTGTCCCTACACTTACTGCTTCCAGGGATGGGGTGCAATCTTCCCCAGCTGAGCTGAGCTAGTTATTGCTACCGCTAATTTTCTGCCAGAATCTATGAGGAGGAATGTCACATTTCATGCTGTTCCAATAAAAAACATTTGCTCCTTGGCAGGGTTAGTAAAAAAGCTTGATGGAGAAACTATAGAAGTTCCCTCAGGAGGCCCGAGGTGACTGAAGGACAGGTCATTGTCATGAGAAAAATTAAGTACCTACTTAGGCTGACACAGCAGATCAAAGAAAGAGGAGATTATGAGGTAATCAGATCATTACCCAAAAACATTTAGACATCTATTCATTTACTCCACAATATATTTTGAGCACCTACAACATGCCGGACACTGTGCAAATGGAAAGGCCATGTCTGTTGGACACAATCCTTTGGAGTGAGAAGGCCTGGGATCTGCCCCATGATTCAACTTTATTGAGTTGTGCAAGCTAACAAAAGTCACTTGACTTTGTGGGTCCAAAGCTTTTGATCCACATACTGGAAATAATTATCCATGTTTCAACTTATTCATAAAACTCAAGGAGAGAGTCTTCATAATTGTAAGAATTTAGATAAACAGAAAACTTCAGATAAGTAGATAGATGAATAAAGATACGTAGATTGAGTTAAGGGACTCTTAAAATGAAGGTGGTTTTCTATACAAGCACCCATCTATCCACTGCAGCCAGAAAACAGGTCTTCACAGCATTTGGCTAACAAGTAAGCACCATCTCCATATTGCCTCTACTCATGAATTCACAAAGTTCATGAGGGTCAGTTGAACACTAGGAGAATAATAGGAATACCCAGCTCTCCAGGCATGTATTTCAGCATCATGTTCAGTTACTGTTTAGACAATGGGAATTATTCCTGATGTACAGACCCCAAGAACATGCACTTTCAATCAATAGAAGCCTCTGGGACCACCCCATTAGTTTCTTTCTATTTGCAGTCTCTGTGAAAAATTGGACATACTCACATCTCTTAGCTATCATTGGCAAACTCACCCAGGGATACACCTGCTTCTATGCTGGGGCTCCTGCTGGAGTAACGTTCCCTCCCTGCCTTGGCCTCTAATCTGTTATCACTGTTTCTTTCGGCCATCGGATGCAGTTTACCTAAAACTACAGGAATCAAATCAGGGACGTGGGATAGAAGAATCACATGGCTTACCAAGGATACTCCATCCTGGCTACCCCAAGCCCCTCTTTAGACTCCATTAGTTGTGATTTATGTTGGATATGAGCTGCCTGGAATCCTAATCTCCCAATCCTCAAATGGCCACCAGGGTCTAGTCATGAGGGAATCCAACTCGACCACTCAGAATATACACGGGACAAAGCTCTCTTCAGTCATGGATGAGTGCTCCGGTTCTCCCACCATGGCTCCAGGGCAACAAGACCTTCAAAGCCACACCCTCCCCTGGCTCTCTAGGCCATGCCATGGCCAAGGAGCCATCCAAGAAGCTTGCCCTGTGCTCCTTGCCCCTGAATCCCACTGTGGTTACTTGGTCTTAGGCTGTGGGTTCCTCTCAAGACAGAGGAATCTCCAGAGGCCCATGTCTTAGGGCAATAAGACCATGCCTAATAATATACAAATAGAGAAAATTCCATAGAATAAGTAGGTCTAAGGATTCAAAGAAGAATAGTGGGTTCTCCCTAGCCCAATTCCCCCCAGCCATCTTCTGCCAAAGCACGGTGGTCTCTGTGAGCTCAAGGGCTCCATGCTGTGCCTGAGACATGTCAGATGAAAGGTGGGAAGGCATGGGATTTTGAGTTTTCCTTTAGAATTTCCTTCTGTTAATTAACCATGTCTGCACTCCATTCTCAGACTCAAAAACCACATTTGCAAAAGAGAGAACTGGTATTCATTTCTTCCTAAAGGGTAACTCGACTTTAAAAATGAGACAGTTCAGGTTGCTTTGGAGCACTCCACATGGTGCACAGTGGTCTGTGAGCAGAGTGATTTTGTTAACAGACCCACCAGCTGAGCTACTACAGCTGTTTTGTCTAGCTACGTCCATCTCAGCTGAGGAAGGCAATGGAACCAAGATGGAATTATTTAGAGATTATCTTGCTCTGCCTGATATTCCTGCTGCTCTGCTCTGTACTTCTAGTACACCACCCTCCTTACGACACACACCCACATACATGCACATACACATCCATGTACACACACATCTGCCTTTCTCAAATTTCACTCATTTTTCAAAAAGCTTCTGAGAAAGGGATTGAATTTGCTGAGCTCCTGCTTGACCGTGATTTATAACTTTTCGCTTCTTCCTTTGGTTAAGCACTGCACAATCACCACTCACCTCCACTCCTCCCACTGCAGCTCTACCCCAAGTCTCCTGCCTCCCACTGTTTGGCTACTCCAGGTCTACAATGAAGTCATCAGCATGTAACTGGTTGTGCCAGTCTTCCGTGATGTCACAGTTCGCTAGAGAAGTACCACAAATTGGATGGTTTGATGGCTTAAGGCAACAGAACTTCATCGTCTTACATTTCTGAAGGCTAGAAGTCTGAAATCAGGGTGTCAACAGAGCCACACTCCCTCTGAAGTCTGTAGGGAAGAATCTGTTCCATGCTGCTGCTAGTGGCCAGCAATCCTTGGTATTCTTGGTATGTGGCATAATTCAGTCTCTGCCTCCCTCAGCATAAGGCCATCTTCTCTCTTGGCCTGTCCAAGTCTCCTCTTCTCAACCATATTGGATTAAGGGCCTACCCTACTCTCATATGACCTCATTTTAACTTGCCTGATTCCATCTGTAATGAGTCAATAAGGTCACATTCTGAGCTACCAGGCTCAGGACATCAACTTATCTTTTGGAAGGACACAATTCAACCCATAACACCTGGCACCCAATAATGAGATGGGACCTCATTCCATCTCAGCCTTCGTGACTCCTTGACCTCATCATGCCAGCACCATGTTCTTAATAACCTTAATATTGGCAGGGAGAGAGTGTTTATAATATAAATTATCACTTTTAACCTATATGTTATGCTTTTCTCTCGGATATAGTTGAGGATCAAAGAATAGGCTAATTATTACCTATTCAGCTATGAAACCCCATTATCAGAAACAGAACACAGTTTTACCTAGAACCTTATAGGCTACCGTTTGGCAATGCTGGCTTAAGGCAATGCTTTTCCAACTTTCAGTTTGCATAAGAATTATCTGAGGAGTCTGTTGCAAATGAAGAATCCCAGACCTCAGCATTTCTGAGGCCATGGGTAGTCCCAGAAATCTGTCGATATCGGGGGATTCTGATGGAGGTTGTCTGTGGACCATATTTTGCCAAATACTAGATTATGGTTAGAGAAGAGTTTAAATCACAGGATTTCCTCTTTAACTGAGATTGTTACTCTTAAATTTAGGTCTCCTGTGGTTATAGTTCCCAGAGGTTTCATTGAACAAAATTAAACAGAACGGAGTAACTTATTTGCTTGTTTATGCTTTGAACGGTATGAATATATTTCTATATGTCTAGAAGTCCATATCCGTTTTTACAAAGATTCAGATTTCAGTCGGCAGTTGAATTTGATGACAGCTCCCCTGAAATTAGCCAAAACACCAATGGATGCCCTAATATTTCTGCTACCAAGTCACATTTAAGACACTTACTCCCCTATAATGCGAAATCCTGGTTAACAAATACAGTAATATTACAAGTTAAAAGGAAAGTTTTGTATTTAATAACCATAAGGTGCATTCCCAGGCAGGAATGTTAATCAGTGTGGGGATGCTTCAAAAAGTTCTTGGGTTTAAAGGATAGAAACAAGTAAGGAAAGTTCATCTTGCAGGTATTATTTCTTAAGTGTATTGTTAGGTGTTGTTGAACATATAAAATCTATGTACATATAAAACATTAAAAGGCAAAAGATGAACTTGGAAAATATTTGTAACATTTATGACAAAGGAGTTAGTTATATCATTATCACATAAAAAGCTCTTAAATATAACACATATTGCCCAATAGAAACAATGGCAAAATCCATAAATTCTGTATTCATAAAGCATAAAACACAAATGGGCATCAAACTTTTGAAAAAGTGTTCTATCTGATTATGAAAAAAATACATGCTGATTTTAATAACAAAAAATTTGGCTAAATAAGATAGGATTTTGAAAACGATAATCCAATTTGGGAAAATAGGGATTTCAAATTTGCCAAGACCATATTGCAGGGTAAATTGACACTATTTTGTTCATTCATTCACTAAACATGTAATTTTTAAGCTATAGGCCTGATCTGAGGCCTTGGAGATACAAAAGTAAACAAAATGTCTTTAACGTCTTAAAAATATTATACACATTGTCGCAGCAAATATTGAAAAAGCATTTGTGCATAAGGATGGTTGCTATTAGATTATCTATACAAAAATTGGCAATGATGTCCAAAAAAGAGCATTTTAGTTAACTGACGGACTAACTATGTAATGAAATTATGCAGTCATAAAAATAAACTTAGTGGAAAAATATTTATTGTTATGAGAAAGTATTTATTACATAAGTTTAAGTGCAAAGGCAGTTTATAAAAAACTATGAATTTTATGTTCCCATTTGAAAGAAAAAACAATCTCATATATATATGTGTGTGTGTATGTGTTTCCACATATATATGGAAAGCTATGCAGTAAGGTGTAACTGCATAGAACTTTTGATATTTTAAATTTCTTCTTACTTCCTATCTGTTTTCTAATTGCGTCTAAAATAAATGTAAATTGCCTTATATAAAAGATACTTTTTTTCTCATGATTTTTTTTTAAATTATGCTTCTTAGTTTGTGGTAATTGGAGATTCACATGTACAGACAGATGTGTGTACCTGTTACTCACCTTCTTCATTGGTAACATGCTGCAAAACTGTGGCCCAATATCACAACCAAGACACTGACAACAATACAAAGTAGAGAACATTTTATCACCACAAGGATCCCCCGTGTTGATCTTATATAGACACACCTACTTCCTTTCCATCTCCAGCCCCTAATTAACCCTGGCAACCACTCATCTGTTCTCCATTTCTATAATTTAACATTTCAAGAAAGTTATATAAATTGGATCACATAGCATGTAACCTTTTGGGAATGGCATTTTTTTCAATCAGCGTAATTCCCTGAAGATTCATCCAGTTTGTGTTGTAGCAAGTTTTATTGCTGAGAATTTTCCCATGGTATGGATGTACTGCAGTTTGTTGAACCATTTACCCATTGAAAGGCATCTGGGTTGTTCTCTGTTTTGGGCCATTACAAATAAAGACTGTGATGATTGGGTTCATGTGTCAACTTGGCTAGGTGGCACTGGCCTGACGACTGCTGTGAGGATATTTGAGGTTGGTTAATAATCCAACGGGCTGGTTTGTCGGATCATCAGTCAATTGACTGCAGCTGACTGATGACTCATCAAGGGGCGTGATTCCACAGTGAGAGAATGCAATTGGCTGGATTTGGTCCGGGTGATCAGTTGGAGGCTTATAAACCGGACGGTTAGAGAACCTTCACTTCTTTCTTCAGCTGCTCAGTGAAGCGTTTCCTGGGGAGCTTGTCGAAGTTGCCAGTTCATTTCCTGATGAGTTCGTCAAAGTTGCCGGTTCGTTTCCTGAGGAGTTCGTCGGACGTCTTCCTTGGAGTTGACAGCTTGTTGACGGCTCTGCAGAATTTGGACTCGTGTGCTCCCGCAGTTGCGTGAGTCACTTTTACAATTTGATAATCAGAGACATCTCTCATTGATTCTGTTTCCAAGGAGAACCCTAACTAATACAAAGACACTATAAATATCCATGTACAAGTTTTGTGTAAATGTATTTTTTCATTTCTTTGGGACAAAAAAGCCCAGGGCTGTGATTGCCAAGTTCGATGGTAGTTGCATGTTTAGTTTCTTTAAAAACTGCCAACCTGCATTCCAGAAGGGCTGTACCATTTTATGTTTCCATCCACAATATATGAGAAATCCAGCTTCTCCATATGCTTACCAGCATTTGATGTTTTCACTATCTTTTTTTTAATTTTAGATATTTTGATGGGTGCATTGTGGTATCTCATTGTGGTTTTTAATTTGTCACTAATGGATAATGATGGTCAACATCTTCTCATGTGCTTGTTTGCCATCTGTATATCCTTCTTGTATTTTTTTCCTAATTGGATTTTTTAAACTGTTAAATTTTGAGTGATATATATGTACTATATATATAATATACTACGTATTAGTCTTTTGATGTATATATAGTTTCCAAATATTTTCTGCAAGAAAATAGCTTGTCTTTTCATCTCTTTAAGAGGGGCTTTCACAGAATAAAGGTCTTCAATTTTGAGAAAGTTCAATTTATCAATTTTTCCTTTTATCAATCATGCTTTTGGTGTGAATTCTAAAAATTCTTTGCCTAGCCCTGGATCTTGAAGACAATTCTATTTTTTAAAAAAATCCATAAAGTTTTACATTTTTAATTTATTTGCGATGCCTGCTTGGTTAATTTTCATATAAAATATAAGACTGAGGTTGAGGGTTTTGGTTTTTTTGTTTGTTTGTTTTTGTTTTGCCTGTTGATGAACAATTGCTCCAGAAGCTTTTTTTGAAAAGCTATACTAATTCATTGAATGCATTTTCATCATTGTCTATAACAGTTGGGCATATATATGTAGATCTATTTCTTGATTCTCTGTTCTGTTTCATATATCTGCATGTCTATCCTCCTACTAACAGCACATGGTCTTCATTACTGAAGCCATATAAGTCTTGAAATCAAGTGAACTGATTCCTTCCAATTTATTCTTCTTTTTCAAAATCATTGTATTCTGGTTCCTTTGTATTTCCATGCAAATTTTAGAATATTCTTGAATATAGCTACAGAAATCTTGCTGGGATTTTGATAGAAATTGTATTAATCTTGTGTTACCAATTTAAGAAAATTTATATCTTTGCCATGTTGGGTCTTCCAATATTTAAACACCATGTATCTCTCCATTTATTTAAATCTTATTTGATTACTTTCACCCACCTTGTATAGTTTTCAGCATATAAGTTCTGTGCTTGTTTTATTAGATTTACACCTAAGTATTTATTTTTTATGCCCAAGTGTGTTTTCTTTTTCTTTAGCTTTTGATATGGTAGATTACATTGTTTGATTTTTTTTAGTGTTGAACCAGCCTTGCATATTTGGAATAAATCCCACTTGATCATAATATATAATTGTTTTTATATATCGCTTAATGGTATTCAATTTTTAATTTAGGTATCCATGTGTTTTTTGCTAGTATATAGAAATACAATTTATTTTTGTAAGTTTATCTTGTGTTCTGTGCCCTTACTGGAATCACTTATTAGTTCTCTGAATTGTTTTGTAGATTTCTCCAGATTTTCTACATAAATAACGATGTCATCTGTAAATAGGGACCATTTTACTTCCTCCTTTCCTATTAATATGCCTTTTAGTTCCTTTTCTTTCCTTATTGCACAGGCTAGAAATTCCAGCAATTCTTGGATACATTGGATGAGAGTATTGAGAATGGACATCCTTGCTTTGTTCCCCAAATTAGGGGAAAAGCATTCAGTATAATGTTTGCTGTAGGTTTTTTATAGATGTTTATTAATTTCATTTTATTCTTAACTTTTTGAGATTTTTTAAATCATCAACAGGTGTTGAATTTTATCAAATGCTTTTTCTGCATCTATTGATAGGACGTATGATTTTTCTTCTTTAACTTTTGGCATGGTGCGCTACATTGTTTTTGTTGCTGTTGTTGTTGTTTAATGTTGAACCAGCTTTGCATCCCTGGACATAATATAGTACATAATTCTTTTTCTATATTTCTTATTTCTGAGTTATATTTCTAATATCTTGTAAAGACCTTCAGATCTATATTCATGAGGGATATTGCTCTTTAATTTTCTTCTTTTGCCCTGTCTTTATCTGGATTTGGAATTCAAGGTAATATTAGTTTCATAAAGTGAATTGGGAAGTTTTTCCTGCTTATGCTATTTTCTAGAAGAGATGTTATAGAATCATTCATTTTTCTTTACATATTTGGTAGAATTCTGTTTGGGGATTTTTTTCAATTAGGAATTCAATTTCCTTAGTAGTCATAGGGTTTATTCAAGATTTCTATTTGCATACTGTAGAAGGTGAATTAGTTCACGCATTTCAAAAAATTTCTTGATATCATTTAAATTGTCACATGTATGATGTATGTTGAGTTGGTTATATTCTTGCCTTATGTATTAGTTTCCTGTGGCTTCTATTACCACCAACTTGGTGGCTTATGACAATCGAAACTTCTTGTCTCATGGATCTGCAGGGCAGAAACTCAACACTGGTTTCAAGTTGTTGGTAGGGCCATGCTCCCTCCCGAGGCTCTGGGAAGGCTCCATTCTTGTCTCTTCCAGCTTCTGGTTGCTGCCAACATTCTCTGGTTTGTGGCTGCATCACACCACGTTCCGTCTGCATGATCACATGATCCTCTTCTCTGTGTGTGTCTGACCTCCTCTGCCTCCTTCTTAAAAGGATTCATGTCATGGCATTTGAGGTTCACACTGATAATCCAGGATAATCTCCCCATCTCAAAACCAGGGATGAGGACCTGACAACTTGGAGGTCACCATTCAACCTGCTTCACCTTATGGTCCTTTTGATGTCTACAGTATGTGTGTAGTTATATCCTGTTTCATTCCTATTATAAATAATTTTTTTCTTTTTTCTTTTTTCCCTCTGCCAGTGTGCTACAGTTTTACCAATTTTTTTGATCTTTTCAAAGCTCCAGTTCTGATTCTCATTCACATTATTATTGTTTTCAATTCCATTTATTTCTGCTCATATTGTTATCCTGTCCTTCCTATTGCTTGCTTTGGGTTTATTTTGCTCTTCTTTTTCTATCCCTTTAGGATTTGAGATTTTCTTCTATTTCCTAACATATGCATTTTAGTGCTATAAATTTCCCTCTCAGTACTGCTTTAACTGTGTCCCACAAATTTTTCAGGTTGTATTTTCATTTTCATAATTTCATGTGTTTTTGATATTCCTTGGGAGTTCATCTTTGACACATGAACTAATTAAAAGCATGCTGTTTAGTTTCCAAGCATTTGGAGATTTTCCTAGTAGTTTATTATTGATTTCTAGTTGGATTCCAGTTTGGTCAGAGAACAAACTCTCCAGGAGTTCAATTATTTTAAATTTGTGGAATTCCAGGATATAGTCTATCTTGGCATGTGTTCCTTGAACTCTTGAAAAGAATGTGTATTCTGTTGTTGTTGGGTAGAGTGTTTTCTAAAGGTAGATTAGGTCCTATTGGTTAATGGTGGTGTTGAGTTCATCTATGTCCTTTCTGATTTTCTGTATAGTTATATTTTTAATGTTGATAGAGGCTGTAGAGGTCTCTAAATATAATTATGGATTTACCTATGAGTCATTTCAGTTTTATTAGTTTTTGCATCACATATTTTGCAGCACTGTTGTTTGCTGTATATTCATTTAGGGTTGCTATGCCTTCTTGATGGATTAGCAGTTTTATCATTTTATAATACCCCTCACTGTCTCTGATAGTTTATTTTTCTCTGAAATTAACTTTATCTGATGTAATATAGTCACTCGGCTTTCTTTTGATTTATGTTTGCATGATACGTCTTTTTCCATCCATTTACTTCAAACCTATCTGTATCATTATATTTGAAGTGAGTTTTTTGCAGACAGCATATAATTGGATCATATATTTAACCCACTGTGCCAAATTCTGTGGTTTCACTGGTGTATTTAGATCATTTTTATTTAATGTAATTATTGATATTTGGGGGCTTAAATCTGCCGTTTTATCTTTTGTTTCTGTTTGTTTGAATCTGCGATTCTTGACACCAAGTTATAACCATTCCATCACTTCACACATGCTCCCTGAGTTGCTTCTAATGTGTTGGCTCAATAGATATTGACCCTGCAATTGAGATCTAAGCTGTCAGTCTCTCACCTCCATTCCACTCCCCAACATACACACCTTTACATAAGCCTTCCTCACCTAGGGTTGCACACCTACCTCCCCTTACTGTGCCTCTGGTTAATAACAAACATTGAAGCATTTTGATCTTCATTCCATCATGATCCTGGCTCCCCAAAACCCTGCATTTCCACAGGAATAAGGTCCCTGTCCCCAGTGAAAGGAAAGCCAGGCTGCAGCAAACTTGCTGTTTCTGTAGGCCTCCTTTCACTTTCTTTGCTTTTTCATTTGCCTCTGATTTTTCTAACTCCAGAGAACTAACAGCAAGCTACAGCTACATACATATTAACTTAGGTAACCCTGGAGCAGAAATAGTAGCAAAAAGGATGACTAATTCTAGTGAATCAGAAAATAGAAGGTAGGTAGGAAGTTGAGTGGGTAAATGTGAGGGCAGGTGGTTTAAAGCTTGCAATTGACACACGGAGAGTTCTGCAAAGGTGACTCAGTGGATGGAGGAATTGCTTCAACTCATGTTAGAGGTCATTCATTTCTAAACCAATATGCTTTTGTGATTTGACTTTTCATTTTGACTTGAGCACAGACAATATTTGGAGAGGCAAATTTCAAGGGAATGTGATTTAATTGTTCATCAGATTAAGAAAATCTCCAGAATGTCATTTGCTGCTCTATTCTGCCTACTGGAGCTGGTTTCACACTCAGAGGACTTTAATATCAGGGTCCAGGAAGATTGGCATCTCCCAAGATCTGAAGTGGCTCAAAGGGGATTTTCTCCTTGACACATAAACTTCATCAGTTTACCTGCCTTTCCATAGTCCTCAAACACAGGCACCACATGGGGTATTTGCTTTTCTGCTTCTTATAGCCTCTGCCTCAAAGAAAATCAAACAAATAAACAAATAAAGGTTTGAGCTGAATTTTAGCAGCATTTCCAGTGAAATCTTTGAAAATTTATTTGATGCTGGCTGTGTTTATAAAATAGCCTGCTTTTTTTTCCTTCTCCTCTCCAGTTTCCAGATAATCTTAGATTTAAGTGTTAAGCTAGGGGCTTAACACCAGCCCCTGCTCCTTATGCATTAATCACAGCCCCCAAATCCCTCATTCTTCTGTCCCCCCTACCTTGTAATGAGCTAAGAATGTGAAGTAGATGTAATCTTCAGCCCCTTTCATGCTGTGGCGCATCAGCTGAAAATGTCATCCAGAAAATGTTGTCTCCTCTTCATAATAAATGAGTTGCAGAATGGAGATGAGGCTACAGTTTCAGGCATTGTCTGAAAGTGTACTACATAACTTGTCTCTATAATCATTAGCCTTCGTTTTCACGTTTCTTTTTCATTAGCTTTCCTGAGCAAAGAAAGCTGGAACATTTATAGCCAAGATAATGCAAAATGCTTAAGTTAATGTTGCTAGGAGCCAGTGTCCTGGAGATATCGATCAAGTCATTACCACCGAGAATTCCCCAGGCTCCAAGGCAGCAGATTTGAACTTGAGCATCTGCAATAGCATTTCAGACTGGCCCCTGCCAATGGGTGGCTTAGAGGCCAAGAGCTACAGTACTGGCAGTATAATAAAATAAAATAGATTAAATTAAATCTCATTATAAATAAATAAGAAAAGAGATAGATGATATATAGATAGATACATCAACTGAACTTGTATGGAACGAATTCAAGCAACAATCATCTTTGTCAGTAGATTTAATAAAATCTTGCAGAGCCTGCCAACAAAGTGACCATAATGATGAATAAGTAGAGATGGCCTGAACTGAATTTGTAAATACAACAACTGGTGTAAGTTTCCTGCTTGTCTTGACCAGTCCAAGAAGAATTCATGAATTCAGTATTTACTTTTAAGCATTGTAGTGGTAAGAAAGGCATGTTTGGGATAAGTTGCTAAGGTAAAGGACGTTGAAATAAATTTTTCTATGAGATGTCCAAGGGTTGGGCTGGACTGTGATTTAAGAGGCCTGGGAAATTAGGTGAAGATCTGACTATGGACCTTAAATGTGCAGGACCCAGTGGAGATCCAGGCAATATGGCTAAAAATATGTATGTGTTGGGGGAGAAGTTACTCTATCACTTTTGTCACAGGAAGCTTTTGAGGGGTAGCTTACTTATACCATTCAGAATCTCCAAATTGTGCTATTCTGGGAGTCTACCATTCATAGCATGAAGGCACAGGAGTTTTACTGACTTATTTTTGATGTGACAAATCCAGCTGGACTTGCAAAAAAAAATGGGATCAGGGACAAGGATGCCCAAAATCTAGGAGGTAAGTCTGCAGGTACCATTCAAAGCATTCGTGCTCGGTTGAACATCTTTGGGAGGCTCCATGGTGAAGAGAAAAGAGTTAGAGTCTGGGGACTGGATTCTAATCTCATCTTTCTTAACCTCCAGGTTTGCATCCAACCTGGGCAAATCATTCCACATCTATGAGGCTCAGTATCCTAATATGGAAAACATGGAGATGGAGATGGTTCTACTTTAGCTTTTCCTAAACTCTGTTCCTAAAACTCTTCGTAGGATTGTGTTGGCTTATTTTCGAAGATGACCGCAATGATTCCTCCCTCCATCCCACATGCCCCTTTGCAATGTGACTTTGTCCTTCCATCAACAGGGGAGTCAATGTACATTCTCCTTGTATCTGGCCCAGCCTCTGACTTGCTTTGTCTAATATCAAGTGGCAGAAGTGACTTCTAAGGCAAGGCCTTTAGAAGCTTTGTAGTTTCTGGGTTTTGCCCTATTAGGACACTGCCCTATGCCCACTTTGTAAGGAAGTCTTTTGGAGGATGAGAAAACCAAGTGGGGGAGAAGTGAGGCACCCCTGCCAGCAGAAGGTGCCAGAACATCCTGAACCTTCCAGCACAGCCAACCCTCCAGCTGAGTGTAGTCACATGAATAAGCCCAAGTGAAACCCAGATAAACCACACCATTGCCCTACAGAATTGTGAAAATGAATCCTTTGTTGTTTTTTAATTGGAGGATGCTTTGTTATGCAGCAATAAATAGCTGAAACAGTACTCAATAAAAACAGGGCTTTGTTGGCAAATAATTTTGGGCAAAGATGGGCTGACAAAATAGATAAGTTTCTTAAGCTGTAGACCTTTTGTGCTTTTAATGCACCAATGTTGCTTTAAAACTCCCAAATGGGAGAAAGATTCTGCCAAGTCTGCCAGACCGATCTGATCACAACACGTGACCATTTCCCCTGGAAAACTGCTTAATGTCTTGTGAATCACAGTTTGGGAAATGCTGATATAGTGAAATTCCAAGGGCCCTGCGGGTCCCAGCATCCTAAAAATCTGCAAATGGAACCAGGAGTATTTTGCTCACTATTTCTTGTTTTTATCTTGATGACAAAAAAACTCATCCTATAGTTGATTACTACTAAATTTCATTATTCACTTCCAAAGGAACTGGTTTTTAATCAATTAACAGAGAGAAGCAATATTGGAATTATTAATGAGCAATTAAATAGAGATTAGGAATTATTAACCTGCAGCTTGGTGGTAGAGACTTTGCTGTCAGGTGGTGTGGGAGTCTGATGGATGCAGACCCAGGAGAGGCTGTCACAATGATGAAACAAGCAAAGGGAAGGCTAATAGATTTATCTATTTCTTCTTGGCAGATTGTAATAGGATATGGAATTGTTCTGCTGATCTAGGGATCCAGAGAAAGCTTCTCATAAAAAGAATGTGATTAGAACAAGAGCTATCTTTCGGTACTATATATAATCCATCCTCTCACAGACTTGTCACATGATCAAAGTGTGTGTGTGTGTGTGTATGCACATGATGCTTTGTGTGTGCATCCGTGTTTGCTAGTAGTGGTTTTCATGTGGATTAAATGTGCATGCATGTATGTTTGTGTGGAAGTCTGTATTTGCATTCTCTCTGCGTACTCATGTGCATTTGTGTGTAGAGGTAAACACACACTTGGACACACCTATGATTGTGATAATATGTGACTGATAATGGGCTGTTGTTCTTTGTGTGCCTGGAGGACTCTATACAAGGTGACAGGATTAACCAAAGCCAGAGGGAGGACCTCGTGGCAGAGTGGTTTCATGAGGTCAATACACTTGCTCAAGTGGCTCTGCTGAGCAGAAGCTTTGCTTTTGTCTGGGGCCAGTGAGCTTGTCCCCAGCCTCAATGACTTCATTCTCCATCATGGTGGAGAAGATCAGGGAGAAAGCAAATGGAAATAAATCAATGAGAAAATGCAAGCCTGAGGATCCAATCAGCAAACTCCATCAATTATTGGATTTCTAGCTATGACTGGCTCAGTGTCACATTTGAGATAGAATGTTTGGGACTATAATAACAACAGCTTTTGTATGACTTAAATAGGAAGAGAAAACTCCTTGATTTTCACCCTATTTAATTAATGTTTGCACCAGGCAAACAATTACCCTTTTGTTTTTTTATGTCAGTCCAATCCAGATTTATGTGCATTCTTGTCAGTCAGTAATTTTTAAATTCTGGAGTGTGGTGTGGAGATCCTCCCTTTTAAGAAGTTTGCAACATTTATTGAGTAATGCTGAACACTGCATTCATATTTTACATGCATTGTCTCATGTAACCTTCATCATAGCGTGCACTGGATAGTGTTATTATGCCTGTTATACAGAGGAGCCAATGGGCGCATGGAGAAGGTCAGTAGCTGGGTCGAGGCCACACATTTGAGCATATTTCAAACTCAACATTGTAGTGAATTTACTTCAAAACCCATACTCTCAGTTTCTGCATTGCCCTGGTTCTCTCAAGAGGAGGATTGCCCAATTGAGGCCCCTCCCATCACTCCTGTACCCTTGGGGTCAGAACTTGGGGATGGAAGGGTTTCCAATCAGTTTTTCTAGGGCTGGTGAAAAATCCTCTGGCTATACATCATCATTCCCTTTCCCCATAAGATTTAGAGTAAAACTGTGGGCACCTAAACACATACCTGGAAATGGCTAGAGGCTGTGTTTCTGTCTTGCATGGTCAACTCTGCTTGGAGACCAACCACCAGAGAAGAAGGAGATGACACCCTGCTGCAGGAGCAATGGTTGGAGGGGTTTGGGGAGAGAGCAGCTGGGAGCAGGTGATGGGGCTCCATGACCCCAAGTAGCAGTCTGTTGAGTCCCGTGGGAGCTGAGCTAGGTAGTAACAATTATACCTGACTCCATCTTAATCAAAAGTCCCATACGTTCATTTCTTTTGAGTCAACCATGTCCATGAGTTCCCCAGGGGCAAAAACCAGCTACTGATATTGGAGCAATTTGGAGCAGGAACCACCAGGTTTAACCTGAGAGCCTTGAACTTGTCACACAAGCAGGTACTGAGTGAACTAGAAAGACCCAAGAGCATGGGGTGGTCGTGGGGTTGCTAATTTCACTTCCACAGAAAATCAGAAAGGAGCCCTCGATAGTGCTCTTTCTTGTTTTATAAGAAGTGCTGAGGTAATAAAATTAGCATGAGCATTGAATACCTAATAAGAAATTGATTCCTAGTTTCTAAGTGGGGGAAGTGTCTTGGGTTAACTTCCAAGCCATAAGAGAAAGGTGTCAACACATATAAAACACCGATTTCATGCCGATTACTGTGATAGGATCTTCATTCATGTTGCCTTATGTGATCCACAGAACAATCATAGGTGGTAGATAACATCATCTTTATTTTACAGTTGAAGTTCAGAGGGGTTAAAAGACTTTCCCAAAGTTTTATAGCTGGTAAGAGGCAAAATCTGACACTAACATCTGCATACTCTGGGTTTTGTCACTATACATCTGTCTAGTTCAGATCACGAAATTATTGCTTAAAGCCCTGGTCTATAAGGAAGGGACACCCTTTCCTCCTCCAACACACACACACACACACACACACACATACACACACACACACAAACACACTACTTCCCTACCAAGGAGGACCTCTGAAATGGATAGAGGACAAAATGGCACACTCAGGAACACAGTTAGTCAACCAGGTTAACTAGTTGGAATTTCCCACCAGTGTAGGAATTTTTGTGGGAAAGTAAGATCATAAACAGAACCAGACTGCAGAAAATCCTCCTTTGGGGAGGGATCCATGACAGCCTTCTGCCCTTGTCTTGGAAAGACCAAGGGGAAGCTGGGAAGGGGCTTTGAAGGAAGGGTTCTGGGCAGTAGGTCTCTGAAGCCAGTGTTCAAGTGAGGATCTGGGACTCTCCTGTTTAGGTCACTTGAGGGATAAACAGCTCACCAGAGTAGGAACCTTGTAGACATTGGGGACTAGAGGTCCTGTGGTGCTCAGGACTGTGTCTCAGACATCCTCCATACATGCACTCCTCTTTCCATCTTCCCCATGAGGTGAAAAATGCCAGGATAGGACCAAGTATTCATACATCTAGAGCCCAGCATCATCTCTCATCAAGACTTATAGTCCTGTTTGGAAATGACGAAACCAGGGCTTCTGAGAAATAAGTAAGTGATTGCACCAGGATTTGATCATTTGTATCCAAGGCTGTCTGAATCTAAAGCCCATTATCTTTCCCCTCACCCCTGACTTCAGCCCAGGAAGTTGTTTGAGAATGGTCTGGCAGTTGGTTATCATTTAACCTCACAACATTAATTGGGCCCTTACATGCAGGGCTGATGCTGTGATTTGCATTGTGCAGGATACAAAATAAGTAAATATTGCCCTTGCCCTCCAGAACCTCCTGATCTAGTGGTAAAGACTTATTAGAGTAAAAAGCAAACTATGAGAAAGGGTATAATAAAGGTTTATTACAGGGATTTATGAGCATGAAAGACAACACACTTATAGTCTCCTGGGAGGCATAAAAGTAAGTTTTATAGTGAAAGCTGGCCTCTGAAGAAAGGGCAGCATTTTAAGAAACAGCAATATGTGGGACCTTTCAAGCAGGGAGGACAGTATGGACAATGACAAGGGGGAGGAAGCCTGAAGGACATATTCTGGGGCAAGTGAGAATTTGGGGGGCACTGGAGCATGAGATAAAGAAGGAGACTGGAGAGGAGCTGAGGCTAGAAAACTAGATTTTGCATTTGAAAAAAATATTAGTTGATAGTAGAGTCTTGCATTCGAAGATAGACTTGGAATCTATTCTTCGCTTGGGAGTGTATTCTTTGCATAATAGGGAGCTCCAGAAGTCCCCTGGATGGGGAGCTTTAGAACCTTTCCTGGTTTCCATTTAGGAGGCAATTAGAGCAAGTAGAGGATGAAAGCTGGGGTACAGGTCAGTGACCCCCTTACTTGGGGGTCATTGTGGAAGATCGATTTGGGTACCCCAGAGAAGCATCTTTGGAATCTTAATGCACATTCCTGTGTGTGTGAAACCATTGTAAATAGAACCTCTTAAAGATATATTTTAGTTAAGGTGTGGCTCCAAATTACTGCAGGCCTTGTAAAAAGGACCCAGAAGTCAACAAAGGAAGAAAGGACAGGACATCGCCATGTGGAGTCAGAGATACAAGCCAAAGAAACTCAGCCAGCCCCAGAGTACTACAGCCTTTAGGGAGAAAGCAAGCCTTGTCTTTATCTTGATTTTGGACTTCTCTAGCCTCAAAACTGTGAGTCTATAAATCCCCGTTGTTTAAGCCAAGCCATTGTGTGATATTTATAATAGCAGCCAGGCAAACTGGGACAGTCAGAATTATGAGTCTGTTTCTCATTGTCTTTCTCTGATGTTTGGGTCCATCTGCCACTAAATGAGATATAGACCCAAAGACCTAATGGGTCCTTTTATAGGTGGCAGCCTATAGTTGAGACACAGTGTTGTTACTAAGCATCCTGAACAAAGATTTAGGTCAAGGCTGCTGGGAAATGTGTCAGGGTTTAAAATATCCGGTTGTACAAGGAAATCTTCATGTGTTCCAGATCACAGTGGGAATCCAGGAGGAAGCTCAAAGGGCAGTGGCTCTGGCAAAGTATGGGAGGCTGATCCTTCCCTCCTTCCAAATCCCAAAGAGTCAGTCCTGGCCATGGGATTCACTTGCAGAAAGGGAACCCCAGCAGCGGGGCAGTTGCCATCCAGAGGCATAACCTATAAGAAGATGCTAGGCTCTCCCTCAACCAGATTCCAGAACCGGCATTCACAGTCTACCCAGGCCCATTCCAATGTCAGGATGAGAAGGCCAAGTTGAGTTTCAGATCTATCAGGTTCTAATAAATTTCTAGGCAAGCCCATTTAGAGTCTCCTCACTACTAGCTGGGGTGAGGAGGGGGCCAGAATGAATCTTCGGTGGACTCCAAACCTACAGAAGGGCAGCTTTCAGACCAGGTGCCCAGGTATAATCAGGGCTGGTTTGTGCCCAGGTATTGGCTGAGTCTGGACCCCAGCCCTGAGCATTTGGCTGAGTCCCCTTGTCCTATTTGTCCTTGCTGTCTCCCCCCCATTACGCCAACCCAGATGAAGGAGGTCCGTTCCATTTCCCTCCAAAAGAGACAGACTTTATGAGCTCTGTCTCAACTACCCACCTGCCTATTACCCCCTTGCCCAGGGGTCCTGCTGCTGAGCCCACCCCCTAGGACATGACCCTGCTCATCATCACCACCCCATGCTAGCCCAGGGGTTCCTAAGCTTTTTAAACAATGCATTGTGGGCTATAGTCTTTCCCATTGGGTTTTGACAGTGTTAGGGTTTCATCCTACTCAGGACCCCATTAGGCCTTCTATACTCCTACCCCCCAAATTAAAGTCATTTTTAGGCAATGTAACCTTGGGTAAGTTAATAAACTACTCTCTACCTCAGTATATGTCACAGCTCATGAGGGCTTTGCCAGTCCAGAGGCTAAAGAAGACACCAGACACATTCTGAAACATAAGCTTTTATTCAGGCTTGCTTACAGGGTGGGCTGTCGATGCAGAGATCATGACAGCTCTCTCTCGCCAGGCGGGTACCGCATTTGCAGGGAAGTTGACCTCACAATTAAAGAAGCCGGCCGAGCCAGTTATAAGGATTTGAGACAAAGACATTCCTGAAGCCCTGGAACAGGGTCTTGTGCCATGGGAGAGGGAGGTTGGTGCAGAAAGTAGAGGAGGATCATAGGGTGGGGCTTTGTAGATAACCACAAGAATGATAACATTTAGGGAGTCAGGAAGCAGGTAAACTAGATTAACATTTGATAGCGGGAAGTCTGACTTTGCATTTACATCTTGCTCCTTTGTGAGACCAAGAGTTTCTCACCTCCTGCCTGCTTCCTGTTTTAAAGTCACATTTTAAGGTTAATTTACCATTTCCTCTCCACTGGCTTACAAAGATGATAGGTGAAACATCAGCAGTGCAGGTCACGCAGAGTGCTGTGTGCCACGGTCCGCAGGTCTGCTTTGCTCAGGCCAGGGGCTGCTACAGTATGCTTATCTGCAAAATGGGGATAAATCATAACTACCTCAGAGTACTGTTGGAAGAAATAAATAACATTAAGCTTGTGAAACTTCTGTACACAATGCTTGACGTAACGCTGGCCCTTAAGACACGCTATCCTCACACACTGAGGGACAGAATGGAGAATGGCACTTGTGGTGGGGATCAGAATGTGTGGGTGAGAATGGAAAACATGGGAGCCACTTGTCTCTTTTCAGGATTGACCTACCTGTAAAAGGTTTGGTGTTAAGGCTCTGGCAGTGACCCACATTCAAGACTGTGTTGAAGGTCATGAGTGGCCCAACCAATAGTGGCGTTGGAGGGTGATTGTCTCTTTTCCAACAGCCTCTGACTCCTCCCAGTGCTGTTTCTCTCTGGAGTGAAAAATTGCTAGAGGCAAGGTTGGAAGCTATGCTCCCAAACATGGACGCCTTAAAATTTTGGGCTATGCCAGGTGTCCCTTCCATGCCCTTTCACAGCACACTGTATGTCCCTCATCAGGGGATGTGTATTATTTCAGTAGACTCTTATGGACAGCATCTCTGGGGCTCAACGGGCCCTTGTAGAGATGAATGAATGCCAGAGTTAAAGCAAAAGGGCCAAAGGATTCCACAAGGCAGGCAACTCCAAAACAGGTGGGGAAAGCTAAGGAACAGTTTCTGATACCTTCCCTCCAAGTTTCCTGAGGGCTGGTTGTTTAGAGCAGCCAATTTTACTCAGTTTTCTGCAGAAGGAAACTCTGAAGTCTTATTCTTGCCTTGCTGTCTTTATGCAGCACAAACAGGTAGACATGGTACTTTGGGAGCAACCCTTGGGTCTTGCCCAAAGAACCACAGCTCTAGCTCTGACTCCACATCTCCAGTCTATGTAACCATGAACAAGATATGCTAATCTCAGCCTCATTCCTGTGACATTCAGCTAAACAGTGTTCTCTGTCTGGCTCCAGGTCTCTGGTGGGTTTGGCATCTGTGAGACCTGGCCTACAGAATGAAGGGAGGGACAGGCAACAATTGAGACAAAGATGAGCGCATACATTGTATTCTCCATCTGCATGAGTTAATTTTTAATAAGGCAAACAATGAATGTTTGAGCTTCCTTCCTAAAATATTATGACTAGCAATTTAGCAAGTGGGAAGGTTTTAACCAGGCTGTCTCCAAAATAGTGAGTAAAGAAAACAAAGTGAAACATGCTAATTTTGAGGAATCTTTAATTATGGCATGGCTGATAGCAAGCGATTTGGTGAGTTATTAAAGCACAGGAAAGAAATGGGAAATAGTTTCCCAAACCTGCCCTGTTGAGATACTCCCCACCACCTAAGATTTGGCCCCATTTGACAATGTTGGGTATCCTGTAGCTGGAGCAGCACTTGACATCTTTACATAACAAGGGTAGGCAGCAGGAAAGCTCAAGGGCCCTATACACACTGGGTCTCTAACTTTGGCTAATAAAATGTGGCAGAAGTGACAGTGCCCACTTTTAAGTCCCTTCTCACCCTGCCACCACCACCCAAGAAGCCTGATGTGCTTCTGTGCTCTCTGGCATTCTGCCACCCCAATGGGGACAAGCCAAGGTTAGCGTGCTGGAGAACAGACATATGACCCAGTCACCCTGTCACTCCACCCAGCAGCCAGCCAACCACCCCGGCCCTCCACCAGCCCACTGGCCATCCACAGGCACCTAAACAAACCCAGCAGATCTCAGTGGGACCCAGCCCAGATCAGCGGAACTCATAGATTCGTGATCAATCATGCATTTTTTTATTGAAACCATTAAGTCTGGGACTGTTATGCAGCAACAGACAACCGATACACTAAAAAGCAGAGTTAACACATCTGTTCTTCTCTCCTGCTTTTGAGTCTGTCTCAATTATTCAAAGAATTCATGAGTGTGTTAGCTCAGCCTGGGAGAGCCTGGGAGAGCTTGGCAACACAGATGGAAGGATCACAGAGATACTTTGGTCATTCTCTCTGCCCCCCAATACATGCTGAAACTGTCACAAAGACCTCACTATCCCTTTTTTATTTTTCTGTATAAACATGTGATCATTTCTAATGGTCATTTCACCCATTATTTTAATCTCAAGAAATATGATAATCAGGCTTGACAAGAATAATCAGAAGCGCTTCTTGGAGGATGTGAAAAGATACCTTGTTTGGAAAAAAGGGTTACATTTTGTTAGTATTGAGAGGAAATTTCCTGTCCAGGGGAGGGAGACTCAAGCAAGGAATGAAACCCTGATTTATTCATTCAATAGATGTGATCAAGCAGCTACTCAGGGTCTGATCCCATTCTAGGAAATGTAGGTAAAGCTGAGCAATACCGATGGTCAGAAAGAGAGACCCTCACTCATTACCACCTCCAGGGGTGGAGCCTCCCCACGTGGAGGGTGCCCAGAGCTACCAAGGGTAGCTGCCAGGACTTCAGTCCTAGGGGAACCAGCCCACCCCATTCCACAGTTTGCAGGTGTTGGGGTCACCAAAAGAAGCACGGCCACGCAGCATGGATGGAATAAACTTTTATTCACATACAGAAGAGACCAAGCAAATCAGTTTCACTAGTGGGCCTCAGTCCCCAATGGCCATTGGGTGTCAATCTGTGGCTGACATGGGGAGATCCTCTACACACAGCACACCTGTCTCTCTTGTGTGTTTGTGTGTGTGTTTGTGTTTGTGTGAAACCATAGTGGAGGGACCTGGCGCCTTCCCCTCCAGGGACAGATATACCCCCAGGGGTGTGACAGGTGTCATAAAACATGCCCACTTTCATCAGACTGTCCCCAGTGAATACTTACAGAGGATCAGGGTCAAAGGGAAGGAAAAACCAGCAGGCCCCTTATCTATTAGGGGATTGTTTTATCTCTCCAGGACATACCTGGTCCTCAGCACAGGATATATTTGTGGGTCCCCGGGAAAGACAGCAGACCTTTCTAGGGCTGTCCCTTCCCACAAACACAAACAATATTTGTTGGAGGTGGAGGCAGGTAACCGGTGAGTATTAAGTGAAATATAAACTCAAATGGTAAGAACAATGGAGAAAAATAAAATATGGATTGCTAGGGGTCAGGGAGAGGGTTCTAATTTTAAATAAGATGGTCAGGGCAGGCCTCCTTCAGAAGGTGGCACTTGACCTGGGTTTTAAGGAGGTGAGGTCAACCATAAGTCTTGCAGATACACAGAGAAGTAGCATTTTAAGCAGAGGAAACAGCAAGTGCCCAGGCCCTGAGATAGGAGGATGCCTGGGGGTTTTAGGGAAAATCTGGAGGTGGGTGTAGCCAGAGAAGGTTGATGAAGGTAGACAGCAGTGGGAAGTGAGATCAAGTGGAATTAGGAGAGGGCTTGGAGCCCGGGGACAGCATGGGCTGAGCTAGGCTTTAGAAGGGTCACACTGGCTGCTGTGTTGAGCAGAGGCTTCTTGGGGGACAATGGGCTGGGAAGCCCATCAGGAGACCAGGAAAATGATCTAAAAGAGAGGTGATGGTGGCTTGTGCTATAATGGCAGCTTTGGAGGTGACATGGCATTCAGCACTTGGGTCTTATGTATATCTTGAAGGTCTGTGAGAAGAATTTGCTGCGGGATTGAGCATGGACTCTGAGATAAAGAGAGGAAAGGGAATAAATCTAATATTTCTTAATTTGCCACTTATAAAGAAGGAGAATCAGATTTGGAGAAGAAGATCAGGAGTTTGGTTTGAGATATGATGCAGTCTGGATATCAGAGTTTGGTTAATTTGCCTAAGAAAAGATGTTATAGGCATGAAAGTCAAGGGGCATAAATTGGGGGAGTTTGGGTTGAGATAATGGAAGATTCTCAAATGTTTTAACAACAGAAGAAAGAGTTTGAACACTCTTCTGACTTTGGCGATGGGGTCTTAGAGGGTCAATAAAATTCTTAGAAACCAGTTTCCACTAGAGATTCTTGGAGTATGGTTGTGAAGGGAACAAATTGCCAAAATTAGGTATTATCTACACAAGTGCTTACAGCACCCAGGCAGGGAATACAAGATGAATGGTGCAGGGTATAAGAAAAGCAAAACCATGAGCACCAGGGCCAATGCAGCTGACTCTCCATCTCAGTGACTCTCCATCTCAATGACAGGGGCCCGAAGACAGTGACCTGTGGCCAAAGGAAGCACCCGGGACCCACTCAGAAAAGTGGATATTTACCTCCCAGGCGTCACTTCCAGCATTGCCAGATCTGCCCATTTTGTTTTGTTTTGTTTTGTTTTTTGGTAGAAGCTAGATATTTGGATGTTTACGTGAAATCTCTAGATTTGTAGAAGTTGGTAGGTAATTTATTTAAAACACACACACACTGTCTCTCTGTGGGCCAAACAGAACACAACCATAGGAAGAGGAGGCCCCTGGGCTGCTGATGTCAAACTCTAATCCAAATGGCTTGTTTTTCATGCTGTCTGGGAGACCTTGATTCAGACTTTCAGTCCTGAGACCAGATTCTCAGGACCCTTCAGGACATCCTGTTTCTCTTTGCCTTTCCTTTACCAACAATCATCTTTGGAGGACGAAGGGCTGAGCCATCCCTGGGTCTGGGCCATGGTCCTGGCACGTCTGAAGGGTTGATGTGGTCCCAGGTCCAATGTCCCCTGCCATCAGGCTTAAGCTTGTAGCAGACAGGTCACTGGCCCTCCCATATGCCCTCTGCACCCACTCACTGCAGTTTTCTGTTGCAAAGCTCCTTTGGATGCAAAAGAGTATTTAGAATTCAGTATTTAAAAGAGTGAATTCAAACCCCTGGGAGCAGTTCCCTAACAATGACAAATGGTATTTGGTGAATATGCCTGTAGTTTCCTTCCTTCATGCACAACACTGCGGCCTGTACCCTGAACCCCAGAAGCCCCCAGCCAGATTAAACCCAATTGCTAGAAGTAATCTGTCATCAACATATCCTATATTGACCTCTTTCCTTGCCTTACCTCATTTCCTCCCTCCTTACTAATGTAACCTGGGATAACCTCCCAAATAAACTAGTTACTAATGTAACCTGGGATAACCTCCCAAATAAACTAGTAGCATTCAAGTCCTTCTCTCTGGGTCCGCAGAGACAGAGTTTCACACATCGGCTCCCCAAGGGTGCCTGAGCAGCAATGCAATCCGGATGAGTTAGGACATTTGCAAGCCCCTCAGCTGGGGCTGGATTCTTAAGCATGCGGGGACTTTGTGACAAGCAGCCTGAGTTTTGCCCTTTCCAAGCCTGCCTTTATTGACAAATGCATAAAACTCTGCTTGAAACAAAATGTTTTTAGCTCTCTCGTAAACAACCTAATCCAGGGACAAAGCACTCCCTCTGCTTTCTCTCCTCCCAATCTATGAACAATTTGTTCAGAATCCTGGGTTGACCTTTTAATTGCATTTCAGTGGAGGATAAAGAGAAAAAGATAAACCCCACAACTGCATTTATACAAGCAAATGGCTCCAGCTTAGGACAAAGAGTGCGTTCAAAGAAGGGACCTGATGCTCTACCAGCTGCCTAGATAAGCCGGCAAACTTGAGAGCTTAGTGGACTCCCAGCCTCAGCAGCCCACAGCTCTGAGCTTTGAGGGAATTCCTTTTAGCTGGGCTAACTGCTGGCTGCTCACATCTGTTCATCCAGTGTAAGAGTGAGAAGGAAATATTAGAAAGAACAGCCCAGACTAGCATTGGACTCAGCATAGCTCTCTGCTCTGACTTCTGGGGCACTCGGAGGGGGAAGGGTGGGTTCCCAAAGGACTGTTTTTCTCCTTTAGCCTTGCTTCTCACTCTTTCCTTCCCCAGGTGTTTTAATGTTGTGTCTTGCCCCAAAGCAATAGCAGGTACAAAATCGAACTGGACTGCAGAGGTTGTGAGGGTAAAGAACCTGTGGGTCTTGTTTTCCACTGTGTCCTCAGAGTCCAGCACAAGGCATGACATACAATAGGTGTTTAATCAATATGTATGAAATCAATCAATCAGTCAATCAATCAAAATGAAATAAATTGTCCTAGGGCAACAAACTTAGTTTCAGTTTAAAAAGAGAAAAAAATTGTTTATAAGAGCAAAACAAACTGCTTGTTATAATTTTCATCATGAATAGATTTTAAGCACTCACGCACACCAAGACACACACACACACAAATGTCAGGTTTGGCAAACACAAAACAATGGTCTAGATACCTGAAGAAAGGTTAAAGGAATATCTTCTCAGTCAGACAGCACAATCGTGGCTCCGGGTTCTCCCTTTTCAGCTTCTACTCAACAGATGTAAACAAGTTCCCAGCTTTCAAACACCACGTCAAAACCACTTTCCTTTTTGCTAAATTGTGTAAGCCACATTTGTCCCTTATTTGCTGGTTCAGTGATTGTTCAAGCCATCTCTTGCTCGGTTTTCTCACCTATAAAAAGAGATATAATAATAAAACCTACTTTAAGAGTTCTTAGGGGAATTGAATGAATTATTTCAGGGAAAATACATAGAACAGCGACTGGCACATGGTAAACTCTCGAAACTATTTGCTATCCTGTTTACCTGGCTTCTGAGTAATGAGAGTAATCCCATCAAATTACTCTTTAAACCCTCAAAAAAATGATCATTTCTCAACAGTAGGTGCAGCTTAACACTGGTGATAATAATTTTACACATTTCAGATCTATAAAATTCTCCACCTCAGAGTCAAATTAGCAAGCATGTCTCTTTCACTCACTAGTCTACCTCATCTCCACCCACTGTCACCTCCCCAGCTCTTGTTTAAGAAAGAAACTCTCTGAGAATAAGTTGAAAAGAAAACCCAGCCCTTCTAGGCAGCCTCCGTGCTGTCTCACCGTGGGTCTAGGTGGCTGAAGATGCAGTGAGTCTGGGACAAGGCTCTCGTTCAACATGGCAGCCAGGAGAACGCTGCTTTGCGTGCTGTCTTTTCAGACCACCTCGCTCACGCCTCAGAACTTAGAGGGCAGCCGTCTTATAAGAAAGAGGGGTGTGAACTGATAGAAGCAGTAAAGATGCATGCCCCTCCTGAGAACTCCCAATATAAAATCTAGAGGATGCATCTCTCTAACCCTTGTGAAACCAGTTATATTCAAGATCTCCACTCAGCTGGCCAGACTCCACCCAAAGCACTCAGCCACTAAAAGAGGACATAGATATACTTTCATTCTGGCTTTGGGGAATGTTAGGTCATTCAGGAATTCATGCAAGCGCAGTGAGTCATGGTTTAAGTAGAGAGTTTAAAGTTTATTAGAGGAAGAAAGCAGAAGAAAGCAGGTGGGAGCCATCAGAAAAGAAAGAAAGGAAAAATGGCTCCAGCCCTCTATCTGAGAGCAGCATTTTTTTAAAGGAAAAACCCATGTTGGGTGTTGGGGGGGAAGGGTCCTGCCGAGTGTGTTCTGGGCCTCGATTGGGTGAGTGCTTATCAGTTTCTGCTGACTGGTTCCTAGCGTTCTAACACACTACTCTTCTTTGATGTGCACTATGTTATCTATGTGGAGGAAGCAGGCCTTCTGGCTTGTTTGTGGTCATTCATCTTTATGGGCATATCTGATCTTGCCTTGTCCACCGCCTGGAGTCTAGGTGCCACCGTCACTGGGATTCCTAAAACAGCCTTCCACCCTTAGTTTATGGCGCACCTGGTATTTATGAGATAAGCAGCAGGGCCCCTGGATCAGACATTCCTTCTATATATTAGACTCTTTTTCTGGGGTCTGACAGGGAACATATAGATGGATGGGAAATGAAAAGACAGAACGAAGAGCTTTCTTACTATGTTACTGAACTTTTGTGATCTCAAGATTGTCTGATGGGGTCTGCTCTAACTGGATTTTGAAAGAAGCTTCCCTGACAGCCCATACCAACTGATTTTTATTAAAATCAGACCTCTTTGTGCCATGTTCCATGGAATCTGGGCTCTGCTGTTATTATTCTTTTAGAGAGAGAGAATGAAAGACAGACAGAAAGACACAGAGAGAGACAGAGAGAATCTTAGCTAGATTTGTTAGCAAGGCAACTTGCCAAATTAAACACAGAATTAGTTATTTAGGAATTCATGAATTTAAAATTTAAATACAAACTCAAAAAAAAAAAAAAAAAAAAAAAAAGCAAAACTTGATTAAAACAAATTCCAGGGGGAAGTCTTGGCCTTAGCAGTTTTGGTCAAGAAAGTTGTGATGCACAATTTCTCGCTGATACGTGGAAGACTTCCATTCCTAGCCTTGAACCTCAAACAACTTTCTTAAATGTATAGAATCTAAGAAACATTTGGTTCCTACAGTAACTAATTTAATCAAATGTTGCAGATTGAACAGAAATTTATGTGATATTATTGCAGGCAGAGTGTTCTAATCTGTAGGTCAATTTAGAAACTTGACAAACTTTTTCAGATATCATCTCTATTAGCTTCCTATGGCTTCTATAACAAATTACAAAAAACTCAGTCACTTAAATCAAAGCAAATGTATTCTCTCACAATTCTGGAGAGCAGAAATCCAGAATGGGTTTCACTGGGCCAAAATCAAGGGTTACCAGGGCCGTGCTCCCTTCTGGAAGTTCTGGAAGAGAATCCATTTCCTTGCCTTTTACAGTTTCTAGTGCATCCTGGATTCCTTGGCTCATGGGCCCTTCCTCCATCTTCACTCCAATCTCTGCTTCCTGTGTCACATTGCCCTCTCCTCTTCTCTAGTAAGATTTCCTCCTTCTCCTTCTCATGAGGACCCCTTTGATTACATTTAAGATCCAGAATCCAGGATAATCCAGGATCATCTCCCAGTGTCAGAATCCTTAACTTAACCCCATTGCAACGCTCCTTTTGCCATATAACATTAGAGGCTCCAGAAAATTGGGTATCTCTGGGGCCATTATTCAGCTGACCACACCATACATCCTAGATCAAAATCTTTCCCTTAAAACACCATTAGTTTACTAGATATTTCCAAAAACTTCCTCTAAGTTTTCTTCTCAGATTTAGGTTCCTCTATTTAAAATCTTCTCAAAGAACAGTCTGATTTCAAGCGCAGCTTTGCCCTATTGTTCAGTGCGTGGAGAGATCTGAACTCTAAGAATATTCACAACTTTTACTGATCTTTTATTAACTTCTAATTCTGTAGACATACCTTAATTTCTTATATATCAACATTTTTACAAAATCTGCATTGAATGTTTACTGCAGGATTCTGCAAAGGAACAAAGTTTCTTGGCAAATCAAATCATTTCAAGTATTATAAATTAGTGGTATTTTAGCATTTATTCTTTTAAATTTTTTCCTTAAATTTAATTTTTCCTTAAAGTTCATTTTCACATGAACTCAGGACATTTGTTCCCACCATACTGAATAAGAGGATGAAGTTCTTGCCATTTTCCACGATTGTAAATAAGATTATTATTCAGAAAACCTTCTCTCCTCCCTTTCTCACTCCAGCTTCCAAGGAGTAAGTCTACTTTCTAGCACTTTGATTTTGAACTTAACCATGTGACCTGCTTTCAACATGGATATGGGCAGAAGTGACAGTGAATCAGTTCTGAGTTTAAGCCTTTACGAGAAATTACATGCATCCTCTAGTTTTTCTGGGAGCTTCCAGAACCCACCCTAGGAGAAATTCCTCTAGGAAGCCAGCAATACTACAGCCCGAGCCCAGAATGAGACAAGTGGGGCAGCTAGCTTGGAGATCTCTAAGCAAGACCGCCAATGCTTGCTGTAAATCACTGAGCATATGACTACACAGCATTTTATAGCAGAGGACTAACATGGCCATGATTATTTTATTTCTTCAACCATTAATAAACTAGGAGGAGCTTCAAACAGTAGTTGACCTGATATTTGCTTTGTCATTAATAATGGATAAAAAATATAATGTTAAAACAATTCACTTTCATTTCAATCAGTATAATATTTACTATTCTTAAAAGAAGCTTATAAATTTATTTTATTAATACAAATTATCCTTAAACTAAGCCATCAAAAAAACAGCAGGAGGTAAAATGATACGTATGGTGTATTCTCAACTATGTAAAATAATTTCAAAGAAAAAGAATAGTGATTTACTTGTGGTAAAGTTTATTATCTAAGTACACTGTTGTTCATGACATAGGACTATTATATCTATTTTTGAGGTTTACTATATATTATTCAATACTCTGTTAATGATATCTGTAAATTTTAGATAAAATATGTAATAAAAATTTTTGTTCTTGGGGAAAAGAACACAGACATTTATTTAGGAAATTGAGCCGTGAGTCAAATTAAGAAATTATGATGGCGTCTAAGATGGAAGCAAAGAGGTAAAGGTGTGTATGTACGATGGATATTAATTTTGAATGATAGATGGGGTATTTTTAAAATATCTTTCCCTGAAATATGGCAGCTAATTGGGAGCAAATGCAATTTTGTTTGAAAAATCATCTTTTTTTTTTTTTTCCTTTCAACTGCAAGATGAAGGCGTGCAGTGAATTTTCATCGTCCTCACAAATTGTACTATGGCCTGGCTTTTATTTTTAAATAACTTCAGTTTAACATTTATCATAATAAACCTATGAAAAGTAAACTGAGTGATTCTTAGACCGTGAATAATTATTTGAGTTTTCCCTTCTCTTACTTAGAAGCAGGTTGTAAAACACTCCTACACATTTCCTTGGAGAAGTTCAGTGCTGTGAAACTTTCTTGCCATCCATCTTTCTAATTTCAAAGGAGAGAGCTTCGATTTTCTGAATATCCAGGAGCAGGGGACCATTAAGGGAGAAAGAAGGTGAATTAAATCAAGTCACAACATTTCAAACTTTTCTTGGAAAGTAATCATTTTCATTTATTAAGACATAGATGCATTTATTCAGCACAATTGATTTGAACCAAGCATTGTTCTAAACGCCAAGCATTAGAGGTAAACAAGAAATAAAAGTTCCTGCCCTTGTAAAACTTAATTTGTAGTGATTTGGAAGCTGGTTTCTTTTTTTGAAGTGTGAGGGCATGATCGTTTGAGAATTTGAGGGGAAAAAAAATCTGATTCTAATATCATTGTGTTTTGTTTTTTTTTTTCCATTTGAAGGGAAAAACACCAGCTGAAATCTTTAAGCAAAGTTTTTTTAAGTGTGGACAATGGCCTTCCTTAAATCAGAATTTTCTGAAATATTATTAAAACTGTAGATTTCTAGGCCCCACTCCAGAGCAACTAAATTGAAAACTCTGGGATAGGGCCTGGAAATTTCCATTCTTAACAATCTCAACAACTGATTATAATACCACCATAAACTTTGAGAATTCGAACAACTCCAAATATAAAATTGAAGGGCCTCTTCCTGGAAGCAGGTTAAATCTGAATTTACAGTTTTCAGTGATTTTGTGTAAACATAAATGCTTAAAATTAATATCCCTTTTAGTTTAAAAAATGCAAAAGTGTTCAGAAACGATAGGAACACATCCTCAAAATCACATTGAAGGAAAAGAAGGAATACAAATAAATGGTGAAACATTCCTTAATGAAAACATTTATTATTGTAAAGAAGTCAATTCTCTTCTCCCCTGATGAATCTTTACCCTTAATGAATTTCCTATCCAAAATATACTTTTGAATATATCAAGATATACTTTTGAATTTCTTTGATGTGAATTTTGAATTTTGTAGCTCTATTGCCCTTATCTTGCTTCCTTTATCTGTAAATTTCTACCTCACTCTTTTGCCTCTGAATTCTGGGTTAATTTTTCAACCTTGTTCAGATTAGGTTAATTTATATTGAAATAGCAAACAATGCCAACATTTCAGTGGCTTGTAAAATGAAAGGATTGTTTCTTTTTTTTCATGCCATAAAGGCATATCAAAGTGAGGCTGCAACTGTTTCATATTCCTCTTAGACCTGGGGCCATCCAATGACATCTTTAGCAAAGGGAAAGAGAAGCCAATGGTGAGCCATATTTGGCTTTTAACGCTCTGGTGTAGATGCGACCCCTGTCAATTCCATTCACATTCTAGTGGCCAAAGCAAATGAAATGGCCAAACGTGATGACCGAGGGGGGAGGTATTTCCAGATGCAGGAAGTGTAATCTAGAGGGATCCCCACAGGGAAGGTAATGGGAATATTTGGCAGATGAGTAATAATATCACATTAGACATTCCCTGTGTGTTTTTATACCACAGTTTAATTCATTTATGATCCCTATGAGTTATGATGGGATGGGCCAGAACCCTTCTTCTTATCCCCCTAGTGGGCTTCCCCTTCCGTCTTTCCCCACCCAAAACAAACAAACAAACAAATCCTCCACTGTCACATATATAATTTGTTGCTGAATTTCCTACGTTTTCCATTTGTAGGTGTCATCCCATTTCTGTTCTGATGACTGTGTAGAATTTTCCCCTGACATATTGATAGGGTTATTTCAGCAGGACATTGGAAGAGTGAGGGAGACAAATATGGGCTTGGGTCAAAATTAGGCTCATCATCTTGGAGAACAAATGAAATGAATAATCTATCCAAGAATAGAAAAGTCTCCAAAGTTAAAGAATGCATTTAGAATAAAAGCATTACCATTGCTATATAAAATGAAGAGGTTTTTTTTTTCTCCTCTGAAGAGACCAATAACATGTGAAATCGAGCATATCTGATAAAAGAAACAGAAATATGCAATTTTTTTGAATAATGAAATAGGTATATGCCCAGATATGTTGAATATATTTAATTCTGTGCTATTTTAAATATTTAGCAGCATTAGAAAAGATAGAAGTATTTCAATGTGTTGTACTAGGCTAGTATAACCCTGGCAATAAGGTTTGATAACTAGAGCTCTAAGAAATAATCTACAGACCAATATTTCCTTTGAATATAGAAGAAACAGGAAGTGATTAAAATTGTAGGCTTGGAAGTTGAATAATCTATATTTAAATTCTTGCTTTATTTAAAAATGTATATGTTGGACACTTAATTATTCTAAACCCTTTCTCTAAAATGGGAAAATAATACCTACATTAAAAATAATTGCAAGGATTAAAAATGATGTAAATAAATCCTAAAACATTGTATGCATTCATTTTATGTCTGATAATGTTTACTAAGATATCATGCTGATGATGATGGTGAAATTGATGCTACATCAAAAGCAAAATTTTAGAAAATGGAATGTATTATAAAGTAGATTCAAAGAACTTATAGAGAGTTTATCCTAGAAATACAATGAGAGTCCAACATTGGAAATATATTTATTTAATTCATCACATTATAGGAAAAATAATATGTGATCATATCAATAGATGCTAGAAAAGCATTTGACAAATTTCAGCAGTCATTCTTAATTTTAAAAAATTCTAGGAAAATTCAGAATTGAAAGTTACTTGCTTAGCATGATAAAGAATATCTATATGAAATTGATAGACTATATTGTCCATATCTTGAAGGATTCCCATTAAATACAGGAAGAAAAAAGGAAGCCTAGCATCACTATAATTATTTTGTGTTATTCTAGAAATTCTAGTTAATGCCACAAAGAAAAAAAATGTAATATTAAAATGGAAGAGCCCAAATCATCACAATTTGCAAATAACATGATTGCTTACCTAAAGGAAACCAAAAATATCAACTTGAGTTCTATTAGAATGAATAAGAATGTTCATTAAAAAGGCCAAAAATTGGTAAACATTAAAAACTATGCCAATAATTTTAAACTGGAACTATAAAGAAAAAAAGGTTCTATGGACAATAACCAGCAAACACTGTGACATAACAAAACGCAAATTTAAGAAGAGCTACGTGAAGAAAACTACAAAACTTGATTAAATGATGCAATAATGTCACAAATATGCTCCTGGATGGAATGACTGACTATTGCAAAGATGTCATTATCCCCTGAAATGATCTATATTATAAATTCATAAATTTCATCAAAATTACAGTGGGTGTATTTTTTAACTCATCAAAAAATGATTTAGATCAGAATCACATTTATTTGTATGAAAACAGAGAAGAAATGTTTACAAAGAGTAATGAAGCAGCACTGCCTGACCATGTTTTGTAGTGCATTAGAATGATGCAATAATTTAAACCTGTGTAAACGGTGCAGATGCTGAAAACAGAACAATGAAATGAGATTTCTGAAACAAATTAAATGGGGCTTATATAAAGGTGATTTTAAATCAGTAAAAATAAATAATGGATTATTTGTCACATGGTCTTGGGAAAACTAACAATTTGAGCAAGATAAACTTAGATTCTGATCCTATAGCTTTTAGCTAATTAATTCCAGATGAGTTCAAGAGTCAAACAGCAAAGTAGGGAAATTATTGAAATATATCTGAAAAATAGTCTACCCAAAATATAACAAAAGCAAACAAATAAAAATGTCTCATTGGAACAATGGGAAAATGACATACAGAATCTCCAGAAGAAAATACAAATAGCTTATAAACATATTCAAAAATATCTAAACTTATTAATAATCTTAGAAATACAGTTTAGAAAAAAGTGCTATAACTTTTTTGGTCCTAAAATTAACAAAATTTCAAAAAATAATAATCAGTGTTGTCAAGGGAGATCAAAACTGGCCACTTCCGGAGGTAGTGTAAATTAGCATAACCTTTTTGAATAGTGATTTGGTAATGATAATTTTAAAAATATAAACTTATAAAGCTGCCTGTGCTTTAACTCTACAAATCCAGTTCTAAAATTCTTACTAAGGACATAATTGGACAAATTCACAAAGATCTACATGTTATATTCCACAATTAAGAAAATAATAGTAACAGAGCAGAGGTCATGTTGCTGAAAGTTACTGGCTTTTCCTGAATTCTTGGCCTTTTTTTTCAATAGACAAATATGTATTATTTTTATAATTGGAAAAACAGAACTTTGCTATTTATTGATACTAATTTTGGTGAAAACATCTTTTCATTAGAGTGTAATTTTAATAAGTCATTTTGAGGACCTTATTGTCTATATTTATTAAAATCTGAAAAACATCCATATTTAAAGGGTAATTCCACTTCTAAGATATTGTCTTAAGGGAACAATAAGAGATATGAAAAAATGTACATACAAGGGTGGATGTTCAATATTTATTGAGTGAAAAATTGGAAATATGAAGAAACCTCACGGCATTGAGTTCTTACTGCTGAGTGATGACACCAGGCATTTTATGTGTGCAGCTGGCTGTGCACAGCCCCTGGCTCTCTGTGCGACAGCCGGATTGCTTCTGTGCAGTCCCACTTCCTTTGATGTGAGAACCTTCCCTCCTTTTCCCCACCTAATCCTTCGGGATCAGGCGGTGGGGGTGGGGGTGAGGGTGAGGGTGGGGGCTGGGGAGCCTGAGTGTACTGGCAGGTTGGATCCAATGCGGGCTGAGCAGCCTCAGGGAACCAGGAGTCACCCTGAAAAAGACAGCCTGTGGGTTCTTTGCTGCGCACCATCAACTGCCTGTCCTCTCTCTAGAGTACTACAAAGGACGGGTGGTCCCTGACTCAACTTCCACGATGGAGGAAGATGCCGGAGACGCAAGGGACACCCAAGAAGGCCTCTTCCCTCTCTTTCCTTTTAGCCAATTTTTTACCCAATTTGGGGGCAGGAGCAATCACTTTATAAGTCTACGTCTAAATTTGGCTTCCTTTTACTCCCACCCGCCATACTGGAACTTAATTGTCAAGTGTTTGCCGCCTTCATTTTGTTCCCATGGTGATGGGGCGTGTCAGTCACCCTGCGGTGGGAGGAGTCTCTGTGGAATGAGCGTCTGGACGTTTGCGGAGAGCAGAAGACAACCTGGGGGCAATGCACAGCAGTTTATAATTTGAAATTGTGTACCGCTGCCCATCCGTCATTTATTTAATCTTCACAAGAAACGTAGACTGTAGATACTTCATTTCCATTTTGTAGACCAGGAAAATGGAGTTTCGAGAAGTCAGAGTCACGCAGCCTAAAAGGAGGAGAGCTAGGATTTCAAACTCAGGCCATCATATCAAAGCCTGTGAATTTAATCCTGACCCTATACTGAAAGAACGTCAAGCTCAAAAAAGTGTTTACCAATAATAGGGTTTACAAGTAAACATTTTAAAAGGATTAAATCTCATCTAGCCGTTAAAGATAACTGCTTAGATCTTTTAATCACATTGGGAAATGTCACAATATATGAAATAGAAAATAGGAGACAGAATTTTTCAAAACAATGTACAATATCCATGCACACACATGCAAATCACTGGAAGCATACTGTGAAAGGTGAATACTGTTGGGATCATAGGTGGTTTTTATTTTATTTTCTCCACATTTAAAAATTTCTACAATAGGCATTAATATTTGTACAACTGGAAAATGATGATGAGAGAACTGCCCCACATGGGCTTCTGTGCTAGCTACTATAACATGCCAAATGGCAAAGAATATAGACCTTTCATTTCAAAGCATGCATTTTGAAACAGTGGACCTGGAGATCACGGAGATGTGGGAAAAATATTTGAATGACTGAAATTTTGATGTTTGGAAGACTTCAGAGATCATCACATTCTGCCTCTTCAATTGCAGGTGAGGAAACTGAGAGACAAGGAATAGAAGAAAAAGTCAGCATCCTTGACTCAATAAATCATCACTTTCTTAACAGGATTGAGAAGGGACATTAATTCCTTAAAAAGGTTTCCTACTTCCTGCCCTCCAAAAAAATCAATGCCTTATAAAAATGTGAGCTTTAGCCTCTGCCCTGAGTGCAGAATTTAACTAGCATAAAAGAAATGCTTATTCTGCAACTTTCACTTCCTTTTAAGAGCTACGGATAGAGAAAGCCAGAGGAGAGAAAGCAGGGTTGCTCTCCCATTCCCTCCCTCACTGCTGTGTTGTTTTGTTTCCATTAGCTGAGAAAGAAAAGATTCCTTGGAGTTCTTTTTCTTTGTATGTCAGGGTGGGAGTGGGGGTAAGGGTGGATGTTTTTATTATGAAAACATTAGGTACTCGTAGAAAATAGAAATACTGAAAATGATATGAAAAACTTCTAATCACATTATATGGCCATCGAAAATTAATGATAGCTAATATTTAACATATAGTTCCAGATTTCTCTCTTCTCTCTTTCCCTTTTTCTCTTTGCCTTAAAAAATTCTTGTTGTTTGATGCATTTTAGTCCACTGAAAAGGAGGCAATTTCATAGCATGTCTACCCAGTTCTGACCTCTCTGGTTCTCCAAAATACTCATACAAAGTCCTGTGGGTACTGAGAAGGTTTCCATTGTGGTTCAAATATGTTCCGTCCCTCTCCCAACCACAACCTCCAGGAGGTAGGAACTTCCAGACCCTTGAGGTCAGGGTCAGCACATGATCTGCTTGGGCCTTTGAGATGTTAGCAGATGCAAAGCAAATTTAAGGTTGAAGCAATACAGTTGGGCTTGTCCTCTCCTGCTTCTGCCATTTTCTGTAAGAAATTTTCCCTCCAGTAGCTTCTGTCTCTTCTGCGTAAGGCCCAGAAGGAAGGAGGCAGAGACGTCTCAGGCAACCTGAAGCAAGGGGCAGAGTCACCCAGCAGGCCCACACCTGAGAGAAAGAAGCCATGATTGATGATTTAAGCCAAGTTTTGGCTCATGGGGACCACACTTGGAAAGAAAGGTGCCTCAAAGCAGGGTGCTGGCTATGGGGACTGAGCAGTCCCTTCTGGGGAGCCTCTTCTTATTAACAAGGAAATTCTCCTCTCTTTGACTCCTTGCATTTGTCTCCTGGACTATCTTTGAATGGATGGTACTCATCTCATAGGCAACTTTCCTCTGTTGGCATGGCCCAGTTAGGGATAGTTTCTCATGGCAGCCATATTCCTCATTGCATACCATGGGGGTCCACTGAAAGTTTAATTATCCATGGTAGTAACTTCTTCTAACTTGACTATCCTCAGGCAATTTACCCCTTCTACTGAGACAGATTATCATGCATCTCCATCTTTTCTTCTTTTTACTCAGTTTTGATTCGTTGCTGTCTCATTGTGTCCGTTTGAAGAAGTGAGCTTGAACTCCAACTGGCAAGACACATGCAAAGGGAGAACAATGGGAGAGTCCATGAGGGATAACTGTATATTTAGTGGAGAGGAAACACACCAAATTCCTAGTGTCTCCCTGAAAGAAGAGACACGGATGGATGCACACTGAGCTCTGGATTCCCCAGCAGAGTGTCCAGGGCCCGGCAGGCCTTCGGCCCCCCTGACTTCCTGGAGTGGGCATCTGGTGTTGCTTTTAACTTCCCAGACTGGCTAACCCCTTAATTTGGCTAGTGCACCTCAATTCCTTTCATGGAACTTGCTCCCTTCCCCATCACACATAATCTTAGCAGAATGAGCCAATAAGTTCCACCCTTCTCTGGCCAGAGGGTAAGCATGTGACCCAAACTTGGACAGCTGGTAGACTTTGAATCTTGCCCACAGTGACCCCAAGAATATGAACCATCCAACCCGATTCAGCCTGCGTCACTGAGATATTGTTCACTAGTTCCCATTTTGTAGACTTCTGGAGCTGCCCAGGCCCTTATACTTCCAAATGTCTGTTACAGAGTCTTTTCCTTGGGGAAATTCTAATATTTTTGTTTTTTATTGTTAGTTTACCAGTTTCTAGTGCTTTCCATCAAAGAATCATAACCAATATAGCACAGATTTGCAGAAGGCTTGGTTGCTCTTGAACTGAAATTGACATTATGGCATATTGCTTTTTTTTTCTTACCATAGGGGGAAAAAGAAAGCTTTATCCTTTATTTTTATTCTTATTGTAAACTCTTTAAATAATTCATAGAAAGTAAAAATGAAATTTATGTCTCCTGAAATCCCACCTACCACCATAAGCACCACTAACTTTGCTCTATCATCTCATGTATCTCTTTACATACCCATGTATAATTTAGCATGAATGGGATTATAGCATATATACTGCTTCTGTGGTGGATGACGGTTTAATGCAGTATTTTTGTTTGTTTTGGCTTATGTCTCTTTTTCCTCTTGTCTACCACCCCCTGTAGCCTGATTGATAGCTTTTCATAGCTTTCCCTCTGCTCATATAATCCTATATATACAACTGCATTCAGATACCTTTTCTGTCATTTTAGAAAAATGGGATCATATTATTGCATCTTGCTTTCATCACCTCCCCCTTCATAGTTGACAGTTACCTAACTTAACTTATTTACACAGCCAGGTCACATTTGATTTTGTGGACAAATCAACCTTCATTCAACAATTCCCACAATGCTGGACTTTCTTTTGTTTTCCGGCTATTGCTGTCCTGTCTTTCTCTCCATGTCTCTTTGTCTTTCTCTAATGAGGCAGTAAGCATTGCTCTGAAGGAGGACATGATTAAAAACTTATTTTTGCTGATAAGTTATATGTCTGGAAAACCCAAGAGATTCTCAGTAAAAACTCTGATAATGAAATTAATAAAGATGCTTGATAAGTTAGGTAGGTATAAGAAACTCATACAAAATCATTGTGTCTCTCTATGCTAGACATCAGTAGAGAAAAATAATTCACAGTAACAACTAAATGCAATAGATTACTTAGAAATCAATTTAACAAAAAGTATTATACCTGTACTAAGAAAACCATTAGATTTAAAGAACATAAAATAATATCTATTTAAACAACGTAAAATAACATCTGAATAAATGTAATATTGTGTATTTTAATGTAAGACACGATCAGAAGAACATGGTCTCTGCCATAATCAAATCAATATAAAATATATAGATATATTTAGTTCAGTTCCAATTAAAATTTCAATTTTGTGGAAGTTCTTCTTTTGAAATAAGATAAAATTATCTTGGAGAAAATATGATGGAAAACAGTCTGATAATGTTCAATAGTGTACTGAGAAGAATGGTGAGTGGGACCCTGCTTACCAGGTGTTGAAATACATTATAAAGTTGTTATACTCAAAGCAAGATGATAATGGCACACTTTTCTCTAATAGCCCCACTACGTACAACTAAAAGTCCTGGACATTATATATAAAACAACATATTAGGCTCTCAAAGGTGGAGAAAAGAAGGCAGATCTGCTAGTGGCCTCAGACCCAGGAAATGAAACGGTTATAAGTTCTTAGGTTTTGTTTTCACCAATGATGTGCCAGACATGGGCTGAAGGAGCTGGCAATCTGGAAATGCCAACAAGTGCAGTCAAAAGAGCCTCCCCCAAAAGCCTATTCTAACTAGAAGTATAGCAAGTCAGTACCCATTCTATTCCAGCCAAGCACCGCAGGCAAAACCTGTACACCCACCCCACCTCCTTCCAACAGAGGTCAAGTACAGAGCCTAGAATTTGACCCTTGCCAGGTTATAAGGAGATGCCCATACACCCTCCACTTGGGTGATGTCAGAGAAATATTGGTAGGGAACCAGGATATTCATCTCCAGTGGGGAGCAACAAGCAAACACTCCTGTACAGTGGTGTCAGTGGAGACCATGTGAGATGTCTGGACATCCACCTCCAGCTTGCAGTGAAGAGGCAAACCCCTCCCAACTTCGCAAGGATTCCCATCACTGCAGGATGAGAAGAAGGCTGCCCCCTAAAGGGTCAGTGTTTTGTTTTAATGTTTACATTTAATGTTTACATTAAGAACATTAAAACAAAATAAAAGAAAAATGCTATACAAAGACATATGCTCAAAACAGTACAGATGCATAAAAATGAAATGCTAAAATATGTTAAATAACCCACAATAGGGAAGAAAAAAGAAAACAGAGAAGCTAAAAAACAAAGAACAGACAGCAAAAAAAAAAAAAAAAAATTAAAATAGCAGACTTAAGCCTTAACCTATCAATTCTTTATTAAATGTAAATTATCTGAATACACTATTTAAAAGGCAGAGTTTGGCATAGCACATTAAAATACATTCCTGAATTTGCCATCTACAAGAAATTCACTTCAGACAAAATGATATTGACAAATTGAAAATAAAACAAATGGAAAAGCACATATTGTGCAAATACTAATCAAAAGAAATCAGGAATAGCCATATTAACAGCAAATGAAGTACACTTCAGAGCAAAGCAAATGAGAGAAAATGAGATATTTTGTAATTATAAAAGTGTTATTCCACCAAGAAGATGTAGCAATGCTAAATGTATATGCACCAAAAGCAGCGCTGCAAAATGTGACAAAAAACCGATAGAACTGAACACAAAAAAATAGACAAATCCACAATTATATCAGAAGATTTAAATTCCCTTCTCTCTCTCAACAACTGATAGAACAGCTAGCTAGAAAATACCAATTATATAGAAGAATTCAATGACACCATCACCCAACAGTATCTAAATGATATTTATAGATTATTCCACATAGGAACAGCAGAAATAACCTTTTTCAACTGCCCAAGGAACATATACCAACATAGACCATCATATCAAACTAGAAATGAATAATAGAAAGATGACAGAAGATTCTGCAAACCCTTGGAAACTAAATGACATACTCTTAAATAATCCGTAGGTCAAAGAAGACGTCTCAAGGGATATAAAAAATACCTTGAACTGAGTGAAAAGGAAAATACTTCACAATCTGCATGATGCAGCTAAAGCAGTGCCGACAGAGAATTTTATAGCACTAAATTCACACATTAGAAAGGAGGACAAGTATCAAATCATTATCTAAGATTTCACCTCAAGAACCTAGAAAAAGTAGAGCAAAATAAACACAAAGCAAACAAAAAGAAGGAAATAATGAAGAGCAGAAATCAATGAAATTTAAAACAACAGAGAAAATCAATGAAACACAGAACTGCTTCTTTGAAAAGATCAATAAAATTGGCAAATCTTTAGCGAGGCAAACAAAGAAAAAAGAGAGAAGTCACAGATTACCAATGATAAGAATCAAACAATGGGTATCAAGTTGATAGAACTTCTAGAACTTGCAGACATCAAAAGGAGAATAAGGGAATACTATGAATAATTCTACAGATATACGCTTGGCAACTTAAAAGAAATGGAAAAATTCCCCACAAAACACAGACTACCATGACTCACACAATATGAAATTGAATAGCCTTATAACGATTAAGGAAATTGTATCCCTAATTGAAATGCTCCCATAACAGAGATCTCCAGGGCTAGAGTGTTTCGCTGGAAAAATTTACCAAATGTATAAAGAGAAATTAACACAAACTCTGCACACTTATTTCTAAGAAAAAAAGGGGAGATAACACTTCCCGTTTCATTTTATGAAACTAGTATTACCATGATACCCAGACCTGGAAAAGACATTACAAGAAAAGAAAATTTCAAACCAATATTCCTCATGAATACAGATGCAAAAGTCCTTAACAAAATATTAGCAATTAGCATTCAGTAGTGCATAAAGAGAATTATACACCATGACCAAGTAATATATATCAATAAAATATCATAAAAATTTGATTGAGCTTATCAAAAATGCAGAAAAAGCATTTGAAGAAACCCTACATTTATTTACAATAAAAACAGTGTGGAAGTTAGGAATATAGGGGAATTGAAGAGCATCTACAAAATATCTACAGCTAACATTATAATCAATGCTGAAAGCCTCAATACTTTCCCCTAAGATTGGGTAAAAAGCAAGGATGTCTGCTCTCAATATCCGTATTAAATATAGTCCTAAAAATTCTAGCCATTGCAATTGAGAAAGAAAAGAACATAAAAACATACATATCAGAAAGGAAGAAATAAAACTGCCCCTATTTTCAGATGGCATTATGGTCTATGTAGAAAATATCATCAAATCTACAAAACAAAAAAAAACTCCTAAAAATAATAAGTGAACTCAACAAAGTCCAAGAATACAAGAATAGAGATGATGCAAAAATCAGTTTTATTTATATAAGCTAGAAATGAATATGCAGATACCGCAATTAAAAATATGATATTTACAATTGCTCAAAAATGAAACATTTTGGTGCAAATCTAAGAAAATATTACAGGACTAATGTATGCTAAAAGGTACACAAAGTTGATGAAAGAAATCGAAGAAGATATAAATATAAATTCATGTTGATTTGGAAGACTCAATATTGTAAAGATGCCAATTCTCCCCAAATTGATACACATATTAAATGCAATTCTTATCAATCCAGCACAATTTTTGTACAGATGGAGATTTTCTAAAATTTATATGGAATGGCAAAAGAACTATAATAGCTAAAACAATTTAGAAAAAGAAGGAAAAAGTGAGAGGAATATCAAGGTTTATGATAGCATATGGTAATCAAGGCTTCATGGTATTAGTGGCTGAATAAGAGATATAGAAGAATGAAACAGAATAGAGACCCCAGGAATAGCTCCACACAAATGTGCTCAACTTTTATCTGACAAAGGTGAAAATGCATTTAATGGATCAGGATAGACTTTTCAATAAATGGTACTGGAGCAATTGGAGAACAAAAGGCAAAAAAAAAAAAAAAAAAAAAAAAAAAAAAAAATGAACATAGAATTAAATCTCATACCTTATACAAAAATTAACTCAAAATGTATCACTTACTTAAATATAAAATGTAAAACTATAAAACTTGGGAAAAATATAGGAGAAAATTATCAGAGTCTAGGGGTAGACAAAGAGTTTTAGACACGACACCAAAAGGATGATCCGTAAAAGGAAGCTAAATTGATGAATATAACTTCGTCCAAATTCAAAACCTTAGCTCTGCTAAAGACCCTATTAAGGATATGCAGATACAATCAAGAGAGTGGGAGAAATATTTGCAAACCATATATCGCACAGAAAGACTAGTATCTAGATTATATAAGGAAAACTCAAAACTCAAGAGTAAAAACTCTCAATTTGATTCTATTGATCTGTATGTCTGCCCTTGTGCCAGTACCATGCTGTTTTGATTACTGTAGCTTTGTAATAAGTCTTAAAATCAGGAAGTGTGAGTCCTCCAATTTTGTTCTTTTTGAGATGATTTTGGCCATTTGGTCCCCTTACCCTTCCACATAAATTTGATGATTGGCTTTTTCCATTTCTGCGAAGAAGCCTATTGGAATTTTGATTGGAATTGTGTTGAATTTGTAAACCATTTTATGTAAAATTGACATTTTAACAATATTTAGTCTTCCAATCCATGAATACAGCTTGTCCATCCATTTATTTAGGTCTTCTTTGATTTCTTTCAGCAATCTATTGTAGTTTTCTCTGTATAAGTCCTTTACATCCATGGTTAAATTTATTCCTAGATATTTGATTCCTTTAGTTGGTTTTGTAAATAGAAATGTTTTCTTGATTTACAATCTGAAGAGGAAATAAAAAACACTACTGATTTTTACACATTGATGTTGTTCCCCAACACTTTGCTGAATTAGTTTATTAACTTTAATAGCCTTGCTGTGGATTTTGCAGGATTTTGTATACATATGATCATGTTATCTGCAAATAGGGAAAATTTACTTCTTCCCTTCCAATTTGGATGCCTTTCATTTCTTTTTCCTGCCTAATTTCTCTGGCTAGAACTTCCAGTACAATGTTGAATAAGAGTGGTGACAGTGGGCATCCTTGTCTTGTTCCTGATCTTAAAGGGAAAGTTTTCAGTCTTTCATCGAGCATGATGTCAGCTGTGGGTTTTTCATATATTCCTTTTTTCATTTTAAGGGTGTTTCTATCTATTTCTACTTTTCTGACTGTTTCTTTCAAGAAGGTGTGCTGAATTTTGTGAAATAAGTTTTCTGCATCAATTGAGATGATCATGTGTTTTTGTCTTGTTCTATTAATGTAGTGCATTACATTAATTGATTTTCTTATGTTGAACTACCCTTGCATTTTTGGGAAAAATCGCACTTGGTTGTGGTATATAATTATTTTATTATGTAGTTGGATTCAGTTAGCTTTGTTGAAGATTTTGCATTTATACTCATAAGGGATCTTGCTCTGTAATTTTCTTTTCTTCTGATTAATTTATCTGTTTTGGTATTAGGGTGAAGCTGACCTCATAGAATGAGTTGGGAAGTGTAGCCTCCTCTTTAATTTTTTGAAGGAATTTGAGCAGGACTGGTGTTAACTTTTCTTGGATTGTTTGGTAAAAATTCATCTGTGAGTCCATCTATTCCTGGAATTTTCTTTGTTGGAAGGTTTTTGATTACTGATTCAATCTCTTTACTTGTTAATGGTCTGTTGAGATCGAATTTTCTTTAGGCTGTGTAGGTGGTTTGGGTGCTTCTAGGAATTTGTCAATTTTATCCATATTATCTAATTTATTGCCATATGCTTATTCAGAGTATCCTCTTATAATCCTTTTCATTTCTGTGTAGTTAGAAGTAATATTTCCTGTTTTCATTTCTGATTTTTGTCATTTTCATATCTCTTTTTTTTAATCAGTCTCGCTAAAGGTTTGTTGATTTTCTTGATATTTTGAAACCAACTTTTGGTTTCACGGATTCTCTGTAATATTTTTTGGTTGTTGTTATTCTCTATTTCATTACTTCTCTAATCTTTGGTTAACTCCTCCCTTCTGCTCACTTTGGGATTACTTTGCTCTTATTTTTCTCTCAGGTTTAAGGTTAGGTGTCTAATTTGAGAACTTTCTCATTTTTTAACGAAAGCATTTAGAGCTATAAATTTCCCTCTGAGCACTGCTTTACTGCATCCCACAAGTTGTGGCTTGATGTATTGTCTTTTGGTTTTCATTTGTCTCAAGATATTTCCTGATATCCCTTTAATTTCTTCTTTGACTCACTGATTTTTTGAGCATTGTTTAACTTCCGCATATGCTTCGTATAATTTCACTCTTTTAAAAATGTACTGAGACTTGTTTTGTGACATAACGTGACCTATCCTGGAGAATGATCTGTGTGCCCTTGAGAAGAATGTGTATTGTTTATTCAGATTTTTTTTGGGGGGGGGGGGGTTGCTGTATAGGTCTACTAGGTCTATTTCATTTATAGTTTTGTTCAAGTTCTCCATTTCTTTATTGATCTTCTGTCTAGATGTTCTATAGTTTTGTTCAAGTTCTCCATTTCCTTATTGATCTTCTGTCTAGATGTTCTACCCATTGATGAAAGTGGTGTATTGAATTCTCCAACTACTATTGTAGAGATGTCTGTTTCTCCCTTCAGTTTTGTCATTTTTTTGCCTTATGTATTTTGGGACACTGTGATTATGGGCATAGATGTTTATGATTGTTGTATCTTCTTGGTGGATTGATCCCTTTGCTAATGTATACAGTTCTTCTTTGTCTCTTGCAACAGTTTTTGACTGGAAATCTATTTTATCTGATATTAGTATAGCTACCCCAGCTCTCTTTTGGCTATTATTTGCATAGAATGTCTTCTTACTCCAACCTTTCACTTTAAACCTTTTTGTGTCTTTGGTTCTAAGATGAGTCACTTGTAAACATCACATAGTTAGATCATGCTTTTTATCCAGACTTCCAATAGATGTCTTTGGTTTGGAGAGTTTAATTCATTTACAATCAGTGTAATTACTGATAAAGCAGGGCTTGCCTCAACCATGTTGTCCATTGTTTCTTATATGGCCTATCCTTTTTGAAACTTTTTCCTTTACTGCAGCCTTCTTTTGTCCATAGTTGCTCTTTTGTGATATTGTTGATTGACCCCTTTCTCATTTCCATTTCTGTAAATATTTTAAATACTTTCTTTGTGTTACCATGGGATTTATATGAAACATCCTTCCTATAACCTACTAGTTGAAAATGACACCACTTTAACTGCAACAGCATACACAGTTTCTGCTTCTGACCTTCTCTTTCACCTCTTTATGTTGTTTGTGCACACATGACCTCTTTATATTTTATTTCATATCAAAGACATATTTTTTTTTTTCCTGATTCAGTTGCATTCTCCATCTTATGAGAAATAAAGAGTAGAGTTACATACTGAGGATATCCTACTACTGGGTTTTGCATTTACCCACATAGTAACTGTACTGGAGATCTTCATTTCTTCAAACTGCTCCAAGCTACTATCACTTGTCCTTTCCTTTCATGTTGAAGATCTCCCTTTACCATTACTTGTAGGGCTTCCTCTGTTGTTTCAATTTGTTCCCCTGAGTGGACCATCTCTTCCCATTTCTTTGTATGACTTGTGAAATTTCATCAATGTCTGGGCATCAGATTATTTTGATGTGCTATCTCTGGAATTCAGTTTCTCTTGCCTAAGGTTTCAATGTAGGTTGATTGCATATTAAGGTTCTTCTTCAATGCTTGGTCCAGTTTATAATGAACCTTTAGAGCAGCCCATGGTTAACAGTTGTTTTTTTCTCAGGTCCCTCTGCACTTGTTACTTACTCTGGGCATGTGCAGTAACTTTCAATATTACCTTAGTTTTTGTGACTGTTTACCCTCCAGGAGAGGATTTCCTGTCCTCTGTTGCTCCTCTGGGAGTCCTGGGCTGTTCCCTTTGTTTTATACAAATTTTCCTCCCCAGCAGAATGATTTGCTCAACTCCTCTCTGGAGCTCTGGGCCACACTCTCACTCCAGCTTTTTGCCCTGAGTCCACTCTGCCATCAGCAGCTCAGTTCCCCCTTTCAGTGTGGCTTCTCTGCCTCCAGTACCTTCTGTGTTAGGGAATCCTGACCCGTGGAGCCAGATGTGGTCAATATTAAAAAAACACTCAATTTTTTCATTTAGGTACACCAGTGTTTAGGTTATCAGCTGCAAGTTTGTACAGCTTGTCAAAAGTTCCACCACAGGGTGTGCTCTGGTTTTGGGGGTGGGGCACTTTGAATGCACATGTGTTGACACACCTGGGCCCCACCGTGGGTCTATGTGACCTTAGGTCTCTATGCCTGAATGGAACTTAGAGTGCATGGAACTCTAAGCTGCTGTCATGGGTGGCTCTGCAGTCAGTGACCACAGCAGGAGGTGACAGGGCCAGAGAGCACCACTGTGTGTCTCGTAACACATGGACCTGAGCGTGGGGGTGGGGGCCTAGATAGGCAAGTCTGTCTCGCTGCAATCCTACCTTTTATTTAGGTGTCCCCCACCCCTCAATTCAGCATTTGTGGAGTCATTCTTCAGTCTTGATCATCCTCCAGAGTTCCAAGACAGTTGAATCTGCTCTTTCATTCAACTCTCTCTAAGGGGGAGCATTCCCTGGGATGTCTTATGACACCATCTTGATGAAACCCTCCTTATAGCTTTTAAGTTCTGTGTTTGGATTAAGAAAACCTTGCCTCCACCAAACTGTTAAAATATTTTCATGGGTTTTTAAAATTCTTCATAGATTTTTCACTTAGTTCTTTTATTCTTTATATACACACTTAAATAATCTATGAGGTAGAGGTATAACTATTTTGGCTTTCCAAACTGGCCTAATACCATATATTTTAAACTATTCCATCATTTATCCATTGGTTGGAAATGCCATCCTTTTCCAAAATGTATATACAATATATCTAGAAGTCTCTGGACTCTTCCATTTTTTAGATTTATCTTTCTCAGTGTCAACTGTTTATTCCTTGTAGTTTTAGAGAACATTAAGATTTCTGGTAGACTAAGAGTTGAACACATTCTGCATTTACCGTCTTCAGGATGCTGATGCTTGCTCCTGCTTGTCAAATGCTGCCTTCTAGAGAAAATGGCCCAAGAGCCCAGGGTCAAGTATAAAGTACACTTGGGTTTGAATCTTTGCTCTACAATTTACTTCCTATTTAATTCAGCATCTCATTTTCTCTCACAATCTCTCTCTTTCAGTATCTTTCTCTCTCATTCTTTTTTCTCATTCTCTCTACTTCTATCTTTTACCTTCATGAAATGGGAAGTTGTAAAGCATATACATCATGCACATTAGTTGTGAAAATTAGTTAAGACAAGGGATTATAAGTAATTAGCCCAGTTTGTGGCACATGGTAAGCACACAATAAACAGGATTCCTAACACTATTACTACTACTCTTACTCATAGTGATATTATTTCCCCAGGCATGATTAATCTCTCCGTACTTTTTTTCCCATCGAACTTTCTGCTTCTGTTTGCACACTAATTACATTCAAATTTGAACTCTTTTGCTTTTGGAACATGTCTTTCTCTCACTCTAGACCTTAAGCCTTGTGAAGGCAAAGACAATATATATGTCCTTATGTTCTTCAGGATCTAACACACGTTTTAATCAAAATAGGAGCTTAATAAAGGATGAAGTAAGGTAAATTGATGGAATAGTTAGGTAATGGGTAACTTTAGCTCCCTTAAGGAAATGTTATTGGTAATTATACTAATAAATATAATTCACTTCATCTTCAGATCACTACTATGATCAAAACCCCATCCATCTGAGCTTGGACCTGGCATCATGGGATTAAGAACATCTTCTTGACCAAAAGGGGGAAGCAAAATGAAACAAAAAATTTCAGTGGCTGAGAGATTTCAAATGGAGTCGAGAGGTCACTCTGGAGGGCATTCTTATGTGCTATATAGATATCCCTTTTTAGTTTTTAGTGTATTGGAATGGCTAGAATGAAATATCCGAAACTGTTGAACTGCAACCTAGTAGCCTTGATTCTTGAAGATGATTGTACAACTCTGTAGTTTGCACAGTGTGACTGTGTGATTGTGAAAACCTTGTGGTGCACACTACCTTTATCTAGTGTGTGGACCGATGAGTAGAAAAATGAGGACAAAAACTAAATGAAAAATAGGGTGGTTTGGGGGGATGGAATGCTTTGGGTATTCTTTTATACTTGTATTTTTATTCTTATTTTTATTCTTTTTGGAGTAAGGAGAATATTAAAAAATTGATTGGGGTGATGAATACACAACTATATGATTGTACTGTGAGCAGTCAATTACGCACCATGGATGACTGTTTGGCATGTGAATATATCTCAATAAAACTGAATTAAAAAAAATCCATCCTGTTTCTTTTGGGGGTGAGATCAAGATCATGCTGCAATTGTGTGTATGGGATGAGGGGTGGGGTATCAGAGCTGTGTTCCCAGAAGAAATCTTCTGAGTCTGCATGGAGCAAGTGCCTGCCTCTGGTAAGAGCTCTACAAGTATGAATGTGTTGTTGTGTTGTTAGTAGTAGTAATAGTAGTAGCAGTAGTTATTAGCAGTGCATGGCAATAGTAGTATTCTCTACTACTCTGCAAATGGAGTAGAGAATAGAGTCTATCTCCGAGCATCTCCTGACATTTCCTTGGCTCACTTTTAGATCCCTGAGCATTCTACAGGGTCCCAAAGATAAGACATGCTGATGGACTCAAGGCACCCAGATCCCACTCCAGGGGCCAGGGTGAGCCCCATCCTACAAGGCTGGGGAATATGGCGTTCTGGCAGGAACTGGAAATGGGGCATGGGCTCCAGGGAGGCCATGGACATCCTCCATAAGAGAAGCTCCCGGTGGTCACTCAGTGCCGTATCGCTGTGCCTGTCTGGGGGACGCCTGCCCATCTTCCCCCAAAGCCGCACATAAACAGACTAGATGCAATCAGTCTGATTCAGAACCACAGACCTTAAAATACTTTTTTGAGCATCTCTCTTGTGCAGACCGTGCTTCTTAGCAACAACGATGTATCAGTGGAGCCGGAGAGGGGCTTTTCACTCCCGCTTCTCTCTCACCGGCTCCCGCTTTCCACAGCAGAAATTTTCCACAGCCCCATGCCTGCTGAGGTTATGGGGCTGTGCATTCTGAGGGCTCTGTGGAACAGCACACAGATCCTGTGCAGGACCTTCCTCCTGGGGCATGAAAGGAGCAGACCTAAGTGCTCAATTCCTCACATTCCAGGAGGAAAAACAAAAAGAGCCTTTCTGGCTGCAGGATGTCATTCTGATATTGCATCCAGGGAGATTTGTATTTTTCCAAAGCCAAACTGGTTCATGCAATCTGCATCCCATAAATCCCTTCCCTACAGTGTGAAGAGAAAAAGCCAAACTACAAATGATACATGTTGTTTCTTGGTCTCAATAAAACATTTGTCTTTCTTGTACAGGATTAATTGTTAATTGAAAGTATGATGAATTATAGCTGCCTCTAATTAATTTAGTACGAGACATTGGTGAAATATGACTCTGAGCCTTTCTCCAGACCTATTTATGGTTTAGAAAGCAGAGTCAGAATTGGATCCTGTGCAAATTCTTTCCTGGACTGCTGTGTTTTAAACATTGCAGATTGGTAAGGTGGGGTGGGGTGGGGGAAGAGGCGTGGATGGTAGCACAAAAAAAGGGAAGCCTCAAATAGCGTCTAGCATTTAGGTTATCCATGTCTCCCTGCACAAGAGTAAGTAGCTCTGCTATTCTGAAGGATGGAGCCATCAGTACAGCCAGTGCAGGCCCTGGGAAAGCGCAGAAGATCCACCTCAGACCACAGGCAGGGAATCTTCAACTGAGCCACAAACAGGGTAGATGATGAAGGCAGGGTTAGTCAGAGCTTTCCTGGATCTCAGGTGGGGGGGGAGGGTGGTTTATCCCCAGAGTGTGGGTTATGTAAAGGGGCTCCACCTTGGTTGGCCACAAGGAGTGGAACAAACACCTCTGAAGACAAATCCCCAAGTGTGTTGGTTTCACCCCTGAAGTCCTGGGAGTTTATTTTATCACACGTGACAAAGAACCCTCAGAGGGATACTCAGCTCAGTGTTTCTGGTCATCCTGGCCAGGTAGCTGCTCATCTCTCCTTAGACAGCCTCTTGTGGCAAAGGTCCAACTACCTTGCTTACAAGCCTACTCTAGCCTCAGAACTTCCAAACAGGGAACATGGCCAAGGAGCAGGGAGAGAACTGTTTTACGTTGTTTTTTGTTTTTTGTTTTTTTTTTTTCTAATCACATTTTATCAATAGCAATTTAATTAAAATTTCCTTTGATTTTTCAAGCCATCAATACCCCCACATTGGCTGCATGTTGATTATGTCCTTAATTCATCAAGCCGCTTGTAGGATCAGCTCCATTCATGAATCATTTTCTCTCCATGTTCACCCTCCATCTTCATACCTTCCTCACTATTCTGAGGCCCCTTCTGGTCCTCCGTTATTGCTCTCATCCTCTTCTCCATCCTCACATCTTTTGCACTATCCCCCTCCTCCCTCCACTCCTTCCCATTCTCCTCCCATCTTTCCTTCACCCTCCAGCCCCCCAGGCTCATAGCCTTTCCCAACCTCACACCCTCCCCCCATTGTCATGGTAAACACCATCCACATTCTCATCTCTTCTTCTTTATTTTAACATCTGTTTGCTATGGAAAGACCACCCCCCACCCCCTGATTCCATCATATCTCCTCACCAAGAGTGATGATTTTACTCTTTTTCTTTCTCAGTAGAGATAGATCCTCTCCATCCTCATAAAAACCTTGAGTCGCCTCTGCCTAGAGAGAAAAATGTCTCCAGCTTGGAGACGGGTTACCGCTCCTTCCACCACAGGGACCACTTAAGGAAATTAGCAGCATCTCTGCCTTTGTGGGGTACCCTTGAGCAAATAAGGGAATCCTGAATTGTTCCTGCCCTCTGAGGCCCCATATCTCCAAGGGACCCCCTGGTCATTCACGAGGCAGATGAAGATGCATCAATCATCCTTCAGTACCATTATCATCCTCAGAACAGCTCTGGATTGCGAATGGACCAGATGGTCTTTACTGGTGAAGAATAGCCCTGAGGCTTGTGTGTATTGTCTTGTTTTGAGGGAACTGATTCTTTGCCTCTATGGCCTTCCTAAGAAGGGAAGCATTTCAATCATCAAGAATTATAGTTCACATAAACCACAAGAATTATGGCATTTCCACCAGGCAAAATTTGAGGCAAGTAGAAGCCTATGAACAAGAAGAATTCGAGGCAGGTGGCTTGAAATAAGGAGAAATGATAAACAGACTTCAAGACTTCTGGTTGAAAACAACAGCTGGCAGCAGTTTCCAATGTAGTCTCTTCCAACTTCTCATAAAAATACAGATGAGAAGACGGGGGAAAAATGAAAACGCAGCCCCATAAATGAAATCAATATGGACTAAAGCTAGACTCTGAAAAGAATGGACTCTAATCTTGATGTAGATAAAGCTAACTTGGGAAGATCCTACTAAGGCTTCCATCAAAGTAAAACCCCACTTAAATATTATGAAAGAAGACCACCTTCAAAAATGTAGGAAGAAGATGTGTGCCTTGTCTACCATTTCTTGTGTAATATAGAGAACTGAGTACAATCAGAAAACTGGGAAGAAATCCAATTCTTTCCATAGAAAATGGTGCTTTGTAAAATAGGCTGAACAGTGATCCAATTTCCCTTCACATAGAAAGGTACTCTGAACATACCAGTAAAAACATGAAAACTCTAGGAAATATTAAAGCAAAATTGTGGGTGGAAGGAAAATGATATTGCTGGTGCATTCTGGAAAATGTAGAACCTATAAAGGAAGCATTGTATATAAGGGCTGGAATTCAAAGGATGCTATATTCAAAACTTGCTGAGATTGTAGTCTGTGTCGCATTATTGTACAGGGCCAAGAAGGAATCCATTCAGAAGAAAACAGTATGAAATATTCTTCTTTTTTCAATCTCATTCCAGCCCCAGATCTGAGACAAGGATTCAGGGATCCAGTCATCACCCTAAGGGCAATCCCCTCAGTCAAACAGGGTGCCCACTTTGCTCTACAGAGCTGGCTATTAGTAAATGCCACTTGAAGGCTACTCCAAAGTTGATAGATCATATGAAAATGTTGTAATTCCCAGGATACACCGCCACCTATATTCTCTCAGATTCTGCTCCTGAGGATTTAACATTTATTACTTGGGAGAGCCACACCTTGCAGCACGCAATGCCCCTCTAGCAGACCCTCTCCTTTCTTCACACACATCTGCTTAGCAGGAACAACGCTGCTGCCATCTCAACTCTGATCTCATATTGTGTGACTTGCAGGGTAGGAAAAGGGTGAGAGTAGAAATGCACCCACTTAGTCCGGCGATGGTGGCTCAGTGTTGGCTGGAGGGGATAATGGTGGAAGCAGTGACACATATATTGGCTCTGCTCTCAACCCCAATAGAACTTGTGCTAACTTCTACAGACAGTGAAAAAGGAAAGTTAAAACTCCTGAAATAAGAAGAGAAACAAGAGAGTTATAAGATATATACTATTGAGAAAAAAGGGCCTGGCTACTGAGGTGCTCATGAAGGCATAAATTCTTTCCACAGCTGCCTGCCTGGCCCTAGGGAGACCGTGTAACATCATGGATGACCGCATGAGTTCATCGTGATACATAAACCAAATTCTCTCCATAGCTAGGGACAGGGGTTAGTCCTTACAACCAGCACGAGGAGAAACGACACCAATGGAAGGATAATGTAGGACATGGCAAGATAATAGAGCCTCGGCCCTGGAGAGACCACCTTGCTCTTGAGGAGAATGGCATCTGGCACTGGGAAGGCAAACCGGAGGGTGAAGCTGAGGACTTGGGGAATGATCTGTACCCTGGTGTTCAGAGTTAGCCTACCTCTTTAAATTTATTCCCATAATAAGGTGCCCTTAGGAGCCTAAATTACAATAGAAAGGCAATTCTCCCTGCTAGAAATGAATGAAGGGGTGTCTTGGTTTACCAAGCTGCTATGACAAATATCACCCAATGGGTTGGTTTAACAACAGAAATTTGCTGGTTCACAGTTTGTTTGGAAGACTAGACTTTCAAAATCAAGGCATCAGTAAATCACAGTTTCTGCTGCTTACTTGATGCAGCCCTCTGGGCTCCTTGGCTGGCACCCCTGCCTCCCATCACATGGCTATTTCTCTCCCTTTGTGTCTCCTCTTCCAGTTGCCACTGACTTCTGGCTTCTTACTGTGGCCTGCTCTGACCCCTGGATTCCAAGTTTCTTCTCGTCATCAGGCCTCCAGTAACAGGGATTAAGACATACCCTGATTCAGCTGGGCCACACCTTAACCAAAAATAACATCTTCAAAGGGTCCTATTTATGAATGGGTTCATACCCACAGGAACACAGATACATAGATTAAGATTAAAAATATGCCTTTTGTCAGAGTACATAATTCCACGTACCACAAGGGACCTCTGGTACCCAGGCTCCTTAGAAGTAGAAATCAATTTTGATCTTGTGGCCCAAGTCATGAAATCAAATCACCTTCTTGTTGGAAGGGTAAGAAAACAGGGATGACAGGAAAACAGAAACACCCAGCCCAGGGTCAGCTGCACCTTGGAACTCCAGCTCAGTCAACTCTGCTGCTGTATCCCTGCCATTGAGAGGCCTCTGTTTGTATGCCCGGTCACAAGAATTTTCTATAACTGTTTCCAGTGTCACAGAGGTTTATCAGATGCAGTGGTTCTCAAACCTGACTGAACATTAATATCACCTGGGATATGGAAAAAAAAGGAAAAAGAAATCCCAGGCCAATTAAATCAGACTCTCATGGGTTGAGACCCAGGTATCAGCATTTTCCTAAAGCTCCTTAGATGATCCTAATGGGCAGCAAGGGTTGAGAAATACTTTTTCAGTGGTACCTTCTCCTAGTCTGCCCCATGTGGCCTCAATCGGAAAGGAAAAGGCCCCCAGCCTTCCTGTGCCATCCCAGCCTAACAGAACACCCGTGAGAGTACACTTGTGAATTTGGGGTTTTAAGTACCACTTAACTTAGTTATTCTCCATGATATTGTCCCACATTATTGTTCCATGTTATGATTCTAGGTTAATACAATCCATTTCATTTTTCCTTGCCTTGGAGAACTCAGCTGAAAAGCACAGCATGAATGAGAAACAGGACAAAAACAAATACACCAGTACCCAGCTGTCCTCTGCGTTTTGCCTTAATTTTCTCAAGAAAGTAACTAAACCCAGAACCACTAGACAAATGGGGAAGAAAAGAAACTCAGGCAATCTGCGTGAATTGGAAATATGACAAAATTAATTAGGGCTGTGTAGGTGTAGGTTGTAATTTACCAATCTGTCAAAAATTCCTTAAAGAATAATTTCAACTGTATTTATCAGGACCTGTAACTAGGAACTAGAAAGTCTGTTGTTGTTTTTTTCTGTCTTTTAAATATCTTAATCTGTTACAGGCTACAGTTTCTTTATCAGATATGTTTTTTCCCAGGAACATTTGAATCACTTATAGCAAAATCAATAAAAGAGAGAGAGACCCCAATTTGCTGTCCCTTCCTGTCCAGGTCACTTTAGAGGTGTAGTGGGCAGAATTATAACTACCTTCTCCCCCTCCACAAAGTTGACCATGTCCTAATCCCTCAAGGATCTGTGAACATGTCACCTCACATGGCAAAAGAGACTTCACAGCTGTGAATAAGTTTAAGATCTTCGGGAAGGGTTGGCTACCCTGGGGTACACGGTCCAAATCTAGTAATATGAGTCCTTAGAAGTGGAAAATGATGGAAGAAACGGGGTGTCAGAGAGCTGCTGCGTGAGAAGGTGTGCTGGCTTTGGAGCTAGAGCAAGCAGACCACAGGTGGAAAATGTGGTGGCCTCTAGAAACTGGGGAGGGCTCACAGCTGATGGGAGCCTTATTCCTACAATAGCAAAGAACTGAATTCCGCCAACAACTCAAATGAGCAAGGAAATGCATTCTTCCCTAGAGTCACCAGAAAAGAACACAGCCCTGTTGGCACCTTTATTAGCCCAGTGAAATCTGCATTGGACTTCTGACCAAAAGAACTACAGAGAACTAAATCAGCAGAGCCATTGAATTTGTGGCAATTGTGGCAGCAGCAATAGGAAACCAATACAAGTGGGAAAGTTAAGGTGGGTTGCAGATTTGTAGAAGTGTTGACTGGTTCTGCCAGCAATCGATACATTGAACTTAATGTTGAATTATTCATTCCCCTTCTCCCACCTCCTCCCTTTCTGATTTCTTGAGGATGTAGATGGTGCTCATGGCTAAAAAAAATAAGTAAAATTCTGAGACTGTTATCAAAGCCCAAGGCAAGGGAGTTAGCATCAAGTAATAATGCTAACTGGGTGGTTAAATGTCCTTAACTTTACCTTCCGACTTATTTCTCTTCCCTGAAGCATGTTAATAAGGATGGATGGTGGGTTTGTGCAAAGGCAGTCCCCTGGTTACTTAGGAGAGGGAATTGGGACTAATTACTTATGGGGCACGTGTAGGGTCTCCCTTAGAGTGTGGAGAAAGGAAAAGTAAAGTTTACTCTTGCCATTGAAGGAACAGAAAGGAGACGATTGTTGTTTATTTATTAATTATTACATTATTACAAAGTTTCAGGTAATATGCAATGTACCTTACACATATCATTGTATTTAATCTTCACAGCAACACCAGAAAGCCGGGATTCTGTCCATTCTATTACAGAGAAACGGAGGTTCAGGAAGTTCCAGTAACTTTCCAAAGGCCAAACAGAGAAAAAGATCTGCCTGATTTCAAATTAGTCAAAGGTGAAAATAATGTTGTCTCAGATTAAAATTCACCCTGAAGGGCATTCAAAATTCTTTATCCTGATTTCACAGATACAAAACACCACTCTGAGATGTGACTTTACCCGCCTATAGGGAACAGCTGGGTTTACCGTGCCTGTAAGTGAATAGCACTATTTAGTGACACCTGTTGTATGCCAAGCATGGGACTGGGCCACCTACATCTATTATCCCGCATTTTCACAATGACTGCATGATAGCTATATAGTTATACTTTTATCTCTCCAGTTTCCAAAGGAGGAAACTGAAATTCGGAAAGGCTAAGGACATTGACCAAGGTCAATAAACTAGCAAACGGCAAAGCCAGAGTTTTGCTCCTACGTTACCTCCAGTACTCCACAAGGTCAGCCCCACGTGAAAGCGGCTATTGTGAACTTCCTCCCCTGACTCCTGCAATTCTGGGAGAATTAACAAATCCAACAGATGTCACCTACATCTGTCTGCGATGACCACACGGAGGTTCAGCCATTCTGTGATGTCCCATTTGAGATTATTGGGCGGTCAGAATTTCTTCTCATTTTACCTTCACAAGGTGGGAAAAAAAGCTGTGTCCTTGAAGTCTCTATGGAGAGCTGTGGAGAGAAAAGCAAGTAGATGGACTCATTGGGTGATTATAGCAGTATTGTGTCAAGCCAAACTTAATTGATGGAAGTTTCAAACTGAGTTGATATAAATCTGAGCTTTTCCAATACATATTGCAGGTGCTTTATATCTTCTTTGAATACAAAGGAAATATTATATGACTACATAAACCATGTAGCATTCTGTTTCCAGAACCAAGAGTTCTCTCTGCCAACTACTCAGATCCTGCTAATTAATATACTGTGGTTTTTGGCCAGCCAGTGTCTTATTTCCATGTCAGTTGGTGGTTTAGTACATTTTATTTTTTATGGTTTGCTTGCCCTGTTCTCTCCCAGTGTAGAGCCAATCATCCACCAAACATTCTGCATGAATTGTTGGGGCACTGGGCAATGGGATTTCAGATTACAAAGAGAGGCCAATTATTATACGGTATTAATTTTTGTTATATTTGCCTGTTACTTTTTTTTTCCCAATAAAACAAGGGAAAAACAATCTATGGTAATACAACTGGATTCGACCTATGGCAAACTCATAAGCAACAACTTCTTTGTAGAACTGGGGAGGAAGCTGCAATATGGGTGGGAGAATGGAGCCCTTTGGAAAGGTTAGATACCAGCCAGGGTAACAGGTTCCCTGTGGCAGGTTCATTTGCTCATTGTGACAGAAACTACAGTAACATCTCTAACCCCAGACCCCCATCATCTATAGGCAGGTATAGAGTGGACCTAAGTTTAAATAAAGTGTGTTGATGACTTTCTAGATGTTGGTTTTTTTTTCTTCTGGTTACTCAAATGAGGTACTAAGAATTCTTTCTGAAGGGCACATCAGATAATCAAAATGACCAGAACCCTCACCTGATCCAAGTTAAAACATTTAAAATGTTATCCTGAGTCTAAGGTTTATGGAAGTCACAAAAATTCCAGTTTTCTAAAAAATTAGTATTTATCAAGATAATCAACAGGATGGTATAAGCCCTGGACATGAAAGGAAATCTATATCATCAACATGATTTGGAGGGAACAGTTATATCAAATGAAATTGACATTTTTGGTTGAATTGTGTGCCGTTTGCAGTGTGTCCATTTTTTTTTGTATGATAACCTTGGCTTGTCCCAACAGTTTAGAAAATAAATCTTCATTATATCTCCTGAAGATGAGACACCCATCTGTCGGTTCATTATAGTAGTTGTAGAGAAAACATTTGGAAAGGATGATTTAACAAAAAGTAATTCTTGGCTACAGGGAACTCCCCAACTGCAGAGAAACAGAATGGATCGCATCTTGGAAAACAAGGAGGCTGGAAAGAACTCAGAACCCTGCTAGATAGGAAACTGACATGGAAAAGTATCCTTATGTTCAGAAAAGCATTGCTAAGGTAGCAGATGCTGGGCACGAGTGGACAGCAGCCAAGTTTGGAGGAACAATGAATGGCCAGAGATGTAGGCATGGCATTCAGAGGTGTGCTGACAACGATCACAGAGAAGCACGTGTCAGCGGGAAAATATGGACAATGCTAGGTGTTGGGAACAATGGCCAGAATTAGAGAAAACGTACTGAAGTTCTGTCCTTTCACAGAGACCAAGTTGTTGAGGACAGGTGGGGCCCTAGGCTCAGAAACTCCCATATCCAGAATGAGATGAAACCTCTGTAGTAGACATCTGTTGCTTTCGACTCCCCAGTTCTCAGTCTCTCTTCTTCTGATAATAGTACCCGGTATTTTCTATGGGGTACCCTTCCCCTCATCTTTGGATATGTGTTGGCCAGACTGATCTGACCCCAGCTCCACAAATGGGTACATGGCCCTTAGCCATACAACAAGACTATCAAATTCTCCTGAACATAATTGGAACAGAGGAGTGGTAAACATGGCCAGGCCTGCCCATGGAAAGACCCTAAATAGAAATACAGAGAAAATACCTAGACTTTGTGATTTAGCACAGGAAAGGGGAGACTGCTCAAGTGCTAATATAGCAAGAATTTCAAGGTCCATGGAATTTATGCTTGGATCATTGCTTTTTGAGTAGCATAATTATTGCCTTGGATCATAGTAGAAGTTGTTTCTGGGTGTTGAAGTGGCTGGGATAAAAAAGACATGTGATCCTCCATAGGAATTGCCAAGACTTTGGGCCTGCCTCCGAGCAAACCCAAGAAGGTAACGTTGAGCCTCATCCGAACAGTTGTGTCATCTCATCTGCATGTATGTTCTCTGCACTGATTACTTGATGCTTGGGAGGTAAAGCCCAGTAAAGAACATTTGAACTGAGTCCAGGTTGATGTTATTAGCAATCCTCGAACCTGAGCCAGATTTTGTGCTTGGACCCAGCTCAGTTTGAACATGGCACATTATAATCAATCAGAGCTGACCCAGGGATGTCAGGTGGAGTAATTGAAAGGGCAAGAAAAGATCCTTATTTCTGTAATTTTTTTTTTTTTTATCTGTGAAGTTGTAAATCTAAAACTGCTAGGAGAAATTCTGCTATAATAAAAGGAGATCTTGTGTGAGAATAGAAAAGCCAAGAAAAGCAGGGTGAAAAATGAAGATGGACCAGGTCGTGATGACATCACTTAATGCTACGTCTGAACCTGGCTCCTTTTGGACTCTTCAGGTATAGGACCCAAAAATGCATTTTCTGCTTAAGTAATTTGGGTTCAGATTCTTTTAATTTCAACCAATGAAAAGTCCTCATTGTGATATGTGGACATTATTTTGGGGGTGGTCTTGAAGATTCCAGGGATTAAGTTTCCCAACTGCATCAGTTATTTGCCTACTGTTTCTCAGCTCTCACATCATCCCTCATCTACTCTGTGATTCTAGGGCTGGGAACTACATTTCCCAGAAGTCCTTGACAACTATCTTCCTGTGATGTTTGGCCAATGGAGGCACTGGCAGGAGATTGGAAGGCAGATGGAGGGGAGAAGGGGCTCTTCCTGCTTCCAGCTGTGGCAGCAGCAGCAGGCAGGGATGGCTCCAGCTGCCAGCATCTTTGGCCACTCCCAGCTCTGAGCATGCCACACACTATCAGCAGTGCCACCAGCGGCTTTACTGTGCCTCCTTCTTGGTCAGAACACCTGACACAAGATGCTGTCACCATAAACCTGAGCATTAGCATCATGGAAACCCCCTGCAGAGCTCAAGTACCAGCCATACAAGGGCCTCTCCTCCAAGCTACTAGGGGAATTCTGGTATCCTCAATACTTCTCTCTTGGGTCCCTAGACCTAGACTTGTGAGACAAATGCATGCTTTCTGTATTAAGCCGCTAAGTATTGGAAGGCCTATGATACAGCTCTATTGTGGTAACAGATAATTATTACAACTTACTTACCCAATTTAAATCACCTCTATAAAACTAACAGATGCTGACTAATATACCAGCTATTACTGCCAAAGTGAGAGGCACAATGAGAATTGGATGGCTTGATGTTCTGCAATGAGATTGTGATAAGATGCCTGGTTCTCCTAGGGTAAGGCCATGTGTCCAGTTGCTGCCCAGGGTGACTAGTTCCCTGGGGATAATCTCCCTAAGTGGTACATGGTGCCTGCAAGTGAAGGCATACTCACCCATGACTGCAGTATGTATTTGTTACAAACCCACCTTATGCGTCTGACTTATTTCACTCAATATAGTGCCTTCAGGGTTTCTTCATCAACCCATTTTTTTAAAGACAGTTTTGTTCACCCACCACACATTCCATCCTAAGTAAACAATTGATGGTTCCCTGTGTAATCATGTGTCTGGAATACTTTGCCTTGCCTTATGTATAAGAAGACTAATGTTGTGCAAATTCCTTCCTGACCCAATATGTTTTTAAATTAAATTTTATTGAGATTGTTCACATACCATACAATCATCCAGAGATCCAAAGTATACAATCAGTTGCCCATGGTACCACTATATAGCTGTGCATCCATCACCACAATTAATTCTTTTTTCAATTTTTAGGACATTTTCATTACTCCAGAAAAGAAATAAAGACAAAAAAGAAAACTCAAATCTTCCCATATCCTAACCCCCCCTCCATTATTGACTCATATTATTGGTATAGTACATTTGTTACTGGTGATGAAAGAATGTTAAAATACTACTAACTGTAGTATATAGTTTGCAATAGGCATATTTTTTTCCCTATATGCCCTCTATTATTAACTTCTAGTTATAGTATCAGCTGGTATCATCTGGAAGCTTCTTCACGCATAGGTTTGGAGGGCTGGCTCAAACAGCACCTATTTGTGGTCTCTCCATCATAGCAGCCCAGGGGTAGTTGGACTTGTTACGTGGCAGCTCAGGGCTCCAAGAAAGAATGTTCCAGAAAAATGAGGCAGAAGCTGCATGACTTTTATCACTTAGCCTTATCCCTATGCCATAGTCTCTTGGCTGAAGCAGTCACTAGCCCATCCAGATTCAAGGGAAATGGACATATACCCACCTCTAGGGGAAGACTGTCAAAGAAGGTGCAGCCCTGTTTTAAAACCAACACACTCACCACTTTCTTGGACAAAGGTGTGCAAATAACATAGCACTTCCTCTTTTTACGGTGTTATCAATACTGTGAAGCTTCTGTACTAGCTGTGGCTCCAGGCGTCACTTAGATAACCTAAGGAGGACAAAGGACTGTTTGGTCCCCATATTCTTGGTTTAATTGTTCATGGGGTACCATCTGGAAACACAGCTGTAGACATTGTGAAGCCTCAAGCCTAGACATAAAGCAATATTTTGACAAAGGTTTATGATAATTAAGCTGCTTCTCCACATTATGTCATCTTTTAAAATCTCCTCATGGCGTAGCTTCTCAGTTCCTGAAACAAGGCCCATCCCATAATATGGGGCAGGGTCATCATGAAGAAAAATACGGAGGGAACAACAACAACAAAAAAACCCAACCCTCACCACTGATTGAGAGACAGGTCCTTAGGGAGTCTTGTCACACGAACCCTAACCTGCTAGGGGCTTCTTGTAACCTAGAGAAATCCCCCATCAGTCCCAGGAAAAATTCCACAGATGGATTCCTAATGCATCTGGGTATTCCTACCACTGGCATTGCTTGGATCCAGATATGGCCTTACAGCATCCAGCTGTAAAATTAGAAATTTAAATGAACAGTTAGAAATTTAAATGAACAATAAACTTATGTAAGTCCCGCACATTCAATAAAGGAATGGGGAAGAATCCCAGCGCTATCCAGCTCTGTTTGCATAACATGCTCAAAATAAAAGGGGCTGTGCATTATCACCAGGGGGCACCCTTCACAGGGGCTGTGCGCAGTGGCAAATGGGCTCAGCCGAAAGGCCAAAGCAGTCTGGGAATATCTGCTGACTTCAGACTTGTCCTGATTAACGGAAGTTCCTAATGCTATTACTGGTCCCAATTCTAATTTAATATCCCCTCTTTATGCCCTTCTGACAAGGTCTTTATGGACTTTGGAGTGACTGCCTTTTGATCTTCTATTGCTTCTAAAATCCAGTTATTTTCAGACCACAATAATGAACACTGCCTACATATTTTGATCAGAAAATCAAACTTCCTCAAGCTTTTGCAGCTGACATAGCATTTCTACCGAACTACCTGAATTTTCAAGAACATACTTATCCGAGCCCACTGGCCCTCTTGCCCTCAATTTGTTGCAAAGACTGCCCTCAACGATCCTTTTTACTTCCCACCTCCCTTTACTGCCCCTTTTTAGAATAGCCCAGGGCTGTATCTGGAGGGTGGTAGACGGTAGCAGAAGGAGATGGAGAACAGCTGGAGCCCAACTGACCTCAGCTGGAGATGGGCAGGAAGCTCCTGGAGACGTGTCCGCAGAGTCAGACATGGTGGAGAAGGGAAAAAAATAAAAATAAAAATAACACAGAACAGCTCTGCTCTGGAATAATGTTTCGTTTATTGTTTTTTCCTCCGAGGAGTGCAAATACCTTGCCCCAAAGAACATGCTGCCGTTTCTTATAAATTACCAGAAATACTCTCTGCAAGACACAGAAAGCAAGGTTTCTATTCGTTTCTACGGAAACCTCAGAGTGACATAAGGCACCTCATCCTACAGCAACCTACAGACACTAACAAGACCTGATCCCTGAATTAGGAAGGGAGGGGGGGAGTAAAGATGTATTAGAACTACACAGAGAAATCAGAAATATAACTCTTTGTTCCTAGGTCCTGGAAAGACATAACGCTTGGCACATAATGAGTATCAAGTCCATGATGGTGGAATGAATAATTACTTTTCCCCACCCTAGTATTAACACATTCATTGTATCTTTTTAAACATTCACCTTCCCTCCAGAATCCGGGTACCTCGCTCCTGCCTTCCACAGAGACATGACACTTCTGACCCCCACTACCACCACCCCCATCCCCAACAGAACACTTAACAAGAAGCAAGAGGCTCTTACACACAGCCTTCAGCAGAGCCAGCCTGAGCAGATCTTGCCCTGTCTGCTCCTATGTGCTACTGCTCTCTCTGAGACCCCTTCCCCATCACTTTCAGCTCTGCAGCTACCTGCCTCCATCTTCCTGGTTTAGCTACCACTGCTCAAACCCCTTGCTGCCCTGCCTGAGGTTCCAGTCTCAGGAATGGTCCTCACCGTGCTACTCTGCCCAGGTTCACTCTGCTCCAGGAGCCCACATCCCCCAGGACTGGCAACTTGACTTGTCCCTTCCCTAGGTGGGTGCAGCTACCTGCTTTTGGACTCAGCCTCATGCTGACCCTGAATGCACATCCACCAGCACCCCTACCCCCATCCCAAAGCAAGGGAACATTCAATCGCAGGCGGGACCAATTTCCCTCATCACCTGTCAGAAGCTGCTAAAGCTTCTGCCCCTATGCCTGGACTAATTCTGCTCATCCTGGATCAAAGACTAGTTCCTTGTTTTTACACTCTGTCAAGGACCTATCAATAAAGTGAAGTCACCTATCATGACAAGAATTCATTTCTCGAAGAAACATAAAGCAGACAAAGCATCAAGAACAAAGGCTCAGTTTGCAAAATCTGGAGAACTGAAGGAAGTTTGAACACTAAAATTTGACTACGCTGGGTGGTGACAACTGGTAAAAAGAGACTGGTGCAAAATCTAATGCCAGCCTCCCTCTATATTGTGAACTTTTCCACGGAGCAAATGAGTTTCTTTCAGGGTTTAAAACAGTGGGTCTCAAACCTTAATGTGCACCCAAATCACCTGGAGGGCTTGTTAAAACACAAAATATTGGGTCCCACCCCTAGGGTTTCTGATTCAATAGATCTGGGGTGGGAGCCTGAGAATTTGCCTTATTAACAATTTGCCATGGGACGCTGATGCAGAATGGGCCACACTTTGAGAACCACCAGTTAAGAAGCTTGGCCTTTGGAGAATGGGACCTTATTCCTTGGGAGGACAGAACAGTGTTGAGCACTCCAGAAAAGATGCAAAGGCACCCTCCAACTCCTGTGGGTAAGAAAGAAATCTCCCTCCTCCACATAGATGAATATAAGTGGCGAGGAAGGACTTGACATGAAGGTCCATTTCTCCCTTCCCATCCCAGAGAAGGCCCTGGAGGTCCTGGGATCCCAGACATTGGTGAGATGTCCTTGGCCATCTTCAGCGTTCAAATCATAAATCACGGCTCAAGGGCACAGTGCCAGGCTATTCACATTCCCCCAGGCTTGTGGAAATGCACAGCCAATGTTGGTTCCGTTTGCTCTTGACCTTGGGCAAGACCCTATGTTTCGTGTGGGTCATTTGTGTGCATTTTCAGAGCAACATGAAGGATTCCCTTCGGTGGACATGGGATTCCATTAGACTGCTCCTTTTCTTCCTCTAAGTTAGAGGAGGGACACCTTGTAGATGATCATGAATATTAAAGGACAAGGGTAGCCTCCTTCCCACAGTGAACTCAGTTTCAGTGAAAAAACGGAGCTCCCACAATCCAACCACAGCCTTGCTTTCGAGGCATCCTGTGCCTTTAAGGACACAGAGCCCGGCGGGAGGGGCCTGTGGATGTGTTACAGTCACCATGACAATGGACTTTGATGCTCAGGGAAATATCAGTTATAGCAAACACAAAGCTGGAGATTTTCCAGGAACAGAAAGTAAGCCCATCCATCTGAGTCCTATTGCTTCCGGGCTCATGCTTGAGGTATATAAAGTGTAAGATGCAAGATAGTAGTGGAATTTGGGGTTCAGTGAGGTAAAAAGTGATTAAAAAAAAAAAAAGAGAATGGAGGCACCGGCCTCTACTACCCAATATCAAAGGTACTAGAATCTCAAATTGTAGCATTAGCGTTTTAAATGTAACTGTGTAACTGTAAGCAAGCTGTGTGTTTAAGTTTGAGTCTCACAGAGGAGCAATATATACAGCATGCAGCCAGGCGTAAATAGACACCAATTAAGCTATACAGTAGTCACTATTGTTTGTGTCCTCTCATCTATCTCCCCTGACTTGGAGGCATCGTGCACCACGTATCCTGGAGGATGTAAATCCCAAATGATGTAGTAAATAACTGAGATAAGTAACTAATGAAGTTCTCCAGAACCCTGTTACCTGTTGCCTGAGATGATTAACTGTCATTGTCTCTAACCTGTATAAAAGTAATGCAAAAAAATCACTAAAGGGAGGCAGATTTCAGAATATCCCCCTGCCTTCCCAATGGCATATATAAACCTTCTTTTCTTCCACAGCCCGTTCAGTGTGTCTGTGCATTAAGCTGCACCGAGCGACGAACCCAGATTTGTGGGGGTGGGGTGGGGGGGGTGCTTCATCGTCAAAATTACTGTCATGTGTGTTTCTTTAATTATTTGAAAGATGAAACACAAGATTAGTCCATTTCAGTTCAGTACATTTTCACTAAGATTCTGCAAAATACCCAGTGCTGACAGGATGCTAATGACACAGATGAAAGCAGTGTAGTCCCTGCACACTGCCTGATGGCTTAGATACAGGGAGCTCCTCCAGTCCCAAAATCAAGGTCAAGAGCATAGTGCTGTAGATCAGAGCGTGGGCTTTGGATTCAGAAGCACTGGTTGTAAGCGCTGACCCTACAGCTCACTGGCTGGGTGACTCTGAATGATTTGACCAATGTCACTGAATCTCAACTTCCCCACCTTTAAAATAGGGATAATAATTCCTTTCTAACAGGCTATTTGAAGAATCGATGAGAAAATGCTTGTGCAGCACTGTGTACAAGACCTGACACAAAGCAAGAAAATGAGAGGCATTTTCTTTCTTGGCTCCTGTCCTCTCGAGTTGCCTGCCCTAAGACTGACATCTACAGCAGGAAAACTGTCAGCTGCAACTCCTGGTCCCATCTTCCTATACCCTGAGAATTTAATTGGGTGGAATATTGAAGACTTTAAGGGTTTCTGTGTCAAGTCAGTGTGGATGTTGACACTACTGTGAATCTCTGTGTGGGCTATTGCTTTGACTCTTGCGTTCCCACAAGCTGGGTCCCTGTCTTACCTCTCTCTCCTCCCCATGCCTGAGAGCCTACCTCAGTTTCCTACTGGTCACAATGTCCTGTGGAATTACTGACATGCCTTACTCTTTTCTTGTCCCTTCTTATCAGATGAATCCTGCTTTGGAGTCCTCAGTAATCAGGACCCCATTACACTCAAAACATATTGAGGTTTTGATTATGAGGGACATATCTATCAATATTTAATATAGGAGAAATTAAAATTTTTAAAAAATGCAGCACAAGAATGCACAAGCATCCATTTCATTAGTTATCACAGCAATTGATGTCATCATTCATTGTGCAGCCCCTGGAATACTCTGTGTACACCTTTGCGAGAATTAAAGTGAAAAGGGCAGCCAATACCTTAGTGTTATTATGAAAATGGTTTCCAACTCATGAAACCCATAAAAGGATCTGAGAGAGCTCTCGTGTTGCCAGAAAACAAGCAAAAAAGCCCAACTCATTTAAACAATGGTGACAGTGGAAATTGGGTAAGAGGTTTTTTTAAGAACAATAAATAAATAAATAATTTAATAATAATTTAATAAATAAATAAATAATTATTTATTATTTTAATAAATAATGTGACTATTTGAAGGTGGGGTGTGTGTGGTAGATGGAATCACATCGCCCACCAAAATATGTTCAAGTCCTAACCTAACCCACCATCCTGTGGGTGTGGACTCATTTGTAAATAGGGTCTTCAAAGATCCTATTTACAAATGAGGCGAAATTGAATCAGAGTGGGCTTAATCTATTATGACTGAAGTCCTTATAATGTGATGAGCCACAGACCATGGAGCAGGACTAGTTAGAAACCACAGGAGGAAACCGCAGGAGACAGACCACAGTGTGACAGAGGCAGAGATGGATGGCCACCAAGACACCATCAGAATGCTGTCGGCTTCAGAGAAATCATGGTCTGCTTATACCTTGATTTTGGACTTCTAGCTTCCAAAACTGTGGGACAATAAATTCCTGTTGCTTAAGCCAAACAGTTTATGGAATTTGTTATAGCAGCTCTGGCCAATTAAGACAGGGTGGTGAGGATAATTGAGGTATCTGAGATGATGCCCAGATTTTGGCCTCAGAGACTAGCTATAGAGTGGTATCTCTTGGTGAGATGAAGCAATGGGTTTTCAAAATGTGAACCACAACTTATTAGAGGCTGAACAACTCGGCTGAATGAGTGACAACCAACATTTTACAAAATGAGGTAGACTAGAATAGAAAATGCCATAAATTATTAATATTTATATGTGCATACGTATATACCTATTTATGATATACATACACACACATAAGTATATGAATCCCGAGTCAACTTGTAAAGTATAGTTTCTGCTACATGTCAAGTTTGAGAATCCCTGGGATGGGGACTACTAGAAGAAAAAGCTCCTGAATGGTATTTGTTACCTCTAGCTTTGTCCTCCATTCCAGGTGGCTTTACAAATGTAAATCTAAACATGACAATCCTTTAGTTATGGCATCTCAATGGCTCCTCCCCCATTCACTATAGGATAAAATCCAAAGTTAGCAGAGTATGGAAGGTCCCTGGAGGACTGGCCCCCACCTATCTCTCAAGGGTTAACTCCTTGGCATGCTCCCACAAATACCCTATGTTCAGGTCAAAAAGAACACTTTTCAAATCCACAAATACACCACGATTTCCCCTGTGTCTGTATGTGGACTATGCATTGTTATGTCAACATTTTGACCCAACTCATGTCCCAAGATCCGGCTCTCCCAGGTGTGGTGGAATTTCACCATATCCTCACCAAATCTGATTCCTCCTCCTACACATATGGGTAAACAAGACACCGCTGCCTTGTGTATCTAAGTGGGCATCTAACCAGTTCTGGCTAGTGGAATGTAGGTAGGGCGTGATGTATACCACTTCTAGGCCAGGCCCCTAAAATATCCCGAGCCCTATGCTGTGATTTTTCTCTTTCTTCTTCAGCTTACCAGATGCGGAACTTCAGAATTAGTTGAGACACCCCCTTTCACCCATCCCTGGACTTCATATGTTCCCAAGTAAACTTGCATTGGTCTAAGCCATTGAGATTTAGGGGCTATGTGTTTTAGCTACCCTGACTGATACACTAGGTTTGATCCCTTCATATTTACCAAATTCCCCCATTGTTTTCCAAGAAGGAGACTAGGAGATAGGACTCCCTCTTAGTTCTAAGCTCTTGTTACTGTCCCCACTGATTCCAGGCTCCTTGAATCTGTCTAGAGTCAACAGTCGGCCCATAGAACTGACAATGGAAGCAAAAGAAACCTCTATTCCCCCTGGGTTTTGGATGGCAATAGGGGGAAAGGGCCATGTCTGTATCACGTGTGACATTCGTCCTTGTTCAGAGACCCACAGGGAACAAATCCTGCAGATCTTGATAAGAACTTGGGGTCTGGCTTCAAATGAAATGGGGAGCCATTTGGGATTTTCAGCCCAGGAGTGACATGTCTGACTTAGAGTTTTGAAGATGTTCTCTGGCTGTTGTGTTCAAAATAGACTCTGGATGTTGGGAAGTGGCATAAAGTGAAGAGATACATCTGGAAGCCATTGTGTAACCCACAGGTTGCTAATGGTGACTTCCAGAGAGTCAGCAATGGAGGTGGTGAGAAGTGGCTGGATTCTGGATATATTTGGAAGGAAGAGCAAACAGTATTTCCTGACAGGCTAGATATGTGATTTTCCCATCCTCACTTCGTCTTCTCATCCCCTCACTTCATTTAGCCCTCGGCTGAAAGTAATAGCCTCAGAAGGATCCTTTCCCAAACACCGGACCCGAAATGGTCTTCCCACGCCATGCTGCCCTTCTTCATCAGTTACTTTAACTGGTAGTAATATGTACGTGAAACTATATTATATATGTTTTTGTTGACATGTTAAATTGCCTGTCCCTCCAGATAGAATGCTGTACAGCATGGACTGGTTTGTCTTGTCCTCTCTGTATCTGCAGCCTAGCCCATAGTTGACAACTACTTGTTAAATGAGTAAATGAATGGATTCAAACAATTTTGTTGGGGCCACAGATCTTGTTCCTAATACATCAGGCAATAACAAGGCCTCCTCTGCACCATATTGGCTGTGAAGTAAGTTTACCCCAGTGGTAAAGAAAGGGGGGCCCTGGCCCGAGCCAGGCTGCAGTTTGGATCTATGTGACTAGAGGCAAAGTCTCACTCTAGGGATTTGACTATGATTGCTTCTCAGATATTTTCTTTCCTCATCCATTTTGCTCAATAGCACTCAGTAGAGTTCTAATTTCAGGCTATGACCAAGGAAGTCCAGATTTGGAAAATCACAATGTTGTGCTTTTATGTACACCTTTTATATATATATATATATTTTTTATTGAGATTGTTCTGATACCATACAACTATCCAAAGATCCAAAGCGTACAATCAATTGCCCGCGGCACCACCATACAGCTGTGTATCCATCAACACAATTTTTTTTTCAATTTTTAGAACATTTTCACTACTCCAGAAAATAAATAAAGACAAAAAAAGGAAACTCAGATCCTCCCATACCCCTAACCATGCCCCCCTCCATTACTGATTCATAGTTTTGGTGTAGTACATTTGTTACTGTTGATGAAAGAATGTTAAAATACTACTAACTGTAGTATATAGTTTGCAATAGGTATACATTTTTTCCCTATATGCCTCTCCATTATTAACTTCTAGTTATAGTGTCATACATTTGTTCTAGTTCATGAGAGAGATTTCTAATATTTGTATAGTTAATCACAGACATTGTCCACCACAGGAGTTACTGTTTCATACATTCCCATCTTTTAACTTCCAACTTTCCTTCTGGTGACATGCATGACTCTGAGCTTACCCTTTCCACCACCTTCACACACCTTTCAGTACTATTAGTTATTCTCATTACATGCTACCATCACCTCTGTCCATTTCCAACTATTTAAGTTCACCCTAGTTGAACATTCTGCTCATAAGAAGCAACCGCTCCCCATTCTTTAGCCTCATTCGATATCCTGGTAACTTATATTTCATGTCTATGAGTTTACATATTATAATTAGTTCATATCAGTGACACCCTGCAATATTTGCCTTTATGTGTCTGTCTTATTTCACTCAATATAGTGCCCTCAAGATTTCTTCATCGACCCATTTCTTTTAAGATGGGTTTGTTCAAACACTATACATTCCATACTAAGTAAACAATCGTTAGTTCCCCATATAGTCATGTATTTATGTATTGAGCACCATCGCCACTCTCTATATAAGGACATTTCTTTCACAAATCCGGAGGAAGAGTCAAAGAAGGCAGAGAGGCAAAAGAAAAAGGCAAGAGAAAGAGAGAAAAACAAACAAAAAAAAAAACTTGACAGCTAGGTGACAAAAGGAAAGATAGCACTAACGTAAAGTAGAATAAAGAGTGAGACAACATCACCAATGCCTGGAGTCCCATACCCTTCCCCTATTCCCCACCCCCCCCATATGCATTTAGCTTTGGTATATTGCTTTTGTTACATTAAAGGAAGCATAATACAATGTTTCTGTTAATTCTAGCCTCTAGTTTGCATTGATTGTATTTCCCCCCCCAATCCCACCCTATTTTTAACACCTTGCAATGTTGACATTCATTTGTTCTACCTCATGCAAAAACATATTTGTACCTTTTATTACAATCGTTGAGCACCCTAGGTTTCCCTGAGTTACACAGTCCCACTCTTCATCGTTCGTCTTTTGTTCAGGTGTCCCGCATGATCCCAGTCTTCCTCTTTCAACCATATTCACAGTCATCTTTGTTCAGTGTTATGTACACCTTTTTAACATAAGCCAGGAACCTTAGAAAGTATTTACCACCAGCATCCATGCTATGGGAGATTTAAAAAAAAAAACACCCAAGTCTGGTCCCAGGCAACCCCAGCAATTCTGAGTACTGTGATTCTCATGGAAGGGACTCCCTGACTTGTAAAGAATACGTTCTGATATTCAACTGAACCAAGGCCATTGGCCTAGGTAGCAATGGCTTTATCTGGAGTTCCAATAGACTCTGACATGAATGTGTCTGAATCTGCTCACCACTGGGAAGCCAACAGCTGAGTCTCCTTCATCTGTCTGCCTTCTTCATCGTGTCACCTCATTAGCCTCAATGGAAAACATCCTCTTCTGTGTCTCAATGATGCTGCATAATGAGCCCAGAGCCACACATGTTATCAAAGAAGGAGGGGCTGGAGAAGAATTGGCTTCTTTTTGTGAAGGTGATTCTTCTGTGATGACAGTGAGACGGTTTGATCGATTGAGATCCTTGAAATTAGCAATCAGGTTCATTACGAGACTTTGCCCTGAACAGCTGTGTGCCCCTCCTCAATTTCCTGCTTTCTGTCCTGCTTTCTGTCCTTCTCCTGCATACCTCATCTCACACTACTCACATCAGAAGGAGGTACATTTATGAGTTCTTCCTATATGCCAGGTACTGATACTATTCCCATTATATTTTGGGCACCTTTCTTATCCCAGTAACACAGATAAGGAAAGCAACTTGCCCAGGCGCACAGCTAAGTTAACACACCAGCAGCAGCAGTTTACTATCTAAAGACCAGCATATTGACAACAATTCCAGACTATCTTCACCTTAATTATTCCTAGTCCTGTCATCTAATTATATATTCTGGTGCAACCTCACCTGCCCCAGGACAAGGCTGGGCCAAATTCAATCATCTCATTGTCTACCTCTTCCTCTGGAAGGGACTTTCAGATTTCTGACTCCAGACCTCTAATAATAGCAAGTTCCCAAGTCTCTTGAGACCTTTTCATTGAAAAACAAAGAATTTCACAGGTGAGTTGATCCGGCCAGAAGGGATCATTGCCGGCCACCACCCATCTACCCAAGGTTGCAGGGCCCAGGCAGGATGGGCTAGAGCTACTGGATGGAGCTGGAGCTTCCAAGCACAAGTGAGAGTGCAGGGCTGTTGCTACTGCAGCTTGCTCAGCTTAGGCTGCAGCTGGCAGCCCCCAGCTTGTTATTTGTAGCCCCCTGAGGGTTTGCAAAGAGCTTCATTCCAGGTGTGCTTTATTTTGCACACCAAGAGCACTCAAAGGCAAAGGCAGAGTTTAAAAGCAATGACTTTCATTATGGTATCGCTTCATTTTTTTAATTAAAAAAGGCAATATAAGATTAAAGGAAATGCCCTACAAAGCACTCATAATCCAACTACTCCAACAGAACAATTTTCCTCTTCCCTGCTTCATACATATTTCGCGTGGCTGTGATCATAGTGAACTCAAAATTTTTAGTCCTTTCTTTTACTGAATATTGGATCATAAACTTGTTTTCCCAGTTTACACAGTCATCAAAGACAGAATTTCATACAATGGCATCAGGTCAGGACATTGTAATTTTTTAACAATCCCCATAAAGCTCCTCCTTTTTTGATGATGTTTGTCACTCTGGGATCATCAGTCCGTGCAACATCACTCATTCTCACAAAGAATGTTTCCCACTGAGGCTAACGAGGTGATACATGATAAAGAAGACAGACCAAGAGGAGCCGGCTGTCTGTGTCTATAGTGGTGAATGAAGCCTTGTGTCTCACTTCTCAGAATGTCTCTTATGACTCCAGATAAAGCCATTGCCACTGAGGCCAATGGCTTTGTTCCTGTTGAGTATCAGAACATATCTTTCACAAGTCAGATACGTTGATTTCTTTTTTTAAAATTTTTGCTATAATATCATCTTAGACTAATTTGGTACTTACAACATGCCAGATAAGTCCTTAGTACTCTGCATATATTATCTCACTTAATCCTGGCAACAACCCATGATCCAGGCTCCAACACAAGAAATTGAGGCACAGAGAAGTGCCTCAGGTCCAAGGTCACTTGCCCAAGGTCATCAAGTAGTTGAGTGAGAGACCACTCTTGAGTTCAAGAGCATTCCATTCCCATGAGTGTGAACCAAACCATCCCACACCCCACTCTACTGCAACAAACTGATCTGTGCAAATATGGGCTTTCTTTACCTTAGGGTAAATTCATAGGATCAGAAATTATTGGGTCAAAAATTATGGATATCTGTATGGTCTTTACAAAATATTCCCATAATGCTGTTCACAAGCATTCTTTCCATTTCAAACTCCAGTAGTAAAGAATAACCGTGCTGGTATGTCCATATGTTGGCCACCTTGAAGTTCTGTTTTAATAACTTTTTTCCATTTTTTTTAAACTTTATCAGAAAAAAACAAACAATAATAAAACAACATTTCAAACATATAATAACTTTCTATTTTTCTTCTTTAGTAGCTGCAAAATGTTCTACATGTCATTTTACATTAGCAATTCTCTGAATACTAAAAATGATGGGTACTTTTCAGTAATTTCTTTACTAATTGTACATACACTTGTTTCTTCATATTCTTCACATATTTAACTATTGTGTTCTTGAGAGTGTTTATGCATTTGAATATGTCTTTTAAACCTTTTATATTTTTTCTTTAACCTGTCATATTTCATATTTTTCTAAGTAGGTAGTCACATTTCTTGCAATTTTATTTTGTCCCACTGTTTAGAATCTGTATGTCTACTAAATTCTGCTCTATTGATTCCAAGATGATGTAGCATGGCAAATTAGCAGGAAAGTGGTTTTGCTACTCAAAATTCTTTATAGAAAAACAGGGATAATATATCATATGATAGTTAATAGGAAAGAGTTAAGGAAGGCTCTGAAACCACCAGTATAGATCCAGCTTTTTGTATATTACTGTGAATAGAATATTTTTTGTATTTCACATCTTCTTATTGATGGTGGTTGGAGTGAAAAAAAAAATCTGTTGAGATTTGTCTATCTGTTATTTTGCCACTTCTCTACATTTTGAAGTATAATGATTGTTTTAGATTTTCCAGGTTCTCTAAATCATCAATTTAGTTTATGTCAATATTTATGCCTCTTTTTTTTTCTTTTTCATGTATTACAAGAATTTTCAAAATAATATTAGATAATAATGTAGACTGTGGACCCAAGCACTTAGTTTACTCTCCATCATGTAAATGTTGTATGGTAACATTTCGCGACACTATCTTCTCACAATTATTTGTACCCTTTCCACTGTCTACCCCCTTAAGTCAGCAGAAGCATTGCTTCATTGAGAGCAATAATGCAATATAAAAGTGATTAAAAGTTTTTTGGATTTCAAAAGTCTGAGTTTGGAAGGTCACAGGCTCTAGCATTTATGCCATAAACAAAAGTGGACTAATTGATGGAAACAGCCTCAGTCTCAGACTGTTAAGATTCTCCAATCAAGAAGAAGGAAAGAAGCCAGTCCTGGTCTGAGAAGATAGCTGAACCTCGAAGAGGACAATGACAAAAACCCAAGGTGGACTGGGGAAATCCAAGAACACATTACTGAGTAGAGATGAACAAACTCTCAGAAGCCTTAAATTTCTTTAACTGGGGCCAATTGCTCCTTCTTCCAGACACTACACTGTCATGTTCCTATTTGGTATTGATCCTTTTACTCCCAGTACCCTTCTGAAGCCTCACTTGCTGAAGAAGGAAGTCACCTCTCAATACAGGGACCTTGGCATATGGCAAATTTGAGTGGAGAGAAGCATGAGGGACACAAATGTTGAAGCTTCCAGAGGGGTGAGAAGCCAGGTTCTGTAACGCATGATTAATGGTAGAAGGAGTCAGCCCCTGGAAAGAAAGGAGCTCATTCTCCTGTCCCCAGGTTCTTGACCTACCACCAGCATGGGAAAGAAAAATCTATATTCCTCAAAGACATTCCCCAAAGGGGAGTTCTAGAGGATTTTTAGATTCTTTGGAATGTGGAATTGCTCCTCGAGTGATCTCGTAAGGCTATACTCACTAGAATTATAAAGTCTTCAGTATTTCTTTCATTCTAATCACATGATAGGAGAGGGTTGAGCTTTAGGAGGAGGTGAAGCAGAAGGGCTCTTTGGGTGCTCTGTCACACCCAGGCGGCCTCTGGCTCTGACCAGATGTATCCACACCCAAACCATCAGGCCCAGGAGCTTTACACTTTGAGGGTGCACGGGGGTAAGAGGGCAGGGAAGCCCCATGGTGGGGAAGCCCTGCAGCTTCATCAGAATTCATCAGTGTTCCTCCCACACCAGCTCACAAACAAGCTTCTTTTACTGCCTGAGGTTTTTGGGGGATGCAGGTGGTGAAGGATTAAATGATGAATAATTGTTTTTATTATTCCTAACTCATGGCCTTCTTGGAGGGCTGAATGGTTCCCAGACTCCCGGGCCTCTGAGATGCCTGTGGGCCTGGGCTCTGGGTACCCCTGTGGTTTGGGGTTTGTTCTGTTTTCATTGTGAGCCGAACTTCCAACAATCCCTGCGCCCTGGGTGGTTACTATTGATTGATGCTGGCTGTGAAACAGCAGAGAGAATGCAAGCACTGTGGCATACTAATGCCAGGGCTGGGATATTTCTGTCATAAGGAATAAAGCTCCGAGTGAAGACCTGGCGGGCTCCCAATTAAGTATTTGATGACGATTAGATGATTCACTTGTAAGATTTTGGAGGTTGGAAGTTTATGGGTTCTTTCCATCACTAGATTTGCTTCTGCCCTTGTCAAATGTTAATTACAGAGCTCTTTCAAGAATCTTCAAGGGGAGGTGCCTCCCCAGCCCACCTTCCTTTCTAACTTCCAGGGTCCTTCTTCCATTTTGCCACTGCAAGAATTGCGTATTTTCCTCACTGTCTGTCTAGCTTTTCCCAAAAGTGCACCAGTGAAGAGAAGGAAAATCGCAATACCCTCTTACTTCCTGAATGCCATAATCATTCCTGTCCCTGCTTTCTTCCCTCAGACACTCTACCTCCCACACCTTGTCCAACTCAACACTCCAAGATGGTCTTCAAGACTTATTTGCCAAGGCCACCGCTGGTCCCCTCTGTATAGCTACTCCCTGCACCTGTTGTAGCCCCTGCGAACGCCTCCATCACAACCATTAGAACACACAAGTGCCATTGTTTCAAATTCACAAACACCATCACCACTGGAAGCCACCGGTGGGACAAATTAGGGATTATTTATGCTTCAGTCCTCACACACTATAGGCAGAGGAGCCACTGCCTAGGCATTTATTAAGTCAATAGATTGTCAAATGCCAAAACGTAAATTTCCAAATGAGCCAGTTACCTAATGCACTCAGTCCAAATCATCTCACGGATCTTCCAATTCTGAAAGTAATATATTCTGAAATAATTATCCTAACTACTTAATGTGTAAAATATTTGGAGCAAAAGATATCATCAAAATAAAACCTTACATCTAGATAACTAACCTCCTAGGGTGTATGAAGCTATGCCTACCTTACTGGATGTCAAAGTGATGAAGACAGCATCAAGTTCTTCTCATAGAAACCTGAAGATACAGGGGAATTGATTGGGTCCAACATGGAGCGTCCCCTGGCCAAGTTTCTTTGCCCTTCAGACTGTTAGGTGTTGATCTGGCTGAGTTTTAATCTGATTTAAACACAGAGGCAACTGAAAATTGGAAAGACTATGTTTCCTGATCCTAAGAAAAAAATGGGAATGTGAGACCAAAATTTGAGCCAGATTGAAGAATGGAGACCTTTTTGTTGTTGTTGTTACCTTTTAAAGCCTGTGACTGCCTTTCTACATCTCTTTGGAAACACATTATTTTCCCAAGATCATTTCTTTCCCATACAGATCATTTCTTATAATCAAAGGAGAGATAATCTACCACAAAATCTTTGCTCTCAAAACCCCATCTTTCCACCTATCCACAGAATCCCAGTCAAAGGGAAATGGTTATTGCAAAATCTCCCTGGAGTTGGAGATGCAACTATTAATTAGCTTTCTGCAGCTTGGGGCCATATGTTCTGTAAGTTCCTGCTGAGGGTCACCACCTAGTACAGGCAGATATTCATCAGGGTCATTGGGGCATAATAAATCAAGGCTGGCTGACTCTACCAGTAGATAAGATGTAGGCTTTCTAAGGTAGGCTGTCCGTGGAGGGATGTGATGGAAGAATCAGCAAGCAGAGGAAAATAGTTGCCAACCTTTACAGGAGAGAAAGGAGCTGACCATTGGGACAAGACAGTCTGGGGCTCTAATTCTTCAAATGAGGAAAATATTTGGTGGGGATTTACAATGTGGAATCAAATGGGAATTGGGGTTGGATAACAGGGTTATCAATTAGACAAGTCTATCAATAAGTGGAAGTTTTAAACTCTGAATGGTCCTTTAGAAGGACAAGACATTTCATTGGGATGCAAACATTATCAAGCTAAGTGACCTTCCAAGGGTTGTTCAGAGAATCAGCGCCCATCAATAAATAAGTAAATCTCTGTTGCTATTCACCCTAGAACAGAAGTTCTTAAACTCGGTTGCACTTTGAAATCACCTGAAACAGCATTTTAAAAAAAATGCTGTTGCCTAAGTCCATCCCAAGAGATGATGATTTACTTGGTCTTGGGTGGGGTCTGGGCATTGGAATTTTTTAAGCCCCTCAATTTACGTTAATGAGCAGTAAGTTTTAAGAACAACCACCCTAGAGATTTTGATTTCATTAGACTGGGATGGGGCAGATAATTTGCATTCCCAGATGATCCTGATATTTCTTGCCCAGAACCCACATTTTGGAAACCACTTCCCTACAGCATACTACACAGGGCTGGATGTGCCAAAGCTCTGGAGGCTCACTTTTGTCCCTTCCCCCGGGAGTTTGTATGTGAGGGCTGAGTATGCCACTTAGCCTATATTTTAATTCAGACTACCCCAAATATGCCTCCCAAATTTGGTGAAAATCAGTAAAGTTCTTTTTTTTTTTTTTAAAGTTAACAGATAAATGAATAGGCATATGTACCATAATAAGGGCGAAACCAGTGCTAAGGCTTAAGCTGTATATGTAGATTAACAACGTTATCAAGAACTTATCGACTTCCTGCCCTCTCACAAGAATAGAAGAAAATGCCAGGAGCCCATCCCCACTGGACTTCACAGAACACTTTTTTGCAGCACAGACGTGTGCAGCCAGGAAACAACATAACTTCTTCCTGAAGGTCCAACCTTTCTAAATGGAATCGAGATGCCTGTTTTTAATCCTTTCAAAAAGGTAAAGCTACAACTACCCTCATTCAAAAAACCTATTGAGACACTACAAAAGGAAGGATGGCTGTAAATGAAAAAAAAAAAAAGAGTACTGCAATTGGTAAGACCATTTAGTATTCTTTCAGCTTTTGATCGTGTCCCTGACATTTATATCCTGACCCAGGAAAATTGAAACAAAACTTTCATAAACCATATATACCCTTATTACTCATGACACATTCTATGTTCTTTCCATTCCATTATATTTGGTTCTATTTCAGATTTAAAGGAATACTGGTTGTGAATATCAGTAAAGTTTGTGTTTGAATTAATAGTTTTGTACCAATATCAATTTCCTGGTTTTGACAATGTACTAAGTTTATATAAAATGTTATAGTTGGGGGAAGCTGGGCGAAGAATATACAGAAACTCTGTACTATTTTTGCAACATGTTATTAATCGTAAACCATTAAAAAAAACAGAGGGGGCTGGGAAAGAATACAGGTTGTGAACACTAAATTGGTTTTATGATGCTTTAATGAGTTCTCTAGTGAGTTCATAAACATTGTCAAGCAAAGTGGCTTTATACAAGATAAATATACTTCTTCCTCATATCTAGGAATAACTACTTTCCAAACATTAAAAAATAAAATGGCATAAACAATAAAAAGAGAAATAATACTTATTTACCTGGAATGAGAAATATAGAATATTTTATGAGAAAACTACAAAGATTATAGATATTAAAAAATAATTCTTGAGATAAGGAAGCTTAATATATGCTACATACATTTTCTTTAATTGATTAATGCATGGGATTAATTTTATTCTAATCATAAAAATTACCAGTTTTGAAGGGAACTTGATGAAATGATTCCAAAGTTCATTGGGCACATAAAGCATTCATCAATGTCCAATGAAGATCTCTAAGAATCTAAGAAGAGGGTAATGAAGCAGAATCAGCAGTTGTGTGCTTGAGCCAGGATATAGCAGCTCTGGAGAGCAGATTGTTAAATTTTCAGGAATTTGGTGATCCAGTTGATGTCACATTGGTAGCTTAAAATCAAGGGAAAAGTTAATTCCTCATGACTGACTATTTGGAAGAAAGATATAGAAAGTTCCCTTATACCAAATATAAGAGGAATAAATACATTAAATACTAAATGCACAACTGTTTAAAAATGTTTACAAAAAATTAACATAGTAAATTTTAATCAAGCATTTGGCTTGGGGAGAAATAACAAAGGAAAAATCACAAATGTTGCTGCCTAAAAACTTACAATTTCTGTTTTTAGCCCCAATTTCTGGGCTTATAATTCTTCCCCAAATTCACAACTTAAAAGCTAATTTAGAAAAATATTTGCAATGATTAACAGACAAAAATGTTTTAATCTATCTATAGAACAACACAAACGAATTGCGAGCTCAGAAATCAACCCTCACATTTAGAGTGCACTGCACATAGTAAGGATGGATGCTGTTCATAAAACTTTGTTTTAGTTGTGCATTTATTCCAGGCCAGGTGTCAAATGTAGTTCATGCATGGTCAAAACCCTTAGAAAGACCCTGTTCTAGAGGGCACCTCCATAAACTCTGGCTACTAAGGTCTTAGAGCTGCCTGGGTCCCCACCTTTCTCAAAGCCTGGTTGTACAACAGTTTCTTTGTGTGGGGTAAGTGGAAACCGTTAATTAAGCTTCTTTTAGTTCCATTACAAACCAAAATAAACTTAAGTAAAAATCCTGGAAGAGAGGTTCTCTTTGGCCCAGCTCCAGTCCATGGTTCATACCTGATCTAAGAGTTTCTAGCAAGTATAAGGAAATCGCATGATCTGTGGGGCTGCCGTTTCCTAGGCATGAGTCTCCAAGGAGGGTGTATAAGTGGAGAGGAAATGCCAGGAGCTCCATGGACCTATTTTCTGACCAGAAGGAACCATCGTTGGATGATGGGGAAGTGACCAAAAGTTAGGAAGAAAGGACAAACATTTCCTGGGATGTGTAAACCTTAGAACATGCCTCCCAGGGTCTTCCTGGATTTTTTCTTAAGTACCTGGCCTGAATTTCACTTTTATATTGGGATTTCCATTGCATCCATTGCAGGAGGGGACATGAGGGGCTCGCTTAGTGAAAGTCTAGAGTCGACAGCAGTTGAGATTCTTGTTTAAGTCAAAATCCTTCCACCTCTAGAAACAGCCTCTAGGTGTAGAGGAGGGACTCCTGGGGTTATGACTGCCCAATAACCCTGCTTCCTTGGTCATAATTAAGTGGCCCAAGGATGAGCCACACATCTGCTGACAGGACAGTTCCTGGGTTCTCTACAGTGATGCGTATAAGCAGTGTTCCAGTCTACTAAAGCTGCCATTATTCAGAAAAGGATTGGCTTTTATAAAGGGGATTTATTAGGTTACAGATTCACAGTTGTAAGGCCATATAAGTGTCCAAACCAAGGCATCAACAATAGGATACCTTTACTGAAGAGAGGCTGATGGCGTTCAGAACAGCTGTCAGCTGGGAAGGCACGTGGCTGGTGTCTGCTTGTCCTTTGCTCCCAGGTTCTGGTTTCAAAATGGCTTTCTCCAAAATGTCTCTGGGCTTTTGTCTCTCTTAGCTTCTCTCTCTCAGCTCCTGTGCTTCCTTGCTTGTTCTCCCAGAGTGTTTCTCTCTAAGAATCTGGGGGTCCTCTCTTACCTTCTCTGGGGCAACCTCTGGGCTTCATCTCTTAGCTTAGTGTCTCCAAACATCTTTCTGTCCACATCTCTGAGTGCCTGGGTCTGTGTTGGCCCCTGAGCTGTCTTAATTACTCCAGTAAACTTATTAAGACCCACCTTGAATGGGTGGGGTCCCACCTCCATGGAAATAATCTAATCCAAAGGTCTCAACCACGGTTGGGTGGGTCGCATCTCCATGGAAACAACCTCATCAAGAGATCCTACCCATAGTTAAGTCTGCAGCCACAAGGTTAGATTAAAAGAACATGGCTTTTGTGGAGGACATAATAGATTCAAGCCACCACAAGTGGTTTCACAGCTTGCAGCGTCACTTACTCAACTGGAAAGATAGGTAACATTACCTCTCTCACAGACTCTTCCTGGAGAAGGTCGCTTTGATTGCCATGTGTTTTGATTGGGCCCCAGGCTGCTGGAGCTGTTCATAATGACTCCCAGTTAGAACCATTAGCGAGTGATGAGGTGTTTAATTTATATTGTGAATCAGGGAGCAAACAGAATAAGCCCAGGAATATTTACAAGGTTCTCTCCAGCACTCACTGGCCCCTCTTAGTCCCCTCCCCGGAGGACATGTTTCCGTGGAAACTGGCTTGGTGCTCTGGAAAGGTAATTTTCATTCCGATTGGATATGCAGGCTGCAGCCTCCTGGGTCTGAAGAGGAAGCAGGTGAAATGCAGGCTTCTGGGGGTCGCCTTGGCAAGTAGCTGAACCGAGCATTGGGATACAGGGGAGTCGGGGGAAGTGTCTGAATCTAAAGAGGCGATGAATTCAACAATGGATGCGTTTCTATCTTGAAGTGACAGGGTGTACTCCTCTGTGCTGTGCTTCCTCATGACATTTCGGGACCTGTGTGCCCTGGAACCTTGGGTTTCTGGTTTCCATTGCCCTTCCCTCCCCTTGCCGTTGTGATCATGATGCTGAGGGTGCTCTTGCTGCATGTGCCAAATCCCAGGAGCGACCCACATGCCTCTAGTCCTCTCATCTCCTTATTCCTGTACCTCACAACCACTTCTGCGTCCAACAAAAAGCTTTGACTTCAGCAGCTCTGGGTTCAAACCGCAGCTCTGTCCCTAACTGGCTGGGAGGGATAACTGCTCAGGAGAAAGATCAAGCTGGTTAAGGGGTTAGAGAATGAGAGGAAGTGGCCCTGTTTGAGTAAGGGTGGTCAGCCTTCAGTAGGGCTTCTCTCCCAGGGCTGCACACCTACCCCATTCTCCAGCCACCTACGAAGACCCCTGTAGCCCTGACCTTCCTAGAAAACCAGGGTGCCTTAGATGTCACCATCATGTCCTTTGGACATTTGTATTCATCTCCAAGCCTTACCAGTGAACATCCTTCCAACCAAAAAAGCATCCTTCACCATGGCCTCACCTATTCCCTATTCTGGCAAACCCAAATCCTACTCTAGTCTCAGACCTCAACATCATGCTTACAATGCCTCTTACTGGGGCCATTTAGGAGCCTGATTGGGTCCCCAGACTGTGAGTTACAGAATGTATTCCAGCTTCTCCTGGAATGAAAGTCAACCTCAGAAAGTTTGAGGGAAAGGGCAGGTCCAAGCTAGTCAACTGGTGTCCTGTGCTGGTGGGCAGTTTCTGCCCCTAGACTGGCACAGATGGGACCTTCACTGGCAGCTGAGACCTCCTTTTAGGGCAGTGCTGAGTTTCCATGCCACTCTCCACTTTCTTCTCTTTCTCCATTCTCCCTCATCTCTCTTTCTCTCTTCTCTTTAACTCTACCTCTTTCTTTTTCTCCCTCTCCCTCTCTTTCTTACCTGCTTTCACCTCTCTTTTATCCTTTCTCATTTCCCCCCACGCTGCCCATCTCTCTTTCACTCTCCCTCTCTCTGGCCTCGTATCTTTCTGACTCCCTCCAATTGTCTTTTCCTCATCTGCTGAAGTCATGCAGTTTTTTCCCAGAAGACAGGAAGAAGTCTGCAGAGCCCCACCTGTTATCTGCCTTCCCAATCCATCATTCATGCTCCAGAGAAGAAACTGGGTCATCCTCAGGTAGCAGTGTGTGCTCCAGGGATCCAGAGATACCCTTATGTCAGAGGAAGCCAGAAGACCCCAGGCCCACACCTCAGTACACTAGAGATGCTTTCTGCACTGGTGGGAGTGGCCCATCCTGGAGAGGCTCATGTGTTGACAGCATGGCCCATAGAGGGAAACAGGACAGGGCTCAGGAGTCTGCGAGTCCCCTTGCACCCCCCACTCACCCACCTAATACCACTGCTTACAGATAGTGTCCCACAGTGCCCTCCCACCCGATTCTCCTGCAGCCAGCCCTGTGGGGGAGGGTGACTGGTTCCCTCCACACAAGCAAGACTGGGGCTATTTACAGTATCATTCAGCAACGGTTCCAAGGAGAGCTGTGATCTTGGAGGTGACCCACCTACACAAGGGATTCTGGAGCATGGTTCTTGGCCTTCCTTCCAACCTTTCATTCAAACACAGGCCTTGTCTTCCATCTTCCAAAATGAAGTTGAAGGAAACAGAAAATGACCTTCCACCAGTGCTAACCATGAGGAGCCCTGGGAGTGCAGCCTGCTCCATGTCTGGGTTTGGACATTGCTGATGATTCCTTTCAGCACCAGAGACAGTGTCTGTCCTGCCAGGAGGCCCAGCCTGGGGCCATAGTGGCTTTAGCCTTGCCTGAATGCCCCAAAACACCCTCCATACCAGTAGCAATATCAAAAGAAAAAGGGATATGATATAATCCTATGAAACTTCTCCTTTCACAGATGTGAAAATCTAGCAGGGAGGGACTAGTGAAAGTCTACAAAACCAGCACCCCCTCCCTATTCCCAGACCAGAAATCTTCCACTATAAGGTGTCTCCTTCTGGCTGCAGATGACATGTTTAAAGACCTTCAGATACCTGTGGACATGTGTGCATGTATTTGTGTACATGCATTTCTTGTATTTGTGAGTACAGTATTTGGGCATGTGTCCATTATGGGGATTTTTTTCACAGGATTCCTAGGATTCAGTTAGATGTAGGATGTTGTAAAGCTTGGAGTAAGAACTTACCAGGAAATATTTAACTCTACCCCCATCCTCTACCCCTGCTCTGAGCTCCACCCCATGCCCCTGACCCATCCCTTCCCTTTTCACTCCATTGGAACTCTACTACAGAAGTTAGGAAAGGGTTACTTTATAAAATCTTTTTCTATCTTATAATTGTCATTATCTAAATTACCAGAATGGATGGAAATAAAAGTGTTTTACCTCCTCATTTCCCAACACTGGAGGGGATCAGCAGACCAGAAATAACTAGAGAGTAGAAAAAATTATTTCTCTTTCAGTAAGATAGCTGTATCCACTCAAATCTCTTTTCTTTATTTTTTTAAAGTTGCTGCACACACACAAACACTCAAATGTTTTACAGGATTTTCTGTAGAAGGGGAATAATAGAAAACTTCCATAGAAATCACTGACGTGCCTATTTCGTTTGTTCCAACAAGGCAGGAGGTTTTCTTCTGATCAGAGAGTGAGTGGTTTGAATAATTTCCTTTGGAAATTCTGAGCAATTTTCAACTGAAATTATTTCAAATATTTATGAAAAATCTGGAGAAATTTTTTTCCAAAGCAAAAACGTGCATCAAAACGCCTGTTTCTGGAAAGTGGGTCTTAAACTACAAACACCCTTCAAAACAATTGAATGGCCAATATTTAAGCTGCTTAGGTGAGTATATAAAAAGTGCTGAAGGATAAACAAGTGAGATTAATACACAAAGATATGTTGGGCTGGTTTGTTTTTTTTTTCTTTGTGGGTTAGTTCAACAGCAAGAAAAATCTTATTTCTATAAAATACAGTCAGAATTTGAAACTATAATCTGATTCATCAATCTTTTTATACATGTTTTAGAAAAGCATCTGTTAGTGCAATATTGATGTGCACTTATTTTTAAGTTTTTACCATGTGTCTCAAAGGGTCTTGGGTCATGACTGAGGGAAGAGATAAAGATGAGGCTTTTCTGAATGTGGGTCTGGGGGAAACACATAAGTCAAAATAGCTTGGCCGAAAGTGGGAGCTCCCTACCTGGCTCAGACTGGGAAGGCACTAAGGGCATCCAAGATGAGTTTCTTACTATAACCCCGAGGCCAGCCGCTTCCTCTTTCTCTGCCTCCTATGTCTCATAAAACTACCTGTTTTTCACCCAAAACAAACCACTGGTAGAACTTGGACTTTTTGAGTAACCCTAAAGAATACACTTTGACAAAAGAATGTGTAAATTTGATGGATGTCCCTGAGGCTGTCACAGAGAAGAGAGAATAGGAGGTTTACATCACAGACCCTACAAATAGCAGCTTCAAAAGCCCCACTGGACGTTTCAGACTTCCCTTCACATTGTGCCCACATCCCGGTTGCACCCACCCCATACCAGCAACCCGTTCTCAGACCCCAGGCTCCCTTCTCTTCCTCAATCCTCTCCTCATTTGTGCATAGCAGTCTGAAACCATCTTTTTGATGTATCTCAGGCATGTTCTTGGGGAGTTGCCTCCAATCCTCAAACCATAAGATATCTGCTTTTCTTGTTATAACCAAAGATTAATTTCCACGGCATCTTCCACTTCTGGGCCAGGCTATCTTGGCTTGTGTGTTCCCTTAGGCCCATATTCAGAAAAGCCTCATCTTTATCTCTTCCCTCAGTCCTGACCCAAGACCTTTTGAGGCAATCAGTACCTCTTGGCCAATGCTCGTGTTACTTGGCATGTACACACACAATAATAAAGACAGCTACCACGCATTCAGCACTGACTGTGTACTAGCACCTCCACTAACCACTCGCAGGATGTTGTGTTTTGTAATCTGCACAACTGCTTCAGTGTAAGTAACATCATTCCTGCCTTAAAGTTGAAGGAGCTGAGGTCACGCAACCTCACTGTTTCTAGAAGTTTAAGGATAGAGGGCTCGTGCTCTTCCTAGGCCTTTCGTGGTCTGGATGACCCCTGCTCACCCCTCCAGGAGGTCAGGAAACATCACTCGTTGTTCTCCTGATGTTCAGAGGGATAGCATAGGAAGACAGCCTTTGCCATTTCCAGGCTCTTGGTTTCTATGCATTGAAGCAAGTTTCTTATCGTTATTTTTTTGAGCTGGTTTTTTTTGTCGTTGTTTAATTATAGAATAGAGGTACTGTGTGTTCCATGAACAATCATCTTACTGACATGTTATTCTGAAGCTTGACTTCATTCACTGTGACACATGCTGGTTATGAAACACACAACCAAATAGAGTTGTAATGAAGTGAAGCTGGGGAAAGATTAAATTGGAATCTGAACTAATGCCAGCTAAGAGACCCTGCCTCCACTTTATTATTATTATTATGTTTAATAAACAATCATTCATGCTCTGAGGCAAAGGAAACAATCAGAGGCAAGGCAGGGGAGCCATTAAAGAAATGCTTTAAACCTTGAATAAAAACATGCTTGTTCAAACCCATAGCCCGGTCTTTTTTTATTCAAAATGAACTCAGTGAATTCTTGGAACACATAGAGGTGTTGAGAGGCATAGGAGTGGAGCTCCGAGTTTGCAGTGAGGAGGGAGAGCACATCTGTGTCCATCCTCTCATCAGCCGAGTCCCTGTTGCTGAAAGGAAGACAGTCTGGGCTTCAAGGGGTTGGTTGGAGCATCAGCCCCATACACTTAGCCATCTGATAAACTGAATGTATAAAAGCTCTTTTCTGTCTCCCAAGTACTTGGAAATACTCTGATCCCTGGGAGGAAAATGAGCAAAATCCACCCAGAACTAACAAGACTCACCACATGCAGGAACACCTTGAAGAATAGACATTACCCCAACTAAAGAAGGCAGAACTGGGCCTGGACTTCAAAGCAAGGCAGAGCTGAAGGCTAAGCTATTGTTGTTAAATTATTAATATATCTGAGAGACATTGTGTGCATAGAAAGAAATTTGTCTGCATGGAATTTAGAAAAGGGGAACCTGTGAGCAATAACGCATTGATATTTCCAGGTATGGCACAGAATACAGACTGGGTCTAGCCCACAAGCCATCTTTGGTCCCTAGAGAGATTGGTTTCTGCTGTGGGTTGGTGATGCTGAGTTAGGCCTAGCCGGAGACCACCCCACACTATAATGCTTCACTTACCCAGCCACATCTGGTAGGAGAATATATCAGTCCAGATCCCAGTAGGACACAGAACACCCAAGTTAAGACAGTTTGAAGAGGTTTTATAATGGCATTATTCACAAAGATGTGAGCAGGGTGCAGGGAAACCACAAGTGACTGAAAACATCAGGGCTGCTGCCCCCCTAAGCAAGGAAAGGGAGCACTTGCAAGAACAAAGACGGAAACGGCGGTGTGGATGGGGCATTTGAGAAGAGCTATGATCTTACATCTAAGGACAAAGCCAATCCCAGGCAAGCTGGTAGGGAGAGAGCCTGATCATCTTCTCCCTCTCTTTAATCTTTCACTGGTGCTCCCTATTGTCTGATCAAAACAAGAAGCCAGAGCAAAAGAGAGCACTTTGATGTAATCCCCACAGCTCATATTCCTGGGTAGGGAAGAGGATGCAGAAGGCTAGAGAGGGAATTCAGAGGGGCAAATGAGGTGTCCAGCCCAGTGGCGTAAGCAGAGATATAGCACAATATATAAAGTCAACACAACCTACACCTTTAAATTCTCACTCTGTCATCTAGAGCTACAGATCCATGGCAAGTCACTCCTCTCCTGTAAGCTTCAGTTACTCCATCCAGTGAAGTGCCAATAGAATTTTCCACCTTGTGGAATTGGTATAAAGATTAAAGTTTGTGCTGGACATCTTTTTTTGCCCTGTCTCACATCCTTTCAGTCCAACCAATTGCTCAGAGGGGTGGCTTCTAGAGTACCCCCTCTTGGCTGCACAGAGTATTTCTTATGTTCTGTTCTGGGGATCCTGTACGTCTCACTTTGGGATGCCTGTAGCGCCCCCTCAGCCATCCAGGGGCATGCACAAACCTAGAGTCTGGGTGGCGTTAGTTAATTCCCCCTGGGGTTCCCTATGACCAATAGCAGACAGAAACCATGGAATGAATACTTCTGTGCCTTGGGCAGACAATTCTGAAGCACAATCATTCTACCCAGTTCCTCAGAGGGTCTTCGGTGGTATTGATCCCCAGTTTCCCATAGCAGCTACCAACCCAGTGACACACTCATGTCTTTCCCTCCCTCCTTATTCTGCCCTTCCCAGCCCCCATGGCTGTAAACTAATTGCAAGCAAGTCCTGGTCTCAGGCTCCACTTTTAGGTAAACCCAACCTAAGACTAAGATAAGGACTATATCCTTCACCCAGTAGATGCTCAGCAAATGGTGGCTCTTGGGGTTATAATGCTGATCCCTAATTGCTCATAGGGTTTCCTGATATTGGGGGAGAGGCACTCTAGGTAGAAGGAATATGCTAACAAAACAAAGTAACTTGGCATCTTGTAAAAATACCGGTCTTTGATGAGTTTGATTAGTGTGAGGGAGCCTCAAGACTGATCACCCACTGGATCCCTGACAACATTCCAAAGGCTCGGTCTGAGTCATATAATCCCCAAGGCCCCATCCCCTCCTAAGGCCTGGCCTGAGTTGCTGGTCCTCCATACTCTATTACCACAGCACCAGTATTCAGACTTTTCTAATTCTAGCAGGAAACCCTTGTCTCTTGTGGAAATGAGACCCACTTCCCCGAGAATCCCCCAGCTGGTCCCAGTTCTGGGAATCTCTCAGTCTCACAGTTGCAAGCATTTCAGGGAGTTGAGTTTTCTCTCCATGGGTCCTTGGAATACATGGTAAGCCCTGCAGAGTCTGAGCCATTCTGAGAGAAATCTGTGGCTTCCTCAAAGCTTCTATTTGTCTTCCGACTATCCAAGAATGGTCTTGCTTTAAAAGTTCTTGGACCTGGCAACCAACCACGAGAAGGGTAAGAACACATAGTTTGAGAGTACTCTGTGTGCCAAGCACTAGACAATGTGCTTTGCATGATTTTTCATTTAAACCCTACAGCAACTTTGTGGTAAGGAGTACTATCCCCATTTTACAAAGAAGAGACTGAGGTTCAGAGAAGTTATATAATTTGCTCAGATAACTAAGTGACAAATGTGAGATTTGAACACAAATCCATCTGACTCCAAAATCAACACTCTTTCCCCTTGCTGGAGATTGAATCATGACCCCACAAAAGGTATGCTCAGGTCCCAACCCCTGATCCCCAAATATAATCGGACCTTTGAAGATGTTGTTAGTTAAGGTGTGCCCAAACTCAATGAGAGTGGGCCTTAATGCAGTATGGCTGAATTCCTTATACACAAAGGAAATTGGGCACAGAAGCAGAATCCACAGGGAGCAGCTGGAAGCTGGAAGGCAAAGGAACCTGGAGGAGAAAGGGGATGACATCACCATGTGCACTGCCATGTACCGGAGAAGCCAAGACCAGGGATCACCGGCAGCCAGTCCCAGAATGCCAGTCATCTGGGAGAAAGTATTGCCTCACTGATGTCTCAGTTTTGGACTTCTACTATCCTTAAAACTGTGAGTCAATAAATTCCCATCTTTTAAGCCAACCCATTGTATGGTATTTGTTTTAGCAGCTAGGAACTAATACACCCCTGTTCAGAGTAGAAACAGAAATACACACAACCAGTTAGGCTCCAATCAAGTAATAAAGGATGCTATTAAAATAATAGAAAAGCAAAAATAAATTAATAACATTTTAATTTATCTTGCCTAAAGTATGTTCAATCCCATTCTTGTTTTTACTTCTCTGAAGAAAAACAAATAGAGCAGTCCAAACAGCAGAAAGGATGGGAGAAAAAGGGCACCCGAGGCTTTGGCATCATCCATAACATAGATCACAAGCTGGCCCCCAGCTGTCCCTTGGACTGTGGGACATTGTAAGAATCCAAAAGGCAGAGGGGAAAGTACTCCCTGCGCCATCTGAATGCCACCCTGCAGCCTGGGCTCCAGCAAGCAATGGTTGGTGAAATGCATTAATGAAAGTGCTTTTGAACCCCTTTCTATTCATTAGTGGGAGGCTCAGTGTGAGACTGTGAAAGGATTGCAATTGCTTCTTTCATTGCCAACACACACAGGAGCCCATGTTTTTCCATCCCCATTCCATCTCATAAATCACAGCAAGTACTATGATTTGGAAGTAGTATATAGCATAAACTGAATGTTTATGTGCCATTGCTTTGCTCATAAAACCTTCACTAATTACTAATGAGGCCAATAAATTTGAGATCAGGATGCTTTTCACAGCAACTGTGACCAAAAAAAATATGTATTTTCTGATACAGACTTCCAAGATGAGTGCAGTCTTTCCGGCATTATTCACAAATAGCTGGCAACGCTGCATGCGTCCTACTCTAGTTTTGTTGCATACATTGATGGGGAAGCCATCACAGAGATGCTTTCTTGGTTTGCCAAAACTGGCTATATTCACAATTCCTTTAGGTTTCCCAGCTGTGGGCTTTGACCTCACCCATATGACACCAACAACAGTATCTTTAAAAAAGAGCAGTGCTCTGAGGTGCACCACTAAAGTATCTAAGCCATAAATGTTCAGTATGTTTGTTTTCTAGAAACAATGGAGTATGTGGTTCCATTGGCTTTTCTGAAAATAGATCACTTTAAAAACAACTGTATTACCTTCTGAATTTACAATTCAGAATATATTAACCACCATCATTCTGAGATAAGCAAATATCCCCCTAAGTCTTGGCTCCCAACAAAGACATTACATAATCGTTATTGACTCGATGAGGTAAGGTGGCCCCCTGAAACATACCTTATTCGTTAGCAGCATGGCTTTGCCGTTGCCTTGTGTTAAGGGCTACTGCAAGAAGGAGCAGTAAAGACCTGCTGGGATACTTAGTGTTCCGATTTGCTAATGCTGCCCTTTGCAAAATACCAGAAATGGATTGGCTTTTATAAAGGCAGTTATTTGGTTACAAAGTTACAGTCTGAAGGCCATAAAGTGTCCAAGGTAAGGCATCAATAATTGGGTACCTTCACTGAAGGATGGCCATTGGTGTCTGGAAAACCTCTGTTAGCTCGGAAGGCACATGGCTGGCGTCTGCTCTGGAGTTCTGGTTTCAAAATGGCTTTCTCTCATGATGTTCCTCTCTAGGCATCTGCTTGCTCCTGAGCTGTGCTCTCCAAAAATGTCTCTGTAAGCTACAGCTCCTCTAAAGTGTCACTCTCAGTTGCTCTGTGTCTGGGCCTGTGTGAGTCTTTTTAAAGTACTCCAGTGATCCAATAAAGACCCACCCTGAATGGGTGGGGCAACACCTCCATAGAAGTAATCCAATGAAAGGTCTTGCCCACAGTTGATTGAGTCACATCTGCATGGAAACACTGAACCAATAGGTTCCAACCTAATCAACACTAACATGTCTGCCCACACAAGACTGCAACAAAGAATATGGCATTTGGGGGGCCATACTACATCCAAACCGGCATACTTAGTAAAGATTTTGTTGAGGACACTGCAAGTCCACTCAGTATCTCCCACATAGAAAATGAAGTTAATTAATATGCTTCCTTTTTTAATATCGGTGCTAGGAATATTTAAAAAAAAGTCTTTGACCAATCAGTACTAGATTTCTAGGATTCTCTGGTCTCTATTTCCGGATTTTAACTCTCCCCATTCTACCTATACCCCAGGGAATTTGACATTGTTTGATGATTTCGATTATTCTTGGTCCTGGTATTTACTTCTTTGTATTAAATCAATTTTATTTTACATATGTTTAAAAGCTAACTCTTATTTTTTTGTGGCATTAAATAAATAAATACTGTCTAACGGGTATTTGTATTGTTTTTCCCTTGTAACTACAACTGAATGAATTAGTTTCCAACTAACTTCTGTGTTCATTTCAACACTTCAAATAACTTAACATGAAGTATTCGGGAATTAGATTCTGCTGTAAGTCGGGGGGGAAGAAACATGACCGAGTAGGTTAAGAAATCTATTGAACAAAATCAGTAAATCTGGAGATTGTTCCATTATTAAGATTCCATTTAAAGTTCTGATTTTACTGTAGGGAATGAAGAAGAGGCAGAGAGCTTTAGGTGTTCTGATTCACAGCAAAAGAATTTCCCTATTTGCTGTATTTCTTTTTCTGTGCTACTGTCAGTTTTAGAGGCTTACATAAAATTTGGGAAATAGTGACTGACGGCTGTCATTTTGAGCCAGTTTGTGCAAGCTCAGCCTTTCTGTATTTAGTTTTCTAAGCATGATTGGCAGCTAAAAGTGGAGTTCCACCAACTAGTATGCTCCAGGAGTCATCCAACACTCCAAACATTTCCTATGACTGATGGGTTTATGCTGGCTGCATGCAGAAGGCAATTGGACAGGAGATGCTACAGCACATCTTCTGAAGAGTGGCCCAGATTCCCAGTAATACTGTCCTGAAAAAACTGGACATGAGAGCCCCAGGACCACACCCCTTTCCCAGGTGCCCATGGCTAAGGAAGACACAATCAAATTCATATAGCTTTGAAGAAAAATGTATACAGAAAGGTAAGATATGTGGGTCTAAGGGTTTGGGACTTGAAGAAGGAGCAGAGCTAGTAACATAGATTTGGTGTCACCTCCAATAAAAGTGATTCAACAATTCTTCAAATACAAGAAGTTAAAGTGAAAAGGTAGGATGTCCAAAGCAGAATAGAATCCAAAGGCTTTCAGCAATGACAAAATGAAATGGTATACAATTAATATTGCAAAGATCTTCCCTAAGATGATTTGCAAATTCAATGGATTAGCAATAAAAATGCCATCAATTTGTTTTCTGGTGTTATATATGTTAATTATAAGGTAAATTTGGTAGAAATAGCAAGCAAGAATAGCCAGATAATTTCTGCAAAAGAGTGGGGCTTGTGGGGATACGGTGGTTAGCCCTTTCATACATTAAAATTGTTTATAAAACTTCTACAGTTTAAACAATATGGTACTGATGCATAAGTAAACAGATACATTAATGGAAAACAATAAAAAACCTAGCAATAAACCCAATTGTGTATGGAAATTTAGTGTACACTAAAGGCAATATCTCAAGTGAATAGGGAAAAGGCAGAAAGCTTAAAAATTGCTATTGGGATAACTACATAATCATGTAATTAAACTTGGATCTATTCATCATATTGTGCTCCAAGGTATATTATAAATGTATCATGTATTTAAGTGTAAGAAAATGAAATTTTATAGATACTAGTAAAGAAAATATGTGAGTAAATTCCTTCATGACATGGAAGTGGGGAAAACTTTCCTAACTGTGAATCAAGGTCCAAATACAGATGATTGTAGAATAATGGTGGATAGGAAGCTCCAGGAACTGGTCCTTCTAACAAAACAACTACTGAATTGGCAGGAGCTATTAAACCAACTATTCTGGAACTCTGGAGCCTAGGAGAATCCTTGCAGCCTGCAGGGAAGAGGTGAATGTGGAAACTGGCAAGTTTTGGTATATTGCTAGTAAATTTCACTTTTCTTATGCCAACAGTGTGGCAAGCAGCTGTGAGTACTGTAGTCTGTATTCTTGGTGCAGTTTTTCGGTGCCAGTGGTGGAGGAGGGATAAAATGGACCAGATCCCCCCAAAATCAGGGTTAAGAGTTTTGATTGCTAATAGCAGCCCCATGATCACTTAGGGGCCACAGAGTGTGGCCATAGTTTCAACCCCCACAGCCCAAAGGAAAAGGCCATAGAAGATATTTAAAGAAACTGTGCCTTTTTCTATTTTCCTTTTCCTTGTTTGGGAAAGAAAAATAATCTGTAAAAGTCACAAATGGATGGTGACATAAAATAAGCAACCCCTGAGGAGTAGAAGAATTAGATCTCCAGAGTTAGTAAAACATAATACTCAGAATGTCTAGTTCTCAACAACAACAAAAAATCAAAACATTCAAAGAAAATTAACAAAGAAGCTGGAAAATATGATCCATTCACAGCAAAAAAAAAAAAAAAAGAGAGGAAAATAGAATTGGATAGAAACAATCCCTGAGGAAGTTCAAGCATTGGACTTATTAGTTAAAGACATTAAATCTACTGCCTTAAAAATTCCACGAGATAAAGGGAACCATGGACAAAGACCTAAAGGAAATTATGAACAAAATGTTTGGAAAAAAATGAAAATATCAATAAAGAGATAGAAATTATAAAAAAGAACCAAACAAATTATGGAGCTGAAAAGCATAAAAATTAAATGAAAAACTCATTAGAGAGGTTGAACAGCAGATTTGAGCAGACAGAGAAAGGATTCCTGAACTTGAAAGTAAGACAGTGTGAGGAGAAGAAAGAACAAAAGAATGAATAAAAATGAACACAGTCTGGGAAAACTGTGGGACCAAAATACAAATCATAGAAGTCCCAGAGGATGAAGAGAAAGAAAGAAAGGAGCATAACAATATTTGAAGAAATAATGGGTGAAAACTACTCAAATTTGAGGAAAGACATAAATCTGCACATCCAACAAGCTCAATGAATTCCAAGCAGCATAAACTCAAAGAGATCCACACCAATGTACATTATAGCCATATTTTCAAAACCCAAAGATAAACAGAATTTTGAAAGCGACAAGAGAGAAGAAGTTACTTTTCATATAAAAGGGATCCCCAATAAGCCTATTTCTCATAAGAAATCATAGTGTCCAGAAGACAATGGGATGATGTATTTAGTCCTGAAAGCAATAAATAAATAAATAAATAAATAAACTTTCAACCAAGAATTTTATAATCTGGCAAAGTTATACTTCAAGAATGAAGGAGAAAATAAGACATTTTCAGATAAACAATCTGTGAGAGTTCATTACCAGAATACCTTCCCTTCAAGAAATGTTAGACAGAGTCCTTCAGGCTGAAATAAAAGGATACTCAACTGCAACTTGGAACCATAAGAAGAAATAAAGAACACAGATAAAAGTAACTACATAGGTAAATACAAAAGCCAGTATTATTTTACTTTTGGTTTATAACTGCTCCTTTAAAGATATTTTATCTATAAGACTAGAAAGGCAAATGTCTAAATGAATAATTAAAATTAATGTTAATGGGCACACAATGTGTGAAGATGTAATCTGATGTGATACCATTTTAAAGAGGAGAGACAGAGATGTATAGGAATAGAGTCTTTGTATATTAGGGAACACAAGTTGATGTTTTGAAAACAAGGTTATTACAAACTTAAGATGTTAATTACAATCTCCAAAGTAGCCACAAAGAAAACAACTTTAAAAATAGAGATAGGAAAGAAAATGGGATCAAAATATTATAAAAATAAAAAATCAACTAAATTCAAAAAAAGGCAGTAAGGGAGGAATTGAGGAACAAAAGTATATAGTGCATACAGAAAATAAATAGCTAAGTGGCAGAAGGAAATTATTTTTTGTCAGTAATTACCTTTCATGTAAATGGATTAAACTCTCCTATTAAAAGGCAGAGATTGGAAGATTGAATTTAAAAAAAGATTCATCTTATATGTTGTCTATAAAAAACTCACTTTAAATACAAACACACAAAGAAGTTGAAAGTAAAAGGATAAGAAAGATATTCCATGCAAACAGTAAACAAACAAGAGCTGGAGTGTCTACGCTATTGTCAAAGTAGATATTAAGTAAAAAAAAAAAATCATGAGACAAAGACGTACAATATATATTTATAAAAGGTTCAGTCCAGCAAGAAAATATAAAAATTACAAACATAAATAAATCTAACAACAGCGCCTAAAAACATATGAAGCAAACACTGACAGAATTAAAGGAAGAAGTAGACAGTTCTACACTAATAGGTTGGAGATGTCAGTATAGTATTTTAATAGTGGATGGTCCATCTAGACAGAAGATAAATAAGGAAATAGAGAACTTGAACAGCATTATAAATCAGTCAATCTCAAAAGAACTATATAGAACAATCCACCCAACAGCATCAGAATTCACATTCATCTCAATTCTGCATAGATCATTCTCTGAGACAGGCTATATGTTAAGTTGCAAATAAAGTCTTAATAAATTTTTAAAGATTTAAATCATACAAAGTATTTTCTCTGAACAAAATGGAATAAAGTTAGAAAAAAAAGGAAAAATGGAAAACTTACAAATATGTGGAAATTTGACAATAAACACTCAAATAAACTATGGTTCAATGAAGCAATCACAGGATAAACCAGGAAATACCTAGAGATGAATGAAAACAAAAACACAAAATACCAAAACTTATGGGTTACAGGAAAGGTAGTGCTCAGAGGGAAATTTACACCTCTAAATGCCCCCACTAAAAAAGAGAGAAGATTGAAAATCAATAAACTAACTTCACTCCATAAGGAACTGGAAAAAGAAGAGCAAACAAAAACCCAGTTACCAGGAGGAAGGAAATAAAGGTTAGAGCTGAGATAAAACTTAAATCTTCCCACCTAAGATCAGGAACAAGACAAGGATGCCCATTTTCACCACTGTTACTTAACATTGTACTGGAAGGTCTATCCAGAGCAATTGGGCAAGAAGTAGAAAAAGAAACATCTAAATTGGAAAGGAAGGAGTAAAATTACCCCTATTTTCAGATGCCATGATCCTATATATAGAAAATCACAAGCAATCCACAATAAAACTACAGCACTAAATAAATTCAACAAAGTTGTAGCATACAAGATCAACAGACCAAAATCAGTTGTATTTCTATACTCTAGTAATGAACTTACACACCAATGTTCATAACAACATTATTCACAACAGCAATCAGGTGGAAACAACCCGAGTATCCATCAGCAGATGAATGGATTAAAAAGTGGTGTATAAAACAGTAGACTATTATGCAGCCATAAAAAGAAATGAAGTAATATTGGACTTCCAGTTGACAAACATGGCAGTGTAAGATGCTCCAGGGTGCCATCCCCTCATAGAATCTTTTAAAAAAGGGTCTTCAATATGCTATTGGAGAGCAAGAAAAACTGAGAGAAAGAACTAAAGGATATCAGGAACACAATGAATCAACAATATAAGAATATCAGTAAATAGATAGAAAATTTTAATAGGAACAAAACAGAAATACTGGAATTGAAAACCACAATAACTGAAATGAAAAATACCCAAGAGAGTTTCAACAGCAGATTGAAGCTGGCAGAAGAAAGAATCAGTGATCTCAAAGTAAAAAATAATACTCTAAACCAACTAGACCTAACAGACATATATAGAACACATTACCCAACAGTAGTAGAATACACATTCTTCTCTAGGGCACATGGATCATTCTCCAGGATAGATCATACGTTAAGTCACAAAACAAGTTTCAACAGACTTAAAAATATAGAAATCCTATAATATATCTTCTCCAACCCCAAAGGAATGAAGCTAGAATTGAAAGCAGAGAGAGAACTGGAAAATTCAAAAGTATGTGCAAATTAAACAATGCACTTTTAAACAACCAATGTGTCAAAGAAGAAATCAGAAGGGAAATTAGGAAATATCTTTAGTTGACTGAAAATGGAAACACAACATACCAAAACTTCTGGGATGAAGCAAAGTCAATGCTGAGAGGGAAAATTTATAGCCCTGAATGCTTCTGTTAAAAATGAAGGAAGATCTAAAACCAGAGACCTAACTTCACAACTGAAGAATCTATAAAAAGAAGATAAAACTAAACCAAAGTAAGCACAAAGAAGGAAATAAATATTAAAGCAGAGACAAATGAAATTGATAACAAAAAACAACAAAGAGGATCAACAAAACCAAAACTGGTTGTTGGAAAAGATCAATAAAATCAACAAGCGTTTAGATAGACTGATAAAGAAAAAGAGAGAGTAAATAAGTAAGTAAATAAATAAATAAATAAATCAGAAAGGAAAGGAGGGATATTGCTACCACCCCACAGAAATAAAAAAAGATTATAAAAGGATACTGTGAACAGCTGTATGCCAAAAAAATAAATAACCTAGATTAAACTGAAAATTCCTAGAAACACCCAAACTACCTATACTGACTCAAGAAGAAACAGAAGATCTCCACAGACCAATAACAAGATCAAAAACCTCTCGAAAAAAGAAAAACTCAGGACCAGATGGTTCAAAATTATAAAGAAAACAAAATCCCTCAATCAATTTTGGAGGATGGTAGATAACCACCTCATTATTTTGCAAACCATTAAGTAAAGGGAAATAATCAAACATGTATCCTGCCTTTTTTTATATAAAATGTATCTCTGGGTACAATAATAATTGATGAGGGAAAGATCCAGATCCTCTTTCTGGAAATGTTTTAGCAAACAAATGAAGAAGAAGTGATAGAATTATTAAGGTACCATTTTTCAAAGCTCTAATGAAATCATGGATTTAGGCAATGATCATTAAGAGTTGCTAACATTATTAAGAGAGGGGCAACTTCATATTACGTGCCTTTTGACAGAAATATGCAATGCCACTTTGAATTAGTCTATCAAAAAAAAAAAAAAAAAAAACAAACAAACCTGAGTCTGAGCAAGCTTCTAAATCTGACCACAAATTTTAAATTTATACGAAATACAGAAGGCAGAGAAACACACAATCAGCAAAATCCAAGCTGGGGAAACTATAAAACAATGGCATTGTTTCTTCGACAAATAAATTGTATGGGAGAAAAAGAGAAAGAGAACACCTGTAGATTAAAACAGGGGCCAACAAACTATAGCCTACAGGCCAATTGTGGCCACTACCTGCTTTTGCAAGTAAAGTTTTATTGGAATACTGATGTCCATTCATTTATATATTGTCTATGGCTGCTAATGTGCTAAAATGCCAGAGCTGATCTGTTGTGACAGAGACAATATGGTCCATGGAGCCTAAAATATTTCCTATCTGGTCCTTTACAGAAAAAGTTTGCTAACCTCTGAGTTAAACGAGACTTAAGAGACATACCAAGCAATTGTAATATGTGGACTTTATTTTAATCATGATTGAAACAAAGAATCCAAAAAATGAAAATAAAAGCAATAAAAAGGGCCCAGAGAAAGATTGTTAGAAGGATATTTAAGAGAGTCTAAATAGTAGGAAAGGCAGGGAAGTACTGCTCCCCGAAACTGAGAGACCGGGGGAGCTTTGGTCACAGTGTGGGCTGGGCTGGGAAGCCTAAAAAGATGGACCAAGAAGATCCCAGTCGACTTAGTGAGTAGATATCATGAGTCCCTTTGGTGGGAGCACTGTCAGAGGAGCAGCAGAGGTAGATCCCAAAGTGCAACATCAAGAAGTACATTGGAAGGAAGGAAATACAGACTGCCCTTTTTGGAATTTCTGCAGCTGAGAAAAGGAGAGCAAGGAGCTGGCAACGAAAAGAAAAGTCAACCAAAGACTGTTAAGAGGGAGTGAATATTATGAACTCTGAATCTATATTATAAACCTATGAATCCATTCCTGAAGTAGGAATAGATTGTTGGTGTGTGTGTGTGTTGTTTTTTTTAATGTGGTGCCAAAATCTCCACCAATTATTAAGAAAAACAAACACACACAAACTTTTGGATTCCAATCTTTTCCATCATTTTGGGTGTCAAAAAATGGGCCTTGTCTAAGTACATGAAGTAGAAAAAGGCATCCAGTACACATTGATGAATTTGAATCGGAAGCCCAAGAAACTAACAATTTCTGCTCACTTGACAGAATGAACGACCTATTTGAAAACATTTGGACATACCTCCCTCATGCAATGAGATATCCCACAGTTAAACTTCGTGGACTTCAGAACTGGCAGACAGGAGCAATCCTTAGCGTCAAGCTCCATTTCTCTGGAGGCATCTGTTGTTCTCTTTAGACCCCTCTGATCCAGCTGTGTTTGCAGCCCTGTGGGCAACCCCGGAAGAACTGCAGCCCGGGCAGATCCTAGAACACCCCTGCCCCACAAAGCTGAAAGAGGAAGCAATCTGCTACTGTATGGCTCTGCTTTCATGACTTGGGAACCCCCTTAACATTGCATTTAATGGGCTTCTCTCTGTCAGTAACTACAATATCACTTTCCCTAATTAACTCTGATGTTCCCTTCGAGATTTTTTTCCTGAGAAGGAAAATCATGTTTAATTCAGAAGAGCTATCATTACCGTGATGAATGGAAAACCACTCCAAGCCACAGGCTTGGAGAGAAGGAATAAAATCAAACTGGTTGCACCCCTCTAGCCTGGCCCTATCCCTGAGTCCTTCCTACAGGTAGTTCCCTGGAGCAACGGAAGAGAGATGTGGACAGGAGGCAAGAAGTGGGAAGGGAAAAGTTAATGAAAGCATCATCTCCTGGACCCAGGTTGGGTCTGGAGCTGCAGGGCCTAGCTTAGAAAACTGCCTTTTTTTCCTCTGTAATATGGAACCTCTGGGGCAAAGCAGTGACCCAGAGCCTTAGCCATCAATCTACACACAAGATTTCCAACCTCACTCCTTCTTTGCCTCAACAGATTGTTATGAGAATATATTCATAAATGAGCTTTTCCTGTAAAGTCCTTGACACCTCATAGGAGCACAATAAATATTATCTCGCTGCTCTCTGCTTGAGTACCTCTTCCCAAACAAGCCCTGCTGAACCACCCTTTGCGTACACGTGCTATGCCAACTCACTCAAGTGTGGCACCCAACACAGACCAAATCGGAATAATTTACTCATGAATATTCCCAAATTTGATCATGCATGGAGGAGCCAGAGGCATGAATAATCCCAAAATCAGATTACAAAGAATCATTTGCATTTGGCTTTAAAATCTGAATAAGAGCCTTTTCTTGCACCAGAATGCCTTGACTCATCTCTTTCAGGCAAGTATGATAGTTATTGGAAGATATGCTGACTGCCCAGTAGAGGCAAGTGAAACTTCCACTGGAGCAACCACAGATTCCCAGCAGGTGTTTCATCAACACACTATTGAGTGAGAAATCTTTTTGTCCTGGAGTGTTACAATCAGAGGTCTGTGTGTCAAAATCAAATTCCGTTCTTTCACTCACCAGGCCAAAAATGCCAAAGAAATTTTGACAGCACTAGAGGTAAAAGTAGATTTTCCACGTCAGGTATCTGCCAGCGTTTCCTTATGCCTGGGCGAGGACTGAACCCCAGATAGTGTGAAGTGTTTAGTAGAAATATCCATAAGAACAGAGCATGTTCAGTCCCCTGTGGAAATGGTCCCTTTACTCTGCAGAATAAATGTGTCATCAGAACACATGAGAACACATGAACATTAAAAAATAAACCTTTTCTCCTGAATATCCCTTGTGTCTTAGTTTCCAAGCTGCCATGACAAATACCATACAATGGGTTGGCTTAAACAACAGGAATTTATCAGCTTGCATTTCCCTCCTGGGCTCAGTAGTATTCTGGCTGGCTGGTAATGCTTGGGTTCCTTGGCTTTCCTATCACATGGCAATGTCTTCTCCTTTCGCTTTCAGGTTCTATTGACTTTTGGCTTCTGTCTCCTCCCCATGGCTTTTTTGCTTATAAGGACTTAAGCCCTATTGGATGAAGGCCCACTCTTTTTCAGTCTGGGCACAGCTTAACTAACAACAAGACAAAAGTCCTGTTTACAAATGGGTTCACACCTGCAGGACCAGGGGTTGGAATCTGAACATGCCTTTTGTGGGGAACAGGATTCAATCCCCAATACCTTACATTCTCCATCATCTAGCTTTTGGTTGGAAACCAAAACCATGCAATGGTGTACTTATCGCCCAATATCTGCAACTCTCCATTCTTCAAATCCTTACCACCGGGAGACTTAGCCATGTGGCAGATTCCTAAATCCACCTGGCCCCAGAACCGTGGTATAGGGGAGGTGTGTGGTCCAATATTACCATCTTATTTCTAGTCTCACTCTAACCCCATTACTGCTGCCTCCAAAATTCTAGATCCAGGTGTGATTTCACCAGCTCCAAATACATTTGGACCACCCCCTTTCTGTTTCTCTATCCTTTATTTCTATTTTGCTGCTTGGGATCAAATGAGTTTCTAAGCAGCCCCTTCAAATTTTAACCTCTAATGAACCATGATAAGCTTCTGGTTATTTCCTGTGGATAGTGGACAAGCCAGTTCTCTCGCATTCGGGACTTGAACAACTGCCTACTGTTGAATTTTTATACTTATCCATGTTTATTTAATTTATTACTCAGTCAGTCATTTTTTCCTGTACATTTTTCCTTGACAAAAGTCTGGGGTAAGTAATATCCTTGTGACCCAGATAAAATCAATACTCAATTCTAGCCGTCTTTCCTCCATATCACCCTCCAGCCTAGTTTGCAGTTATATAAGCATGAACCTCTGTTTATCCAAATAAGCACTGTATAAAGCAGGGTATCATTGTTCATTGGAGAATTCCAAAAGTTTTCCACAGAGGACTCTGACTCTGTTTGCCTCAATTTAAAGTTTTCCCAAGGCTTGGAAATGATTCTGGTTGGTGGTCAGCTGATTTGGTTCAAGAAAAGGACTTCCTCCAGTTCTTTCTTCAATTCTTAGTCCTTAATTTTTCATCATCTATACGTTGCTTGGAGTGTGTCTTCAAGAATTTTTCATAAAATTATGTATTATATATGGAATTTTTTGAAAACTTTAATATCTGGAAATGTCTATCTGTTCTGTTCTCTTGACAAAGAACTTTTTTAGTTTAAAATTCATGGGTAAAAATGCTTTTAGTTTAAAATTTGTGGGTAAAAAGCTTTCTCCCTTCACTCCTCTGTAGTTTTAATTGATATAGAACAGAAACATGTGAGCCTGAGCTTTGTTCCTTTGTGTGAACAAATTGTTATTTTCTGACCCGATATCAATAGGTGTTTTTTTCCTTTAAACATGGCCAATAAATATTTTTTCCAGAAAGTACCTATTTTGGGGTGTTTGCTCATTGGTTTTTTGCAAGATCTTGATGATTTCTTTTAATATATATATTTTTTATTTTTTTTTCTTTAGTTCAGGAAACTTTTCTTCTATTATGCCTTTGATTATCACTTCTATCACTTTAGTTGCTATAGGGAAATTATCTGACTGAGGACTCTCCATTTTATGACCTCCATATCTAGATGTTATATGCCAACAGCCAGAGTATGTGAGTGGGCTTTGACCTGTTTTCTGTTCACAGTAAATCTGCCTCCCTGAACTACAACTTAGAGACCAGATGGATGGGCACAACCCCAAGTCAATTCTTAGTTTTCTAAAAGGCACTCATCTCTTATAGGTTGGCTTTACTACATAGATTTCTTCTATTTTTCAGATAAGTTAATTAACAAAATACAGGGCTGTCACTTTCCAGGGTGCCATGTGCTACTATGGGTGTCCCAACACCATTTTCTACATAACTCTTTTCTAGAATTTGTTGTCACTGACTGCGTATTGAACAGAGGTCTCATCTCATCATATTATGAATGGGTTTTGTTTGACTTTCCCACTGTTTTAAGGAGAAATTAAACATATTGCCAACATTTAATAATCAAGAAAGTGGACATAAATCACAAAAAGGAAACTCATAGCAGTGGGCTCATATTCAAGAATGAAGACAATAATCTGGAACTGAGTAGCAGCTGTCAGACCTGGAAAAAGATCATGAATTCTTCAGCTCCTTCAGCTCACTCCAGCTCCCAGCCCTCAGCCCCATACTCCACTCACCTTATTCCCTGTCTGGACTTGCCCTTAGAGCAGATGGCCTCTGATATAGGAAGATGTAGGGAGAAGGCATTAAGTTTTCACCCTTTGACCAAATGGAATCAGCTTCCTTGCTACAATGCTTTCAAATTTGGTCATCTGGTGATACGCACAAGGAAGCAGATGGTGGAAACAGTAAGAAAAGCCCCCTTACCTTTCATCCAGCAGTCACATCCTGAGGCTAAACTTGGGCAGGCTACAGCTGAGTAGATGTTTTCCAAAATACTTTGCTTTGTGGTTAGTGGAAATTCCCATCAGACTCTGCCTTGTTTCCAAAGTCATTGCCTTTGTGTATACATGTCTGTGAGTATGAATGCCTTCAATTAATATTCTGAATGTATTTTCTCTTGTAAGTTTCAGTCCATCATTACTGTCAATTGCGGGGTTCCCAAGCCTGTGTCTTAGAGGCTTCCCTCCATGATAATGTATATTGTGCAATGGGTAGCTTTTGCATATCACTGGGTCAGTAGTTATGATTCAACTAACTATATTTTGAGCCTATTTGTATTTCTCTGGATCATCCATAAGCACCATGTCAAATGGTCCCATTCGTCCACTACGTATCTCTGGTTTATTAGTGTAGTATTTCTATCAAAGACAGGGCTTAAAAAGTAATAAGGCTCCTTCTCTGCCCATGCCACAGCGGGTGAGTTTGGGAAGAAGAAGACATTGAATATGGCTGTATTTAATGGGACAGGGGGACAAGTGGTGGAGTTCAGACTTGGGAATTAAGGGAAAGCCAGATGAAGCCTCAAACCAGGGAATGGAGATTTTATCCTTTTACCATTCTTTTTAGAGGCTAGAAATATGTCTTGGTTGTAACAGAGAGAGCCTTTTAATAGCCTCTTTTTAGGCATTTAAAAATCAGCAGTTTTAGTTCTATAAGGAAGTATGAATAATGCTTGTAGCCAAAGCATTAAAGCTAGGTCCAGGTGGGTTTAGGATTTATTAAATAATAGCATCCCTGTGGGCTGTACCAATAAATGTCTGGCCTTATTAAGAACTGCATCTATTCAAGAAAACAGAGCCAGAGTCCCACCATCCTGGCCTCTCTGCCACTCTCAGCTGCCAGGTGGTCCAGATGGTTCTGAAGTCCTGGCAACCAGGAAGACGGCCAGGAAGTGCTCAGAGCCCCACCCCACAGCCAGCCCAGTCACAAGAGTACAGAGGAAGGACAGGGAGCCAGAGCAAGTGTTTCAGCTGAGGGCTGGCTGCCTTCTCATTCTTCCAGTGTCAGAGACCAAGACTGCTGATGTTGTCCCCACACCAGGGAAGCTCAGATGCCTGCTCCATCTAGGACCTTTGTCCAATGGCAAATTGAGGCTATAACTGGAGAGCAGAGAGTTGCTGACCTATGTGGGATTGTTCGTGGAAGAGAGTTGCCTGGGCCATTGTCTTTGGCCAGTGGCTAGAAGGGGCCCAATGGGGTTCATCTAGAATGGGCAGTAGGCACTTGACGGTCTCCACAGAGTGGAAGGGCAAGAACAAGCACATGACTCCCATGTGTGCACGTGGGGCAGGCAGGTGTTTTCAAACCAGAGAGCGTGTAATTATGTCTGAGACCACACTATTGGCCATGCAGAGAAGTTGTATCAGCCCAGGTTCTGGAAGAAAATAGGTGGCATTCCCAATTTGAATCATTCAAAGGGACCGTGGACAAGGATGAGGGAAGGGTATAGGAAAGCCTGAAGGAGGAAGGGGAAGGAGCAGTTACAACAACCCCTGAGACAGAGAAGATGCCAATGTCAGAGCTGAGACTCCAGAGGAGGGACCCAGCCTGGCTGGCAGCCCTACAGGACGGGAGACACATGCCCCTGTCACCCCACACCCACACCTGCTGCAATGGGAAGGAAGGGGGCCTGGTAGTGTGGCCCACACCACTCCTGGGAAAGAGAGGACATGGGGGAGCAAAGAACATAGACCAAGTGTGAGAACTTTTCATCTCCAGTGAATTCAGGGAAAAGGAAATGAAGTGTACTAGTCTTCATAAAGTATTCGTAGATTCTAAATACCTTAATATTAGCTTTATATATTTAAATGATAATAAGGACAATATTAATAATTCCTAGGAATTTTATTCCTATTTTCTGCCAGATACTCTATCATAGACTTTACACATTTTATTTCTTTTACTCACATATAAATATTATTATTGGCATTTTAGAAATAAGGAAACTGAAACTTAGAGATTGCCAAGAAAGAGAGTGGGGAAATCTGGACTTGTTTCTGAATCTCTCTGACTCCAAAGACTGTCTGTCCCCTGAACACAGAACACAAATAGAAAATCAATGCCAAAAGTGACATCGGTGGTAAGGTCTGCAGGCCCTCTTTCAATCCAAGGGAGGTCAGGAGACTAAACTCTCTGTCCAGGGTCAAGGAGATGGTCCGGCTCCAGTGAGCTGGTTGGAGGGGGGAGCCTGCGGGAGTCTGAAACTCTGAATGGTTGGGTTTCTGGAAGACTGGTAATGGTGTTCTTGAATGCAGTACTTACACAACAAACCTTTCTAAGCTACTTTTCTATTTGTAAGAGAGATTTTATGCCACCTTCATCCTTAGGAAACTGAACATTTTGCCATATATCATAAGCATCCCCTTCACATATTAATCTTTTTACAAAATTCACCTTGAACATAAGCATGGGGCTGACTGAAAGCTGGACTGAGTTCATCACTCTGATCAATTCAGCAAACATTTACCGAAGACCTACTATGTGTGGACCGTGTTATAGATCCTGGAGATGCAGTGGTTTAAAGTCAGAGAAGGTCATCACCTACATGGATCTTAGATCTATTAAACCAGTAAAGCACACACACACACACACACACACACACACACACACACACACACACACACATTTCAAATATATGTATGCATGTAAAGGCAATAAACAGTTAAAAATGATAGAATGCAACTGGAAGTCAGGGTGGCTACTTTACACAGATGATTAGGACAGACCTTGTGAAGAAGTGATGCTTAAGCTAAAAAAGACAATAGGAGCCAACTATGCTTGGTACCACTGGCAGATCACCCTAGTCCAGTGTGGCTAGAGAAGAGCAAGCTGGAAAGAAAACTGTGAGATGAGGGTGGAGAGGCAAACAGGGTCTTAGAGTTCTTGGGATTTTATGCTGTTAATGGAAATCATAATGATATAATGCATATTTTTAAAAGATCACTTAGACTACTGTGTGAAGAATGGGTTAAAAAGAATGAAAAGACAAAGGAGGGGGAGTCTTTGAAAGATGACTTATGTGATCCATGTGAAAAGCAATGGTTGTTTCTATCACAGTTGTGGCCATGTAGATTGAGTGAAGGTGAGGGATCCGAGATATATTTCGGAGGTTCAACCTCAAGAATGTTGATGGGTTAAATGCGGGGTTGATAGAGAGGTGAAAGAGCAAGAAAGCTGATGTCTGGGTGTTTTGTTTCAACAACTGTATGAATGGTGGCAATATGTACTAAGAAGGGGATGACTGAAAGAAAACAGATTTGGAAGTGTGAGAATTCCATTTTGCAAATATGAGTTTGCAATTGCTTTTTGGACATCCAATTAGAATTGTCATGTACACAGATAGATATACAAGTCCACAGTTCAAGTGCAAGCTGGAGAAACAAATTTGGGAGTTGTGTAATTTTATACAATATATAAAGCACAAGACTGGATGAGTTCCAATAGAAAGAGTATAGATAGGAAAAAGAAATGAACCCAGGATTAAGCTCTGAAGTTCTCCAATGCATGAAGTCTAAAGACAGGTAGAGTAATAGTAATTACATTCTGTTCTCACAGGTTCAAATCCACCCTTCGATATCCTGCTTTGTGATGCTGGGGCTAGAACCTGAAAACAAAATTGCTTCTTGGCCAATTAGCTTCCTTAACGGTTCTGCCAATAGGGGGCACTAGAAGGAAACTGGAAGGCTGGAGGAAAGAGAGAAACTAGTCTCTTCCTTTTCTTTCCCATCTTGGGCTGTTCCTGTTAGCGTAGCCTCAGCTATGGCCCTTTCCCCAGGCAGGTGGCTCTGGTCTCCGGAAGTTTGGGTAGCCACAGAACTAGACTCCTTGAGCTCTCTGAGGCGTCAGCAACGATCAGCAGGACTCACTCCCCAGAGCCTGAGCCCACCTCTGCAAGTTCCTCCTCTGAACTTCTGAAGTTCAGTCAGATGTATCCCCTACGAGAAGGTGGAGCCTCACCTGAGATTCTGGGTTCTGATTCCACCACGATTTTCCATGTGTTCCCCAGTCCTTGGAAAGCCAACTGCTCCCTGCAGGTAGTACATCTGTGTTCCCTATTTGCTCTCTCAGCTTTCCAGCATCTGTGTAACCAACTCTCTACATTAATTGACCTCCACTGAAACACCGAGTATGATTTCCTGACTGGACCTTGACAGGAATAGAGAGCTAGAAAAGTGTCTTGACATGTACAGAAACAGAAAATCCAGGTGAGTGCAGCTTAGAAGCCAAAATAAGAAAATGCTTCAAGAAATTAAAGTGGTTAGAAAGAAGAAATTAAGCTCCAAGGACAGATAAGACAAAGAAAGAAAATAATCTACTGGATTTAACTAAGTGTGGATTGTCGGAGACCTTGACTACAGACGTTTAATGGATTCATTTTCTAGGTGAAGCCAAGAACATTGCACTGTGACTTATTCTTACTACTTCAAGAATTGGGATGACACAAAGATTTTGCTTTACTTTGGAGCAGTCTTTTTTTTTTGTTTTAATACCTAGAAACATATGTTTGACTGAATTATGCATTTTAAATATTTTATCTTGTATCTGATATATTTAAATAATTTATCGTATGTAGGACTTCAAACATAATAATTAAGCACCTCTGAACTCACCATCCAATTTAAGAAATAGAACTTTCTCAATATTCTTGAAACTCCCTGTGTTCAAATGTGCAATTACATACTGCTCTCCTGTCTAGAGGTAACCACATACCAGAATTTTTATTTACCCCTCACATATGTTTCTACATAGTTTCAACATGCTTGCATTATCCTATTATTGAATTTGTTCTGCTTTTTTTAGAATTTAAAATAGTTCTATCATTCAAAATGAGTTCTGAGCCTTGGTTTTGTTTTTTTGTTTTTTGTGTGTTTTTTTTCATTCCACATTTTGTGGAGATTCATCTAGTTCATATATTTTATGTCATTGTTGGATAGCATTCCATTATATGAGTATAAGACTATTTTTCCATTTTCCTCTCAACTGATATTTGTTTACAGTTTTATGATATTATGAATAATACTACCAGGTGAGAGAAAAGCAAGGACCAAGAATGACTGGCAGCCAGCCCTAGGACACCACAGTATTTGGGGAGAAAGCATCGCTTTGATGTTGCTCAATTTTGGACTTCTCCTAGCCTCAAAACCGTGAGTCGATAAATTCCTGTCGTTAAGCCAACCCATTATAAATGTTTTGTTTTAGCAGCCTGGAAATTAAAACACCTTGAATTACCACTTCTCTGTACCTCACAAAGTCAGCATTTAATAGTTTTGTTATTTTTCCGTTCCGAGAAGTTTCCAAGCATTCATCATGATTTTGTCTTTGGCCCATGAATTATTTAAAAGTGTATTTTTAAATTCTGAACATGTGGAGCTTTCTTTAGTAAAATATTTTTCCTTGTAAATATCTAATATAATTGCACTGTTGATAGAAAATTTGATCTGTGTACTAACCATTCTTTAAAATTTGTTGAGACTCAATATCTTAATATGTGACAAGCTTAGTAGTTATTACATGTGTTTGGGGAAAAAATGTGCATTTTTCAATTATTGAGTGCAGAGTCTTAAATTTCTTCAGTAAAACAAGCTTGTTAATTGGATTGTTTGAATTTTCTTATCCTTATTATCCTTGCCCATTTTTTGCCTCCTGAACCCTGTACCAACCAGATTACAAAACTCTACAAAGCCATTTACACAGACCAGTGTTCTCAAATTGGCTGTGCATCAGAACCACCTATGAAGGGTTTTTTAAATGCAAATATCTGTTACCCACCCCCATTCTGATTCAACACTTCTGGGGTGCAGCATAGGAAACTGCATTTTAAAAAGACTCTATGTGATTATGACAAGGAATCAAGATTAAGTAGCACTGTTTTTTGTTTGTTGGTTTACTTTATTATAGTCCTCTGATGTTTTGCAAACTAAATTGGCCTCTGCATTAAGAGCCAACCCTCCCTTGAATCTATGCAATGAGCAAGAGATCACTAAACACTTTAAACTGCTATGGGCAATGATGATTCATGATCCTGTGTGATTTCCTGAAAATACCAGGACAGGGAAACGCCAGTCTAGGAATAATCACTGCGCATGTCACCCAGCCCTGAGTCCTTGGCTTAGCAGGAGATTCTCTCCATCCATGACACCTTATAGCTATTATTAGATCTTTTTAGGGACCCACAGGACACTAGCTTGCCAGGGGATATCAGGAAGGGTTTTTGCAACAAAAAACTCAGGAAGGGAGCCGAGCATAAATAAACTAGTGTGGTCCAAGGATCAGCAGCATTGGAATCACTTGGGAGTTTGTTAGAATTGCAGAATCCCCAGCCCCACCCCAGATATCCTGGACCCAAATTTGCGTTTTAATAAGATCCCCTTATAATTTTTACTATATTAAGTTTGAGACGCACTTTAGAAATGCAGACAGATTCTGCATTTCTAACAAGCACTCGAATAATGCCAATAATGCTGATACTAGGACACACTCGCAGTAGCAAGAGTTTAGCTCACAGGGACTTTAAAGAAAGGAAGGAAACCCTGAAACCCATCCAGGGACACCCATATTCTATTACTGACACCAAGAATGCTATGGAGGCTGGGGGCATTTTTGAAGCTCAAAGAACACATCATCCCACAAATTAAATGTAATAGGGAAGAACCCTGAGCAGTGTCTCATCAACCCACAGAGAAATTGAAATACCCAAGGCAAGAATGCTGGAAACAATTCAAATGTCCTGCCTTCTTCATTGTTTCCTCCTACAAGTCATCTGCTTCTGGATGGCTGGCGCAAATTCACACATTCTCCTCTGCGAGTGTTCCTGGGCAGATTTCAGCCTCCTGTCTTTTTCTGCCTTTCATTTCCAGCACTAAATTGTCTGCCACAGCTGGGGAAGGGATCCACAAAGAACATGTTTTCCTATTGAAATCAGCTACATATTTTTAGTTAGTTGGTTTTTTTAAGATTTTGCAGCTCACACACAAGCAACGCTCAAAAAGAAAACACTTCTACCTGATGGATCCCAGTTCTGCCATTTGGTCTGCGTTTCTGAAAACCCAGCTGGCAGGGAGGTCAGGCTGAGCAGGACTTGATCCTTCCTGGGGAAAGGGGGCAGGGGGCCTGTGGTTCGCTAATCTCAATCATCTCTAACCTTCTGCCAAAGTTTCCCAGTCCCTCTTGGTAGAGGTAAAGCTCATTTCTCATCAATTCTTCAGGAAGGGCTCCGAGTACGTTATTCCCTGAGTTTTTGAATATTTAAAATTGTGGGTTTTTTTGTAGCTGTGATACTTGGAGAACAGTTTGTCTGGACATAACGTCCTTGGCTATCACTTTTTTCTCCTTGTATTTCATGGAAATGCTGCTCTTTTTTGTTCTTGCTTTGTAGGTTGCTGGCACGAAGTCTGATTCTAACCTGATTCTCTTTCCTTTGTCCTCTGTGTGATTTTTTTTCACCTAGAGGCCCAAAGTATTTTTTTTTCTCTTCATCTCTAAAGTCTAAAATTTTTACCAAGATGTGTCTCAGAGTTGACCATTCCTGGTAGGTTTTTCCAGACATATATTGTAACATTTTGATATGTAAATTCAGATCTTTATTTTTATTTAGAGTTTTTTTTTTTTTTTAATTATTGTGTTGGTTAAATTCATGCATCAACTTGACTAGGTTTTGGTGTACAGTTTTATGGTCAAGCAATCGCTGGCCTGATTGTTACTGTGAGGACATTTTGTGAATTTAAATCATCAGTTGATTGTATCTATGTCTGATGACATCTACAATCAGCAAAGGAAACTGCCTTCAGCAATGAGAGGAGTCTCATCAAATCAGTTGAAAACATTAAAGGGAGAACTGAGGACTTCAGCAATTGGAAGGAAATATTTCTCTCTCTACTTCAGCCAGCCAGCTTCTCTGAGGGAGCTCACTGAAACCCTCATCGGAATTCCCAGCTTGTGTCCTGTTCTACAGAATTCAAACTTGTCACTTCCTACAGTCACAGGAGCCAGTTCCTATAATAAATCTCATAATATTTACATTTTATATATATATATATAATGTTTAACAGTATTTAATCCTGTTGGCATGTAATGTTGCGGTTTTCTTCTGTTTCGTTTTCATTTTAGGAAAGTGTTTTCATCACCTTAATAACAGCGATTCTCACTCTCCATTTTCTATTTATAGTTATTTTGTATGAATGCTGCCTGTCATTTTCTTCATTTTAGGAGATGTCTTCTATTTCCTATATCAGCAATTGACTGACCCCTTTCTACGTAGGGAAGTCAAAGGTTTGGATAGTCTATTAGGTTTCTTCGTTCAAGAGCATCCTTCTTTCTTGGTACAAAAAAAGGACAATTTCATTTGGGGAGAGAAGGTTACAGTGTTTTCTGACTCCTCAATCCTGTTTTGCTTGTGTAGTGTTGTTTATTTCCTCCACGTGCTTCCTGCTTTATCTTCCATGCCAAGCCACTCAGGAATGGTCCCTTTCAAGTCACCTCTGTCTGCCACTGAAAGAGGGCTTTCCCAGGACTGCCTCTCTGGGTTTCCCATTTTCTAGTCCTTTCCTTTGAATTCTCCAGTAGCCAGAGTTCCAGTTTATGAGGCCTCCAGACTATTCCCATATTTTCTTGCTTATGCCAAAGCCCTCTTTCTGGAAATAATTTTTTCAGTGTCCACCTCTACTATGACCCACTGCACTACATTCTTTCCTATTCAGCCTCTGCCTGACTATTCATATTGACTGGTCTGGTTGTTTATTTCACCACTTAGGTCTGGTTGTTTATTTCACCACTTACATGTAATTCTCTCTCAGAATTGTGCTTCCAAATAATCCATGGGTCAAAAGAAGAGACACAAATGGGAAATTAGTATTTTGAACTGAAAGATCTTGAAAACACAATAAATTGGAAAGGAAGGAGTAAAATTATCCCTATTTTCAGATGCCATGATCCAAAAATTATGAGATGCAGATAAGGCAGTATTGAGGGGGAAATTTATATCACTGAATGCCTATATTTTAAAAAGAAGAAAGCTCCCAATTCAGTGACTGCATCTTCCATCTATAAAAGGAAGAATAAAATAAAGGCAAAGGAAGCAGAAGAAAGGAATCAATAAAAATCAAAGTAAAAGTCAATGAAATAGATAGCATAAGAATAACAGAGGAAAACCACTGAAGCCAAAGCTACCTTGATAAAGTAAAAAACAACAACAACAACAACAACAACAACAAAACCCTGATATTCCTTTTGGACTGTATTTGAAAAAAAGGGGAAAAACACAAATTGCCACTCAGATTGTACATATTTTAAGACATAATAAAGGAATATCATGACAAATTAATGGTAATAAATTCAGTGACTTAGGTGCTAAGAAGAAATTCCTTGAAAGACACAAGCTATCAAAGCTCACTCAAGAAGAAATAGATAACTTGAAAAGCCCAATATTTATTTGAAAAAATTTAATTCATATGAAAAAACATCTTCCCACACAGAAAACTTGAAACCCAGATTATTGGTGAATTGTATCAAACATTTAAGAGAGAAATAATAGCAAATGTACACAAACTTTTCCAAAAAATTAAAGGAAAGAGAACATATATTATGAGGCCAGTATTAATCTGATACCAAAACCTAACATATATTATGAGGCCAGTATTAATCTGATACCAAAACCAGGTAGAGACATTTACACACCAATATCCTAGAGGCAAAAAATAATAACATTTGAGCAAATCTATTCCAACAATATATAAAAAGGAAATATGTTATGAACAAGTGAGGTTTATCCTAGGAATACAAGGTTGGTTTCCATTTAATATCGATCAACATAATCCACCATATTAACAGACTTTAAAATATCATCTCTATAGATGCAGAAAAAGCATTTGACAAGAACCAATAATCATCCCTGATATAAACTCCAAGAAAGTAGGATAGAAAAATGTTTTCAATCAGCTCAAGGAAAGACCAAAATCTTTCTCTAAAATCAAGATCAATTCAACATAGTGTGGGAAGTTCTAGCCAGTGCAATAAGGTAAGAAAAAAGAAATAAAAGACATCCAAATTGGAAAATAAGAAGTAAAATCATCTTTATTTGCAGATGACATTATGATCTACATTGAAAATTCTAAGGAATCAGAACAGAAACTACTAGAACTAATAAGTAAGTTAAGCAACATGGCAGGATAAAAGATTATAAAAATCAATGATATTTCTATATATTATCAACAAACAATTGGAAATTGAAATTAAAATATAACAACATTTACAATATCATCAAAAATGTGAAATTCTTAGGGATAAATCTGGGGAAATAATCACAAAATCTGTACAAGGGAAAGTAAAAAATATTGCTGAAAGGAAAATAGACTTAAATAGTGTAGAAATATATCATGTTCTTGGAATGGGATACTCAATATTCTTAATATTTCATTCAGCACTATAGATTAAATAAAATTCTATAGATTCAATGTAATCCCAAGGAAAATCCTAGCAAGGTTTTGTAAAATATAAATTGGCAAGTTTATTCTAAAATTCATAGAGAAAGGCAAAGGACATGGATTAGCAAAACAACTGTGAATAAGAACAACATTAGACAAATAGATCAATTGAACAGAATAGTGAGTTCAGAAAGAGAGCCACAAATATGTAATTAGTTGATTTTGACAAAAATAGAGATGATTTTTTTTGAAAAAAGTAAAAAGCCCATTTGAAGCCCAGGTGTGTATATACATATGTGCATATACAGAGATACATATGGAGGGGGCTGGGGGTGGCAGAGACTGAGAGAAAGTGCACGTAAATCGATACCTTAGCCTGGTAACACAATTAACTCAAATTTCATCACAAATCTAAATTTAAAACCACAATTTACAAAATTTCTAGAAAACTTAAGGGAGAAAAATTTTTGACCTTGAATTAAGCCAAGATTTCTTACACTGAATGCAAACAAACAAACAAAAAACACAATCAGAAAAGAAAAATAAAGATTAATAGGGCTTCAACAAAATTAAGAATTCTTGCCCTTCAAAGACACGTTAAGGGCATGGAAAGATAAACAGACTGGCAGAAAATATTTGCAAATCACATGTCTGATGAAGAATTTGTAACCAGAACATATAAAGAACTCTAAAATGCAATAAAAAGTAAACTAAGAAAAAATTTGAAAACTTGAAAAGCCAAACATTTGAATGGACATTTCATCAAAAAAGATCGATATACGGCAAATAAATGTTTACACAGTTGTTCAACATCATTAGACATTAGGGTAATGCAAACTAAAACACAATGAAATAGCACTACACACCTATCAGAATCTCTAAAAGTAAAAGACTGACCGTAACAAATTTTGTTGAGGATCTAGAGCAACTGGAACACTTATTCACTGCTGGTAGGAACATAAAATGGTACAAACACTTCGGAAAATGGTTTAGCAGTTTCATAAAATGTTAAATATGCATCTACCATCTGATCCAGTTGTTCCCCACCTGAATATTTGCCCAAGAGAAATGAAAGCACATATCTGTACAAAGACTTGTACATGAATTTTAATAGTAGCTTTGTTTATAGTAACCAACAACTGGACACAACCCAAATGTCCATCAACTGATGAATGGATAGAGAACTTGCTGGATATTCATATGATGGAATATTACTCAACAGTAAAAATGAGAAAACTACTAATACTACTAATACACACAAAAATATGGATGAATGAATCTCAAAATAATTACACTGAGTGAAGAAGCCACACACAAAAAAATTGCACATGCTAAATGACTTCATTTATACTAATTTCCAGAAAATGCAAAGCAATTCACGGTAGCAGAAAGCAGATGGATGGTTGCCTGGGGATGTGGGGAGTTGGGGTCCACAAGGTAGAATTACAAAGAGGAACAAGGTAACCTCTGGAGATGCTGAATATGTTATCTTGATTATAAAATGGTTTCTTGAGGGTTTCAAAAGTATATCAATATATGAAAACTTATCCAATTATACACTTCACAAATGTACAATTATACAGTTGATTGTAAATCAGGTCTACCTCAATAAAACTGTTAAAAAGTTTAAAAATGTAATACCACTCAACAATGATGCTGTGAACATAAATAAAAGAGGTAACTTCAGTGGGAATATAGCTCCCTGTGCTGGACAAGTGACTTTGCACCTACTTACAGTGATCTAGCACAAGCAACTAAAAATAAAATATGCCTAGAAAATAAAATGATGACTATCTTAAATTTGGATTTATCAGATCACGCTCTCACTCCATTAGCTCCTCTTTGTGGGTAAAGACCATACACATACACACACACACACGCACACACAGACACATACACACCCCAATATATATTAATTTCTAATTTGGGGGCCAAAGAGATAGACCCTAACAACGGCAGGGCAGCAATTCCAGGCAGAGTCAGGCATAGTATGACTGTGGGATCTTCCTTAGTTCTTGGTTCCTAAGCATCCCAGCAACACTTGCAGCTCAGAGAGGACCCAGCCAGGGTTACAAAGAAACCAACTGCTTTGCCACTGTTTTTGTTTTTTGTTTTTTGTTTTTTGTTTTTTGTTTTGCTTACTTTTGTTTTGTCTTAAGTGCTTGGGACAAACATACACTGAGAAACATTGTCTTCTTTTGGAAGGAAATACTTACAAATGTGATGCTCTTCTGGTTCTCAACCCAAATTAAGGAAGACTTGTGCTTGCAAGGGTGGGTCATCCGCAATGGCTAGGAAAGAGTCCTCAGTGCCAACTGTCCTCAGCACTGTCCTACCTCCCACAGCCCAAAGCCCATCTTGTCACTGAGAGGAAATTCCATCTGGTTGTACCATGAGGGCATCAGTGCTTTGGGTTCTTTTCCAAAGAAGGTACAATGTCTTCTCTGGACAAATTAATGCTGAGCATCCCAAAATTAATTTAGTCACTCAAGGCATGGGAGAGACCAGAAGACAAGAAGCATTTTTTAAATGTGTATTCCATTCAAAGGAACAAGGGAATAAGCTATACTATCTATTGATAGGACTCATAATTAACACAGAGTTAATGCCATATGCTCAGAGAGAATAAAACATGCTTTTGCTTAATTTTCTATAGCAAATAATACCATACACTATTGATTCCTATCATATGTGCATGATATTAAAAATTCCTCTTTACTAATGATGGAACTACTAATTTGGATGAATTTGTTCTTGGTATATGTGTGCAATGTTGATAATGGAGAAATGCTTGAAAAATATTCTCTTTTAGAAGAGATAGTTGATTTAGAAATGATTATTTTGAGACATAATGTAGATAGCAAAGGTGCTTGGACTTAGTATTGGGAATTTAAAAATACAAGAGTTCCTTTTCTTAAGAAAATTAGGAAATAAAATAATAGATGCCCTCTCTTTGTTCAAGAAAAATATGAAATAAAAATACTGTGTATTTCCCTTTAAGCAGTCAATCAGTTTCTTTAATAGAGAAACTGTAAAGCAAATCACTTGAGCCTAAAGTACTTTGTTTGTTCAAACCCTGTTTTATAAATTGCTTTTCTTGGCTGATAAGAAAAGCAAGAATTCAGACTATTCATGATCTAGGAAACTAAATACAAACATGTCTGTAAACTAATCAGGTTGAGACAAATATGTAAGGCTAAAATGTGATTCTGTTCAATCATAAGTGACAAATTTCCTAACTTATGTTATCCTGTCATTCAATATAAAAAAAGATAAGCATTTTCTTGTCAATTTTACTAATTAAGACGGTTACATGTACAATGCAATCTTTATCCTCCATCCTTGAGAATTGCTTAAATTACAACAATCTTTTTATCAGAAAAGCAGTGTGTAAGTTCAGGAAGGTCTGTTCTTTTTTGTTCCTCCCTTTTCATTTAATTGCAAAGCCATCACCAATGTATTTTCCTTTCTTTCTTTACTCCAAAAAAGGTATAAAGAGCTAGAGCAGTTTCTGGTTCAGGGGATGACTGTCAGAATCAATCATCAGCCTTTTGCCAAAGAGTTAAAAAATAATTAAAGGCACTTCTGACTGCATCAAAAACCTAAATATACTAGAAAGTGCTGCTGAGTATTTGAAGTCTCTGAGAGCCCCCTCTAGATGTGCTGGGTCATGTAAGAATTTGCACCCAAATACAGATCCTCATTTTGCTTTATTCACAGAGAAGATTTGGGGGTGAAGATCAAACTTCCTAATCTTGAAGTTCTTGATTCTTCAGTGAAGAAGATACTGGAAATATAATCTGATCATTCCACCCCCTTTAGTGCATGTCTTTGCATGTTCTCTGAAGAAATGGGCAGGATACATCAATCTGTTTTTCCAAGGAGAAAACTGCTCATGCAAGGTTTTGAAATGAAGGATGTGATAAACACATTTTTCTTCATGGCACTGATAATGCCAGTGAAGACGACTGCTGTGACTTCAGGTGACTTGCTCAGCCAGCATATCTCAGCAATAGAGGCCGTTATCGCCAGCAGCCCGAACCTAGCATGTCAGAGCTGAAATAGCTAATGTTTCGAGTTAAGAATGATAGATCCAAGAATTCCTAAGAAGACCAAAATGTGGTGCAAGCAGCTTGATCATCAAGAGTCTGCCTCTGTCCAAAATAATTGGGTGCCTCTTTTCCTCGGTGGAGAAAAATCATGTTTTGTTTTAAATTACATCTAAATCCTGCATTAGAATATGACAAAATACATTCCAGAGCAGAGTGAAACCAAAGGCACTCCCTTCCAAATTGAAACACTGAACCTTCCAGCTTTTGAAAGTGATGGATTCATTGGCATATATCCGAGAGGGCATGGGATTGCTGGGTTCATGCATTCAAAAATGTATCAAATGCTTGTCATTCACCAGACCCTGTTCAATGCAGACTGAATTTCCTATCAACATGAAATTTATATTCTAGTGAGCGGGTGTAGATAAACAATAAAAACAACATAGTAAAGAAGTGAAATATATCGTGAGGTGGAAGGTGGTCATTTCTATGATTAAAAGAAAGTAGTAGAGCCAGGTAGGAGGATGATGAAAGAGGGTGGGGAGGGTGGGAGCAGGTTGCAATTTAAAATAGGGTGGTCTAAGCAAGTGTCTTAAGAAGACAATACTTGAGGAAAGATGCCTAGAAGGACATGAGATAACTGGAAGATAGCAGAGGAATCAGCCAGTACAGTCTCTCCCAGGAAGCTGCCTGGTGAGCTGGAAGGGCCAGGGAGCTGAAATCAAGCAACAGAGCAGGGAAGCAGTAGGAGATGATGATGGAGAGACCACTGAGGACTGCAACACAGGAACCTCATAAGGACACTTACTTCCATTGTGAGGAAGATGGAGCCATTGCCTGATCTGACAGGTATTAAATGAATCATTTAGTCCACTGTGTTGAAAATTGATTTGAGGGGAAGAGTAGGGCAAAGAGAAGTTTGAAACTTACTGGAGTAATCCAAGCTAGACCTATTGATGGCTCAACCTAGTGTAGTAGAAGAGGAGGTGATGGAGAAGTGTTGGATTCTGGATGGGTTCTGAATGCTGAACCAGCAATCCTTCCCAACAGAACAGATGTTGCAGGTGGGAGAAAGAGGAGCCAAGATGATGCCAGGTTTCTTTCCCTGAGCAACTGGAAGAATCCATCTGATACCAACTGAGAGGTGGAAAGTTGCAGAAGGAGCAGATGGAAACAAGAAGTTCAGATTTGGACCTGAAGAGTTTGGGATGCCCAAGTTGAGACTTTGAGGAGGCTGTTGAATATGTGTATCTTCAGTTCAGGACAGAGACCTCAGACAGAAATATATATTTGAAGGTTGTGAGGATGTAGATGCTATTTAATGCCAGATGACTGAATAAGGTAATGGGGATCCACAGAGAGGACATGCTGTTCAAGTGCTGAGCCCAGGGGTGTTCCAGTATTAAGAGGTCAGAATAAGAGGAGGAACCAGTAAAGGAGATGAAAACAAATGAGTTACACAGGAAAAATCAAGTCATCTGGTGTCCTGAAAGCCAAGCAAAGTGAGAACATGACAGAAGATGGAGTGATTACTACAATGCAGGAAATGAAACCATGTCCCAAACCCCACTTGTTTTCCTGGATCCTGATGGTCTACTTAACACATGCTCAGCCTCGCTTCAGGAAAAAGGGCCTTGACCCTCTGTCCCTAACCAATGACAGGGGCCATGTCTCATGGACAAATTATATAGCTCAAGGTATTCCCACCCATAGAACTTCAGGGATCACATTACAAGATCGCATTCCTGTGGACAATAAAGGGTTCCAGATTTAATACAAGGTTCAGACTTTCTTTTTTGCAGAACATGATGGTACTGACCACCTGTCTGGGGAGGAAAATACCAGAGCCAGGCCCATTTCCAAAGCCCACCATTGCTTCCCTTCCTTTCCCCCATGACCAGGTCACTAAGTCCCAGAATGTCCCACATCAAATCTACTCCAGTTTTGACGCCTCAAGAGTAAGGAATACCTTATCTCTTATTTATCTCACTATTCCCAGTGTAGCAGACTCTCAATGGGTGCTTTGTTGAGTTGAAATGAACAACTGGCATTTTTATTTTCCTACTTCCCTCTACTGCCATGGCAGAGGGAAATACTTGTACAAGAATTTGCATTCCTATTATGACCTTGAATGGTGAAAATAAAGTGCTCCTATCACGTTCTGTCATCAGCAAAGTTTCCAATATAATACAAACCGGAGGCACGGACTTCAAGAGAAGCACAAATGTCCCCCAAAGCAGGCCAGCATCCCTACTTCTGTGTGCGCTCATTTGGTCCATTGGCTCCTTGACAACAGGGAATGTCAGTTTCACCTGGAGACCTCATAGGAGGCAGCCATATCTCCTAGAATGATGTCATCCACAAATCCTGAACTCTACTTCTGCAGGATCACCCCACTGGAGACATGTGAGGCCACTGTCCTTGAGGCTCAGAAGCTTGACCCACTCTCAATCCCAGAATTCGCTTTCACTTTCCTGGTTTTCCAGTTTGCTAATGCTGCTGTTTTGCAAAACACCAGAAATGGATTGGCTTTTATAGAGAGGGTTTATCTTGGTTACAAAGTTATAGTTTTAAGGCCATAAAGTGTCCAAGGTAAGGCATCAACAATAGGGTACCTTCACTGGAGAAAGGTCATTGGCATCCGGAAAACCGCTGTTAGTTGGGAAGGTACATGGCTGGTCTCTGCTTGCTCCCAGGCTGTATTTCAAAATGGCATTCTCCAAAATGCCAGAGTCAGCTTTCAATGGCCATCTTCAAAATGTCTCTCTTGGCTGCAGCCAACATCAGGGGTCTACAACTCCAAGCATGTCTAAGCATCAGCGTCAGCTTTCAACGGCCGTCTTCAAAATGTCTGTCTCTGTAAGCTGCAGCAGCAAGCCCCTTCTATCTGAGCTTATATAGTGCTCTAGTAAACTAATCAAGGCCCATGCTGAATGGGCGGGACCACAACTCCTTGGAAATTACCTAATCAGAGTTATCACCTACAGTTGGATGGGTCACATCTCCATGGAAACAACCTAATCCAAAGGTTCCAATCTAATCAAGAGTAAATACATCTGCCCCCACAAGACTGCATCAAAGAATATCGCATTTTGGGGGACATAATACATCCAAACCAGCACACCTGGAGATAGCATAAAGGTACCAGGGGTCACAAAGTGCCTGGCAGGTGCATTTTAAAGGTGCTGGCCTCAATAACCTGAGAGAGGAATTTCAGTCTCTGATTTAGGGGCATGGTTATAAATGACACTTGCATGGAGCAGAAGGAAGGGTCTTAGTTCCATCCCCAGCAAAACTCAAAGAAGAAATTAGCATTATGAAAATTGTAACCCAGGGGATGGATGAATTCTGATTTAGTAAGAGTCTATAATCCCAGAGTCCTAGCAAAGACAAAAGAGGATACAGAGTCATTGTAAAGAAAAATATCACTTGAGTTACTCCTGACTAATAGGATCATATAAAAATGAAATGTAGAATAAAAATGCTGTGATGTTGATGGATTATGATGAGAATTGAGTTAAAGAAAATAAGTGCTTTAAGCCATCCAATTCTCTAAATAACACTGGAAACCAGGGAGTAGGATGGGTTCAGGGTTATCTGCACCGAATCTGAAAAAATGTTGGCAGATTACTAACTGCAATTTCCCGACATGATGGGGCCCCAAAAGCAATTCTGAAGATGGCTTGTCTCCTTGCAGAGATAACAGATTCAGACATAAACCCGGTTCCTTCAAAGGGTCAATTCAGGGGGCAAAGCCAAGATCAAGTTTGTAATTGTTGTAATTTCCTCTTCTGCTGGCAGACAGCATCAAGTCAGATGAGGCACTGCTTAATGAAGAGCAATTTCCTCTATTAAATGGTTGTCATTAATAGAACTTATAGGGAAGGTGACCAAGTGTTTGTTCTGTTCAGTGTTCTAATTTTTCTCTACCATATCAAGCAGTAAATCACAAAACTTAAGAGACTCCAAGCTAGTAAAATGATGCCACATTTTCACAATCCTATAAATACCAACTGAAAGACCCATCTGGGGCAACATACCTGCTCTTTTTATGGGAGGAAATTTAGGAGAGCATGTTGGTGAGTGTGCTCGCTGCCTGGGCCACTCTTCCGGTGGTTTGGGAGAAGTGTTTAGACTCTTGTCGATGCTGTGCCAAAGCAGAGCAAATGTTCTAGTGCCCACATGCCCTTGTGGTTAGCTGTGAAGCGACAGCACAACTCCCGCTGCTGTCAGGAGAATGGTGTCTTCCCTGCCTGTCCAGGAGGGAGAGAACTACACAGTTCCTGAAGGCCACATGGTAGACTTTGATTTGCAGAATCACAAAAGAACCTTGTGCTCAATTGGTTCAACTCTCTTATACTATAAGTGAAGAAACTGATAGCCAGACAGTTTGAGGGGCTTCCCCAAGCTTACACAGCCTTTAGCAATGGAGCCAATGCTAAATCTTACATTCTAACCATGGTACCGCACTTCCTGTTTCAATATATCTGAGTTAGTCATTCAGCCGGCCACAAACATCTGCAATGTTTGCTGTTAGAGGATGGAGCTGTATAGGGACAGATATCTGACTTGGGCCTGCCATTTCCTGTTTCTATTGTGCTAATTAGGATTATTATAATATACCACTAAGAGGTTTCTTAGCATAATCTTTATCCAGAATCACATAATATACATACTTTGGGGATATGGATAATTACTGCCCCCCCCAATCCAATCAGTGAGGGCAGGCAATATCTGTGTCTTTCCCTATCAGTATTGTTAGCTTCTTTACCACAAGCAGAGATGTGGTAATTACCAGATGCAATCAGATCCGGAGCATAAAACTCAATTTTCAAATATTGCTGAAAACAAAATGTAGTCAAGTTTGCTGCACTCTTATGAACCAAACTTAAGTGGATAACTCACAGCCCTCTGGTTTCTGTTGACCTGCTTATGATTTGACATTTAAAAGAAAAGTACAGAGAGTAGGATGCCCTGAACTCAGAAGTCAAGGAAGTACCAGTCTTTAGTTCTCAGTCTGGGGAATTGGTTTGTCAATTGTCATTTGACCACCTAATAGGTTAGGCAAAGACAGACTCATTTAAACAGGGGCTCTCAGCCTTTCCTGTGTGCCAGGCATTGCCAATGACCAACAGAGCCTCAAATCCCAGCCCAATGTGAAAAGGTTTTCTTATCTTATGGTTAATCATACCCTTGATAAGAGGTACAAGTGTCTTCTGCAAACTATAACTCAAACATGGGATGTTGGGTGAAAAAAGAAAAACAAAACAAACACATCTATCCATCCATCCATACATCCATACATGCATATACATACAGACATATATTAAATTGGAAACAAGTACTAATAACCACTCTGCCTGTGGTTTCTGTACTGACTCGTTCTTTATTGATTTATGTTCTCAGGGATAGTTGGGTCGTGGCACTTGGCCTCAGATGACAAGTCAGGCTAAGCAACAACTATGATTCTTTATTCCTTGGCATCACAATTGAAGAGAGTGAAGTCTAATGAAGGTTTCTTTACCAAGCTTCCCCATTAAAAGAAAAATATCTATCATACTATTGGTGTGAGTTCCCAAGACCAAAGAGCTCTTGGGGACCCAGTGTGAGAGGCAAGATGAGAATAAGAAGGGGACAGAAAACCATGCACCCCCACTGTGATATAAACAAGGGTGGCAGGACCAGGAGTCCCCTCCAGTAGCCTTCAGTGAACCACTGTCAGTGACTCATCTAATTGTATTTCTGTTCAACACTGGGGGGCTTCACTTTTTCTTTTCTTTAATATAGAAGGAGAGAGGGAAAAAAATCTGCCCTGTCAAAGCCACACAAGGGAATTCTCTTAAAATAAACAGCTAAACTTAACTGTAGGCTTTTCTTTCCATGGCCATATTTTAAATGTATATAATGCTAGATGGCTGCTGGAAAAATGACAAGTGTCTGTTTTCATCTAACTCTCTAAGTGCATGGATCTAATTGACAGCCTTTCAGAGGCACGGTGGAACTCCAGCTTCCTGGTTTCCATAGCAACGTGTCCCCACCGCTGGGCTGTGCTGCTCTAAGTCATCGTTCACATGAACCCATATTTTAGACACCCTGTTAGGTTACCTGGTAATCTCAGTGTCCCGAAGGTTAACAAATTCAATTTTCCAAATGGGTAAAATTTTCTGTTTGATTTGGGGGAGGGCACGGGCTAAGCTTCTGTTTAGGATCTCCAAAAATCCTTTTTTCAATTTATATGCATTTTTTTCTTCCAGTACATCTCTGTAGCATACTTATTATACCTTTTAAGGCTGTAGGTCTTAAAGCAGCCTGGTTAGCTCTCTTTCATCTTCTTTCCAATGGGGTAACATAGCACTGAAACCTCTCCTCCTCATTCTGGGAGGCAAAGGCTTGCCACATTTAGTCAGCTAAGATGAGCTTCGCCCTGTAACAACAAACTCCAAGTTCACAAGTCCCCAGCTAAGGCGGGACAGGGTAGAGGCAGGGCTGCCATGTAGGCTCTGCAAGATCCACCTTGCACACATGCATTTAGCCCAGGAGCTGTTGGGGACTGAGATTCAGCCCACCTTCCACTCACCCAGCCACTCCGAGGGCTGCATCTGGCCCAGAGAGGTACCCTTTTCTAATTCAAACCAAGACAAGGTACACAGACCCTGCGATACAGAACACACTTAACTATATTTCACTTAATCTTCAGAGCCTGATAAAGTTGTTCTTATTAATCTAAGTTATATTGAGCAAAACCAAGGTTAAGTATCTTGCCCAGAGACACCCAGCTAGCAAACAGCAAAGCCAGGGTTTCAAATGAAGTCTGCCTGACTCCCTCGCATGCATTCTCCCCACTGTACTCCACGAAAAGGAAACTACGCAGACTGGGAGTGCACTGACCTTCTCAAAGGGGAAGGCCCGCTGGATATAGAAAGGGTGGGCTCTGCTCTCCAAACCATCCTATTAGAGGAATTTGTCACAAACTGCTCTCTGCGTAGAGCCCACGGGCATTTAAAATCAAGTGTCCCTTAAATGTGCATGTCGCCACCTTCTGGGCTGTGGCACAGACAGTATCCTTATTTTTCTCCAGGAAGAAATGACAGCCATCCCGATGGTTATTTGTACATAATGTTCTGTGTTCAAACAAGATGGCTTGGATCTGTGCTAATAGATTTCTATCAGTTAATTGAATCAGTCACTGCTCATTTACTTCTACACCTCTGATGGGGTCTGCAAACAGCCCTTCACAATCAAAATCTTCTGGAAATTACATGGATGAGGGAATGGCTTTCCTTAAACTAGCCCACCCGCAGTGGGGAAGGAATGTTCACATTTCACATTCCCGTATGGAAAAAATAAAATAGAAATTCTTGTCAAGCATAGGACAAGGGTGGGTTTAGGACTTACTCAGTCTCATTTCTTGTCATTGAAATATTGTGTCACCAGGGCTTTGAACCATCATTTTTCAATGATGGAGGATTTTAATACAAACGAGAAATATGTAAGGGTGACTTCAGTGACCAACTGAATTGGTCCTCAGAATTGAGGCTGTCTAGTACCAAAGGCCAAGAAAGGGACTACGGATCACCATGAGTGACAGATCAGTGCCTTCCTCTTGTATCTCACACATAACAGACAGTGATGAAGTCAAAGGCAAAAGTTCTGCAGACACGGAGGTCAGTGTCCAAATGCTTTGAAATATGACAGCTCCAATGTAGCAGAGGAAAATGAAGAAGAAAGAGAAGGAGAAGGTGGAGAGGGGGAGAATAGAAATAGCTGGAAGACTGCCCACCCCCTCCCAGGAAAGTGGGCTTTCTCCTGGCATTCCTTCAAAATCCTATCCCCCTTTGTCCCTTCCAAACTAAATCAATTGGTCAAGAACAAATTCTGGAGTGTTTTCTCTCTAGTTGGGGATGCCAGCCATCCATCTGAACCCAAACAGGAGGAGGCATGGACAGAGAAAGTACTTGAAGACCTATTTATTCACTCATTGTTTCTACCAATATTTATTCGGCTCTTACTATGTGCCAGACACTGGAAAAAGAGTAATGAATAATCTGTCCCCACGGAATGTACACAATGGTAAGGCAAGACAAAATAAACTAATAAATATTTATGTCAGGCGGTCATAAGAAGTGATGGAAAATAAAATAGGGTAACGAGTCATGGAAAGGATATTTATTTTACACTGGGAGGCCTGGAAGCCTGACTGATGAAGTAGCATTTGACCAGAGACTTGAAGTGGAGAAGCAAGCCATCAGCATAAGCAAAGGGAGAAGTATCTGCATATGCAACCTGTGCAGAGGCTCAGAGGTGCTAGCATACCTGGCATTGTTTGAGCACAAGGCAATGGACCACTGGCTTGAGGGAAGTGACCAAGTATTACAGATTTGGATCCCTGGGAAGCAGACTCTGAGGATGAGATTATGGCGCAGGCAGTTTATTTAGGGAAGACTCTCAGGATCAACACCTATGGAAGGAAAGGGACAGAAGCAGGATTGAACACAAGGAAAAGGTGGATTATGATGCAGTCTCAACACAGGAGTCAGCCAATCCCACAGGGAGCTCTCAGGCTGGATGGTGCTTTGGAAAGGAGGCTTTGCTCCATGCCCATGTGTCCATCAGTCGTCAGATGCAGGCTGCCCCAGGAAGGGGGTATGACTTTGGGAGAAGCAGCTTTCTCCAGCCATGGGCAATTTCCACAGGGACCTGACAGCTATGGGAAATGATTTTTTCACTCTTGAGGGGAATCTGGGCAACACATCACAGCATCCACTACACCAAGAGGAAGAGTGTTGAGGGATAAGGATAGAAATGCCCTGGGGACCAGATAATTACAAGGTCATGATTAGAATTTGGACTTATCTTGGACAGTCATTGGAGGGTTTGAGGAGGCATATTGTAAAAAAAAATCATTCCAACTGTTGGTTTGGGAATACACTGTGTGGATGGGGGCATGGGTAGAAGGTTAAGAACAGTGAACACATTGGCCTAGGGCTTAAAGGATATAAAAATTTCAAAAGAGAAAGGAAGTGAGTTTCAATAAGAGGAGCAAAGTCAACACAAAATTGCTTGGTGTTGTCAGTGAGCTTCTGCCAGAGGCATAAGAAGCTGGGAAAAGGCAGAGAACAGATCTAAACAAAGAGGACATAGGAACAAGGCTCAGCCACTCATGTCTGGAAAAATACTGGAAATTATTTGATCAGATGAATCAGAAGTTCAAACAAACTTTTTAGTATGTTTGGAAAAAGAAAAGTCTCTTTGAGGGGTCTCAGGAGGGCTTAGAGGGTAGATCATGGTGGTGTTCAGAAAAGGTAAAATCCATCAGATAGCTGATAAAAGAGGATGGGGCATTCTTATGATCTAGGGCAATGATTCTCAGACTCGGGGGTACACCTCAACCACCTGGAGAGCTAATGACACACACAGAGCACAAGTGTGTTAACATAGGATAGACCTGGGCCTTTTTGTGTTGACTGGGTTTCCCAGGTCATGCAAATATTCACCTAAGTGAAAGAGCCACTGATTCAGGAGGCTGATTTAAGGTGTGCCAATATTTGGATTGCCTCCCCCTCCCTGGGAAAGACAAGTTAAAGGGCTTCATTCTCTTTCTGTTCCCATTCAAAATCAGCATAAGTTAATGTCCAGATATTACATTCAGTACTTCTGCCCTCTGCCTGAAAGTGGACTCAATAATTATTTAAAAGATCTGGAGCCCTCCAACTGGTGAGTCTTCTTGGTGATAGGAATAGATGAGAGGAGAGTTTACCACACTTTGTAGCTGAATCTCTACTGAAATAGCCCAGGGATTATACTTAGGGAGGAGGACTGGGAAAATATAAAAAATATATTCTTGGGCTAAAAATATAAAATAAAAATAAAATGAGTGAAATTCTGGTTTCTGGTCCAACATGTGAAACCTTGGAAGTCACCACTTGGAAGTCAACCTCACAACAAGAAAAACAGATGAGCAAACCAAAAATCAACAACTCTTCTAAGATCCATCGGAGAATTGAGGACATGGGGAAAACCAACACCCCAAAACCTGGAGAGACAAGTGTGTACAGAGAAACACAGCTTACCAGGAGCAGAAATTGCTGCTGGAGTCTGGTGGGAGTACTTAAAGGGAACTATCTTCAGAGATTAAAAACTCCATAGGGAGGGCCCCCAAACTTTCGTGCATTTGCCTCCAGTAGCCCCACCAGGTTCTCTGGATGCAAATGGAAGAAAATTTTCTTCATGCTTCCAATAGGAGGAAGGAAAAAAGTAAGCATTTGGAAATACACCCAGAGCATTCTTTTCTTATTAACAAAGGTCAACCCTCAGGGTAATCATTTCACCGGAGCCCTAACCTACGGGGTGGGGGGTGAAGCTGAGAACTTGTGATGGTCACAGCCCAGGGCTACATGCCCACTAAAACACTGAGACCTAATCATAGGATTAGAGAATCCTTCCCCTTCCCACTCATCTTACTGCCACTTCAACAAGCCTCCTATATAATAGCAGGGGTTATAGCTGGAAGAACTGCACAGATCAGACTCTATCTAAGAAGGAGTTTCTATGGAAACTCAAAGACAACAGGGAGAGGAAATAAGGACAGGAGAGGAAATTGAAGCCTCCGGCTGCAGCAAACAGTAAACACAGCCTAACTCCTAACCAGATAAACATAAAACCTAATACTAAAGGCCTAATTACCTCAGTTCCTTTTACCCAATATGTGATGTCTGGCTTTTAACAAAAATTACAAGGCAAACTAAAAGGCAAAAAAAAAAAAAACACAGTCTGAAGAGACAAAAGCAAGCATCAGAACCAGATTCAGATATGGCAGAGTTTTGGAATTATCAGACTGGGAACTTAAAATAATTATGATTCATATGCTGAAGGCTCTAATGGAAAAAGTGAACAATCTGCAAGAAAAGATGGGTAATGTAAGCAGAGAGATGGAAACTCTAAGAAAGAATCAGATAAAAGTCTGTAAATCAAAAACACTGTTAACAGAGATGAGACATGTCTTTGATGAGTTTAACAGTAGACAGGACACAGCTGAGGAAAGTGCCAGTGAGCTTGAAGACAAGGCAACAGAAACTTCCCAAACTGAAAAGCAAAGAGAAAAATAATGGAAAAAAACAGAACAGAATATCCAAGAATTGTGGGACAATTGCAAGCATGTAATTAAAAAAAAAAAGAAGAAGAAGAAGAAGAAGAAAAAGAAGAAGTAAAAGAAAGGGGGAAAGGAATAAGGACCTATCGGAAGGAATAATGGCTAAGATTTTTCCAAAATTCATCACTGACAATAAGCCCCAGATCAAGGAAGCTCAGAGGTCAAAGGATACCAAGCAGGATAAGTACCAAAAGAAAACAAAAACCAAACAAACAAAAAACAAAACAAAACAAAACACTACACACTTAGTCATATCCTATTCAAACTGCAGAAAATCTTATAAAAAGCCAGAGAGGGGAGGGGTAAAAAGAGAAAAACAAAAAACAAACCTTACCTATACAGGAATGAAGATAGGAATCACATCGCACCTTTTTTTCCGAAACCATGCATACAAGAAGAGTGGAGTGAAATATTTAAAGTGCTGAAAGAAAAAAAAAGGGGGGGGAGGTATAGATGTCCTCCAATCATAAAGCTATTACTGGGGACATGAAGGGAAGTTTCTCTTTATTCTTTGATAGAAAAATAAAACTCACGCAATCGCGATTTCTAAGCAGAGGGGCTCGGGAGCAGACCATTAGGCTCTCCTCCCATATTCCTCTTACAATAACAGGCTTCAGAGAACCTGGCAAGGAACAACAGCTACAGCCCACGAGTCCTGTCCATTCTATGAAGAGGAAACACTGTCATGATGCCATGGCCTCAGGCTACATAAAGTGTATGTTTCTGGGGTTTTCCTGTCACAAGAATGCAGCATTTATTTAAATCAACAAGAACAAAAATTTATGACAGATCTAATTTAATTTTCAGAAAACTAAAAGGCAAAAGTGTGACCCAATATGTCTACACTGCCTGAACCAAGCTATCATTGATAAGGAAAGCTTACAGAGAGATATGCCTCCACAGGTAGCTTAAGATATCATTCATTTGACTCAAAGAGGAAGGTATTATCCAGAATACAAAGTAAGGGCTGAATAACAGTGATGTCACTTTGGAGGATATTTTGGCCAGCAGGTAAATCAATTACCCAGTAGAGAATAAACCAAGATGAGCATAAACTGGGGGCAAGGGTTTTGCTAATAAATACAACTAAACTAATTCTGAAACAGAAAAGTATCAGACAAGCGAAGAAAAGAAAAAATTCAGTAACCAATTAACAAAGAATAAGGGAGAAAAAGGAGTTACAGAAATAAGTTATAAAACAAGAACTTCTCATATTCTGTAGAGGAGCATAGAAAATTATTGCATTTTCAGCATAGCTGGATGATGACATAAGAATGCTCACTCATGTCTCCAAATAATCATTTTCACTGTTAAAAACAAGAATATTTACTAAGAATAAAGGAAAAAGCATGGGTCCATGCAACAAAAGACACACTAGGAAAAAGAAAAAATGATAAAGATGATGTGGGCTGCTTTATGGGATGAATAATTTATACCACATAAGGGAAGCAGGAGTTGCACAGGTAAGGGAAGGATGTGCTCCGAAAAAGAAGTCATCTGAACAACTGAGAAACCCAAAGAGCAAACCAACAACAGCAGCAGTAAATGTAGGAGCACAGCGAGAATTAAATATGTAACCCCTGCTGAGATGCCTATGCTTTTAGGCAATAGCCCCACCCCAAATATTCAGAAATTCTTGAGAATGCCCAGAGGAACTTTTCTATGAACACATATACGATGGCTTTAGCAAAACCCTTTACATGTAGTTTTTCCAACACATCCCTGAAGAAGGTCACACAGTTTAGATTCTAACCCAACCAATCACATGATAAAGCCACACTCTTAAACTAGCATACTGTGCTGCATAACATAGGTGAAGAAATGCAGAACACAGTTAACTGTAATTTAGAATATAATGCAAATAATACAAAAATAAAAATAGCAAAACTGATAAGATCCTGGCACAGCAGACCTCATATGTAAAATTAGAGCAATAGATGATTTTATTAAAAAAGAAAGCAAAAATATTGGTGCTAAACACTCCACTTAAAAATCTTAGAAAACAATAGAAGGAAAGAACACAGAGCCATAATATAAACAAAAGTAGACATAAACAAATAGGAAAATAGTAAAACCAACAAATCTAAACCCTGGTTCTCTAATAAAAGAGATGAACTCATACCGAAACTAATCAAGAAAAAAGAGAAAAGGCATAAATCAACAAAATTAGAAAAGGGAACGGTAATGTTGCCAGTTATAGATGAGAAATTTTTAAATTATAAGTGAATACCCTACACACTTTTAAAACTACACAGTAGAAAATCTCAATGGAAAGGATAATTTCCCGTAAGTCCATAAAACACAAAAATTGACACAATAAGTAGAAATCTTAATAGGCTAAAAAAAATGACAAATTGGAAAAGTTTATGAAGAATGACTCAGAAAAGGCCCCTTTTCCTCGATTCTGCACACGGACATCTTGTTCTCATATCCAGCACTCCTCCAAACGCCGGGCAAGAGTGGAGGGAATTTTAGGCTGGCACCTACAAAACTGAAAGGCTATGGAAGGAATCAGGGTCATGGATTCTCTCCATCAATAAATATGCTACTAGCAAGCTAAGTTTAGAATAAGAGCTAAGAAGACACCAGTAAATGGGTAGCCAAAAGCTCAGACTCCAGAAGGAGTCACCCAGCTTCTAACTAAACCTCATCCAGGGAGATCCCTGCAAGGATTTCTCCTTGGCTCAGAGTTGGGGTGAGTGCAAAGCACATGCTGAGGCTGTGACCCCAACAGCCAGTGGGTCAGGGGAGGACCAGTTCTCTCCAAACACATTGAAAGAGATCATAGTAGTTAAAACCTGTGGCTCAATGTTCTCAAAAAGCAAGTAAGGAGAGTTAGTTTCCTGGGGTTTCCATAGCAAATTACTTCAAACTGGGCGACTTAAGCCAACAGAAATGTGTCACTCTCAGAGACTGGTTTCTTTGGAGGCTTTGAGGGAGAATGTTCCATGCTGCTCTCCTGGCTCCTGGCAGCGGCCATGGCTTGTACACTCATCACTCCACTCTGCCTCTGACTTCATGTCACTTCCTCCTCCATGTGTCTCTATGTTCCGAAATCTCCATTTACCTTCCTCTTATAAGGACATCTGTCACTGGCTTTAGAGGCAGCCCTCAATCCAGGATCATCTCATCTTGAGATCCTTAATTGCACCACCAAAACCCTTTTTCCAAATAAGGTCACATCCATAGGCTCTGCAGGTAAGGACTTGAACATATCTTTTGGGGGGCCACACTCAGACCACAACCCAAGGGATCACAGTGGGTACCATTTGCTGTGCTTCTCGACTCTGGAACCCTAAGGGCTCTTTGGGTTCTTATTAAATGTAGGAGCCCAGCTGCCAGGGAACAATCTGAGGGAGCTGGTGCAAGGGCTCTGCCTGGGCTCCGCAGCATGGAGGCCTGGCACTCACCAGGCTGGCGGGTGGGGGGAATGCTGGCAAGACTGCTAGACTCCACCCCACCTGCAGTCTGCAAAGATGGGGGGCACTGGCTGCAGCAGGCAATCACTTCTCTCAGCTGTAGAACGGCAAGACTCAAAGCATGACATTTGGAAAAACAGAGACTGAGGTCTAGTCCAGCTTCTCACTGGTGATTCTGAGGTGTGGACTGTAAAGAGATTTTTAAAGGATTTTAGAAAATCATGTGCACTTTGCAAAAGCTGGGGCCACAGGCACTAGACTGAGTTCCAGAAGGTCACCCAGAGCCACACTGGTTCCAGTAAAAAAGCTCCTGCTGCAGGAACCCACAATCATGCCATCTCTACCCCCACTCACACAGCACAGGGTGCCTCAACTCTTGTCTGGTTCTCCAAACAACTCAGGTCTAATTGGTAGAATCATGTCATATGCCTGCATGCTAGCAGCAAGGGAGGTTGGGAAATACAGGGTTCTCACATCTAATTGGTAGAATCAAAGTCACATGTCCGCATACTAGCAGCAAGGGAGGCTGGGAAATACAGGCTTCTCACCTCTAATTGGTAGAATCAAAGTCACATGTCTGCAAGCTAGCAGCAAGGGAGGCTGGGAAATACAAGAGTTTGCTCCTTGTTGTGGTTGTAAGTTTTTTTTGTTGGAATGGCAGGATTTACAAAATAGGCAACAACCACACTGTGATTTAGCACTTCCTTGAATAACTAATGTCCATTATTGTGGCTTTGGGCAGGTGGCCTCAGTTTTCTCTCCCAGGAAAAGAAGATGTAAAAATAACTACTTTTAGGTGGCATGAGAAATAAATAAGAAAATGTATGCACATTGCAGAGAGTGATCCATACCCAAGAAAACACCTAGAGTGATGTTAGAAGCCACATCTCCTCTCTTTTAAGAGCAAACACATATTATGCTGAGAAAGTCTAAGGATAAATGCTCCATTATTAGATGATGCTTGACCCAAAGACAAGGACCCAAGCAGTTACCAGAGGCTCAATATGGCCACGTGCCAAGCACTGTTAGGTGCCTTTTAATTTTTTTGTTAATATGGTAACATTTCCTCTGCCCAGCAACCTATGGGGAAGGCATTGTTGATTCCCCTTTTTACAAATAAACAGCCATGGCTGAGAATGTTCAAGGATTTCTGCAAACTAGCAGGCATTAGAGTTGGAATCAAACTCCATTCTGCTTGACCCCAAAGCTTTGCTCTTTCCACTAAAAGACTAAAGGCCTTTCAGTTCTGGGCTTCCTGCCAACTGCACACCTTTCTGTGGTTAGATCCTACCCACTCTTGGAATGCAGTTTCCCTGTCCACATTCTGCCCACAGTTTGGCAGGGTCTGTGTGCTCGGCCGTTCCTTTAAATCCCACTGCTTCAAAGCTCCACTCTGACTCTCCTCCCTGGCACTGACTCTTTTCTGTCTTCCACACTTGGCACCTCACAGTGCCAAAAGCCCAGTCCCTTCCTCACCACTAAACTCCATGACCCTTCTTTTCCGGTACTCTGTCGGGGCTCTGTCCACCTCTGGCCTTGACTCCAAGAAGCCCACGACAGGTAGCTGAAAATAAAAATGGATGGATTAACCACCAAAGGGAAAACATCCTTATTGGCCTCCCGATTCCAGGGAAACTCTGGGTAAACAGTTGAGGACACTGAGGGAACCTGTTGGTGCATTTCTAGCTTCAATCACTCCCCTGCCAGGCAAATCCTCCTTCTTACTCTCCTGGTGATTCCCAGCTTATTAGGGCTGCTGAGGTAGCAGCCTGTGCTCCAGATCATTAGCTCCTTGCTCCTTAAATGGAATCTGTTAGCTAAATATAACCAGGAGCCTTTGGTAGTTTGCACTAATTGTGTTGAGTTGCTTTGTTAACGTAAATAACAGAAGAAGCTACTGATGTATACATATGAAAACCAAACTTTTCCTGTTTGCCCCAGACAGTAAATGTCTTGGGCATTGTTTAAGAGGCTTGTTCAGCTGTCAGATAAATGGAATGATGGATCATGGGGTCCTGCTCCATGGAGAAGCCCTCAGCTGTGCAGCATTCAATCACACCCTCCTCCTCGGCTGATGAGGGGCCGGGATGCCTCAGTGGGAATCCAGCCACATGTTTCTCCTGGGATGAAGCCACGCGGTAGGAGACAGGTCTGACTGTCCCAGTTCCAGCCCACACCCATAGATGGGAATGGGACGTACATTTTGGTCCCTCATCATTCTGTGAAGCTAGACAACTGAACAGCTATCTGGAACAACCCCTCTTCAGGGCCTTCCAGCAACCAGGCCAGTGGTTTCCTGACCTGTTTATAGCCATGAGGTCATGAGTAGTCATGGAATCCTAAATGAAAAGAGACAACTTGCACTCATTGACATATGGGTGCCTGATCAATCCACCATGTCACTACTCTCCTCCACTCTGTCACCAAGTGGATGCCACAGGACGTCCAGTTTAAAAGCACATCATTTATTCCCATGGTTTGGGTGAAACAGGAAGATTAAATTTAAAGCCTTCCCAAACTTACATAGAAGTGAAGAATTAGTGACACTATTGAACCTACTAAATAGTTTGTGGACCATTTTATTTACCTGCCCTCAAGCACATACAGTGTTTTAGAAAAGCAATGCAATGAGGCTAGTGTTACGTTTAATCGCAACACAATGAGCTTCACACTTCTCATCTTGTGTTACTGAATCTTATTTTACCTATTTAGATCAGTTACATTTTTGGTTTGTAGCTGAAGAGCAGCCAAATCCTGCTGGAAGAGGAATAACTCCTGTATCTTCCTTGAAGCCTCTTCATCCATCCAATTTCTAAAATTGTCACTTGACTTCTGGGGCCTCTATACTTCCTGTGGACTCCAACTCTACCTCCCCAAATGGACCCTGGTTGGCCCACAATTGCTGAGAAACTCTTCCATTCCAAAGCTGTGCTAGATGTAGGGGATACTGATGCAGTGATGGGTTTTGAAGAGAGACTTTCCATGGGTAGAAGATAGATTACACAGCCCATGATCTAACTGGAGATCAAGATGGCACCTACTTCCAACCCAGGGATTGTCACATCTCCCCAAAATGCTTCCTTCTTTTTAGATGACCTCAATAAATTGTTATTTTTTTATTAGATGTGATAATGATTAGGTGTTATATAACAGAAGGTTTTTTTTTTTTAGGAATGTATACTAAAGAATATAAGATGAAGTGATACGATGTCTGGAATTTATTTTTTAAAATATTTTTATTTTGAAACTTAACATATATTCGGAAAGGTTATAGCTTTCAAAGTACAATTTAACAAGTGGTTATAGAAGTAATTTCAAATAATAGTATGGATTACATTTCCACAATTTCAGTTATTTTCTTATTGTGAAATATAAGATGTATACAGAAAGGTGATAACTTTCAAAGTACAATTTAATGAGTAGCTATAGAACAAATTTCAAAGAATGTTATAGGTTACAGTTCCAACATTTCAGTTATTTCCTTCTAGGTATTCTAATACCCTAACATATATATATATATATATATATATATATATATATATATATATATATATGATTCAGTATTTGTAATCCTTTGTTAAATCCTATCTTGCTGGAATTTATTTTTAAATATTTCAGCAAAAAAAAAGGTGCATAAAAAGTGACAAAATTTGGTAATTGTTGAATTTTGGAGATGGATATCTGGGGGCTCATTGCATTATTTCCTCTACTGCTGTGGAGAGATTAATATAATGCAAATAATTCTAAAAATTTAAAATCCTCCCTTCAACTACTTCATGTATATTCCTCAACAATTATTGGAGAAAACAATCTCTCCTTTAGAAGGGATATGATCGGGAATGCACATGGCCCAATAGCTTGTGAAATGCTTGTGAAAATCTGCACCCACTGAAAACTCCGATGTTTTCGAAGTGGTGCTCATCTTGGCAACCAGTGTATGACAGGGAGACCAATGAGCTAAAGTGACATTTCCCTAACCTCTTCTGCAGGACCCCAGGCCTGTGACAAGCTCCAAGCAAAAAAGGTCCCATCATCATGAGCAGAGAGGAAACAGCTGCATACTGGGTTTCTGCTCAGCTAGTCATCACCTACATTTTAGCACTTTAAAGTCTCTACTGCATCCCAGAGGGAAAGGGAAAAACACCTTTTTACCTTGTTATATTGAGAGACTGAGAGACTGGGCTGAGGGCAGGGCATGGGAGAAGGAAGGAGATGCACATCCATCCTTACGACACTGTGCTGAGTGACTCTCCTCACGTCTCCAGTAGATGCTTACAGTCTGCATTTGCACAGCCCTCTGTATTTCCCCAACTGTGACAAGCAGAGCATGTCACCGTGAGTTTTTATTCAGCAATTCATCTTTCTTGTTGCATCATGAACTCTGCACAGGCAAACACCATATCTTTTGTTCATCACTCGTACCTACCACAGGTATCTCTCTCAGTTAATACGAGTCCTACCAAATTATGGATGCTCACTCAATATTTGTTGGGTAAATAGACAGGCCATCTCATTTAATCATCAGAACAGCCAGAGCTGGTGTTACTTTCCCAGTTTTACAGATGAGAGTCTGAAACTCATGGAGATGAAATAATTTTTTGAACTCTCTACAACTTGGAAATGGCATATCTGGCATTTAAAATTAATTATGCTGACTCTTAAAATTCCTGCATGCCTTCACTAATGAAGACTGTAAAACAAAATTAAAGCAACTCTGGAGTGGGTTTGGCACTGTAGGTATCCAAGGAAAACATGTTCTTAAGCATAATCCATTTCTGTGGGTGTGAACCCACTTTAAGTAGGACTTTTTATTAGGGTACTTTAGTTAAGGTGGGGCCCACCGTGATCAGGATGGATCTTAACCCTATTACTGGAGTCCTTTATAAGCAGAATAAAATTCAGACAGAGAGAGAGAGAAAGTCACAGGAAGGAAGAAGCTGAAATTCAAGAGAACGCAAAACAGAATGAAAGGCCAGGAGAGGCCGCCATGTGCATTGCTATGTGACAGAGGAGCCCAGGACCAAAAATCATGGGCTGCCAGCCCCAGAACGCCAGTCTTCAAAAAGAAAACATCACCTTGAAAACACCTAGATTTGAACTATCTCTAAGCCCCCAAACCATGAGCTAATAAACTCCCATTGTTTACACCTACCCATTGCATGGTATTTCTTGAGCAGCCAAGGAAACTAAAACAAACTCTGAAGAATATAGAAAGGGAGAAAGGAAAACTTTACAGTGGAAGAACTTGGCAGACCCTTTGTTAACCAAATGACCAAGGTAACGTCACCAATAATAAAACATATTAATATCACATGATAGTCTCTGATAAGACGTGATGAGAAGGGCACATCACCTTCGTGATATTCTCCCCCCAAATCTGCAACCTCACTCTAATCATGAGAAAACATCAAGCAAACTTAAACTGATGGAAATTTTACAGTATACTTGACCGGGACCTTTCAAACGTGTCAGAGCCATCAAAAAAAAGAAAGAGTGAGAAACTGTAGCAGACTGGAGGAGACTAAGGAGACATGACAAACAAATGCAATGCAGTATCCAGGATTGGATTCCAGAACACAAAAAGAACAGTAGCGGCAAACTGGAGAAACTCAAACTGAGTTAACAGTATTTTGTCAATATTAATTTCTTAACGTTTAAAACTATAGCTTTGTTATGTAAGATTTTACTGTTAGTGGAAGCTGGGTGAAAGTATTATATATTATGAGATACAAAACTGGCAGTTGTATCTGTTTCAATCTGATATATTAATAACTGAATTTGTAAGCCTCTGCTCACCCTCCCTCAGCAGCACACACACACACACAAACACACAAACACTCCCTTCTAAGTCTACAGTGTGCTGTCCTATTATTCCACCCCCTTCAACACCTCTCTTTTTGTTCATCTATTAGAAGACTGTTCACCTATTCTCTGCAGACTCTGAAAAGGGACTTGGTGGCATCTTGCATTCTGAGATGAATAAAACACCAATGAAAGGGACAAACTCAGGAATTCCTCAAGTTTCCTTCTTGCCAAGAGTTGTTATATTTTGGCCTGTACCTGGTAAAAATGAACAGAATATTTTCTTGGGAAAATATTGGGATTGGATAAATTGCTTCATGGTAAAGAATGAGTAAATAGGGAAGGCAAAGAGTGGGGCAAGGTGAGGGGTAGGCAAACTTTGTGACTCAAAAGAGAATTAGAGCAAAAAGCAACACTCACAGAATAATATTCTATGGAAATAAAAGAGAACAATTTTTAAATTATCTGCTTTATACTCTCAATAAAATAGAAAACATATGATCTTTAAGAAATGATAACAAGTGTCCATGGATAGAAATGTCATGATCTACCTTCTTCCTGAGAGATTCATCAATAGAATGAAACTGAAAGAATGCTTGAAAACAAGCAACTGACTTCAATGGCCCAAAACTTGCTTTTGAAATTTCAGGAACATGAAAACTAAATGAAATCAGATTTACGGAGACATCAGAGTGGCAAAAACTGTGTAAACTGTCCAAGACAACAAAGATCAATAAAATTAATTCTAAGATTACTCAGGAAAGCCCTAAGCTCAAGATTAGGACACACACACACGTGCGCACACATACACAATCACATGAATAGACCAGGCCACAATCAAGGTAATTAATTTAAAACCTAGATCTTACGCATCTGGGAAGATAATTCTCTCCCACTCTCCCAGCCAAGAACAACTTCTGGAAGCAAAAGCCTTTGATCTCAGACCAAATCCAATGAAATACTCTCCAAATAATGTAGTCGGGTCCCACTTCCTAATAAGAGTGTGGTGAGTCTTGAAAGAGAAACTGAGCAGACTGGCATTCCAGAGCTCTCTATCGCACGTTGAGCAAAGGGAATAAAGGAAGAAAAAACTGCAGAAGCAGAGGATAGTTCACCTCTAAAGCAAAGCCCCTTTCGTTATTTTGGCAGTCAGTTTGGGTTGGGGGCAGGGCAGCTCTCTGCCTGTGGCTTGCTCTACTCCCACAAACCCAACAAAATAGTTGCCTACAGAAATGCCTCTTCCACTGATGAGAAAACCACAGTCGACATTTCATCCATAAAAGAAACTTGCTGGAAAAATATACTTGCCTTTCCTCATAAATATGCAACGCCTTCAAGGAATGGAAACATGATTTGCAAAGATGAGGAAGATGAGGGGAATAATAGTTTGAGAAATGTGGTGGGGACTTGGGGATAAGGTAGGAGAAATACATAAGTCTACTTTAGATATGTCAAGCGAGGGTATGAGAAAAGACCAAACATCAACTGGAAAAAAAATGAAATGGTTTTAAACTTTCTCTCAGAATCAAAATCTCTCAAACTGAGTGGAAAACCAGAATACAGATATATGCTGCTTTTAGAAGACACAACCGAAACCAAATGACACTGAAAAATTAAAACTAAAAGGTTACTCAAGACTGTAGTGGGTGCCCACAAATGAAAATAACACAGGCAGGGATGGCCATTTCGGTGTCAAAGTAGAATTCAAGGCAAAATGGATTAAGAGGGAAAAGGTCACTTTACGCAGATAGAAAGTATAGCCCTTAATGAAGACCTAATAACTGTGAACCTTTTGAAATAAATTGCATAGCATCAGTGTGGGGTGGGGGTGGCAAAAAACCTGTTAGCAGCACAGGAAAAAACTGACAGAGACCATTTTGGTTGAAGGCTTTTACTGCTCCCAAATGTCTAAGATAGATTAAGTGTGGGGGGCGGGGGGCAGAGACAGAGAGGGAGAGAGAGATGGAGAGATGGAGATGGAGGAAGGAAGGGAGGGAGGGAGGGAGGGAGGTGAGAGAGAGAGAAAGAGAGGGGGAGAAAGAGGAGAGAGATGGAGAGAGAGAGAGACGGAGAGAGAGAGAGGGAGATGGAGGAAGGGAGGGAGGGAGGGAGACAGGGAGAGAGGGCAGAGAGAGAGTGAGTGAGAGAGAGAGAGAGACACAGGTCTGAATGATGTCCCCACGTTTGACCTCAATCTGCAGCCCCTCCAGAGGTTGAGAGAAAGAGAGAGGGGGAGGGAGAGAAGAGAGAGAGAGAGAAGGAAAGAGGGAGGGAGGATGGGAAGGAAGGAAGGAGGGAAGGAGGGAAGGAAGGGAGGAAGGACACGGGAGTTTTAAACAATGTAATGGCCATGCATGGATTTCTGCGGCATGCACTTTGGATGGCAAGCTTAACCTGCCGCCTCTTTCTCTTTTATCCTATCTTGCCCATCCTTCCCCACCCATCTGCAATTTCCTCCACTTACTTTTTTTTTTTTCCTTTTTTAAGAGAAATGAGGAAACTAAAACATGAATGTACTTATTCAAGTTACTTCAAATGCCTTTAGAATGATGGGAAACTTAAATAATGAAAAAAAAAAAAAATTCCGAGGCTGTGGAGGAAGCCGTTCTTGCCCGAGGAAGTGCGATGGGCAGGCTTGGGGTGTGCCTTTGCTCTTGCCCGAGGCAGAGTCCTGAGCCTCCTGGGCTGTGGGTTCAGAACCCCCCGGCAGTCCCTTCTCGCTGTTGAGGAGGCAGAGCGTGCTGGTGCTTTGGAGCTCCTCAGCCCTTGACTCTGGCAGGAAGGCAGGTTCTTTTGTTGCCAGTTTACACTCGTTTCACTTTTTTTTCCTCCTCCTTGTGAGGTTTGTGTGGTGTGTATCTTATAGGGATTCTGGACAGTTCCTCACAATTTGACACCTTCCCAGATGAGACCAGAAAAGATTTGTTTGGGGGGTTTTGTAGTTTGCCAACTGTGAAGCAGCCCTTCTGACACCAATTGCAAGTTTGGGGGTGAGGGGTGCAAAACCAGCCTCAGGTTCTGTAATTTGCTAGAAGGATTCACAGAACTGATGAAAGCTGTTACGTTCACATTTACGGTTTATTACAGGCAAAGGACATAGATTAAAATCAGTCAAAGGAAGAAGTGCATTGGACAGTGCCCACAAGGGTGCCAAATGCAGAGCTTCCAGTTGTCCTCCCCACCGGGGTCAGGACGCTACTGCCCTGGCACTGATCTGTGGCAATCAGTACACACTGAGCACTGCCAGCCAGGGGGGCTCACCTGAGCGTCAGTGTCCATCACACAGGTCTGAATGATGTCCCCATGTTTGACCTCAATCTGCAGCCCCTCCAGAGGTTGACTGATGCCATATCACCCAAACCCTGACCCTAAATCATTTTGTTGGTCATTCTGGAGTGGCCACACCCCCCATCCTAACACGATCTGGTATGGCCAAATCCCACCCTTTATCATGGTTTTAGATTAACTGGCATGATCCAAGGCCCCCAGGTAAACAAAAATACTCCTACAAAGCAGGACCTTCCAAGGACTTAGAGACTGCCTCCCAGAAACCAAAGACCAAGGCCAGACCCCATATCTAGCAAGGGATGCAGGGCCTTGAACTCAGGAAAGGTAGATGGAGACGTGAAAGAGACCAGAGCCAGATGACGAGGAAGTGACGAGTAATAACACTAGCTGGCATTTCCTGAGCCCTGCTCTGTGTCAGGCCTGGGGCCACTGTGATTTGTGCATGGTTATCTTGTGAGCTGGATCCCCCTCTGCTGATTCCAGTGTTAAAAAGGAGCAGATTGAAAGTGACTATATAGACTGGCTTCAAATCTTCACTTTCTGGATAATTTGGGCAACTGCTACTGGAATGAAAATCCATGAAGGCAGGGAGTTTAATCTGTTTTGTTCATTACCATTTGATCTTATTGTTTTCTCCTTTAACTTTTAAGAAGAGAACTAAGATTATTTTTAGTTTTTCCTCTTTAAAAATGAAGGTATTTGGGGCTATAAAATATCTTCAAAATGTAGCCTTAGCTCTCTACCATACATTTTGCCATAATATGTTCTTGTCATTGCTTTCCAGCTAGTTTGTAGCTGCAGATTTTATTCCCTATTTTATCCTGTGATCAACTGTTGATTAATATTTGTACTGAAAGTCCATATTCCTTAATGAGAAAGGTATGATACATTTGAAACTATTGATTGAGCTGGACTCTTTGGTAGAAAACTAAGTTTTGTGAGATCAAAAGGTCTAAAATTATGTAAAAAGAAAAGGGGAATGCAGGTTTCAGGAGCACAGCTCTTGGATTTGTATAAACCTTAATTGTGGGTCTAGGTTATCTATGAATACTAAAATGCCCACGTAACGATGTTGTGTAGAGAGTCCCTCCTCTGAGGCCTTTATTCCAACCCACATGGGCACCACCTCAGCACCTGGAGTCTCATCATATTGTATGCAAAACCCACCCTGATATCTTTTGCCCATTTTATAATTAGGCTGTTTGTACTATTGTTGTTGAGTTGTAGGATTTCTTTATATATGCAGGATATCAGTCTCTTATCATGTATATGGTTTCCAAATATTTTCTCCCATTGACTTGACTACCTTTTCACAAAGTCTTTTGAGGCACAGAAGCTTCTGATTTGAGGAGTTCCCATTTATCTAGTTTTTTCTTTTGTTGCATGTGCTTTGGGTGTAAGGTCTAAGAAGCTACTTCCTATTACTAGGTCCTGAAGATGTTTCCCTATATTATCTTCTAAGAGTTTTTATTGTGCTGTCTCTTCCTGAGGTCTTTGATCCACTTTGAGTTAATTTTTGCATAAGGTGTGAGGTAGGGGTCCTCTTTCATTATTTTGGTTATGGATATTCAGTTCCTCCAGCCCTATTTGTTGAAGAGACTATTCTGCCCCAGTTCAGTGGATTTGGGGGCCTTGTCAAAATCACTAAACCATAGATCTGGGAGTCTATTTCCAAACTCTCAATTCAGTTCCATTGATCAGTATGTATATCTTTGTGCCAATACCATGCTGTTTTGACCACTGTGGCTTTATGGTAGGTTTCAAAATCTAGAAGTGTTAAGTCCTCCCACCTCATTCTTCCTTTTTAGGATATTTTTGGAAATTCAAGGCATCTTTCCCTTCCAAATAACTTTGGTAACTAGCTTTTCCAAGTTTACAAAGCAAGTTGTTGGAATTTTGATTGAAATTGCATTGGATCTATAGATCAGTTTGGGTAGAATCAACATCTTAACATTTAATCTTCCTATCCATAAGCATGGAATATCTTTCCACCTATTTAGGCCCTTTTTATTTCTTTTAGAAAAGTTTTGTAATTTTCTGTATAGAGGACTTTTACAACTTTGGTTGAGTTTATTCCTCAGTACTTCAGTTTTTTAGTTGCTATTGTGAATGGAATTTTTTTTTGATTGTCTCTTCAGTTAGGTCATTACTAGTGTATAGGAACATTACTGAATTATGTGCATTAATCTTATATCCTGCCACTCTGCTGAATTTTTTTATTAGCTCAAGTAGCTTTGTCATCAAATTCTCAGGATTTTGCAAATCTAGGATCATATCATCAAATAATGACAGTTTTGCTTATTCCTTTCCAATTTGGATACCTTTTATTTCTTTGTCTTGGTGAAGTGCTCTGGCTAGAACTTCTAGCAAAATGTTGGATAATAGAGGTGACAGTGGGCATCCTTGTCTCGTTCCCAATCTTGGGGGAAAGGCTTTCAGCGTCTCACCATTGAGTACTATGTTGTCTGTGGGTTTTCATATATGCCCTTTATCATATTGAGGAAGATTCCCTCAATTCCTACCTGTTGAAGTGTTTTTATCAAAAAGGGATGTTGAATTTTGTCAAATACTTTTCCAGCATTTATCAAGATGATCATTTGATTTTTCCCTTTTGATTTGGTGATGATTTTCTTATGTCGAACCCGTCTTGCATGCCAGGAATGAACCCCACTTGGTCTTGGTGTGTAATTCTTTTAATGTGCCTTTGGATTCAATTTGCAAGTATTTTGTTTAGGATTTTTGCATCTATGTTCATTAGAGAGATTGGCCTATAGTTTTCCTTTTTTGTAACATCTTTACCTGGTTTTGGTATCAGAGTGATATTAGCTTCATAAAATCAGTTAGACAGTGTTCCTTTTTCTTCAATTTTTTGAAAGAGTTTGAGCAGGAATGGTGTCAATTCTTTTTGGAAAGTTTGGTAAAATTCCCCTGTGAAGCCATCTGGCCCTGAGCTTTTATTTGTAGGTAGACTTTTGATGACTTATTAGATCTCTTTGCTTGTGATTGGTTTATTGAGGTCTCCTATTTCTTCTTTCGTCAGTCTAGGTTGTTCCTGTGTTTCCAGGAAATTGTCCATTTCCTCTGAATTGTCTAGCTTGTTGGCATACAGTTGTTCATAGTATCCTCATGATTTTTTTTATTTCTTTGGGATCTGTAGTAATTATCCCCTTCTCATTTCTGATTCCATTTATTTGGATCTTCTCTCTTTTTGACTTTCTCAGTCTAGCTAAGAGTCTGTCAGTCTTGTTGATCTTCTCAAAGAACCAAATTCTGGTTTTATTTATTCTCCCTATTTTTGTTGTTGTTGTTCTCCAGCTCATTTATTTCTGCTTTAATCTTTGTTACTCTTTTTCTTCTTCTTGCTTTAGGGTTAGTTTGCTGATCATTCTCCAGCCTCTTCAGTTGATCAGTTAGGTCTTTGGTTTTAGCTCTTTCTTGCCTTTTGATATATGCATTTAGAGCTGTAAGTTTCCCTCTCAGCACTGCCTTCACTGCATCCAATAGGTTTTGATATGTTGTTTTCTCATCTTCATTTGTCTCTAGATATTTACCTATTTCTCCTGCAATTTCCTCTTTGACCAACTGGTTGTTTAAGTGTGTCTTGCTTTACCTCCAAAGATTTGTGAAAGATCTGGTTCTTTGGAGGTTGTTGACTTCTAGTTGTATTCCGTTACTGTCAGAGAATGTGCTTTGAATAATTTCAATCTTTTTAAATTTATTAAGACTTCTTTTATGCCCCAACATATGATCTATCCTGGAGAACATTGCTTGGGCACTAGAGAAGAATGTATATCCTGGTACTTTGGGATGTAATCTATATATACATGACTGTTAAGTCTAATTCATTTATCATATTGTTTAGGTTCTCAAGTTCCTTATTGGTCCTCTGTCTAGCTGTTCTATCTGTAAAACAGAGTAGTGTATTGAAGTCTCCTACTGTTATCATAGATGTGTCTGTTGCTCTCCTCAGTTTAGCCAATGTTCATCTCATGAATTTTGGAGCTTTTTGACTAGGTGCATAAACATTTATGATTGTTATTTCTTCTTGGGAAATTGTCCCTTTTAATAAAATATAATGTCCTTCTTTGTCACTTATGACATCTTTGCATTTTAAGTCTCTTTTGTCTGATATTAGTATAGCTACCTCAGCTTCTTTTGGTTGCAGCTTGCATAGAATATTTTCTTCTATCCTTTCACTTCCAGTCTCTTTGTGTTGCAGGGTCTAAGATGAGTCTCCTCTAAACAGCATATTGATGGGTCATACTTTTTAATTCATTCTACCAGTCTGTATCTTTCAATTGGAGAATTTAATCCATTCAAATTCAAAGTTATTACTGTGAAGAGAGTTCTTGAACCAGTCATCTTATCCTTTGGTTTTTAACTGTCAGATCTATTTTTTTTCCTCTCTTCCTTTTTTTCCTTTGAGTTACCCTTATTAATACTCTTCAGTTCTGTGCCTTTCTCCACACCTCTTTCTCCTTTCTTTTTTTCTCAGCCAGTAGAGCTCCCTTTAATATTTACTGTAGTGCAGGTCTCTTGCTTAACAAATTCTCTCAGCATTTGTTTGTCTGTGAAAATTTTAAACTCCCCTTCAATTTTGAAGGAGAGCTTTGCTGGATAAAGAATTCTTGGCTGGCAATTTTTCTCTTTGTGAATCTTAAATACATCATACCACTGCCTTCCCACCTCCATGGTGCACACTGAGTGGTCAGTACTTAGTCTTATGTTGTTTTCCTTGTATGTGGTGAATCACTTTTCTCTTGCTACTTTCAGAACTTTCTCCTTCTCTTTAGCATTTGACAATATAATCAGTATATGTCTTGGAGTGGGTTTATTTGGATTTATTCTATTTGGAGTTTGTTGGGTATCTTTGATTTGCATATTTATGTTGTTTACAAGGGTTGGGAAGTTTTCCCCAACTATGTCTTGAAACACTCTTCCTAGCCTTTAACCCTTCTCCTTTTGGAATACCAATGATTCTTATATTTGTTTGCTTCATGTTGTCCATCATTTCTCTGAGATCCACTTCAAATTTTTCCAAAGAGGAAGTACAAATGGCTAAAAACACATGAAAAAATATTCATCTTCATTAGCTATCAGGGAAATGCAAATCAAAACTACAATGAGATACTATCTCACACCAATAAGAATGGCTGCCATTAAACAAATAGGAAACAATAAATGCTGGAGAAGATGTGGAGAAACTGGAATGCTTATTCATTGCTGGTGGTAATGTACAATGGTACAGCCAATGTGGAAGACAGTTTGGTGGTTTTTCAGAAAACCAGATATCAAATTACCCTACGATTCAGCAATTCCACTTCTTGGTATATACCCAGAAGATTTGAAAGCACTGACACAAACAGACATTTGTACACCAATATTCATAGCAGCACTGTTCGCAATTGCCAAGAGGTAGAAGCAATCCAGGTGTCCTTCAATAGACAAGTGGATAAACAAAATGTGGTATATACATAGGATGGTGTACTATGTAGCAGTAAGAAGGAACTAGGTCCTGAAACATGGCAATATGGATGAATCTTGAAGCTATAATGCTGAATGAAATAAGTCAGACACAAAAGGAGAGATACTGTATGTTACCAATTCTAAGAACTCCCTGAACAACATAAAATCAATGTCTTATAATGTGGAATATTGGGGAGCTAGTGATAGACAGAAGCTAGTGGAGGTGGAATGGTGATCTAATATGTTCATATATGTTAATGATGGTTAGTTCAAAGGTATGGGAATGGATGAGGGTTATGATTGTTTACTAATGGGATTATAAGTATCAAAGCTGTATTGAAGGTGAATAAGATTAAAAAGGATTGTTTAAAGGTATGTGTCCCACAGATCAGCACTACAAATATAGATAGGTGCTTGCATGATATACTTCTAAGGTCTGACACTAGTACAGAGAGTTGACAACAGAATGATAGATGGGAAAAATCTACCTATGCATACCAGGGACTATTATCAATACTAGTACCACACAAAGACTAGGGACAAATAATTAAGGGCTGAAAAGAGCTACTAGGTGTTTTTGGTCATGAGAATTTTTTTAAAATGGAGAGTGATGAGGGTTGCACAACTAAGTGATGATAATGTGAGATACAGATGGATTATTGTGGACATAACATATGCTATGTGAACTTGGGAACCCCCTACTTTATAAGTCAAGCCCTCGATCTTGAGGCTTGCTCTTGTGCAAATGATGGTTGTTTTAAAGGGGATGCTAAACCCACCTATAATTATGCCTAAGAGTCACCTCCAGAGATCCCCTTTTGTTGCTCAAATGTGGACTTTCTCTCTCTAAGCCTAAGTCTACAAATAAATTAATCACCCTACCCCTGACATGGGATAGGACCCCTCCCTCCAAGATGAATGAGTCTCCCTGGTGACATAGGGCACAGATTCCAGGAATGAGCCTGACCTTGGCATTGAGGGGTTGAGAATGGCTTTCTGACCAAAAAGGGGAAAAGAAAGGCAACAAAATAAGGTTTTAGTGGCTAAGAGAATTCAAATAGAGTCAAGAGGCTGCTCTGGAGGTTACTCTTATGCAAGCTTCAGCTAGATATGCCAAATGGCCACAGTATGATTAACTCAAGTCAACACTAGTCCTGAAAACCCTAAAGAATACCCAGATCCTTATCTGGAACTCTATAAAACTTTAACTCACTAAGTTTATTCTTCAAAAACTTAAGGCCTCCAGAGAACTCCTATTCCAGCTAAGTTCCAAAACCCAGAAGCAATAGCCTCTTCAAGAACATCAACCAGATGTGTCCCCTTTGCTTTTAAAGTTGACACCCCTTTTCAACAAGAACAGGTTAGGGTGGTCAGTGCCTAGACATCCCTGAAGATCGAGAAAGTGATTAAATTAGAGGAAGGGGTAGCAATAGACAAGATGGAATTTAACAAAGAATTATGATTACTGAATCCCTATATAATTTTCTTCTTCTTAGTTACTAGGGTATTACAATAGCCAGAAGGAAAGAATTGAAATGGTGGAACTGTAACCCATAGCATCCTTTGAAATTTGTTCTATAGCTACTGCTAAATTGTAATTTGAAGTTATCATCTTTTTGTATATATGTTATATTTCACAAAAAGGAAATAACTGAAACTGTGGAACTGTAACCCATACCATTCTTTGAAATTTGTTCTCTAAGTAATTGCACTTGGAAAGTTATCACTTCTATATATATATTATATTCCAAAATTTTAAAAATATGATTAAAAAAACCCCACCCTGATGCTCAAGGGCCACTAGACCCACTCTGGTCCATTTGGTACTATTTGCAAATGGCCCAATCTGCCACTGGCTGTGAGAGCTGAGAGAGAGGCACTCTCCCAGCAAATAAAGAGGATCCTTATCTTACAATTTTCCTGCTGTAAATTCACTTATAAAATGCAGGAAATTTATGTCTTTATCATTATTTTTCATCTTCAAGGTTTTAGGAGATGTTCCATGGACCCAGCTCCTCCAAGATGGTATTTCATTTCTGGGTGCATTGTGCAGCAAGTTTATATCCTTCTTCTCCAAGCCTAAACTATGGGACACAAATCCTTGCTGGGAACTGGCTGAAAGACCGCACTGCAGTTAGGGTATGCCTGGGCCCCACTCAGGAATCAGACTCCAATAAACCAGGAAAGCTCATCTTGGTATGACCCCATATTTCTCAAAGCCAGAGGACTTAAGGATGGAATCACAGAATCATCCCTTTCTTCCCTTTTGCTGAAACTAGCCCTCACCTCCACCACTCCCCCATTTACTCACTGCACGAGCTGGGGAAAGTCATTTACCTCTCTAGATCCCAGCCTGTTATCTATAAAAAGGGGGTCATACTAATCCTCCTGAATTGTTGCAACGATTAAATGGGCAAATGCATGTAAAACACTCAGCATAGTGTCTGGCAGGTAGTAGATAATAAATGTTACTTTTTACTATTATTGCTGTCGTGATTAAACTCAGACACGGGTCCCAGACACTCTATTATGCAGTCTCAGCTAAACAAGTATTTGTGACAGGCTTGATGAACAAAACTTAACAGAAAAAGGGGAAGCATGTACTTATGCCTGGGGAAATGAATGTATGTATAGGTATGTGTGTATACACACATCTATTAATCAAAATAAATTTAAGTATTTATTGTTATGTAACTAATATAGATATTAAGATACAAAATTTTGTTTATGCATCCTTTTCTTAGCAAGATCTCCACAATTGCTACTTTGTCTTCTTATTCTAAGCTTACATGGATTTGATTATTGGAGAATGGGATTAGGGGCTAATTCCTTTGTTCTATAAACTGTCATTACAGGTAAGATTTTGCCAGGCAGAGGGTTACCATGCACTAGCTCTGTTCACCCTGTATCTGATCTTAAGGGCGCCATGCTCTGATTCTGACAATCAGGCTCTGAACCTCTGCAGGTAACAAACAAAGGTCCCTTAGAAGCCTGGAAGAGTTTCCTCCTTCTGTACCAGGCACCTTTCAGACAAAACTGTCTCTGCAAACTGGTGACTCACAAAACACATGCAGCTCTCAGATGTATTTTGGCCTCAGAATGTACTTGAAAAATATTTCCATTATTTGTCAACATAAAAATCAGAGTTCATATTCTTAGCAAAGATTGTAGTTGTGGTAGTGCTAGTGGTGATTATTTAATGTAAAATACAAAATTTAAGAAAATGGGTTTTTGCATGTAAATTTATACAACACTTTCAGAAAACAATAGGTTATACACACACATACACACATGCATAAGTCTTGTTGCATCAAGAGCATTAGGGATATTTATATACTTTAACCTAGTAACTACATTTCTAGCACTCTACCACAGGAAAATATTGGCAGAGATGTTTATTGCACTCTTACTCATATATATGAAAATGAATATTGAGAAAACCTAAATGTTCAACAATAGGGGAATTGTTAAGTAACTTAAATTATTCCCATCTGTTGGAATATTATGTAGCCATTAAAGTTGTTTATAAAGAGTTGGTAATAACATGTAATATGAAATAAAGAGGTAAAAAATCATAATTATGAAAAAATAACTAGGCAGCACAAAAAGTGAAAGAAAATGAACTCAAATATTAGTGCTCATCTTTGGCTGTTAGATAACATTTTTCTCTTCTTCCCTTGTTTATTTTCTAAATTTTATAAAATACACACATTTCAAATGAAACAATAGCCTTTGTTGGAAAAAAACAGAAAAAAATGCAGAGATCTAAAAGAGAAGACATGAAGAAAAGGAAGAAAAAGGAGAGGACATTTACTTTCTCACGTCTTCTTTCTCTGATCTTTTTAAGGTCCCTACTTCAGGGACTTACCTGGAAGAAGGGGTGCATGCATTGCCAGTCTATTGAATGCCACTGTGGTAGAGTGCTCCCCATATCCAGCTTACTATACTCAGCATCTCACGGTGGGGGCAGGATTTACTGCTTTCTATCTTCAGTGCTCAAAACAATGTCTGAGCACTCAGTCAACATGGAACTGAACAGAATGAAACCAAAATGGGCTCTCCCCCTTCCAATCCTTTCTTTCAAAGGGAACACTTAGTTTCAGGTTCCATTGCACATCCCTGCTGCAAGACTGGATCAAAATTTCTTGCTGCCCCTACTTCCAAACTTCAGTCTTACTCAACTGTTTAGTCTCAAATGGCCAAGGACGTTGAGATGGCAAACCTGCACAGTCCCATGGAGCATATTGCCAAAAATACAGACTCTGATTTGAGGAGTCTGAAGAAAAACTCTTGAGAATTCAAAGCATGGGGAAACCCGGTATCTTTCAGGGTTGATTCTACTGCTGTCCATCAAGACAACTTTGCACTCCCCCCCTGGAAATCTGATATTTATTACACACTCGCCCCTGCTCTCCAAGTCAAAGGTATCCCTTGGACAGCTCTCATTTCTGCAAATTGGTGTCTATTTGTAGCAATTTGGTTTATTATCACTGGTTCCGGGACAATTTAGAGTAGATTTTGGCAGGCTCTCATGATAGCAATCTTCCCCGTTGTGCTCCTTATGGAAGACACGTGCTTTGCCAGGAAGATGCATTAGTCATGTGTGACTGCATAAGAACTTAAATAAGCTGTCAGTGTTTCTGCTGGACCCCGCTGGGCCCAGGCACAGTAAATATCAGGAATGCCCATCTCTTATGTTGGCCACCGTACCTACTGGGTCAAAGAAATCCACTGCCTCCCTTGATACATTTTGTTAGGAAAATGTCAATAAAGAGACAAGGGACACCTAGCAAAGAGATCCCACTGATGATCTCTGGGCTGGTCAATTGGTTCCCCATCCCTTCCAGAGTCAGGCACTTTTAACCCAAGAGAACACTGAAATCAGCCTAGAGTGAAAACAGCTTCCAGAAGACTCAACACTGCCATAACAGGTTGAATTGGGCTTCCATTCATTGATGGTCAAGATGATAAAGAGAAATGTGTCACATATCCCCCTCATTGTGGGGGACTGCCCCTGGAGGCAGAGGGCAGTCACAGGTGAGATTTCCTGAATCAATACATTATGTCTCTCTATCCACTATGTCATCCTTTCCCACCAAGAGCTATTCCAGTTATAATTATGGAGAGCTTCAGAAAAAATAAAGGGCAAATTTTGTCCTTGGTTTTGCCCTCCCACACCAGTGCTTGAACTACCTAAAGGCTGAAGCTGCTCATTCAGCCCCTGACTTATGAGCCTGTTTCATATGTAATGCAATTTGGTAGAAAGGACCCAAGCTTTGGTCCTGTATCCACCTGGCCACAAACTTGGCTGTGACCCTAATAAGCAGTGAAACTTGGGCAAGTTACTCAATCTTTAAGAGAATCAGATACCACCTTATACCTTGTAATGTGGGTTAAATAAAATTATATATGCAGGCAAAGGAAGAAGATGGCAGCATAGAGAGGAGTGGAAGTTAGTTAGTCCCCTGGAACAACTAACAAACAAGCAGGAACAACTAGTAAATAATCTGGAATAACTACTGGGGGACAACTGTGAGTGTCCACATATCATACACCAACCTGGATTGGGAGGAATTCCTGAGATTGCAGGATAAAATCTGTAAGTAAAAACTGCAGACCCAAACTGGGAGCCCCCAACCCCCACAGCAGCCCAAACTGTAAAAACTTGCTGTAGTAGAAAGCGGCACTCTCTGAACAGGCAAATATGCCACAGTCCAGCTCCAACTGGTGCTTTAATTAACAAATATGGACTGCTCAATACAAGCTACAAATCCCCAACAAGCAGACAGAGGCTTACAGTGATGACTGACCTTGAAGAGCCAGGGGATTTCTCTGTTGCAAGAGGGGGAGCCTAGAGGACTGGTGCTATCTCTGGCCGAGAGGTGAAATTAGGGGGACCATGTACTGGCCCTGAAGTGGGGTTTTCTGTCCCTTTTCCTCTCTCTCAACTTGAGTGGTTCAGTGGAGAAAGCCTCAGCCATTTTGAATTTGCAGTGCTCTGACCCAGACAAGGGTGGAGGTATCAGAGTCAGAGAGACAAAGAACTTATTTAAATGCAGATGATAATTCTCTAGGGGGCGTATCTTCCCTAAGAGGGAGGAGGTGGTGCCCAGCTCTACTACTCACCTTCCATTTAGACCCAGACCCAGAGCCTGGGGGAAAATAGCCAAAACAGCAACTAAACAGGCCACACCTCTTTACACAAGTCATGAGTGAAAGACTGACAGGCAACACCTGCTGGGCAGGTTAGGAAAAGCACAATGGCTTGAGGGCTCACAGGGCATGTCAGTCTTCTAAGACACACCCTCAGGGAAACCTGATACTTAATATTGCCTCCTTCTGAGACCTGAGACTGTTCTGGTCTGGGGAAACCTGAACGGGGTAACCAAGGAAACCAGATGTCAAGACAACAGAAAACTACAACCTACCCAAAGAAAAACGAAGTTATGGCCCAGTCAAAGGAGCAAACTTAATGCTTCAACAGAAATACAGGAATTGAAGCAACTAATGCTAAATCAATTCAAAAAGTTTAGGAAAGGAGGCGGGGCAAGATGGCAGACTGGTGAGCTGTATGTTTTAGTTACTCCTCCAGGAAAGTAGGTAAAAAGCCAGGAACTGCGTGGACTGGACACCACAGAGCAATCTGTCTTTGGGCATACTTCATACAACACTCATGAAAACGTGGAACTGCTGAGATCAGCGAAATCTGTAAGTTTTTGCGGCCAGGGGACCCGCGCCCCTCCCTGCCAGGCTCAGTCCCGGGGGAGGAGGGGCTGTCAGCTCCAGGAAGGAGAAGGGAGAATTGCAGTGGCTGCTCTCATCGGAAACTCATTCTACTGATTCAAACTCCAACCATAGATAGACTGAGGCCAGACACCAGAGACTCTGAGAGCAGCCAGCCCAGCAGAGAGGAGACGGGCATAGAAGGAAAACAACACGGGAAGCTCCAAAGTAAAAGCAGAGGATTTTTGGAGTTCTGGTGAACACAGAAAGGGGAAGGGCGGAGATCAGGCCTTGAGGCGCATATGCAAATCCCGAAGCAAGGCTGATCTCTCTGCCCAGGGCACCTTTCCTTAATGGCCCTGGTTGCTTTGTCTATTAGCATTTCAATAACCCATTAGATCTCTGAGGAGGGCTGTTTTTTTTTTTTTTTTTTTAAATCCTTTTTGCTTTTTCTAAAACAATTACTCTAAGAAGCTCAATACAGAAAGCTTCAAAGAATTGAAATTTCGGCACGTCAAGTCAAGAGCAGAAATAAGAGAGCTCTGAGACAAAAGGCAACAATCCAGTGGCTGAGAAAATTCACTAAACAACACAACTTCCCAAGAAAAGGGGGGTGTCCGCTCACAGCCACCATCCTGGTGGACAGGAAACACTCCTGCCCATCGCCAGCCCCATAGCCCAGAGCTGCCCCAGACAACCCAGTGTGACGGAAGTGCTTCAAATAACAGGCACACACCACAAAACTGGGCGTGGACATTAGCCTTCCCTGCAACCTCAGCTGAATGTCCCAGAGCTGGGAAGGGGGAGCAGTGTGAATTAACAGAGCCCCATTCAGCCATCATTTGAGCAGACTGGGAGCCTCCCAACACAGCCCAGCAGCCCAGAACTGCCCTGGGGGGACGGCACTCACCTGTGACATAGCACAGTCATCCCTCAACAGAGGACCCGGGGTGCACAGCCTGGAAGAGGGGCCCACTTGCAAGTCTCAGGAGCCATACGCCAATACCAAAGACTTGTGGGTCAGTGGCAGAGACAAACTGTGGCAGGACTGAACTGAAGGATTAGACTATTGCAGTAGCTTTAAAACTCTAGGATCATCAGGGAGATTTGATTGTTAGGGCCACCCCCCCTCCCCGACTGCCCAGAAACACGCCCCACATACAGGGCAGGCAACACCAACTACACACGCAAGCTTGGGACACCAATTGGGCCCCACAAGACTCACTCCCCCACTCACCAAAAAGGCTAAGCAGGGGAGATCTGGCTTGTGGAGAACAGGTGGCTCGTGGACGCCACCTGCTGGTTAGTTAGAGAAAGTGTACTCCACGAAGCTGTAGATCTGATAAATTAGAGATAAGGACTTCAACTGGTCTACAAACCCTAAAAGAACCCTATCAAGGACAGCAAATGCCACGAGGCCAAAAACAACAGAAAATTATAAAGCATATGAAAAAACCAGACGATATGGATAACCCAAGCCCAAGCACCCAAATCAAAAGACCAGAAGAGACACACCTAGAGCAGCTACTCAAAGAACTAAAGATGAACAATGAGACCCTAGTACGGGATATGAAGGAAATCAAGAAGACCCTAGAAGAGCATAAAGAAGACATTGCAAGACTAAATAAAAAAATGGATGATCTTATGGAAATTAAAGAAACTGTTGACCAAATTAAAAAGATTCTGGACACTCATAGTACAAGACTAGAGGAAGTTGAACAACGAATCAGTGACCTGGAAGATGACAGAATGGAAAATGAAAGCATAAAAGAAAGAATGGGGAAAAAAATTGAAAAACTCGAAATGGACCTCAGGGATATGATAGATAATATGAAGCGTCCGAATATAAGACTCATTGGTGTCCCAGAAGGGGAAGAAAAGGGTAAAGGTCTAGGAAGAGTATTCAAAGAAATTGTTGGGGAAAACTTCCCAAATCTTCTAAACAACATAAATACACAAATCATAAATGCTCAGCGAACTCCAAATAGAATAAATCCAAATAAACCCACTCCGAGACATATACTGATCACACTGTCAAACATAGAAGAGAAGGAGCAAGTTCTGAAAGCAGCAAGAGAAAAGCAATTCACCACATACAAAGGAAACAGCATAAGACTAAGTAGTGACTACTCAGCAGCCACCATGGAGGCGAGAAGGCAATGGCACGATATATTTAAAATTCTGAGAGAGAGGAATTTCCAGCCAAGAATACTTTATCCAGCAAAGCTCTCCTTCAAATTTGAGGGAGAGCTTAAATTTTTCACAGACAAACAAATGCTGAGAGAATTTGCTAACAAGAGACCTGCCCTACTGGAGATAATAAAGGGAGCCCTACAGACAGAGAAACAAAGACAGGACAGAGAGACTTGGAGAAAGGTTCAGTACTAAAGAGATTCGGTATGGGTACAATAAAGGATATTAATAGAGAGAGGGAAAAATATGGCAAACATAATCCAAAGGATAAGATGGCCGATTCAAGAAATGCCTTCACGGTTTTAACGTTGAATGTAAATGGATTAAACTCCCCAATTAAAAGATATAGATTCGCAGAATGGATCAAAAAAAATGAACCATCAATATGTTGCATACAAGAGACTCATCTTAGACACAGGGACACAAAGAAATTGAAAGTGAAAGGATGGAAAAAAATATTTCATGCAAGCTACAGCCAAAAGAAAGCAGGTGTAGCAATATTAATCTCAGATAAAATAGACTTCAAATGCAGGGATGTTTTGAGAGACAAAGAAGGCCACTACATACTAATAAAAGGGGCAATTCAGCAAGAAGAAATAACAATCGTAAATGTCTATGCACCCAATCAAGGTGCCACAAAATACATGAGAGAAACATTGGCAAAACTAAAGGAAGCAATTGATGTTTCCACAATAATTGTGGGAGACTTCAACACATCACTCTCTCCTATAGATAGATCAACCAGACAGAAGACCAATAAGGAAATTGAAAACCTAAACAATCTGATAAATGAATTAGATTTAACAGACATCTACAGGACATTACATCCCAAATCACCAGGATACACATACTTTTCTAGTGCTCACGGAACTTTCTCCAGAATAGATCATATGCTGGGACATAAAACAAGCCTCAATAAATTTAAAAAGATTGAAATCATTCAAAGCACATTCTCTGACCACAATGGAATACAATTAGAAGTCAATAACCATCAGAGACTTAGAAAATTCACAAATACCTGGAGGTTAAACAACACACTCCTAAACAATCAGTGGGTTAAAGAAGAAATAGCAAGAGAAATTGCTAAATATATAGAGACGAATGAAAATGAGAACACAACATACCAAAACCTATGGGATGCAGCAAAAGCAGTGCTAAGAGGGAAATTTATAGCACTAAACGCATATATTAAAAAGGAAGAAAGAGCCAAAATCAAAGAACTAATGGATCAACTGAAGAAGCTAGAAAATGAACAGCAAACCAATCCTAAACCAAGTAGAAGAAAAGAAATAACAAGGATTAAAGCAGAAATAAATGACATAGAGAACAAAAAAACAATAGAAAGGATAAATATCACCAAAAGTTGGTTCTTTGAGAAGATCAACAAGATTGACAAGCCCCTAGCTAGACTGACAAAATCAAAAAGAGAGAAGACCCATATAAACAAAATAATGAATGAAAAAGGTGACATAACTGCAGATCCTGAAGAAATTAAAAAAGTTATAAGAGGATATTATGAACAACTGTATGGCAACAAACTGGATAATGTAGAAGAAATGGACAATTTCCTGGAAACATATGAACAACCTAGACTGACCAGAGAAGAAATAGAAGACCTCAACCAACCCATCACAAGCAAAGAGATCCAATCAGTCATCAAAAATCTTCCCACAAATAAATGCCCAGGGCCAGATGGCTTCACAGGGGAATTCTACCAAACTTTCCAGAAAGAACTGACACCAATCTTACTCAAACTCTTTCAAAACATTGAAAAAAATGGAACACTACCTAACTCATTTTATGAAGCTAACATCAATCTAATACCAAAACCAGGCAAAGATGCTACAAAAAAGGAAAACTACCGGCCAATCTCCCTAATGAATATAGATGCAAAAATCCTCAACAAAATACTTGCAAATCGAATCCAAAGACACATTAAAAAAATCATACACCATGACCAAGTGGGGTTCATTCCAGGCATGCAAGGATGGTTCAACATCAGAAAAACAATCAATGTATTACAACACATTAAAAACTCGAAAGGGAAAAATCAGTTGATCATCTCAATAGATGCTGAAAAAGCATTTGACAAAATCCAACATCCGTTTTTGATAAAAACACTTCAAAAGGTAGGAATTGAAGGAAACTTCCTCAACATGATAAAGAGCATATATGAAAAACCCACAGCCAGCATAGTACTCAATGGTGAGAGACTGAAAGCCTTCCCTCTAAGATCAGGAACAAGACAAGGATGCCCGCTGTCACCACTGTTATTCAACATTGTGCTGGAAGTGCTAGCCAGGGCAATCCGGCAAGACAAAGAAATAAAAGGCATCCAAATTGGAAAAGAAGAAGTAAAACTGTCATTGTTTGCAGATGATATGATCTTATATCTAGAAAACCCTGAGAAATCAACGATACACCTACTAGAGCTAATAAACAAATTTAGCAAAGTAGCGGGATACAAGATTAATGCACATAAGTCAGTAATGTTTCTATATGCTAGAAATGAACAAACTGAAGAGACACTCAAGAAAAAGATACCATTTTCAATAGCAACTAAAAAAATCAAGTACCTAGGAATAAACTTAACCAAAGATGTAAAAGACCTATACAAAGAAAACTACATAACTCTACTAAAAGAAATAGAAGGGGACCTTAAAAGATGGAAAAATATTCCATGTTCATGGATAGGAAGGCTAAATGTCATTAAGATGTCAATTCTACCCAAACTCATCTACAGATTCAATGCAATCCCAATCAAAATTCCAACAACCTACTTTGCAGACTTGGAAAAGCTAGTTATCAAATTTATTTGGAAAGGGAAGATGCCTCGAATTGCTAAAGACACTCTAAAAAGAAAAACGAAGTGGGAGGACTTACACTCCCTGACTTTGAAGCTTATTATAAAGCCACAGTTGCCAAGACAGCATGGTACTGGCACAAAGATAGACATATAGATCAATGGAATCGAATTGAGAATTCAGAGATAGACCCTCAGATCTATGGCCGACTGATCTTTGATAAGGCCCCCAAAGTCACCGAACTGAGCCATAATGGTCTTTTCAACAAATGGGGCTGGGAGAGTTGGATATCCATATCCAAAAGAATGAAAGAGGACCCCCACCTCACCCCCTACACAAAAATTAACTCAAAATGGACCAAAGATCTCAATATAAAAGAAAGTACCATAAAACTCCTAGAAGATAATGTAGGAAAACATCTTCAAGACCTTGTATTAGGAGGCCACTTCCTAGACTTTACACCCAAAGCACAAGCAACAAAAGAGAAAATAGATAAATGGGAACTCCTCAAGCTTAGAAGTTTCTGCACCTCAAAGGAATTTCTCAAAAAGGTAAAGAGGCAGCCAACTCAATGGGAAAAAATTTTTGGAAACCATGTATCTGACAAAAGACTGATATCTTGCATATACAAAGAAATCCTACAACTCAATGACAATAGTACAGACAGCCCAATTATAAAATGGGCAAAAGATATGAAAAGACAGTTCTCTGAAGAGGAAATACAAATGACCAAGAAACACATGAAAAAATGTTCAGCTTCACTAGCTATTAGAGAGATGCAAATTAAGACCACAATGAGATACCATCTAACACCGGTTAGAATGGCTGCCATTAAACAAACAGGAAACTACAAATGCTGGAGGGGATGTGGAGAAATTGGAACTCTTATTCATTGTTGGTGGGACTGTATAATGGTTCAGCCACTCTGGAAGTCAGTCTGGCAGTTCCTTAGAAAACTAGATATAGAGCTACCATTCGATCCAGCGATTGCACTCCTCGGTATATACCCGGAAGATCGGAAAGCAGTGACACGAACAGATATCTGCACGCCAATGTTCATAGCAGCATTATTCACAATTGCCAAGAGATGGAAACAACCCAAATGTCCTTCAACAGATGAGTGGATAAATAAAATGTGGTATATACACACGATGGAATACTACGCGGCAGTAAGAAGGAACGATCTGGTGAAACATATGACAACATGGATGAACCTTGAAGACATAATGCTGAGCGAAATAAGCCAGGCACAAAAAGAGAAATATTATATGCTACCACTAATGTGAACTTTGAAAAATGTAAAACAAATGGTTTATAATGTAGAATGTAGGGGAACTAGCAGTAGAGAGCAATTAAGGAAGGGGGAACAATAATCCAGGAAGAACAGATAAGCTATTTAACGTTCTGGGGATGCCCAGAAATGACTATGGTCTGTTAATTTCTGATGGTTGTAGTAGGAACAAGTTCACTGAAATGTTGCTATATTATGTAACTTTCTTGGGGTAAAGTAGGAACATGTTGGAAGTTAAGCAGTTATCTTAGGTTAGTTGTCTTTTTCTTACTCCCTTGCTATGGTCTCTTTGAAATGCTCTTTTATTGTATGTTTGTTTTCTTTTTAACTTTTTTTTTCATACAGGTGATTTGAAAAAAGAAGGGAAAGTTAAAAAAAAAAAAAAAAAAAAAAAAAAAAGAAAAAAGACAAACAAGGGGAAAAAAAAAAAAAAAAAAGATGTAGTGCCCCCTTGAGGAGCCTGTGGAGAATGCAGGGGTATTCGCCTACCCCACCTCCATGGTTGCTAACATGACCACAGACATAGGGGACTGGTGGTTTGATGGGTTGAGCCCTCTACCATAAGTTTTACCCTTGGGAAGACGGTTGCTGCAAAGGAGAGTCTAGGCCTCCCTGTATTTGTGCCTAAGAGTCTCCTCCTGAATGCCTCTTTGTTGCTCAGATGTGGCCCTCTCTCTCTGGCTAAGCCAACTTGAAAGGTGAAATCACTGCCCTCCCCCCTACGTGGGATCAGACACCCAGGGAAGTGAATCTCCCTGGCAACGTGGAATATGACTCCCAGGGAGGAATGTAGACCTGGCACCGTGGGACGGAGAACATCTTCTTGACCAAAAGGGGGATGTGAAAGGAAATGAAATAAGCTTCAGTGGCAGAGAGATTCCAAAAGGAGCCGAGAGGTCACTCTGGTGGGCACTCTTATGCACACTTTAGACAACCCTTTTTAGGTTCTAAAGAATTGGGGTAGCTGGTGGTGGATACCTGAAACTATCAAACTACAACCCAGAACCCATGAATCTCGAAGACAGTTGTATAAAAATGTAGCTTATGAGGGGTGACAATGGGATTGGGAAAGCCATAAGGACCAAACACCACTTTGTCTAGTTTATGGATGGATGTGTAGAAAAGTAGGGGAAGGAAACAAACAGACAAAGGTACCCAGTGTTCTTTTTTACTTCAATTGCTCTTTTTCACTCTAATTATTATTCTTGTTATTTTTGTGTGTGTGCTAATGAAGGTGTCAGGGATTGATTTAGGTGATGAATGTACAACTATGTAATGGTACTGTAAACAATCGAAAGTACAATTTGTTTTGTATGACTGCGTGGTATGTGAATATATCTCAATAAAATGATGATTTAAAAAAAAAAAAAAAAAAAAAAAAGTTTAGGAAAGATACGGCAAAAGAGATGAAGTGTACAATGGAAACAATGGGCGAACATAAGGTAGAACTCAAAAGTTCGAAAAAACAACTGGCAGAGTCTATAGAAATGAAAGGCACAACCCAAGAATGAAAGACACAATGGACACATACAACAGCAGATATCAAGAGGCAGAAGAAAACACTCAGGAACTGGAGAACAAGACACCTGAAATCCTACTCACAAAAGAACAGATAGGGAAAAGAATGGAAAAATATGAACAATGGTTCAAGGAATTGAATGACAACATGAAATGCATGAATGTATGTGTCATGGGTGTCCCAGAAGGAGAAGAGAAGGGAAAAAGGGCAGAAGCAATAATAGAGGAAACAAACAATGAAAATTTCCCATCTATTATGAAAAACATAAAATTACAGATCCAAGAAGCACAGTACACCCCAAACAGAATAGATTTGAATAAGCTTATGCCAAGACACTTAATAATCAGATTATCAAACGTCAAAGACAAAGAGAGAATCCTGAAAGCAGCAAGAGAAAAACGATCCATCACATACAAAGGAAGCTTGATAAGACTATGTGCAGATTTCTCAGTAGAAACCATAGAGGCAAGAAGGAAGTGGTGTGATATATTTAAGATACTGAAAGAAAAAAACCAACAACCAAGATTTCTATATCTGGCAAAACTGTCCTTCAAATATGAGGGAGAGCTTAAAATATTCTCTGACAAACAATTACAGAGTTTGTGAGCAAGATACCTGCGCTACAGGAAATACTAAAGGGAGCACTACAGACAGATAGGAAAAGACAGGAGTGAGAGATTTAGAACACAATTTTGGGTGATGGTAGCACAGCAATGTAAGTACACTGAATAAAGATGACTGTAAGTATGGTTGAAAGAGGAAGGTTAGGAGCATGTGAGACACTAGAAGGAAAGAGGAAAGATAAAGACTGGGACTGCAAAACTCAGTGAAACCTAGTGTGCTCAACAACTGTGATAAAATGTACAAATATGTTTTTCATGAGGGAGAACAAATTAGCATCAACCTTGCAAGATGTTAAAAATAGGGTGGTATTGTGAAAAATACAATCAATGCAAACTAGAGACTATAATTAACAGAAACTTTGTATTATGATTCCTTTAATATAACAAAGGCAATATATCAAAGCTAAATGCATATAAAAGAGGGACATAAGGGAGGGGTATGGGACTCTTGGCATTGGTAATGCTGTCTGACTCTTTATTCTACTCTAGGTTAATGCTCTCATTCCTTTTGTTGCTTCCTAGCTGTCATTTTTTTCTCTTTCTTTTTTTCCTTTTTCTTTTTTTTCTTTTTCTTTTGTCTCTCTGCCTTCTTTGACTCCTCCTCTTTCTTTGTGGAAAAAATGGAGATGTCCTTATATAGACAGTAGTGATGGTGGTGAATACATAAATGCGTGACGATACAGGGAACTATCGATTGTTTACTTAGGATGGAATGTATGGCGTGTGAACAAAACCATCTTAAAAAAATGGGTTGATGAAGAAAACTTGAGGGAACTATATTGAGTGAAATAAGTCAGACACATAAGAACAAATATTGTAGGGTCTCACTGATATAAACTAATTATAATATGTAATCTCATAAACATGAAATATAAGTTAAATATAGAACAAGGCTAAAGAATGGGGAGTGGTTGCTTATTACGAGCAGAATGTTCAACTAGGGTGAACTTAAATGTTTGGAAATGGACAGAGGTGATGGCAGCATGTTGTGAGAATAACTAACAGTGCTGAATGCTGTGTGAACGTGGTGGAAAGGGGTAGCTCCTGGTCACGTATGTCACCAGAAAGAAAGTTGGAGGTTAAAAGATGGGAATGTATAAAACAGTGAACCTTGTGGTGGACAATGTCCGTGATTAACTGTACAAATATTAGAAATCTGTTTCATGAACTAGAACAAATGTATGACACTATAACTGGAAGCTAATAATAGAGGGGCATATAGGGAAAAATATACCTATTGCAAACTATATACTGCAGTTAGTAGTATTCTAACATTCTTTTCATCAACAGTAACAAATGTACTATACCAATACTATGAGTCAACAATGGAAGGGGTTGGTTAAGGGTGTGGGAGGATTTGAGTTCCTTTTTTTTGTTTTTTTTTTGTCTTTATTTCTTTTCTGGAGTAATGAAAATGTTCTAAAAATTGAAAAAAAAAGTTATTTGTGGTGATGGATGCACAACTGTATGATGATACCGTGGGCACTTGATTGTACACTTTGGATCTTTGGATAATTGTATGGTATGTGAACAATCTCAATAAAATATATATATATATATATATATGTATATATGCAAAGTACCTAATAAGGTCAAAATGAACATTAGTTCCTTCCTTCAGCCCATTTCTAGTCAACAAGATCACCCCTGTCTCAGCTCAATTGTCATCTCAAAAGAGCCTTCCCTGGTCACCAATCTAAACTACCTCCCAACCCTCAGTCATTCCTAAGCACATCGCCTTTAAATTTTATTTCACTTATTCATGGATTTAATTATTTGTTCATTTTAAGCTCAATGAGGGCAGGGAGCTTTACTGCTCTTGCTGACCCCCTGTATGCAATAGACAGAGCAGCTCCTGGGCCACCAAGGGGACTCATGAATGTGTATTAGATGAGTCAATTATAGCATGGGCTATGGCCAAGAAGAGCTCACAGGATGGTGCTGTGCAAGCTCTGACACTGTTTTGATGTGGTCTGAGAGTGTTTGCTAAGTTCACAGGCAGACCATAGCCTTCCTGGCCCTAACAGGTCTCAGAAGGTGGCCCCAGGCTCTGGGGTAAGAACTTGTTGGTGTGGACCTCACTGTGGTGTGCCTCTGCAATTCCTCAAAGTCTCTGGTAAGCAGCTGATCAAGGGGAGACACTTCATCATTAGATCATGCTGAGCACCCTCCCCCCTGGATCTTTCATGTGGGGCATCCCCGTGCACCACTGGGCAAGCCTAGAAGTGACACAGAAGAGCAGGAGGCATCTCTTAGAAGGGAAGGCTGGAAGCTGAAAGAAACAATTACATGTTTTCCCAGCCATGGAGCCTAAAAGCACACGTCTTGGGCATGTGCCACAAAACACCTTCTGTCTAGTTGGGAGCCAGATCTGGGCTCAGTTATCAACCTCTACTTAGCAATTCTTTCTTGGGAATGGAAAAAAACAAATCCTACCTCTGGTAAAAGTACAGTTCTTGGTTCTTTATAAACAAACTGAAACAGTGTTGATTTTCAATCTCATTAGTAATCAAAATGAATTAATAAATAAAATGCCATCTCACCTCACCAAATTAGAATTAAAATAATTCTCCATATTGACTAGGATGCAGTAAAATAGAACACTCCTGTATTACAAGGCAAAGAATAAATTACTATAGACATTTTGGAAAAGAATTTGGAATCTTAGAAATATTTATGCCATGTCTGCCACTTATGGGTGTGCAAGATGTGTTTTGCTCAACCCCAAGGGGCACTGTTTAGCTTGCAAGAATTGCAGTATAGTCATTGAGGCAATTTTCCTGCAGACGGCAGTCAGATGTCTTCAGGAAAGGGTGCATGTTTCATAATTTGCACAAAGTTGCCTGATCAGCTACTGGCAAGGGTGATATTCATGTATGAACCCTGTAATTCCATTTCTATGAAATCTACAAAAGGAAAAAATTCCCAATGTGGAAAATGTTTTATTTACAAAGATGTTCATCACAGCATTATTCAAAAATTGCAAACAAACTAAATATCCAAGAGTAAGAAAATGATTAAATCAACCACAGTACAAACTACTTATAATAACATGTATAAAAGTTTCTGCTGTGTTATCATTATAATTTTATCCTCAGAGACACAAAATTGTGTATACAGTATGATTACTACTATGTAAAGCAAACAAGAAATTTAAAAAGCTATTTTTAATAAAAATGCAGGACAGTAATAAGCTAAGTTATTAGCAGCAGTTGTTTTGGAGTAGCAGGATTACTGGTGCTTATTTTTTTCACCTCTCTAAATTACTGTATTTTCCAAATATTTTAATAAGCATGTATTCATTTTATATTGAAATCTCCATCAATACATTTTTGGAAGCAAAGAATAGTTAGAAATTAGAGGCAGAATTAAACATTTCAAAATTCAGTTGCTGAGATGTGAAGACATTAAACACCTGATGTGGTATTTCAGCATTTGTAGAAGATGTTCTAGTATCAGGGCCAAGGAAATTCTTCTACACCACCTGCTTATCAAGTTAGGAGCCAGGGACACAGGACACTAAAGAAGGAGAAAAATCCCTGTGCTGAAGAGTGAGGGAGTAATATTAATCTGCACAGAAATGCCTCAATATCAGATTCCACATTCCTGAGCACCTCAGGAATCTGCTCCTGGAGGGAGGGTGTTTATCAGAGTCCAGAAAAGGCCTCTTCCCAATCATCACAGGATGGTTATATTAAGAACATTCCCAAATATCCCCCACTTCACAGTCTTTCCAGGATATCAATCATGAATTTATCTCAATTTTTTTTGAGACCTTTGGTCTTCTTATGTCCTCTGTCACTAGGTTTACTGCCCATGACACAATTAGGAATGTAATTATTTGGGGTTAAAACCATCTATTTTGTGTTTCCTGGGGTTCTACTCCCGGTGAGAAGGGTAGATTTGAATTTGAGAAGGCTTCAACGTTGGCAGAGTTCTCTTACACGTCAAATACTGATAACTACACACTTCAGGCTCCACCCTACCCATTCTTGAATTGACTTTGACCAAGCCAAACAGAATGTTTAGATACCATCAACCCAGTCATGGGGGCAAGGAAATCTTACCTAAATCCAGAGTCCAGCATGCCATGGGCCAATCAGATTTACTCTTGCCATATCCCCATATCCCTATTAAATGTCCCCAATCTGGCCTCCAACTTGGTTCCTGAGGAATACAGCATACCTCTGCTCAGACCATAGCCCTGCCCTGAGTCCTACCCACTTGTTACTCTAAATGGTGAATGGAACTTGTTCCAATATTCCCACATGGTTGTTGAGGTCTGACTTCAGACCAGACAAAATATCTCACTCTACAACTCTGTCTGATGTAAGCCTTAGTTCACTGCCAGGAGGCTACCACTAACATGCTTCTCTCACTACATCATTTATTCACTCTGACGGCAGATAGTTCTGAGCATCTACAGCATATCAGGCATATTGTAGGCTCTGTGGATTCCATGGTGACCAGGAAAGTAAAAGCCCCTACCTTCTTTGAAATATATTCTAATTGGATAAGCAGATAATTAACAAAATAACAAATTAACAAATTAAATAATTACAGATTTGAATAAAAACTATGAAGGAAACAAGAAGGATGATGAGATAGATTAGAAGAAATTAAATCTGCACTGAAGGATGGGAATAAGCCAGTCATGCTAATTGTTGGGCTATTTCTGAGCTTTTCTAGCTGTAGCTCGAGTTTCCCACACATCTATTGACACAAATTTGTACTCTACAGGCGGTTTGTTTCTCCTGACCTTGGTCGTGACTGATCCTGGATTCCCCTTTCCCCAGCATCCCTCCTAGTTGAACCTATAATAATCATGGCTTCCTTGAGAACTAATTATAAGGAACAGACTAAAAGATTGGCAACAACCATGAAGATGGGACATCTTCCTCTTCTCTGTACAAGGTTCTTAAACCATTATAAGAATCATGTGGGATACATATCATCATTCAAACTCACTCTTGAGAGATGCTGATTCAGTATTTCTGGATAAAACTAAGGAATTCAAATTTTTAACAAGAAATCTCAACTAATTTTGATGTAGGTGAGAAATAGTGTCCCAGAACAAGGAAAAAACAGTTAATATTCAATATTTAGGTAAATTGTTAGCATTAAAAAAGCTTTGAAGGAAGATGGTGGCATAGAGAGGAGTGGAAGCTAGTTAGTCCCCCTGGAACAACTAGTAAACAACCAGGAACAACTAGTAAATAATCCAGAATAACTGAGGGGGGAAGAAATGTGACTGTCCACTTATCATACTCCAACCTGAATTGGGAGGAATGCCTGAGATCGCAGCATACAATCTGTAAGTAAAAACTAAGGATCCAAGCCAGGATTCCCCTCCCCCCATGGCCCAAGCTGCAAAGCCTCATGGTGCTAGAGAGCAGCTCTTTCCAAGCAAGTGAATACAGCTCATCTGAGCTCCAACTGGGATTTTAATTAACAAATGTGGACTGCTCAATACAAGCTACATATCCCCGACAAGCAGATAGAGGCTTATAGTGATGACTGACCTTGGAAAGCCGGAGGGTGGCCCTGGACTGGCCCTGAAGGGGGCTTTCTGTCTGTTTTGGCTCAGTGGAGAAAGCCTCAGACATTTTCAGTTCCCAGTGCTTTGACCCAGACAAAGGTGGAGATAGCACAGGCAGAGAGAGACCATTGAAATGCTAATGACCTCTCCCTAGGGGGTCTATCTTCCCTACAAGAAAAGAGGTGGGGCCTAGTTCTACTACCTGCCTTACATTCAGAACCAGACCCCAGAGCCTGGGGGAAAACAGCCGTGGGCCACACCTCCTTACACTAGTCTGGAGTTACAGGCTGACAGGTGCCACCTTCTGGGAAAAGCACAGTGACCTAAGGCCTCACAGGGTGCACCAATTTTCTAAGACACACCTTCAGGGAAACCGGATACTGAATAGCTTTTCCTTCTGGGACCAGAGCCCGTTTTGGTCTGGGAAAACCTGATTGGGGTAACCAAGGAAACCATGCCTAGACAACAGAAAACTATAACCTACACAAAGAAAAACAAAGTTATGGCCCAGTCAAAGGAACAAACTTACACTTCAGTTGAGATACAGGAATTTAAACAACTAATACAACTAAGTCAATTCAAAAAGTTTAGGGAAGATATAGCAAAAGAGATGAACCGTATAATGAAAACACTGGGCATACATAAGGTAGAAATTGAAAGTTTGGAAAACCAACTGACAGAATCTATGGAAATGAAAGGCACAACACAAGAGATGAAGACACAATGGAAACATATAACAGCAGATCTCAAGAGGCAGAAGAAAACACTCAGGAACTGGAGAACAAGGCACCTGAAAGTCTGCACACAAAAGAACAGATTGAGAAAAGAATGGAAAAATATGAGCAACATCTCCAGGAACTTAAGGACAAAATGAAAAGCAGGAATGTATGTGTCATTGGTGTCCCAGAAGGAGAAGAGAAGGGAGAAGGGGCAGAAGCAATAATAGAGGAAATGATCAGTGAAAATTTCCCATCTCGTATGAAAAACATAAAATTACGGGTCCAAGAAGCAAAGCATATCCAAAACAGAATAGATCTGAATAGGCCTATGCCAAGACACTTAATAATCAGATTATCAAATGTCAAAGATAAAGAGAGAATCCTGAAAGCAGCAAGAGAAAAGTGATCCATCACATACAAAGGAAGCTTGATAAGACTATGTGTGGATTTCTCAATGGAAACCATGGAGGCAAGAAGGAAGTGGGCTGATATATTTAAGATACTGAAAGAGAAAACCACCAACCAAGAATTCTATATCCGGCAAAACGGTCCTTCAAATATGAGGGAGAGCTTAAAATATTCTCAAACAGTCAGTGACATAGTTTGTGAACAAGATGCCTGCTCTACAGGGAACACTAAAGGAAGCACTGCAGACAGAAAAGAAAAGACAGGAGTGAGAGGTTTGGAAAACAATTTTGGGAGATAGTAGCACAGCAATGTAAGTACAGTGAACAAAGATGACTGTGAATATGGTTAAAGAGGAAGGCTTGGATCATGTGGGACACCAGAACAAAAGATGAAGGATAAAGACTGGGACCGTGTAACTCGGGGAAACCTAGGGTGCTCAACGATTGTAATAAAAGGTACAAATATGTTTTTACATGAGGTAGAACAAATGAATGTCAACATTGCAATGTGTTAAAAATAGGGTAGGATTGGGGAGAAATACAATCAATGCAAAGTAGGGACTATAATTTACGGAAACATTGTATTATGCTTCCTTTAATATGACAAAGGCAATATACCAAAGCTAAACGCATATGGGGGGGTGGGGAATAGGGGAAGGGTATGGGACTCCTGGCATTGGTGATGGTGTCTGACTCTTTATTCTCCTTTAGGTTAATGCTATCTTTCCTTTTGTTGCTTTCTAGCTGTCATGTTTTCTTTCTTTCTTTCTCTCTCTCTCTCTCCTCTTTTCTTTTTCTTTTGTCTCTCTGCCTTCTTTGACTCTTCCTCCTTCTTTGTGGAAGAAATGGAGATATCCTTATATAGATAGTGGCAATGGTACTGAATACATAAATACGTGACTATACAGGGAACCATCGATTGTTTGCTGAGGATGGAATGTAAGGTGTGTGAAAAGACCGTCTTAAAAGAAATGGGTTGATAAAGAAACCTTGAGGGCAGTATATTGAGTGAAATAAGACAGATACATAAAGGCAAATATTGCAGGTCTCACTGATATCAACTAATTATAATATGTAAACTCATAGACATGATATATAAGTTACCAGGATATAGAATGAGGCTAAAGTATGGGAGCAGTTGCTTGTTATGAGCAGAATCAACTAGGGTGAACTTAAACGTTTGGAGATGGACAGGGGTGAAGGTAGCACGTTGTAAGAATAACTAACAGTGTTGAAAGGTGTGTGAAGGTGGTGGAAAGGGTAAGCTCAGAGCCATGTATGTCACCAGAAGGAAAGTTGGGGGTTAAAAGATGGGAATGTATAAAACAATGAATCTTGTGATGGACAATGTCCATGATTAACTACACAAATATTAGAAATATCTCTCACGAGCTAGAACAAATGTATGTCACTATAACTAGAAGTTAATAATAGAGAGGCATATAGGAAAAGAATATATACCTATTGCAAACTATGTACTACAGTTAGTAGTATTTTAACATTCTTTCACCAACAGTAACAAATGTACTATACCAAAACTATGAATCAATAATGGAGGGGGGCGTGGTTAGGGGTATGGGAGGATCTGAGTTTCCTTTTTTTGTCTTTATCTATTTTCTGTAGTAATGAAAATGTTCTAAAATTAAAAAAAAAAATTAATCGTGATGGATGCACAGCTGTATGATGGTACCATGGGCAATTGATTGCACACTTTGGATCTCTGTATAGTTGTTTGGTATGTGAACAATCTCAATTAGAACTATATATATATGTAAAGGGGGGGTAGGGCGAAACTGTCAAAGACATCAAAAACAAGGAAAGTCTGAGTAACTGTCACAGCCAAGAGAAGCCTAAGAAGATGTGACAGCTAAATGTAATGTGGTATCCTGAATGAAATCCAGAACAGAAAAAGGACATTAGTTTAAAACTAAGGAAACATGTATAAACTGTGGACTTTAGTTAATAACAATGTATCAATATTGGCCTGTTAATTGTAATAAATGTGCCATGCTAATGCATGATGTTAGTAATAAGCGGAAACCATGTGCAGGGGTAGACAGCAACTCTTTATACTATCTTTGTCATTTTTCTGTAAATCTAAAAATGTTCTAAAAAATAAATCTGTTTAAAAAAAAAAGCTTTGGAGGGGATGCACTATAACATAGTAGTTAAATGCATAGGATCTGGAGTCAGACAGATCTGACTCAAATCTTGACTCTACTCACTGTGACCTCAGCCTCATTTTCCTTATGCCTAAAATAGAGGAAATAAAGAAACCTATCTCATGAGGTTAATGTAAAAATAAAATGAAATAATATTTGAAGGCACTTACCCAGAGTCTGGCACATGGTAAGTAGTCAAGAAATGTGTCTTTGATGATGATGATGACAACGATGATGATGGTGATGATGATGAGAGTTATGATGATGATGGTAATGGTGGTGGTGGTGATACTGCAGGAGTAGCATTTAGAAACCTACATTTGGTTTCAAAGAAGTATTGTTCGTTCTGAATGCACTGCATTTTTCCCAGAGGAGACACAGTCCTTCTGAAGTTGCCTGTTGTCTGTAAGGAAAGAAAGGCCTAAATAAAGGAAACAAGAACAGAAAACAAAGACCCAGCATTAATTCTCACAGTGGAGAGTGATCTCAAATTCTGCAGAAGACAAATTAGTAGGGCTGGAGAGTTATTGCACCGATCATCTGTTGTTTTGTCTGCCAAGCACGAAGTACCTTCTCTTTTAGTATCAGAGTCTCAATTTTCCTTTGAAAATTCTCCTTTTCACCTACTCTCACTCTACATGCTTTAGTAGAGCTGAGCCCACTCCCCGGATCAAGGTGTGGGTGCGTGGGTCAGGCCTGGATGACCTGGGTCATAGTTCATAGCTCGCCAGGTAACCCCAACCAGATCTTTTCCAGATCAAGCTTGATAATTCTTGATGGAGTTACTGGGAAAGAGACTTTCTGTTACCTGTGAGTTGAGGTAGTTCACTGTCAGCCTAATGCTGCAGGTTGCCATCTTTGTCATTGTGTGGGAAATGTCTTCTTGAGAATGAAACCCAGAGGTAACAGAGCAGAGAGATGAAAGAGAAAAGCTCAGAGTCCTGAGGATGCTTTTGAACTTTTGAGTTTTGAGTTCATGGGTTTTGCCCTGATGATGTTTTAAATCTGTTTGTACCTGAGACAAATATATCCCTGGACTTCCCACTTAAGGTACTGAATCCCCTCTGTCTTTCGTTTTTACTTTAAGCTGATTCAGGTGGAGTTTTTGTCATTTACAACTACAATATTCCTATCTAGTATAGAAATCATAAAGAATCATAAGGCTGGAAAAATAATACATTTTTTAAAAGAATGTATCTTACTAACTATATATACAGTGATGGATGCATGTGTGTGTATATGCATATTTTTCTTCTCAGTTCAGCTTCCGAACAAACTGAAGGTAGGAATTATTATCCACATTTACAGATACCAAAAAGTGACATTCAGAGCAAGAACATATTCCCTGGTTGCACAGCTAGTGATTATATAGCTGGAATTCACACCCAGTTGACCAGGCCTCAAAGATCACCTTTTGACACTAGCACAAACCAACTACATGCTGTAGGTAAGAAAGGAGGTTGATCATTGGGGAATGGAGTGATCGGTAAGCCAGGCCTCGAACAGGTATGTGATAAACAGTTAGGGTTTGGATGGGTCTAGTGCTAGGGTGGAAAATATGAGTGACGTCATCACAAGGTTAGGAACGGAAAGGTGGACTTGCCCTCCCTAAGAGAGAAGACTGGCTGACCAGGGGAAGGAGTTGCATAGAGCAAGTTTCGGTCTGGACATTTCTTCAATACATAACAACAGAAGAACTCATTACGTCCATCTCTCTATGGATGTCTGGGAAGTGCTGATAGAAAGCATCTTTCCCCAATTCCTTGGCCTGAGGGATCCAAGGCCACCATCTCTCATTGCCTAGCCTCTCCATCTATGGAAAATTTCCAGGAATTATAAAAGTATCTTTAACAGTAGTGCCAACCTATCAGATCAGATGCATTCTAGAGAATAAGAAAACAAACTCGGGCCTTGAACAGGCATAACATTCATTAACACCTTCATTTCCTGAACAAAACTTACTGCAAATCAACTAGATCAGAGCATTGCTTATTCTAATGCAACAGAATAAAGAACTTTAAATGATTTTAAAGTATTGAGACTAAAAAAAGGAAATTAAATAAAATTTTACATTTGAGTTTGAATAGGTATTGCATACTCATTGATAGAGCTGAAAACTTCTCCAGCTAGCTACCCCCATGCCTGGAGGTCAAGAAGGATGAGAGAAGGTCAGGGGTTACTGTCTGCTCCCAAAGGTGGTTTGGGGGGTGAAATGGACATTAGTAGTGGCCTTTGGGTTCCTTCTTCTTGTAGCCAAATGGAGAGAGACAAGGAATTTGTTGAGTTTCACTGCAATAAATATCTCAGGATCTTGACTGTAGCTGTGTTCAGGGGCCATTACTTCCCTTCAGCCCCTCCACTTATCCAGTCTAATCCTGGTCAAGACATTGTTGAAGGACACACTCCATAGAGAGAGATGAACTGCCACTCTGGCAAGTCTCTTCTGGGTTTAGCTTGAGAAACGAGTTACTCTTCCCTACGTCTAGCCTAAGTCTTGCTCCTGGTAGGTTAAGTGTCCATTCTTCCTTAATTCTGTGCACTTGGATTTGACCAAACAGTGATTGAACCCAAACCAGGATGACTCCAGCCCCAGTGTGCCTCTTGCTAAATGTTGCTGGAGGAGTTAGCCAACACTGTGCAAGCACATTGACCTCTGTCAAAGCAGGGTCTCCAATCCCAAACACTGGGCACAGGCCTTGACAGAACAATGTCACCTCTCTCTGAGGTTGCTGCCCAGGTGGAGCTGTTATCTGCCAGAGAAGGGGCTGTCAGAGGGGCCTCATGCTGCCATCTAGACCAAGGAGGAGAGGCACCCTCCTTGGTGGCCTCTCACAACTGTTGCAGGATCCTTGATCTGCCTGGTGTGAAACGCCAGGCTGATAACTTCCTTCAGTCTGGAGGAAATGGGAATTCAATGTGCACAGTTCCAATCTGAGGCATCCTTCCAAGACTTGGGTGCAACGGCCAATCGCAGTCAAACCCAAAGTAGGGGAGGAAATGAGGAAAGAGTTGTTTTACCTCCCACTTGACCATCTTTGTCAATGGGGCATCCCTGTCCTCCTCTTCCCCCATTGGAGTGTTTGAGAGCCATGGGTCAGGGGTTGCAATTTGTGACAACAGCTCCTCTGGTTGTGCCTTCTTATTCTTTCTTCTGCATGTCACCAACCAACAAGACTTTGCCTGCTTTACCATAGCTAATTAATATTATGTGAACAAGTATAGATATATGCTTTTATAAACTCTATGAATCCCCCACCATTCAAGCTATTGATTTCCTTGCTTTGAGGACTGTTTGCTCCTCATCAACTGAAAAAAACAGCATGAAATTTGAGGCATGCCTGTCCCTGGAGGGGAGAGCAGACAGTGTATAAAGTAAGGGCAGATGAAATATTTTTAATTGCCTTATTCAAGTGCCAAACACTCTGCCAGATGTTTTATATTAATTAATACATACACTCCTTACAAAATTACCTGTGAAATAGGATGTCTTATTTCCATTTGCATATGAGAAAACTGTGGCTGAAATATCTAAAGCTGCTTTCTAATAAGATCTAATAAGAGACATATTTAACCCTCAAATTCAGAGCTGTCTGATTTCCAAATGCCTACACCAAGATGCCTTTTGTCCTTATATGTATATACACTTGCCTACACCCATGCACACACAGACACACACATATTTACACACAGGGACACACAGAAACCCACTTAGATCTCTACACAGATGCAAAAACACAAACAGAAGTCACTACACACACCTGTCTCTGTACACATTTCCTTTGGACTGATTTTTGGGAACACAGAAGGCTCAAGCTATTCATCTCTCTAAGTATTCATATCAGTAAGTGGTTCCACTTAGTTTACCCAGTACTGGAAAAGGAAAGCAGGACTCCATCTGCACAGCCTTGGGCTCTTGGCTGACCAGGATGGCAACTGGCACACGGATTCCAAGGAGCCCTTGCACATCTGTCTGCTTGAAGGTAGTGGCTAAGCAGAGACCTTTCCAGAGCTCTGTGTTTTTTCTTGTTGTTGTTATTTTTCATTCTCCAATGTCCTGGAACTCCATTCCTGTCCTCAGTGGGGGTACCCTTTCCCTTCTGAATGTGGATGCTGAGTTAAGGGGAGAACATTGGGGTTTCTCTGTAATGAATACAAGAGCAGCACTTGTAGCCCTTGGGTCCCTGAAACAGGCTGAGGACTCAACAAGTATTTCTGGACCGATTGATTGACTAACCAAAAAGAGTGACCAGAAGCTCCAGCAGCAAATCCACTTCTATGGGGGAAGATCTTTCATAGAATTTAAACCTGTTTCTGTGCAGAAGAAAACATTTGCAACCAATTAACCCCAAAACACATCATCTTCCCTGAGGATGGGGAAGGGGCCCAGCCTCAGCAGCCAGGCTGCCCTCCACCCCTGTCAGGTAGCATGAACATCCTTGAGCTAGATCCTTGTGGTAAGTCCACCAAACCACTCAAGTGCCATCCCCCAGAAGCAGGCTGCAAACACTAGTGCCCATGCAATGCGAGGCGCTGGTCCACTAGCCTTATGCTGCTCCTGTCCTCCTGGTCCTCAGATGGCTGGCCTCTTCTCTGTCCTATCATCTCTGGCTCCTTCTGTTTGGCTACTTTAGCTTCTTTAGGCTTCACAGATTTGGCATCCTGCTCACATCTGACTCTTCCTCTCCCTTTGGTTGAATGTCATTTCATCATTTGTAGCATCTGTTGAGAAACCACTAGTTCAGCCCCAACCCTTCAAAATCTGCTGGAAAAGACTCTCCACCAGTTCCCAATCAGAACCTCAGCCCTCCTAACATATTACAGGCTAACGGATGAGTCCATGTCCTCTTGCCCAAACACACACACATGCATGCACACAAACACACCCATGCACACACACCCATATCAAGAAATACAAGGAGAGAGTGACCTTCCAAAATGGGGAGCAGACTCTCCCACACCCTGGCAATGGTACTTCACTGTGATGCCTGCAATTTAAATGCCAGTACAATTTGCCCTTATAAAAATACAGCTCCCTCCCCCTCTTCCACCAGGGACTGCATCTGTAACCACGGTAACAAAATCCAGGTGCACTGTGGCACAACCACCGTTTCTAGGAGTGGGAGAGCACAGAGAGGGCAAAGGGAAAAGAGGTGCTGAAATATTCACACACAGCCTGGGGTCCGTGCAAGATCCATGTCTGACCTCACTTAGTCCTGCCCTGCAGAGAATGGGGACACTCACATCTGTTTCACTGTTACCCACAGTAACACTCTTCTAGCTAATGTCAAAACCTCTGTTCTATCTAGTTTAGCTAAAAGAAATGGTCAGTTTCAAGAAGGAAACATTTAAAGCCATTGATTTACTTGCCTAAAGCCAGGATGTCTCTCTGGGCAAGGGACTTTCTATGTATTTGAGTGTTTTGTTTTGTTTTGTTTTCAATTGAGTGAAATACTACTCTCCTTCACTCTCTCCCTCTCTTCCCCCCCTCAATCACACACACACACGCACACGCACACGCACACACACACACACACACACACAGGCTGAAGGGAAAGGAAAGAGGGAGAAACTACTAAGGAACCTCCATTCTTTGATCACCGGGCACAGTGCTAGTGCTTCGCATGTAACTTATTTAATAATCCCATCAGTCACACTCCAGGCCGTAAGAGCAGGGGTGGGGAGGGAACACTTTTGGGTACAGGGTTTCCTTTGGGGGTAATGAAAATGTTCTGGAATTTGATAATTGTGACCACTGCATAACCTTGTGAATATACTAAAAACCACTAAATTGTACGCTTTAAAAGGGTGAGTTTTATAGTAAGTGAATTTTATCTCAATTTAAGAAAAATAATACATAACCTCAATCTAATCATGAGAGGACATTAGACGCAAGCCAAATGAGAACTGTTTTATTTTTTAAAAGAAGAGAATATATTCTTCAAAATGTCAATGTCATTAAAGTCTGTGGGAATGTGGCAGATTAAATGATGCTAAAGAGACAGAGCAACTAAATGCAATGTCAGCCCCTGGGACTGCACACTGGATTGGGGTGGGGGGAAATGCTTCAAAGGACATGATTAGATCCACTGCTAAAATTGGAGTGTGGGATGATAGATTAGATCAAGTATTATGTCAATGTAAACTTCTGAAGTTGGTAACTGTGCTATGTAAGAATACCCCTATTCTTAAGAAATTCACACTGAAGTATTTCATAGTAAAGGGCCATGATACATGCCACCCTTGAAAAGCCAAAAAAAAAACAAAACCAGATACAAATAGATATATATTGAGAGAGAAACATGTATATATTATACACAGATGTTTTAGTTTCCTAGGTTGCTGAGAGCAGATACCATAAAGTAGGTTGGCTTTTAACAATAATTCCAATGGGATTTTATTAGCTTACAGTTTTGAGGCTGAGAAAAATGTCCAAATCAAGGAATCACCAAGGCAATGCTTTCTTACTGAAGACTGACTGCTAGTGATCCTTGGCTCCTCTGCACGTGGCAGCCTCTGCTGTTCTCTCCCCTCTCTTCTGGGTTTCATTGCTTTCAGCTTCTTCTGTGGCGCTCGCTCTCTCTCTCTCTCTCTCTCTCTCTCTCTCTCTCTCTTTCTCTTCATCCTGCTTATAAAGGACTCCAGTTAGCAGATTAAGACTCACCCTGCACCACACCTTAACTGCAGTAACCTCATCAAAGATCCTACTTACAATACGTTTATACCCACAGGAATGGATTAGCTTTAAGGCCATGATTTTCCAGGGTACACTGAGTTCCAAATCACCACAACAGACACACATATATTTGCATATGCATATATACCTATACCTATATATGGGAGAGATCTATAACTATTTATTTATCTATCAAGAACACAAATGGTAAAACACATGGAGTCAAAAGTTACCAATAGGTGAATCTGGGTAAAGAATACACAGGTGTCCTTTACACTGTTCTTACTCTAGCAAGCTTTCTGTAAATTTAAAATTATTTCCAAACAAAAAGTGAAAACAACAAAAAAAGAAATAATATAGAGATATCCAAGGCTGTACTTTGGGGAAGAGTAATTTACCATCTTTCTCTCTAGCTGGGTATTTTCTGGACTGCAGAAACAAAGAAGCCTGCCACTCACTGCTACCTGGTCATAGATAGAAAGTTATTAGAACCTAACATGTAGCCATGAAGTGTGGGTAGCAAAGAGACAGTTGGTTGACTTTTCATCTGGAAGCAGCCCCACAGTGGTCAGGCAAGGAGAGAAGATAGCAGCAGGTCAACTACATCTCCACTATCAGCAGTGAAGGGATGACCAGGTCCTCATGGGGCAAGTAGATGCTGAGAGAAGCATGAGCAAACTCAAGTCACTTTGGAAGGACCCTGTCAAGGGCCCACAGCCTGCCAAAAGGCAAGGATCCCAGGGATGTCCTGCCCCATAGGGCTGACAGGAGTCACAAAGAGGATGAGGTGTGTCAGAGTCCTTTCAGAGAGGTCTCAAAAAAACCCCATAAAATTATGTTTTGAAAAAACTCTTCTGTACCCAGGTTGCAGAATGTGGCTAAAGTATAACCAAGCTGACTCATTTTCCTTTCAATCCATGGCCACTAACATCTAGGGACCCTAAATGCAGGTGCAATCCACCAATCTGCATATCCTTAGTCCTTCCCTCCCCCCATCTCCTCATTCACATCTGCTCCCTTCTCCTCAAACTCCAACATCTCGTTCCCTCTGTCCCCTCCAAGCTGCTTCCTCTGTATGGGCAATGCTAGGCTCAGCCCAGGTCCCCCCAGGCCCCTTCAGGCTGGGTGTCTTTAAGTGCCATCTCTGTGGTGACAACTCAACTTCTCAGACTTAACGAGTCCAAAATCAAACTCCTGATTCCCAACAGTCCTGAATAAAACCGGTTTTTCCTGCAGCCTTTCCCATTTCAGTAAATGGCAAGTCCATCCATCTGGTTGCTGGTGGAATCATCCTGGGGTCTGTTCTTTCGTTTTCATCTCAAACACTATCCAGCAGCAACCCCTGTTGTATTTGCCTTCAAAAGACCCAGGATATTACCACTGCTCATCTGCCTCCCTTGTCTAAGCCATCACTGTCCCCCACCTGGATTACTGCAATTACCCCCCAACTGGTCTCCCCCATTTCTGCCCTCAGCACCCCATGGTCTCTTCACCCAGCAGCCAGAGTGTTCATGTTCAAAGGTGAGCCAGATCACATCTTTCCTCCAAACACACTTCCGTAATTTAGATTTTACTCCAGCCTACCCAGAGTAAAATCTAAAATCCCTGCCATGTCCTAGAAGCCCAAAATGACACCACCCCCCTCCCGCTCCCTCTCTGCGTCTACTCCCCTCCCTCTGACTCACTCCACAGCCACCCTGCTCTCCTCATGTCCCTTGAATTCTTGGTCTCCTCTGCTTGCATGGTCTTCCCGACATTTCTCCATGGCTTACTCCCTCACTTCCATAAACTTTCTTCTCAAATGTCACCTTACCAGAAACTTCTGTTGCTCCCCCTATAGAAAATAGCAAGCCCCCAGCAAGCTTTCCCTATTCTCGTGTCCTAGCTTCCCTCAGAAACACACATCCTGCCACACAAGCCTTTATTGTTTTCAGATATATTATATTGTTATGAATATACTTTGCCTCCTTCTATTTGAGTATAAGTTCCAGGAAGGCAGGGATGTTATCACTTGCTCTTTGCTGATGACCCAGCACCCAGAACAGTGCCTGGCACAAATTAAGAACTCAGTCTGACTGTTGAATGAATGAATGCCTCCCACCTCCAAGCTCCCATCTTGGAAGACCCAGAAGCAGCCAGAATGCAGGGGTGGGGGGTGGGGGTGGAGGGAAGGGAGGGAGAGGACGGGAGCAACGGGGGTGGGAGAGCACAGGATGCAGCCTGCCCACAGCTGGCCCCTAAGCTGAGAGTCAGGCCTGAGCAGGCACCAGAGGAAAAGCGTTACATTGCACCTGGGCAGGCAGTTTTGCTTTAGCTTGGTCTCCACTTGTTCATACATGAAGATAAGGCTGCTCCAATACCTGAAAGGGACCTGAAATGCTGTGGGACCTGCCCTAGCTAGGATCCTATGGTAGGGAAGGGAGCACCGATGGAAGAGATGTGAAAGCAGCATGGGAGACTAATAAAGCTATCACAGGCCGGCCCCTGCCTAGCTCAGTCCATTTCATAACCCGCGGGACTTTCATCCCTACTGAGGTGGGAGGTCATGCAGGGGAAAGGGGTTTGACCAAATCGGGGCCGCACAAGTCCTCGCTGGCGTGCCAAGATCCCTTTCAGTAACAAGGTGTGAACTAAAGACACGTGCACCAATGGAACCCATGGGAAGAGTCCCTCCACACATCCTGCTATGTGAGGCCAAACCAGATTTTTCCACCAAGCCCTGGGTTGACTCCAGCCCCCATGAGCTGCTGGCAGTTCCCTGGGCTTTGATTCAAGAACAATGGCCTTGAAAGTACCCTGGAAAGGAAGGGCTTTGTTCCACTGATCCACCAAAAGCATGGCTCCATGTATGAGAAACATGGAGAGGTGCAAATCCACAAGTGTTGCAAGAGTGCTCAGGCAGCTCAGCCTCACAAGGTAACGATGACAGGAGAGGCTCTCGGAAGGTACAGCAAGAAGAGCCAGGATGGCTTTGGCTGATAACACCTTTTGGAATCCACATTTTTTAGTCCAACATATGCAGTGTACATACCCCATGGCTCTGATGAGCACAATCGTTATACCTCCCTCCAAGTCACTCATGAGCAGGAACTACTCATGGCTGTGGTCAGAGGCTGCAGAAGCCCCAAGAACCCTTCGCCAATTGATCTTAATCAGCCATTAAATATCAAGTGGGGGTGGGTGGCCAATCATATCAACTCATACCCTGGCTCCAAGCAGTGTTTCCAATCTTGTCCACAAGACAATCACAAGGGATCTGATGAAAGTCTTGGTAAAACCAAACAAGCTATTTGTGTTGGGTATCACACCTTCAGAAATCTCCTCAGTACCAGAAACAAACTCCTTACTATTTACATCATACAATAGGTATCCCCATATTTACAGCATCATTCAAAGGGGTCAATCCACACTTAGGTAATGACAGATTCATACACACGTTTAAGAGTGATTACAACATGGTTATAATTATTAAGTCATGTAATTCTCATAATATGTCTAAGGACAGAGATGTTAAGTATCTTGGTCAAGGTCACACAGGTAATAAGTGGCAGAACCAGGATTCAAACCCCAGTAGTCTGGCTTCTGAGTCCACGTCATTCAAAGCTAATTAAGCCTGAGATACAGAAGCAAAAGCCCAAATGCATCTGTTCCTTTTACCCACTGAGATATCTTCACCCAAAGGTGACCTCACTCCCATTACCCTTTCAAGTACTTACCAGTGGAGGCATTTATTTGCCCTCCTCACAATTCAGGCTTTGTTTGCTTACCTTTAGTTATTCCATGTCAAGGAAAGAAGTTCTGGTCCTTCCCCTTTATCCTTTGCTTTATATTGCATTTAAATTCATCTTGAAACTCTGAGCAAAATATCTATTGGCTATGGTGGGAATGGGTGAAACTGCAGCTCTTACCTAATAACTAGACTACTGGAACCTTTGGAGAGCCACAACAATTTCCAGACTTCTTTAGGTCTATAGCATCCACAGGACGGTTACCCTGGTAACTGAACTTCTGAGGATTTGCTTGTCTTGGTATTCAAAGCAGCACCCATTGGATAAGGTGCCCATGGTTGCTGTCCATACCGTTTTAACCCTGTCCATCATCCAGCAATGTGCTGGGATGGTCCTGAGATCGCCATTTCGAAAACCTGGACTTCTAACTCCCTTCCTGCTGCAAAGGTTACAGCTCTCCAGTCTGCAGCAGCTGCTCCTGAAAAACTTCCCACTGAAGCCCAAAAGGAGTGCTTACCTGTTCACCCTATCTACAGCTAGAGCCCTGGAAAATTAAGGAAAATTGAAATGGTTCACAAGAGTATGAGCAAATCATCTTAAGACCAATGGGAAGCACCATTACAAACTTCAACATGGTGGGTGGAGGGGGTACCAGCTGGCTCCAGCTAGTCTCCTAGGACAGTTGTAACCATTGCTTGATCAGCAAGTAAATCACCCCCACTTGAGGAATCAAGTGATAAGCTCTAGAGACAACCCATGCAACCGGAGCCATCTCCATGTCTACCATGTTGTCCACAGAAATGAAATGTACAATAGAGATCCTGCAAGAGTTCTCCTGGCTCATTATGTAGAAGGTCTGGACAGTCCCCATGGTGGCCATTAAGGTGATTCCAACATGGAATCTTGAAAGGAGACAGCTGCCTTCCCTTGGGAGAAAGCCCAAGGGCTGAACATGCCTGAAACAAAAGAAATGCCCCATTCTCTCAATACAAAGGAAGGAGAGGAAGGGAGAGGAGAAGGGAGAGAAGAACAAGGAGGAAGGTGCTGAAAGGGAAAGGCAAGAGGCAAAGGAAAGGAGCAGAAAGAGATAGAGGAGGAAAGGAAAGGGAAAAGAGATCTTTTTTTTCATTTGGGTTAAAATATGAGTATAAACTATTGTCAAAAGCTGACAATTTCCCCCTTCTTACTTATTTCTCTTTACTAGTCCCATGGCCCACTTTTAATGGAGAATTCCTTTGTTATTTACTTCTTCCTTTTGCACTCTTTTATGCTGTTTCACTGTCTTGCACCGTGCCCCATCGAAAAACCTTAGCAAGCCTATTATTTACACCAGCACTTTCCAGATTAGCAGCTCTCTTCTCCTTCATAAGATCTGTTCCTGTCTTCTCTTTCAGATCCTTGGAATATTTTAATGAGGAGTCATACAGAGATGGTATCTAGGACAGAGTGGATATCTAGAGAGGGGACCCCCATCGAGGATGGGACCCTTGGAGGTAATGGGTGAGGCAGCACCAAGAGACCACAGAAAGGTCCAGGCCCAACCCCACGCACTGCTTTCGAGGCTAACCAAGCATCTCTTTTAGATCTGGTCTGACTCCAAGTTTATTAATGGAGAATGAGTGTCTGCAGATTTGCTTAACTTCGCACTTGCTGGATTCTTCCTAAATCCAACAGGAGCAATCAGATGGCATATTGAGTAAACTCCAACACCTCTCTGCACCTTGTAGAATCAGTGCCTAAATGGTCAGTCTTCCCTCTGAGCTAGGGCCAACCCCGTCACTTCTTTCCTAGATCCCCACTGTTCTCACTTACAAACAGGGTGCAGAAATTCTCCCTTCTCTCTTCTGCGTCATCATTACTTTGTTTCTCTCCATTGGAACATGCACAAACATGATCCAATTTCTCCCATCTTGAAAAAAATAACTCTCTTGACCCTGCATCCCCCTGTAATCTTCACCCTATTTCTGTGCTCCCCCTTTGCAATAAAACTTCTAAAGAGAATCTCCAACTTCTCCCATTCTCTTTTGGACCATCTGCGATCTGACTTTTTGTTCCACCTCTCTTGTCAAAACCACCAGTGACCTCCAGGTTGCTAAAACCAATGGTCAACTCTCAGTTTTGATTTTACTTGACCTCTTTTCTATCTACCCTAACTCCTTTAGTGTTCTCACTGAAGGAGATACTATCAATTTGGTGATGAGTTACAAAATTATACTTCCAGCCTTCACCTCTCCCTAATTTCTAGACTAGTGTAGCCAATTTCCACCATGACTCTCTTCTTGGATACCAACAAGGCATCTCACACTGAGCTACTATAAACCCATAGTTCTGATCTCAAGCGCTCCAAGTCTTTACTGATGCAATTAATCCCAACTCCATCCTTTCAGTTGTTCAGGCCCCAAATGTAACCCTTGTTCTTAATTCTACTGTTTCTCTACTTCTAACCCCCATCTGTCAGTAACCCCTGTTAGCTTTCCTTCAAAATATATCCACGATCCAGCCCTTCTCCCACCTTTGTTGACATCACCCTGACCCAAGACTATCTTTTCTCATGTGGAATATTTCAGTTGCCTCTTAGCAGGACTTCCTGCTTGCACTCTTGCCAGCCTAAAATCTATCCTAATCTATTCTCACGACAAGCTTATTAAAACAAAAGCCATCTTAAACCACTCCATTTGAATAGAGAAAGCAAAAGGCCTTCCAATGACCTATGAGGCCCAATGCTATCTGCTCCCACCCTTCCTTCTCTGTCCTCACCATACCCTACGGTCCACCTTACTCCACCTTATTTCTGCAGGCAGCAGGTCTCCTTGCCTCTCCAGTTCTCAGATGCACTGGACACAGCTTCACATCTTTTGCAATTACTGCCCCCTTTGCCCAGACCATTTTCACGTACGGCTGACTCCCTCCCAAATTGAAATCATTGCTTAAATGTTCTTTGTCGGAGAAGCCTTCCCTGATCAACCTACTTAAAATGGATTCCCCTGCCTTCTCAAGCTGTACCCACACTTCTGGTTTTATTTTTCTCCATGGCACTTATCTACACCTAACACACTTTATTATTTTTCTTATTTATATTGTTCATGGTCTTTCTCTCTCCACTACAATATAATATCCACGAGGGTAGGGATTTGTGCCTGTTTCGATTATTTTCTGAGCTCCAAGTTCTAGAATAATGCCTGGCACATGGTGGATGTGAATAAGTAGCTGTTGAATTAATGAATTAATCCTTTTGCTTCCTACGCCTACATACCTAGCTTTCTATTCTTCAAACATCTTTCATAAAAGATTCTTAACATTTTCCTGGGGATTTCTGGCATCTGTTTTGAAATCCAAACCATTAAAAGCTGACAATTTCTTAAAATCCATTTATCAACCCCTACTCTTTGCAGGAAACTGATCACAGATGTCAGTTAAAATTTTAAGTGAAAATTGCTTTCCTTCCAATAAGATGGTGCTGCTGATGTGGCATTCCAGGAGAGTGCTGAAACAGCCTGCTCACTTCTGCTGTCCTAGAAGCATTTCTTCATTCCACTACCTTTAGGCACTCCCCCAAATTATTTAAGTTGGTTCCCAACCACCTTTGGCATAACTCTTGAATCTTTTCCAAATACAGCAAGCACACACTTACACAGAGAGAGAATATTATGGAATCCAAAGGGCTTAGCACTTAACCATAAACTCCATCACAATCTAGTAGTGGGTATTTCCAGTAGCGCCTGAGGCTTTGCGATGATGGTTTTATATTCCATGGTGTTTTCACCCACAGCCCATCAAAGAGTATGTAAAATTTCACAATAATTATCCAAGTCATTCATAAAAAATGTCCCCACCCATATTAAGAACAAGTAAGGCAATTCCCAAACTGAAGAGTGTAATCATATAATTAAAATTTTATTAATACAGCCTAATTTCCATTCCCCAATTGTATCATATCATTTTATCATATGGCATTTCTCTTCTTCTTTTCCTTTTGTTAGCAAAAGAAAGGCCAAGTTTAAATATATCCATCCATGGGGCACACAAAACCAGCTCCAACTTTCCCAGGATGCATTACAGTTGTGCCGTCTCATTGAGTGCTCTTTCCTTGTGGTGCCTTTACTGGGTTTTTTAGACTTGAAGAGATGGGGTAAAAAAACCACTAGGCCTCAGGGAACCAGATCTAACAGATGCCCTCCTCCTAGTCCTTAGACAGTTCTAGAATGTATTCTATTACGTAGACACATAGTAAAGTCCTCAAAGCCATAGCTATGTGCAAACCACCTACAATTTCTCCATTTGGCCAGGAGTTGCTGTCACCATGGTGCAGGCTAGAAAATCTTCAACCACCTTCTGTAAATGTTATGAGAGATAATTATCTTGACTTTAAGTAAAACCTTAAAAAGTTTTAATTAGTCATGAACTTCAAAAATATTTCTTTATAATTATGTAAACAGAATCACAGCATGCCAGTCACTCCCAATTTAGATTTTTAGGCAGGTGTGAATTGGGCAATGTATTCCCTGTAATAGAAGGAATTCAAGAAATCTATCATCAACCACCATAGAAAGGACAGTTGCCCAGAGACTTTCATCATGTGTTCTCCTGACGGTCACACCACCTTCCCGATCCCCCTGTCTTTCCAGGACAGAGAGCACTACCTCAAGGTGTTCAACCACCATGCACTCCCAATGGCCACACTCCATCAGCCTAGACAACAGTCTCTCTGACTGCCTGACTCATACCCCATCAACATTAAATTCCACTTGGGCTGCAGTCTCTCGGCTGAAGTTTCCTTTCCGTTTCTTGATTTAATACCGCCCCCTCAGTGGAGGCTATCTTTCCCCCCACAGGCCTTGGGCCACCAGGCCTAGGGGTGGGGTTGGCATCCATCCTTCTCAAGGAAGCACCCCCAATTCCTCCCTTACAAACCCCATCTATTTACAAATAAAAGCCATTGGGCTTTACCCTCATTGCCTTTCATCATTATCGTCATCTGCTGACTTCCTTGTCACTTTCACTCATTCATGGATGATGTTAGCCCCTGGCTCACTATGTACGTGAGACACTAAGTACATGGCTCACTTACATTCTGGAAACTGTAGGTAGCTACACACACACACACACACACACACAGAGAGAGAGAGCGAGAGAGAGAGAGAGAGAGAGAGAGAGAGAGAGATGATGTTCGACATAAATTCTTAAGGCCTTATTATTGTCTCTCCAATTAGAAGAGACTTTCACTATCCTCAGACCAGACCAGAATGAAGACAAATGTTGCTCATTGCACCAGAGCTCTTACTGGGTAGGGTTAACCAATTATTCAACTATCCCCTATCACCAGAAGTTTCAAGACCCTTAAAAAAAACACACTATCTTTTTCACATACTTTCCCAATAATAGCCAGTCACTTCATGGGAATAACAATCCATTCGAGACAGTTCAATCAGAGATCCTGAAACCAAAGACCGGGAATATATTTTGTACTCTCCTCGCTCCTTTGCACTCTTCCTGACAGCCACTGTGGCAGATTGTATGTTCCAAAAATGGCCACAACCATGCCTTCCATCCCACATGCTCTTCTTACAGAGTGATTTTCACACTTCCCCCCTCAAGAACTGAGGTCCACATTCCCTCTCCTTAAATGTAGCCAGGCCTCCATGACTGACTCCATGAATAAAATGAGGCAAAAATGACACTGCATGAGGCTAGTTCATCAAAGGCAACATAGCATCTGCCTGGTTCTCTGGGATGCTTACTCTCAGAGCTCCACAACCATGCATGAGGAAACCCAGACAGCATGTGGAGAGGTCTACATAAAGTTGCTTCTGTAGAAAAGTACCTAGACCCCCCACACTCAGCCCAGCTGAGCTCTCAGCCAACAGCCAGCAACAACTTGCCAGCCATGTGAGGAAGCCATCTTGGAACTGGAAACCCAAGTCCCATGTGAGCCACTCCAGCTGATGGTGAGTCTATGGAAACAAGACTCAATTGAGCTCTGCTCAAATTTGTTCTTAAACTACATAAATCATTGCTGTCTTCAGTCATTTCATTTGGAGATGATTTGTTATATAGCAATAGATAGCCATCTCCCCCATTTCAGGCACATCAGCACTGATAGCATAGTCCCTTCTTTGTCCCCCATCTCAATTCACCTCAATCTGAGTCAGTAATGTTACTTTTCCTTTCAGTGCATGAAGCTTAGCTCTGCCTACCCCATCATTTATACACTCTTCCTGAATTGCTTCACGGTCAAGGCCAGCTCCACTCTCTTCTCAGGAACCCACCCTCTCTGTTCACTTGTTCCAGGCACTTTTTAGGTTCATATAAGAACTTAAAACTCAAGTCACCCTCAACAGAACTTGGAAAGAAGAGACAAGGGGATTAGGATGCCCTCCTCATATTAAAGGTCTGGGGTCTCCCAAATTTGAAGAGCTCTCAGAGATTTATAAACACTGAGGCAAATTGTGACACCAAGTTAGTTATCCAGTAATGCATCAGGAGATGTCAGCATAATATAGACTCAACCTGTGAGAAAAAAAATGCTGGGTTGCCATCAGACATCAAGAGCAGATGAAGTGAGGAAATGCCTGCAAAGTTTGGAGGGGGGGGGGGTCAGAGCAATATTCTACTGGGAATCAGTCCATGGGGAGTGACTCGCATTGTAATTGCTATTCTCGATAACAATTATGAACATCACTCTTCACAACTTGTTATGTCCAGTAACCTTATCAACAGAAGGAATGAGGTTAATCTGAAAAAGCTTGTTCTCAGGAAACCCATCCAAGTCCTAATAATAATATTTTCTTTACAAATGCTCAAGGGCCATTATTTGCTGTATGCGTGTGGGTGTGTGTGTGCAAGACAAAACAGATCTTATATTGAGGGGTACCCTTTGTGTCATGCATCAGACAAAACACACTGGTCCACTACCTCTAAATCATGGGCCATGCTCTTAGATCTAGGTCCACCACTGACTAGTTTCATGACCTTGAGTAAGTTCCTTAATCTTTGTCAGCTTTCTCATATCCTAACTTATAAAATGGGGATAATAAAAATGATACTCATTCTCAAAGTTTTTTTTACATTTAAATAAAATAACATAAATAAAGCATTAGGAACTCTTTTTGGTGATTTATAAGTTTTGAATTTCCTTCTTCCCATTTGGAAAATATTGTGGGACTTCCCAGGGCTGCTGAACTAAACTGTTTGTCCTCATGCATTATTCAGAGCTTAACCTAGGCATGTCCTGACTTCTGGGTTTGATCCAATTAGTCACTTACAGGCTGTAGCTTTAGGGGTCCTGACACCATGCTAAAACTCTTGTCAGAAATTCTCTCCTTCCCTATTTTCCCAGATAGTTGCAATCTCATTTTATCACCAAACGAAACTGCATTCTCCTTCTTGGCCATATCTAAAGTAAGTGGTTTGCCACAGAGCATCTCTGAATATATCCCTGCAAAGCACTTCTATCCCAGAGTCAGGGCCTGATTCAACTTGATGATGGTGATATTCATAATGAAAGCCAGACAGAAAGACCTTCAGAGAGTCTGCCCCAGTAGAAGCACAGCAGGAAATAGATCGGGTTAATCCTCTATGTGGCTCCTGATTTTCCAAGCTTTAAAGCACAGCAAAGCTGAAAATAGTCCATTTTCTCTTATTTTCACATAGGCCTCCCCTTTTAAACCAGCTCTTTTCCATAAATGTCTCATCTTGAGGGATCTGTAAGTCAGGTAAGCCAGGGCACACTCTGGGACTATCCTGATCATCTCTGCCCCTTGAGTTCCCATAGTCACAGTCTTCAGGTATTGCGGTGGTACCATCCCATAGCATTTTTTTCCTTTTGACCAAGGTACAACTATGTCTTAAAGAAAACATCAAAGAAAGCCCAGGATAGAAATGTGCTTTGTCCTTGACAGCAGGTCGGACTCAAGTCTGTGCCTTAATAAAGAGTCTCATAATCGCCGCCTTACCTAGAATACGAATTAAAAGGTCACAGTGCTCTGCCTTCAGAGAAACTTTCCACAAAGTGTGATCTATCTTTCTGGAGAAATGATGATGGCTTGTGATCCATTAAAAAAAAATGGTAAGACCCTCCAACAGGGAAGTTCCACACATCACAAGAACAGCTGCTCTGTGCCATAAGATCCACCTGGATTGAAATCCCAGCTCCATCAGCAACTAGTTATGTGACCTTTGGAAAGTCAACATTGACATCAGTAGAATGGAGAAGAGGTGAGCAGGATTCTAAGATGGAGAGAAGGTGAGGCATGGTCCTTATGAAGCTCCCCTTAGGCACAGAGCCAGAGCTTCAGGAAGAAAAACTGAGAACAACAAGGATCTGTGGGATAGTAAAGTCCGGGGCAGCAAGGTGATGGGGTCCAGAAGTCAGGGTGGTAATTTCACTTCTCTTTGCAGTGAAGGTTTGAAGCTGAGAAGGAGATGAGGAAGGGAATAGAAAGGATGGTGTCCAAACTGCATCAAAGAACAGGGTTTGGATTCTAGAGCAAAGCTGAAATTAACAAAATTGTGAGCTCTTAGTTGGAATGCAATTTAACCTCCCAAGCCTGTGTCCAGAGATTGATTGGTCTGACCAAGAAGACTATAAACTGGAAAGGGGAAATTACTATAGAGAACAGAGAAACTTGGCTTGCTAGTATACATGTACACACACACCATGACATGGGTCAACTCCTCTTCTCACAAACACCATCGTGGTGCCTTCATCTTTCATGTTGCTGGGCTGTGGAGGTGGACATGATAGCTTCATCCTTGTCTTTGACAGTATTTTTTCAAAGGTTATGAACCTTAAATTCTGGCATAAATCTTCATAGAACACCAAATGCTTAGATATCGTTGTCCCATTTCTCCACGACAGTGTATAGGGAAACTGGTCATGAAAGATAAACTTTAAGATAAACATGTCTACCACCATCTGGTGGCCAGGCATCTTGCAAGTGCTCATCTCCAACTTGAGAAGGAAGCAGAGGTTCGTCCATGTAAAGTGTTGGTCCTGAGCCAGTGTCAGGTACTCCTCTGTCAATCATATGGTATTTTTCATGGGTACATGGAATTATTGTTTTCAGTAGGTACAAAGGAAGAATAGTCAGCCTACAACTCCAAGAACAAGGTGGGCATATAAGTCTTTTAAATGGCCACTGGTTTAGGAACAAGAGGGAAATGTCTAAATTAGCCCACAAAATGAGTTTCTATAGAAGACAGCATCTATGACCTTTTAATTATAACAGTGGTCATGCTTACTCAAAGAGATAGTTGATTCAGGTAACTAACCAACAATACTCATTGCTTTTGACATCTACAGAACAAAACACACAAGAGCTTACAAGAACTTAAAATAGGATGGACAAAATTCTGTGTGGTGTCACTAAGTCTTAACAAGAAGGAACTCAAGTTGGGAACACTGAGATGGAAAGTATATTCTATTGAACTGGAGAGAGGGGTGACAGATGGTCAAGGAAGTGATCAGAAATGTGACTTTAGTCTTTCTTCTGATCAGCAAGAAGAAACAATTAATGAAGTGGAAAATACAGGAACCTGAAAAAAAATTGTCATGTCATCTTGTACTTATGGTAGTAAAAAAGGAAATAGTTGGGTAAAGTTGAATGTGTACCCTAGATTTTGGAAGGCAGATCTCAGAAACTTAAGAGAATGGTAGGCAGGGTTAAAAGTCATGATGCTTTGGGAAGAAAGATGACTGTCAAAGTGATTTCATTCTGAAGTTTGTAAATAATCCTAGTGAGAAAAAAGAAGTGGGGTGCTCAATTTTACAGTCATGTTTTGGGGTGTTGCTGGTTGAGACAGAATAGTGTAGTGGCTAAGAAATTGGCCCTAGAGTCTGACCAACTGCTATTGAACCCCAGCTCCATCACTTTATAGCTGGGCTCTTGGGCTTGTTGATTAACTCCTAATCCCTTAAAATGGAAATGTGACAGCATTTATTCCATGTGATCACTGTGATGATTGAATAAGATAATATATTTAAAGTGCCTGGTACCTAGTAAAAGTTTAATTGGCATTAGTTATTGTTATTTTTAGGTTATCAGGCTTCATTCTAGATAAAGATGTAACATCATTGGATGAGGCTTGCTCCCCGCCCTCAAGCAACTGTCTGCTATTTTAAATAACGTAAATAAAATGGATAATGATTCGTAAGATATAGCTACAGCTGCCTCAAACCCTCCCTGGAATAAGATGTGGCATAAGTCAATCATTTCATCAGTCACCTAATCAAACTGTTATCTAAAGGAAACATTGGACCTGCCCCTTAAGCAGTAAGTAATTTAGATTGTAAAAGAATCCATTCAAAAGATGGGAAGGGATCTCATGATTAAAGCTAATGAACAGATATATGAAAGGCAGAGAGTAGTGTGAGCTGTGGTTTACAAAAATGCTGAGATTCACAATAAATTCTCTCTCAGTTATTCTGAAAGCATGGAGAAGCCAAGGAAGACATAAACTTGGGATCAATCCTGGAACATTGATGGATAAAGGAGAGTGAACTCCCTGACATTCCATTTGCTTTTCTCTAAGAATTTGATATTTGGACTAAAAAGAGTAGGATTGAATCGCCATGAGAGAATTAGAGCCTTAAATTTATTAGGATATTGTAAAAGCATCCATGTTCCCCTAGCATTTTCAAGTCTCTTGGCTGAGACATTATAGCTCAGGGTTCAAATAGAATCAAGATGCTGTCAGAGATCTTTGAGAACTAATGCAAAATGGCAAGTTTCTGATAGACTTGAAGTGGACAAATGTTAGTCCAATTTTCAAGAAGCAGTATTTCTGCAAACCTTCGACAAAGAACTTGGCAAGAACAGTGCACTGTCATAAAAAACAATAAAGGAAGGAAGCCAGAAAGGCAGAAAATATCCTTATGGATGAGGGATAAATCAGTGTCCAGTGGAAGAATATGACAGACCATGGCTCAAAATTGTCTGGGTACATACCATATGACAAGTACTATTCTAGGTACTTTCAAACACATGATTTATTTAATTTCCCAATAGCCATAGGTATCATTGTGTCTATTTTTTGTAGATAAGGAAACTTGCACACAGAGAGAAAGAGTAAAAGAATGAAGCATCCCTGACCCAATTTAGAGCTCAAACCACATACTCATGACTCTACCCTTGGAGGATGAGCTTAAGACATTCTACAGAAATAAAAACATCCCGTTCTCTAAGGAGAAGTCAAGTGAACAAACTGGTGAGAGTATATAATACCTGTCATGTCTAGAAGAGACACACAGCTGGGTAGTCAGTGAAGTCCTACAAGGGGCACATGCGGCAGACACTTTTGTGATTTCTTCTCAGCTTGTCCATATATCCCTTTATCTGAGAGCTACCACCCCACTCACAGAGATGCATCTTTGTACTCCTATGTGACATAGTTGATTGGACCCAGTGGATTTTCCCTCCAAGGAGATTGGAATTTGGAAATAATATTCAATCCCTCATGTGTCCTTCAACTGAGAAGGATGAGAAACTAGGAAGGGGCCATATTTGATCTTATTTATATGCAACAAAAGAGAGAGTGATGGATGGATGACAGAGAGGCACAGAAGTGAGACTATGTGGACCTGAAGAAACAGAGAAAATAATCCTGGCTCCAGATGGTCTCTGAGGTCTTGATTCTAATCTCCACTGGAGTCTATATATATGTCTCGCTCCTAGATTCTGAGATACTCTTAAACACCCTTATAAAACTTTCCCTGCAGGACTGAAGCTAGCTTTATTGAGCTTGGGGCACTAGTCATCCAAATGCCTGGCCTAGATGAACACATACAGCTATGAGTAGTATGCTCCCCTCTTGAAACATGAGTCTGATACACAGTAGAGGGTCTTATGATATGTACAAAGCACACAGAACATGAATATCTACCGTGTCACCTGGGAGCAAGTAAAATCAAAAGAAAATGAATTGCATATCTAGAGAACTTAAAGACCTGGGGAAAAAAACTGAAGAACTTAAAGGCAATGATTAAATTTTAATATTTTACTCTCTCTTCAAGATCATAACTTTGTGAGAGAAAGGAGCATGCAGCCTCAAGAAATGAGATTCTAACGCAAGACTGAGTTTCCTACTCACGGCGTTGCATAAGAGAATGCCCGACTCTTCAAAAAGGACAGAGTAGATTTTACAAGGGAAAGAATGTGAAACAGTGGGCTTAAAAACAGAATCAGAAAGCATGAGAGGCAGCACTGTCAAAGAGGATGAAAACCTCATCAAAAAACAGTGCAATTAGAAACTAAGACCATCAGACATGACATAGAAAGAGTACCAAGGAGGAGCATTCTTAGATAAAAATAACAGGTAAGGAAGTAAGATGAAAATATAACATCGTTCCAGAAAGATGACATAGTGAGGGAATTCATATAAGATCACTTCTCTCTATTCCCCCTTAAAATATCCATGACATTTTATGTCAAAGAAGAAAGAAATTCACATTAACACCCAAAATGTTTGACAAGAACTCTGCATGAATCTGTGGGATGAATTTGTGCCCTTTCTCACAAAACTGGATAAAATTAAAAGTTGGCAGCAGCAGCCAACCCAAGCTGAAGATCCTGCCTTAGAAGGAACATTGGGTCAAGAGAAGAGACTGGCTATAGTACCTGAGACCAGCTCAGTTCTTACCTCTACCTGCAGGACCAGGAAAGACTGAGAAACCCCACAATGGTGACCTACAACCATGTGATGTAACAGTGGTCTATTTCCTTTCCTCTGAGATGCCTAAGTTACAAAAATGCTAAATGGCCTGAACCCAACCCCAACCCAATATGATTGCAAAAAGAGAGAGCTGTGTTTTTTGTTTGTTTGTTTGTTTGAACCGTCACTCCAAATTGAAGGAAACTCTTTATCATGAACCCTACTCCATATTTGGAAACATTTGCTATTCTGAAAGGTGGGAAGATAGAAATAATAAACTTCTTCAATTTGGCGTTGACGTTAAACCCCACATTTGGAAGCAATACTGATCGTTTCTTTCAGATTATGGGGTAAACAGAGGGTACAAACTTCATCAGCCTAGAAACCAGTATCACTCAGCCCACATTCTACACACGGTGTCTCAGTTTGCCGTGCTGCTATGACAAATAGCTCTCAATGGGTCAGCTTAAAAACCATGGTTTTGAGGCTAGAGGAAGTCCAAGATCAAGATACTGGCCTGGCTTGCTTTCTCTTAGAGTCTGTAGTGTTCTGGGCTGATCGCTGCCAATACTTGGCTTGTATCTCTGCCTTTGTCACATAGCAATGTCCTCTCCTGTCAGTTTCCTTTGATTTCAGCTTCTTGCTCCTTCTCTAACTTCTGTCTTCAAGTTTCTTCTCTTTATAAGGCCTCCAGTTATATGGATTAAGACCCACTCTTATTCAGTTGGCCATGCGTTAACCAATAACAACATCTTCAAAAGGTCCTATGTAAAAGTGGGTTCACCCCAGTATCCTTGATTCTTGAAGATGATCATATAACTATATAGCTTATACTTGTGACTGTGTGATTGTGAATATCTTGTGGCTCACACTCCTTTTATCTAGTGTGTGGATAAATGAGTAGAAAAATGTGGAGAAAAAATAAATGAATAATGTGGGAGAGGAGGAATGTGAGATGTTTTGGGTGTTCTTTTTTTTACTTTTATTTTTATGTTCATTTTTATTTTTATTTTTATTTTTATTTTGGAGTAATGAAAATGTTCAAAAATTGATTGTGGTGATGAATGCACAACTATATGATGATGCTGTGAATAATTGATTGTATACTTCAGACGATTGTATGGAATGTTAATATATCTCAATAAAGTTGCATTTAAAAAAAAAAACAAAAATGGAAAACAAGTGGCTTTGCACCCAAAAGAACTCAGATTAAGATTAAGAGCATGACCTTTGGGAAGGCACATAATTCAATCTACCACACATAGATTGGGAATGTTCCTTCAAGAACTATCCAACCCCAAATCCAGGACTTGGATGATGAACGCTCAATCATTACACAAGCAACAAAAAACAGAAATTCCAAACAGCCTTTCAGGAAACCTAATTTCTAAGAATATATGAACAGTCGAAAAACTTAAGACCACAATGAGATTTTTATTTCCAAGGCGTCTCCAAAACAGGCACAGAATAAATTTGACTCTCATCATGGAACAATTGAAATCAATATTGGAAGTTGTTAATAAAAGAATTGCTGTGGCAGAAAAATCAATTACTATAATAGAAGATAGACTTGAGAAACATACAGAATGCCAAAGAAATTAACACACTGGAAAAGAATATGAATAAATGGTATCCTATTTCCACATTCTGCTTGGCTTTTCTAGGTTCTGGGAATACAAAAATGAGGAAGCCATTAGCACTTGCCCTTAAGCAGCCCAGTAAGAGAAGCAGAGAAATAAACAGATAATAATCTAGCTATCATTAACTGGTACCAATTCACCATGCCAGAATACCAAAAAATATACTTTCTTTTATATTATTCATAGATGATATACAAGAAAATATTAACAAAAAAACCACCAAGAATACTGTACTTTAAAAAGAAGAAGTTTTATAGGCTTTATTCTCAGGACGCACATTAATGTATCTAAAAATCTGGGAACTAAGCATTAGTCTCCTAAATAACAAGATGAATATTAAAAATGCTTTAACCGTCTATTTGGGAAAATAGAGCTGAAAACTATAAAAATATATATCACAATCTGTGAGTTGCAAGCACAGCTATCTATGGAGAAAATCCTAGGGCCCTCAATACTTTTACCATTTCAAATACCGTGGCCCAATTAGGTGACGGGATGGTGAATGGATTAAGGGAAAATAGAAAAACGCAGAAAATAGTACAATACAAATAGAAAAGATGGTAGAAAATCTAATCAAGAAAAAAGGCAAATGATTTTTAAAATTGCAAAAAGCCACTCTTTTCATATCCTTGATGAACAGGCGAGCCTTTTTTTGGTTGAAAGAGACTTTATTAATATTATATACTATGAAAAGGAAAAAGAAAGTAAGGAATAGGTCTGAGATCTAAAGGACATTTTGAAAATAAAATACAGAATTTCTGAAATAAAAAAAATGTAATGGAGGAGTTATAGCTCTGGATAAGATGGAGTAGGGGTGGCCCATTCTGTTTGTCCCTCTGAATATAGCTATAAAACCTGGACAAAATGCATGCAGCAGCTATGTGAAGATTCTGAAAGATAAATAGTAGCAGGAAGATGGGGGAAGAAGACCAGAATTAAAAGCACCACCAAACTGGTGATACATTTACCATTTTGTTTTTTTCTTTCTGGCATTCCACAAGCCTGAAAAAGATAACCCAAAAGCCAGAACTGGGCACCAGGGTGTAGAAAGAGAGCTTCCGGGAAAGTATCGGCTTATTATCTGCTTGTCTGCTTATGGAGGCTCCGGCTTAATAAGCAGAAAAGGGAATTCCAAATGCTCAGAGAGAGCATGGAAATCCTCTAGGGTTATTTATTTAGTTAGTTTTGTCTCTTTTACTTGTGCTCCAGCCTCTAAGCAGTCTCCTGGTGGTGGCATCAATGGTGGTCACCAGAGCCCTCAGAAAAGAAAACCCTGAAGGAGAGGGAGCTTCCCGTACAGTCGGTGGACCTGTGGGCTCAAGGGGGTGGGTTATATCCCTGTTGAGTTTTTTATCCCTCAGACCTCCTGCTACTTGGCTCTGGGTGCAGAGGCAATTTCAGAAGCACATGGCAAAGCAAGGTAACTAAAATCCAAACTCTCAGGCTCAGGGATTAAAAAGAGGGGCCGCAGGGAGCTGGAAAATACCAGGCAGGAAATTACAGAGCAGGAAGAGGCTGGGAAAGAAAAACCATGATTTTTCTTTAATGAATTTCTGGGCTCACCTCCACGCTATGTATGTGTGGGAGCTGATGTTGGTCAACATAGCAAAGAATTTGAGAATGGAAGTAACGGACAGACCGTTACCCAGGTCTCAGATTGACCACTGGGTGGCACATTAAAGACCTCGGAAAATGGAATTGACTTTGGTACCACAGCCCACGGCCAGTGGGTTGGAATGCAAAACCTGAACCTAAACCAGCTGATTACTTGCTGTTATGGGTTGTATTGTGTCCAAGTCTTAACCCCCAGTCCCAAAAATGTGATCTTAGTTGAAAATAGGGTATTTGAAGTGGTTAAAGTGAGGTCAAACCAGCCGAGAATGGACCCTAATGCAATGTGACTGCTGTCCTTATAATAGGAAAATTTGGAGGCAGGCAGACAGACAGAAGACAGCCGTGTAACAACACGGGCAGAGATTGAAGTGCTGCAAGCCAAGGAATGCCACGGATTGCCAGCAAACCACTAGAAATTGATCTATGGATTCAAAGCAATTCCCAGTAAAAAGTCCACCAGGATTTTCTTGGACAGATCTACAACCTGATTCTAAAAATCATATGGCAAAGCAAAGGCACTAGAGTAGTCAAGACAATTTTGAAAATCTAGAACACCATCGGTGGAATTACACTGATTTTAAGACTTACTCTGAAACTACAAAATCAATGGGGTATCAGTGAAAGACTAGACATAAGGATCAATGGGTCAGAATATAGAGTCTAGAATATGGTAAATTGATTTTTCAGCAAAGACACAAAGCCAATTCAGAGGAGGACAGTCTTTTCACCAAACGTTACTGGAGCAACTGGACATCCATATGCAAAAAACAAACAAACAAAAAAATGAACTTCAACTCTTGCTTGCATCATATGCAAAAATTACCTCAAATGAATCATAGGCTTTCATGCATAATATAAAACTATAACAATAACATTTATAGAAGAAAATATAGTAGATTATTTTTGTCTCCTTGGGATGGGCAAAGATTCTGTAGATAAAGTAAATTCATGAAAGAACACAATGATAAATTTTACTTCATCAAAATTAAAAACTTATGGTCTTTTAAATACACCATTAAAAACTGAAAAGCCAAGACATAAACTGGGAGAAAACATTTGAAAATCACATATTTGATAAAAGAATTACATACACAAAATATAGAGAGCTCTCAAAATTCAATAATAAGAAAACAAATAATAAAATGAAACAAAAAGGAAGGGCTATTTAAAGAGATAGGTCACTGTATGGATAACCAAATAGCAGACAAAAACATGAAAATATTCTCAACATCATTCATTAATACAGAATTTTGAATTAAAGCAATAGTGAGATACCACTAGACAACTATTAGAATAGCTATTTTTTTTTAACTGGCAATAGCAAGCTCTGGGGAGGATGTGGAGCAACTGGAATACTCACACATTCCTAGTGGTGTGAAGGTTTGAAGCTGTTATACACCCCAGAAAAGATCATGTTCTTAAAGCTAGTCCATTCCTGTGGGTGTAGACCTAATGTGAGTGTGGATCCACTGTAAGTAGGATCTTAAGTTGAGATGTGACCTGGTTCATACAAGGAGGGTCTTAATCCTCTTACTGGAGTCCTTGATAAGAGGATGAGACACAGAGAAGCTGAGAGGGAAATGCCCCAGAGAAGCTGAGAGAAAAGGACACACAGAAAACAAAAACCACAGAAAACAGAGAGGAAGCCACTGAAGCCAGAAGCTGGACACAGTGAAACCCGGGAGAGAAGGGAGAGACCAGTAGACGTCGCCATGTGCCTGGCCATGCAGCAGAGGAGCCTAGGATCTCTGGTAGCTGGTCTTCAAGGAGAAAGCATCACCTCTCAATACCTTGATGTGGACATTTTCATGGCCTAAGAACTGTAAGCTTGAAAATAATAAATCCGCATTGTTAAAAGCCAGTCCGTTTCTGCTATATTGCATTTCCACAGCTTTAGCAAAGTAAAACAAGTGGGAATCCAAAATGGTACAGATCTTTAGAAAGCTGTTTGGCAATTTCTTTTAAAGTTAAGCATACACTTACCATACAACCTTGCAATCCCTTTCCTGTGTACTTACCCTAGAGAAACAAAAGCATATATTTACAGAAAAACTGGAAACAAATATCTATAATGACTTTATTCATAATCACCAAAATCAAACGTCCTTCAGAAGGCTAATGGAGAAACAAACTGTGATACATTATACAGCAGAATACAATCCAGCAATAATATAAACAAACTGCTGATGAGCACAATAACATAGATGAATCTAAAAGGTATTATGCTAAATGAGAGAAGCCAGACTCAAAAGGTTATATGCTGTATGATTCCATTTACATGACAGTTTAAGAAATCAAAAATAAAAAATACAGGGAGGGAAAACAGTTCAGTGGTTACCAGGATGAGGTCGGGGAGAGTTTGGCTACAAAAGGACATGAGATAATTTTGTTGGGTGATGGAAATGACTCTCTTTGATTATGTGGGTGGTTACATGACTATGCATTTGTCAAAACTTACAGAAGTTTACACTGAAGATTTTGAATTTAAAGTATGGAAATTATACCTCATTAAACCTGACTTTAAAAAATATACTCAGGTAGATCCTGAAGGAGACAACAATCTTTTCAGCAGGTCAGCAAATTCTTTCTGTAAGGGAAATCCGAGTGGCACACTTCCGTGCTTGCTGTTGCCAACTCCTCATTCCCTGCGGATTCACTTTTCCATACATATTCAGGGAGCAGCTCCTCCAAGGCTCTGGTGAACCCCTCTTCCTGATGAGAAACTTAGAAGAAGGAGGATAGTGGGATGAACTGCAAGCAATCATCACTAGAGTTGATCTTGGGGTTGCAACTGGTGCATCTCCCTCCTCTAGCCTCCATTTTCAATTCCTTGCCTTCAGCTGTCACCTCTGCTGGACTCAGTGACTCACCTGGGGATTTGTGCTTCCTTCTCAGTAAGCAATCATGATTGAACAAGGGAGTACCAAGAGGCACCCAAGTTGGTCGCTGGGTTGTACACATATTTCTCTCTGCCCCTGTTGGGATACAGTAGCCCTTAACGCTCTTGCTGATCAACATCAATTACAAATGGCATCGCCCCTCTTGCCTGCTGGTTTCTGGACACAGGAACCCAGATGGTCAAGGAAGTGCTCATAGTTTATAGTTCAATTGGACCCTTGCTGGCAAAAATGTGCCTCTTTGGGGGACCAAGACCTCTAACCCTAAAGATTTCAGAGTAGCTTGTGGTAAACACTAATTCCCCCAGTGGGTTATTGGGAGTGAAGTCACATAAGGCTCCTCCTGCTACCACCACTTATTTCCCAGGCTTATGTATTGTTCCTCGTGAGGACATGGCATCATATGAAGCTGTCTGTTTCAGTGCATGCACCACTTTCTGGAGGAAGGCACCCCATCTGCATAGAGCATTGCTCCTGAGCTGGTACCCTAGCTGTGCCTTCAGCAGGCCTTTCCAATATTCTTTCAGGCTGGCAGCTTCTGTACCATGAGGGATGTAATAAAGCCAGAGGATCCCATGGTCATGGGTCCACTCTCACACCTCCTTCATTACGAAGTTGGTTCCTTGGTTAGATGCTTTGCTGGATAGGATCCCTCAGATAATGGTGTTGGCTAAGGCTGGTTGGTAAAGCAAGAATAGGTATCCATACCTAGAAGAATAAAATTCTGGATCTTCCAAATTAGAAGGGACAAATGTAGCCAACTTGCTACCAATTAGATGACTGATCTCCTCAAGAAATAGCACCACTCTAGAGGCAGAGGATTGGTCTCCATTTTTGGCAGGTTAGACACTCATAGGAGGTAGGAGGTAGATTGGCCATGGTAAGTCTGAGTCCATGAAGTCAGGCCTTTGCATTGCCTCCAGCTCTGACAGTGTGGCTACGTCATTTGTGTGTCTATCATGCCAGCACTGTGGTGGCTACAAACAAAACTAACATCAACTGGCCTAGCGATTACATCTGATTGGTGGTTTAATGCCCCTTCCACGGCAGATCCCCCTGTTCTAAAGGGGATCCATGATGAGCCTTTAGGTCTTTAGATATCAATGTCAACTCAGACCTTTTCTCCAAAAGTCCTCCAAGCAACTGGGTATTTCCCTTTTCCTTGCATAGTCACTCAAGTAAATGGTCATAGACCCTTTGGAAAAGTACTACAGGATTGATTTTAGTGTCTATTTGTCATAATGTTCCACTGTTCTTTTGCTAGGGTCCTGGCCACCTCTTCAATAAAGACTTACAAGTCCAAAAACTGACTCAGGTCCAGAAACTAAGAAAATAGTCAGTCTTTTTATTGAGGAAATTACCTTCAGCCTCCAGCTTCTCCATTCCTGTCTTCTGATTACATTTGTTAAGCAGTATCCTACTTGGAAGCTCAACTATTTGACCTAGGGATGCCATGTTCTATTAACCATCTCCACAAATTTCTCTGGGCCAAATCCTCTTAGCTGACACTATGACTGTGCCAGTCATGATATTTGCAGCTCCCCCACCTACCCACCTTCTGAATTTTAAGCACCATCTGGTCTCTATTGTTTGGGGTGGGAGCAGCTATCAAGCCCATGGCTATTTTGAGTCAAGTTCTGTGACAGCCTCTCAGCCTCTCCTACCATTAGCCCAGCCATCAGAGGAGAGCCAAACTTGAACTTTTTAGCAATGCTAGTGTCCTGTCACCAGTACATTCCTGGTGGTCTTTGTGAATAGTGTGTCCCCAAGATTTTCTCATGGAACAGCCCCTCTGGTGGTCTTCTAGCTTCCGATTGCCTATCCATTCCAGCATGTTCACTTTGTTTAACCTTTTAGTCCCTCCCTGTGCCATGTGGCACAGAAATTCAGGCATTTCAACATCACTCAGTATATGCCATTGCTTTTTCCAGACTTCCAGATGTCAGCTTAGGATGAGTTTGCACCAACCCCTAGGGTCCTTCCAGGGTATGAAACCTGGTATCCTTTATCTAATCATACATGCTGGCCTCTTAGATTGAGCACGTTAAGGATCCAGACTCATGGGTACCCAGTACCTAATAGTTCATTTAATTCCTTTAGGGTATATTCACTCCCTTTGGAGGCCCAGCACATCCCTGCTGGGTTATGATAACCAGATTATAAGCCTGGCAGCAGGAGAGGAAGTTGGAGAAGCTCCTTAGGGGGCACCTGTTACCTGTAGGGGAAACACCTCTGTATGTTTTCCCACATTGGGGTCAGGGTGGGGGAGTGGTACTAACTCTTAATGGTGAGGGTTGGGGCACTTCTGCAGATTCAGAAACTTATAAAAGTCTATGAAAATAGACTCTTCATGGGAATCCATGCAGATATCCCCATTCCATGTCTTAGGTTTTCCCAATCGCAGCTCTGACTTCAGCCTTCACAGACAGGCCATGGTTATCATCCCACCATTTTTGAAATATAGATCTTGGGTTAGATCTTCAGTTTTTCCTGTTTGTTTGCTGCATGACATGAAGCCTTTTTCATAAGTATCCAAAGAGACTGTCTAACTCCCACCTTTAGTTTTCAATTGTTTGTTAATCACCCTCAGCCTTTCATTATCCATTTGTAGGGTGTCAATGAAATTAGTAAGAACCATCCAATTTCATTATCTTAATATTGATCATTCCCTCCACGTTGTCTTGGAAAACCACACCGGCAAGTGATTTCTCCTACACTGGAGCATTCTCCAAGTTGCCACAGTGAAGTTTGTACATCTGGGCCACCACTGTGTACCAGGGTCTGCCCACGCTCCACCCACCACCTGAGACCAGGCCTCCTTGTCAGCCGATGGTGCTTCAGTGACAAAACCCCATCTATCCACCAACAGGGCCAGTGAGAGGGATCTGAGCATCACTTCTGCATCTATCAGAACCACGAATACCAAAAAAAAAAAAAAAAAGTGTAGAAGTAAAACAAAGCTGGAGGATTTGGGCACTGGATATCAAGACCAATAAGAAAGCCCTGTGTGGTATAGACATAATAATATGCAAACAGATCAATGGAGTCCAGAAATAGAACCACATTTATACCTTCCATTCATTTATGGAAAAAGCACTAACCTTCTTGTAAAGGAGAAGAGAGAATCTACTCAACACATGGTGAGAGAGCAACTGGATAGCCATTTAGAAATCTCTACCTCACACCTAATACAAAAATTATTTTGAAATGAATCAGAGACCTAAACTTACCATCGCAAACCATAAAGCTTCTCATAGGAAGCATAGGAGAATATCTTTGCAGTATGGAGGAAGTCAAAGGCTTCTTAGACTAGACCCAGAAAGCCATAAACATAAAAGGGAAAATTGATGATTTGACTTCGTAAAAATTTGAAGCTTTGGCTCATCTAAAATAACACTGCAAAGAAAGTGAACAGGAAAGCCACAGGCTGGGAGAAAATATTGCAATATATATGCCTGACAAAGGACTTATATGCAAAATATATGTCAATAAAAGGAAAAAAGCTTTGAAAAATGGGGCAAAGTCATGGATATGTCACAAAGGAAGATATATGAATGACCACTAAGCACTAAGCACATTAAAAAGCGCTCAGCATCAGTAGTCATTAGGAAAAATGCAAATTAAAACCAATAGGAGATGCTATTACATACCCACTAAAATAGTTAAAGGAATAAACACTGATGACACCCAGTGTTAATATGGTGGAGGAACAATCAAAATTTTCATCCATTGCTGGCAAGGGGTGGGTGAGGTATATAAAATAATACTGATACTTTATAAACAGTTTGGCAGTTTATTTCAAAGTTAAATAATCACCTACTCTATGATCTAATTATTCTATTATATGTATATTTACGTATATTTACCCAAGAAAAATGAAAGTGTATGTCCATGCCCAGACTTGTACAAGAATGTATTTTATCATGGTATTTAATAACAAATTGGTAACAACCCAAATGTCCATCAAAATGGGAATGGAGAATCAAGGTGGGTTTGTTCATACCCTGTGGTATTTCTCAGTAATAAAAAGGAACACACTACTGTTATACGTAACAACACAGATGGATCTCAAAACACAAGCTGAGCAAAAGAAGCCTGACACAAAGCAGTAAACATGCATTATTCCCTTAACATGAAGTTCCAGAATAGGCAAAACTAATGTAGTGTTAATGAAATCAGAGAATTAGTTGCCTCCGGAGTGAAGGGAAGATATTGATTGGGAAGGGACTAAAAGGAACTTTCTGGGGTGATGGAAATATTACATAGCTTAATAGTTATGTGGGTTACATACCTCCATGTATTTGTCAAAGTTCGTCAAACTGAATACTTAAGATCTGTGCATTTTACTGCATCTAAATCACATCAATTATAAAAAAGGAAATATATATACATATATATATATACACACACACACACACATACATACTTTATATATATCACAGACACACAGACAATGTAATACCATGACATGTCCACTGGAATGGCTAAATGAAAAGAGACAGACAATACCAAGTTTTATTGTGGATATGGAGCATCCAGCTCTCATAGACTGCTGGTTGGGAGACAAATTGGTACAAAAACTTTAGAAAACAGGCAGTATATCAAAGCCTGGCATGCACATACACTACAGTGCAGCTCTTACAATTCTAGGTAAAGAGCCAATAGAAATGTGTGTATAGAGAGATATATGATAGATGTTCGATAGATAGATAGATAGATAGATAGATAGATAGATAGATAGATAGATAGATAAATATGTGTGGGGGCTCCAAATGTTTCTTGTTATTACTTATCGAAATCATAACTCTATGATACCTTGTTTCAGCCCCTTCTCAAATGCAAGCCATCCCAGAAAGCCTCCCTGTCCTTCTACTCAACAGTGGAATCAACAGGGTTACTCAGAACTTACTGTTTAAGCCATAGTGGCCCAAAATCAAAGCTGCTCTAGGGTTAAACCATATGATAGCTTTCCATCACCCTGGGTTTATTTATCTATTAAACAGAATGACCCAGTAATTAGCTGGGTCTCAGAATTCTTTCTGAGAACTCTTGGAAATACTCTGTTGTCCCAGAATTCTTTCATTTACCCTAGCAGGTGTAACATACTCATGTAATTTGGAGTCTTTCTCTCTCTATTGATTCTGGATTCACAGGAGGAACAAAAGTGCTGAGATAATTGAGCTGAATGTCATAAGATACCCGGGGCTCACCAGGAATTAGGAGAAGGAGTTAACACTGGACCGAAGTCTCTGGGTTGGAAGGGAGGATGCCAACAACAAGCTGTCACCCTTGATGATCCTGGTGAGAAAGGGCACTGGGATGCATTGGCATGTGGAGTTGCCCTCTTCATAGTGCCTTTCAAGAATCTGGCCCTAAATAGGTTTTCAGTAGCATTCCTTCCAAATCACTGCATGCCCTCCATTCTAGTCCCATCTGGGGGAGGACTGGGAGCTCCTCCTTCCCCTCCCATAGTCACTCTGACTTTCTCGGGAATGCGCATGTTTCCCAAGGCCACAGCCATCCTCAGGACTCCAAACCAAGGAAAGGTCTGGGTCCTGACAGCTGTCACTGAAGAAGTTCATGACTCACCCAGGTGGATGTGGGGCCAACCAGGGGTGGAGGTGCTTCAGTAATCCCAACTGGCCCTTCTCCAGGGAGCACAATCCCGATAAGTCATCATAATGACCCACAAAGATTAAACAGGCTCAACTTGCTAGCAAGGGTCAACACTGACCCCTCAAGAGTTTCTTTAAAAAGGAGTTGTCATTGATTGCCATTGCAGAAGACCGTCCCTCCTCTTTCTCTCAGAGACATTCCAAGCTTAATTGCCTCACTCAGAAAAGGGAGGAAGAAGTCCATTATACCCCAGAGTCCTGGGTATATTTTGTCTAGAATATTATTCTATGTCTCCCCAAGTCAGTGGGCATGGGGACCTGGCACTGAGCTCCCAACCAAAGGAGCTCCTGAGACCTCTATTAAGAAAGACAGGATGCAGCAGCAAAGAGAACTTATTGCATGTGTTAGATACTGTGCTGAGTGTGTCCCAAACATTTTCACACTTAATCCTCACAAGGACTCAGTGAGGCAGGTTACCCATAGTTTATAAAATAAATAAATGCTCAGGAAATAGAGTACTGATCCTAAATATACATAAGTACTGGAGCTTCAATCAAGCTTCAGCCAACAAATACCTACTGATCCCTTCCTAAGTGCTAGACACTCTCAGAATGCAATGGTAAACCAGATGAACATACTGCCTACACTGGCCACATGAAGTCCTTTGGAGAAAGTAGAAAGAAATCAGGAGAGTTGAAATTTAGATGTGGGGAGAGAGGAGGCTCAAGGAGTTCTCTGAAGTTGCAATTTTATAGAAACCTCTATGGGGGGTAGGGGAGCAGGGGTAATTGACACAACAGCACAAAAGTGTACAATTTGACAAATGTTGACAAATGCATGCACCTGTGAAACTATCACCATGACCAGATAATGGTTATATTCAACAGCCCCCAAAGTTTCCCCTTGCCCTTTTCTAATGCTTTCCTCCAGCCTTCCCCACCCTCTGCCATCTCCAAGCAAACACTGATCTGCTTCTTTCACTGTAAATTAGATTTTCTAGAAGTTTATATAATTGGAATCACAGAATATATACTCCTTTCTGTACAGCTTTCTTCATTTAGCATAGTTAGTTTGAGAATTATCTGTGTTGCACATATCAGTAGTTTATCCTTTTTATTGCTGAGTGGTATTCCATAGTATGGAGATTTCACGATTCGTTTATACATTCCTTTGTTGATGGACATTTGGGTGGTATCCAGTCTGGGGTTATTACAAATAAAGCTGCTCTTGGACATCTGTGTACACGATAGTTAGATGAACCCATGGAGCTGGAAGCTGGTGACCCTTGTCGCATTCAGACCCCTCTCCGCTAAAGAAGTTTGTTGGAAGCAGACCTGGCTACTGTTTAATTACCTCCTCCAAGCCCAACCTTAAACTATTTTCAGTTAACTTACATCTGCTTCCCTCCAGAGCTCCCTGCAGGTGTTTTTGTGGAGGCTCTGCCAGTTAAAACAGTCACCGATTCCCTTGGTGACACAGAGATACGCAACACAGTTTCATGTCTACCGCTTACAAAGACATTCATCATAGACCTCTTCCACAAGGACCGTGAGCCCAAGGCAAAGCAGAGTCCAAGATCCAGTTGCCAGCGTAGACAAGTTTCGGGCAGTCAGGGCCCAAATGCCAAGCAGTGGGGCCACCAAACAGGGGAGAACTGACAGCAGATTCAGGCTCTAAACCCAGAGCATCAAGGTTTGGGTCCACAGCTGGTCCTCAGGGGAAACTGGGACTCACAGGGCCAGAAGGCAAAGCCACCAGAAGGCTTCAGCACTGAGTCTAATGACTTTGATCAAGGGTTGAGAGTACACCCTGGATTCTGCACCATCCTTTCAAATGCCTAGGGAACGCAAGCAGCAGACACACTGCAATCATCTTCAATGAAGGAGAATTATCAGATGGCATAGGAAGTCGTCTGATTAGCCAAGGTCCCCCTGGCTCTGCTCTTCTATCACTGTAATTTGTCGAGTTGGCTTCCTTGGAAGTCAGAAAGAGCCTTTGCACCCTTAAAGATAAGAATCAGCTCAAATAAAATTCCTTCTCCCAGTTCAGCTGTCATTTGTCCTCCCCAAGAGAGTGGATTTGATTGGGTCTGATGGCTACCACTCCATCAGAGCCATTGTAATTACAACTAAACCATCATCTCAGAGGTGGTTGGCCTTCCTCACCTCCATTCCACATATGGTTTTGCTTTCTTTTATGCCTATTTCATACAATATCAATCCCTGGCCCAACCAGCTGATACAACATAACAAAATTAGTTGCAATAATAAATCATGCAAAAGACTCCATAATACCATATGCAGGAAGGAGTTCACTGGGACCATTTCCTTAAAAGTTATCTCTGATCAGGCAGGCATTTGGATTTCATGGACATCTCCTGCTGTCCCTCTACAGAGCCCTCCCTGAGGTTATGATTGGTCCCAAGGTAGGGCTGCAAGGAGCAGGTTGGTCCAGCTACCTTAAGTAAAATAGGGCCAGAGGTTTACCAAAGTCCATTATATATTCCAAGCCCAGCATAAAAGCTCCCTATTTCACTTTGGTCACTAATGGACTCTTGCGGTTGCTAAACATAATTGGCAGGACTTCCTACCAGTTACTTGAGCCAAGAACCGTTTAGTTCTCCAAGTGGACTGACTAGTGAAATTTCTTCCCCTGATCTACTTAGTCCTCTCCTGTGTCCTCACATATCTGACTTAGAATCAGCCTGTTGACTCATCCCTGTTGTCTTGACTATGGAAAGAAAAGTGTTAAGAATTAGGATCTGTTGAGCATACTTGCACTGCATCAGATGCGTGCTTTTTGTTTTTTGTTTGTTTATTTGTTTTTTAACAGGCACCCACAGTCCCAGCTCCAAAACTGGAGTGGATAAAGCTGCTACGGCCCCTCTCCCATCTGACCTGGCACCAGAGCTATCCCCAAATTGCATTGCGCTTGGAATCAGCATGTTCAGAAGGGCAGCGGCGTGAGCCTTATGCAGCGATGGGCAGGAACGATAGGATTTCACTCATCCATGGTGTCGCGGGGGCTGAGAAGGACTCCTGGGATGCTCTGCATCTTTATACAAGGACAAGGGCGCTATGCGTGACCGCGAATACTTGCCACCCTTGAGGACGCAACATGCTTCCATGTTGACAAGTTTGAGGAAATCGGGGGCACCAGAAGAAACATGAGAGGCATTTGGCAGTGACAAGAGGTTCCCTCAGCTTCCTTGTACTTTCCCCTTCTTTCCAGATGTGCTGCCCCTCCCTCTCCAGTTGCCAACCCCGTTCTCTCTTTCCATTCACAATTATGTTTCTCTTGAGGAGGGGTCGCCGAACTACAGCCCACAGGTCAAATTCAGCCTGCCACGGGTTTTGTTAAAATTGTATGGGCACACAGCCATGCCCCTCTGAGTCTGTATTATCTTTGGCTGCTTTTGCGCTATGATAGCCGTGGGGAGTGGTTGCCACAGAGCCTAAAGGATTTAACATCTGACCCTTTGTAGGAAAAGTTTGCCAACCCCTGCTCATGAGACTAGACTGTACAAGCTCAATCCATTCTGTGTTCCATGACACACTGTAAGTCTGGGGGTTGTTAGTGTAACATCTAAAAAAAAAAATCTCAAAGTTTAATAAATGTAGGGCTCTCTGGATTATACAGAGAAATTTCTGCAAGCTTTCTCAGAAACTACACTATGCTTCTACATATCATGAACCTCCAAAGGAAGGGTGTTTGAGACTCATATTCAGAAGAAAATGAGCCTGAGGCAGAGGCTATAACTTTATTGAAAAACGGAATCCCACGGAGCAAGGCAGAATGACAAGGGGAGAAAGCAGGGAAAACAAAGAGGAAAAATGAGGCTGCATTGCCAAGTTGGCTGCCCCCAGCCAAGCTGAGCTTGCTCTTGTGTGCACCGCATCTCTAGATTGTCCACAGTGAGGGAGGAAGGGGGAAAATTGTCCATTCACATGTGTGCCACCACGTCAGCAGCAGGGGAGCCCAGGGCAGGAGGTATAAGTCCCCAGTGCAGGCTGAAGAGGAGGCTCTGTGGGGTGTCCCCAGTCTGTAGTCCAGGCAGAGCTACTGACTACAGCCACCACTGGAGAAGGAGAGAGTGAGGCAGAAACCATCTGAAGTGGTTCCATGAGCCTTCTGATACCAGCGAATGCAGAATGCTGGGTTTCCCACAGTGATGGGACCAGGGAATCATCTTTTACATGAATATCTCACTGACATCTCAAAGAGACCCACATTCCTTCCAGAGGTCTTAGACGCACCAGGCTGCACTCCCTCTCTGTGCAACCTCATCTTCCTTACAAACTCTCCTTCTTATTCCTGTCCCACCACAGACCCTCCTAAGCCCCTTCCAAGCCCACAATCTCTTCTCAGCACCAACCTCCCACATAGAGAGGCAGCTGAGCAGAGTGAAAGAGGCACACCCTGGGTTCAGGGAGAACAAGTGTGTAAACCAGCTTTCTACTCACCAGCTGGGAGCTCTATCAGGTTTCTCAACTTGTATGAGCATCAGTTTCCTGAATTCTAAAATGAGTCTGATAGCACAGGGTGACATGAGGGATTATGGGGTAGCTCGGGTAGAAGGCTGTGCCCCAAATAGTTGAACAACACATGGTAACTATTCTTTTTATCATCATTCATTATTACCATTATTATCGCTATTGTCATAACATCAATTAAGACCACTAGTTTTGCATTTCCATGAACTCCCTCTTCCTTAGTTTCCCCATTGCCCCTCCCCTCATTCTCCCTCACCTCTTTGGCCCATCTTTCCAAGTCACCTTTTTGGCTTCCTCTGCCTCCTTATGATTTTTAAATGGAGGCATTCAGGTCCTTACCCTTCTCACTCCCCCTTCCCATTCTGATTTCATTCCCTCCCAAGCCATCACCTATGACACACAAATGCGTATCTCCATTTCTGATCTCTCCTCTAAGCGTCTGCAACCAGGTTTTGAAATATCTGTTTGACATCTCCACTTGACTATCCTACAGGTGTTACAAACTCATCATTTTAAAAATTGAACTCATCATACTCTCCCTGAGAGCTCTTCAATAGCTCTTTCCTTCTGTCAAATCTTTTGTTGAACAAGAGAGGACATAAAGAGAAATGGATGGTTGGATGGATGCATGGAAAGATATAATTAGATAGGCAGATATAATTAGAATTAGCACTTGAGCACATAACCTATGTGCCATCTACTTTGCCATTGGAATTACATGGATTGTTTTGTTTAATTTCAGTAATTATCTCCATTTTACAGATGAGGAAATCAAGGAAAGGTGAAGAAACTTGCCTGAAGTCATACAGTAGGTGATAAAGACAAGTTTAGAACCCAGGCCATCGACTCCAGAGTATGGCTCCAACCTTGTCACTGGGCTTCTCTCCTCTGTCTGGGATAACCCCACCCCTACCCACCTCCTGTCTAGGCTCCAAAGACGACTGAAAATAGTAATGTATGTTCACATGGCTTTTCAGCCTGCTCCCTCTCCTCTCCTCCTCTCCCCTACCGCTGCCCCCTTTACCATTATTATTTCTGTCACCTATAAAATTCATGCTCCCCCTTGAGAACGGATTCTCTCATCACCTTGCAAGTGAAGCTTTCCCTCATCCCTCCAGGCAAAATTCATCACTCCCTACCTGCGCTCCCTCCCAGTGCATTTTATTTTTACTGCTATCACAGCACTTGCTGCTTAGTATGAAAGCAAGCTCTGTGTCTGTCTGCCCTGCTGGATCACTAGCTCCATGACAACAGGGACTTGACTTGTACATCTCTATGTGCCCATGTGTGAGAGAGCACCTGCAAATGAGCAGAAGGTCTATAAGTAGGTGGAACTCAGATTGGATTGGGCATGAGGCCCACTAAGCCTTTGACCTGTAGGTCCAGTGGTGTGGGAAGGAGCCTGGGACCTTGGAGGAGCCTGTGACCACAGCCAGGAAACCAAAGGGTGCACGTGGGAAACTTCTGCTAAGGAGGGAATTTATTTTTTAAATAAAGAAAAGTAAAAAAGAAAAGAGGGAAATGATATCCCAACTAATATCACAGACTCACAAAATCAAGCATGCCTATGATAGAAAGACCCCGGACATCTGGCTCAGGCTTCTTCCTTAAAGGCAAAGAGGTTTTTGCCAAAGAGGAAACTGAAGCTATAGAGGTTAATGTCAGTCTTAGTTGCCAGGCTGCTATGACAAATACCAGGAAATGGGTTGGCTTAAACAGCAGGAATGTATTTTCTCACAGTTTCAGAGGTTAAACAGCTTGCTTCCTCCAGGGGTCAGTAGCACTCTGGCTGGACAGCAATCCTTGGGTTTTTTGGCTATCCTGTCATATGGCAGTGTCTTCTCTTTTCCCTTATCAGTTCCGTTGACTTCCAGCTTCTGGCTCTTCCCTGTGACTTTTTTTTTTTTTCCCTGTATCCAATTTCCTTTGCTTATAAAGACTTCAGCCATATTGTATTAAAACCCACTTTCATTCAGTGTGGGCGCACCATAACCAATAATAGCATTTCCAGAAGTCCTATTTACAAATGCATTCACACCCACAGATGAGAGTTTAGGACCTCAGCAAACCTTTGGTGGGGGGCATGATTCAATCCCTAACAATGTCCTTTACAAGATCAGGTAGCTAAGTGGTGGTATTAGGATGGAAGGCGGGCATGGGGGGTGGGTGCCTCCTTCTGTTTAAGGGGCACCCACATGTCCCCAAAACGTTCATATCACAGAGACACACATACATGTGGATTCTTCAAAGGTATATACATATGTACACGTCAGAGCATATGAATATTGGATCAGAGGTTCTGTCCACAATTGTAGGGGTGCAAGAAATATTCACTTTTCTATAATTTCTGTTAAATAGGACACTGCCCACCAGCATGGTGGAAATTTCCATCCCAATTTCTCCAGGTAGAGATGGCAGCTTGAGAACATGTTTCCCACCAGCTCACTAGAACTTCAGCAAAGAAAGATTTTGTTTGAAAAGAATAAACTCAAAAGGATAAGGACAAGAGGAGAGAAGACTTATATCCCCAAAATTTTGGAAGCTGGAAAGCAGATGGGTGAGCGGTAACTGACTTGGCAGTTCTAAGTCAACAGTGGGGAAAGCCAAGAAATTATCCAAATAAGAATAAAAAGTTCCTCAAAAGACTTGGGAACTGGCAGTGCCAGTTATCACCTCTGGAAGTGGGGAGGTATTCTGGTTTGCTGATGCTGCCATTATGCAAAATGCCAGAAATTGATTGGCTTTTATAAAGGGGGTTTATTTTGTTACAGCCATAAAAGTGTCCAAACCTAGGCATAAACATGAGTATACCTTCACTGAAGAAAGGCCATTGACATCTGGAAAACATCTGTTAGACTCAGAAGGCATGTGGCTAGCGTCTGCTTGCTCCCAGGTTGCATTTCAAAATGGCTTTCTCCCAGGTTGTTTCTCTCTAGGTGTCTGGGGGTGTTCTCTTAGTTTCTCCCAGGCTAACTCTGGACTAGCAAAAGTCTACTTTCAATGGCCATCTCCAAAATGTCTCTCTTAGCTGCAGCAGTGAGCTCCTTCAGTCTGTAAGCTCTTTTTTAGGAGTCCAGTGATTAAATCAAGACCCATGCTGAATGGGTGGGGCCACACCTCCATGTTTATAATTCAGAGTTATCACCTATAGTTGGGTGGGTCACTTCTCCATGGGAACAACTTAATCCAAATATTACAACCTAGTCAACACTAATAAGTCTATCCCCACAAGATTACATTAAAGAACATGGCATTTTGGGGAACATAATACATCTAAACAGGCACAGGTGGAATAAAGGAATGGCTAAGAAAAGGAGGATCATGTAAAAGGAGCATAACTGTCAGATTCCTCGTTATACTTTAGACTTATACTAGGAATACCGCCTGGCCATAAGTCTCAGCTGAGCCACTTACTGGCTTCGCCACTCCGCACTTTGGTTTCTTCACCTGGAAAATGGGTTAACAACACTACCTTCTTCATTATAAGCTAAGATTTATAAAGTACATATAACAGTGCCTGACACATAGAAAATTCCTAAATAAATAAATAGACCCCCACTCCCATTACACACAAATGGAAAATTGCCTCTTGCCACCTCAGCTGGTCAGAAGTACTTATTTTCTCTAGAGGATAAAACACAGGATCTGTGAATAAGGTGGTATCACATACAGTTAAAGTGGAGCAGCTCATGGAAAATTGGGGAATTAGTGAACTTTCCATATTAGACACTGACTGCTGTCTTTTTCCTTGGTTCCCAGAACCTTGGCAGTGAGACTATAACTTCCCAGAAGAAGTTTAGAAGAGACCTTTCTGGTAACCTGACCAGCCTGGGAGGAAAGAAATAATGACATTGATACAAAATGTTCCCCAGTAAGTAGTGCAGGCTGACCACACAATAAGGAAGTTCTTAATCCATAAGCCACACACGCATATTCAGAGTTGCAGTCACTTTTTAAGCCACTTATTTCTTAAACCCAAGCAGACAACCAACGACCATCAGATGTGAGAGGACAGCCTCCAATATGGAACACAAAGCACTAAACAAACAGAAAAGAACGACTGGAGGAAAAAGGGACCATACAGGGAGGAAACATTGCATCCATCAAAGAAAAAAAAGTAGAAGGTGAGAAAAAAAGAAAAAAGAAAAAAAAATTAGACAACAAAAAGGAACTCTTGGAAACTGAAACAGGAAAGCAGGAGCAAAAAAACTTAATTGAAAGTTTGGAAGATGAGTTAAAAAATTATCACAGAAAGTAGAGAAAAAGAAAAAGAGATGGGAAATAGTTTTTAAAAATATGAGAAAGTTATTAAACCAGGAGGTTCAACATCCAAATAATATTATTCCTAGGAAGAGAAAACAAAGGCGAGAAAATCATCAGCGAAATATTGAAGTAAATTCCCAAGAACTAAAAGGCATGAGTTTCAGACAGAAAGAGCCCACCACATGAAAATAAATCCATTGCCAGATTCAGCATAATAAGATTTTAGAAAAGTGAAAACAAAGAAATGATTCCACAAGTTTTCAGAAAGAAATAGCGGGTCACATACACAGGGTGAGGTTTCGGAAGGGTTTAGAATTCTTAGCAGCAGAACTGAAAGCTAGAAGGAATAGAACAAAGCCTTAAGATTCTGAAAGAATGTTTTTCTAATTCACACTAGAATTCATAGCCAGAAAAACTATCAATCAAACATAAGGATAGAAATAAAGTGTTTTCAGATATACGGAGTCTCAAATACTTTACCTCCTTATGAAACTATTAGAGAATGTGCTCCACCAAAACAAGAAAGTCAACTAACCTTATAATTCACAGGACATCGCAAAGTCTTAGAAGAGTTTTGCCTCAGTAGTGGGGGAAACAAGCCCTAGACTAAATTCTGATCCAGTCCTACCTAACAAAGATTAAAAGTAAGAACCAGATGAGGAAACCGTTTCCAAGTAATTTAACTGCTTCCCAGAACAAAGTTTAATAACCTTTGTAGGTGTATGATTAAAAAAACAGTACCCAACTGTTAAAATTCAGTCTCTGACATCCAACAAAAAATTGCCAAGAAGAAAAGAATCAAGAGAAAAATCAGTCAACAGATACTGAGAAATGAGAAAGATGATAGAATTAGCAAAGACATCAAAAGAGGTATAAGAATTTTATTCCATATATTCAAGAGCTAGAGGAAAGATTAATCAAATTATATAGAAATAGGAAAGATGCAAAAGAGCCAAATCAAACCTCTAGAGATGAAAACTAAAATGACTGAGTTGAAAAACACACTGGATAGGATGATCAGAATATTAGACACTTCAGGAAGTAAAAAATGTATTAGTAATTTGAAGCCATATCAATGGAAAACATCCAAAATGTAACTCAAAGGGAAACAAAGACGGCACAAAAGTGAGTTGTGTGACAATTTCACACAGTCTAATACTCATGTAATTGGAGTCCCCAAAGAAGAAGAAACAGAAGGGTGGACAGAAAATATATTTGAAGTAATAAAGGTCAAAAAGTTTAACAAGCTAAAAATCCACAGATCCAAGAATCTCAGTGATTCCCAAGCTCCCCCAAATCATGACAAAATACTGCACCATAGCACATTATCGCTGAAAACCAGTGATAAAGAGAAACTCCTAGAAGCACCCAGAAATAAAACAAGGCATAATACATAAAGAGAAACAAAGCTAAGCATGATGGTTTGTTTCTTGTCAGAAACAAAACAACTTAGAAGACAGTGGAGTATCATCTTTATAGTCCTGAAAGAAAAAACAACCTAGAATTCTATAACCATTAAAAATATCCGTTCCAAGTTTGCTAGAGCTGCCATTATGATAATACCAGAGATGGATCGGCTTTTATAAAGCGGATTTACTAGGCTACAGATTTACAGTTCTAGGGCCATAGACGTGTCCATAATCAAGCATCAACAAGAGGATGCCATCACTGAAGAACGGCAGATGGCGTCAGGAACACCTCTGTCAGCTGGGAAGGCATGTGGCTGGTATCTGCTGGTCCTTTGCTCCTGGGTTGTGTTTCAAAATGGCTTTCTCCAAAATGTCTCTGGGCTTTTGTCTTCACTCCTCTCTCTTAGTTCCTGTGCATCCTTTCTTCTTTCCCCCCAGACATTTCTCTTTAAGCATCTGGGGGGTCCTCTCTTAGCTTCTCTGGGGCAAACTCTGGGCTTCATCTCTTAGCTTAGCATCTCCAAACATCCTTCTGTCTTCATCTCCAAGCATCTCCAAGCATCAGTGTCTGTGTCAGCTCTTGAGCTCTCTTAAGTACTCCTGTGAACTAATCAAGACCCACCCTGAATGGGTGGGGTCCATATCTCCATGGAAATAATTCAATCAGAGGTTCCACCCTAATAACAGACTAATCAGTCTGCCCCACAAGACTGCATTAAAAAACATGGCTTTTGTAGGGGAAATAATAGATTCAAAACAGCACGATATCCTTCAAAAATGAAGGCAAAATAAAGATATTTTAGACATGCAGAAGCTGAAAGAAATCATCAGCAGCAAATCTTCAGTATAATAAATTAGATCTCCAACTCTTCCTGTTCATGTCCAGGAAACATCTCTTCACATTTGTTGTTTCCACATGTGCCATTCATAACTAATTTCATATCTCCAGCCATAAGAAATAATGTCATTACTCACAAGATCATGTCCTTGGCTCTTTGGAACCTGGTTGTATTGAAACAATATAGATATATTTGCCTTTACTGTTCCCTGATATTACTCATAATCCTGGCTACATCTTTACTCTTGATGTTTCATCGTCTTTCATGCTGTGATTTTTAGGTTCATGTGTCAACTTGGCCAGGTGATGGTGTCCAGGTTCCTGGTCAAGCAAGCACTGGCCTAACCATTACTGCAAGGACATTCGTGGCTGGTTAATAAACCAGAAGGCTGGTTTATTAAATCATCAGTCAGTTGGCTGCAGCTGTGATGGATTACATCAACGAAGGGCATGTCTTCCACCATGAGAGAATTCAATCAGCTGGATTTAATCCAATCAGTTGAAGACTTTTAAGTGAGACAGATAGAGGACCTTCACCACTTCTTCAGCTAGCCAGTGAAGCATTTCCTGAGGAGTTCATTGAAGTTGCCATTTTATTTCCTGAGGAGTTCATCGAACAACTTTATCAGAGTTGCCAGTTCATGGCCTGAGGATTTCACTGAACACCTTCATTGAAGTTGCCAGTTTGCTGCCTGCCCTACAGAAGTTGGACTCATGCATACTCACAGTTGCATGAGACACTTTTAAAAAATCTTATATTCATAGATACCTCTTGTTTGTTCTGTTTCCCTAGAGAACCCTAACTAATACAACTTGATAACGGGAGTGGTCCTTGAGAAACAGAATCTTAAAATGGACTTTTACAATTGGTTTTCTACTCTGATTAGATTCAAAGGCACTAATGACTCCATTTCCAATAATCAAAATGGCACTGACACCATGGCGTGAGTTGGCAATGGAGATACACAAAATACCACCATTTGATTCTCCTAATCATACTCTTGTATGAAGCAAGGCTCTGGATGACAGTGTTTTTGACACCTTCACAGAGTTTTGCAGAGTTAAGAGGTACAATGATGTTGGGTGGTTGCTCTTAGATATGCTAAAGTTATAAGAGAAGGGGATGAACTAAAGGCTTCAAATTTGAAACTTAAGCACTGTATGACAAATATAAAAGTTTCTATGTGTGCCCTGAAAGAAAATCTTATTTCCTGTGGCCTCAGACTTGAGATTTCTGAAAACCAGACCCAGAGTCTCATCATGCAAGTAGTAGATTTACAATGTAAACTAAAATCTCAGCCTCACAGGGTGTCTGCTGTTAAATAAAGGCATTGATTTTGAATATAATGGGATCCTGAAACTTGGGATGGGGACATTTGGATTGATAATAATGACAGTGAGGACACTGGAACCCTGGATTCTGCTGAGTCTTGGTTAGATATACCTGTAGTGGTCTGTCCTGAAGATACAGCCCCTCCACCTCCAGTCTGCCCTGAGGAGCTTGCCATCCAACCTCCACCTAAAGAGATTAACCCTTCAGTGCCTGCTAAACCTGTAATCACCTCCCCTGAGGAAACAGTCCTCACTCCTCTGTCTGGAGAGATTGATCCTGTTTCAGGAGATGAAACCGCAATGGAATGTCCTGAGGTAAATGGCTTGAGGGATACTTCTAAATCTTTTCATGACCCACCGCCACCACCAATCTTTGCTTCAAGACCTATAACTAGACTAAAGTCCCAACAGGCCCCAAAGGCTGAGGTACAAAGTGTGACCCATGAGGAAGTATGCTATACTCCAAAAAAACTGTATGAGTTTTCCAATTTATACAGGCAGAAATTAGGGAAATATGTGTGGAAATGGATATTAAGTGTGTGGGAAAATGGTGGATGGAATATAAAATTGGATCAGGCTGAATTTACTAATATGGGCCCACTAAGCAGAGATTCTGCATTCAATGTTGTAGCTCCAGGGGTTAGAAAGGATGTTAACAGTTTGTTTGGGTGGTTGGCTGAAAAGTGAATCAAAAGGTGGCCAGACATTACCTGAGGTTGAAATGCCAGAACTGCCCTGGTATAATGTAGAGGAGGGGATTCAAAGGCTTAGTGAGACTGGAAGTCTGTGGCCACAGGAAATAAGATTTTCTTTCAGGGCACACCCCTGGAATGTACAGAGGACACACCTTTTACCAGGACTGTGAGGAATAAATTTGTGAGACTAGTTCCATCATCTCTGAAGAGCTCCATAGTCGTCCTTCTCTGTAGGTCAGATATTACTGCGGGAACTGCTGTCAGTGTGCTGGAATCCTTAAACACAATGGGGATAATGCTATCCATGAATATTGGCTCCCGATGATTTTCTCAGTATTATTATCATGTTTCATTGATGATGATCACAAATGCAGGATTAACCAGAGTTTGCAGGAAATGTGGGAAAAAATTCCTTTTCTAGTCATCACTACACCCCATCTTCCAAGCATATCTTCTCATGAACATGCCTCGAATGTGATTTCTTTCAATGTTGGCCACACAACTGCCTTCTACATATAGCCAGCAGCTGGTTGGAGAGAAATACACTAGGAATGTCCATTCTTTATTATGCGTGACTAAATACCAACCTCAGGAGGCATAGCTCTGCCACATGGATCAGTGGTAAGAAAGGACATTGAATAGAAAGGCTTTTTGCTGTTGTGGAGCAATAGTCTTAAAAGTCTTCAGCAGCACAGCAACTCCCAAGGACTATCTGATTCTCATCAAAGAGCCTGTGGATGATACCACACTGTGTGATGGGAGGTGCACAGTGTTAAGTACCCTGTCACCACACCTGCTGCCTTCACCTGCTATAGAGAGAGGCAGCACTGTACAAGCTCCCACACACATCTCAAATCCAAGAGTCAGTAGTGGACAGCAGGCCCCAGGATGAATCCATGGACATCAGGCGCAGAGCTCCTTGGGGCATCTGGTTGACCCCACCTATGTAAGTAGAGGATTGGAGAGTAGCCTACGAAGGAGAAACAGGTACTGGAACCCACATGGGGCCCTGTCCAGGTGCAGAGCCCATCACCCAGAGAGTTCTGCCAGCTCTGGCCTGACCAGTCCTGGGCACTGGAGGGGGACTAAGAAAATTCCCAGTTGTGTACTTCCTGCAACAGGGCCCCACTCTCAGCCCCGGCCAGTCACAGCCACGAGAGCAGTACACAGACAATTTCAAGGAAGGCATTCAAAGCGTGGAGCCCTCTGAAGCACATGGCCTGGGCCAGGGTCCTACTTCCCCAGGAACCATAGAGAAGGAGCTTCTCTGTCTCCCTCCACGAGTGAGGATGACACAGAGAAGAATCCTCCAGCCAATCTCCGATGAGCATGTAATGTGTGAGAGAAATAAAATGTTATTGTTTTAAGCCACTGAGATTTGGGAGTTATGTTACCACAGTAACGTAGCCCATCCTGAGTGAGGATGACAGCTGTGCACGGGCACAAAGAGCCGGCAGTCCAGACGGAAGCAATATAATACAAGAGTGAGTGGAGTTGAGTGTGTCATCACCAATATGCCTTCTGTCATTATCAGTTGAAAAATACTTTTTAATTGATGACACTTGGGTATTTTACTTGCTGATGAAATTCATTCTTTGCCCTCCACATTCTGCTGCCTGGTCAACAAAGAACCTTAAATCCATGCTTTGTCCTACCCCTGAGAGCTGGACATTGGCCGTGGTGAACTTAAAAGCAGAAAATGGAGAGCAGCCCAATCCTCCTGATCATATTTCCACTGACTGCCAGTGACTTGCTCACGCAAGGCTGCTGAGCCTCCCATGTAGCCTCGCCCACTGACTTCCCCAATGTCCTTTTATAAACGCTCAAGGACCCTGAAGACTGACTAAAAAACAAGACCTGTTCAGCTCATCCTCCGCTGGAGGCTTTCATCTACTGCTATTAATATTGGCTTCCTTACCCAGCTTGCTCTTACTTATTTCTTTTAATCAGCCTTGGCATTCACTTAAATATAAATAGTTTTGATAAAATAATAAAATATTTTAAGAAAAAGGAAACCATCTCATTCATTATTGGGGCCGCCTTCCCTCCCAAGTTTGCAACAAAAGGATGAAGCTTAAATGGTGCCCAAAAAACTAGCAAGGGAGGCCTCTCCCTTTGGCCCACAATGGTTGCTGCTGCTGCCTTCCCTGCTTAAGGCCACAGTGGGTCCTTGGCAAGTAATACTTGCTTCCCTAGCATGTAGCAGGGTGCAGTTTTTGCCAAGGCTGAGAATTCTAGGGCAAAGGGAAAGTGAATGCAATCCCCCTACCCAGGCATGCAAAGCAACTCTTTCCCCTGAGGTCTTGTTTCCTCCACAAAGCTGCCCGCGAGCAGTGTGGGGGGCCCTACTCTCCAACCGTGCACCCCTGTCATGACCTCTGACTGCTGACCTCTTCTCTTGGGCTATGAGAAATCACGTCCACTCTCCTCTCATTGCCCTGTGAGGCCCTTAAAATTACTGCGGGTTCAGGAAAATCGGAGCCCACCAGGCAATCTCTTAAAAGGCATTTCAGCATTGGGCCTGGTAACACACTACCTCCCCCAGCCCCATATCCTCCAACCAAGGCTTGGGACATTATAGCCTGTCTACCTTCATGGACAGGTGTGCAAGGGGAGAGAAGCCCAGGGAGAAACTTGGAAATTAAATCCATCCCAGGAGCAGAGAAAAGCAGAATGGATGTGCGTCAGATAAGTACATATAATATATACACATGTATACACAATGTAGAGTCCCACATAAACAAGCAGCCGAGAGTAAAGAACAGATAACTGGCACCTATAATTTTCAAGGGCAATCAAACCCAGGCAGAGTTCCTAGGACTGTTTCCTATGAATTTGCATAAAGAATCTAAGTGCTCAGCAGATGCTCTGGTGGATTCAGAGCATTTAATAGGTAGCTCTGTTAAGTGGTTCTAGAAGCCGCTGTCCCTTTGTCTGATGCAGTTACTTTCCTGGATCGAATCCCATTTCTGGGGTGTAAAGTGCAGAGCCAACAATGTGAAATGTTCCTGCAAAGTGAGGTATTTAAAGAAAAAGTTTATTTGGGGACTTCTGAGCCCAATTGTCTGTAATGAAGCTTTCCTCTCTGCCCCTCCATGGCCTTGGCTTCGGCTGGAACCCCCCCACCCCACCCGCCTCTCTATCTGCACTTAGGGCTATCATTAGTCACAGCCTTTTCCCAGCGAGGCCAGCACTTGTGGGCTTCCTGCATTTCCCAGCGAATAGCTTAAAGGAAGAACATTTTGCAAATTACTACTCTGTAGGTCAACATCGTCAATTCTTCCTTAAAAACAACTGCAGCACCCCGTTTTGAAAATGACTATTGTTATCCGGCACTGTAAGGAAAAGACCAACATTATTGAATAGAGCCATCAGGAGCAATTTAGACCCATTTCATGTCTGCCATATTTATCTCTGCTCCTTGCCAGAGCTATGGTATGTGAGTATTTAACACCCTTCTCAGCGAGCAGGCTCGGGCTGGCTGCCAGAAGGCTGTGCATCCTCAGTGGGTTCGCCTCTGCAGTCCAGGAATGCGGGAATGGATGGGAACCTAATTTTAAGTGCAAGTTCCACTTTTTGACATGCACCCAAGATGAGCTGCTGCAAAGCTGGGCATGCCTGGGGGCATGTATGTGTAAAAGTGTATGCAAATGCAGAGAGCTTACTCCCTCTGGAACAGGAAGGATTGAGCAGGTGTGACTTCTCCTTTGTGTGATGGAGCCTGAGGTGCAGGAGAAATGGCATGTGCAGGAGAGCTGGGGGCTGCTTTCTGTCTCATGGCCTCACTCCCATGTCTGGCAGCTGTTGGCTGGGTTGGTGGGGCACTGCAGAGCTCCTCTGGCTTCTCCATGTGACTAGCCTGGTGTTCTTCACAAGCTGGATTCCAAGAGGGCAAGCCCCAAATGCACACGTACTGATCAAGCCTCTGTGTGCATCACATTGGCTGGTGTCCTATGATCAAAGCAAAGTCACAGGGCCTGGCCCAAGTAGGAGGGGTCTATATGGGGGAAGATGGGACTTATTGGAGACCAGTGATGTAACATCGTACTGCACACTGTATAGTGCTGTGTCTTCCTGCTGCCTGGGGATCCCCTTGAGAATAGGCCTGAGCAGGATTCCTCCCCATCCCCCAACACTTAGCTTGCTGCCCAGCTGGCTGGGGACAGACAGAGGCTGTGGCAAGAAGCCAGAGTTTTTTTTTCCAAGAGACTGTATGGAAGAGGCTCTCAGTTATGATGCTTCCCTGAGTCCTCTGTCACAGTCATTTTGGTAATAATTATGATTAATAAGGAGAGACATTTCCATGGCATTTACCCAGGGTTGTCTTCAGCAGAAGCCTCAGTAGCCAGGGACAGGAACTTGCTATAAGCCTGCATCTGCAAAGAAGCTAATTATGCATCCTAATAATGACAGCTTGCATTCTTCGTGCTTTGAAAAGAAACATTCCAGGTACTTTGCTTTGTTGTTTATTATTTTATTTACACTCCCTCCCCCAAACATGCACACAACAACCCTGAAGAGTCATGATGATTAAGCCAATTTTATAAATGGGTAAACCAAGGCTCAAAGCGGAGTAACTTGCTGAAAGTCACAAGGATGGTGATTCTAGATCTTATCCAGACTCCTTTGGATTGTGGTTTCCATGCAAGCTCCATGGCCCTATGGGCACTGGGGACTGATGTATAGAGTTATGGAGCAGTTTAAAGGGTTGACTTTGGAGAAAGATTACCTGGGTTCAAATCCTGGCTCTTCCAGAACTTACCAGGGTGACCTTGGGAAATTTTCTCATCTGTACAATGGGGATCATCACAGTCCTGCTTCAAAGGGTTGTTTTGAGGCTTAAATAAGTTAAATGATAGGAAATACTTAGAAAAGAGTGATGGACATGCAGGGAGTACTCCATAAGTATTAATTATCAAGATTATTATAGGCAGGGCTCCATTCTGTCCCCAAATCACAGATGACACGGCTGGGAATGGCAAGATCAACAGCAAAACAACTGCAGTGTGTCTGAGGGAAATTAGTTCCACCTGGTATAACATGGGCAGTGGCCAGCCTGGACAGACCCCATTGTTAACAGCCAGCGTGTTGGGCCAGTGCTCAGCCAGCACAGGGCCAACCATGTCCTTCCCTCCCTCCTTGTGTTCATAAGCCCAAATCTCCCTAAGTGCAAGCATGCTGTGAGTAGTAAAGGATTAAGAGCTGTCAGCAATGCAGCTTCAGAATTCTTCCTTCTCCCATCCTCTGCACTTCACTCCCATTATCATCTAGTCTCACTTTAATGGATGGCCTTTCACAGACCCTTAAGTCTTCGCTTGAAGGCAGGATTCTAAACCCTGCCCAGTTCCCCAGCCCTGCCAACATTTCCCAGCCCTACTACTATTTCCCAGCCCCTCACTGTCCTCTAGCCCAACCACTGTCCCCCAGCACCAGTGCCCCCAGACCAACCATTATTCCCCAGCCTCACCAGTGTTCTCAGCCCCGCCATTGTCCCCCAGCCCAACCACGGTCCCCCAGCCCTGCCATTTGTCCCCCAGCACCACCATTGTCCCCAGCCCCACCATTGTCCCCCAGAACCACCACTGTCCCCCAGCCCCACCACCATCCCACAGTCCAGCCAGTCCCTCACACTAAGATCACAGGGCTGGAGACACTCCCGATGTTTCTGTGAGCTCCATCTTCTGAAGCTAACAGAACTGACCAGTTTCTTGCCAGGAGGGTTATCCAACTGTCCATTTGGGATGAGATTGGATGAAATCCTCCTTGCCATGCAGAATCACCTCATCAGTGCCTTGGTCCCAGACTACCTGTCCTCTGCTCCCTTCCCCCTTTGTCTTCTGATGGGCAGTTCTATGTATTTGGGTGAGGAATGGGATTTGTCAAAGAAAAGGACACAGCAAGGTGAGCCTTCACATTTCTCTCTGGATGTGTTGGATTGAACCTGCCTTGGCTGAGCTGCTGCTGCTGCTGATGATGATGAAGATAATGATAGAAGACCACTGGGGCAGGAGTTCTTGAGGAGCATTAGGTCATTGTCTCCAGGAGAAAATACAGGGCAGCCAAGCCAGCAGCAGGATCCTTCAAGCAGAAATTCAGCCCAGCACTTAGCAAATGCAACAGGGCCAGCCGTGCATCCTCTACCCCAATGGAGATAGATTTGGAGTCTTATAAACCCAGGTTCCATGTCTAAGCACTATGACCTTGACTATTAACTTAACTTTGAGTCTTTGTCCACAAACTAGAGATAAAAATGCCCATCCCCAAGGATTTGGGGAAGATTAAATAAGATACCCTAGATAAAATGTCTGTCTGTCCTGCAGTCAATACCCAAAATAGTTTTACTCCCTCCCCTCTGTCCTACCTTCTCACCCCCATAGCAGTGGCAGCAAATCCTTTCTTTTCCCTGTTGAATGGTACCATAAAGCCAGAATTTTAAGCAGCATCTCAGTCTTGTGCTGACCAGTTACTCACTGCCCAAGTTATTCAAATGGCTCACCAGAGGCTCCCATTTTCCCCCTTGCTATCTTTATTTAGCATGGCTTTAATCACCCATCCAGCCAATTATACTGTAAGCATGTCTTACCTCCCTACCCCTCCTAAGCCCTAAACTGAAAAGGGTTGTCTCCTTTTTTGCTCTTCCTGACTACCTCTGGATGTACCAGTCACTTAGCACCAGAAGAAAGAATGAATGTTCTCCTAGTCTGCTGAGGTTACTCACCACAGGCCACTAAAGAGATACTCATTTTTAAAATATGCTTGACAGTCTGGAAGATCTATTTAAGATATCAGAAAATTGAGCCCATTATGTGACATTTAAAATATATAGTGTGGTGATACATTTCTGAAAAGTGCAATATACCTTACAAATTTATATTGCATGTATGACACTTCGATATGTGTATTATTTTTCCCTCTGTGGATCCAAAGTTTCTAGATGATTTCCCTGTTTGAGCTTCTGCTTCTTATTTTTGGGCCCTTGGCCAACATAGCAGGGAAAAAAGGCATGAATTCAGAGTCCAGGGTCAGCTAGCTGCTGATTTCACACCAAAGATTGGGGAAAACCTCAATGGGAGTCCCAGGGGTATGCAGAAATGGGAGGTGCTTCTGTTTGCCAGGTGCACTCATAAAGGCACTGTCAAAGATTACATGCTTTAGATATACGCTAATCTCCCCCATTCTAAAGATGAGAACACCGAGGCTTAGGCACTGAAGTCATTTACTTAGGGTCCTATAGCTAATGAGGGACAACTGCAGCCCAGGTCAGCACAACTGCCCACAGCTCTTTTCTGCCCTCAAGGAAGATCCTGGGGTCTGAAGGTCATTGCCCTGAAGAGCCCTATCCAAATGTGATAGGACTGGAGTCAGAGACTCAAGGGGACTTGAAGGCCCATGGCAGGTAAGAGGAAACCAACACAGTACCTAACATGAAATTCAGTTCATTCACATGGCATGCAAGGCCCTCTCCCAACTGACCCCAACTTTCCTGCCCTACATCCTTCTCTTTTGCATTCATTATGCCCAGATAGATCTCGCTGTCCTCCAGAAATGCTTTATCATGTCCTGCTGCTGAGCTTTCCCTGACTGTTGTTTCACCCCTGAAATGCTTTTTCTATTCTCTCCACCAGGTCTTCACCAACCCTCCACCAGCCGTCCTGATGTCTGTCCCACTTAGACGGCATCCACAACACATTCAATTTGTTGATGCTTCTCACACACTGATGTTTCATGACTCTGAACCTTCATTTACCTGTCCAAGGACAAGGAGGTCCAAAGCATGTGCTCAATAAATGCTTATCAGTGTAAATGAACATCTGGAAACCAGCAGACTCTTCTTCAATGTCTGGGTTTCTCTATATTTCCAATCTTCAGTCATTCTCTAATGCTGTCCACAGAAGGTAGACTTTTTGGAAGGACCACCTTCTCTGGGTAGACTATCCAGGTCCAGTGTCTTCATTGGATGCTACAAAGACCAGTACTCTCCTGCTCTCCTACAGGGATTAGAATCCCAGGCTAATGGAAATGGGAGCAGAAGAGATGGAATATGGCAGGCAAGCAAGCTTCTCTGACTGCCCAACATGGTTCTGCAGCTTTGTGGCCATGCCCCAGCCAGCAAGAGCTGCCTCATCCTGCAGAACAGGAATCCAACCACAGTCCCCATGGTTCTGGGCCAACTGTTCACTCCATTGCTTCTTGCTGTGGTTTGAACCCCACTTCATCACTCCAGCCTCTTCTTCCCAGATTGCCCCTGGCCCTGAATTGTGCTAAATGAGCTGCTTTGTGATGTAGCTAACTCCCCATCGAGGATCTGGAGAGTATTTTATGGGACATCAACAGCATAAGCAAGTGTAGCTGTGATAAGTTCATCTTCAAGCTCCCTGAGATTCTTGGCTGGAACAGATATGGGACCCAGACATTCCTGGTGAGTGGAGTCAGGGATAGAGCCATCTTAAATTCCCCACTAGAATGTGTACTCCAGGAGGGCAGGGACTTCAGTGTTTTGCACAACTCTTTATCTCCATTTTTACACAACTGGAATTCAAAAAATACTCCTGTTGAATGAATGAATGAATTATGGGAGAGTTTGAATTTTGGCTGAAGGAGGAGAGACAGAAGGACCTCTCTTCCTCTCTGAAAGGAAAGGTCAAGTCCAGCACATTTCTTGGGGACCTGAGCCTCAAGGCCTCTTGGTGAAAGCTGAAGACACTGGATTTTCAAAGTCAGAGGTTTGGAGAGACTCAGGTCATAAGCAACGCCACAACAGGGCCAAGGTGATAGGGTGACAACTAGACTGTGCAGAAGGTCACCTCCCAGTTCCTCACCAGGACATAGACAGGATACTGCTCACAGCCCAAGGGAAATGCAGTAGGGTTTTAGCTGGTCTTCCCTGTGACGGGGGCAGCTTCTCTCTGAAAGAGGCCCCATGGTAGGTGCAACCACATGACTCCTCCTATGACTTTTCAGCAAAGGGCTCCCATGGGAGGTCAGAGAAGAACTGGAAGGGCTTATTGCTAATCCCATAAAGGCCAATTCTCAGGCTCTAAGAAATAACTGGGAAGTTGAGAATCATCGAAAGGGGGTCTATAGCCAGTTGACAGTCCTGGAGTGAGCAAGCTTCAGACACTCATGCAGATACGTGTGCCTGGGGTGCATACCCTTAACTGCCTGACACACTAGCCTGCAGCCAGTGACCCAGTGCACAGATCTCTGAGAAAGAGCTAGGCCACAACAAGTTCTGGGCCTGGGAAACTTGCTCAAGCATTCCAATGGTTCAGAAGGCGCCTTGCCAGCACCACTTAACATTCAGGGGCTCTTTCCCATGTTTACAGAGCCTTTCCATTTATAGGATGTGGCCATAACTCCCTGGGAGCTGTATCATTATTGCCCAACATCCAACTTAAAGTATTTCTCCATCAACCAGCCAGGTAGACGGTGGGTAGCTACAGAGGAGAAAGTGGGCCTGGGACAAACATATATCTTGAAATGATCCCTGAGTCAGGCCCTCTGGAGTGGGGGCCTCCAGGGCCTCCCCCAGCAAGGCTCTCAGGGGCTGCTCCACCAGGTCTTGATCAGGGCAGAAAGGGCTTCAGCAGCTTTGGGCTCCTAGGAGAGTGATTTCTAGGATCATAGACCAAGGTATGCCTGAGCTGAGCCCTGCATGACCATTTGCCCACCAAGATGCCTGCCCTCACCTCCCCAGCATTGGCACAGCATCCCTGGTCACCATCAGGACTGTTGTCCAGAGCAGACACCAGCTGTCCCCATCACACCAGAGCCAAACAAGCTTCCAGGAAGAATACAGGCACATTTGCTGAGTGTATGATGGGCATCGATCACAATGAGCATATTTCCTTTCATGTCCAACAACCTTGCAAGCTGTCAATGATTAAACCCATTTTATGGCTGAGGAGAGTAAAGCCCAGTGGACTCCCTCGACTTACTCAAGATCCACACTAGTAACTCTGGATATAGAATTAGACCCATATCCAAAGTTACTAGTCCTCTGTGGCTTCAAAATTGGCTGTTTACACAACCCCTTTCTGCACATCCCATAACTCTGGTTCTGGGCTTAGAGCCTGCTAGGAATAAAAGGCAGTGTGGACAAGACAAAACCATCTCCCTCCTGCCTCTTCCTTCTTCCTGCATGATATCTTGGCTCCTCTCTTCTCTCTCTGCCCACTCTGTGATTCAGTCAGCACACAAGCACCTTCCTTTTGATTTCTCCCTTGACCATCTTCTCAGTCTTATTTGTTGAGACCCTGTTCTCTGCTCCTAGAAATGATGGTACTAAACCCCTTAGCTCCAGGAATCTTTTTGTCCCTTCCTTCCCCAGCTTCAGACATGCTCTGCCTTTGTCCTCTGTAGGAGAAAGCTTCTAACAGCCTGCCTCAGTTTGCCAGGCTTTGATATTTAATGCTGCACAATGGGTCAGATGACAGTGGGAATTTATTGGTTCATGATTTGGAAGATAAGCCAAAATCAAGACTTCAGGAGGCTATGCTTTCTCCCTCTCAATGTCCGTAGCATTCTTGTGCTGCCTTGCCACAATCCTTGGGGTTCTTTGACTTCCATCTCTGACTACTGACACATGGCAATCTTCCTTTTTTTCTCTCTCTCTCCCGCTCTCTTGGTCTCTTGCTCTCTCTCCATTTCTCTTTCATTCCTCCTTCCAATTTCATTTCTCTTTCCCATTTCTTCCCTTTATAAGGCTTCCAGTAATAGTGATTAGGACTCACCCTCACCCAGTTGGGCCACACCTTAACTAAAAATAACACCTCCCAAAGGTCCTATTGACAAATGGTTTCACACCCATAGGAACATGCATTAAGATTAAGAACAGGTTTTGGTTTGGGTACATAATTCACTCTACCACACAGCCCAAGGCCATGTTCTCCTGGGCTGCCTCCTTCCCGATGGCAGGCTCAAGCCCATGGCCTACAAATGCAATTATTTTATAGATATGATGTGGTCCATAACTTGCTTGCAAACTCACTCTGCGCTGTCTCACCCAGTATGCCTTTTCTCAGCCCCACTTTCTTGAGGAACAGCCTCTTCCTAAATGCCAGCTCTATCAGCCCCAACTCTCTGTCCCTGAGGCTCACACCTTGCCATGGCTAAAGCAGCAGCTAGAGGTGCACAGGCCAGGACCATTCCAGGAAGATGCTGCTTGTGCCACGGTTTGCCACCTTAAGAATGTTCATGGGCTTCAGTCTGGTTCTACCGTGCCCTACCCAGACCTACCTTCACTTGGTTTTCCATGAGCGTAGTGATAGCTATGGTTTTGAGAGAGGGCACTACAGTGGACTGCAGACCCTTCTTTAGACTGAGATAACACCATGTAGGGATCTTTGCACTCAGCCACAAGCAAATGCATACATCATTCTTGGTGGTTTCAAGAAAGTCCAAATCTTCCATGTGTGGCCTTGAGCCCTGTGGTGAATGGAATCACACACCCAACAAAAGGCATGTTCTCAACCTTAATCCATATTTCTGTAGTTGGGAACACAATTGGAAATAGAACCCTTTGAAGATGTATTATCAGTTCAGGTCTGGACTCATCTGTTAACAGGATCTTCTAAGATCCTATTTACGTGTGTCCAAATTGAATCAGGGTGGGCCTTAATCCCTTTACTGGGGGCCTTATAAAGAGAAAACAGAAGTCAGAGAAAGCCAGGATGGAGCCCAAAGATGGGAATCACCCTGTGGCAGGGGTCTGCCCTCACCAGAGTCCTACTGACTCTGTGAGAAAGCCTGGCCTTGCTGACATCTTCAGTTTGGACTTCTAGTCTTCAAAACCATGAGACAACAAATGCTTATTTTTTAACCCAGCCCACTGTGTGGGATTTGTTGTCATAGCTCCTCTGGCAAACTAGGACAAGCCCAAATCCAGAGCTGGACACTGCCTGAAGATCCCAACCCCCAATATTAATAATATTGGGTATTATAGTTAATAATATCCTAACTCCATAAAGCAGTCATTTTATAGGAATTAAGAATCTGTTTGTAAGTGACTTGCAAGGGATGACAGCTCACTCTCTACTGACCAACGACTATGTTCCAGGTACCATTATGGGAACTAGGGAGAGTCCATAATCCCAAGCTGGCCCCAGAGGAAAGAGGGTAACAAGTACAGAGTGTCCGTGAAGACCCCAGGAGGGTTGCCAACCTGGGAGGTGGGGGGCAATGGCACATTTGGGCCCATGGGCAGCAGCAGGTATGTCAGGAATCGGAGCAACACCCAGCGCCTGCAGCTGAGAGCAGCGAGCTCACAGAGAGACTCTTACCTTACAGAGACCCCTCTGCCGACACCCGCCTACCACTTGAAGAGGCCTCAAGTCTCAAAGGATTTCCTACTGCTTTGTCCATAAAGCACACTCTGCTGCCATTGCTGTTTACAAAGGACGGACGCAAAGTTAAATGCCCAGAACTGGTGCTCAAAAAGCTTTTAAGCCTCGGGACTACACAATAAGCCCAGCCACAGAAAAGAGCAGAATTAGCTTTGAACAAAGCCACTTGGATGAGGCTTCAGGAAGAAGTGCAGAGCTGTACCAGGGAGTCCCATTTTACAGCCAAAAGGGAAGGAAGGACGCATCGGCTTGGAGGCAGCTCCCAGGGACCCAGGGTTAGGTGGGTTTGTCCTACTAGGACACTCTCCCACAGGGTCCACTCTCCCAGAACTGAACCCAGGGCTGGCAGAAGGGGAGCAGCCCCTTCCCCTTCCGTCCTGTGGCATTATCCCAGCCCCAAACCCCCAAGTGCAAAATCCATTCCAGAGGCATTATTTTTCCTCCCCTGCCAAGGAGTTGGAGTCATGGTTGAGACAGAAATAGGTGTTTGAGATTGAAGACACAAGTGGACAATGACCAGGGAACTCTGACCCACCCTCAGTGCTAACCAGATCATGAATTCTTAGCCCACAACCGTAGCAACAGTCCAGGAAGCTGGCTATTATCTATAGCAAACATTTCCAGAAGTCAGGCCATAAACTCTGTATCAATCAATCCAATTTAAACAGGACTTAATAACTGACAGCCTCCCAAATTTTTGACCCCCTAATCCAACTTAGGACCAAATGGAGAAAGCCAAATATGCTTCCCTATCCAATCACATAGGATGCCCCACGTCTAGTTAGTCCGCCTCAATCCTCCCCACGCCAACAGCCTCCAGCACAATATGTCCAAAATCTCCCATTTTTTTTTGCCACTGGAAAGCTTTCCCACTTTCAGTATGCACCTCTCATTGAGTCTGCAAAATGCAAGTGATGGTAGATGACTCCTTTGCTATACTAAGCTCCGAATAAATAAATACCCATTGTTTCTTCTCATTTGGGAGTTCTTCATTTATTTCCACGGGCCTTATGCAGGGAGGAAGCTGTATCAGCTCCAGGGAAGGAAAACAAAGTTGGTGTCAGGCAGGACCTTGTAAACAGTCGGAGGTGTCAGCCCAGAGGATCACGAGACACAACTACAAGGACAGAAGCAAGACACACAAAAGTGAAGTGTAAATAATAATCTGTGAAGCCCAAAGCTGTGAAGCCATCAGGAGCTTCTGAGAAGTCTGTCCACAAAAGGGAAATATTCCGAGTTGTCCTCATCACCGGTGTCTTAGTTTCCTAAGGCTGCTCTAGCCAAGTATACCACAAACAGAATGGCTTAAGACAGCAGAAACTGATTGTCTCGCAGTTCTGGATGCTGGAAGTCCAAAATCAAGGTGTCCACGAGGCCATGTTCCATCTGAAGCCCATAGCACTGAATCCTTCCATGCCTCTCCCAGCTACTGCTGTTTGCCAGCCCTCCCTGTCATTCCTTGGCTTGTCAATGCCTCTCTGTCTCCATCTGCACTTGGCGTTTTCCTGTCTCCATCATTCACCTGGCATCTTCGCTTTCCTCTCCCTTCTTCAAGGGATACCAGTCACATTGGATTAAGGCCCACCTTAATCCACTTTGCTCTCATCTAAATTAATAACATCTTTAAAAACCTTATTACCAAATAAGGTCATTTTCTTAGGACCAGCGGTTGGGATTGGAACAATTCAACTCATAACAGCTGGTGAACATCTGACTGCCCATGAAGTCTGTCTGCTCAGTGTCTGAGGATGGAGATAAGACCTGGGAACCCTGGTATTCAGAGATGGCTTTTCAGGAAGAACTTGAGCGAATGTGGGCAACTTCTAATTCGTGTGTTAAGGTTGCATGTGATTTTGAGAATCAAAGCAGACATTTCACTTCGGTCTCTATTAAGTCCTTTTCAGAGATTTGCTTATATTAATACAAGATTGCCAACATGGTGTCTAATCCCAGCTCTTATCTACATGGGTACAAACCAGTGCAACTGTTTTTGTGTCATCTGGGCCTTTGTTATCTCACTTGAAAAGAAATAGGGGATTGCTCTGGATAACCTCTGCAAGAGGTGGTGTAGAATTCACAGAGACTTGGCCTCATCCAGCACCTGTCCTCTAATTTCCAGGGAGATGGAAAAGGATGTTTCTTGAGTATTTTAGGACCTTGATATATCACCGAGGTTGCAGGGCACTGGTGAGCCATTTTATTTCTGCCTTTCATCCACAGTTGCTCTGAAAGAGAAATCAGGCTATGAGAAGCAAAAGGCTGTGTGTGTAGGTGACAAAATCAATCACATTTGGATCTTTAAAAGCCTGAATTAAAATGCTGAAACAAGGGGTACCTGATGCTTTGGGAAGAGACTGCTTCTTGGAGCTCCACTAAGCAAGTTGAGGGGCAAGCAGCTAAAATTTGAAGGGGTGGAGAAAAATACAATCTAGGTAAAACTAAACCTAAAAACTCTGGAAGACAAAAACTTTACTGTAGGAAGAAAAGACCATAGGTGTCTTCAACCAAATTAATAATGTTTGCTTGCCTAAGCTGGGTGATAACCCACACAGGTGCTCATGATATCATTTTGTATTATTTTGTGAATTCTGAAATATTTCAAAATAAATTTTAAAAGAAAAAAAATTGAAAAAAGAATGAGAGAGCAAGAGAGAGAGAGAGAGAGGAGAGAGAGAGAATAATTGAGGAAAGGAATAGAGGAATGACTAAAGAAAGAAAATAAAGTTTCCAAGAAAATACCACTAAGCAGGGATTCTTAAACATCTCCTGGCCATATACCCTCCAGGAGAGCACGATCCATATCCCCACGTGTGGTCAGAATCCTTGTTAAACCAGCTCATAGCACATGCACTTTTCTGTTAAACAGTTTTATTGAGATATAGTTTACATACCATAAAGTTCATCCATTTAAACTAAAGAATTCAATGGCATTTAGTATATTCACAGAGTTGTGTATATACTAAATGTGAATGTGACACAATCAAATTTTAGAACACTTTCGTCAGACCTGAAAGAAACACCATACCCATCAGAATTTATTCCCCCTTCCAATCCCCACCCCTCCAGCCCCAAGCAACCAATCATCTACTTTCTACCTCTATAGATTTGCCTATTCTGGACATTTCATATAAATGGAATCATACAAGATGTGTTGTGGTCTTTTGTACCTGACTTCTTTCACAGCATAACGTTTCCAAGATTCATCCATGCTGTAGCATGGATCAGTACTTTATTCCTTTCTATTACCAAATAATACTCTATTTCATGGATACATCACATTTTTTATCAATTCAACAGTTGATGGACATTTGGGTTGTTTCCACCTTTTGGCACTTACGAATAATGCGACCACAAACATTTGTGTACAAGTTTCTGTGTGAATATATTATACCTCGGTATGGAATTCCCAGGTCTATGTTTAACTCTTTGAGGAACTACCAAACCGATATCCAGAGTGGCTGAACCATTTTACATTCTCACCAATGATGTATAAGGGTTACGGTTTATCCACATCCTCATCAACACTTGTGATTTTCTGGCTTTTTTATTATTATTACTATTATTATTTTAGTGATCCCAGTATGTGTGAAGTGGTATTTCATTGATAAGCACTTTTCTAAGGACTAAAGATGCTGAGCATTTTTCCATATGTTTACTAGCCATTTGCATGTCTTCTTTGAAGTAATGTCTATTCAAATCCTTTTCCCATTTTTTAATTGGGTTAGGTGTATTTTTATTATTGAGTTGTAAGTGTTCTTTATACATTCTGACTACTAAACCCTTATCAGCTATATGATTTTTCATATTTTCTTCCATTTTATGGATTATCTTTTAATTTTCTTAGTGATTTAATTTGCAGCACATATTTTATTTTGATGAAGTCCAATTTATTTTTTTCTTTTGTTGCTTTTATCTAAGAAAACATTTCCTAACTCCAGGTCACAAAGACCTATATTTTTATCTGAATTTTACCTAAGAGTTTTATCTGTTGCATTTAGGTCTATGATCCATTTCCAGTTAAGTTGTGTATATGCTGTGAGATGGGGGTCCAACTTCATTCTTTGCAATGAAAAGCATGTTGTTGAAAAGACTATTCTTTCTCCATTGAATTGTCTTATCCCCCTTGTCAAAAATCAATTGATCAAAAATTTAAGAGTTTATTTCTGGACTCAATTCCATACTACTTTTCTATGTCCATCCTTATGCCAGCATGACGCTGTTTTGGTCATTCTAACTTTGGTAAGTTTTGAAAATGGGAAGTATACGTTCTTCAAATTTATTCTTCTTTTTCAAGACTGTTTTGGTTATCATGGATCTCTTTCATTTCTCTATGAATTTATGATCAGCACGTCAATTTCTGCAAAAAAAAAAAAAAGAGCAGCTAGATTTTGATAGCTATTACATTGAATCTACAGATCAATTTGGAAACATTGCCATCTTAGTAATATTAAGCCTTCTGATTCATGAACAGGACATTTCCATTTACTGATATCTTCTTAAGTTGCTTTCAAGGATGTTTTGTAGTTTTCAGTGTATAAGTCTTGCACTTCTTTTGTTAAACTTATTCCTATTTTATGTTTGATGTTATTGTAAACAGACATTTTTCTCAATTTCACTTTCAGATTATTTGCTACTATTACATAGAAATACAAATGATTTTTGTATATCGATCTTGTATCCTGCAACCTTGCTGATCTTGTCTTTGGCTTTCCACAGTTTGATAATAATGTGTCAAATTTGGATCTCTGTATTTAACTTGGTGGTTGTTGAGCTTCTTGGATATATAAACTAATGTTTTTCATAACACTTAGGAAGCTTGGGGCCATTGTTTCTGTAAATATTCTCTCTGCCTCTTTCTCTTTCTCCAATCATTCTGGGACTCCCATTATGTAAATGTTGGTATGCTTGATGGTCCACAACAGGTCTCTTCCCTGAGGCTTTGTTCATTTATCTTCATTTTTTTTCTCTACATTCCTAAGACTAGATACTATCAACTGGACTATATTCAAGTTTGCTGTTTATTTTTTCTGCCAGCTTGAATATGCTAATGAACATCTCTAATGAATTTTTCATCTTAATTATTGTGTTTTTCAACTCCAGAATTTCTAAGTGGCTCTTTTTCACAACTTTTCTCTCTTTTTTGATATTATCTATATGGTGAGACATTGTGCTCATAATTTCCCTTAATTCTTTAGACATGTTTCCTTTAGTTCTTTGAACATATTTATAATAGCTCATTTAAACTCTTTGTCTAGTAAGCCCAACATCTGGGTCCCCTTAGGGACAGTTTCTATTAACTGCCCTTTTTACTGTGTATGAGCCATACTGTCCTATTTCTCTGCATGCCTCATAATTTTTTGTAGGAAACTAGATATTTTAGATAGCATAATTTGACAACTTTGGAAATCAGATCTACCTCACTCTCCCCAGGGTTTGTTGTTGTTGTAGTTGTTTAGTGACTTTTCTAAATTAATTCTATAAAGTTTGTATTCCCTTTGTTAAGCAGCCACTGAAGTCTCTGCTTGGTTATCTTAGTGGTCAGCTAATGATGAGACAGAGATTTCTTTAACTGCCTTGAACAAGTAAGTTTTCCACCCTTTGCCAAGGATCCCTGGGTGTGTGCTGAGGCTTCCCTTCAACTTTACAACTCTGGCATAGTCTTCACTTCCTGCTTATGCTGAGCTTCCGGGAGAGCTAGAAGCGAAAGATACCTCAGAGGTATTTCCTAGGCAGGTACATAACAACACACACGCGCATGGCCTTCGAGAGCCCCAGGTACCAGTTTGGAGCTTTTCAAAGTCAACTATGGCCATCTCATTCTCCAAATTTTCCTTTTAAGTTTTTTGACTCGCCTCTTATTTGCCCCAACTGACATCACCCCACTTCAGGCAGCTGCTATGTTAATCAATTGCTGCTGATTGTTTCTGACAAATGCCCTTGGGATATGGTTTTTCCCCACAGTGTGAGCTCTGAATTGAGTTAAAAAACAATAATCCCCATGAATGGGTCTTTTCGTGGGAGCTTCCAGACAGATGAAATAGTGAAAATTCTCTGGAGATGGAGCTTTTTAAGGAGTGTCAAACTCAGTCTGCCATTTCCAGTGGCAATTAAGCTGGTTCCATTTCTTTACCTTCCATTTAATATTTAATCCATCCATATCAGTTTTCTACTTCTACTAGACCACTGAATTGGCAGTATTATACAGTCATCTCCCCAGGCACCATAAACATACTATTTTTTTCCTAAAACCTGTTCCTCCTCTGGTATCTCTATGGCACCAACATCCATCCAAATGCACCAGCAAAAAACTTAAAGATATTTTTGACACTTCCCTTTTCCTCCTAATTCATCTCAAGTTTGCAATCCAAATAGCTCCCAAACTCATTCACTTCTCTTCATTTCAATGACACCATGAACTTGCACCCCGCAAGTTTTTCCTAATTGTTTTTCCCCACCTCCTCTCTCCTCACTTCCACCAAATCCACCCTCCACAGAGTAAAGCAAACCTTACTCTTCATGACTGAGTCAGGACTCCCAAGTATAAACTTCATAGCTCCTCAACCTCTAGATGCATTTCTTACCATTGAAATTAATTATTTCATGATTAGTTTTTAATTCTCCCTTCCTCCAATAGAATATAAACTCGATGAGCGCAGAGTGACCGTTGTTCTCAGTTGTTTGCCCAATGCATAATGAAATTTATTAAATAGAATAAATGCTTAATAAACAGTTGCTAAAGGTTGTTGAATAAATGCATCTTTCTCTTAAACCTATTTCACAATGTAGCAAACAAAATTCCAAGGAGCTAGCTGTGGAAGAAAGAGTCACGTAAGTCATCCTTGTCACAACTTTCTTCCTCTGAGCTATTATTATCCAGGGCTCCATATTTTACATGAAAAAAAAATACTTAAAGGATAATTACAGATAGCCAACTCTGCACTCATTACTGCAGTCCAAACCATCACCATCTCTGGCTAGACTCCTAAAATAGCTACCTAACCCACATCTATGTTTGCTACCCTCTGCACCACCCTCTATTCAAATGTACTCCTTCATTGGGGGACCATAGCAACCTATCAGTGGTCCCCATTGTTCCTGCAAGAAAATCCCCAAATCTTCAGAAACCCCATGAGTTTCACCCTCTCCAGTCTTTTTAGGTCCATTCTTCCTTTGTTCCCTTTGCTTCCTCAGGACCCTCAGAATGCTGAGGGTCCTCCCACACAGTGGTGCCGCTGCCTGCAGGCTCCCTTCCTGACACCTTGCCTGGCCATTTCCTGCTTCATATCGCAGCCCAAATGCTACTTCCTGGGGGTCCTTTCACCTCCCTCCCAGGCCAGGCCAATGGGACCTTCACTCGTTACACCTTGTACTTTTTCTTCACAATCCTTATATAGCTGTTTTTGTAGTTGTTTAATGCCTTTCTCTCCCTCTAAGATGGAAACCCAGGCACATGGAGGCACAAAGTGTAACGGTTAGAACATGGGCTCACCAGCCAGACTTCTGAACTAGAAAACCAGCTCCATCACTTACTATGCGATCTCCACCAAATTATTTAAACACTCTCTGCTTCAATTTTCTTATTTGCGAGAAGGATAAAAATATAACGGTACTTTGCTCGTGGTGTCATGTGGATTCAAGGAGATCATCGATGTCAAGCTATTAGAATATGTCTGGCATATGCCAAATGCTCAAAAACAGTTGCAATTATTTTCATTCCCTGTGGTATCAGAGGAAATACAGAAGATATAGGTCTTAGCATATAGTAGTCACTCATTAAATATGATGACTGGTGAATAAGAGAATAAATCATTAATTCTCGGTAGAATGGTGCCCATGAGAAAGGACGGCAAAAATAACAACAACAAAAAAAAACAATTATGTGTTCATGTGTAAAGTCAATAAATTAATAATAAATATAAAGGACTTATATGAAGAAAATTATGAAACTTACTGAGGGACATAAAATAAAGGGAGACAAATAAATGGAGAGACATGCCACAGTGGATGACTCGGCGTTGTACAGAAGTCAACATATTCAAGCACATACATGAACTAGATGGTGAGTTACCAGGGTAAACAAATCCCAGTTCTTATTGGGGGTGATAATAGAGGTCTTCATGAAAGAGGCAGTCCTTGAAGAGTGGGAAGAACTGCAATAGGAAGAGTTGGGATGGAACAGCATGTTGGAATAAAAGAAGAGAGAGCAGAAAAGCAGTAACACCCAGTCTCTGAGTTGGAAGTATCCTCAAAGGTCATTAATTCAGCCAGAGGGATTTTCAGACGTGAGCAATAGAATACTCAAACACAAGCAGTTTACACACAAAGGTTATTTACTCTCTCACATAACAAAAAAGGAAGGAGGTCCCAGCAGCTAAACACTGGCCTCAAGACTCTGCTGGCTGAGACTGCCTTGAATAGTTGGGGACTGGAATTGCCTGCAGGCTTCCTTCACTTATATATCTGGCACCTCCTCTGTAAAAACTCAAAACCTGAACTCAGCTGGTTGTCTTAACCACAGCAGCTACCTGCGTCTTTTCCTTGTAGGTTGAGCTTCCTTACAGCATGGTGGCAAGGTACAAGAGAATGAGGGGGTGCTGCATGGTCTTGAGGACCTAATATAGTGTTGAAGTGTCTTAATGCCCCCAGGTTCAAGGGGAGGGGACATAAACCCTATCACTTAATGGGAGGGTGTCAAGGAATTTGAAGTCTTATTTTAAATCAACCCCTAAAGTAATCCCTGACAAAAGAGAATATAAGTACCCCATTAGGTGGGCCAAGAACTGAAAAAAATCAGGATTCTAGATCTCAAGGAAGCAGGAAAAAAATGACCATTGGGTCCACACCAAAGAGAATCTGACACAGTCACCTAATCCATCCTCCCTGCACCCATAACCCAAGGTATCAACTGTCTTTACAAATTACCCCCATTTAAATGACAGATCACCTTCTATGGCAGTGAGCTCCCTCACATCCTTAAATAACCCTTCTGCATTTGGACAATTGCTTTATGAAATCAGTCCTTATCCCAAGCAAAATATTTTGCCTCCTATTTGCCTCAGGCTATTTTTGCCCCAGCTGAGGATGTGAACAAGGAAAATGCAGAAAGGTGATACTTGGATCAGGTGTCATCTGATCCACTAAGGGTGTGGACATTGAAGAACTGTGGTTGGGTGAATTTTTGGGTCTTTTGTCTCTGTGAAAACCACATTCCTCAGTGACCAGGTGCAGTACATTTTAATGAAGTTAGTCTGGATTTTATTCACTTGCCATCAACACTGCATTTATAATTTGGCCTCTGAAAAGGACATCAGTCCCTCCTGGAATCCTGTCAGTACACGGGTCTATCAGATTATCTGTCAGGGTCCTGAGCAAGCAGGGAAGACACACCGGGTACAAATCTCACTCCTTTTCAATTTTCCTTTTAAGCCATTCCTCAGACATTTGAAGTCGTAGAAGTAAGAGTAGAGCCTTACTTGGCTGTCCCGCAGGCAGCTCCTTCTGAATACACCCCAAGTGGAATTCATTATCCACAATATTGAAACCTGCTCAGACTCCTCTGTTTGCAATCCCGATTAGCAACATCCCCTTCTACCTGGTAGACAAGCTAGAAATTCTGGAGTGATAAGAATCACTCTTAAGTACTCCTTCTCTCCCTACCTGCCAACATCTAATCTCTCACTAAATCTTATCTGGAGTGTGGCAGCCAGGCTTCTTACCCATCCCCTTAGTCTGGAGAGTTCTGGGTTCCCTGGGCTGCTTCCAGGCTCTTCTCTCCACCTGGTCTCCCTCCCCCAGGGTCTGCCCCTCCTCACTGCAGCCTGAGAATCTAATGCAGTCACTTCCCCACTAACATTACTAACCTCTGCCTACAAGACTAAGTCCCATCTCCTTAGCTCTGCACACAAGACCCTTTATGGTCTGGTCACAACCCACCTCTCTACTCTCAACTTCTGACACCCCACCCATGGGCCTTCTAACCCTTTCTCATATATGCCAGGTGTCTAATTCTTGCCTTTAAAGGAAGCTGTTTGTCACTTCTGTCTAGAATATGCTTTACCTCTTCCTTACCTTGCACAAGGCTGCGTGCTTAAGGATGTAAATTGCATCATCTTATTCATTTTTATTATTGTTATCACAATTATACTCAGAATTTATTGAGCACTTACTTAGGCCAGCTTCTGCCTTGAGCACTGTATATGGAGTATTAATATTTAGTGTGATCCTGTGAGCTATGTAGATGAGGAACTGAGACAGGAAGATTTCACTTGTCCAGGTTCACACCGCTGGAATTCCAAAGCCCATGATCCTAACCTTGACAAAGCCCCCGGAGGGAAACCCACAGAGCTCTCCTCTCCCTCAAGTTCTCTGGCATAAAGATTCACTCCCACACCCTCTTCTAGAGATCCCAGCATATAGTAAAATGTACCTGTTTAACCTTGTCCAAATCCTGATCCAAACAAACAAACTGTTAAAACACACATACACACACTCACAATATTTATAGGATAATCAGGAAAATCTGAACACCAGCTGGATATTTTATGGTGCTAAGGAATTAATTTTAATTACTGGTATTGTGGTTAAGTTTTTATAAAGTTGTTATCATTTAGAGACATACTAGATTTATTTAGAGATGAAATGATAAGAAGTCAGGATCTGCTTCAAAATAACCCAAGGCAGTGGGGGGAGAAAAGGGAGGCAGGTGACACGTGGGGGTGGTGATGAAACAACTTTTGGCATTAGGCTGATAACTTTTAAAAATGGGAGATGCATACACAGAGGTTCATTCTATTATTTACTCTACTTTTGTGCATGTTTGAAATTCCCTATAATGAAAATATTTGGTGGACTCCTGCAAATAAATCAGTCTGTGTGACTGTCTTTCACCCCTGTTTTTGGAGAATGTTTAAGTCTGTGTCAGAGGTAAATCTACATCACCAGCACTATTAGCAGCATGGAGTAGAAACTCAAGAAATCTCTCTCTTTTCTTTAAAGTAGATTTATTTTTTAAAGCAGTTTTAGGTTTACTGAAAAATTATTCAGAAAGAGAGTTCTCATATTGCCCTCCACACGAACACACAGATTCACCTATTATTAACATTTCTCATTAGTGTGGTACATTTGTTACAACTGATGTACCAATATTGATATATCATTATTATTAACTAAAGTCTAGAGTTTAAAATAAGTTTGAATCTTTGAGTTGTTCGGGTCTATGGGTTGTGAAAATGCATGATGTCACATATCCACCAATATGGTATTACACGAGTAGTTTCACCGCCTTAAAAATGCTATGTGCTCTACCTATTCCCCTCTCCTCCTCGCTCCCTGAACCACAGGCTACACTTACAGTCTTATAGTTTTAATTTATTTTCTGATCCAGTAATCTATTGCCTAAACTGTTTTTTAATTTGTGGGGGAAGGAATTTTTTTTCTTCAAATTTGTATTTGAAATAACTTCAAACTTATGGGATATTTGCAAAAATAATACAAAATCTGTACAGAGAACTCCAACATACATCACTCCACATCTTAGTTTTCTCTAATTTTCTGTCACAAAATACTGTACTTAAACAATGGGCATATATTGGCTCACAGTTTTGAAGCTAGGAGAAGTCCAAAATCGAGGTGTCAGCAAGGCAATGCCTTCTCCCCAAAGTCTGTAACATTCTAGCGCTGGCTGCCGGCCGTCCTTGTGGTTCCTTGGCTCTTCAGTCACATGGCGATGTCCACGCCTTGCTCTTTCGGGTACTGTTGGCTTCCGGCTTCTGTTGGCTTCCGGCTTCTGATGGCTTCCGGCTTCTGTTGGCTTCCGGCTTCTGATGGCTTCCGGCTTTGGGATCCTCCCCATGGTTTTCTCCAACTCTTGTCTGAATTACCTCTGCTTATCAAGGACTGGAGTAACCGGGATGATGGCTCATTCCCCGGGGCCACACCTTAACTAAAGTAACATCTTCAAGAGGTCCCATTTACAATGGGTTCACACCCACAGGAATGCAGATCAAGGCCAAGAATGTAGCTTAATTGGGGTTCATAATTCAGTCTAGTAAATAACTGACTGATAGATAAATCGACAGATCCATGCATAGAAATAGGCATAGATAGATTGATAGATAAAGATAGATATGTAAATACTCATTTAAACCTTACTCATGTTCCTAGGCAGCAGGTATTATTTTTGTTCCATTTTACAGATAAGGAAAGTAACACAGAGAGACAGATTAAGCAACTCGCTCAAGGTCACGGCTAAAGGATGGGTTTAAGGGCTCAAATCCAGGCAAACTGCCATTTGAACTTCCAACCAATGCCTTTTCTATGCGATTTTTGTTTATACAATTATTCAATTATGCATTTTTTTCTTGACAGCCTGAATATTTTAAAAACATTATCCTGCTGCCTAACAGTCTGTCTTTCTGGAAGGCATGCTGTGTTGACTTCAGGGCAAACTTTTTAAATGTGATCCTTTTTTAGGCTGAAACTGGCTGACCCAGCTTCCAGGATGTCCCAGGCGACTCTGAGTATTTTGTGGAGTCAAAATTAGTTCATCCCTTATCCTTTCCCGGTGGTCCCTCTTGCACTGAACAGTAGTTATTCTGTGTTTCAGGCCCTGAGGGCTTCTTGGTGGCTGCTGTTTGCTTTGGGCTCTGGTATGACTCTCAGGGATTGGGGTCTGTTTCTTTCTTGCAGCCATTCAAGGATTTCTGACCAGAACCAGGTGCTTTGGGCATCTACCCCTACTCTGGGTGGTTTGACCTGACCCAGTCCTAATTTCAGAAGCTGTCTTCAGACTGCTGCCTCAGAGCTGCAACTGTAAGCTCCATTCCCCACCCTCACACCAGCCCCACTCCCATCTCCTCTTACTACTCCAACCTGCACCCTCAACCCCATCCCTGGCTCCCCCCTCACTGCCCTGAAGGTCCCAGGGCAGAGACCTCGATAAAGCCTAGGGCCGTCCAAAGGGGGGGATCCAGGGTCTTCATTTCAACCACCTCCTTGCTTATAGCCTCCAGCCCCTTGCCTCATTACTCCTGCCTGGCAAGCGCTCTAGCCAGAACCACGCAGGCGCACAGAATTGATGAGTCCAACTCAAGGTCACTCCTCCACAGGTGCTTCCTGGCAGCCCTCTGGGTCCCACATCAGTTCCTTCTCTTGGTCAAAATGCAGGGGAGGAAGCCAAAGCTAAGCTCAGTGGTAAATTCATTAAGTGCAAAGCTTTCTCTGATTTAAAAATAAGCAATAAAACTAAATTAATGAATTATCAACTCAAATGAAGCTTTAAAGAAATCAAAGGAAATCAAGAAAAAAATATATAATAAATCCAAAAAAAGAAAAAAATATTATTTACCATTCAAGGGGGAAAAAGAGAAAATCTAAGCAAAGCTAAGAACTTATACTTGGAAAAAGTACTAAAAACAGGTAGATTTCAGTGTAATCAGATCAAGACCAATAAAAGGATAAATAATCAAAGCTAGCACAGTTCTGGTACCAAAATCAGATAAACACAACTCACAGCAAAGAAATTATAGAATATATAGTCACTCTAATATTCAAAGCTGTACAGTAAAAGAAAAATATATTAGGCCTGCCTTAGTTTGTTCAACTGCTATGACAAATACACAATGGGTTGGCTTCAACAATGGCAATTTAGTGCCTTAAGGTTTAGGAGGCTTGAAGTCCAAATTCAGGGCTTTGTAAAGTTTGTGCTTTCTTCCCAAATTGTAAGCTATATTTTAGTGTACGTATATGTACAACATCTCTGGAAAATACACTGCCTATAAGCTAATGACTATTTCCCAGGAGGTGAAATAATTGGCTAGAGCAGAAGGGTGTGATGAATTCTTATTTTTCACCATTTGCCATTTTGTTCATTTTGAATTTTACACCTTGAGCTTATGTTACCTATATAATAATAAGCATTGTTAAATATATGTGGAGGGCCTCAATAAAGAAAATCATTGGTAAAACCAGAGAAATGCAAAATTATACAACAATGAAATCATATTTGCCTTTACAAATGGCTAAGTCTTTTTGTTTTGTTTTATTTTAAGATGAACATTTTAATCTCAGGGTTCACAAAGTGGCAGAAAATGGGGAATTTCCTATGCTGCTGCTGGAAGTAAATCACTGCTATCATTAGGTAGAGCAGTTAATTCATTCTTCTGAATGAATAATTAACCCACCTCTGGAAACCTATCCTAAAGAGTGAACTAAAGTCAGGGACAAAGATTTACGTACAAATGTTAGATCCACATGACTAAATAATGTAGAGCCTTTAAAAAGATGTTTTTGAAATATACATAATAAAATGGATATTATGCTTTTGGATTTCTTAACAGAGGTGATTTTTTTTTTAAGTCTCTTAAGCTTACTTTTCATGATAAAAATAATACTTGAACATTTGAAATTATATGAATATTAGGGGGAAATCTCATGAGATAACATTAGATGAATGAATCGTATATGAAGTTATATGCAGTACCATCCTAATTTTTCATACATTCTTAGGCAAGTGCAGTTTGTCTTACTGGCACCAGGAAACTTTCCTCTTCCCTCACATCCTAAGCCACAGCCTCTGTAGTCCCTTAATAATATAGAAGACGTGGCAATCAGTTTAGATCAAAGAATCTAAAGGTTATTTTCTCTATACAGCAACATTGGAGTAAGCTAAACTTCTTTTTAAAATATGACACTAAAAAAGAACATGAACGCATGACCCCTGCCGTATCACAATATCCTCTCAATTGTCTCAACAACATCTCTCTCCTTCTCAGCTCCTTCCTGTACTACCGGGGCTCAAAGCCTGGAAACTACATTTCCAAGACTCCCCTGCCTGCAGTTAGATTCCCCTTCTGCAAGGCATTCATACGAGATCTGGAAGGCAGAAGAGAAGCAGGAGGTGTTTTTTTGTCCTACCGCAGCTACAGCCAGGTCCACAGGTATCAACAGATGGCAGAAATGTGGGTTCACCATCAGCTTCCACGTTTCTTCCTAAAAATAACTCACTTTGCTGTGACAAGCAGTCGAGATTGTCAGAGGCAAATCCTCTGGGATTCCTGCAGCTTTCGGATCTTCTAGAGAGATTCTCTATGATCTCTACTTTCTGAATTTCCTGCCAGCAGCTGCTGCCTAACCTTCACTGTCCTGCCCAGCTCTTCTAAGGGATCTGCAAATACCCATATGCCTACATGCATTTCTTTCTGATTAGCCCACCTGGAGTAATTTATCTCTCTCCCTGATTAAATCCAGGCCTCGCCTTTCACCATAACAATAACACATTCCATCAAAAAAGCAAAGCAATGGGTTAGAAAGAGAAATGAGAACACAGGCTTTTGATGTTTGTATTTTCACAACTTCCATTAACATATTTATCTTCTGGATATTTCATGATCTAAAACACGATCAACTAAGAGTCCAGAAACTCCAGCATTCCCAACTTCTAGAAGTGCAGGAGGAAAAGTGAAGAAAGTGGTTCTCAACAGGGGACAATTTTATCCCCTCTCACCATTGGGACAATTGGCAATGTCCAGTCACATTTTTGGTTGTCACAACTGCAGGGAAGGGGGGCTGCTGGCAGGTTGTGGGTAGAAGCCAGAGAGGCAGCTAAACATCCTACAGTTGAGAGAGCAGCCACCCACAACAAAGAATCATCTGGCCCAAAATGTCAGTAGTGCCAATGTTGAGAAATGCTGCCTAAAATCTTTTTCATCAGTCTTCCAGGATCATTACATCAAAAAACCCAAGTTACAAAAATTTTATCATCTGTTTGATAGGGAAGAAAAATCTCTATAATTAATTGCAAATACGTGCCACAGTCAAACTCTGTGCTATAGATGAGGAGGGATGCAAGTCAGAGAAGAGGGTCTGCTCTTTCAGTATTGCTTTTAACCTAGGGAACAAAAGAAGGAGAGGAGAGAGGATGGGAGAACAAAGGAAAAAGAGAAAGGAAAAAGAGAGAGAAGTTAGGCCCTCTCTCTCTCTGCCTTAAAAAATAGCAGTAGTTATTGCTGCGTGATCAATTTTGGACCTTTTCTTTCCCTCTTTACAGTTTTCCGTATTTTCCAAATTTTATATAATTGCCATACACTACTTGTATATGTGTAAAAAAAATCAATAAGCATCTCATTTGAAAAGAGACAGAATGAAAATAAGCACGTCTTTTGAGGGAATGTTCTAGTCACATGGCTGTAAGCACTTTACCTCATCTCTGAAATTCTCGGGGGAATAGAGACAAATAGAAAATGATGCAACACTCACCAAACTTACTATTCTGCTTTATTAAGTACACTCCCTCCTCCCACTAAATTGTTTAACAAGGTTTCTCAGATTTACACCAGATGATGAGGAGGGAGTTGGAAATTTTCCCTTGGGGAGACAACTATGTTGGGGAACTGGGCTTCAGGGCCTGATTGGATCAAGAAACTGCTGTTGGGAGGACTCAGGAGGTCTCGTGGGAAAAGGAAAGAGGCAAGCCCCTTGGCATCCCGCTGAGGCACACCAGGCAGTCAAGCTTGATTTCTGAGGCCCACGGCTGTGAAATTCCATTGGCTATGAATTATGTGTGCCCGCAAAAGGCAGCATTTAACTGTGCAATGGTTATTTGTGGTTCAAGTCTAGCTTTTCATCTGTAGGTTTCAAGGGTGCAGTTCATTCCAGAAATTTAAAGACCCATAAAATATTTATTTTGTGATTTTAAATATATGAATTATTTAGATACCATTGGACTGTACCTAGAACTAGGCCAATTGGCTCACTGGCTCTTCTCTCCCAGCAACCTCCTCCCCGCTCTGAGAGGAAGAGAGTAACCACAGAAAGGCAGCTCCCGGCCAGGATGTGTCCCATCAGCCCTTTCTGAGGGGCCAGTGATACCAGCTTCCCGCTGTCCTGAAGACTCAGGGGGATGGCGCACCTGCCCTGGGGGGGTACCTGCCCAGGCTCCCGGGGGCTGCTGTGCCCACCGCACCCACCACGACACACTGAACTTAGAGTGGCCCAACACCCGGGATGACTGACACCTTAACTCCACATCCTCCCCACAGAGCACATCCGTGTAAGCAGAGAGCAAGCACCGAGGCAAGGAGTATACTCCACTGTTTACAGTCTCTCCACTCCTTCTGAGGAAAGAAAATTCTAAAGACCCCTTTGTTTACTGAGTGTGGGCAATGGGAATCAAGATTAAAGAAACGAGATTAGAGAAACAAGGAGAATGATAAATTGCTTACTCAAGAAAAGAAGGGATATAAAGAGGAGAGGAATGATGGAAGGGGAAGAAAGGTGAGGCGAGAGGAGCAAGGTAGGAAAATGTGCAAACAGCATTTAAAAGAGAAACTTCGTAAGAGGTGACAAGGTAAATGAGGGTATCTCGAAATCAAATGTTGTAGGATGGGAAATGTAGCCCTGTCCTCCAGTTGTCCTCAAAATCTCTATTGAAATCTAGACGTCTTGCTAGTGAGTAGTGCCTGGTACTTTATAAGTATTCAATAAATGTTTATTGGATGAATGAATGAATGGACAAATGATTGTTTAATGGAGTTGGATTTTTCTCTTTGGGAGTGCACAAGACGTGCCAAATCTTTTCTCTTTCAGGCTGTTATACTGTCTTTATAATCACCGTTTTTAATGACTGCATAAATTTCAACTTGCTGACATGCTATAATTTACCTATTCATTGTAATTCGATTGTTTCTTCTGGTTGCTGCAAGGTGTGTGTGTCTTTGGACACGGTCTTTTTTCTGCATCCGTTCTGACAAATTGCTTTCCTGAAGGCGTGAGTCCCAGCATAAGGTGACAGCCATGAGTCGTAGGGGAATCGCAGTTTGAGCCAGATTGAAAGACTGGAAGAGGCAAACTTTGTCTTGAGAAACAGCCTCTGCTGTAAGGCTGGTCCTCAGTTCTAACCAATGGTGTTCCTAAGAGCTGAGTGGGCCTGTATGTTTGGCCATTGCATAAATCTTTCTGAAGCCTACCCTTGGCCCAGCACATCCCTGAGTGCTGTATCCTGAGAATATAATATAGAAATGCCTCCAAGAACCTTAAGGTCTAATGAGAGAGGAAAACGTGTAAACAAGTGATAAACAAAAAAAAAGTAGCGAGATGAGCACTATTATAGAAGTCAGCTCAAATGCTTTTGAAAATACAAGATACCAGCACTTAACCCAGGGAAGAACATCAGGGAAGATTCCTGGAGAAAGTGATATCTACACTCTTTCTTGAAGGAAAATAGAAGCAATCCAGCAGAATGGGAAGGGTAGTGACTTCCAGGCAGGAAGAAACTGTATCCAAAGGCACAGTTGGGCAAGAGAAAGTATTATGGGGCAAAGAGAGCATAAAATGCCAAATATGTAATGGGGATTGGCAGGCAGTGAATAGGATCGGCTAAGAAGACAGGTAGAAGAGAAGACAAAAAGGTTCTTGAATACACTGAATTGACTTTAGATATCAGACCACAGGCAAGATTGGTGATAAGCAAGGTGTTGTCTGGCATGATCAGGTTTGCCTCATGTAAAGGGAGGGTGAGGAAAGACTGGAGGCAGGGAGATGGACAGGAGGACTTAGTGGTGATCCAGGTGTTACATGTTGAAGGATGGCCTCAGTAACAAAGACACGGAAGATAATAACTTTCCAACATTTCATAGGGAAGGCCCACCCCAGGGTCAACAGAACTGCAAAGCCCAGCGAGGCCCCAAGAAATGACCCACTGTTAATTTTCTCAACATCCCAAGTCAGATACCTTGCACCCACTTTTCTGGTTCAACTCTAACATGACTCCTCAGATCACTGGTTTTCTGGATTTCTGGCTCCATTTGCAGATTCCATCCTTCTGCTGATGGCTCTTTGAGGCCACCTTGTAACTTAGGACACATTTCATACTTGCCCACTAAGTTTTCCCTTGATCCTGGCCCAAATGACCTCAGGACTTGGTCCCTGCCATATCCCCATCCCCCAAACCTTGAGACACACAGGTGTGATCCCCCAGCTGGTGTCTTCAAGGCAGGTTTGGGCATCAGTATTATTGCTCCATGTGCTTGGTCTGTGGGAAATTAACAGGACCCCAGCCGGGATCTTTAGATGTTACAGACACCAGCTTCTGGAGCTGAGGTGTTCAATATGGCAGTCACCACTGCCGCTGTATTGAAAGGGGGCTAGTCTGAATTGAGAAAGTGCTGTAATAACAAACTACCAGATTTCAAAGACTCACTCTCCGTAAGAGATAAAATATAGCATTAATCAATTTATGTTGATTACCTGTTAGATGACAATAATGACAATATTTGGACATACTGGCTTAAATAAAATATTTTATTAAAATTTATTTTATATGATTCTTTTTACTTTCTTCACGTGGCCACTAGAAAATTTAAAGTCACACTTGTGGCTCAAATTTTATTTATATTGAACACTGGTTCTCTATCAGGATGGGTGGGAGTATTGATTAGCCAGGGTTAGGTATAGCATCCAGGGTCCTGACATAAGAGTTAAAAATTCAGGATAAAGTTTCAGTGTAATAAAGCACAGCTGGACCAGTTGGGAAGTGGGGGCACTGGGTTGTCCTCATGCTGTTGGGATGCAGAACTCCCTGGACCCAGGACTCCCCCAGACGCAGTCTTGGACACCCCGACAAAGACCAACCTCACTCCTCATGGAAAGAGGAGGTCTGGTGGTGCCACCGTCATCCTGCTGGGGAGGAAGGTGCTGATGCTACCCAGCAGCGTAGGTGTGTACCTGCTGTCTGTCCCTTGCTCTCTGAGCCCTGTAAATCCTACTCAGAAGGAACGATGACCCTCTCTGAAGAACTCTCATCCCCTCCAGTCAAATACATTCTCAAGTTTGTGCTTCAAACTGGACAAAACCCAACAGCAGTTCATTTGGACCAGAGGCCCCAATGCCTAGATCATTGGACAAATCATGACCTCCTTTCTACTTTGTCTGCTTTCCCGGGTACTGAGAGGTGACAGAATCAATTCCCTTTACTGAGAAAATTTCAAATCCATTTGCAAATACTGGCTTGGTTCTTAAATGGTCCTTGAGAGGTGATGTATAATTAAAGGCTGTTTAAATTTCACTTAAGCAAGAAGCTTCCGAGGCAGGCAAGAGAGATGCAGCTGGGGGGGTGTGTTTGCAGATCTTATTAAGCATTTAAGGCCACCCGGCCACAGTTGGCAACTTCCCAGAGCAGGAAGCAGGAAGCTGTGGTGGAGAGGGGGCGGGGGATGCAGGCCTGGGTTGAAGAGCTTTCCAGGAGAGTTGGGAGAAAGGAGGGTATACACTAATAGCAGGAGAGAATGAAAACAAGCCATAAGAAAGCCTTGTTGCAGCCCATCCCTGCCGCCATGACTTCAGGGAGAGGCCAGGGGCACCACGAGCCACCGAGCCTGTGTCCCGCCATGATGCAGCCCGCTGAGCTCTCTGCCATGTTCCCCAGAGCTCCCAACACTCTGCTTTCCTTGCCATGCACTTGTCACCACAAAACAGGCCTGCTGACCGATCTCTGACTGTCCTCTCTTTTCTCGCCACTTAGCTGGGCTACAGCTGAGGCTGCTGTGGCAAAACAAACATGACAAGATTGCATCTCTTAATGCGTCAGCATCCGTGTTTGCTAGAAATTCAGTATCTTTCCCTCCCCACACCCACTACCCTCCAAGAAAGGTCCCACTTTGCCACACGGACACTTGGGCTTCTGTCATGGAAAAAGAGTGGGATGTGGAAGAGGTTAGCAAGAGGCCTGTGGAGGTGAGAGCTAGAGGAGGATATGAAAAGATTGTAATAGGAGGAAAGAAGTAGACCAGGAGGCAGCACTGGGAGAGAAGCCAATTCAAAGAAGTCTTGCCAGGACTCTGCCACATTGTAACATGGTGTTCGTGGGCAGGGAGGACTGGGCCCCGTTGGGATTTTGGACCTAAGGCACCCACAGCTGAATTTCAGATTAGGAATATCAAGCTATACCTGGCCTGAAAATTTATTTTCTCCATGATTGTCCAAAGGCTGCACTCGAGGTGAAAAGACCAGAGCCCAGGTAGCCCAGCAATGACTGTGAAGGCCCCAGAATGACACCAAAATCCAAGACAACACAAGGGAGACCTTGCTATGTGTCTTAGTTTGCCAGGGATGCTATGACAAATATCACCCACTAGCTGGCTTAAACAACAGGTATGTATTATCTCAGTTTAGGAGGCTTGAAGTCCAAAATCAAGGTGTTGGCAAAACCAGGCTTTGTCCAAAGTCTGTAGCATTCTGGTGGTGGCTTGCTGGCAATCAGTTTCTGCCCCATCACACGACCATTATCTTCTGTCTCCTCCTCTGGCTTCCACTGACTGGCTACATCCGAATTTCCTCTGATGATAAAGACTCCAGTCATATTGGATTAAAGCCCACCCCGATTTAATTCGCCTTATCTCAGTAGGACATTCAGAGATCCCATTTACCATTGAGTTCTCCCCCACAAGACGGGGGTTAGGACCTGAGCATGTCTTTGTGGAGGGCATGATTCCATCTGCCACACTAAAGTTGGAAATAAAACTTGGGAATGATCAGATGAAAAGTTCTCCCAGATTCTCCTATGTGACGGACACTGCTACTTGCCCTCCCAATACCCATCATGCCCTTTGTTCTTGCTACCAGAATCACTTGGGGTACAGTGTACCCCTCTAGGAAATTACATTTTTCTGTCTCTCTTGCAGCTAAGAGTCCCCACCTACCACTGCTCTGGCCAATGAGACATGAGAGAAAGTCTGCTGGGAATAACTGGGAGTGTTTTCTTTTCCATATATGGCACTGCCTCTTCCCCACTGGTGCTCCCTTACACTTCTGGGACATGGACAGGAACCCAGAGAGGGAGCAGCCCTTGTGCCAGCAGATAGAGACTGGGAGAAGCAAGTCATAATTCTCGGACAGCAGAACAGACAGACAACGAGCCAGGGAACAGACGCCACCGTGCAGCTGCCACCCCATCCCGGGGCCTCCCACCCCAGATTTCTAACTCCATGGAAAACAAACAAACAAACAACCCTGTCCCTTCTTTAAGCCTTTATATTTAGGATGTCTATAGTTGCATCTTAACAAACAGTAGAGAAATTCTACTACTGTTTAAATGACCCATGCCTTTTTGGCTGCTGGGAGTTAGTTAATCCCACACTCAATCCCAATCTCGCTCTGTCCAGCCCAAGGCCTGGGCCTGCCAGGTCTGGATTCCCTGGAGACTTGGCTGTGGCTTTGCAATTTGCTATGGAAATGCTTGCATGACATTTAAGAAATCAATGAGAAGGAGACTGCAGGGTGTGCAGAAAAGGATTGGATCGTGTCTAGAATGTGCACCGGACCCACCACAAGGATGAAATGGCAGCCACAGGGGAGTGTCCTAGCACTACGGGATATGCATGGACATTAAGCCCTAAAGACCAAACACAACGCCTTGTTACCCTGGTTGAGAGGAGGCAGCATGGACAGGACCTGAGGCTCATATGCCAAATCGATACTGGGGCTAGGCTCCCACCGGGACACCAACCACACGGTTACATGAACAGAACTCATTCGATGTAAAGAAGTATGGACTTGGTATAAAACTAACTAACTAGGTAGTTGAAAGGGGAGGGGAAGAGAACTCTCAGGTGTCCTAGAGGCAGTAACTGCAGGGAGCAGAGACTGCCCCTCGGGCTGGGGGAACCAAGAGAAGTGGTAGGAATTACCAAAACATAGAAACGTAGAGAAGGAGACCCTTGATTGGAAACTCAGACCTCTGAGTCAGGGGCACCAGCCCACGCTGAGTTTCTGTGGCAGTGGGGGGCAGGGGGAGGGGATAGGGTGGAGGGTAGGGTGAGATGCAACGAGTCTGGTTCTACAAGGCTTGGAAGAAACTGCAAGCCAGAGTCAGCTGCTGCTGCAGGAGAGAACTGCCTCTGCCAGGGTAAAGGAGCATTGCTGGGGTGATGCCCTCAGGAGGGAAAGGAGACTGAAAGGAGCTCCCCCCACTGGCCAAGCCTAGCATAGCAAAGCAGCTGGCAAAGCAAGGGTGTGGTTTGTAGAGCCCCATTCCCCAGCACCGCAGAGCAGAGACAGTGGATGGCTTTAGACTGAGGGGCAATTATTTACTAGCTGGCCCAATATCCCTTAGCAGATACTCAGTGAGCAACATTCTGCCTCCATATTCTGAATGAAAAAGCTTCTAAAAATGGTAATCAGTAGAGAAAATAAGTCTTGGAGGCTCAGAAGCATCTAAACACACTGAGAGGATGGGAGGGTGGGCTGTTGATGATCCATCAGAAATTAATAAATAATTCTGCTCTTTGTTCCAGGAGCCACCCAGTTCTCTCTATTGGTATCTATTCCACACTGAGGAAATATGGAGGGGGGGGTGTCTACCATAGGATACAGCAGCTCAGGCTGAAGGAACTCAGCCAGAGCAGCCTTGAGAAGCCAAAAGCAAGGCAACTTGCGTTTCACACCCAGAAGTGGAGCTCAGACAGGCTCGGTTCCAGTGGATTGAAAGAAGCTGGGTCTCAGCCAACTCTGGTTGAAGACTTGGCCTGTAAAATGCCTCCAAGGCATAAGATTGGCCACGGGCTAAAACTCTGCTGTCATGGAGCCCTCGCAGCCTGGCATGTCAGAGTTCTCACGGATTGATTCTGTGCGTGGGGAGAGCCGCTCACTCACTTCGGTTGTGATACCCAAGAGCTTCCAGTGGTTGCTTGCTCTCAGGGTCCCTTTTCCTGCTCACATCAAAGACATTGGTCTTAGAGGGGCTAAAACATTATGAAGATGCTTGTTCCTTGGCTCCAAGGTTTGTAAGAAGAGCCTGAGGCAATTCAGCCTGGCCCCCAGAAGGTGGAGTTGGGAGGCCCCCTGAGATGATTAAATTCATGTGTCAACTTGGCTGGGCTATGCTGTCCAGTTCTTTGGTCAACAAAGCACTGGCCTGATTGTTACTGTAAGGACATTTCATGGATTTAAATCATCAGTTGATTGCATCTACGGCTGATGACACCCACAGTCAACTGAGGAGATTGCCTTTAAGAATGAGAGAATTCTCATCCAATCAGTTGAAGGCATTAAAAGAAGAAGTGATGATTTCAGCAGTCAGAAGGGAAAATTTCCATCTTTTCAGCCAGCCAGCTTCTCCTGGGAATTCATTGAAAGTCTTCATTGGAGTTCCCAGCTTGCAGCCTGCCCTATGGAATTTGGACTTGCCAATCCCCACAGTAGCGCGAGCCAATTCCTACAATAAATCTCATAATATTTACATAATATACCTACATATGCATATCTCCTGTCAGTTCTGTTTCCCTGGTGAGCCTTGACTAATACACCCCCAAAGTGCTGACACACTCCCAAGAAGAGAAGGCCACAGTGGGAGGGGAGACGTGGACTGTAGACAGACAGAATCTGTCAGGGGTTTACTTGGTGATTGAACATCTCCTTGTGGAGTCCAGAAATATTGCTTAGGAGGAAGGAGATAGAATAAAAAATATGAACATAACTGTGTCCCCAGCTTTGCCTCCAACCTCAGCCTATAGAATTCTAGCCTGGCTTGATGCAGTCTCTTTTCCACCCCACTCCAAGGTTAGGGCTTTTGTGTTAAAGTGTGGAGAGGAAAAGTATAGAGAGTGAGGTCCCTATGAGTTAGGGCCAGGGATGTGTTTGGGGATCTTGTGGATCAAGTTCTGGGGATTAGCTGCAAAGAGAAATGGCAAAGTGACGGAAAAGAATGGGGGACTTTAAAAAGTACTCCCAGAGACCATAGTTTCCCTTCATGGACCTTCAGATGTACAAGTAAAGAACGTAAATTGTTTTGAAATTACTTTTGGTTGTATACGTTGTGTTCTTTTAACCACAGCACTGCTTTGGGAATAAAGCACATAGTCATGGCTCTATAAAATTTATAGAAATCATCTAAAAAGAACCTCAGAAATACAAAGACTGTTAGAGAATCCCCTAAGCCTTTTCTATTTCTACATCCTGGCCCTTTCCTTGACCAGGCCAACTCTGGGCTTGGTGGCCTTCCACTGTAACTCTCATAAACTCAGCTCCTTCCCTCTCCTTTTTACACATCCTCTGGGTCCTCTGTCCCTCGGGGTCCCTTGCCAGCCAGACCATGGAGAGAAACACAAGTTCCCAGGCCTCCCATTCTTTTAACCCCATAGATCAACAGACAAGGTCCTTCTCAAGTTAAGGAATAGACTTCTGGTCTCTGCAGGCACAGATGCTCTCTTCATCCTTATGGTAGTGTCATCTATAGCTCACACACATACTTACATGCACCACCCACCCACCCCTACACACAAATACACATGCACCCAGGCCTGGACGTAGGTCTGCCAAGCCAATCAGCCCAGACGGCAAAGAGAAAGTGGTGATGGCCCAGGGTCCACCTTTGTCTCAAGTGGGTCTGCAGCTTCTCAAAGTCCCTTACTGGGCAACCAGGCCTCAGACCCTCACTGGAACACAACCCGGTCCTTACGAGAGAGGGGTACCAGGTCCTAACATGGAATTCCAGTCCTGTCCCTGGGAGGGGGAAGGAGGACTTGAGAAAGGCATCCTTGGAACAATTCTGCCTGTAGGAAAGGGTGGGTTCTGTGAAACTGGAATAGCAGAGAAGGTGGCAATGCTTGAATTTACAATTCAAGTGCCAAGCATAGTTAACCTCACCCCCTATTGTTCCAGTTACCAGTGCATCGCCTCTCAGCTCCATCAGCTTGAGATTCGTCAACACCCTCATTCCATCCCACACACAATCGCTGTGATGTTCTCTGACCTCCTCAGTGCCAGCAGCCTGAATCTGAACTCCATTCACATAGTCATACTAATTTTCCACTCTACAACCACAGCCATCTATTCTCCCAGCCCTCACTTCTGTACTCATGAGAATAGATGACTCATAAAGACACCCAGTCTCTTAGATCCTTAATTTTCTTCCAGTCAACCAGCCAGTTCCCAGTCCTGTTTTCTTCCTATCGCAGCATAATGTCATCACTGACTGACTACCCAAACCCTTCTCTCCCTCTGGAGCTAGAAGAATTGCCTGGGTTTGAATCCTATCTCTAGCACATTCTATATACATGAAGTTGCACAAATTAGTCGGTTTATTTCTTTGGGACTTACTTTCTGCCTCTGTTACATGAATCTAATATTAATTTCAACATCCTAGAATTTTTGAGAAAATCAAATAAAACAGCATACAGAAAGAACTTAGAACTTGATGACTGGAACCCTGTAAGCACTCAATAAATGTTAAATATTATTCACCTTGTCATTCTACCTCCCTTGTCCATCAAAATCCAATCCTGGTTCAATATTATAACATATAGGCAAAAATCCTATACTTGGAAAACAGGGTCCTGCTTAACAGCAAAAACAATGACAAAAAAATCTTTGCAACTCTGAGAAGACTCCATCGCTATAAATTAAACAAGGGTATTCTCACTGGATTTCCAGCTCCACTGGCCATTCCTTATCTGTGATTATCTCCTTCATTTTCCCTAGTTGCTACACAATATTTTCATAATATGATCTCAAGTCTGCCTAGACAATCGCTGAGCAAGCCCAATGTAAAATGGGGGCCACAGGCAAAATTTCCTTCAACCTATACATTGACCTGGATCCACACACAGAATTGCCTCCTTCCTTATAGCCCCTTCCTGCCAAGATTAAAGGTTCTCCTTGTCCATCTTCTGCATCTTCTGGGACCTCTATCCATCAATCTCCCCTCCCTTGGTCCTTCAACTGCCTTGTCTACCAGGCCTTTTTATTCGTTCTTCAAATAGGCGTGTTCTCATCTGCATCTCCAAATAAAAAATCCTGGCTGTGAGTTTGTTTTCCCTTTACTAAGATTTCTCTTCTCCTCTTCTCACCTGAATTTCTTCAAAGTGTGTTCTAAATCCATCTGCATGACCATAACACTCATTCCTCAACCTACTACAACCAGATTTCCATTCCCACTGCTCCACTGATTTCAGTCCTTATCTTACTTCAGTTCTCTTTTGCATCTGGCATTGATGACTTCTTTTTTTCCAACACCCCACCCTTCCAATCCTGCCTTTGCTTTGGTGTCTGCAACAACATTCTCTCCAGAATCCCTTGGCCCCTTTCTGCCTGTTGATTCTCTGTTGCATAAAAGGAACCCTCTTCCTCTAACTATCCCTTAAAGGTTGGGGTTTCCTAGAATTTTCTCTTTGACCCACTGCTCATCTTACACTAAATATGCTCCCAGGGTGACTTTATCCTCCCACATGATGATATGTTCCCAAATCTCTAACACCAGTTTGACTTCTTTCCTAAACCTCATACTTTTATGGGTTATTTGAAAATCCCCATTTGGATGCCCCAAAGGACCTCCAACATATGTTCAGACCACACTATATTTCCACCTGCCCTCATTCCTCAAACTCAGTATTCCTAACCCCAACTGGTGATACCACCATTTGCACAGTAAGTCATTACACTAAGCTTTTCCTCCTCCTCTGCAACCCACCTATCGCCACTTTATCTGTCACCTCCTAAATATCCAACCCATCTCTTGCCCTCAAGCTCTGCTGCTCTAGTTCCAGCACTCCTCGAATCTCCCTTGAATATTGCCACCATCTCCTCATTAACCCACATTTGATCTTGTTCCTCTCAGCCCTCCCCCAGCACATGGTCTCAGAGGAAGATATCCAAATACAAATCTAGCCCACTTACCATCCTGCTTAAATCTTTTCAATGACTTCCCATTTTTGAGTACTTCATCATAACCAAAAAGGAGCCTCATCATCTGGCTTCTAGAAAGCTCTGAATTTCCTCCTCCCCCTCCCCAGTTGTATATTATGCTCCACCAAGACCAAAGGTGTGTGGCTCCCACACACATTGCACCTACATCTGTGCATTCTCTGCACCCTAACAGATGGAGTACATTTCCTTTTCTGGGTTCCCTTAGCAACGCTCACATGCTGACATTCGAACTGTTACCCTACGTTGTATTTGGGGCAGTTCTGTGAGCTCCAGCCTGTGAGCTCCTTGGAGACAGGGAGTGTGCCTTACCTTTTTCTGTATGTCTGGGCCTCCCCAGCACCTGGCCTATACAAGGTCTTGAATAAACGATGGTCGAACTGAACTGCACTGCCTGTCTAAGTTGGCCGCTCTGCTGCTCGTTCTCAGAACTCCCCATACCTGGCCTACATCAAACCCTCCTGCAACTGCCCTCTTCAAAGGCAGAAACATTCCTTCTAGATGAAAGTCCTCTGTCCCACTGTTGCAAGCTCTTTTCCTAACTCTCGTTACACAAGTTTCGACTTCACTCATATGGTCCTATAAGTTGAAGTTATTTTCTGATTTTAAATAAAATAAAAGTCACCCAACACCCAAGAGTCATCCAAAATGATCTTTGTGTGAAGGAAGGGACACTCGATAGGGAGTCAGGGACTAGAAGTTAGAGATGCTGCTGTCTGCGGCTGAGGTTCTGTAGAAACATCAGCAACGCTCTCCTCTCGAGGCCTCGTCCTTCTCACTCACACAGCAATCGGGTAGGGAAAGCAGCAACTGGGGCCATGACATCTGACATGTCAAAGACTTGCTTTGTTTAGAGGTCTCCTGGCATCATTACAAGATGAGAGTGAGATGGTTTGTTAGTGAGAGTGGCTGCGAGCAGGCTCAGAGGCTACTGGCTGGGGTGGCTGGGTGTTGGAGGAAGAGGGATGGAGAAATGTTCTTTTCTTCTTATCTAAGGATGAACCCAAGACAAGGAAGCCCTGAAAAAATAAAATCAACACGACTGGCCTGAGATTCAGGCTTGGACCTGTTTGCCCTGGTGCTCTTAACTCATTGGCAGTCCTCACTCCCCAGACGTAATATTGCTTGAACTTGTTCACTCCTCACTTGCTCTCAGCCAGCTCTATTCAAATAAACATTTCCTGTAAAGCTTTCACTTTCATCTGCTGCCTTACAAATAGCCCCAAAGCCAGCAGAGCCATAGCACTGAAAATTTGCTCCATGCCCCAAATCCCATGCCTAATGCTTCGTCTCTTCTGCAGGAGCCTGGGCCCGCTTTGTCCTCCCTGCACAGGCTGCCCTGGGCTCCCCTGGGCTCCCCTGGGCTCGGTAAATCTCCAAGAAGGATGGGGGCCTGCCCAGCTCTGAGCTCCCAACTTCGGAGGAGCTGCAGAAGGGAAGGCAGGATTGCATTAAAAACAGCCTGCAATGAGTCAATACTTGATAGCAGGAGAGGAAAGAAGTGACTTTCAGTAACTCAGCAACCACTCACTCATCAGGAACAGGGCCCTCGGTCTGATCTACGGGAGTGTGAAATGATTTCTTTCACACTGTTCCTTATTGGAACATTCCCCATCAACAGCAATCACTCACCTTCCTGAAGAGATGGGCTCAGAGAAACAACAAAGGACCCAGAATATGCAGGTTGCACGGGGGGGCACACAAACACACACACATATGCACCCAGAAACTCACATAAAAATGCCCAAATGAGCATGCACACTACACACAAATGCTCTGGCCCCTGTCCCAGGGATGCTTAGGTGTGCACAGAAACAAAAGCAGTGATCAGCCATTTAGAGTTGTGTAGCCCCAGACATACGGGGGTTCAGGGCCAGACCTGGACACACATACATGCAGACACTCACGCTCAGCACACAGGAGCCCTGAGAGACCTACAGACACTCAGAGAGAAGGAACAGTGTAGAGATATGCAGAGCCACCTCAATGCCAGACCCTTAGACACACACAGAGGCAGTGAAAGGAATTTTAGGAGGGGAGCAGCATGCTAAGTGTGTAGTTTAGCAATGAGCTCAACTGACAGTAAGGAGGATGGATCGATGGGTAGAAAAAGGCACTGGAGGTGGTGAAGCAGTAGGGCTACTACTGCACTCATTGGGGTGAGAAATGAGCAGGATTTGAACTGGGGCCACCAAGGAATGGATTCCAGGGACATTGCTTAGGTCAGATTGAAAGACTTTAGCGAGTAAATGTATCTTGAGAAAGAGAAGAGGAGGACTGCCTATTGGGATTCTGGCTTGGGCAGTGGGTACCACCCGCTGTATCAGGAGGAGAAGGAGGGTTGTTCCAGTTTGCTAATGCTACCATTATGCAAAATACCAGAAATGGATTGGCTTTTATAAAGGGGGTTTATTTGGTTACAAATTTACAGTTTGAAGGCCATGAAAATGTGCAAATGAAGGCATCAGCACAAGTATACCTTCACTGAATAAAGGCCAATGGCGTCCAGAAAATCTCTGTTATTTGGGAACGCATGTGGCTGGAGTCTGCTGATCCCAGGTTGTGTTCCAGCTCCTCTCTCAGCTCCTGTGCATTCTTCAAAAATGTCTGTAGGCTTAGCTTCTCATGGCAAACTCTGGGCTAGTATCTCCAAAGCATCAGCAAAAGTCTGTTTTCAAAGTCCCCCTCTAAAATGTCTCTCTAAGCTGCAGTGCCAAGCTCCTTCTGTCTGAGATTATATAGGGCTCCAGTAAACTAATCAAGACCCATGCTGAATGGGCAGGGCCACAACTCTATGGCAATAATCTAATCAGAGTTATCACCTACAGTTCAGTGGGTCTCATCTCCATGGAAACAACCTAATCCAAATATCCCACAAGATTGGATTAAAGAACAAGGCATTTTGGGGGACATAATACATCCAAACAGCACAAGGGGTATAACCAGAATGCCACCCCACCCCTTGGTTTTGTAAACTATCAGCTGAAATTATCCCTAAGTACCAGCTGCTGGGGACACAGCCTCTGGCCAAGACTTGGGGAGCTGGAACCTACAGCCTGAACCCCAGAAGCCATCCAGAGTCCTTTCCTTGGCATTTGTCTGCCAGAGAAAGGTGAGCACAGAGAGGCCAGATGGTACAGAAAGCAAGGAGCCAGCGGGACTTTGAAACCCTGCTTGGACATGGCACGGGACCTTCATTTCCACAACACTTCTGATTGACCAGTTTCCTCCAAATCTTCCAGTTATTTGGGCCACCGTTAAATGCTGTGGTCCTAAACTTCCTTTTGGACCCAAGCCCACCTGGAATCAAAGAGCCACTGCCAGAGGTGAATGTCACCCTACATCAGCTCTTTCCCTAGGGTTCTTGGTTTGGGGTAAGAATTTGGTCTTTTCCACTGAGTCCTGTTTCAGCAACAGTTCTTAGCCTTAAAAGTGTGATAATAAAGGGGCACCTGAGCAAGAACTTAATAAGGACCTAAATGCCACCTGGAAGCATTTATCGCCCAAACAAAGCAACCAAACATGGCACATGGCTCTGAACTAGCTGTGATGCCCAAGGTTGGAGGAGAGTCTTGCAAATGCAGCTGCTAAGCTGGATGCATTTTTAGTATTAAATCTTTCCTGTGCAAGATGAGAGGAGAATTGTTATCTCAAAGTCCTGTTTAGTGGGAATTGGGTGGGACTTTAATAGAAACTGGGTCCCAGCAGAGGGAACACAGGGGAAGCTCTGGGGTCTTCAGATAACGCTCAGCCCTTCCCAGGAGAACCTCGCAGCTGTCCAGCATCTCCATCTCCACCTCCCCCACTTCCAGGTGCCCTAAACTGTGAGTCTTCTTGTCCTCAGTGCACAAGAATCACGGTGTCAGGGACCCTGGGATGTCGGTCCTACAGAGGGAGAGCAAGTGGACACCAGAGGTGTTTCCCAGCTCTGCCGCCAGCCCCAGGGCACCAGGCAAATTCATGCAGGTGGCCCATTGGGAGGGAGACCCCAGAGCTGGTCAGAGGCTAAGGCTCTGGGTGGGTGGGGTCCTCCTTTCCCTCTCCCCCCTTCACCCAACAGACCTCTATTAAATGACAACAGAACAAGGCCTGAGAGAGAGAAAGAGAGAGAGAGATTAGGGAAGGTTCACAGTCTACAGATTCAGCCAGACTTGTAAACTGGCATTCTAGAAGACAGTGTGGCCAGTGCCAACCAGGATATGTCCAAGGAGCTGTGCAACCCCAGGGGAAATTGGAGCCACCTCTGTGTTTGCATGTCTGGGGAGGGGGAGAGTTATTCAGAAGACTTCATGGAGTCAAAGGGAGTAGGACAGAAAAGCCAAGTGCTGAGAAGGCCCTGGGGGTGGGGGCACTAAGGGCTCTGCACATCTGCAGCCTGTGGGTGCTGAGGAGCAAAGAGACATCTGCTGCCTGGGCCTGCTCCCCTCTGGGAGCTGCACTCCCCCCAACCCCTGGGTCTCTCCTGATTCTTCTCATCCAGGCCAAGCTGGGCCATTGACTCACTTCCTTGAGATTTGAGGACTAGAGATGGAGAGAATCCAGTCATCTTAGGTGACTGAAGTGAAGAGGCAAAGCTTGAGATCTCAACCCCTTGGAGAGGACTGGTCATGAGAGGTGCAGGGGACCCCCCAACAGCACTCGGGCCTGGTTCCTGAGGCTGGTGCACCCCTGACCTCCCGAGATGCCATCACCCAGGAGATGCCCTGGGAGCTTTCTAATCAAGTCCCATTTTTGAGAAAGCAAGTGCCAGCTGGGTCCCTTCCCTTGCAGCCAAGAGCACCTGAACAGCAAGGTGGGCGAAGGCAGGCCCTGAGCGTGCAGGAGGGCCCTAAACTGCCACGTGGAGTTCAACTTGCACCTCCAGAGGCAAGTCCATGACTGTCCCCGAGCCACACCAGATGCGTGCTTTAAACATTTACCCCGTGACCTTGCAGAGCCTCTTCTGACAGAGGGGAGACCTCAGAAAGTGGACGGCACAGAGGCTCTCCCATAGCACAGCAGACTTGACCATCCAGACAGGACTTAGGTAATTGCCTTGGGGTGAGGAGAAGAGGAAAGGTCTTGGAGATGTCTCCAAGGCAGAAATTCAAGGACCAAGTGGAAGATGGAGAGTCAATGAGGCAGGAGGTTCTGAAACAGTGTCATAGACGCCAAGGAATGAGATCATTTTAAGGAAAAAAAAATCATACTCAACAGTATCAAAAAAAGAAAAAAAAAGGGCCAAGAGATCAAGTGAGGTTACGTACTGGAAAGTCATGATTGGGTTTGGCCTCAGTGTTCATGGGTTAAGGAGAAAATGGGAGGGAAGGAGATGGAGAAAGTGACCACTGGTTATGCTTTGAGTCCACCCATCAAAAATATTACCTAGTAATGTTTTCACCATATCGCTCCGGTGTCCAAGATTGTCAGGGTAATTCGACTTGATGGAAGTAAACGTATTCTCTTTTTTGACAACTGTTTTATGTCTCCTCCTTCTATTTTTAAAAATAAGTTAAATATTTTATTTCACTCAAAGAAAGATGTGCTTTTTTTTCTCATCAGTCACAATAACCCTAAGCCAATAACTCTTTTTTCAGTGTATATATTTATTATGTTTTTTATTTTTTGAATAGTTAATATAGATCCATGATTTTTTTCCAAAAAAAAAAACTCAGAGAGCACAGAGGGGTATAAAGTAAAAAGTAAATCTCTTTCTCTTGCCCCATTCTCCTATTAAAAACAGCTACCAGTCTCTTGTTATTTCCCCAGGGTATGTATTCCCTTTTCTTACAAAGAGTGGTATTTATATACACTATTCTTTGTCTTGCTTTTCCTACTTAATATAGCTCTGCTATTGTTCCATATCAGTGTTGTTTATAGATCTGCCTCTCATTTTTTAATGGCTACATGGTATTTCCTTGGATTGATTTGCCATATTTTATTTCATCAGACCCCTAATGAACTTTTAGGTAGTTTCCATTATTTATATAATCAGTCAATGTTCTCCTGCATTTCTTTGGGTATATCTGTAGGACCAATTCCCATCACTGAAATTGCTAAGTTAAAGGGAACACACATTTGAATTTTTGATGTTATGGCCAACTCACCCTCCCAGGTTGCTACCAACAATGTATGAGAGTGACGGTTCAGTACACCCTTGCCCAGGAACAGGGTGTTGAGGCCTTCTGCTCTTTGACAATCAACATTATAGTCTGAGCACTGACCCAGGTCAGCCTAGGAAAAAGGCTCAGAAAAGTTAAGGTAAATGTTAGAGCTGCCTTGTCTTCAGGGTGGCATTGCACCTGGACAGGGGGAGCTGTGAGCCACATGCGGGCTTCAAGCCCCCAGGAATACAAAAGCATAAAACAGAGTGTCAGGATGACCCACATACACCTTGGTGCTTGTCCACTGCACCAGGCATACATAGTGTGGGTAAGGGGGCAAAAGAAGATGCCTGCTTAGGAAGCTGCTTTGTCTCCCAATGAGACGAAGATGCTGAGCAAAGTGTATTACCCACCTCTGCATTCTTTAATAAGGGGAACCACAGTGTTAGTCTAAAGCCTATTGCATCTCACGAGTCTGTGCAGATGCAGAACTCATTTAAATTTACATGTATTTTATTATGAGTGAAGTTGAGCATTTTCCTATAAATTTGAAGGCAACTGTTTCCCCCTTTTTTGTGAACTATCATGCACTTAACCTATTGAGGGAAAGGGGACAGTGGAGGTTCATGTTCTTATTGATTTATGAACACTCTTTACATATTACAGAATGTGTCCCTTTATCATATGTGTTGCAAATATATTTTCTAGTTCTTCATTTGTCTTCTGGCTGTGTGCATAAAATAATTTTGTTTCTATAGAGTTATATTTATCCACATTTTCTCTTAAGACTTCTGTTTTTTTTAGATATCCTTTCAAAAGTCTTTTCTATCTTAAGATTACAAAAGTTTCTATCTTGTTTCCTTCCAGCTCTTTCATTTTTTCCATTTTTTAAGTACTTAATGCATCTGGAATTCTTATTTTGGTAGAAATAGTAGGTAGAGACCCAATTTTATTTTTTCTGCATTGTTACCTTACTTAGCACTTAGCTTCTATTACTTTACTTCAAAGTGCTTATATAAGCTCTTTTTCTGAGGTAGTGATATTAGGCTCTCAAAATGCTCAAAATTTCTCCCAGAAATATACAACAGATTGTGCCAATAGAAATCTAGAGACATCTAATTCTCTATTCCACCTTTTTATTAACTATTCCTAAAATACACAATATAGGCAGATTTGTAAAATTTCAACAAGAATTGAAATTGCAATTTAGGTAAACATCTGCAAGATGCTCAGAAGATTCTCCTTCAGCCAAAAGACGATGAAAAAGGTTTATGTCCACCCAGCCCCACTGCACACATCTTCCTCCAAAAGAGGAGGCTTCTGTTGATCAGGGGGGAGGTCATGACCAGTGAAGGAGCCATTCTCTATAGGCCACCAGGGATGAATCAACAGGTTCCCTCTCCACATCTGTCGCTTTTCTTCTAGAGCATTCTGGAGAGTTTAGTACAACTCTAATTCCCAGGCACAAAAGCCGGAGGTATAAATGGATCTGGGGTTAAAGTTTGGGACCTGTGATAGCAGGGTCAGGGGTAGGCAGGGCGTGGGCTGTAATGAGCTCCGAGAGTAAGACACAGAGGGGCATAGAGTTGGGGTTAGAGGGGAGAAGAGGAGAGAATGAGATCTTCATACCTGTTTTCTAGAGCTGAAGCAACATTCAGTTCTGATTCATATTACCCAGGAATAAATTTCCCTCTTTGTAGCAAACAAAAAATAAATGGAAGCAAGAGAGTTCTTCATAGTATAACAGATTTGCACTAAGTAAATAATTGCTAAATACCAGAAAATGTATCTGGGGTCTGTGCAGGCCAGTCAGCCCCCATAGCTTAAGATCTAAGATGATGATTCTAACAGCAGTGAAATAAATGGTGAAACAATCAAAGAGAATTGATTCTTTGGCTGATGAGGAAACCCTAGACCTGGAGAGACATTTTACCTTAAAAGTAAATGGTAGAAACATCAGTGTTTATACAAAAACAAAGGGTATTGGTCAGGGATCTTTGTTGTAGTAAATGGAAAGCAAGGGTGATCATTCAAGCAAAACAGGGAACTTAGACTTAGATGCCTGGGGATAAATGTTGAAAGGGGGTTGAAACCAAGCAAATCTAGAGACCTAAAGACTAGACTCCAGAATGCATCTGTCTGACTGTTAATTAAAAGCTACAGAAAACGCCTCTGGCTGATTTAAGTGAAAAGAAATTTACTGAGAGCACATGTGGGAGCACCAGAATGCCAGAAAGACAACTGAGCTTAGAATCGGGCTAAGAGGAGAGCTGTGGCCAGAACACAGCTGGATCCCTCCCACAAGATTGGTCCGGGGCAGGCGTGTCTGCCTCAGTGGTTGAACGCCAGGACCTGACATCCCTCCCAGCCCCACATCCGTATTCCGGGATGCTGGCCCGGGCACCATGGCTTTCTGCCCATGGAAATCAGCCACAGCCGCCATCACCACAGACACCAGAGACTTCTCTACTGGCCTGGGTCTTGGCGTCCCCAGCTTCAGATTCAAGATTCCAGGTAAGTACATCTAATTGGCTAACTCACAGGTCCTGGCTTTCTGCAGGGCCAGAGACTGTTTGTCCCAATTTCCATCTTCCATAATGTCAAATTGGCTCCATCACCAATGAGAAGAAACACTAGCAGTGAAGGACAAGACAAATGACCGCTCTACTGACAACCTAACATGAATGGTCTGGCTGGGACATCCTTGCTGCTTCTGCTGAACGCCAGCACTGACACCTCTGGAAACCACTCACCGTTGCCGCTGGCTCTAAAAATGAATCGCATTTATCCCTGCCTCTTTCCCTCTCCTGTTTAACATCCTGGGAAGGAGCATCCAAGGGATCAGGCTTAAGCCATACACAAGCTCCAGCTGCTAGAGGAAGGGACAGAGGGAGCATCTGAGCCCTAAGGCTTCTAAGGAAAAGTACAATCAATAAACACAGTTACATAAAAATGAGAATGTAGCAGCCAACGTTCAGAGGAAGGAATTATTTTTGAAAACGTTTTAAAAAAATATTTTTTTGAAACCACACACTTTGGTGTCTCATTTAAATTGAAGAAAATATGGATTCAATAAACCAAAATATCTGGTTAAAGGAAGAATATAAAGGGATTAATATCACTTTAGATACAGCAGAAAATAAAGTTGATCAAAAGGACAAAAGGCTCAAAAGCCTTTCCCTTTGTGCAGAAAAGGAGAGCAAAGAAACTTAAAAGATGGAAAATATAGAAGCTGTGGCATGAAAAGCCACACAGACGTAAGCAATGCACCTGAAAGGGACCGTAATAAATTGAAAATAAGCAATTGTCAGAGATATAACACAAGAAAACTTTTTTGAACCAAAGCAATTCTTCTGAGATCTCAGATCTAAGATGCTCTCCAAGGAACCAAACATAATTAATGAAAAGGAACAACACATAGATATATCCTGGTGACTTTTAAAATTACAACAATAAATAAAGAATTCTATAAACTGATGGCACTAAAAAAGGAATATCAAGATAGTCTCAAGACTCTTCCTTTCAGGCACACTAGAAAACTGGCATACCCTTGAAGAAAAAGCTGTTTTAAATATATTGGAGCCAGTCTAAATAAAAATCAAACTAGGAAATTCAAAAGCAAACTATGGTATAAAAAATTGATAGCAAATAATGAAATTCCCTAGCTATAATTGCCAAAATCTAGTTTTAAAGAGAAGATGAAAATTGACAGACTCAATTACAATTATCTTAAAGTGTTTTTAAAGAACATGACATCTGAGGAAAAGTAAAAGTGTATCTTTCCTCATATCAAAGTTAGGAATAAATATAAATATTTTATTTTTGATGTTGATAATTAAACTATGATGTAGTGCTGTTAATTAAATACATTTACTTGCAGAATTCAAATCAAGTTATATAATGATATAAATCACTACAGGGTAAAGAAAAAAATCAAATAAAATGTTTCATATAGTAAATACTTGCAGTGAGATCTATAAGTAGATTTTTGGAAAAACAAAAAGGAAGAAAACATAAGATTGAACATGCAGTTTTTCATAATAAGTGTAAATCAGTTAAACCACCATCCTAAAACAAAAACACTACTAAATGGGTGCCAAAATGCACCTAGGAAAACAAGATGTTTTCATGAATCTAAAGCAAAATAATGCAAAATGGTTAAAAGTAAAAGATTAGATGAAGGCAAATCAGACAACAAAAGAAGAGGCGTAGCATTCGTCTGAGCTAACAGAAATTCCAAACCAACAGAAATTGCTAAATTGGGCAAATAAGATCATTTTACTTTCAGTAAAGGTACATGCTACAGTGACTAATATGAAAAGAAAAAAGCTTACATACCAAGTAACACAAAATTAAATATATGAAGCAAAAACTATTGGAAATAAAAAGAGATTCTAAATGAAACACTTGGTCAGATAATTTAACACAACATTCATAGACTTTAAAAGACAAAATTGCAAAGAAATAAATAAGGATCTAAAGTGGTGGCTGTCAAACTGTGTCCCAGGAGAGGCTGTGGTAAGAGGGGTGATAGTGGGTGCAGAGAACACCAAGGTTTCGGCCATGCACCAGCTCGCTTCAGGGTGCCACGTGACCTTGCATTTGAAGAAAATAGCCTTGCTGCTTTACAATAAAGTGTTTGAAAAACTGAATATAGCTGTTGTCTCCAAAATATAATTTGTAAATTTCTTGCTCATCTTTTGTATCAATCCTGAAAGAAAGATATTATATAGTATGCAGTGGTGTGAACTCAAAATTGTGTATGTTTCTATAAGTTTCATATCAACTATGTATATTTATATAAAGTTGTATCTATGTATGTGCATGTGTGCATACATCCACACAGTTAATACTCCTTATTTGTGGTATTTATATTTACAAAGTCACCATAGAATGCTGATCACATTTAGTCAAACCATCAATACATAACCTTGTTGTACGTGTGTGTCTGTTTAAAAACATCTTATATCTTTTGCTTCCTCCTTAAATTTGCATGCAAATAACCACAAAAGCACTGGGAATATTGACTTGGGGTTACAAATAAATTTTACTGAGTAAGCAAATTTACAAATGTGGAATCCACAATTAATGAGGATCAATTATATATACACGTATATATGTATAATTACTGCGGTGTGAACATATCGTTTACATAATAAAGCACAGGCAGCAATGAAAATGTTTAAAGGATAAGATTTCATTCACAGGTACAAAAAATATTTTACTCTTATTAAAATATTATTACTAACAAAATAACTTCTGTGAAAGCACTGGGGTGAGCACACTTTGTTATCTTTTAAAATCTCCGTGGCACCAATTTAAAGGTCTGGTTCTAAATTCAGTGTATGTCAATATCTGGTGTTAATGGTGGGAGTGGTTTAAAATGCTACTTCACAAAGTAGCTTGGCAATAACACATAGTTCAGAAGAAAACTTCTGAATCTGTCATGCAAATCCTCTTGCTGAAATTCTGTTAGTAAATTTTCACAGTCCCAGCTGTCAATCAGTTATCCATGCCAAATAGTTGGGAGGTGATGTGCTTTGATTTTTTTAATCACATAAACTCAAAAAAAAAAAAACCCAACAAAATTGTTAAACAGTCTTTTAAGTAATTTAGAACTTATTATATTCTAAGTTTTTTGGGTGTGCCTATGTAAGAGATATTATAAGAGACGTTTATTGTTTTCCCCAACAAAATCACGGAAGGCTGAAACATTCCAAACCTCTGTTTTCTTTCCTTAGCGTAAGTTTCTATCGAAAAGCAGTCTCTCTCTTGTTGTTGAAACATCACCTTTACCTGCAAGGGACAGATTAAATGTGTTTCTCAGAAGATGTCTGCGTGGTAGCTTACCACTAACTGTTCCCTGCCACCACAGGAAAAAAAAAGTCAGCAAATTTGAAATATTTCTCTCTCTGCCCAAGAAAAATGTGTTTAACTTATCTTTAAGTTTGACCAACCTTTTAAATATTTTGTTGTGAGATAACCAAAACTCCTTTATGAGGTACAAATAATATCTACAGTCATTCTCCTTCCCTTTAGAATGTGTTATAAAGATTCTACCACTTTTTTTTTTTTAACTACATCAATGACCCTTCTGGCTTCAACTTATTTCCTTACCTATGATGGATGCAATGGATAATTTACATATTTACCCTGAATTTACCCTGGAACTCAGTGTACTCCAGTGGAAACAGCTGCCATCAAATAGCTACACTTACATACTTTTCCACTCCCCTCCCCCATTAGACTGTGGTGCTTAAAAGAATTATTATTAAAAGAATAATGTATTCTCCAGCACATTTAGAGAATTTACTAAAGTGGCTCAACACACACAATGTGCTTTGTGCATTTAGTTATAGAAAAATAATCCTGTAACCACTCTAAACTGAAACATCTTAGAGACATCTGCACTTTTATACAACGTCGCAAACTTCCCATATCGAAAAATTTGTTCTAAAACTTGTTGATTGAAATACCTAATGAGGCATTTTACTTGTCCTCTAATCATACTTACTGATAGAGGAATGCATTTTTTAGTTTATCATGAAATGGTTTTATGGGTATAATTTCAGTTACTAATTACCGTGGAAAGAAAAACAAGTGTGCCCCTATGAGGTGTGACTTTTGTCTTTTACTATACAAAAAGGAATTCTCAAAGGGTTTTTTTTTTTATATATTTTTATTACATTTGGATCATATGACAAACATTGCCAAGAAAGTTTGCAGAAGTTTGTCTTCTGGTTCTGAATGCTTCATTTTTTAATGCCTGGCTATTGTAAAAGCATCACACTATCTGTAAATAGTACTTCAAGTCTTATTATATACTTAGGCACACTTCTGGTAAGATCTGATTAAATCATCATGGCTTTAACCTCTTTTGGTGACTAGGACTTACACTACAAGTAAGAGAAGTGATGCTATGCCTCGTGTGTGTGTGTGTGTGTGTGTGTGTGTGTGTGTGTGTGTGCATGTGGCTTTTTGTTTTTTGCTTTGCTTCATTTTTTGTTGTTGTTTACTTGCTTGTATTATTAGTTTCAACTTCAATCTAAGGTTTCTTTACAAGAACCTCCACTTTTCCATTTGAGATAGTTAATTTTGTTAAAACTAGAAAATTATCTTTAAAGGCACCTACCTAGGGACAGGTAAACTAACACATTATAATATGCTGCAATCTAATGAAAACAGACGGAGATGCTGGCAAGCCTCCTGTTTGGAACCCAACAGATCTTTTAGGAAAACTTACATATAATACGTGGCACGTAACCCTCTGACATAAGGACAGGGTATCAGTTATCTATGACCAAAGTTTGACCATGTAACAAACACTCACAAAGTCTTCATGGCATTGCAACAATAAACACTTATTTCACTCAGAAATCTGAGCTGTTCAGTGGATTGCATCTCAGCTCACTCAAGCATCTGAGGTCAGCTGCAGGTCACCTTGGAGGCTCTGCTGATCTTGGCTGGCTTGCCTCACGAGTGTGAGAGTTGCCTGTCAGCTGGTCTAGGTTGGCCAACACTGAGATTATTGGAGCAGCTTAGCTCATTTCCACCTGTCTCTCATCCTCCAGCAGTCAAGCCCAGGTATGTTCTCATGGCAACGGAAGAGGGCAAGAGCAAGCAAGCTCAATCAGGTAAGCCCCTTTCCAGCTCTGCTTGCACTGAGTTTGCTTCACTCCCATTGGCCAAAGCTAGGACATGGCTGAGCTCAGAGTCAGCATAGGAGAATGTGGCAAGGGGTGTGGACTCAGGAAATGGTGGAGAATTGGAGTTATCACAGCAATCAACTGTTGGAATCAGAGTGAGAATGGTCACATCCAGGATTTAGTAACATTAATAAAGTTTAAACTGTTTTATTAAGGTAAAAATAAATGTTTCATTATTTACTGTCTAAAATCTTGTCCATCCTCTGACATATGTACAAACCTACTTTTGATATTAATGGTTGTCAAGGATCTATCTAATTCTACTATTTTAGTAGATACATTGATTTATTTTTTGCCTTACTGGCTATCTATGTTATTTTTAAGGCCACAAAGGAAACTTTAATAAATGCCGGCAAGCAAAAATTTATAAACTAAATATGCTGGCCACAAAAGGAGTAAAAAAATTAGTAACATTCCCTTCTAAAAATGAAAAGTAGGACTTAACCATTTTAAAAATAAAATAACTTTTCCAAATAATTATACAATGTCAAAAAAGTAATCAAAATCACAATTATAAACTATTTTTTAAACAACATCATGGAAAATATTATACAGGTAGCTGCCAAATCTATAATTCAAATTTACTGCTTTAGAAAAGAAGAAATGAAAGTAAATTAACTTTGTCTTAAATAATCAGGAAAAAAGCACATTTAAGAAATGTTCAAAAATAAAATAGTAAATATAACAACAGAAAATAATTATGTATCAAGCAGAAAGTTGTAGAATTAACCAATAAATTCAAAAGTTGAATTTGAGGAAGAAATAAAAATATAAAATATGCAATACAAAAAGGCGGAAAGCTCACATGCATATTATAAATAGAAAGAAAAGGACAAAGAAAGAGAGGCAGAAAATTTTTTAAATAGAGAATTATAATCCATATATGCATATGGATTTGGTAATCTTAAAGTAATGGAAAAGTTTCAAAATAAATATAAATTATCAAAAACTGACCCAAGAAAAAGTAAGAAAATTTGAAAAGTTTCATAGACAGAAAAAAATGTGAATATGTCAACAAATTACATCCAAAAAGACCATGGGCACAGATAATATTCCAGATGAATTCTTTCAAATTTTTTAAGAAAAAGATAGTTAAGCTACCTTCTAAACAGCTGAAAAAGGAGTACAAAAATAAATCAATTAAAAATACAAATGTACTTGTCTACGAAATTCAACCCACAATATATTCAAATAGATATACAACACAGCCATGTAAAGATTAGTGCAGGAATACAAGGACTGTTTCATATTTGTCAATCTATTAAAATACTGTAGTACAACAATAAGTTATAAAAAGAAAAACTACATTATTACCTTGACCAAAGCTGGAAAAGTGTTTGATTAGAGCAATATTCCATTCATGGCCCTGTTAGTAAAACTAAAAATTAAAGCAAATCTCTTGAATGTGATAACAATTATATACCTCAAGCCAAGACTAGAATTGTTAATAATCAAATTTAGAAGAATTTCCATTAAATTCAGGAGCAAGAAAAGGATGCCCGCCATGATCCCATTATTTTGTCACTGTTGGGCAATTTCTAATCAGCACACAAGATGAAACAAAACAAAACAAAAGATAATTAAGTGTTATATATGATACACAGAGAAAGTCATTGTTTTCAGAGATCAACAAGAAACTTAATTAGAACCGGTAAGAAATCAGTTCTTAAATATGCATAAACTAATACGGTTTTATATACCAGGAAAAAAACACATAATTTAATGTGGAAAAAAAGTCATTCAAAATAGCAACAAGCAAAGTAAAACACCTAACAGTTAACTTACCAAGAAACATGAAGAAATTGCATGAAAAATATTAGTATATTTTTTCTGTATAAAAATTAAGAAAAATTTGAACCAGAGAAAGTTCCGTCATTAAAATGAATGGAAAATTAAATGGAAAATTATTTTTCATTTTAATGGAATTCTAATTAAAATTGAAATGAAGTTTTGGGAGGTCACAAAAATAAATAATATTTCAACATAAGAATAAAGGAAGGAAAGTATCTACTTTTAAGAGAAGAGTACCATATATAAATATATCTCCAACTACATAAATGTGGCACTAATGGAGAATTAAAATTTAAAGGGAGAAAAATTGACAAACTAGAAAGTGACCCAAGCGTTTATAAATACTGCTCATAAGTTAACAGAGATATTAGGAACCAGTGCAAAACAGGAGTCTATTTAATAAATGATACCAAGGCAATTGGTTAAACATTTTAAAATAATAAATTAGATTCCTACCTCATGCCATAGACGGAAATAAATTCCAAACAATTAACAAGTCAAATTGAAGAAGCCACCATAGAAGAAAACGGAAGCACATAAGTCTCTAACCTTGGAGTAAGGAAGCTCTCTGTAATTATAAGGGAACATGAAGGAACCGTGAACTAAATATCTGACTGATTTTACCACATAAGATTTTTAAGCTTCTGTATAATCAAGCTTTGTATAGTGTAACCTATACACTAGATAAAAGTTTAATATCTTTCGTATGTAATATAGAAAGAGCATTCACAGCTTAGTAACCTTCCAATGGACAGATGGACAAAGAACAGGGACAAGCCAATTTATAAGATAATAAAATGGAAGAATAATTAACATTAAATAAAAGATTCAATCTCATGTGAAATCAAATAAATGGAACATAAGGCAGTAATGAGATGACATTGCTCATTTATCAAATTGGCAAAGTTGCTTTGTTTTGTTTTGTACCCAGGTTTGTGAGGTGTGCTAGAATGGCCAGCTATTTATGATGAGAATGTAAATTGATGCTGAATTTCTGCAGGACAATTTGGAATCACAGATCCAGGGCCATGTTCTTTAGGAAATAATTCTAAGGGAATAATTAGAGATGTGCATGGACATAGTTCTACAATGATATTTATCAAGGTGATATTCATAATACCAAAAATAATAGCAGCAACCAAAAGGAGGAAAATAAATGAAACAAAATAAAGTTTCAGTGGCTGAGAGATTTCAAATGTAGTTGAGGGGTCATTCTGGAGGTAACTCTTATGCAAGCTTTAGCCAGATACTGCAAACTACCGCAGTATGTCAAGCTCCAACCAACAGTATTCCTGAAAACCCTAGGGAATGTATTGGGCTCTATCTCAGTCTCTATAGAAGTTTTTCTTAGTAAGTTTATTTTTTCAGAAAATTAAGGCCTCCAGATTGATCTATGCCAGATAACCCCGGAAACCCAGGGGTACCAGTCTCTCCAGGATCATCAACCTGTTTCATTCCTCTTCCCCATAACGTCAACACCCCTTTCTGGCATGAAGAAGTTAAAATGATCATTGCCCAGATATCCCTGAAGATTGAGGGAATGATCAAATGAGAGGAAGGAGGTGTAACTGAGAAGTTAGGATTTAACAAATGACTGTGACTACTGACTTATTATACAGATACTTCTTTTTGGTGTCTAGTGTTTTAGAATAGAAAAAAAGGAAATACCTGAAGTTGTTGAACTATAATCCAGTAGCCTTGATCTTTGACAATGATTATACAACTACATAGCAAAAAAAAAAAGAAAAAGAAAAGTCGGTTGCCCATGTTTGTGTAGATCTACTTCTGGATAGGTTGTTCTGTTTCACTGATCTATATATCTGTCTCTGACAATACTACACTGTCTTAGTTAACCTACCTCTATTTTAAGTCTTTAAATTGGGTAGAGCGCAATATTAGCAGTCAAGGGTAGGTGGGTGGGTAAGGCGTATGGGATATGTGGGGTTTTCTTATTTCTTTTTATTTATTTTTCTGGAGTAATGAAAATGTTCTAAAAATGATCATGGTGATTAATACACAACTATGTGATGATACTGTGATCCACTGATGAATGGATTGTATAGTATGTGAATAAAAAAAAAATTTTATGTAATTTTATTACATAAAAAATAATAATAACAGCAACTTGAGTTTGGAACACATAAATATTGTTGTATCTATGTATTATTATGTATTTATGTAGCAATAAGGGAAAGGACAAATCATATGTGGCAAATCTATATGGTGAAATAGCTATTAAACTCATGAATGGAAGAGTTAATGGGGTAAGAAATTCTTAATAATATAATGTTAAATGAATGAAGCCAACCCATGTCTGCAGGTTTATGAGAGAGAGAATTAGAAAATGTGAAAATATGCCATACTTTTCATTTCATTTAATTTTAATGTTTTTATTACTTTTATGTACACACACACAATTTCGATTTTGACGATCGTTCTCTCCTTTACTTTTTTCTTCTCTTCACTTTTCTGCACTTCTAGTTTTTACCATGAACATATATTACATTTATAAGTCAGAGGAAAATTAATAAATCTTCAAAAAGTACTCATACAACATTCTCAAAGCACAATATCATTCAAAGTTAGCATTATACATGACTTCCAGGCGTGTAAATCTCCCTGGAAATGTGGGACATGACTCCTGGTGATGACCCTGGACCCAGCATCATGGGACTGAGAACATCTTCTGGACCAAAATGGGGAAGAGAAATGAAACAAAATAAAGTTTCAGTGGCTGAGAAATCTCAAATGGAGTAGAGAGGTCATTCTGGAGGTTATTCTTATGCATTACATAGATATCCCTTTTTAGTTTTTAGTGTGTTAGAATAGCTGGAAGGAAAAACCTGAAACTGTTGAACGGTGAGCTAGTATCCTTGACTCTTGAAGATGATCATATAATTAGAGAACTTACACAGTGTGACCATGTGATTGTGAAAACCTTGTGGCTCACACTCCCTTTATCCAGTGTATGGACAGATGAGTAGAAAAATGGGGACAAAAAGTAAAAGAATAATAGTGGAGGAAAAGGGCTATGGGATGCTTTGGGTGTTCTTTTTTACTTTTATTTTTATTTTTATTCTTCTATTTTTATCTTTTTGAGAAATGAAAACATTCAAAAATTCATCATAGTGATGAATGCACAACTACATGATGATACTGTGAATAACTGATTGTTCACTTTGGATGATTATATGGTATGTGAATATATTTCAATAAAATTGCATTTTAAAAAAGCTACTGTCATAGCAACTCTCCTAAATAATCCCTTCTTCCCTCAGATAGAGTCAAGGCATCCGTCCTGAATTCCGAAAGCTGACAACAGCCACTTCAGACCTTCCTGAGTTCCTTCTCTCGGATGTAACCAGCAGAGAGCATCGTGGGAAATCATGGCAAGAGAAAGCATGTGATTGGCAAAGCTTTGATTCTCATTTGAGTGAGAGCAGGTAACAAACTGAGTCAAGTGGTGCAAAGCACAAGATTAAAGAAGCTTCCCAAAGTCATACTGCCTATAGTTCTATCATACTGGAGTTACAATTTCTCTTTAAATCTGCTGGACAGAATATAATGCCACAAAGCAAAACAGATATCCCAGGACAAGCAGCCATCCCATCCTGGAGAGATTGCCACTGCCCTCCGTCAGGAGACCACTAGCTCCTGAGCAGCAGATGTTCTGTTATCAGGAAACCAGTTATCCAGAACCTCCAAGAATTGAGCAGCTCTGAGCTCAGAATGGAGGAAGGAAGAGCCTTGAAGTAAGGGACACTTGGAGGAGGAGATGAAGCCAGTTTGGGAGGAGTGGGAAGCACAAAGAGGCAAGAAGGCAAAGTCTGTGAGTCACAGGAAAAGGGGAGACCTTAAAAGGGCTGAGGATTATGCCCAGGGTTTCTACAGAGCAAGGGAGAAGGTGCTGAGCTTACAGGCTTTCATCACCTCTTTGACTCTTCTTAAAAGCAGGGAGCGGTCAGTACGTGAGAGGCTTAGAAATTTACTCAAAACGGCCAAGCCAGGAATGAGTGAGCAGGATTTGAATGCAGATCTGTTTGGTTACAAAGCTCCAGCTTATTTGCCTGAGCCCTGGCTGGGCAATCGCCTTGCATGGCGCCCAGCAGGGAGAAGCATCTCAAATGTCCTCCTTGGGCAGCGGCTCGGAGCCTCAAGGTTGAGCAGTCTCGCCTCCTCTCCACTTTTTTATCCTCCTCGTCTTGCTCTGTTTTTCTGCAAGATTCTCTGCATCCTTGCCCTCCCTGTTCATGTCCCCCTTGTCTGGACTGCGTCTTCCCACCCTCATTTTCTCTAGACAACACATCCTTTCTCCAGGCTGGGCATCCTCCACCCACAGAGCTGTATCTGCTGACCCAGTGGTTCATGCCCATTTCCCCACCTGCCCTCTCCTCCCCTCCAGTCTAAATGTCCTCCCAACAAAGTTCTGAACCATAAAGTGTGTAGAAGCTCTTGTAATGCAAAATGTGTCCAAGAAAAAATTTAAAGATCTACACCCACTGCATAGAATGAACTATATATACAATTTACTAAATGAAGGAAACAGATATATGTGGATGTAGCCATAGGCAGAGACCATCCAAGAAAAAGAAGGGGTGCCACGATTGAATAAATTTAGGACACAGAATATGCTCTGCCTCATCTTCACCAAGCACAAGAGCCTATTAAAGGCTCTGAAAAGTCCTCCAGTTAAAGGGCCATTTTTTACTGAAATTTCTTTGAGGACAGAGCCCTTCTGGTAGGATGTCTCTCAACATTCCATGGAATACTAGCAGCATAGGTTGAATTACCTACCCCCAGCAAACACATGGTCTAAAACCACGTCACTGTGGGTGGGAACCCATTGTAAATAGGACCTTGTAAAGACATTATTTTTACTTAAGGTGTGGCCCAACTGATTGAAGGTCAGTCTTAATCCATATTACTGGAGTCTTTATAAAGAGAAGAAACTGGAAGTGAGGAGTCGGGAGAAAGCCATACAGGCAGGAGCCAGCAATCAGAAGTCAGTGGGAACCTAGAAGAGGAGGGAGAGGATATCACCATGTGGTGCGATGGGAGGCAGAGAAGCAAGCCAAGGAAGCCAAGGATGGCCGGCAGCCAGCACCAAGACATACGGACTCTGGGGGAAAGCAAGTCTCGCCAATATCTTGATTTTGGACTTCTCCTAGCCTCAAAACTTTGAGCCAACAAATCCCTGCTAAGCCAAAAACAGTTTGTGGTAGATCTGTGACTGCAGCTCAGGCAGACTGAGACAACTAGTAATATGGTAATGGACTAACACATGCAGCTTGATAATTACTGAAATTTGTAGTAGATACATATCCACATGCATATACATATTCTATAATCCAGGAGGGGCTGAGAACTGTTCCTGGACATGCTTGCAACTTCCCCTTCTTTCGTCGCCCAGTTCCACCTCACTCCCTGGCCCACCTCAGGGCTGCCCCCAGCCCACATCCAAGAATGGCAGGCTGATTGGGACTCCAGCAGACATGGATTCAATCTTCTGTGACAGGAACCCCTCAGCCAACTTCTCTTGGCCTCAGATTCCCTACTGGCCAAATGAGTCTCAGGATGTCTACTTTTGTCATACTTGGCATTGAGCTGGGGCACAAGAATACAAGCATTACACACGTGCATGCACACACACACACACACACTTCTGGCTGGTCTATATTGAATTGGTCTCTTCCCTCTATCAGGTTTGATAAACTCATTGCAGAGACTTCTCAAACTCTGTGTCTGAAATTGCTTCAAGTTTTGTCTTGTAAGCACTAACTTATTCCTTGAGCTGTTTCCACTTTCCATGTGTTAGTGACAGCTGCATGTAATTACTGGAACTTCAGGAACAACATTTCCAAACCCACTCTGCAAATATCTGCGACAGAACACCTTCTCTTCTTGGCGGCTACTTTGGGCTGGGGGATTTGGGTTGCAGACACTCCTGTCTTTCATAAAAAAGAATGGCTCCCAAGCCAAATTTTCTTGAAAACCTCCTCCCTTCTTGGGAGTTGGGTATTCAATGCCTATGTTCTGTACCCACTCTCAAACCCTCCCTCTCTGCACCAATTTGTCTTCAAGCTGTGCCACCTGCCTTACTGGGTTTGCTGTGAGATCCTTCCAGGGCCAGGGTCCCCTGTCATACCTGCCTCAGCTCACAGCAGGCCCAAGCAATTGTCAGTTCACTTGCAAAGTACAGTAACTCATTTGCAACTCAGATCCAAAGAGTCACCCTTTGATCCTGGATGATATAACACTGCATGTAATTATCCTGAGAGACTGGAACTTGGAAATACAATCACATTTTTCTTGTTACTTATTAGAACAAATGAGATGCATCAGTCTCTCCTGTGCTCTCCAAGTCCTGGCATTTTCATTCCTGCATAAATACGGAGCCACTACAGCTCACCACCTCATGCTATTCTTGCTCTGAAATGGGAAAATACCATTTCCCGGGACAAGGCTGGTGGTTGAAAGCCACAATCAGAAGGAAAGCATCTTGGTCTGGAAGTCCCTGGGAACATGCCTGAACAAACCCCTGGACTTAACCCTCCCACCCAGCCCTCCAGGGTTGGCTGTTCACTGTAAAACAGAACTGAAATCAGTTCCCCCGATGACTTAGTCTCAGCCTTCTGAGTGGAGTGGTGGACAAGCATGGACTATGGAGACAGTGGGATTAAAATACAGTCCTACTCAACCCTTTTTAGGTTCTAAAGAATTGGGGTAGCTGGTGGTGGATACCTGAAACTATCAAACTACAACCCAGAACCCATGAATCTTGAAGACAGTTGTATAAAAATATAGCTTATGAGGGGTGACAATGGGATTGGGAAAGCCATAAGGACCACACTCCACTTTGTCTAGTTTATGGATGGATGTGTAGAAAAATAGGGGAAGGAAACAAACAGACAAAGGTACCCAGTGTTCTTTTTTACTTCAATTGCTCTTTTTCACTCTAATTATTATTCTTGTTATTCTTGTGTGTGTGCTAATGAAGGTGTCAGGGATTGATTTAGGTGATGAATGTACAACTATGTAATGGTACTGTGAACAATCGAAAGTACAATTTGCTTTGTATGACTGCGTGGTATGTGAATATATCTCAATAAAATGATGATTAAAAAAAAAAAATACAGTCCTACTATTCATTTGCTGTGAGATCCTAAGCAAGCCTAGCTCCGGGAAGGAATGTATTTGAAAATGTCTATGCCTCTGGATAAGCTGCCTCTTTTCTCACTTTGAAATTATTCACAGGTCCTGCAATACCTTCAGTCTCCACCACGGTTGAGGTTCCTAGAAGTTCATTATCCAAGAGGAGCTCTCATCAAGGTGAGGCTTAGCCTCTGCACGGCCCACTAAGACCCCGGGAGAAGCATGGAGAAGCACAAAGGGTGGCCTCTTATAGGCGGTGACTCAACATCCTCACATGCGGGGTTCATTCCACCCCAAGAGAGGGTCACGCGGACTGGGCGTCACACACGGGAGTTTCAGGTCTGAGGTGAGAGGCTGGTGCCCACACCCATCCCACAGATGGCTGGAAACGGAGGCTCCTTCTGATAACAAATGTCCTCCTTAGGAGAAGCTTGAAAATTATTTTCTGCAAACCCCAAATATCTTTCCAGTCCATTCCTCTCTCCCCATACTCATTGCCTAGGCTGGAGCCTCATCAATTCTCCCCTAAGCTCCTAAATAATTCCTTAGCCCCAGCCACCCACCTCCCCAAGCCATGTACTCCTTTGTGCCAAGATGATGTTTCAGAAGCAAGAACCTGTTCACGGTAACATTGTTTTGGCAATAGCTCACCAACTGGTCCCCTTCTTCTCTTGCTATGTCCCATAATCCATGCTCTACAAAACAGCCAAACTGCTAAATTGAAAAACATATTAAATCACATTATTTCCCAGCTTAAATGTCATCACACATGGAAAAGATTGAAGTCTACACTTCTTAGCAAGAAAGGCAAAGGCCCCCACATCAGGCCTGCCAACCTCACCAGCATCATCTGCCACTTCTCTCTTGTTGCAGCCTTACTGGGGTTAAGCAAAAAAAACTCAAACTTGGAAATAAGGCAAAAAAAGGCATATAGTGTGTTTCAGTGTCATACTGGTGCATTGTCTTAAAAAGCCCACCTGAGGATCCTGATGTTTTAGGGGAAAGCAATTTTGTTTGACTTATTACATACTATCGACAGACTCTGTAAAAGTAGATGTTAACTTTAGAATATTGATAAGTTACAAGTGATTTTTGCTTAGCAGAAATATAAATTAATTTTTTCCAGTAGAAGAGTTAACCAAAGATTACAATTTTATTGCTATGTTGAATATTAATCAGTTTTGTATCTAATTTCATCATTCTTCCTTTCATTGACTATATACTTCAAATTCACATACTCTCCTTTGAACCAGCGTTACCATTCTGCTCATTCCCTTTTTGATGTGGTAAATTGATTTTGACACATGCTCACTAATTTTTGAATATTTATGCTTCAACACTGAATTGCTAACAGTTCACCCTGCTCCCTGTTCTCACAAATCTGCAATCTTGCTCCATTTGCTGGTACATGTCCTTTCTCAATCCCATCCTCTACAACCTCCCCAAACCTGTTTTCCTCCAAGTTATCTCTAATGCATCCCTCGAGGATAAACTCAAATGTTAGCACCTTGGGAAGCCTTTCCTGACACCCCCAGTACATGCACACACACATAGGCACACGCCTCCCTGAAACATGCAGCTTTCTCTCTGGATATTGTGGACCCATCTGGAAAAAAGGATGGAATGTCATGGGTCCACCAGGCATGGGCAAAGGCTTCAACTAGCTTCAGTGCCATTCACGTGTGAAGGGAGTAATCCAGCTCCTCCTGGGCCTTTAGGATCTTCCAGAAACAGAATCCTTATATCTGTTTTCCCTCTGGAAAAATATCCAGTCCTCAAAATCTAAGAACTCCAAATAGTGGATCATTTGGGGACTTTCCTTCCATGGAGGGTAATAAGCTCACACTATGAAACATAGCAAAGTGATTAAGGGCAAGGCCACTGGAGCCAGACCACCTGGGTTCAAATCCTGACTCTGCTGAACGACTGGCTGTGTGACTTTGAGCAACTTGCTCAACCTCTCTGAGTCATGGTTTTTCCCTGTAAGAACAAGGTGATGAAATCAATGTGGTAATTTAAGATAAACCCTGGAAAAGTCTCCCCTCAGAAACAACTAATAAAAGGACAAACCATACTTGCTTGTTAACTCTGGAGACATGGGAAACTGGAAAAGGACTCCACAAATACTGAATCAAAGAAAAAAAACACATTAAAAAAAAAAAAGGAAGATCCATGACCTGAACTTGCTAGTGCAGACCCCTTCCCCTCACTCGGTCCTGTGCAGCTTGGGAGTTGCCCAGAGGCAGCACAGCCCGAGTCCCTCCTGCTGTGGACACAGACCACAGAGCCACTCACAGCAGCGAGTTAGAACCCCACACATAACCAGGCACAGGGTCCCAAGGCCGTGAGCCCAGGATGGAACCCAGGAACTGTTGAGCATGGACACATAAAAGAACCCCCAGGAAACATAAGAGACCCATGGCAGAACTGTTTGTAAGAGGTGCACACACCCAACCCAGTCTCTAATTGTTAGAAACAGACAGTTTTGAACATTGACCTCAACTGGCTTTCTGGGACAGGACATCCTAATGTGGAAACAAAAGAGAGACCCATGGCAGGCTGGTACCAAGTAGTGCACAAATCCAGCCCAGTTTCTGATTCCTGGATCATGTAAATGAAAAAACAAGCCTTTTTGAACATTGATCCAATCTGGATCCCTGGGGCAGGATACCCTAATGGGGAAGTAACTGGAGGCAGAAAAGACTCATGAAAAAAAGAGGGGGGTGCGGAACTGAACTGCTGTAAGCCAGGACAGGTCCCAGGAATGAAAAAGCATAATGAAAAGGGAGCACTGAGTGAGGGAGAGAAGTTAAACACATTATAGGAGAAGGGGAGAAAATTCTTCACAAAACAAATAGAACAGATCAGAATTGCAGGACAAGGAACAGAAGAACGGAAGTTTTCTCCTGGAGATGAAACAATTGCACATAAAAGGGCAATATTAAAAGTTGTAGCACATGTCCAGGGCAAGAAATAGGTGCAGGAGACCTGAGAAAATCTGAACAGTTAAACAAGGGCTACTCTAAAGGTTCAATATAAGTTGGACCAAGCAACAAAGAAGAGCTTTAACATATAGTCAATCTACAATAAAACTCTAGGCAAGTGGGAGAAACTGACATTCAGAGTTAACTCATGAAGATAATCAGATGCCCAGACATCTGCAAAAAATTACTAGCCATATTAAGAAATTGGAAGATACTGTTCAGTCAAGGGAACAAAGTAAAACTTCAGAAGAGAAACAAACTTTGGAGTAACTAATCAAAGAAGGTCAAAAAGCCTTGTAAATCAATTCAAGGAGACGAAGGAAAATATGAATAAAAATAAACTAATGGTGGATATAGAGCTAAAGTATATTAAGATATTGTGTGCACAAAAAGAAGAATTAGAGCATTAAAAAGAAGCACAACAGAAATTATGGGTGAAAAGCACAATAATGGAGATTAAAAATACACAAGAGTTATGCAACAGCAGATTTGAACAGGAAGGAAAAAGAATCAGCAAACTAGAAGACAGGATGATCCAAATCATACACTCAGAAGAACACCTAGAAAAAAAAATAGAAAAAAAAAATTGAGCAGTGTGTAAGGGACTTGAGCAATAGCATGAAGCTTATCAACACACACATCGTGGGAATCCCAGGAGAAGAGAAGGGAAAAGGTACAGGAAGAATATTTAAGAAATAATGGCTGAAAATTTCTGAACTCTTATGAAAGATATAAATATATATATATATTCAAGAAACACTACATACGCCAAACAGGATAAACCCTTATAGACCTACTCTGAGACACATTCTAATCAGAATGTCAAAGCCAATGATAAAGACAGAATTCTAAAAGCAGCAAGAGAAAGGCAATTTGTCATATAAAAGGGATCCTCAATAAGACTAAGTGACAATTTCTAATCAGAAACCATGGAGATGAAAAGGAGTGGTTTGATATATTTAAGGTACTGAAAGAGAAAAACTGCCAACCAAAAATGCTTTATTTGGCAAAACTGTTCTTTGAAAATGCGGGAGAGTTTAGAACATTTGCAGATAAACAGAAACTGCGAGTATTCATCACCAAAGTTCTGCCCTACAAGAATTACTGAAGGGAGTTCTCCAGGTTGACAGGAAAATACAGGAGAGAGTAGCTTGGAGTAGTATAAAGAAGTGAAGATCTTCAATAAAGTAACTAAATGGGTAAATGCAAAACCCAATAGTGCTGTATCCTAATCTACAGCTCTACTCTTTAATTCCTGTAATAGTTAGAATACAATTGAATAAGAAAAAGGCATATTCCCTAATAAAAGACATGTAAAATATAAAGAGGTAATGTGGGACAAAAAGGACATAAAGAGGGGGAACAGAGGGATGTGGGAGCAGAAAATGTGTACACTATTGAAGTTAAGTTGGGATCTTTTCAAATTAGTAGGTTATAGATGTAGGTTGTGTAACACAAACCCCAGGGTTACCACAAAGAAAGTATTTTAAAAATATACAGAAATAGAAATGAAAAAGGGATCAGTCAGATACAACACAAAAGATCAACTATACAGAAAAGGAGTCTGCAATAAAGGAAAAGAGAGACATAAAAGATATGAAATATGAAAAAAACAAAGGACAAAATGGTTGAAATAAGCACTACCTTTACAGTAATAACAGTGAATGTTAATGATTAAACTCTCTAATCAAAAGACACAGATAGACAAAATGGATTCAGAAGCACAATCCAATTATGTGTTGTTTACAAGAGACTCATCTTAGACCCAAAGACACAAATAGTTTGAAAATGAAAGGATGGAAAAAGATAATCCATGCAAATATTAACCAGAAGAGGCTATACTAATATTGGATAAAATAGACTTTAAGTCAAAAGCTGTTACAAGAGACAAAAAAGGAAACTATATAATAATAAAAGGGCCACACTACCAAGAAGAAATAACAATCATAAATATTTATGAACTTAACCACAATGCCCCAAAATACGAGGCAAACATTGGCAGACTGAAGGGACAAATAGACACCTCTAGAATAACATTTAGAGACTTGAATACACACCGGTCTCATCAATAGAGAGAACATCTAGACAGAAGATTAGTAAGAAACAGAGAAACTTGAATAATATGATAAATGAACTAGACTTAACAGACATATACAGAACACTGCAGCCCAAAACAGCTTCTCAAGTGCCCAGGATCATTCTCCAGGATAGACCACATGTTGGGTCACAAAACAAGTCTTATTAAATTGTAAAAGATTGAAATTATACGAAGCATCTGGACATCAATAACAGGCAGAAAACTGGAAAATACACAAATACATGGAAATTAAATAACACACTCTTAAACAATCAGTGGATCAAAGAAGAAATCACAAGGGAAATCAGTAAATATCCTGATACAAATGAAAATGAGAACGCAACATATCAAAACATGGGAAACAGCAAAGCAGTGCTCAGAGGGAAATTTATAGCTCTAAATGCTTACATTAAAAAAGAAGAAAGGGCTCAAAATCAAAGAACTAACTGTACGTACAATGTGGAGGAACTAGAAAAAGAACAGCAAACTAAATCCAAAGCAAACAGAAGGAAAGAAATAACAAAGATTAGAGCAGAAATAAATGAAGTAGAAAAATAAAAAAATAGCATTAACAAAGCCAAAAGTTGATTCTTTGAAAAGGTCAATAAAATCTAGCAAACCTTTAGCTAGACTGACAAAGAAAAAAAGAAAGAGGATGTTAATAAATAAAATCAGAAATGGGGGGACATTACTACTGACCCCACAGAAATAAAATGGGTCACAAGAGGATACTATGAACAACTGTATGCCAACAAATTAGATGACCTATATGAAATGGACAAATTCCTAGAAACACACAATCTACTCTGATTCTAGGAAAAAATAGAAGATCTCAACAGAACAACTGCAAATAAAGAGATTGAATCAGTCATCAAAAACTTCCCAAGAAAGAAAAGCCCAGGACCAGATGGCTTCACAGGTGAATTCTACCAATCATTCCAAAAAGAATTAATACCAATGCTGTTCAAACTCTTCCAAAAAATTGAAGAGGAGGAAACACTACCAAACTCATTCTATGAGGTCAACATCACCCTAACACTAAAGCCAGATAACTATACTACAAGAAAAGAAAATTACAGATTAATTTTTCTCATGAATACAGATGCAAAACTCCTCAACAAAGTACTAGCAAACTGAATCCAAAAGCACATTAAAATAATTACACCATGATCAAGTGGGATTTATCCCAGGTAAGCAAGAGTGGTTCAGCATAAGAAAATCAATGTAATACACCACATCAACAGAACAAAGGGGGAAAAAACATGATTATCTCAGCTTGTGCAGAAAAGGCATTTAACAAAATCCAGAATCCTCTCTTGATACAGGGCCAGGATAGAGGTAGGGAATGGAGAGTTAATGCTTAAATCATACAGAGTTTCTCTTCAGGTTTATTGTAAAATTTCAGTGATGAATGGTGGTGACGGTGGCACAACATTTTGAAAGTAATTAACAGCACTGAAATATTCATTTGAATATGGTTAAAAGGGGAAATTTTAGGTTGTATATATGTCATTAGAATAAAAATTTAAAAAACAACAACCAAGAACTGTACAACACAGTGAACCCTATTGTAAATGATGAACTATGGTTAGTAGTATAATTATCAAAATGTTCTTTCTTGAATTGTAACAAATATACCACACTAATGCAAAGTATTAACAATGGTGTGGTATATGGGAACTCTATTTTATGCGTAATTTTTCAGTAAGCCTACAACTTCTCAAATAAATAAATACATAAATCAATAAATAAATACCTCCTAGCTCATTCCAAGAATCAAATGGATTAATATAAGCAGAGTGCCTAGAAGAGTAACTGGCATGTAAATGACACGTGAGTGCCAAGGTGGCTCGCATCCCAGTGTTATCAAGCCTTGGGGATCACTGGCACTCTTCAGCAAGTCGCCTGGGCTGCATAGCTGAGACATGGGGCTCTGGGAATCTAACAGACTAAGGAGATGGGGTTACCACGGCAACAATGGGGATAAGTCCATTGCATCCTCATTCATCCTGAGAGCCTAACACAGCACCCGGCATATTCGGCACTCAATAAATATTGCTGCTTCCCTCTGCCACCCCTGTCCTACCCATTCCCAATCCCAACCCTAACCTTAGAAGCAAATAAATGCTTGGAAGCCTTCAATGCTTTTTGTATAACATTGGCTCAGAGGGAAGGAGCTGTCTCAGATCATTACTCAACTTTTCATTACTGTCATACATTTTATTGATTTCACATTGAAATGCTTTTTTTCAACATTTTAAAATGTGCCTCTTTGCTGCAGCAGATCCCAGATTCTAACATCTGGTGAATTACAAACAATTGTGTGGGTTTCTTTTTATTCTTAATTTTAATTTTTGAAAAAATCAGTAAATTGTCTGTGATGGCTTTAGAGGATATTAACTCAATCAACTTGAATTTCATTATGAAGATGATATTTTCAACAGTGTCTGCACAAAATCACAGGGTTTGTGAAACCATAAGGTGCTGGACTTTCTGTTAGGATCCAAAGTGGAATTGAAAGGGCCCTGGAGAATAGCCAGGTCAGCAAAATGTTTGCACAACAGCAAATTCTAGGAAAATCATCAGGTTTACCAGAAACTATTTTTTTCCATTCAAAATAAAAAATAGCTTATGAAGTGGCTTTGGAATAAAACAAACTCAACTGCTTTTTAACGCATAAAAGAACATTAAAGAGAACACTGATGCTGTTTTGAACCGCTGAAACATCAAGATGTAGTCCATGTGAGAAGAAATCACGTGGAGAACACTTTCTTGTCATCATTCGCCATGGAGATAGATGGAGGACACATGCAGAAGCCAGAATTTGGAGGACAGGTAGCTCCTTGCTAAGCATGGCAGCCAGTGTGGGGGGAAATGGGAAGTCTGAGGCTCGGAGACTTGGAGAAGCACGTGACTTACTCTAGTTAGGAGGTAGCAGGAGCCTTGGGGACAGAGCCAGGGCGGACCCAGCCCTCCTGATTTCCTGCCCAGTGCGTTTCCAATAGTTCATGCTAAAGACAGACACTCAGAAGATCAACCCTCAGCTCCAATAGGGACGCCGTCTCAGGAAGCACCTTCAGGCTCGCTGATGCACTCGATCTGCAGGTAGAGGTCAGGACCAAGGACAGTAGCCCCTGAGCATCCCCAGAGAGACAAGTTGTGCTGCTTGAGGAGATCTGTGATCAGCAATGAATTCAATGGGACCCCGCTCTGCTGATGGCTGGATCTGAAGATAGGACAAAAAATTATATGCATACGTGCACATTTTGCTAAACTGACTAGGCCCAACTCACAGAATGGCCCTTTCTGACCCTCAAGCACTTTCAACTGTACAAGTGACAGATTAGTAAGAGGCTTTCCTGTATCAACTCCAACTTTACTAACACATCACCCACATCTAATGGGGCCTGAGCCCACTCACTAGATTGGCCCTGTCCAGCCCTGGGTCCCACGGCTCGAAGGAGTGTTTACTTCTCCTGGTTAGTTCTGTGAGAGCCCAGCTCTGCAGGGCCAGGCCAGGCGTGGGAGTCATGGCCTTGGCCATTCTCCAGTAGCTGAGACAACACTGACATCTTGTGGTCTTGAATTCTGCTGCCCGAGCCTCACACAACAGAGAGGGAGCCTTTCCCAGCCCTGCCTAGAGGAAGAGGCAGGAAAGAGCCTTTCCTGGTCCTTCCTAAAGTCCAGGGGGTGGGGAGGAGGGGCAATAAAACATATAGACAATAAACATACAATGTAAGGAGCAGAGTGCCAAGCAAGGTACGTATAATAGCTGGGGGAGCTCATAGGAGGAAAGGACAAACAGCCCGAGGTAAAGGCAGGACTTCAGGAGTGACACTGAGTTAGAATCTGTAAGGGTACTTTGGAGTCGGCAAGCAGGCAAGGTGAGGGGTGAGTAAGTCAGAATTTTTTGAGCCTTGAAAATAGATTCAATTTCAATACGGAGTACTAAGCCTTGGAGATTGCTTTAAAAGTGTGTTTGTGGCAGGGGAGCTGCACATGGTTTATTTGGCAAGAGGTGAGAGTTGGGGGCACAGACAGGAAAAGGGTCAAGGACAAGTTTGGAAACACAGAGAGGGAGCCTCAAATGTTGCAATATAGAGCTCGAACTTTATTCTTTTGCTGGAAATCACATGATAAAGTTGTGTTTAAGAAGAAATAATCTGGCAAAGATAATGCGTGCACTATAGACATAGAAAGAAAACTGGAAAGATTCAGCCATAACATGAACAGTGGCTACCTCTGGTGGGGAGAAGATTCCATCCCTGTGCTCATTAGTATCATTTTTTACTTTTCCTTTCTTGCTTTTTGGCTTTTCTAAGTTTTCTATTTCTAATGAATTTTTGTTACTTTTGTAATGAAAGAAATAAGAACACAGGTCACTATTAAGTACGACGTGCAAATCGTGGGAATTGGAAGCTGCGTGCTCACACCGCGAGGGCCAGGCGGAAGTTCCTCCTAAAAGCAAACGACAAAGAATTTCCTCCTAAAAGCAGATGGGACAAAGGGGAACACATAGGACTCAGGATCTGTAAATGGGAAGGAACCTTGGAAACCCACCCAACTCCCTACCTCAGACAAAGAGAGGCAATGTCCCCTGAGGGGTAGCAGCTCTCCCAAAACACACAGCCCCTCCTGGACCCTGGAATCCAGGCCCAGTTCTTATTGCCCACTCAGGTCCTTTCCTTTTCTCCTCGCTGCTCACCCCCTCTCATAATCTGTGTGGCCAGAAGCCCAGCAAGGGCCTAGAGCCACAGCTTCCTGATGCCCCAGAGGGGGCTGCAGGGCTGGGCAAATAGGGCTCAGTTTCTTCCCTTTTCAAGGGAAAGACACCCTCTGTCGCAGTAAGACGTACTGCAAGTCTCCACCTGAGACTATTGAACAATGCAAACAGTTAAACACCAGCGATTTTATATGACTTAATCCGTCAGTTCTCAAGAGTGTGGCCCGAGACCCCATGGAGGGGATCTGTGAAGTCAGAACTACTTTCCTAACCACCGAAGGCTTCTTTGCACTCGTGCCTGCATGAGTGTCCACTGGGGTTTTGCAGAGCTGACCTGGCCCGTGGTTTCCCAATAGACTGAATGCAAAAGTGGAGATGAGAATCCCGTTGCCTTCTATTAAGCCAGACACTAAGGAAAGTTGCAAAAATGTAACACGACGCCTCTCTTCTCACTAATTTTTTTATTAGAAATATGGTTATTTTTAAAATGTTATTCATATTTGCAAATAATGAGTTTGTCTTATTTTTAATGAGTTCTTGACTAAATACATTTAACATTTCTTGGCTCTGAGTTATAATATGGCAAATATTGATAGCCGTAACCCATAGAAACAAAAAAATCTTTGGGGTCTCCAATAATTTTTAAGAGTGTAAAGAGGTTCTGAGACCAAAAAATGTGAAAACCGCTTTGTAGCTTCTCAGCCTGTCCCCAGCCCCGACACTACCACACCTTCAGGGATGGACAGAACTCATCCCTCCCACCTTTTACTCTAAGAGGGACACCTGCGAGAGCACGTCCTACCAGGTACAACTCTCTTTCCCATTCTCTCCCTTTCCCCCAACACACACCTCCCCTTCTCTCCCCTCCCCTCCCCTCTCCTCTCCTCTAGTCTCCTCTCCTCTATCTTTCTCTCCTTCCCTGTGACCCAGGCTCTGTGCCCTCAGCCCCTGGGTGGGCTGGGCTGACTATCTCTGGCTACAGAGTGTCCTTTTTCCCTGTCTCTTGCATTCCTGCCACGTGTGGCAGCCTGTGAGTCTGCATCCTGAGAGCCACCTGTCTTCCATCTTTTCAAGTGCTCCTAAAACAGCCCTTCTCCTAAGAAATTGGCTCTCACACCTCTTTAAGGGGGTCCGAGACCAAGGAACCTGACAGAATGAGGTTTGCACCTGCCTTTTTGTCATTTCAGGAGCCCCAACTCTGCATGAGATGCTGAGGATCCAAAACTGAATAACCCTGTTCCCTCAACCTGCTCACGGTTTCCTGGGGGAATGAAGAAGGAGCTAATAGCTCTGACTAGGAAATCCAGGAGATGCTTCAGAGAAGATTTAACATTTAATGGGAATCATATAAGATGAGTAGGAGTTTACTGGGTGAGAACTGAAGATATTTTTTTTGGTGAGGGAAGAGTGTTTTCAAAGGGATGTGGATGTGAAAAAGCACAGCAGGTTTAGGGAACTGAGTAGTTCCATGTGGCTAGACTATGGTGCGTGTGTGTGCATGTGTGTGCATGTGTGTGTGCCTGTGTGTGCCTGTGTACACATGCAGGTGTTTGCATCTGTGCCCCTGTGTGTGATCAGGCACATGTGCATGTGTGTGCTTGCATGTGTACGTGTATGCACATGTATGTTTGTGTGTGGGCAGAGTGGTGATAAGGGAGGAATTTGTCCCTTGGGCAGAGAGAGGAGGAAATGGGAGAAAGGGGAATTGTTTCAGGCCTTTTACGTGTTACCTTATTTTGTTTTAATGTCAACCTTGGAACAGGTTGGGTGTTGCTGTACCCATTCTACAGAAAGGATAAGTGAATTGTCCAAGGACATATCAGTAATAGGTGATGATGCTATAATTCAGACCAAACCTCATCTGGGAGACTGCCATCAACAAGCCCCCGCCACAGGGGCCTGAGGTTGGGGTCCTGGAAAGTCTAGAAGCCCAGTCTTCCCCTTTGCCAACTCTCAGGGGGGATCTCACCGAGCTGCAGAATGCCTGACGTTCCTGCTGAGGGCGCATGGGGAGATAGTGCTGAATTTCCAGATGGCCCCTCCGGCACATGCCAAGGCAGCTCGGCACCTCTGGCACACAGGCAGGAGCCAAGACTGCCAGAGCTGCTCCTGCAAGTGAGAGAGCCAACACGGGCATCTACGTCCACGGGAATAGCCTGCTGGGAAATGAAGTGGGAGATCAAGAGCTTGGGGAAGTCGGGAAGGACTGACAAATCGGCTCTCCACTCGACAGGGGCCACTGACGGCTCAGTTCAGCGCCGCACAGAAATGCCCAGAAGGCGTCAGGTGCTGCCAGGCTAGCTGTCTTGGGCTTTTCGGTTCTTCCTCCTCGGTTAAATCTACTACACTTGACGGTGACGCCCCAGCTGAGTGTGTCTCCCACATCTGCTGCAGCCAAGCGCCAAAGAAACATGCCTGGTTCTAACAGGCATTGACACACATTTCCCTGTGCCAGACGCTGTTCGTCTCTCACTTACTTTATATCCATTTTCCATATCGTATTTTTCTATATCACTTATTATGCATAATCCATTATATTACATATCTCACGAGTGTTTATTTTATATATTTGAACACTATGTATTATATATTACATATTGCCTATTACATATTTTATTTATGTGTTTTTGCCTTTCAGGCAGTTATTAATCCCCCATTTTTCAGATGAGAAAGCCGAAAGCCCAGCTTTTCTCGCATCCGGCAACAAGTAAGTGACAAAACACAGTGCACACCCTACCTCTTCCTGCAGCCTGGAAGTTGTGGCCAGAGGTTGCGGGGACCCCGGACCTCCCACTGGGTGTCCTCCCCTGCACACAGCATGTCTCAGCCAGAGCCCACCCTGCCCTGTCTTCACTGGCTGAGAGTGGCAGCAGCACTTAGATGTGCTTTTAAAACCCAGGCTCATCCAGAAATAAAACATGATGGAGCCATTAAAAATCATGTTTACAAAGTGTTTTTATGAGCATGGAAATGCTGGTATGCAAAATAGTAATAAAGGGCACACATTTGTATTTGTGGCATGATCTCAACAATGTGAAAAACTTGACAAAGAAAAGCCGGGAAGGAAAGTCATCCCAATAATAATGGTGGTTGGTTCTGGACAATGGGCTTATGGGTGTCTGTTTTCCTTTTTTGAGTTTTCTGTATTTCACAGTTTTCCACAACAGACATGCATTACTTTACAGTGATGGGGGTGGGGGGAGTTTAAAACTGAGGGTGGCTTACAGAGTTTCTATTAAAAGGAAAAACACTGACAGCCGCTTGAAAATGGGGCAACAATACTCACCACCCCCCACTTTCCTTTGCACTTCAAAGGGTGCCAACGTGGATCACCAGACCCCTGGGGAGGACGTGCCCAGAGCCTTTCGGCCGGAGGCTGCCCGGGAATGGGGCTGCTGGGTCAGATGTCGCTGCCTTGCTGCCCTCCGTCCTCACTCCACCTGAATGTCCCTGGAGAAGGCACCGGCTGCAGCCTGAAGGCAACCTTCCCTTCTCAGAGAGTCTGTATGGCAGCAGAACCAACACCCAGTTCTAACTCCTTCCAAAAACGAGCCTGTCAGTGACAGACGTTGCCTCTGGGGGCCTCAGAAACAAAACCCCTAATCCCCACATTGCATGTGGACAATTCACTCAGAGGACAGTGGCCAGAAGGAGCCGAGAACAACCAGAGTGGAGACCTGTGGATGACAGCTTTTCTGTCCCCTCCCTCCACCTCCATGGCTGTCACCCAGAGCCACGTGTGATATTTCAGCCACACTCATCCACTCACGTCTTCATTTCACAAACATTTCATCAGTGCCTCCTTCCAGGGAAGAGGACACAGCCTCTGCCTCAAGGAGGTCCACTTTTACTGGGGGAGAGTCTCTCATGACATCACACTGCAGCTAACAGAAGACTCCACACCATATCTAGTGGGACTGTGGTGTGGGGAGCAGCTCCCATGCCCAGGAGGGCTGCTCATGGGCAGCTGCGTCTGAGCTAGCTCCCAGAGGAGAAGGATGATTAGACAGAAGAGAGAAGGATCAGCATTTTGTGTGGTGGGAACAGCATATGCAAAAGAGCATGAGGTCAGTGGGAGGTGATCTCAACAGCAACCCTTGTCTAAAGTGCCAAGGAGATAGGATCCCCTCCTTTGGGCAAATGGAGCCAGCTGGGGCCACAAGCAGAGGAGCTATGGTGGCACAGGGGAGAGAACCAAAGGCAGAACTTCCACTGGGGAAGCTGGGGTGGATATTTGTCTGCCAGCCCCCAGCACTTCCAAGGAAATCCATCATGGAGTAAAAGCAGCTCACTCATTCTTCGTCTGTCCAGAAATGAGAAATGACCCAAGCTGGATAAAACACAGGCCCATCTGCAGACTCCATCCTGCTGGGGATCGTGACCTGTGCTGGCCAGTGTGTCCCACCCCTGGGAACTGGGCATCGGGAACCAGAGAAGGTTAATTCCATCTCCCTGGGGACAGCTGATCTATGACATCTGAGCCTGAGACAAACTGGGGGTCCTGTTTGCCAGGCAGACTACGGAGCACTGGTAGTTATTCTGTAAGAAATGAAGCAAGCAGTCCAGGAGAAACAGAAGAGAGGTCAGGAGCAAGGACTGCTTTGCCTCCGTGATGCTGGAAAGAGTCTAATACTTTCCTCTCTTACTTTCTTTCATTTCTTTTCCTCCTTCCTTCCTTCCTTTCTTCCTTCCTTTCTTTTCTTGGTTAAGAGAGCAAGCTTTGTTTCTTTTACTTGCAACCAAAAATGTCCTATTTCCTATAGAGCTTTTTGTAAAAGTTCATGCCTGAACTAAGGCAGTGTTGCTGGGGCTGTAGCAAGCAGAGGTTATTTGAGAACTATGTGGATTTCAAAGTCAACAGACAGGAGACTGGCTGCTTTGTCCACTAGCCAAGCTCAGTTACTCACAGACAGTGCCCCTTCCGAGACACACACAAGCTTCACAGAGGGAAAGCATTGGGTCTACACCACCAAGAAACCACCTTCCACAAGCCAAGGCAGCTCAGGGGAGACAGGAAGGACCCCTATCACATGAGAAAGGGACAGAGGGCCCTGGTGACAGTCCTGGTCTCTGCACCCACTGAGAGGAGAGTCGGGTCACTAGAACTCTTTAACCATCCCATAGTGGGTTCTCAGAGGCTCAGGAACAAGATGGCAAGTTGTTGACAGCAAGCTAGTTTGAACATGGCACCAATAAGGCCAAGGATGGAAGGGAAGATGGTGGGAGCTCCAGGGCAGGGTAGAGCTCCAGGCTGGCCCACAGCCCCCCACACTTCTCCATTCACACCTCCCCTGGTTGTAAAGGTCACCGGAAGTAATTTCTCCCTTCAGTTGGAAAACTCTATAGTGTCTCTTTATCTGCCAAGCTCAGTAACTTCACTTTGTAGCTTGGCAAGTTTTCCATTAAAAAAATAGAAAATCTTTCCCAGATTTTTTATCTGCTCCAGATTTCCAGATTTCAGTGCCGCCACACGTTGGTTGGCTTCATAAAAGTGAACCAGAAGAGGGCTCAGCTGGCCACGGGCTGGCAAAGCTTAGCATCAACACCTCCAGGAAACAGAGCCTCCAAATGAAAGGGAAGGTGTCAGCCTTTCCCAGGTGGGTGGAGTCTTGCCAGCTCTGACCCAAACCTGAATCCAAGGTGTTTGGGGTAAACAGGGTGGGGGTGTGTATCCTGGGGTGTGCTGAGATTACCTTCTCTGCAGGAGTTTGCTCACAGCCCAGCAACCCCAAGTCCCTCCAGCTCCTGGATTTCCACAGTGAGGCAATCTCCATTTCAGAAAGACCGGAAGCCCACCTCCATCACGAATCAGACCTCGAGGGTGGGGTGGGGGTAGAGGTGGGATTTGCAGTGGATTGTCTCCTTTTGACACATCCCAAAGATCCAGAAAATATTTAAATGTACATGTCCTTCTTCCCTGGGCTGGAGAGCCTCCCTCCCGTTCTTGCAGAAGCCATGTTTCTTGCTCCTCTCTGGTTCCAGAAGGGTTGATCGAGGAGGTGAATTCTGCTTTGTGCAGAAAGCCCCTCCCTGCCTGGGCCAGCAGACCTTTTTCTAAAGGATGCCCCAAAGCCTTTTTACTGAAGCAGCCTCAAAGCTCAGAGCCGAAGCGGGGGCACTGGCGGGGTAGACACAGTGGCCAAGACAACCAAGAGAGAGGAGGTGCTATTGGTTTGGTGACAAAGGCTCCTTTGTCCCATGAAACTGCCCATCCGATGTCTCCCAGGGGCACAGGTGAAGCCCCCCAGCATGGCTGCAAGCTGCAAACAGGCAGCTCCTGTTTATCTCCAAAGAAATTGCTCTCGTTTATCCTTCACTGAGTGTTTATTGAGCATTTTGTAAGTGCTGGACACCCAGATCATTCCATCTTTTATGACGTCGTTTCTTCTTCCTCTCCAAAGCAGTCAGGGTGTCCAGGACTGAGTCTCCTTCACCCTTCAAACTCCTACAGTGTGAATGCCACATCGGGAACAAGAATACGCAAGGCCATCTCTAGCTTTGTCCAGGGGTGGCCAAGCAGCTGGCTTTGCAGGGTCAGCAACAGACCAGCAAAGGACGAGAAGATGCCAATGGGAAAGGCGAGCTGTAGGGTCTGGTTCAGAGAGAGCTCCCTGCTGGGACCCAGCTTCCTCTCCATGCCTTGGGCTGACTCCCACAGAGAAGCACCTCCTTCTAGAAGCTCAGGGAACCCCAGGGAAAAATACTCCAGCTCCTCTAGCTCCCCAGGTGCCATAGCCTCTCCTCTGCCTCTGAATGGCAGATCAGGGTGTTCAAGGAAGGGAGTGGCCAAGACGCTGAGATCACTGGGCTCCGCCGAGGGGACCCCTCGTCCTCTCCCTGCCTTCCTCCCTGGGCACCTACGGCGACCCAGGGGCCACTCCCTGTGACGCTGGAGCAAGGTAACCCATGAACCAAGAGTATCGCCAGCCCCAGGGCCAGGAGAACCTCCCAGAGCCAGGCTATGGAGGCGTTCTAGTTTGCCAGTGCTGCCAGGGTGCAAAATACCAGAAATGGATTGGCTTTTATAAAGTGGGTTCATTTGGTTACAAAGTTATAGTCTTAAGGCCATAAAGTGTCCAAGGTAACACATCAACAATCGGGTACCTTCACTGGAGGATGGCCAATGGCATCCAGAAAACCTCTGTTAGCTGGAAAGGCATATGGCTGGCGTTTGCTCCAGAGTTCTGGTTTCAAAGTGGTTTTCTCCCAGGACGTTCCTCTCTAGGCTGCAGTTCCTCAAAAATGTCACTCTTAGTTGTTCTTGGGGTGTTTGTCCTCTCTTAGCTTCTCCGGAGCAAGACTCTGCTTTCAACGGCCATATTCAAACTGTCTCTCATCTGCAGCTACTCTCTCAGCTCCTGTGTGCTCTTCAAAGTGTCCCTCTTGGCTGTAACAAGCTTGCGCCTCCGAAGTTTATACAGGCCTCCAGTAAATTAATCAAGGCCCATGCTGAATGGGCAGAGCCACACCTCCATGGAAATTATCCATTGAAAGATCTCGCCCACACTTGAGCGATCACATCTCCACGGAAACATCCAATCAAAAGTCTCCAACCCAATTAACACCAATACGTTTCCTGCCCACACAAGACTGCATCAAAGATAATGGCGTTTTGGGGGACGTAATACAACCAAACCAGCATAGGAGGTGCCGTGAAGCTGGCGATGAGAAGGGAAGCTCCAGAGCCAGGACACATGGCTTCCAGGTGGACTTATCCCACGGAGCCTCTTCAAACCAACAGGTTTTATTATTCACTCCACATAGTAGAAGAAGAAAGAAACTAACCCTCTGTTAAGATAAATCGCATGCTTCTTTCTACTCAAAGTAAGTCATGGCTTTTATACACAGAACATCGCATGCCATTTTAACAAGTTTGGGATTGTCTCTCAGTTCAGTTTTTCTGCCTCAGTTACACTCTCCAAAGACAAAGAAAACTTTCGAGGATACATTTCCAAAATCTGGTTAAAGCTATATTTAAAAGTTGTTTTTCTCTGGCATTTACCTCAGCAAAATAATTCCCCATTGTCTGTGGCTCTCATTCTCTCCTTGGAGGTTTACTTGTTTGTGGGTTGTGCCATTTCCTGAAACATACAGCTGCTGGAATTTAAAAGTTAGAGGAAAAAAATAACTCCCCTTTTCCTGGTAGCCCTGCATTCTTAGGTCTCAGGATTTCAGCTGATATGACCACTGCCTCAGACAACTGCCTGCTCACGGCTGTCAGGGTGACGAGGCTCCACTCATCTTTATGGGTGTGTGTGTCACAAAAATGCACAGCAGAGATAGCCCAGCCCAGAAAACACAAAGAGGGAAAGAGAGAGAAATTCTGTAGGTGTGTGGATGTAAGTGTGTGGATGAGTGTGTGGGTGTGTGAATATAAGTGTGTGGGTGTGTGTGAGTGAGCATATGTGTGAGTGTATGGGGGGAAGTGTATGTGTGAGTGTGTGAGCATGTGTGCGTGTGTGTTTGCATGTGTCTGTGCACACATGTATGTGTGTAGACAAGTGTATGCGTGAGCAAGTTTGTTAGCCTATGTGCATATGTGAGCGTGTGTCTGTGGGAAAGTGTACATGTGAGCGTGTGTGCATGTGTGAGAGTGTGTATGTGTGTGTTATTTCTCCCCAGTGATGTGCTTTCTACTTTGGAAGCAACAGGATGGACTCTGGAATCAGGAAAAGCAGAAATCCACAGGGATATATGGAAACTTCCATTTCTGGCACCATATATTTGTCAGCTCTCCTGAGATCTTAACCCCTTGTAGTGGGTGTCCTGGAAGCTGCCTCCCCTTGGTTATCCCTGCCTGGCGAGGACTCTCTCCTGGGCAGAGACTGAGGGTGCTGAGGGCTGGGTTCTGACGATAGATGGGGCAGCCTACAAATTCACCGGTTTGCAAAAAAGGCCTCCACCCACACCCTCCAGGAGCTCCCTCTGGGGTCTGAGTGCCCTGGAGGACAGTTCTTTACCAGGAAGGCTCCACCTCCTCTTGGGTCAAGTCTCCACCCAGAACCCTGAAACTTTGTCCCCATGCCCAGAGGGGAAAGAAGGAGTCTCCCAAGGGCCAAAGCCCATCGCTATTGTATTGGGAGGGGAGCAAGTGTGCCTGCGGACAGACAGCCGTGGGCTCACCCTCCTGCCTCGCCTCTGGTTAGAAGCAGCTGTCCCTGCCTCTGGGAGGAAGCCTGCCTTGTACTTACTGCTCCTGTCCCACCCTCCCCTTTCTAGATCCCCAAACTGCTCCTGGATTCCCCCTCCCGATCCTCACATTGCCTCACTCTAAGGCTGTGACAGATGAATCCACACCCAGAGAGAGGTACATTCATCGCGGAGGTCACTGGCTGGGAGACAGAGAGAAGCAGAAGCCCCAGAGGTTTCCCTTCCCTCCTGGCAAATGCATGGCCTGGCAGATCACTAGAAGGCATGGGAGCCTCAGAAGGCAGCACCACCAGCCCCGGTGAGCGTGTCCCAGGGGCTGGAGCAGGTTGGGGGAAGAGGTCCAGGGCCCCAGGGGAGGGCTGGGAGCAGCTGCCTTCTGGTGGCCTCTGGCCTGCTTCTGGGATGACCTGGCCCAGTCACGGGGTTAGGGGGTGCTGGCAGAGCAGCAAGTGGTGGGCTCCGCTCTATTCAAAATCTTTCCCTCCATCCATCCTGGTGGCAAACTTCAGTGATCAACCAATTAAGTGAGGCACCCCCGAGCGACGGTGCAGTGTGTGTGATTTGAGTCAGGCCCGTGATAAGGTGGACCCTGGGGTCTGCCGACCTGTGCAGGGAGAAGAGCACCCAAGGGGGAGGCCTTGGCCACAGGGAACCCCAAGGGAGGGGGGACAACCTGACCTGACCCTTGCCCAGCCCTGGTCCCGCAAACTACATAATCATCTCCCAAAGCACAGGAGGAGCACATGCTCAGGAATGAGGAGCTGAGATGAGAGCTGACAATCAGGTTCCAAGGGGGAGGAGGGAGGCTGGCTGGAGCCGGGAAGGAGGGTCACCCGCCACTGGGACACTCAGGATCCAGCAAGCTTTCCACGGCCCAGAAGCCCATTACGTGAATCTAAGCAGAGCAGAGGATGCAGAGAGGGACGGGCTTGTGTGAAAACCACATTAATGGCAGACTCTACTTGGTGGGACTCTAACAGTTCACGGTAAAATTCCTCCACGCTTGCTATATGTTTGAATTTGTTTATAATAAAATGTTGAGGGAAATAAAAGACATTTGCACCTGCAGAGGACAGAGTTGACAGTAGTGCGTGGGAAAATCCTTAATCAGCTCCTCCTGGCCCTAAAGCTCAACCATCCGATGAGCATAGAGACTCCCTATCCGAGGCCCCAGATTGCACCTGCCACCACGATAACCTGACTCTGCACAGCCGTCCAAATGGCAACATTACATCCTTGATTTTTTACATAATTCCTTATGTTAAGTGATGGCGATGACAGGTGATAGTTTTGTTTTGCTTTCTTAATTGACAAACTAAACAGTTGGCGACCCTGTGTTGGTATCTAAAATTCTTGTGGAAATGTCGCTGGCCTGTGAAAAACAAATCTGGGGAGTTTGAGGTTATGGAATGTGCTGGGCGTCAGTTCATATAGGCTGGGGTGGGTGAGGGGGGCAGGTTCACTAACTACGGGAAGGGGGACCTTAAACAAGTCGATTTGTTTTGGAGAGCCTAGGTTTTCACATCTTTTAAAACAATGGACATTACCAGGCATGAAACTTAATAGTATCCCTGATTTAAAAAAAAAAATCAGATAAGACATCTTGGAAACAATTGGGGAAATTTGATATGGACAGGGTCTTAAATGATAGATAATAGGGCATTATTAATTTTCTCACATGTGAAAATGGTATCGTGGTTATGTGAGAGCAGGCCTTTATTTTCCAGAGATACATGCTGGAGTATTTAGAGAGGGATGTTTTATGACATTTCTGAATGATTCAGAAAATTTTCTAACTGATTTGGAACAAAAAAGATAGTTCAAGAAGCAAATTCAGCAAAAAAGATAACAACTGACTCTAGGAGACAGATGGTGCTCAGTGTACTATTCTCTTAAATTCTCTGCAGTTTAAAGGTTGGTAAAAAGTTAGCAAGAAAGGCTTTCAAAACACCTCATTTGCTGGTTTGTGGGCAGCTTATGTAAGAGGATATACCAGAGAAAATTTGGTACCTGAAACCAAGACAGGGAAACCAGACCCCTGACCCAGCCAGTGATCAGTCTCAGGACACACTTTCTTCCCCTACCCAACAAGATGGCCCCAGAAGAAGGTCTTGGTGTATATCCTGCCCAGGAGCTTTATTATCTTCTAGGATATTCTAAATTTTCAATACCACCCATAAACTGGCTGTTATGTTTCTGAGATCCTAAGTTATCTAAAATTTCTGAGGGTTTGGGTTCCTGATCAAAGAGTCCCAGAAATAGCAAAGAAATTCTAAAGCAATCCTTTGGGTGACAAGAGAGAGGGAAAGAGAGAAAGAGAGAAAAGGAGGAGGAGCGGGTAGAGGGAGCCACTGAGCAAATCTGTGGCCATTCCAAGCTTTTCTGGAAGCCAGACAATCAGACCAGGGGCAGATTTTAAAAATGTCTGTTCCCTACCAACTCTGTTAATTGCTAATCCTTATGATTGCTAATAAGCACAGATTCCTACCCTTAGGAAGGATTATACAACCTCTTTCAGAACGACCTAGTTATGGTCCTTGACCACTTGCTAGCTGAAGATGTGTCTGAAACCAATGCTCTCTGTGGGTGAAAGAAGATGACTAATGGGGTAGGAGGGATATCCTGGGCTTCAGGGAGATATGAGGGCCCACGAGAAGGAGATGAAGGCAGCCCCTTTCAGGCTTACCGTCCTGGCTCGTGATCTGATGCCCTGGTCCTTCCCCAAATGGACAAGCTCTGGACTTAAACTTAACTTAGCAAAGCCAAGTAAAGCATTATACTGAGTTGAATTATATACCCTAGGAAAAAAAACAAAAGCATATTCTTAATCTTAACCCATTCCTGCAGGTGTGAACCCATTGCAAATGGGACCTATTGAAGATGTTATTTTTATTTAAAGTATGGCCCAAATGAATCAGAATGAGTCTTAATTCTATTACTAGAGGCCTTAAGAAAAGGCCTTAAGAAAATCCACAGGAATGCAAGCAGCTGGAAGTCAATGGAACCCAGAAGAGAAAGAAGACACTGCCATGTGCATTGCTATGTGACAGAAAAGCAAGGACCTAAGGATTGCAGACAGCCAGCACCAGAAAACCATAGTCTTCACCTTGCTAATGCCTTGATTTTGGACTTCTCCTGGCGTCTGAATCTGTGAGCCAGTGCATTCCTATTGTTAAGCCAATCCCTTGTATTGTCTTAGCAGCCAGGAAACTAATACTTTACCCATATGCCTGGGGCCAAAACACTGAAAACTATTTCTGCTACTTGAGTTTGGCAAAACACGGGTTTCTTCATTTCTCAGTTTTTGCCCATTTCACTTACAGATCTGGTCTCTGGATTTTTGCCCAGGAAGGCTGGGGGAGAAAAAAGTTGTCTTCCTATGAGAGGGATAAATAAGGCTTGGGGACCAGGCAGCAACCTCCCCAAGCCTCTGTCCCTGTCCCTGCACATGGAGCAAAAAGAGCCCAGAACCCAAGCTGCAAACAGCAGATTGTCATGGAGTGAGGTCCTTCTGCACACCCCACAGTCATGCCGCCACAACCTCTGAGTCTCTAACAAAGAAAGCAGCAGAGAAAATGTATTGGATTTCATCTTGGAGGTTCCACAAAGCCCCTGGAGGTGGGGGTTCCGAGGGCCTGTAGCATTATTGCTTGAATAGAAAGCACGTCAGGAGCCACATCCCTGAATGCAATTTGTTCCTACTCAACTTCAGTGGAGGGGGCAGAGGGGAAAGGGAGGGAGGGAGGTCATGGAGCTGGGAGGGGAGGGACGTAGGGGAAATGCAGAAGAGGAGGGAGGAAAGATGACTTCAAAACAACAAAAGGGAAAGAAAAAACTCACCCCTGACTTTCCAGGCCCCTCAAGGGTAAAGAGGCAAAATGGTGCCTTCAGCTGACTGGTTTCCAGAGCAGGGTTATTGAGCTTTGGGTGGGCTTGTAGAAGGGCACTGTTCATCGTGTTCAATAATTCTCACAGTGGCCCAGGTCGGGCCCGGAACTCACATCTGCTGAGTGTGCACTTGTGCTGTGCCATTAACTCTTTTAACGCCAAGGACCTTATGAAATAGGTCTATAAACTCCTGCTTATAGATCAGTAATTGAGACTTGATGAGGTTGGCCGATTTATCCAAGGCCACCTAGCTCATAAGTGGCAGTGTCAGAACCCATCTCCAGTGTATCCCTCTCCAAACCGCCACACTGACCAACCAGTGCTCCCTGCACAGCCCACTGTGTCCTAACCCATAAAGTAGATTTCATGTGTATTAGAAAATTCCTTTAAGATTCAAACCACGCTGGCTTTCTATATTGACAATGTTGACTTTTACCATACCCTATAATACTGGAAAGCAGCATAGTTTAAGAAATCCCCCATCCTTTGTGTTACTGACCAATATGGTCGTAACTTCCCCTGAGCTGACTAAACCTTAGACAGACTTCTCTTGGTCTCAAGGCCCCTGACCTCCCTCACCTGGGCCTTGTGCAATCCAGATAAAACCTGTTCCACCTGGCTCCCCTGTCAACTCAGGAGATAACATCATGTATTGAGCACACCCCATTGCTTGACCAGTTCCTCTAGTCCTCTCCCATCAGCTCACCCCAGTCCTGGCAAACCCTCTTGCCCTCTGTTTGCCTCTGTTTCTCCCTTTTTGTAAGAGCCTTCTGGTCTCCCTCTCTCTCCTCCCTGTTGCGTGTAACTTTGAATAAATCATCTTTGCCTGTTTCACATTGTTCAGTGCAATTTTTTCTTTGATAATATTAAAAGTAAGGATGATGTTTTGAAGGTATTAAATGACATAAAGTTCAGGGAATAAGGGACTTGCCAATCTTGCCCATCTCCAAGAACCCTGAAGACCCAGACAATGACAAATAGAAAACAGAAACCAAAATATCACTTTCTTATTAGCAGGGACAATGTCTAGAATTCCACAGAGTGGAGCTTTAATAAAGTTGGGTCCCAATATGTGGCTTAAGGTTGAGCCCAGGCAGATCCTCTGATTCTCTCTTAGGTCACAAAGCAAGTCTTTTTACCTTATCTGGTCACCACGTGCTGCTGGAAGCAGGATCCTCCAGAGATGCTGAGTCACAGTACAGAGTGTGATATGAGAGTGCCAAAGGGCAGTTTCTCACTCCATGTATGATCTTTTGTGCCCACTGGTCAACAAGGAACAATCAGTGGCTTCACTCTTCTTCCTCAAAGTAGACCCAAGAAGACTGTGAGCAGAGAGGAAGCCTTGGCACGCGGGAAGGGAACTGGGTATTTCCCTTACCCGACTTTAATATACCACTTGTTCCAGTTGGCTAATGCTGCTGGAATGCAAAACATCAGAAATGGATCGGCTTTTATTTGGTTACAAAGTTACAGTCTTAAGGCCATAAAGTGTCCAAGGTAAGTCATCAACAATCAGGTACCTTCACTGGAGGATGGCCAATGGTGTCCAGAAAACCTCTGTTAGCTGGGAAGGCACATGGCTGGCGTCTGCTCCAAAGTTCTGGTTTCAAAATGGCTTTCTCCCAGGACGTTCCTCTCTAGGCTGCAGTTCCTCAAAAATGTCACTCTCAGTTGCTCTTAGGGCATTTGTCCTCTCTTAGCTTCTCCAGAGCAAAAGTCTGCTTTCAACAGCTGTCTTCAAACTGTCTCTCATTTGCAGCTACTCTCTTAGCTCCTGTGTGCCCTTCAAAGTGTCCCTCTTGGCTGTAGCAAACTCACCCCTTCTGTCTGAGCTTATATAGTGCTCCTATAAATCAATCAAGGCCCATGCTGAATGGGCGGGGCCACACCTCCATGGAAATTATCCAATGAAAGATCTCGCCCAGAGTTGAGTGATCATATCTCCACGGAAACATCCAATCAAAAGTCTCCAACCCAATCAACACCAATATGTTTCCTGCCCACACAAGACTGCATCAAAGATAATGGCATTTTGGGGGATGTAATACATCCAAACCAGCACACCACTCTTTTCACAGAATGAAAAATGGCTCTGAAGACACATGGCACAAGTGTAAATGGGAATGAATTCCAGAGATGCAACAAGAGACAGTTTGGGTAGGTGTAAGCTGGCAGTGTGAAACAGATATTGCATCTGTACAGTGGATGAAGGAGTGTCATCCTATTTATCATACCGCTGATAGATAGTTCAACTCCCATTGGTTGCAACAAGAGCAGAAGGATTCATTAAGACAGCCAGTCTCCCACCATCATGAGCAATCCAAACAAACTCACCAGACTCAGCAGTAGCATGAGCTCAGCTGCTCCCAGGCCAAAGCCTCCTCAGTATTGTAGAGCTGAGAGGTATCACAACTGGACTCAGAAACGCTCATGATGAACTACAGACAGGAATAGCCCAAGAGTTTTCAAGATTTCAGGCCCAGTGCATTCTCCTTTATCCTCACATCAAAATTTGTCCACATACCTATGCAGTCACTATGTTCTCTACACACTGCATCCAATCTCCAAACCAATTTCTCTCTCTCTCATGATTGCCAGAAAATTAAAAAATCAGCCTCCCTTTATCCCAGTGGGATAAAGTAGTAAGAGAGTAACTATGTTGGCATTATTGAGACCTAAGATTTTCGGCATGCGAGAAAGGAGACACGGATTTCCAATTGATATGGTTAATTAAAGCTAAACAGTCCCAAATTAGAATTGGAAGGAGCGGTGTGAATTCATGATGTATTTTATTTAAAAAATAAATACACGTTTCCTAACCATGTTTACTGAAAAGAACCCAAAGCAATAACTAACCCAATAGCATTGAGTATCTTAGGACTCAGGCTGTGATCTGCAAATGCAAGTGCCCACTAAAAGGAGAGCCAAGGTTCCAAGGAAAAATGGTTGATTCCAGATCTGAGACAAGACATGGACAAGATGAGCTGGCAGCAGCTTGTCAACCTGGAAAGTAAAGAAACTCTGAGTGACCAGTTAGGGGCACATCAAGAGGACCAGGAGCACTTGAATGGGAACTCTGGCCAAGGTGGTACAATTTGAGCATCGATGGCGGTAATAGCTATAGCAGATTGAAAAATATCAAGTATGTTTAAATCCACAAGTTCCATGATGAAGTTCAATTGAAGAAAACTACATTGGTCACCTTTGGACCTTTGGACCTATGGAATCAGCCACTATTTTGAAAATGTTTAAATAAAGAGGAGGAATAAGGGAATAAAGGGGGCAGGAGAAGAGTCAAGCATTTATTCTGTATTTCCTATTTGAACTGTATTTCTGGGTAATCCAGTAGCCAATGAGGTAAAGCTTTTCTTTATAGAAATTTTCCAGCTAATAAATGACAAAGAATAAAAAAATTAAAATAGCACCATTTTGCAACCCCTAACTAATTAATTGTTCTAAGCAATGATCATCAGTGGCTGCTAATCATAGAAGAGAAACATCTGGGCATTATGTGCTACTAAAGAAAGTCACAACTCTATCTATGTAGTAGTCTTGCCAACAAATCTCTCCTGAATCTGGTCAGACTCTAGATCTAACTATCAACTTACAGGAAATTCAAGGGATAAGGACATATAACCAACACTAAGAGAATCCTATCAGCAAAATTTCAGGCTATGGGAAACCCTACAGGACAACCAATCAGTTTTCTTCAAAAACACCAACAACAAATGCAATGAATAAAAGAGAGGGGCTTAAAAGACATCAGCTAATCTCAAAATATGGACTGAATTGCAATATAAACAAACTGTGAAGAAAAATCACATTAATAAAACAGGAATTTGAACATTGCATTACTGGAATTAACATTATTGTTGGAGGAATTATTAAATTCTTAGCTTTAATAACTATATTTTAGTTGTGTTTTTAAATCCTTATCTTTTTGAGGTAAATATTAAAGTATTTATAAAACAAATTGTATGCTGCCTAGGATTTGCTTCAAGGGAATTCAGGAGAAATAGAAGAAATGAGATTAACCATGATGGATAACTGTAGAAGCTGAATGATGGATACATATAGAATAAGTGTTGCTTCTCTCCGCTCTTGTGTAAACTTGAAATTTTTCATAATAAAAAGTTTAAAACAAGAAATAAATATAAAAAAATTAGTCTCTTCCACTTTTTCATGTCTGCCTCCCCTAGAATATCATTTACCTAGACATATTTGTCTGATTCAGCGGAATCAACACATTTTAATTCTATCCAAAAAAAAGCAGAATACACAAAATATTTCTAAACACTTAGGACCACATATGGAACATCTCACAAGACAAATTTCCTATTTGTGCTGCCTAACCTAAAAGTTTCCTCTTATTTAAATTTATTTTCTGACCAGTGCCTCTCATTACCCTCCTCCCAATTCCTGTCGCAGATATGACTTTCTAAGTGTTTAATTTTCCTATAAAGGAAACAACTCCTGAATGGGCCCACAAACTCTTCCCCTGGCAAATATTCCCTGATCTAGAGACACTAGAACTGGAAGTGTATCTATGCCTAGCTAAATAAAAGCGGTAGACAGTCACTGGTTAGAAAAAGAAGGCGGGGTGAGGTGGGGCCCACATCCCTGCCATCAGATCCACTAGCATCCTCAGTCTAGTGGATTCAGGAGAAATAGAAGAAATAAGATTAGCCATGATGGATAACTGTAGAAGTTATCCATTAGGGCAAATTTTTTAGTCCCTCTCACCCACCTCGCAGGGGTTTCATGAGGATGAGATCATGTATGCAGACACTGAAAAGAGGTTCAGGCACAGAGAAGGTATCCATGGAAGCAAGGTTCCTTCCCATTGGAATGGAGGCTGGCAAAGACAATGGAAATGGGCCCAGGTGGTGATAGAGAAGAGAAGACCCAGTTTGGAAGGGAGCTGCCATCAAACTGGATGGATTAAAACATAGAAATGTATTGTCTCACAGTTCCGGAAGCTGAAAGTCTGAAATCAAGGTGTTGGCAGGGCCATGTTTCCTCCGAAGGGCCTTAGCATTTTTTTATAATTCGGTTTTATTGAGATACATTCACATACCATACAATCATCCACAGTGTGCAATCAATTGCTCACAGTACCATCATATAGCAGTTCTTGACGACATTGCCCAACTTCAGCCTCTGCGTCCATCATCACAGCTCTCCCTGGGCTGGTGCCTCTTCTCCTGGCCAGTCGTATTGTATCAGGGCCCATCCTACACATCTCCATTGGTTTACATCAGCAAAGGCCCTATTTTCAACTCGGGGTTGCCTTCACAGGTACCGGAAGTTGGGAAGTTGGGACTTTTGCATCTCTTTTTCGGGGACACAATTCAACCCAGGAGCTCAGGGACAATTGAAGATGTGGACACAATGGCCAAAGTGACAAGAAAAGAAAGCTGCATAGGACAGCCACCAGGAGTGGGCCAGATCCCAGAAGGCGGGGTGGTCCCCGTGCGGTGGACCCCTCTCAGGGAATGTGGGCAGTTTGCTCATTCTCGACCTGCTTTTTCCACACCCCTGCACCCCACTTTATATCTGGCTACCCCAACACTGACCTGGTCACTATCACCCATCCTTTGACCTTCCTCCCTGGGTCACTTCCAGCCTCCAGCTGGTATAACCTAGGGGTGCCTGATAATCTCATGCATGGGTCTTAGGCAATAGGAGAAAGGTTTAGGTAACCAAATCCAAAGCATCCATGGAATCAGCTTCTAAGCTGTAGGCAGGCACCATTCCAAACTGGGACTCCAGGGCAAGCCAGGGCCCCTACCACCAGCAGAGACCCCTCCTGACCCTAGGACCTATTTGCATGAATCAACACATGGGTTTCCAGGAAAGGGAGAAATAAAGAGAAGAAGAAAGGAAGGATGCCTTTTTCTAACTTACCCCCCAACGAACGAGCACAGACGACAAGAAATTTGAAATCCCCAAAAGGTCAAGGTCAGTGGGTGCTGAGGGCTCCAGGGAGGTCTATCAGACAAGACGCCTTTGTTCTTTCCCTGAACCTCTATGGATCATCTCCCAGGAAGGGACCAGGGAAGGCTCCACGCCCTGGGGATTCAGAGACAAGCAGAGCTGCCCCTATGCAGCTGAGTCCTGTAGGGGAGAGATGAGTCTGGGGCCTTGTGATGATCTCTCTGAGCAGGGGACCAGCCATGCTGCCCAAGGGACAGGGAGAACATAAAGCCCTGCTCAAGGGTGATGACTGCTCCAATCTTAAAGGAAAGGGCAGTGACAGTCCAGACAGAGGCCAGAAGAAGCAGACATGGAGCTGTGCTGTGCAATGTCTGTTCACAGAAAGTCTGTGTGGTTTTAGTGGCCAGAGGTGGGGAGCCAGAGGCTGGGTGATAGTCCAAAAGGCAGTAGTCAGACCTGAAGGGTCTTTGAGCCATGGTAAGGCAGGAAGTGTCCAGAATAGCCATGGGTTTCTTCTGTCAGGGGAAAGCCCTTGTGGGGGAAGCCAGGGCATCAAGGAAGGGAAGGTTTCATTCTGCCACCAGGAAAGTCCCTCACCTTTCCCAGGGCTTCTATTTTCTCTTCTGTTAAGCAAGAGCCACCCACCTCTCCTCCACCTAGCCCCATATAGAAGCGCCCGGTGAACTGTGGTTTGTGACAGTCTTCAGACTAGTTGCAATGCCTGGTAAAGGATAGGGGAGCTCACGGACGGGAACTCTCAAATCCAACCCATCATGTCCTGGCAATGTGGAGCCAACCAACAACCTGCTTAATAACCATTCATGGAGAGTTGTATCCAAGAGTACCCAATAACCTGCTTAATAACCATTCATGGAGAGTTGTATCCAAGAGTACCCAATAACTCTTCTCTAGGTGGAAACCAAATCTAGCTGATTTATTTTAAGTGAGAGTTACACAAGTCATCACCAAATATGGATTTAAGCTTCAAGAATTAATGAAAGGGAAAATTATGAATGCATCCAAACCCCAATCCACATGAAGCTTTGTCCTCGAACAATCAGTAATTTGGGATTGTCATCTGTGTGCCTGATGATGAAAAGGAGACTTTACCAGTCACTTCTTCAAATAATAAAAATTGATTTTTGACCAAGGCCAATCTATTGTTCCAAATCATTAACTTCAGAGAATAAATCGTTTTCTGATGCAGTAAAACTGGCTTCTGGGGGGTTGGTGATTCAGGCAGCAGGTAATGCAGAACTGAAAACCTCTTTCAGCTGGCAGCAGCTCTGGGGAGGACAAAGCAACCTCCCTTCTCTGATTCTTTGGGCTTCCTTTCAGGCATCTGAATTCCAGCTAGACCTGGGTGCTTTCAAAGCAAAGCATTTAAACCTTCTCATCCTAAGACCTGGATTTTGGCTTGTCCTGGAGGAAAGCCCTGGGCCCACCTGAACCCCATGTCAGCTTCAGTGTGTTCAGGATGGAGCTGATGTCAACAGCAGGTGACCCGCGTGGACCTGGCCACGTCCACCCGGCCCTGAGAGCAGAGCAGGGAGAAGGGAGGTGCCTCTGCAGCCGAGATCCATGAAGGTCGCTCCAAATCACAAATTGGAAACGCCATAAGCAAGCCTCATGACTATCAACTCTCCAGTTTCCCCACCCAATGCTGGCGGCACAGCCCACCACATAGAGAGACAGGGGGAGGGAAGTCAAAACTATACAATGGACCAGCAAGTGACAGGAGCAGTGCTAGGGCCCCTTTACCTGACTCTCACTGGCATGGTACGTGGAGGATGTTGGACCTTTTGCACAGGCTGAAAAACTGAGGCTCAAAGAGATCATTGCCAGACCACACATCTGCTAAGTGTTAGGGTCACAATTAAAACCCCTGCTCCAGTGCCACAGCCTCTGCTCTTTCCCCCACCCATGCAGAATCCAGGGAGGGGGCCCTTCTGCAGCCCATCTGTCTGGAGACCCCAGCCACAGTGGGGTCGGCCACAACAGGTCTGCTGGTCCCAGACAGCTACAAAGTACCAAGTTCTTGTCAGTCACAGGGTCCCCGGGGTGATGGCTTTAGGAGACAGGGTCACTGGGCAGGGCCCCGTGAAGTGTGGATTGGCCACCATGAGGGGCTTGGCTGAATGGCCCCAAGTCAACACTATACTCTTCTGCAGCCCCAGTCAGGATCCTGTGACCCGGAGGTTGGCCAAAATTTCTCTCTGGCTCTCCTGGCTATGACATCGCCATTCAGGAACACCTGGCCAGCCATGTGTGTGCAGAGTAACCTCACACACACACACACACACACACACACACACACACACACAAACACACACTCAGGGTCATGCAGTGCTGTTAGTCTATCTTAGTTTGCCAGAGATGCCACGACAAACACCATGCAATAGTTTGCTTAGACAACGAGCATTCAGTTACTCACGGTTTTGGAGACTAGTGGTGCAAAATCAAGATGTCGGCAAGGATGTGCTTTTTCTCAGAGTCAGTAAGCAGTGTTCTGTAAGGCAGACCTCCATCACACGGCCATTTCTCTCTCTCTCTCTCTCTCTCTCTCTCTCTCTCTCTCTCTCTTTAAGTGATAACTACTTGATAATGTAACAAGTAGTTAGCAAATTTCAAAGAATGTTAGGGGTTACAGTTCTATCCAGTTGATTTTCTTATTGTGAAATTTATCGTATATACAAAAAGGTGATAACTTTCAAATTACAATTTAACAAGTAGCTATTTAGCAAATTTCAAAGGATGCTGTGGGTTACAGTTCCACCATATCAGTTCTTTCCTTCTAGCTATTCTAATACCCTAGCAACTAAGAAAAAGAAAATTATATAGAGATCCATAATCCTTTGTTAAATTCCATCTTGTCTATTCCTACCCCTTCCTCTGGTTTATTTACTTTCCCAGTCTTCAGGGATGTCTAGGCAGTGACCACCCTAACTTGTTCATGTTGAAAAGGGGTGTCGACATTATAGGAAAAGGGGATACATCTGGTTGATATTCTTGAAAAGGCTATTGCCTCTGGGTTTTAGGACTTAGCTGGCATACGAGCTCTCTGGAGGATTTAAGTTTCTGAAAAATAAACTTAGTAAGTGAAACTTTTATAGTGTCTCAGATAGGGATCCAGGTATTCCTTAGGGTTTTCGGGACTACTATTGACTTAGCTTTGTCATACTGTGGCCATTTGGCATATCTAGCTGAAGCTTGCTTTGGAGTAACTCCAGGACAGCCTCTCAACTCTATTTGAAATCTTTCAGCCACTGAAACCTTATTTTGTTGCCTTTCTTTTTCCTATTTTGGTCAAAAAGTCATTCTCAACCCCTCGATGCCAGGGTCAGGCTCATTCTTAGAAAATGTGTCCCTCATCGCCAGAGAGGCTCATTCTCCTAGGGGTCTTGTCCCACGTCGGGGGGAGGGGGATGAATTTATTTTCAGAATTGGGCTTAGAGAGAGAAAGTCCACATTTAAGCATCAAAAGAGGTTCTCTGGAGGTGACTCCTAAGCATAATTATAGTTGGGTTTAGCCTCCCATTTACAGCCATAAGTTTCACAAGAGCAAACCTCAAGACTGAGAACTTGACTTATAAAGTAGGGGGTTCCCAAGTTCACATAGCATATGTTCTGTCCATGATAATCCATCCATATCTCACATTATTGTCACTTAGTTGTACAACCCTCATCACTCTCCATTTTAAACAATTCTCATGACCCCAAACACCCCATAGCTCTTTTTAGCCCTTATTATTTGTCCCTAGTATTTCTATGGCACTAGTAAGGTATTCCTATTAATTATTTGTCCCTAGTATTTCTGTGGTACTAGTAAGGTATTCCTATTAATTATAGTCCCTAGTAGGCAATAGGTAGATTTTTCCCATATACTATTCTGTTGTCAACTCTCTGTACCAGTGTCATACCTTAGAAGTATATCATGCAAGCACCTATCTATATTTGTAGTGCTTATCTGTGGGATACATGCCTTTAATCAACCCATTTCAAATGGGGCCCTTTGTCTTTACTCTCTGACTTCTACTGGCTTTGGGCTTCTACTGGCAGACTGTGTTCAAATTTCCATATGGATTAAGGCTCAATTTGATTCAGTTTGGCCACACGTCAATTAATAATAACATCTGAATAGATCCCATTTAAAAATGGATTCAGTCAAAGGAATGTAGATTAAGACTTGAACATGTCTTTTGTGGGGGACATTTGATCCCCAACATAGTCTACATATTTAACCACTGCTATGGGGACGGGGGCTCCAACCAATCAGAATGACCCACAGCCAGGGACATCCAGACAGGTCCCACCAGTGCACACATCAGCCAAACACAGGCTCTGGGGCCATGGCTGGTTGTCTCTCATGTGGACCCCAAAGTTAAGCTGGGCTGATGAGATTCTGTCTCCTGGGAACTCAGAATTAGGAGAAAGAGATTCTGGTCTCTTAAGAGAGGAAAAATAAATTGTTACCCTGGGTGACCAAAATTTGACATCATATGGACTTGTGGAGAGTTGAATTGTGCCCTCCCCTCCCCCCAAAAAAATATATGTTCAAGTCCTAACTTCCACTAGCTATGAATATAATCCTATTTGGAAATAAGGTCTTTGCAGATGGAATCAAGTTAAGAGGAAGTCATTGCGAATTAGGCTGGGCCATAATCCAATGTGATTGATGCCATAAGAAGAAGAGAAGAAATACATCTACATACACACAGGCCCAAAGGCCATGAGAAGACAGAGCAGAGGCTGGGGTGATACAGCTACAAGCCAGCAAGTGTCAAGGACTTCTGGCCACCACCAGAAGCCAGGAAGAGGCAGGGAAGAGTCTTCCCTAGAGCCTCCAGGGGAGCAGCGCCCTGAAAAACCTTGACCTCAGACTTCTGTCCTCCAGAACCAGGAGAGCAAATTTTCTGTTGTTTTAAGCCACCAAGTTTGCATTGATTTCTTACAGCAGTCCTAGGAAATTCATATATGGGCCAAGAAGCAAAGAAAACCTAATTCAGAGAAAATATAAGGCAGCAGAGATGAATCAGAGATATTCTCACTGGTGTTTCGTCTTGTGGCTTCTGTTCCTAACTAAGCTCCACTGTACTTCTGCACTGAGAGTCAATTTTTAAAATCCTTTATTCTTAGTTGAAACCAAAGCGCTCTCTTTGCTTATGTAGCAGGGTCAAAAATTACATGCTACAACTCGGATTCAAAAACAAAGGAGCATTCTGATTTTCCGGCTCTAATCTCAACCTCTTTGAAATCTCCCTTCCCATCAATGGAGCAGCTCTCCCTGGTCCCCATCCCTGCCCAGGTGTGAGGGTGTCTTCACACTTGCCAAGGGTAAGTTGACTTCTTTTGATGTAAAGCAGTCTTAAATCTTATGAGTGTTCATGGGGGTTACTCCCCCCGACCCCCTTCCCCAAGCCGAGGTCACTGGAGTGTGGACGTTCCAGTGCCCACAGGAAGGAGGCCTCAGGTGTATCTCCATCCTCCAGGTGCCCACTGGCCTGGCCCCTGCCGCTGAAGACCTCAGCTCATACAGCTGTCATCTCCAGGGCCTGTGGGCTCTTGGCCACATTCTGTATTCCCAAAAGGGGAAGGGGGCCCTCAGCGCCTCTCCCACACACCTGCGCAAGCTCAGGGGAACCAGGGAGAGCATTTCAAGATCTTTCTTCGCTTACGCATTCCATGCTGCCATTTTGTTCCCCGGCCCTGCCACCCCCGGTCAGCCTGAGGCCACCCAGTGAGGCAGTCACCTCCAGTGTTTAACAGGGTGTGAGGCACAAGCCCCCATACTTTTACTCCCCCTTCAGTAACCCCACATTCCTCTCTTCTCAGGCCCACTACCGCGACAACCCCTTCTCAGTCCAAGGAGAGTGGAGGGCTGAGTTCCTCATGGCCTGTGCTGGTTTGAATGTATTATGTCCCCCAAAACACCATTATCTTTGGTGTAATTTTGTGTGGGCAGATGTGTCAGTGTTGATTAGATTATAATTCTTTGAGTGTTTCCATGGAGATGCGACCCACCCAACTGTGGGTGATGACTCTGATTGGATGGTTTCCATGGAGGTGTGGCCCTGCCCATTCAGCATGGGCCTTCATTGGTTCACTGGAGCACTATATAAGCTCAGACAGAAGGAGTGAGCTTGCTACAGCCGGGAGGGACACTTTGAAGAATGCACAGGAGCTGAGAGAGTAGCTGCAGATGACAGACAGTTTGAAGATGGCCATTGAAAGCAGACTCTTGCTCCGGAGAAGCTAAGAGAAGACAAACACCCCAGGAGCAACTAAGAATGACATTTTTGAGGAACTGCAGCCTAGAGAGGAACGTCCTGGAAGAAAGCCATTTTGAAACCAGAACTCCAGAGCAGACACCAGTCACGTGCCTTCCCAGCTAACAGAGGTTTTCTGGACACCACTGGCCATCCTCCAGTGAAGGTACCCGATTGCTGATGTGTCACCTTGGACACTTTATGGCCTTAAGACTGTAAGTGTGTAACCAAATAACCCCCCTTTTATAAAAGCCAATCCATCTCTGGTGTTTTGCATTCCGGCAGCATTAGCAAACTAGAACATGGCCCCTGGCAGGGTTTTCCTCAAATCACTTCACCCTCACCACCACTTCCCCTTCCTGTCTGGTGGGGACAGCCCTGCCTCACACCCTCCCTCCTCCCCACCTGATAGCCACCCTCGTCCCAGGAGCCCATGCTTCCTTATCCCCGGTCTAGCCTTAGAGTCAGATTCAGTGCAGAGAGTTAAAACTGGTCTACCCCAAGGGAAATCACCTGAGGAGACACTGTTAAAATATTACCTCCATTTCACTGAAATGGGCTTGAGTTGCTTTCTGCTGCTTGTAGCCAATTCTTCATGAATACAGGAACTGAGTAGAAGTTTGTGCTTGGATCTCTCCAAGGGCAGCCCTTGGGGGAAGGCATAGGGTGAGCGGATGGAGGGAGGGGTTTAATTTTGGTTCCAGTGACATCCAAGGGACTCATGGGGCAGAGGAGTCCCCTATACAAGGAGAGGGGGATGTTGAGCTGGCCTGGGACAGGAGCCTGAGCTCTCTGCCCCTGTTCCCCTTTTGGTGAATGAAAGCCAGGGTACCTGGCAGCTCCCAGCCGGGGCAGGGATGCCAGGCCTGACTAAGCCCAGCCTCACAGGGTTCACCGAGCCAAGGCCCCCAGCCCAGTCCCCACTGCAAGGGTGCTGGGGTTTGTCAGCCATCCTGATGTGGGACCTGGCTCCCAGCAGGAGCCCTGTACACCCCCAGCCCCTGGGTCCTGAGTCACATGGGCCTCTGCTCCCATTTCCTGATTCCTGTGCCCCCACAGAGGGGAGAGCTTTCCTGGATGGTGGGAACTACACTGGGGCTGACACCCCGCCCCATCTGCCCCGTCCTCTCCGCCTGGGCCTGATCTTGTTCCTAAGGAGCCAAGTCACCCACCACAGGGCTGCCTGCCTCTCCATCCTTTGCAATCACAGCCTCCCCAACATCACTGCCTCAAGCACCTGTAGCTGGGCCTCCTCCTCACCGGGGCAGCTGGAGGAGAGCAGGCAGGGTCCAGGGCTGGGTAAGGACTGTCTCTTTGACCCTTGTCCTTAAAATGCAGACCCCTCCTGCCTCCCCGGGCCCGGACACCCTTCTGCTGCCAGCCTCCAGCAAAATGCCCCAGGCTAGCTCAGCCTCCACCCCCACCCAGTCTCGGGGCCTTCCATGTCATCCTGGTCACCAACGTCCCAGCAGGGCTCCTGTTGTCTAGATACGACGCTCCTGCATGCCCTTAAAGCCTTAAAGTTCCAGAAGGACCTCACCTAAAGCTTCCTCCCTCCCCTATGAGCGCCCTCTGGCTTCTGCTCTTTGTGGCTTGGAGGCACCTGGGGCAGGTAAGGTAACTTCTAGCAGGTCCTTGTTCTACAGGGGCTTCTCCCACCCCCAGCCCTCCTCTCTCCCTTCAGGGCTCTGGCTTCTCCTCTCTGTGGTTTCACTGTCACTGGGGAGGTGGAATCCAATTCTGCCAGTCCCAGTAACTTGTTCTGGGAGAAGGAGGGGAAGGACACTCAGTGACCAGAGGTGACAATCAGTGGGCAGCAGCAGCCGGTGAGAGTCCTGGTTTGGGGGTACAGGGAAGGGGCAGGAGTGGGGAGAGCACTTGGCTCCTTCGAGTCAAGTGTGTCACAAGCTGATTTCCCTGCAAATGCATCTCCTTCTTGGATTGAGCATCCTTTGATTGAGTTTAATATCTGGGCTCTAAAATGTATTCCCATTTATAAATTCATCTTTAATAATTTCATACCATAATCTTTAAAATTTAATAAGCTCTCCAGAGATAATTAATAAAAATGTGACCTAACTTAAAATGTTCAGAGATAGTTGTGATGAACGAATAACTATGTTATCATACTGTGGACAGTGGATTGTATACCATGGATGATTGTATAGTGTGTGAATGTATTTCAATAAAACTGAATTTAAAAAAAAAAAAATGTGACCTAACTTAAAAGGTAAAATATAGGGGTTCAATACTTTTAGATATTAAAAGATCGCTGTCCCCGGGCTTCCTTGTTCCAGTTACCCCTTCTCAACCTTTTGGGGAGACTTGGCTCCCCAAAGAGTTAAATTCTGACCTTTGAGCTCAATTCCAAAAGCTGGGTGCTTAGGAGGGAACAGGTTTGCCTTTGAATTTCAAAGGACTGATTGAACTTGGATGATGGGGAGCCAGAACCCTGAGAATTCGTCATGGAGTTTGAGTTCTAGTGTGGGAGAGGTTAGTGTGACAAAGGAAACAGGATGTGATGAAGAGCCATTTCCCTGCCAAGAAGGGGGTTGAGGATCCTCAGCAAGATTTGGAAGCAGTGAGACAAAGAATGGGACATTACCTGGGTCCCCCTTTAGGGACTGAGTGAGGTGAGTGACGTTGAGGGGGAAGCTGGAGGCAGAGTGTTGTCCCATTTCCTGTCTGAAATTCCGGAAGGAGAGTATCTCCTAGACGGCCTTCCCACAGCATGGGCAGCCCCAGTAGAGAAGAGCTGGCGGCACAGCATCATAGTTATCAGGATTCTTGATTTCAAACAACAGAAACCGATTCTGGCTATCTAAGCAAAAGAGCTATCTATCGGCAGGATGTCACAGAGCCCATGCACTGGACAAAAGGGGCTCCAGTTGACAGGAAGCCTTTGGATCTCTGGACTTGGGAATCTGCCCTTGCTGAGTCCCCAGCTGTAGCTCATGGTCTGTGTTTTCTGCGTGGGCAGCAGCTGATGCTGGTGCACCTTCTGCTGATGATGAGGCTGCCATTCTTGCATTGCTGACCCTCTGGGACTCAGCCTTGCCCCCCTCATCCCCAGCCTTGGGCAGCCCTGTTTCCAGCCCACCCCTCAGCTGGCTGGCAGGACCTTGTCCCTCGCTTCAGAGGTCTCTGGCAGGCACACAGCCGTCCTCTCCAATTGGGTGTACAAATTGCTCTGAATTTTTCTCTAGGCTTTGCCAGAGCTGAGACAGACTGGGGATGGGCTGAGCAGAGGCCAGCTCAGGCCCTCTCTGGTTCCAGAGGCTACTTCTCATTTCGGCTCCCCAGAACCCAAACATCTTTCTGATTTGGAGGAATTCTGAGACAGTGGGGTGGCAGCCAGCTCTATCTCTGGAAGCCAAGGGTGGGATGGGGGCAGATGTTCCTCTTCCCACCTGATGGCTGACTGGGTGACCATGTAGCCCAGGTGTGGCCAATGAGGACAACCACACAGGACTTGCCCCATGGGGGCAGGGGGATGATGCAGAGGCTCGGGGTCAGGAAGCTGTTCCAACAGTGGCTGAGAGCCCAGCCAGGCATGAATGGTCCAGCAGATTGGGGGCAGCTATGCCCATTGAGGGGTAAAGGGGGCCCAGCTGTCAGGTGTCCACATCCACAGAGAGACAGCTCCATGGTGGCATCTTGCTATCCCTGCCTGGTGGGCACTTGCCCCAGCCTAGTCTTGCAGTCTCCACCATAGTCAGGACAACCCAGAAACTGAGAACTTATTTCACTGCAAAGGTGAGGCCAAGAGGAAGGAAGGTGGCAGCTGAATAACCAAAAGCACAATGTTTTAAACTGGGGGAAACTGAATTACTAAGATCAAATTTGGCTGATGCTTGGTGAGGGACAGGCAATCCTGCCTTCAAACAGAATGAGGGGGCATGTGCATGCTCAGTTCAGTGACAATAAAAGTTAGAAATGAAATGTCCACTGTAGACATTGAGAATAAAAATTAAAGTGTAAAGGGCCTCCAAACAGTGGCCTAGAGAGCAAAGTCTTTGCCTACCTGGGCAAGTGGACACCTGCAACCAGGCCAAGAGGGGAAACCAGAGCTCAGTGGAAGGGTGAGCCGTGCCTGGAGTTGTGGACCTCTGACAGCTGGCTCAAGGTCAGGGACACTCAGGCAGCAGTGGAAGCGGTCGCTTGCAGCATCTCTAATGGATGTAAGAGAAGGCTGGGGGCTGCCATCATGTTGCAGAGAGGACAACACCTCTCCATTTTCCTCAAGCTTTCTTGTCTTCTCTGACCTCCTGGGGTCTTCCCTGCTGTCTTAGGCCCAGAACTGAACACTTGGCACTTTGCCCCTCGGATCACCTTCCTTAGTCGATGCACCCACTCTGGACCGAGGGGCCAAACATCTCCCCTTACCCATCTCCCCACCCACTGACCCAGGACATGTAGGTTTGACCAATGAGCTCTAAAGACCAAGGGCCATTAGGATGTAGTCACAGCAGTTGCAGTGGAATCAACGGTGGCAGCCGCTATGACCAATGCATTAGTGTCCTGCAGCAGAAATGGTGGTCACATGTTCCTGCTAAAAATAATTTTGCTTGCTATTCAATTTCCGTGCTGGTCCTCCAAATCGTGTCATACCATGTGTACAGAAAATAGTTAATATAGCAGATCTGAACTGCTGTTCTTGGAAGGCTTACTTGCAAGACTGGCCCTTGTCTAGTATCTGGGGACTTAGACTTTGGGGAGGTCCCCATCATTAACTGGTAAGAATGGTTCACTGTACCTAACCTGTTTATGTGAATGATATGGTTTACGCTGGATACCTGCTTTCTTTCTGGTAAGCTGGAATTTAGGTATGTGCCAGGCAGTCGCCAAAAAAGCACTGGGCACTGAAGCTCTAATAAGCTTACCTGGTTGGCATCATTTCACACATTTTTTTTTTTTTTTCACAACTCCTTGCTGGGAGAATTAAATGCATCCTGTGTGACTCCCTGGGAGAAGATTCTGGTAGCTTGCACCTGGTCTTCTCCAGAGTTTGCCCCATGCACTTTCTCCCTGTGCTCTAATAAATCATAATCATGAGAATGAAGATATTCTGAGAACTGTGAGTCCTCTTAGTGAATCACTGAACCTGGGAGAGATCTTGGAGACCCCTGACACACCATGAAATGTCAAAACCTTCCGCGAAAGGCAGAATCCTAAGATCCCGGCTCCTAGTGTACTCCTGCCTAATCACAGTTATTCAATCAACTACTAACCTAGGTTCTGCTGTGAAAGGATATTGCTGGTGTCATCTAGGTAACAAATCGCTTGATTGTAAGGTAGGAAGAGTATCCTGGTGGTCCTGACCGAATCAAGTGACCCTTTAAAAGCAGAATACTCTCTCTGGCTGGCGGCAGAAGGGGAAGTAGAGATTGGAAACACAAGAAGGATCCAATACACCTTGCTGACTTGAAGATGGAGGGATCCATGTGGCGAAGGATGTGGGGGGCTTCTAGGAGCTGAGAGCAATCCCCATCTGACAGCCAGCAAGGAAATGGGACCTCAGTTCTACAGTTGCAAGGTGGGAAATTCTGCCAACAATCTGAATGAACGTGGAAGCAGATTTTTATCTCCAGTGCCTCCAGATGAGAATGGCAGCTGCAGCCGAGACTTTGATTTCAGTCTGGTAATACCCTGAGCAGAGAACCCAGCCCTACTGTGCCAAACCTGTGACCTACAGAACTCGGAGCTAATAGATGCTTGCGTTTTAAGCTGCTAAGTTGGTGGTAATTTGTTACACAGCAATAGAAAACTAATGTAGTTTCCAATAAACTATTTTTCTTATTAGGATAGAGTGGGTTTTAGTTGTTTGTAGCCAAGACTCGTGAATAGTAAAGTTGGTACTAAGAAGTGGATGGCAGGTAAAAAAAAAAAAAAAAAAAAAAAAAAAATCAGAGAAATTGGGAAATCTGGGACTCGTTATCTGGCCTACCTGGGGTGGAAGGCAATCAAAGAGCAGGTATTATTCTGGAATATGAATTGGTAGCATGTGACATGGGAGGAAAACAGCTGACAAAATTATCACCTGTGTTTACCTGGAATATTTTCCAATAAAAGAGAAGATTTAGGGTAACTGCTTCATAGACTGTTGTGATAGCTAGGGTCATGTGTCAACTTGGCCAGGTGGTGGTGTCCAGGTGTCTGGTCAAGCAAGCACTGGCCTAACCATTACTGCAAGGACATTTGTGGCTGGTTAATAAACCAGAAACCTGGTTTATATAATCATCAGTCAACTGACTTCACCTGTAACTGATCACATCAACAAAGGGCATGTCTTCCACAATGAGAGAATTCAATCAGCTGCATTTAATCCAATCAGTTGAAGACTTTTAAGGAAGAAAGAGAGAGAACCTTCACTTTTTCTTTGGCTAACCAGCAAAGCATTTCCTGAGGAGTTCATCGAACACCTTCATCAGAGTTGCCAGTTCGCTGCCTGCCCTACAGAATTTGGACTTGTGCATCCCCACAGTTGTGTGAGACACTTTTATAAACTCTTATATTTCCAGATATCTCTTGTTGATTCTGTTTGCCTAGAGAACTCTAACTAAAACAGCTGTCATAGAATATAAGAACATAAGCAATTAAAGATCCACGGAATGAGGGGTGGAGGTAACTATTTTTGACAGCACGGGATAGCTTAAAGAAATCTACTGACAAGTTCAAATCCCAGAATTTGTGGCTCAGGGCAGACTGAAACTTTGCAGACTGATCTTGACTCTGCCAAGAGAGCCCCTCATCTCCTTCCAGTGATGAGGTAAGGTATACCACATTTGGCTGTACTACTTTGATCCTTCTACTAGTGCCCCAAAGGCTGCCTGCATTGGAAAGCGCACAGAGCCAGGACAGCTCCCAGCTGGCTGAGGCTGCTGCATGGTGGAGCTGTTGCTGTGTCCTTACTCTCTAGTAGATCCAATGACCGTCCCATTTTCTCCAGCAGAAACAGATGCTATATGGAGTCTATGCAAATATAATTCTAACAGAGGCCCCTGTGCTTATGGAGCAAGGCCAAGGTCTCCTCAGCTTTTAAGAAAGAGTTTGTGGATTGCTGTTATGTCTTGGTGGAGACCGAGAACTTGACCATGTGACCCAAGCACCCCACCATAAACTGGCCCATCCAACAGGAAAATCAAGAATTCCCAGTAGCAATCCATAATCAAGTGGGAACAGATTACTAGGCTTTCACACTGCTTGATTGTGTCACCAACAATCCCATCCCATCTGCTCCTATAGCATTGCAGCCCCTCCCTCAACCCACACCAATAACCTCATAAGAAAGTCTCTACAACCATTGCTTGGGGGTGAAAAGACTCAAGCTTAGTTCGCATATTTGTTGGTAAAATCCAGAAGCAGATTGCAGCAGCCCACTCACAGTGGTCCTGAAAAATGTTAGCAAAGGGAAATCCTTGCAGCTACCAAAACTGTGAGAGTTACATCTACTATCCGGATTGTCTGAAAGGAGGCCTGAAATGCAAGGCTACAGAAGTCTAGTTCACTGACTCTTTGGAGCCCCTCAGTCATTTCCACTTGGACTGCAGCAATCACCCTTCTCCAACGGAAGGCAGGACAGTGCTCTGCTCATTCTCAGTGGAGAACTGTGCCTTAGTTTAAAGGATCTGATTACTTTAAAGTATCTTCTGTTCTACGTGAGAAACGTAAAGGGCAGAAAAAAAATTAACTGTTGGAAATCAAATAAAGAAAGTGTGCACTTAGGGGAGGGAGAGAAATAGCTGACATTTATTGAATACTTTCTTTTCATAACTTTCATTATTTAACTAGATATGCCTAGTGTAACTTAAACTGTTCCAACAGATCTCAATAGCTATTAATAAGATAGTTCTGTAGAATATTGGATATGTTTGGTTATCTCCAGTACCTTGCTTTGCAGATCTCCTGGTTGAACACATATTTCCCTCACTGCTCTTTGCTGCTCATTCTACCTTCAAAACCAGCAATTTCATTTGATTGATCTTAAGGGACTCCTTATTATCCTCTTCCACATGTATTCCTCTCTTTATTTGATGTATTCTGCCCAAGCTCACAAATCTGGTATTTCATTCAAGTGTCTGAGTTCATTTTATCTCATCTCTAGTGCTTTGTTTTTTTTTGTTTGTTTGTTTGTTTTTATTAAATTCAGTTATATTGAAATACATTCACACACCATACAATCATCCATGGTATACAATCCACTGTCCACAGTATGATAACATAGTTATGCGTTCATCACCACAATCTATCTCTTAACATTTTCCTTACATCAGAAAGAACCAGAACAAGAATAAAAAATAAAAGTGAAAAAAGAACACCCAAATCATCTCCCCATCCCACCCCATTTGTCCGTTAGTTTTTATCCCCATTTTTCTACTCATCCATACAGTAGATAAAGGGGCTGTGATCCACAAGGTCTTCACAATCACACTGTCACCCCTTGTAATCTACATTATTATATAATTGTCTTCAGGAGTCCAGACTGCTGGGTTGGAGTTTGGTAGTTTCAGGTATTTACTTCTAGCTATTCCAATACATTAAAACCTAAGAGGTGTTATCTATATAGTGCATAAGAATGTCCACCAGAGTGACCTCTCGATTCCACTTGAAATCTCTCAGCCACTGAAACTATTTCATCTCATTTTGCATCCCCCTTTTGGTCAAGAAGATACTCTCAGTCCCACAATGCCGGGTCCGCATTCATCCCCTGGAGTCATACTCTGCGTTGCCAGGGAGATTTACAACCCTGGGAGTCGGGTCCCACATAGGGGGGAGGGCAGCGAGTTCACCTGTCAAGATGGCTCAGTTAGAGAGAGAGAGAGAGGGCCACATCTGAGCAACAAAGAGGTACTCAGGGGGAGACTCTTAGGCACCATTACATGCAAGTTTAGACTCTCCTTTGTGGTAATGAGCTTCATAATGGCAAGTCCCATGCTCGAGGGCTCAAGTGCTTTGTTTTTATTTCTTCTGTAGTTTCCCAGAGTTCTTATAGATGGTAAAGACTTTTTTTCACCTAAAACTTTTCAAACTTTGGTTAAGGAAATATTCTCAAAATGCGTAAAACTATTTGACTAAATAAACTCTCAGAAACATAGCATTGATGAAAGTGCTAATACCCCTTTATTTTTTCAGAATTAGAAGAAAATTTATTAATCACCAAGGTTCAAATATTGTTGATACACATACTCAAACACAACCCATCTCCACCTCCCATACACATATGCTGTATATATTTGTAAAGCAGATTTATTAAGATATAATTCATACACCATAAAATTTACCCTTTTAAAGTGTGCAATTCAGGGGTTTTTATTATATTCACAGAGTTGTGCAGCCATAACCACTACCTACTTTGAGAACATTTTCATTGACACCAAGAAAAAACTTGTATTCATTAGCAATCACTCTCTACTCCTTCCTCCCTCTAAGTTGAGGCAACCGCTAATGTACTTTCTGTCTCCATGGATTGACTAATCTGGATATTTCATGTGAATGGAATCAAACAATAAATGGTCTCTGTCATTTAGCATAATGTTTTCTAGCTTCATTCCTGCTGTAGCATGCATCACTCCTTTTTATGGTTGAATAATATCCCATTGTATAGATAAACCACATTTTGTTTATTTATTCATCAGTTGATAGACATTTGGGTTATTTCCATTTGTTGGCTATTATGAATAATGCTGCTATGAACATTGGTGTACAAGTTTTTGTGTAGACATGTTTTTATTTCCCTTGGGTAGAGATATCTAAAAGTGGAATTACTAGGTCATATGATAACTATATATTTAACATTTTGAGGAATCACTGTTGTCCAAAGTGGCTGCACCATTTTACATGCCCATAAGCAATGTAAGAGGGTTCCAATTTCTCAAAATCCTCAGAAACACTTGTTATGGTTATGATGATTTGAATCTGTTATGTTCCCCATAAAAGACTATGTTCTTTAAATTCACTCTCGTTACAGCAGAACTTTGTGGGTGGGACCTTTTGATTAGATTATTTCCATGGCGATGTAATCCTGCCCATTCAAGGTGAGTTTTAATTAGTTTACTGGAGTCCTTAAGAGAGCTCAGGGAGAGAGAAACTCAGAGCTGACACAGACCCAGACGCTTGGAGATGCAGACAGAAAGATGTTTGGAGATGCTAAGCTAAGAGATGAAGCCCAGAGTTTGCCCTGAAGAAGCTAAGTGGGAAACCACAGATACTTATAGAGAAAGCCACTGGAATTAGAAGCTGAAAGCAATGCAATCCAGGAAGAAAGGACCAGCATACACCAGACACATGCCTTCCCAGCTGACAGAGGTGTTCTGGACACCATCAGCCTTCCTTCAATGAAGGTATCCTCTGGTTGATGCCTTAGTTTGGACACGTTTACGGCCTTAGAACTGTAAATTTGTAACCTAATTAATCCCCTTTATAAAAGCTAATCAATTTCCGGTATATTGCATTCTGGCAGCTTTAGCAAACCGGAACAATGGTCAATCTTTTTAAGTTTAGCCATCCTAGCGTGTGTGAAGTATTACATCATTTTGGTTTTGATTTTTGTTCTCGAAGTGACGAATAATGTTGAACATCTTTCCATGTGCTAATTGGCCACATAATGTTCTTTGGAAGAATAGCTATTCAAATCCTTTGCCATTTTTTTAATTGGGTTGCTCTTTATATGTTCTGGATACAAGTCCCTTATCAGATATTTCATTTGCAAATATTTTCTCCCATTCTGCATGTTGTTTTTTCACTTTCTTAATGGTGTCCCTTGAAGTCCAATTTCTCTATTTTGTCTTTTGTTGCTCATGCTTTGAGTGTCATATCTGAGATACTTTTGCCTAATTGAAGGTCAAGAAGATTTGTCCTCTATTTTCATCTAAGAGTTTCATAATTTTATCTTTCACATTTAAGTCTATGGTCCATTTTGACTTAGTTATTGTATACAGTATGAGGTATTCCAATTTCATTCTTCTGCATGTGGATATCCAGTTGCTCTTGAAACATTTGTTCAAAATACTATTCTTTGCCCACTGAGTTATCTTGATACCCTTGTCAAAAATGAGTTGAACAGAAATGTAAGGATTTATTTCTTAATTCTCAATTCTACTCCATTGATCTGTATGTCTCTCCTTTGCCAGCACCACTCTGTCTTAGCTTTGTAGTAAGTTTTGAAGTGGGAAGTGTGATTCCTTCTGAGATGGTTTGGAGGGTTTATGGACCCCAGAAAAGTATGTTCTTAAAGTTAATGAGTTCCTGTGGGTGTGGACCTATTGTAAGTAGGATCTTTTGGTGAGTAGGATCTTAAGTTAAGATGTGACCCACCTCATTCAAGGTGGGTCTTAATCCTCTTACTGGAGATCTTTATAAGAGAATGAAATTCAGATACACAGAAGCTGAAAGAGAAAACTACAGAAGCAGAGAGGAAGTCACAGAAGCTAGAAGCTGGAAGAAACTAAACCAAGGAGTCCAGAGGAATCCAGGATTGCTGGCAGCCTGACTTCAAGAAGAAGGTATCCTTTTGCTGATGTCTTGATTTGGACATTTTCATGGCTTCAGAGCTATAAGCCTGTAAACTAATACATCCCCATTGTTAAAAATTTCTGGTATATTGCATTTGGGCTGCTTAGCAGACTAAAACACCTTCCATCTTTTTCAAGATTGTTTTGTTTATTCATGGTGCCTTGCATTTCCATATGAATTTTAGGATCAGCTTGCCCATTTCTGCCAAAAAGACACTTGGGATTTTGACAGAGATTTTGTTGAATCTGTAGATCAGTTTATGGTGTATTGCCATCTTTTTTTTTTTTTTTTAATCATCATTTTATTGAGATATATTCACATACCACGCAGTCATACAAAACAAATTGTACTTTCGATTGTTTACAGTACCATTACATAGTTGTACATTCATCACCTAAATCAATCCCTGACACCTTCATTAGCACACACACAAAAATAACAAGAATAATAATTAGAGTGAAAAACAGCAATTGAAGTAAAAAAGAACACTGGGAACCTTTGTCTGTTTGTTTGCTTCCCCTACTTTTCTACACTTCCATCCATAAACTAGACAAAGTGGAGTTTGGTCCTTATGGCATTCCCAATCCCACTGTCACCCCTCATAAGCTACATTTTTATACAACTGTCTTCGAGATTCATGGGTTCTGGGTTGTAGTTTAATAGTTTCAGGTATCCACCACCAGCTACCCCAATTCTTTAGAACTTAAAAAAGGTTGTCTAAAGTGTGCGTAAGAGTGCCCACCAGAGTGATCTCTCGGCTCGTTTTGGAATCTCTCTGCCACTGAAGCTTATTTCATTTCCTTTCACATCCCCCTTTTGGTCAAGAAGATGTTCTCCATCCCACGATGCCGGGTCTACATTCCTCCCCGGGAGTCATATTCCACGTTGCCAGGGAGATTCACTTCCCTGGGTGTCTGATCCCACGTAGGGGGGAGGGCAGTGATTTCACCTTTCAAGTTGGCTTAGCCAGAGAGAGAGGGCCACATCTGAGCAACAAAGAGGCATTCAGGAGGAGACTCTTAGGCACAAATACAGGGAGGCCTAGCCTCTCCTTTGCAGCAACCGTCTTCCCAAGGGTAAAACTTATGGTAGAGGGCTCAACCCATCAAACCACCAGTCCCCTATGTCTGTGGTCATGTTAGCAACCATGAAGGTGGGGTAGGCAAATACCCCTGCATTCTCCACAGGCTCCTCAAGGGGGCACTACATCTTTTTTTTTTTTTTCCTTGTTTGTCTTTTTTCTTTTCTTTTTTTTTTTTTTAACTTTCCCTTCTTTTTTAAATCAACTGTATGAAAAAAAAAGTTAAAAAGAAAACAAACATACAATAAAAGAACATTTCAAAGAGACCATAACAAGGGAGTAAGAAAAAGACAACTAACCTAAGATAACTGCTTAACTTCCAACATGTTCCTACTTTACCCCAAGAAAGTTACATAATATAGCAACATTTCAGTGAAATTGTTCCTACTACATCCATCAGAAATTAACAGACCATAGTCATTTCTGGGCATCCCCAGAACGTTAAATAGCTTATCTGTTCTTCTTGGATTATTGTTCCCCCTTCCTTAATTGCTCTCTACTGCTAGTTCCCCTACATTCTACATTATAAACCATTTGTTTTTACATTTTTCAAAGTTCACATTAGTGGTAGCATATAATATTTCTCTTTTTGTGCCTGGCTTATTTCGCTCAGCATTATGTCTTCAAGGTTCATCCATGTTGTCATATGTTTCACCAGATCGTTCCTTCTTACTGCCGCGTAGTATTCCATCGTGTGTATATACCACATTTTATTTATCCACTCATCTGTTGAAGGACATTTGGGTTGTTTCCATCTCTTGGCAATTGTGAATAATGCTGCTATGAACATTGGCGTGCAGATATCTGTTCGTGTCACTGCTTTCCGATCTTCCGGGTATATACCGAGAAGTGCAATCGCTGGATCGAATGGTAGCTCTATATCTAGTTTTCTAAGGAACTGCCAGACTGACTTCCAGAGTGGCTGAACCATTATACAGTCCCACCAACAATGAATAAGAGTTCCAATTTCTCCACATCCCCTCCAGCATTTGTAGTTTCCTGTTTGTTTAATGGCAGCCATTCTAATCGGTGTTAGATGGTATCTCATTGTGGTCTTAATTTGCATCTCTCTAATAGCTAGTGAAGCTGAACATTTTTTCATGTGTTTCTTGGCCATTTGTATTTCCTCTTCAGAGAACTGTCTTTTCATATCTTTTGCCCATTTTATAATTGGGCTGTCTGTACTATTGTCATTGAGTTGTAGGATTTCTTTGTATATGCAAGATATCAGTCTTTTGTCAGATACATGGTTTCCAAAAATTTTTTCCCATTGAGTTGGCTGCCTCTTTACCTTTTTGAGAAATTCCTTTGAGGTGCAGAAACTTCTAAGCTTGAGGAGTTCCCATTTATCTATTTTCTCTTTTGTTGCTTGTGCTTTGGGTGTAAAGTCTAGGAAGTGGCCTCCTAATACAAGGTCTTGAAGATGTTTTCCTACATTATCTTCTAGGAGTTTTATGGTACTTTCTTTTATATTGAGATCTTTGGTCCATTTTGAGTTAATTTTTGTGTAGGGGGTGAGGTAGGGGTCCTCTTTCATTCTTTTGGATATGGATATCCAACTCTCCCAGCCCCATTTGTTGAAAAGACCATTATGGCTCAGTTCGGTGACTTTGGGGGCCTTATCAAAGATCAGTCGGCCATAGATCTGAGGGTCTATCTCTGAATTCTCAATTCGATTCCATTGATCTATATGTCTATCTTTGTGCCAGTACCATGCTGTTTTGGCAACTGTGGCTTTATAATAAGCTTCAAAGTCAGGGAGTGTAAGTCCTCCCACTTCGTTTTTCTTTTTTAGAGTGTCTTTAGCAATTCGAGGCATCTTCCCTTTCCAAATAAATTTGATAACTAGCTTTTCCAAGTCTGCAAAGTAGGTTGTTGGAATTTTGATTGGGATTGCATTGAATCTGTAGATGAGTTTGGGTAGAATTGACATCTTAATGACATTTAGCCTTCCTATCCATGAACATGGAATATTTTTCCATCTTTTAAGGTCCCCTTCTATTTCTTTTAGTAGAGTTATGTAGTTTTCTTTGTATAGGTCTTTTACATCTTTGGTTAAGTTGATTCCTAGGTACTTGATTTTTTTAGTTGCTATTGAAAATGGTATCTTTTTCTTGAGTGTCTCTTCAGTTTGTTCATTTCTAGCATATAGAAACATTACTGACTTATGTGCATTAATCTTGTATCCTGCTACTTTGCTAAATTTGTTTATTAGCTCTAGTAGGTGTATCGTCGATTTCTCAGGGTTTTCTAGATATAAGATCATATCATCTGCAAACAATGACAGTTTTACTTCTTCTTTTCCAATTTGGATGCCTTTTATTTCTTTGTCTTGCCGGATTGCCCTGGCTAGCACTTCCAGCACAATGTTGAATAACAGTGGTGACAGCGGGCATCCTTGTCTTGTTCCTGATCTTAGAGGGAAGGCTTTCAGTCTCTCACCATTGAGTACTATGCTGGCTGTGGGTTTTTCATAAATGCTCTTTATCATGTTGAGGAAGTTTCCTTCAATTCCTACCTTTTGAAGTGTTTTTATCAAAAAGGGATGTTGGATTTTGTCAAATGCTTTTTCAGCATCTATTGAGATGATCAATTGATCTTTCCCTTTCGAGTTTTTAATGTGTTGTAATACATTGATTGTTTTTCTTATGTTGAACCATCCTTGCATGCCTGGAATGAACCCCACTTGGTCATGGTGTATGATTTTTTTAATGTGTCTTTGGATTCGATTTGCAAGTATTTTGTTGAGGATTTTTGCATCTATATTCATTAGGGAGATTGGCCGGTAGTTTTCCTTTTTTGTAGCATCTTTGCCTGGTTTTGGTATTAGATTGATGTTAGCTTCATAAAATGAGTTAGGTAGTGTTCCATTTTTTTCAATGTTTTGAAAGAGTTTGAGTAAGATTGGTGTCAGTTCTTTCTGGAAAGTTTGGTAGAATTCCCCTGTGAAGCCATCTGGCCCTGGGCATTTATTTGTGGGAAGATTTTTGATGACTGATTGGATCTCTTTGCTTGTGATGGGTTGGTTGAGGTCTTCTATTTCTTCTCTGGTCAGTCTAGGTTGTTCATATGTTTCCAGGAAATTGTCCATTTCTTCTACATTATCCAGTTTGTTGCCATACAGTTGTTCATAATATCCTCTTATAATTTTTTTAATTTCTTCAGGATCTGCAGTTATGTCACCTTTTTCATTCATTATTTTGTTTATATGGGTCTTCTCTCTTTTTGATTTTGTCAGTCTAGCTAGGGGCTTGTCAATCTTGTTGATCTTCTCAAAGAACCAACTTTTGGTGATATTTATCCTCTCTATTGTTTTTTTGTTCTCTATGTCATTTATTTCTGCTTTAATCCTTGTTATTTCTTTTCTTGTACTTGGTTTAGGATTGGTTTGCTGTTCATTTTCTAGCTTCTTCAGTTGATCCATTAGTTCTTTGATTTTGGCTCTTTCTTCCTTTTTAATATATGTGTTTAGTGCTATAAATTTCCCCCTTAGCACTGCTTTTGCTGCATCCCATAGGTTTTGGTATGTTGTGTTCTCATTTTCATTCGTCTCTATATATTTAGCAATTTCTCTTGCTATTTCTTCTTTAACCCACTGATTGTTTAGGAGTGTGTTGTTTAACCTCCAGGTATTTGTGAATTTTCTAAGTCTCTGATGGTTATTGACTTCTAATTGTATTCCATTGTGGTCAGAGAATGTGCTTTGAATAATTTCAATCTTTTTAAATTTATTGAGGCTTGTTTTATGTCCCAGCATATGATCTATTCTGGAGAATGTTCCGTGAGCACTAGAAAAGTATGTGTATCCTGGTGATTTGGGATGTAATGTCCTGTAGATGTCTGTTAAATCTAATTCATTTATCAGATTGTTTAGGTTTTCAATTTCCTTATTGGTCTTCTGTCTGGTTGATCTATCTATAGGAGAGAGTGATGTGTTGAAGTCTCCCACAATTATTGTGGAAACATCAATTGCTTCCTTTAGTTTTGCCAATGTTTCTCTCATGTATTTTGTGGCACCTTGATTGGGTGCATAGACATTTACGATTGTTATTTCTTCTTGCTGAATTGCCCCTTTTATTAGTATGTAGTGGCCTTCTTTGTCTCTCAAAACATCCCTGCATTTAAAGTCTATTTTATCTGAGATTAATATTGCTACACCTGCTTTCTTTTGGCTGTAGCTTGCATGAAATATTTTTTTCCATCCTTTCACTTTCAGTTTCTTTGTGTCCCTGTGTCTAAGATGAGTCTCTTGTATGCAACATATTGATGGTTCATTTTTTTTGATCCATTCTGCGAATCTATATCTTTTAATTGGGGAGTTTAATCCATTTACATTCAACGTTAAAACTGTGAAGGCATTTCTTGAATCGGCCATCTTATCCTTTGGATTATGTTTGCCATATTTTTCCCTCTCTCTATTAATATCCTTTATTGTACCCATACCGAATCTCTTTAGTACTGAACCTTTCTCCAGGTCTCTCTGTCCTGTCTTTGTTTCTCTGTCTGTAGGGCTCCCTTTAGTATCTCCAGTAGGGCAGGTCTCTTGTTAGCAAATTCTCTCAGCATTTCTTTGTCTGTGAAAAATTTAAGCTCTCCCTCAAATTTGAAGGAGAGCTTTGCTGGATAAAGTATTCTTGGCTGGAAATTCCTCTCACTCAGAATTTTAAATATATCGTGCCACTGCCTTCTTGCCTCCATGGTGGCTGCTGAGTAGTCACTACTTAGTCTTATGCTGTTTCCTTTGTATGTGGTGAATTGCTTTTCTCTTGCTGCTTTCAGAACTTGCTCCTTCTCTTCTATGTTTGACAGTGTGATCAGTATATGTCTCGGAGTGGGTTTTTTTTGGATTTATTCTATTTGGAGTTCGCTGAGCATTTATGATTTGTGTATTTATGTTGTTTAGAAGATTTGGGAAGTTTTCCCCAACAATTTCTTTGAATACTCTTCCTAGACCTTTACCCTTTTCTTCCCCTTCTGGGACACCAATGAGTCTTATATTCGGACGTTTCATATTATCTATCATATCCCTGAGGTCCATTTCGAGTTTTTCAATTTTTTTCCCCATTCTTTCTTTTATGCTTTCATTTTCCATTCTGTCATCTTCCAGGTCACTGATTCGTTGTTCAACTTCCTCTAGTCTTGTACTATGAGTGTCCAGAATCTTTTTAATTTGGTCAACAGTTTCTTTAATTTCCATAAGATCATCCATTTTTTTATTTAGTCTTGCAATGTCTTCTTTATGCTCTTCTAGGGTCTTCTTGATTTCCTTCATATCCCGTACTAGGGTCTCATTGTTCATCTTTAGTTCTTTGAGTAGCTGCTCTAGGTGGTGTGTCTCTTCTGGTCTTTTGATTTGGGTGCTTGGGCTTGGGTTATCCATATCGTCTGGTTTTTTCATATGCTTTATAATTTTCTGTTGTTTTTGGCCTCGTGGCATTTGCTGAACTTGATAGGGTTCTTTTAGGGTTTGTAGACCAGTTGAAGTCCTTATCTCTAATTTATCAGATCTACAGCTTCGTGGAGTACACTTTCTCTAACTAACCAGCAGGTGGCGTCCACGAGCCACCTGTTCTCCACAAGCCAGATCTCCCCTGCTTAGCCTTTTTGGTGAGTGGGGGAGTGAGTCTTGCGGGGCCCAATTGGTGTACCAAGCTTGCGTGTGTAGTTGGTGTTGCCTGCCCTGTATGTGGGGCGTGTTTCTGGGCAGTCGGGGAGGGGGGGTGGCCCTAACAATCAAATCTCCCTGATGATCCTAGAGTTTTAAAGCTGCTGCAATAGTCTAATCCTTCAGTTCAGTCCTGCCACAGTTTGTCTCTGCCACTGACCCACAAGTCTTTGGTATTGGCGTATGGCTCCTGAGACTTGCAAGTGGGCTCCTCTTCCAGGCTGTGCACCCCGGGTCCTCTGTTGAGGGATGACTGTGCTATGTCACAGGTGAGTGCCATCCCCCCAGGGCAGTTCTGGGCTGCTGGGCTGTGTAGGGAGGCTCCCAGTCTGCTCAAATGATGGCTGAATGGGGCTTTGTTAATTCACACTGCTCCACCTTCCCAGCTCTGGGACCTTCAGCTGAGGTTGCAGGGAAGGCTAATGTCCACGCCCAGTTTTGTAGTGTGTGCCTGTTATTTGAAGCACTTCCGTCACACTGGGTTGTCTGGGGCAGCTCTGGGCTATGGGGCTGGCGATGGGCAGGAGTGTTTCCTGTCCACCAGGATGGTGGCTGTGAGCGGACACCCCCCTTTTCTTGGGAAGTTGTGTTGTTTAGTGAATTTTCTCAGCCACTGGAATATTGCCTTTTGTCTCAGAGCTCTCTTAGTTCTGCTCTTGACTTGACGTGCCCAAATTTCAATTCTTTGAAGCTTTCTGTATTGAGCTTCTTAGAGTAATTGTTTTAGAAAAAGCAAAAAGGATTTAAAAAAAAAAAAAAAAAAAAAAAAAACGGCCCTCCTCGGAGATCTAATGGGTTATTGAAATGCTAATAGACAAAGCAACCAGGGCCATTAAGGAAAGATGCACAGGGCAGAGAGATCAGCTTTGCTTCGGGATTTGCATATGCGCCTCGAGGCCTGATCTCCGCCCTTCCCCTTTCTGTGTTCACCAGAACTCGAAAAATCCTCTGCTTTTATTTTGGAGTTTTTCGTGTTGTTTTTTTTCTATGTCTGTCTCCTCTCTGCTGGGCTGGCTGCTCTCAGAGTCTCTGGTGTCTGGTCTCAGTCTATCTATGGTTGGAGTTTGAATTAGTAGAATGAGTTTCCGATAAGAGCAGCCACTGCAATTCTCCCTTCTCCTTCCCAGAGCTGACAGCCCCTCCTCCCCCGGGACTGAGCCTGGCAGGGAGGGGCGCGGGTCCCCTGGCCGCAAAAACTTACAGATTTCGCTGATCTCAGCAGTTCCACGTTTTCATGAGTGTTGTATGAAGTATGCCCAAAGACAGATTGCTCTGTGGTGTCCAGTCTACGCAGTTCCTGGCTTTTTACCTACTTTCCTGGAGGAGTAACTAAAACATACAGCTCACCAGTCTGCCATCTTGCCCCGCCCTCCTGTATTGCCATCTTAACACTGGAAGTCTTCCAATCCATGAACATAGGATACTTTCCACTTCTTTAGCCTCTTTTATTTCTTTTGACAATGTATTGCAGTTTTCAGTGTACAAGTCTTGCACCTTTTTGCTAAATTTATTCCTAAGTATTTTATTGTTTCTGATGCTGCTGAAAATGGAATTGTTTACTTAATTTCATTTTTGGATTGTCCATTGCTAGTGCAATGGATGAGTTGGTTCCCCTAGTAATATTGCACCAACGTTAATTTCTCAGTTTTGACTAATGTATCATGGGTATGCAATATGTTAAAATTAGTGGCAGCTGGGTGAAAGGTATGCATAAACATCCTGTACCATCCTTCCAACTCTTCTGTAAATCTAAAACTATTGAAAAATAAAAGTTTAAAATTTAATAAATAAATGAGCTAATAAAAACAGCAGGGAAGAGGGGAGAATGGAGAAGAAGTGAGTGTAAATGGACGAATATCCTCACTTTTGATAGATGCAGTCAAGCTTTAGAAGGGAATCAGAAGGTGGAAAGTCTGAAACTAGAATATCTTCTCATGCAGTCTGTCCAGGCTGCATGAATGGACATCTCTCATCTCTCAGCCTTTTATCTCCTAACATCCCTGCTCTGGTCTTTTTTTCTCTCCAGTTTTCTCTATCTCTCTGCACAACTGGGCATCCCAGCTCTCCATGAAGTCTCACTCCCAGCAATCAGCACTAATTAAGCAGAGTCTCTGAGTCTTATTGTAAACTCCAAGTTGAGCAAATCCAAGTTTTGTGTCCACCTCTGACCCAATCAGTCATGACCAATGATGTGGGTGACACAGCTCATTGACCTCCATCAGCAGAGTGTGAGGAGGCGGGTGTTAGGGCCAGCAAATGTATCATAACCCATTAATGCCCATAGTGGGTGTTGAGGATTGAACTCTATTCCCCACTAAGCCATGTTCAAGTCCTAATCCTGTGAACATGAACCCATTTGTATTCAGGACCTTTGAAGATTTGATTAGTTAAGATGAGGGCAAACTGACTCAGGATGGGCCTTTGCCCAGCAAGACTGGAGTCCTTAGAAGCAGAGGAAATTTGGACACAGATAGGAGGACACAAGAGAGACAGATGGCCATGCAACAGGGCACAGATTGAGTTCTGGATCACCAGCAAGCCACCACCGGAGCACCGCGCACTTCAGACAGCACAATCTTGCCAACACCTTGAGTTTGGATATCTAGTCTCCAAAACTATGAGACAATAAAATCCTTGTTGCTTAAACCAACTGATCTGTATTTTCTGTTATAGCAGCTCTGGCAAACTGAGACAGTGCAGTAAACTGATAAATGCAGAAACAACACTAATGAGTAAACTGCATCATTGAGCACTTCATTGCTACCACCTGACAATTAAACAAAGCTGTTGCTTTATTTTTTCATGGTACACACTCATTACTGCCCAAGGCAAAGACCCATCACAGCGCCTTGCCTGGGTCACACACGACCCCCTGGAAGCCACCCCACTGGCCTCCTCTAGCCCTGCTGACTCTTCTCTCAGCTCCAGGTGGCATGGGAGGGGTTGCCTCCACCTTCCTCTATTTTCTTTTCCATTATAATCATTACGATGTACATTCGGTGCCTTGCTTCATGCAGGTCTATCCTTTGGAATCTCATAAGCCTGTTTGGGGAATAAAATAACTGAAATTTGACTGTTTCTTGCTGCTTTTCTTCCTAAGTATCTTACTTATACTGAAGACCAGGTCAGTGTCTTGTCAAATGGGGTGGGGGACATGTAAATGAATTTGGGGGTTAGGGGGGAGAAGCAGCAAGATTAATGTTTCAAATTATTATTGCACACATCAGTGTACCTGAAAAAAATAGTTTAATGTGGAAAAAACCAGCAATAGACTAACATGCTTCAAGAGTGCTTAAGCATGGTCCTATTCTTGGAGAGGAAACATAAATATATTCTGTAACCCCCAATTACTTACTTCTCTCAAAAGATAGTATTTTTGCCTCTGTTTGTTCCTTAATTTTGCTCTTTCCCTTCACAACATAATTGACAGTCAACTGGTTTAAGCCCAATGAGCATCTGATTCAGGTGAGATTTGTGGCTTTGGGGACATCAAACAATTTCTGACTCTGACTCAATTGTTTTAAATTTATGAAACTCGCACTGTTTATCTGCACTTTCATTTATCCCATCTTCCTTTCATTTTCTTTAAAAGTGGGACACAATGCCTCAGAGTATTTTAGTAGTTGCATAAATATACACTACTGTGTAGACCAAGAATGTGCGGTGGGCAAAATCTGATTGTTGGCCTGTGGGCACCACCCCATACACCAGCTGAAAAGTTCATTGATCAGCTGATGTGAAAATGTGTAAATTCAATAATGCAAGGTGTTCTTTTCCCTTTCTTAAATAATTTACCAGATATGTTGAGTTTTATAAAATTTTATTTGCTCATTGTAAAAAATCAAACAATAGAGGTGTGTGAGGAAAAAGGTAATTTTCTCCCTTTCCCACTTGCCCCTCTACCCTCAATTCTATATCTTGCGATAATCAACATTAATTACTTTGTATGTTTCTTTCCACATACTTTTCTACACAACTGTAGATGAATATATAAACATATGCACATATATGTTATTTTACATATTGTTGTATTACTTTTAGCCTCCAGGGACATTATCTTAAAACTTGCTTTTTTAGTTAATAGTATACAAAGGGTGGTTTTCTAGAACTCTAGGTAGAGATTTAATTAATTTTATTTAATTTCTTCATGATAGTTTACATTAGGGATGTATCAGGGTTTTTATTTAATTGCTCCTCAGTGACGAACTTTCAGATTAATCCCAGTTTTTTAGCACTGCAATAATTTGACTTGTACATTTATGGAGGAAAAGTGGACCTATTATTTCTTCAAGAAAGACAGCCAAAACTATTTTTATGGTGACAGAGCATATATGTGTCATTTTTATTATTAATCACCATATTGCTTTCCCAAAAGTTACATAAATCCATGCTCCACTCTTTCTTATCATCACCGGATGTTATCAATTGTTCTGGCTTTTGCCAATTTGACAAATGAAGAATGACATCCCATTGTTTTCCATTGCATTTACCTGCTTCATTAGTGAGATTGAGCATCTGTTCAAATGTTAATTGGCAAATTCTGTGAATTGTCAGTTCACATTGTCTATTTTTCTGTTGGGTTATTTGTCTTTCCCTTACTGTATTGTTTTTCTCCTGCCACTGTAACAAATTGTCACACACTTAGCTCTAAAAACTACACAAATTTATTATCTCATTGTTCTGTAACTCAGAAGTCTCACAATGGATCTCATTGGGCTAAAATCAAAGTGTCAGCAGGGCTGCCACTTTTCTGGATGCTCTAGGGGAGAATACACTTGTTTTTCCCACATTCTGGAGGCTGTCTGCCTTCCCTGGCTTGTTCATGGCCCCTTCACCCATCTTCACAGCCGGCAGTGACAGGGCAAGTCCTCACGCTGCCATCTCCCTAGTTCTCTGCAGCCAGGGAAAGATGGCTCGTGTGATGAATCGTGTGATGACATTGGCCCACCTGGATAGTGCAAGATAATCTCCCCGTCTCAGGGTTCTTAATCTGAATCACATCTTCAAAGTCCCTTTTGCCATGGAAGGTAACATATTCACATGTTCCAAATATTAGGACGTGGGAATCTTTAGGGACCAGTAGTCTGTCTGCCACACTTATCAAGGTAGGGAAGCGCTTTTCTAAAAAAGGCTATTAGCCCATTAGGCATATATGTTGCACATATTCTTTAAGCCTGCCATTTGTGTCTTTTTATATTGTTTATGACGTATGCTCTCTTTGCCCATCTTCAGTGAGTTGTGCAAAGTTGTTGTGAAGCAAGAAATAATCTCTTGCAATTTCCTGATTCAAAGTAAAAGCAGCTTGAACATCCAGGATTATCAGGTAAGAGGAATTCAGAGATTCACCAGGTTTCTCATGTGAAAGTCGGGGTAATAACTGGGATGGACCCTGAGAATCGGAGCAGGGTCATGTGGGGCAGCTTGGATGGATCCAAATACCTTGAAATAGATTGACAGCCTATAAAAATCTTCTTTGATAGGTCCGCGGTTAGAAACCAAAACCAAAAGGCAAAAGTAGTTCTGGGGAAACAAATCCTTCTGAATCATTGTTTGCCAACAGAAGTGCCCCCCTCTCTTCAGTGATAGGATGCAGAGCTCTGCCTTGCTTACGTATGAACTGAAACAGGAAATAAGTTTGCTCCAGGCTCAGTCTCTAACATCCATAGAGAGAACGAGGCCCCACCGTGGTGAAGCAGAACACCGACGTGGCCTTGCAGAACCTCCGTGTCGCCATGAACAACACATCGACTTCCATAAAGCAGCTGGTTTCTGGAGTGGAAACATTGAATCTTATCAGTGGAACCTAAAATCTATGGATGATGGAATTTCTGCAATGAGCTTACCTGGGATCAAAAGGATTCTAGTTGCAAGGCAATTCTCATGCTCCTTAAGACCCATTCCCCATCTCTCCTTCCTGCCTGAAAATCCATAATTAGAATCCGATCCCAGCATAATCCAGGGGTGTGTGTATAAATATGACACAAAAAAGAGCTAAAACACTGAATTATAACATTTTTCTTATTTATATCAGCAAACACCCAGGGATTATTTACAGGAAGGGAATTCTAAGTGCACTAGACCAGGGAGGAAGGAGCATAACTGTGACCCCAGATTGATTTATGCATATGGATAATCTAACCAGAGGTTCTGGATTCATTGTATTAGATCAAATACCTGGCAGTGGTTATGGCAGATTGCAGGGTTGGTTACCTGAAACCTGGACTCAGCGATGGCCTGTATTAAATCAAGTGTGGCTGCTAAAACTTCTTGGTATAACTTCTTTGGAGAACATAATTCAAAGATTAGGAGGACAAGATGGTTGGAGTGGATTTATTATGTGTGACCTGCAAACACATACCCTAAAATGCCTCCTAGGAGACCCAGAGGAATTTCATTAAAGGACACATTGACAAATATATTGATTAGGAGCCCCGCATCCTTGCCCACACTCTGTAGCAGCTATCCTCTACCAGCCTGGTAGAGAAATAGGTCCTCCGATTTTAATGGGGGATGATGGGATACTACAGTAGTTCTCAAACCTCTGTATGCATCAGAATCACCTGGAAGGCTTGTTAAAACAGAGAGCCCTGGGACCCACCCGTAGAGCTTCTGATTCAGTCTCTGGGGTGGGGAGAAGGGTTCTGAGAATTCACATTTCAAACAAGCTCCCATGCAGTGCTGAGGCTACTGGCTCACAAATTGTGGAGCCACAATTTGAGAACCACTGGCATGATGGAATGGAATAAATCAACTAAGGACGCTCAACCACAAAACCAAGGTTCCTATAATAGGCAGTAGATTTAAATGATCATATCAGAGTATTCTGACCCATGGGGATATTTGTCAGTGACCAAATAATGTTGGTGCCCCTTGAAATAGATTGACAGCCTACAAAAATCTTCTTTGATAGGTCCACAGTTAGAAACCAAAACCAAAAGCCAAAAATAGTTCTGGGGAAACAACACAATGCAGATTCCTTGTCCTCTGCCCAATGCCCTGTGCTTTGCCGTCTGACAGACATGAAGCCCCTTGAGTGAAAAGGGGTCCGGTTCCTGCTGAAGAAGAACCCTATTACACAGCCACAAGATGGTAACGTAAAATCTTCCTTCAAGCCCCTCCATGCACAGAGTAACTGTTCATGAAGAAGGGATCGGCTCAGACTTTCAAGGACTGCTGGACATTGACTTGAAATTAACACTAATCCCCGAGGACCCAAAAGGCCATTGTAGCTTAACTGTCAGAGTCAGACTTATGGAAGACAGGTAATGAATGGTTTCACGTTTAGTCCATTCCACAGTTGGCCAAGGCCACCACAAACCCACCAAGTGGATATTTACCCATTCATTGAATGCAAAACGTGTGCTTCCAGTTCTCACAATGAGAAGCTCTGCTGGTTTAAAGCTCATAATTACTAAGGGAATAATTATTCTACTAGAGGATACTGGAAATTGAGCTTCCCACAATTTTGAGCAAGTTTGATTTCCTCATGCCACTGAGCCAGCAAGCAATAAAGGGGACTAACTGTATAGTTTCTATGATGATAATAACTCAGCCTGTCTCCAAGGACAGAGTTGGTTCAGGATAATAAAGTATTTCATCTCATTCAGGAGCATAGTCCTGCTGTAAGCAGATCATCTGACAAACTGTCGGATGGGATCTCAAAGCAGGAGTCCAGGCTACAAAGGGAGTGAGCATTCCACTTAGGAAACTCTGGAAACCTATGGTTTGTAATTCATACACCACTCACTCTCTAGCTAATAAAAGGGAGCCAGAGATACTCCAGATCCATCACTGTCTATCACCTACACACCCACTGGTTTTGATCTTAACCTTGTTTCTGATTCATTTCAATTCTTCCTTATTCCTGACCCTAGATTCACTTTCTTAGTGTTATCTCTGCTTTCTCCTGAAATTTATCATTTCAATAATCTGGTTTTCCTGGCTTTCCCTTCATTATCTCTAAGGACTTTGGTTCCTTCTACTTTTAGCTGCCTTGGGTAGGTAACCACCCTACCCGTTAAGACCCAAATCACAGTTCTAGTAACTTTGTCCACCACCAAACCAAGTCGGCATGGCCTTTGGTATTGACTATGTCTAGCAAGAACTTGGCTTTCTCCTAGACCACAGCATGCCTAATGAGAAAAGAGATAAAACAAATGGAGTTACTATGGCTAAGAGATTTAAAATGAAGTCCAGAGGCCATTCAGAAAGTTACTCTTGTGTACATCTCAGCTAGATATTGCAAACTGTCCAGGTATGCAAAACTAAAAGCAAAAATATTTCTGAGGACACCAGGATTCCATGAAATAACTACAAGATAAAGAAATCAGTAAACTGCCTAACTCAAAGGACATTTGGAAATCCCCAAATATCCACCAATCAAAATGATTTACAAACAACTTATGTAATCATGTTCATTTTTTTAAGAACCCTTATTTGGAAGCCCAAGGACAGAACACAACTTGGATTTACCTTAATTTGTGCTCCCCGAATTACAACTCTAAGATCCCAAAGAAATGCTTTTGCTGCTTTACAGCTCAGTTTGTTATTTCTTGGTCAACACTAGTCTACTCATAGGAGAGCCTCAAACAGAGGCATACAAGAGCCCATTATTTGCAGACAGTTCAACAAACTCAAGGAATGGTGATGGTAGATTAATTCTACTACCTGTACTTTCAGTTATTATATTGCTTAGAAAAAAGAAAAAAATCTTAATTTACATGTGAGATGATGGTTTCCCTTGATAATCTAAGAAATTCTGTTTTGAAATACTAAGATGCTGAATAAGAGAATGTGATATGGTAGCTGGATACAAGATAAATATACAAAGATCAATAGTTTTTGTTTTATTTTGTTTTTCTTTTGCAATAAACCACAAAAACCAATTCAGGCTTGTTTAAACAGAAAAGAAATATTTTAAAAGATGTGGAAACTCTTGGAGGGCCAGAGAACCAGTCTTGGCATTTAGTCAAAGAAAGGCTCCCAGATTACCCCACAACCTTGAGCAGTGGAAACCCCATTGCCACCCTCTCTTGGCACAGCTGTTGCAGCTTGCAATCTCAATCCCATGGGTGTCGGGCAGCATATGGTATGCCTAGGAAATGTGCCTCTAGAAACCTTGTGAATCTGCCTTAAACCATGCCAGAATGCTTCAATACACATTTCTGTGTCATTAGATTCTGAGTCAAAGTCTGGAAAAGTATAACTAATTGGCAAAGCCAGGGTCAAATGCCTGAGCATTGGCGGTGAAGGAGGCTGGCAAACTTGAGTGCCTGGCATCTATAAGGGAGATGGTCTCTACCTCCCACCAGGATTCACAAAGTGGGAAGTTCCTCAAATATAGGAAACATGTTCAACAACTCTAGGTGGCCAAAGGGAATGAGAAATGTCCACTATATTGCTCCCTTATCAGTCCAACATCAACATGTGCTTAACCTTTCAAAGCATAGCAACAATAATGGCTCCAACTAAAATAAAGAAATTATCTGCCCCAGGAAAATGTACTCATGCTTTTCCCTGAAACAGGAACAATCAAATCCTTATTGGATATTTCACCCAACTTTATATCTAGGCTTCCTAGACAATGCCCATTCCTTTTCTAGTCCTATGATAATCATGGGCTGATATTCTGTGAAAGATGGACTAAATGATAGAGTTCAACATCAAAACACTCTCACATAAAATTATAGCAAGCAAGGTAGAGAAAGAATCTAAATATCAATTAAAATATGTAACAATGACACAGCAAGAAGAAAATAACCATATTGACACTTTCAACCAATAATATGCTTCTGTCTAACATAATGCAGCCAACACAAAGAAAGATGTGCTAATCCTTTCCCCCAAAGGGGAGACCCAAAGCCCAAAAGATACTGTATTCCTTTTTGGGTGATACATGTTCTGTTTTCTCTTTCAGTCACAATTTCCTTTTGGTCTTCTTGGTAGCCGAAAGCTATATGACAAGGTTAACCTCCACTGACACACACATAATTTAATATAGTAGGGAAAGAGGGGAAGAAATTCGGTTAATGTATACAAATATACACATCTCAAGTAAGGAAAAATCTAGGTAGAGATGCCACAATAATTTCTGCAACTGGCCATGAGGCCATAATTAGTGATTAAAATTTTCTGTATCCGCTCCCCATCCCTTAAACACTTTGCCTTCAGCCAACCCCAGGCCTGATCACAGTTCTTTCCCTGGGTGAGTGTTTTCCCAGTCTAGCCTGATTCTCTCTGGCAGTACTCAGCAAGTGCTCAGAGAATGCTTGGTGGAGAAAAAGCCCTCAGAGAGTCAGGGAAGCACGAGGCTGAGCAGATAGGATGTGGGAGATCAGCTCCGTCCTGCCCACTGCAGTCCTTCCCGTGACTAAGGCCCTGCTGTCCCAGCCCTTCCTACACCTACAAATACCTGGCGTGAGGTCTGGTGGCTTCACTGTAGCTCTGCAGAGGAGGAAACAGATCTGCCCTGGTCTGTTCCCAGAGCCCAATAAAAAGTACGTGACTCATAGTGAGAAGGCAATATCTGGGTCAGGTATGTTGATTGGGAACCAGATAGAGCTAAATGAGAAGGCAACCTCCGACTCCTGTTAGCTCTGTGATCTTATACAAAAGTCTTATTATCTCTGAGCACTAGTTCCCTGCCTGTAAAATGAGAACAGAAATGGCAACCAGTTTATAGGTTTGTTCTCATGGTTGAGTGAGATAGTGCACTCCTGGTTTGAGCATGGTCCTGGGACATAGTAAATGCTCAATACATTCAGTTAACATTGTTTGTTTGTACTATCAAGGGCACACAATAAATATTTTTTGACTCGATAAGTAAGCCTGCATTCAGGGAGCCCGGGGTCCCTGGCCCAGCCTCATGACTCGGGGCTGTACCCAGGCCTCTGCCCGTTCTGTTTTGCTCCTCAGAGGAGGGCTGGGGCTGCACAGGGATCCTGTCCCAGAGCCATCCATGCCTGCTGCCTTGGGCCACCACCTCATCCGAGCACCTACGAGCCCCTTGATTATAGGGTCTGGCACCCTCCAAACCTGCCGCCAGGAATAGAGAACCACCACGGGCTTCATCGTAAATCCCAAGACCATACAGAGACTCAGGATATGGGGCACAGATCTCCATCCCCAAGACCCCCTGTGCGGGCCCTGGAAGTAGATGCCAAACTGAAAGTCACCTTTGGCCTCTTTGCTCTCCATGGCCTGAAGACTGGCCTCTCCCCACTGAGATTTCTCACCTCTGTCTCGGGATACCTGGGCACCAAGACACAGGCTGGGGAAGCACAGGCCAACTTGCTGAAAATCACTTTGCCAAAGCCAATTTGTAAATGATCAAGTCACCAAATTATTGAGAATTAATTGCTGTTTCAGCTTCATCATAGCTTCTTTACAGCTATTTAACCACAGAGCAGCCTGCCCAGGTCAACAGAATGTTAAATTCTTTTATGTTTCACTGTTCACAGGCTGAGAACATCTTGAATGGAGACATTAAAATGTGAACAGTTGTACTTTCTCTCAAATGCAATTTCCTATCTTCTTTATCTTTAAGGACATTTGCCCTGCCCTTACCCTTGCTTCGGACTTTCTTTAGCATGTGTTTATTACTTTGATGGGATATTGGCAGCAGCCACCTATCCTAAGCACAGGAGAGGGTTGGATGGTTTTCAGTGAATTGGCCATGCAGTGATCTGACGATTCAGCAAATTGAATTGCAGCAAATTAGCTTTTGGTGAATTGGCCTTGGGCAAATTAGCCATTTAATAAATTAGCTTTTGCTTAATTGACCTATATACATGGGTGATATAAGTTCACAAGCAACAATTTAGAATAAAATGCCAACCAGTAGCACAGAAAGTTGCATTTTTCTTACACTCTAAGAGAACCAGGACTCATGACCTCTTCACCAGTGTGTTTACTTATGTGAGTGTGCACACACAGACACACAGACACACAGACACAGTTACATGATCTTTCAGCAAAACATGTAGTTGCCCCATTAGAGCAGCCAGAGTCTGAAATGGCCAGGCCGTTCTCAGGGGAAAGGGGGTACAGAGGATGGAAGGAGGCCATAGGCACATTGCCATCCCAACACAAGGAAGTGTGGAATCCTATTTATATTCAAGAGTTGGCTGCTTTAAAAAAAAAAAAAAAAATTACCTAGTTGAAAAGCAAGTTCAGTGGCTTCACCCTAAACTACCAGGGCTGATAATTCAAGTAGCCAACATCTATTCAACACTTCCTAAGTCCTCACATCAACTCTAAAAAGTGAGGACTAACATCCCCATAACAGAGATGAGGAAACCAAGCACCAGAGAAGTGAAGTAACTGGCTCAATGTCACACAGCAGCGGAAACAGGATTTAGGTCCCCAGCCCAAGATTTCCTCCACCCTCAGCCACCCAGCTTCTCCAGGGATCATCAAAGTATGGTCACAACTTTCCCAAAAGGGGCTGGGAAAGATGGTGTCCGGGACACATCTGAGAGAGTGGAACCTAGCATAGCCCAGGGGTAGGAATGGGAGACCAGAAGAGAAAGAGAGGAAGGAGAGGAAAAGAGAAACTGAGAGGGATTGAACTGAGCCAACACTTTCCTCCCAGCAGCCCTGACGTTTAGGCAACGTGCCTGACCACATGAGGAAACAGAAGTTCAGCCTACTCAGATGAATCGCTCAGGGTCCACGGCTGGAGGGTGGTGAGGCCAGGCTGAGAATTCAAATAATTCTGACTCCAAAGCCTATGGACATTGACCACAAAGTTGAGCCCAAGGAGTCTGAGAAGAGAATGGGAAGAACATCTCCCACTAAGGTAGGTGGGAGCTGGTTCCACCACGAGGACCAACCCTTTAGCAGGAGGCAGCATCAGAGGAAAACCCAAGACCAAACAGCAATCAGCTGACCCTAAGAAGTCTTTCCCAAGAGGTTGGAAGGATGTTCTAGAAACAGCCTGCTGGAGGACGCCAGGCCCTTACAGCCCCTTTTTAAACCCTCTCGCAGCTGTCAAAGCTGCTGACAGACTGAGGCATTCAATTTGGCAGAGCAAACATTGGTTATCAATTAGAAGGCTTATCAAATGTCAATTAGTCTTCTGCTGTAATTGATGTCTAATGAACGTACCATCGCATGTTGTTTGATGTCAATTAAATGCCTAAACAGACCTTCCTCTTTTATTGCATCAACAAGACAGTAATTGTACATTTCTCAGCTCAGTAACTTTAGAGTTAATTTTATTGTGAGCCTTTTGGAATATGGAAACCCAGAGAAAACTCTCAGGCAGACATTTAATTGCCGTTGCTGCTTTGTGATTGCAGGAACTTACCTTATGCTCACCACCTTCCCCAAAAATCCAACTCTTCATTTAGGGAAAGGTCAAACTCCACTGGGGGTGTTGGCACCCCGATGGGGTGATCACACGTGCCAGGAAGGAGCTGAGGAGGGAAGGGAGCAAAGCAAGGATTCTGCTTCCCTCTGTCCCTGCCAAGGCCATGTGTTTCTGGGAAGGGTCTGGCTGAATGCTCAGGACTCACAGTTTACAGAATGTGGGCTCTGGGGCACTCCAGGGGAGGAGCTGTGATCGACGGAGTCCACATCACTAGAGAAATCTGGTCCTTGTCCACCTGCCCCCATGGCAGGGGAGAAATGGCTGTGTGAGGCTCTGCAGAGCTGCCAGAAAACTGAGCCGAGCCCACCTGGCCTGTGACCAGGAGGTGGGCAAGAGGCACGTCCCGAGGCATGAGAGGCAGCCTTGACCTTGGCCTTGGGAAGGCATGCCAGTTATTAAGTAGCTGTCTCTCCCCTCCAAACCTCCCCTTCTAAGTCAGCTGGGTCCCTGCAAACCACATCCCTGCTTTGCCAGCTGCTCTGGGCGGCCCTGCCAGCAGGGGGTGCTGGAGAGAGCCGCGAGGCTGGAGGAGGGAGCAAGACTTGCCCCGCCTTCCCGTTTGCTTCCTGCTCCTGTGAGCATCTCACCAGCAACCTGCCCCCTGCAGAGGCCGTGCCTTCCGGTAGCAGCAGCTGAATCCACCTGTTAGTTTCCCAACACCCACAGAACCGGACTCATCTCAGCCCCCCCTCAACCCTACCCCAGACACCCAGCACCGCCTGCACCCCCTCCTCGGTCACCTGAGTTCCAGCTCCACGGGGCTCCTCCTCCAAGCTTCTGAGTTTTAATAATTCCATTCTCTTCCCTTTTCCTCCACCCTAGGGGCGAGAGCTGCTCTGTGATGCCTTCAAGTTCTCTTTGTGCCCTTTCAGTTATGTCATTAGCAATTTTATACTTTGTGAACAATTCTTTATATCAAACACTCTCTGTTCAAGCAGCCAATGTGGTTTTGTTTTTCTCCCAGCTGGACATTGACTGATTCTGGAAGAACAGACTGGAACTATAAGGAGGTCTTGCAGAAGGGCCCTATGAAACACACTTGCACACAAAAAGGGGGAGGGGAGCAAATGAGGGGTGAAGGATGGAGGTGAGGCAAGAGGAGAGAACTAGAGGAGAAGATGCCCCCTCATCAGGCATGGCAGGGAGGGCTAGGCCTTGGGGTCAGAACCTAGCTCTGCCTCTTGCTCTCTGGGCATGAGAGCCTTAGCTTCCTCATTGGTAAAATGGGGGTGATACTAGCCCCTCGTAAGTTTGTTTTGTATATTTAATATGTTCCCTGCATGCATTTGGCAAAGCGCCGAGCAAAGAAATGCACAATAAATGCTGCCAGTTACCGTGATCACGATCAGCCTCATCAGAGGTTGATTTGAAGGAAGAAGGTGAGAAACTGCTGCCCAGAAAGTGAAATGGCTCATCCTAGGTCACACAATCAGCTTCTGCTCCTGGCAGCTATATGTGCTCACCATGCACCACCACCACCCCCAAGTCCATGAGTAGCATGGCATGCTGGGCAGCCTCTGTGCATGACCTGAGCTAGGAGGTGTGCCCACTCTGGGGTGGGCTGAGCCTGTGGCCCTCTTCCTTTCCACACCCTCAGTCTCCTTCAGTGGCACTCTCCAGCTCCTATGGAGCCCTTGGGCAGTGTAAGTTGAATGATGCACCTCATGCACCTCAACAAAAGGCATGCTCTTAATCTTAATCGGTGTTCCTGTGGGCTTGAATTTATTTATAGATGGGGCACTTTGAAGATGTTATTATCAGTCAAGGTATGGCCAAACTGAATCAGGTGGGTCTTAATTGGTATCACTGGAGATATAAAGAAAAGGCCACGGGGGAAGCTGGAATTCAGCGGAAACTGGAAGAGTGGGCACAAGGAGCGTGCAATCACCATGTGCCAGGAAGCCTGGATGCAAATCAGGGAACCCCAGATGCAAGCCAGGCCCAGAATGCTAGACTTTGGAGAGAAAGCCTGGCCTTGTTGACATCTTGATTTTAGACTTGCAGCCTCCAAAACCATGAGCTAATAAATGCTTATTGTTTAAGCCAACCCATGTGTGGTATCTACCCTAGTAGCCTGGCAAACCAAGATACAGCAGAAAACACCCATACCAGAAGCTAAAGTGAGGCAACCACTCAGCTGGGCCTCACAGCTATGGGGCAGCTCTTTCAAACACCTTGGAAGGAGCCCTCAAATGACAGGGGTGAATCCCTGCAGATGTTACCACCACAGGGACCCCAGCTTTGGGCAGTAAGACCACCAATCAAAGGGAACTCTTGATGAGGCCAGAGTAACATGGAGAAGGGAGCAGGTGAGAGAGGGAGGCCGGCCATGTGTCATTTCCTATCTAAAGTAAGACTATGATACCTACAGCACAGGGTTGTTTGGGGGATTGAAGGAGATAATGCAAACAGGACCACACCTGGGGTGTGTGAGCAGCCAGCAATGGGTCCCTCTTATTCCCTGCAATTGTGGGCAGTGTGACCCTCCTGCTAAAAGCCCACCCCTCTTCCTCCCAGCAGGCAGTGTGCTCCCACAGAGGCCCTGCACGTGGTTCTCCAACTTCCCTGACCTTACAGTCCCCTGGGGTCTTACAGAATTATCTGTGCCCTGCCTGATCTCAAAACGGAATTGAAACTAAATCAGAATTTCTGAGGGTGGGCTCCAGATTTTAATATATTTTTAAAGTTCCATTACTGTCACCTATACTCCAAATAGTCTAACATGCAGCTAGGTCCGAGGGCCCCTGATTTAGGAGAATGGTTTCCCACACAGGCTGAACCTTAGAACTACTGCGGAGCTTGCAAAAAAAAAAAGCCAACTCCTGGGTCCAATTCTAGATGTATGGTTCTCAAAGTTTTGTGTGCACTGGAATCCCCTGGAGGGCTTATCACAACGCAGACTGCTGGGCTCCATCCCAGAGTTTCTGACTCAGTTGGTGTCCTAGTTTGCAAGGGCTGCCATGACAAATATCACACAGTGGATTGACATTGACAATGGGGATTTCTTGGCTCACGGCTTTGGAGGCTGGAAGTACATCGAGGTGTTGGCAGGACTCACTTTTTCCCAGCATTCCTCCATCTCATGGCAATTTCTCTCTCTTTGTATCTGCTCCTCTGATTTCCACTGACTTCTGACTTCCTCCTACTGACTGCGTCAGAATTTTCTTTACTTGGCAGGACCCCAGGCTCATGGATGAAGGCCCACCCTGATTCAGTTTGGCCTCATCTAAACAGGATCTGCAAAGATCCTGTTCGCAAATGAGTCCACGCCTTAATTAAAAATAATAAATTCAAAGGTCCCATTTGCAAATGGGTTCACCCTCACAGGACGAGGATTAAGACTTGAACATGTCTATTGTTCGGGACACGATTCAATCCCCAACAGTTCGTCTGGGGAGGGGCCTGGAGATCGGCATTCCCAACTGGTCCCGGGTGGGGTGGGAGCTGCTGGCTTGGGCAGCCAGCTCAGGGAACCTCAGCAGACCCAGTAAGTCAGATCTGCTGGGGGTGATTCTGATTCAAAACGGAGGAAGAGAGCCAGTCTGTGCAGAGGCCACCCCCATGAGGGCTAGTTCCTTCCTGCACTGATTCTCAGATTACTGGGGGCTGAAATGATCCCCTGAAGCTCAGGAGCCCCTTCCGGAGCTGGCGATGCAGGAAGCCACAGATGTGCTCGAAGGCCATGGAGCCTGGGCTGGGGACCCTCTTCCATCCTCACCGGGACCCGCACAGGGTCTGTCCACAGGCAGCTCCTCTGGCAAGGAAGGAGGTGGCCCCACCAGCCACAGCTGCTGGAGTCGCTGAGGGACGGGGCAGAAAGGGCAGGTGTGGACACAGGGACCGTGTGTCCAGATCAGCTGTCCCCAAAGGGAAGGAGCCCCCGGAAAGGGGGATCAGCCCCCAGACAACATGGCCTGGCATGGCCACTAGGGACAACCATGGGAATTGGAAGCGTGCTCTAGAAAAGCCTCCTCCTGGGACCTGGAGCTTATTTTGAGGCTGAGATCGAACTGCTCTTCTTTTCTGAATATGTTGCCGGAAGTCACAGCGCCATCAATCAGGTCATTATTTTCCACTGTTTTGAAAGGCCGTTTTTATTATGAACACAAGTCTTGTATTACTTGGGTGTGTTTTTGCATTTTAATACTGTCCATTGATATATACACTTCTGTACCAGAACCACATTCTTTTAATTACTGTCCCTTTATACTCAGTTTTAGTATACTGAAGGAAGTTTAATATCTGGAAATTTTTCATATCATGATTTTCTTCACTCTTCTTGTGTTCATTATTTGAGATGAACTTTAGGAATAATTTGATTAAATTTTTAAAAAATAAGTTAAGATGATGATAATAGTGTAATTGAACTTGAAGTCCATTTATAGACAAACATTGCCATCTTTACGGTGTGGAATGTTCTGGTCCCTTCATTTATTTATTGAATAAATTAATCCTGAAGGCTCCCGTGTGTCAAGTGTATTGTGGGGGGCTGGGGACATACTATTAGACATGATATCTACGGCTCCTGCCCTCTCAAAGCTTATTTTAAACTTTATTTATTTAAAGCATCATTCCCACACGGGGTGAGAGTTGGGTTCTGGCCACAGAGGGGAGGCAAGAGGCCCTTTGCTAGTTAAGGAAATGACTAGGAATGAGGTCTCTATTCGTCCCCAGCTCCCAGGGTGAATGCAGGGGGGGGCTGGGACCATTGGCTCATGGTCCCTGCAAAGCCCCCACCAGCCACCCTTCCTCAAGCGTGTGTGTGCTCAGCTGGAAAGAGCCCAGGGCTTGTTGATTGACTCACCATGGTAGCAAGCTAAGAAAAATTGGAAATAAAATACTTAAAGTTGAGTCTCAAAGATTGTTGCCAACAGGATTATCTTGGGAAGACTGTAGGGATTCCTGCTGGCCACGGAAGGTACCAGATTTGTTAGTGCCTCTGAAGAGCTCCAGGAGGCCTCTTGACTAGCTGCTGTCGACAAAGTCAGCAAGGCCCTGAAGACCCTTGGTGGAGGGTGGAGCTGAGAGGGGCCAGGGTTCAGCAATCTCCCCCCCTCCCACCTTCTCCTGGCTTCCAGGAGGCCGTCAGCTCCTCATCCTTCTTGGTCTTTCTCTGGCCTCTCCTCCCCAATGCTGCCTCGATCCATTGAGCTGACTTCCTTCCCAGGGCTTCAACCTGCATCTTCCGATCCTGGTGTGGCCATCACGACCTCTCTTTTCTCAGATTCTCTTTCCCTGGCATCTGGGTTCCTCGTAGGCCCAAGGTCGGGCAGGTTACCCTCAGAGCTGTCAGACCAGCTTCCCGGGCTCCTGCAGGCTCATCTCCTGCACTCTCACCCTTTCACCCAGCACCGCTGTGTCTGGCTCAGCATGAAATATGGGGGTGGACGGATGAGTAAGACATGGTCGTGTATAATTGACAGAGGCATTGTCTGTAGGATACAAAGACAAACACCCCACGGGAAGACCCAGCAAGTTACAGAAGAGAGAACTTGAAGAACAAACAAACACATGAAATGAGGCTCATCCTCCAGTAATCAAGGAAATGCGAATGAAAATGGGATATTGCTTTATATCAGACAGATCGACAAAGGTTAAAAAAATCCCACAACAGTAAGGGTTGGTGAGGTTGTTGGGCAGATGGTGGAACAGACACAAAACTTTGCAGAAAGTTATAGCAGTATTTACTGAAGCTGAAGCTATGCATGCCCTCTGAGCCCATAATTCTACCACTGGGTGTATCTGCTGAATTTCATTCCTGCCCATGAGCCCAGGAGACTGCAGGTTTGTAATGCTGAAACTTCAGAAACAAATCCATTCATCAGGCGGGGAAAGGATAAGTAAACCATGGTTCATTCTTACAAGCAAAAAGCATTCTGGTATGGTACAAAGAACCAAACACATTTATACAAGTCAACATGGATAAATCTCAAGAGCACAATGTTGAATGAGATTTGCTCCAACTTCAGGAGACTGGGAGGGGAACAGAGTGGGGGATTAGGGCTCTAGTTTTGGGGGTTTTTTTTTTAAGCATTTTATTTCTTCAAAGAAGAAGGAAAACAAATGTGGCAAACTTATCACCTGTTGAATCTGGGTTGTGAATACAGATTTGTTCTTTTCTACAGTTTTCTAATGTTCAAAGTGTTTCATAAACATTTTTAAAGAACATTTTATAATCCAGTCCTCGCAGAGCTTCAGGGCTCCTGGGCACACAAAATGAGGCCAATCATATAACATGATAAAGAGCCGGCACTCTTAGCCAGAGCATAAACGAGCACAGGCCTGGGAGAAAATGGGGGACGCATTACACAGGGGCCATGTGATTTGGGCCCTGAGAACGAGACAGACGTGTTCTAGCTGAAGAGGGAAAGGCCGGGTACCTCAGGACGATACGTGGGCAAAGCACAAGGGTGGGAAAAGTGCGACGCTCTGGAGACTCGCGAGGGGGATGCTGAGATCTCGCCCCAGATGTTCTGTCCCCACAGAAAGTGCCCTGGGCCTCATTCTGTGGAAGTGGGAGGCACTGGGATGTTTGAAGAGGCACAACATGCTCAGGTCTGCGTTCTACGAGGGCTCCTCGGACAACAATGATTCATGAGGCAAACCAGGTAGCAAAAGGATCCAACACTTGTGCTTCTGGATGCCTCCCAGTTAGCTCCGGGCCTGACCCCAGCTTCATCCACCCTGCCTTCCTGTAACTGACCCATCTGATTCACCCGACTTCTAGTGAGGTCTAATTGAGGACCCCCTTTTAGGGACCCTGTGATTTGGGTGGAGTCCTTGGCCTGGACCTGCCCAATCAGAGCCTGGCATTTCTCCTGGCCATAATGATTGCCACAGGGAGGGACCTAGGACCACACAGTGTTAGAGACTTGCAGAGACACTTTCACCAGGTTTCCTGAGAAAGGGACCCCCTCTTTTCCTCGAGCCTGGTTAGATGGGACTACACAGCCAGGTGTGGAGTAGAGAGGTGGAGTCTGGCCATGAGGGGAGCTGGACACCACAGCCAACACGGAGAAGAATGGAGCTCAAAGTGGGAACCGAGGAATCACATTCTTACAGCTTCCTTTAAGCCCAAACCAAGCCATACCTGAACCCCTTCTGCTTAAGCCACCTTTTGCAGGTTTTCTATCATCTGCCTGAGTCAATCCCAAAACTTCATCCCTTGCCCAGTTTGGAGTCAGCTTCCATGTCTCGAGCTTCAGGCCCTGTTTCTTGACCTCTTAGATCAGGGTATCTCTCCTGCCGGGCCCGGATGCTCAAGCAGATAGACTAAGGCTAGAACTATCTCAGGGCACCCTCCTTGGATCATTCCCTGGGACCGCTGCCCTGTGTCTCCAGAAGTTACTAGGCCTAAAGGGTCAAATGCCCAGTGAGAGAAGATGAGAGCAACTGGCTGAAAGGCTGGGGGTGGGAGGAGGGCGGAGGGCAGCTTCTCCTGGTGGCTGACATTCAAAGGGGCACCAATCGCCCACTCTCTGCTACGCGTACAAGCCAGACATTGCTTTTTCATCCTCTTTTTTGAAATGGGGACCTTCGCCAGGGCTGCTTTGCAACAGGCATGTTTGACATCACCCCTTTCGATCAGTGACAGCCATTTCTGCCTTCTGGTCTCATCGCCATTAACATAGAAATGGCTTGATAAGGACGCCAAGCCTCACCAATCCTTGCTCTCCATTTATCTCATTATAAATGAAACTATCTTGTTGTTCGGGTAAACTGGAAACAGAAACGTTGCGTGTCAGATGTCATGGGGTGATTCTCCTTTATTATTTCATCATCCCAGGGGAAGCTGGAACAGCTGCGGGAAACCTGCTTCTGTGTCTGAGTTAAGAAGCAACAGTTCAGAAGAATAGCAGCTCTGAGGTCACCAGTAGTGAATCCCACAAGGTTCCTACATGGGGCTCACATTTTCTGACAGCTTCCTTTTTTTTTTCTCTTTGCACAAATACCCATGCAGCAATACTTAGGAAAGACACACGGGGTGGGGAGATAGGAGAGAGATCCAGACCTGGCCAGAAATCACAGCCCCATCCCCAAACCAGTCAACCCACTGTGTCCAGCTTGGGGCAGGGGAGGAGGGGGAGGGCTGCAGTGATGGCCGAAGCCCAGCTGCTAAAGCCTCACATCAAGCCTGGACAGGTGCTCCAGAAGCTGGAAGCTCATGAACCCATCTTGCCTCCTCTTTCTCTGAGAGTTCTAATAGAGAGCTTGTTCCGGTTTGTTAATGCTGCTGTTATGCAAAACACCAGATATGGATTTGCTTTTATAAAGGGGGGTTGTTTGGTTATAAAGTTACAGTCTTAAGGCCATAAAAGTGTCCAAGCTAAGGCATCAACAATAGGGTACTTTCACAGAAGAATGGACAATGGTGTCTGGAACACCCCTGTTTTCCGGGAAGTCACGTGGCTGGCATCTTCTTCCTTTGCTCCCAGGTTGTGTTTCAAAATGTCTTTCTCCCAGGATGTTTCTCTCTAGGCATCTGGGGGTATTCTTAGCTTCTCCCAGGAAAATTCTAGAGTAGCAAAAGTCTACTTTCAATGGCCATCTTCAAAATGTCTGTCTTGGCTGCAGCTCAAATGTTACTCTCAGCTGCTCTGAGCTCCCTCTTTCTGTGAACTCTTGCATAGGACTCCAGTGATTTAATCAAGACCCACCCTGAATGGGTGGGGTAACACCTCCACAGAAATTATCCAATCAAAGGTCCTGCCCACAGTTGATTGAGTCACATCTCCATGGAAACACTCAAAGGATTCCAACCTAATCAACTCTAATACATTTGCCCCAACAAGGCTGCATCAAAGAACATGGCATTCTGGGGGACATAATACATCCAAACCAGCACAGACCTGACCTCCACACCTGGGCCCACTGCTCACACAGACGTTTCCTGGTTGGTGGCTCAGTGCTTTAGAATATCCATCCTGGGTCCACCAGATCCCCATCCATGGTGCTTTGGGAAGCCATTTCTCTGATGTGTGAACTTTAGGCAAATCAGAACCCAGGAATGAGAAGTTGGAGAAAGAGTTTCTAGAGAAGGGGTATAATCTGACTGCAGTAGACACAACTGATGCAATGGCCTGGAGGTGTTCTTAGGAAGGCTAGGAGAGGAGATGTGAGCAACATTTGCCAAAAACCCTTCTTTCCAGGCACTTTGTGTTATCAACACACCTACTCTCTAAGAAAGCATATCAAGGCTCAGAGAGGTTAAGAAACTTGTCCAAAGTCACACAGCATGTTGGAACTCATGTTGGTCAGATTCCAGAACTCAGAATCAAATACCCACATATCCCTCCAAAGAACTGGAAACAGAGACACAAAGAGATACTTGTAGGCCAATGTTCATAGCAGCATTATTCACAGTTGCCAAAAGGCAGAAACAACCCAAGTGCCCTTCAATAGATGAATGGTTAACCAAAATGTGGTGTGTCCATACAATGGAATATTACTCTGTCATAAAATTAATGAAGTCCTGATGTGTGTCACTGCATGGATGAACCTTAAAGCCAGCATGTGGTGTGAAATAAGCCAGATAGAAAAGGCAAATATTGTGGGGTTCCACTTATATGAAATATCTAGAACAGACAGATTCATAGAGCCAGAAAGTAGATTAGAGGAGGAGAGAACAGGGAGCTATTACTTATTTCCCCACTTAACAGGTGCAGAGTTTCTGTTTGGGGTGATGGGAAAGTTTTAGCAATGGAAGGTGGTGATGGTCGCACAACACAGTGAATGTAATTAATGCCACTGAATTGTACACTTAAACATGGTTAGAATGGCAATTTTTATGTTATATATATGTTACTACAATAAAAAAATAATAAAGAAAAATGAAACAATCAAACGCTGACACTCTAGCACAGAGGCGGGGGGGGAGGTGGAGCCAGGGTATGGGACCTGAGTTGGGCTAAATTGGGCCTCAGGCAGGAGCTGTGGGGTCCCAGCACCAGACGGGCAGGCCCTTTGGACACGCTGGGCAGCCGGCCCCACCACAGTCACCAGGAAGCAGCATCACCAGCCTGGCTTGCTTGAAATAAGGGGCTCCTGGGAGGTGGGACTTACAATGCTAAAGCTGGGAAAGTCCAGGCAAAGCAGACAAGTTGGCTGGCTTGAGCCAGGGATGTGGGCTGCGGATGCTAATCCCAGAGAGGAGCGTCCTTGCTGCCCAGGAGACAGTGAGAATAGTGCCGGCAGACAGCCCTGCATTCCGGGGACAACACCTGATGACCCTGCACAGGGTTATCCAGAGAGACGCTGACAAGTTCTCGCAGAACTTGTGGTATAATCACACATTGGACTATGATTCAACCATAAAAAAGGAATGACGTTCTGATATACTCCACAACCTGGATAAACCTTGAAGACATCAGTCTAAGTGAAATGTCAGAAACAGAAGGACAAAATATTGCATGATCTCACTTGCTTGAAATACCTAGAAGAAGCAAATTTCATACAGACAGATAGCAGATTAAAGGTTATCAGGGGCTAGGGTTGGGGAGAGGAAGAGGGAGTTATTGTTTAATGGGTGCAGTTTCTGTTGGAAGCGATGAAGAAGTGGGGGTCATGGATGTTGGTGATGGTAAGACCATATGGTGAGTGTAATTAATACCACTGAATTGTACACATGAAAGTGGTTGGAATGAGAAATTTTAGAGTTGTGTATATGTTACCACAATTAAAAGGAGTAAAAGCAAAGACAGGATGCCCCTCACAGGAGCACACGCAAACCTGCACACACTCCCACCCCTGGCCTGCTGGGTTCCTTCTGTAGCTTCTATCACCAATTAATAGTCCATCTATTTAACTCACTCATTGACTCACTTTCTACCTTTCCTGCTGCAAGGTAAGTAAGCTTCATGAAAGTAGGGACTGTGTCTTCTTTCCCCACTGGGGTATCCCCAACACCTAGAACCGCTTCTGACCCAGAGCAGACACAATAAATATTTGCTGAATAAATGATCTCCAGACTTTCACTTAGAAAACACAGAAACACCCCTGGGAATTGCCCTTTTAGCCCCTCCTTGACCTTCTGGAGCGGAGATCAGAGCTCTGGGTTGGCACACTCTTGGCAGCTGCCGGCTGGCTCGCCAGGCAATGAAAGAGGAAGGAGAGAGGGGAAGAAAAGCCATTTCCTGACCTACAAAGCCTGACCTGCCTGCAGTGCCACTTATAGGAGCTCATTTCATCCTGGGAGCTCTGCTTGCCAGGGAGGCCCGTGGGATCTCACAGACGAGGACACTGGGCTCAGCCGGGACCCCTGAGAAGCTGCTCCAAGGGGCAGAGCAGGAACTGGGGGCATCTGGGTTGTGGGGCTGCCTGAGGTCTGAGCATGGGGGACCAGGCCACAGGGTCCTTGCAGAGTGGGTTGAGGTCCCCACTCTGCAGACTGTAGCCTGTTGCTTCCCCCGCTGCGCCCCTAACCTGGCTGTCCATAGGCCACCCCGCTCCGCCCCCAGCCTGGGCAAGCTACATAAACTGCCTGTGCCTCAGTTTCTTCACCTGTCAAAGAGGAGCCTCCCACTCCCTGCTCCAACGTTGTGATAAAGATGGAATGAGGTGACCCTGCAAGACCTAAGGAATGCCCAGCTGGTAAGGAGGGAGTTCTCCAAGCTCAGGCCCCATCTTCCTGCCCACCTGCACCGGTCACCCCCCAACCCCTCAGCACTTTCTACCTGAGCAGCCCCGGAGGCCCACACTGCCCTGGGAGATGTCTGAGGAGGAGGCCCAGGATCTCGGGCACCCCTCCTTCAGCTGACAACTTTTCTTTCTGAAATATGGATGAAGAAACAGAGACCAAAATGAGGCAGAGAACGCTGAGAGCGCGCGGCCAGCCCCCTCCTCTGGCCTGCTGGTCTACCCCGCTGGCGGCACAGACAGACCGACAGACACGGCCTAGGTCCAAGCCCATCCCGGGATCCCGGCGTCCTCCCCGCACTGGGGAGGGCCCGAGCGCCGTGTTAAATCGGGGAACCCGCGTGGTTTCAACAGCCTTGCAAGGAGGGTGTCGTTCTCCGCAGGGACAGCCCCAGGGACAGGCCCCAGGGGAGCCCGAACGACAGAGCGCGGGCGCTGGAGGAGACCCAGCCCCACCGAAACCCCGGCGGCACCCGGGAAGGTCCAGCGACATGCCGGGCCCTGGCCTCCCCACCCTCCTTCGGGAAGAACAGGAATGGTTGCGGGACCCATCCTGGAGAGGGAGGGGAGAATTAAGGAGAAGGGGGCGTTTGCAATGAAACGTAGCTTCCAAGGAGGAGGCCCAGCAGATGCTCGAGCAGGTCCCGGGAGCCCCTGGCGGGCTCTCTCCCTCCGTGAGAACCAAGAGGGAGCCAAGATCCCAGGTGCTTCCCGCCCCGAGCCCGAGACGGGGACCGGTAGGGGCCCGCGCGCTGCGGCGGCTCCGTAGTGGGAGCCGCGCGCCCCCGCGTGGCCGTGCCTGGTAACGCAGGTCCCGGGAAAACCCCAGGCCCAGGGCAGGCTGGGGAAGGAAGCCCCAACTGGGGGTGGGCTGGAATGGGAGGGAGCCCCGAAAGGTCTTTCTCAGGTCTGCATGGCGTCAGGCCCTTGACAGACCCAGATCTCCCATGATGTCACAGAGGAGCATCCCCTGAGGGGGTGGCCGCCGAGTCTCACAGACCCCACTATCCACTCCCCTTTGGGGCTCGCTGAACACCTTGGGGGCTGGGAATTGCTCTCCCATTAAAACTCTAGCCTGGGACGGATGCAAAGCTCCGCCAGGGCTACTCTAAAGACTCGGGGGCAACGTAAGAGAAATGGCCCAGGCTTCCAGGCATCCATTCACTCTGCAGGACTTACGGAGCTCCCACTACATGCCAACACAGTCTACCCGAAATTCAGACTGACCTAAGGAGTCAATCCTAAATTCCTCAATGGAGGGTGAGGGGCTGTCCTCACTGACCCCATCTCTGCCTTGAGCCCCAAGAAAAGGCTTCAGCACATCGGGTTCCCCACACTCACACATGGTATTACAGGAGAGAATACCATATGGCAGGCACACACATCCCACCAGAAATCTGAGTGGGCACTGGTCCTACCCACTCTTTCCCAAGAACTGAAGTTTGACTTTAGATGTGTCAAAAGTAAACTGGTAGAAGTCCGTCTGGACAGGTTGCCTTTGCTTTCTGGGCAGCATGCCCAGGATCTGCAGAAAAGCCACTTTTTGGAATCAGCCAAAGACCCCCAAACTTATTATTTGGTATGCCCTCAAGGACTCTGTAGAGGAACTTTGCTTTATTTAGTAATTATACAGAGCATGGTGCACTGGGATCTGCTGACATTCACTTGATGTGGTTGTGAGAGTTTTTAATTGATATAATTGGTCTAGCCAGAGAAAGGAGGCTAAAACTTCTGAGAAATTGACTTAATATTGTAACACATGCTGTAGAAAGAAATAGAATTACAGTAATGACAAGTTCGTTTATGTGATTGGGAGGTTTGTGGTAACTGTGTGGTTGAAAATGTGGGCACTTGTAGGCACTTGGGATTTTTGATGATTTGCAAAAACCTTATGTTCTCATCTCCCCACCTCCAGCCTTCTCAAATTCCAAAAGGAAATTTGCAAAGAATGTCCTCTGAAAATTCTCAATGATGCAACATCAAATCAGAACTTGCCCATGGAGGATGAAAACCAAGCCTGAGCCCCCAGACCTATTTCCCACTAAAGGGCTGAGCAACAAAATACACCTAGAGAATGGAGAACCCCTTTCAAAAGAGAGACCCATGTTGGGTACACAAGATTGTTCGTTCTGGACTCCAGAAAAACAAATTGCTTTCCCCTTCCTTCTCTTCTAGAGATCAACCACATGTGCCCCCTTTGAACTGTTTATACAAAAGCAGAGACCCAAGTGCCCCATCTGGCAAAGCGAAGTTGTTAGGGACCACTGAACATTTTAGCCAGATTCACCAACTGGACCCCAACTTTGATGTGGTTTGTTTCAGGCTCATGAAAATTCCCTCCCAAGCCAGCCTGTGAGTGGAGGATAGGATAACCAAGATTTTTTAGGGCTCTTGGGCATTACATATCTGGACCAGAAGTATCTCACAGAAACACAATGCAAGCCACATCTAAAATTTTAAAATTTTAGATGTCACATTAAAAAGTAACAAGAAATAGATGAAAATTAATTTCAATAATATATTTTATTGAACCAAATATGAAATAATTTATTTCAAAACATAATTGCTGTAAAAATTGTTAATGAGGTATTTTATCTTTTGTTACACAGAAATCCGGGGTGCATTTGACACATCACACATCTTGCTTCAGACAGCCATGTTTCAAGGGCTCAACAGCCAACCTGTATTGGACAGATTGTGTCTAGATCCCAGCTCTGAAGCTCAAGGCACAACTGAGCACCATCACTGCCACCCCCAGAGTCCAAATCATAGTGTCAGGTCCTGGGTGCTACCCTTGACATATTACTAAACTAAAATTATTGTGGGCAGCTGGTCCTGAAAGACCTATTGGGTAGAATGTGCTTTAGTCTTCATGGGGGATCCCATCTTAGAAGCAGCCATCGGGGGAGAGGAGGAAGAGGCTGAGTCAGGGGTCTTATATTACTAGGCACACCTGTTTCATGGGGACCCTTGGTCAGCTTTTCAGGTAAACAACTGAATATCCACACTGAGGGCACCTCCAGAGTATTTTGTGCTGCTGTTGTTGAATTACTAATGCAGCTTAAGGCCAGGAATACTCTTGTGCTTCATTGATCTAGTGAGAGCAGTGAGAGCCATGGAACACGTAAGTTTCCTTCTTTGCCTTGGCTGCCAGGAAACTCAGAACCACATCTGTTCTCAGTTAAAAGCTATTTCATCAGCCCCACCTCCATTATTGTCTAGCTATCATCCTTTCACTCTTATTTTAAGGCTTTGGAGCTTCTCTGGGTTTCCGTTTTCTGAAATTTTAAGAGATTTCAAATCACTTTTGGAAATGGGCACGATCAATGTATGCAAAAAGAAGTTTCCAGATTTTACCACTAGATGGGGGCATTATGTAATAGAAAATGTTGGCTTCTGCCCCTCCAGGGTCTTTGCTATTTACTCGCGTGTGGCTTAGGGCAAGTGATCTTAAACCCTCTGAGCATCAGTTTTATCGTGAGAGAAAGGAAGGACCCTTGTGGAAAAGTACTGAGGTGAAATATACCTTCAGAAGTGGGACAGCCTGGTGATTAAGTTGTGCGGACTCTGAACCAGATGGCCTGGATTCAGATGCTGTGCGATCTCAGGCCAGTTACCTAACCACTCTGAACCTTAGTTTCCTCATCTATGGAATGGAGATACTAGATCCTGCTTCAGAGGTTGATATCACATTATGTAATGCCTGGCACACAGAACATCAAAGTTTATTAAATTATGCCTGCCTACAATACGCACCACAACACTTTACAAAAGGCTCACATAAACCCCACAGTTTGTACTAAAGTGCCTGTACGTATAAATGGTATTTGAAAAGAAGCCCCCATTTGGGCTACCAGATCTTCTTTGTGTGAAGATGCTGCGCTGCTCTCCAGAGTAAGGGGCTGGATTTGGAGGGATGAGGTGGGTGAACAGGGAAAGAAACGTCCCAGCAGCTCAGGGGTGGGGAGAGCTGGCAGGAAGTGGGCGGGAGTGGTGAAGGGACGTCTTTATGCACATGTCCATGCAGACAAGGTATATGGAAGCCATTGCAGGTTTTGAGCCAAGCAAGGAAAAGGCAGGCCCTATTGTGCACGTACTTTTGAATGCTGGACTGTGGGTTTTTTGTTGTGTGTATTTTTTTTTTTTTTTTTCCAATTGCACCCTGTATCAACACTAAATGGTTGCATGTATAATGTATAAAGCGTTTAGCAAATAGAAGTAAATAGAAGGTTCTAAACAAACATTAGTTTTTATCCTGTGGCAAGCTTCCCCACTCCGCACCCACCTGGGAGGCATAAACAGGGTATTTCTCTAGCACAGCCCCTAACTACAGATCTGCAGAAACCCAGACTCCAAGCTCCCTTCCACTCTTTCAATAACACAGATTGATTTTGTTGCATTTGATTTCTTAGTTGATGTTGTGGCAAAGGAAGTCTAGATTTTGAAAAACAAAATTAAAATTATCATGTCGAATATTCTTGTTTTAAACTGCACTCCCCCGACATTCTAATTCAGCCCCATTGGAGTCAGCTTAACCTGCCCTGAAGCTCCTGGGTCCCTGTGAAAGGTGGTTTTCTAGCCATGCCCAGGTATTCCTGAATTCACAGTGGTGCCAGCGAAGCCCTCACACTGACCACACCATTCCCACCCCACTGCTCTCTCTGTCTCTTCCTGTGCTAAAAAAATACCAGACATGAGGCCCTGCACACACCTTGGGGAGCATGTAAAAGCCATCCGCTTTACAAGCTGGCAGGCTCTGCTTCCCAAATGCCTGTATGCCTATTCCTAAAGACTCCTGCTGTCTCCCTCACTGACAAGGGATAATATAAGATGAATTTCATGAAAACAATTTGGGGGTCACCATTTGGAGCCCAGGCAGTCAGGTCCTGCTGCAGTGTGGGTTTGGAGGGATGAGGTTAGGAGTCAGCCACATACAATCTCCAGCAGAGCTCTCAGCACTAGGGGTTCCCAAACGAGGGGTCCCAAGGGCCTGTGCCTTCTGTGTGCTTCCTGGCCACGTGGGCCTGTGGACGAACCACAGCACAAGCCCTCCCCTCCCCGCCCCCCGAAGTGGGAGGGCTGCCTCCACTCAAGGCCACGGCAGGGGCAGGCTGCAGGCTGCCAGCTTCTCGGGTGTGAGCCCACAGCAGCCGCTCAGCCTCAAGAGCAAAATGGGGCTGTGCAATCAGGCAAAAAGAAAAACAAACAAACAACAACAACAAAAAACAGGCAGTCAGGTTGGAAAGGAAGAAGCAAAACTGTCTTTATTTGCAGATGACATGATCCTGTATGAGAGAATCCTATGCAATCCAAGAGAGCACTATTAGAACTAATAAATACATACAGCAAGTTCAGGATATGAGATCAAAATGTGAGAATCAATTTTATTTCTCTATATGGACAATGAGCAATCCAAAAATGAAGTTAAGAATACAATTCCATCACAAAGATGGAATCTTTAGATTTTTAGAATCTAAAAGAATAAAATACCTAGGAATAAATGTTAACAGAAGAAGTATACTGAAATTACAAAACATTGCTGAGGGAAATTAAAGAAGATGTAAACACTTGGAGAGATATTCCATGTTCATGGATTGGGAGACTCAATATTGATCAGATGACTGTGCTTCACAAATTAAAGAGATTCCATGCAATCTCTACCAAATTTTCAAGAATGTTTTTTGCAGAACTTGATAAGATGATCCCAAAATTTATATGGAATTACAAAAAACAAACAAACAAAAATAAATAACAATAGCCAAAACAATTTTGAAAACAAAGTTGGAGGACTTTAACTTCCTGATTTCAAAACCTACTATAAAGCTACAGTTATCAAAACAGTGGGGTAGACATATAGATCCATAGAACAGAGATGACCTTCCAGAAAAAAAAAAAAAAAAACACCTATATTTATGGTCAATTTATTTTCAACAATGGTGCCAGACAATACATTTGGTAAAGCATAGCTTTTCTAACAAATTGTACTAGGACAATTGGCTATCCATGCAAAAAGATGAACTTAATCCCTCACTGCACACCATCCACAAAAATTAACTCAAAATGGATCACATGCTTAATTAAATGTAAGAGGTAAAACAGAACCTTTGGACAATGATATGGGAGGAAGTCTTCAACACCTTGAGTTAGGCAAAGGTTTTTTTAGATATGACACCAAAACCACAATATATAAAAGAAAAAAATTATAAATTGGACCTCATCAAAATACAAAATTTTTGTTCTTCAAATGACATTAATAAAATGAAGTCAAGCAATAGGCTGAGAGAATATATCTGCAAATATACAATGACTTGTATCTAGAACATATCAAGAATTCTCACACCTGAATAAGAAAATAAACAACTGGGTCAAAAACAATGGACAAAAGATTTGAATAGAGATTTCATCAAAGAAGAAATACAAATGGCTAATAAGCACATGAAAAGTTGCTCAACATGTTAGTCATCAAGAAAACGGGGATCAAAACTCCAATGAGATACCATTTCCCACCCACTAGAATGGCTATAATAAAGAAGACAAAGAGAGAAGTTGGCAAGGTTGTGGAGGACTGGGAGCCTCATATGTTGCTGGTAGGGATATAAAATGATACGAATGCTTTGGCAAAGAATTTGAGTTTTTTTAAAAGTTAAATGTAAACTCATCAGATGACCCAGCAATTCCATTCTTAGGTTTCTATCCAAGAGAGATGAAAACATACACCTGCACAAAGACTTAAACATGAATGTTCTTAGCATTACTTATAATAGCCTCGAATTGGGAACAATATAATTGTCCATCAGCTGATGCATGGATAGACAAAATGTGGCATATCCACACAGTGGAATATTATTACACATTAAAAAAAGGAATGAACTGATTTAACTGCTACAACTTGTATGAACCTCAAAAACATTAAGCAAAGTGAAAGAAGCAGACACAAGACTACATCTTGTGTATATGTATATAAAATGTCCAGAAAAGGCAAATTTATAGAAACAGAAAGTAGATTAGTGGTTGCCTGGGGGGCATGGAGAGGGCAGGGATTGATAGTAAATGAGCATGTGGGATCTCATTGAGGTGATGGAAATGTTCTAAAATGGATATACGGTGAGGTTCACACAACTTGGTAAATTAAAAAAAAAAAATCATTGAATTGTACACTTGGAATGGTTGAATTATACTATGCAAAAAATGCCTCAATAAAATCACACACACACACATATATTCTAAAGAGTAAAATGAGACCCCACAGCTTTGGAAAGCCAACTGAATTTGGAGATTATTATTCTCTTTACCAATGAGCGTCAAGTCTCTGAGGAAAAGGCCTCAGCCAGAAGAAGATACCTTGTCTGAAGGTGTGTTTAATCAACATAAATACAAAGTACTGGGGGGCGCTGGGCAAAACCATCTTGCCTGCTTGGGAATGCTGAGAGGACAGAGGGAGAAAGCACAGGCAACGTGGACTAAAAAGAGCTCAAAAGAGTGTCTTGTTCTTCTTGCCCGCCTTCAGGCAGGAGAGAAGGGGTGCCTGCCCGCCCCCACATCCTCCCCACTTCCCACCCCCCACCCTGGCCTTGATCTGAGCAGCAGGCTCCACTCATACAGCCACTTCTCTCCTCCCAGACCAGACAATCAGACGTCGAATGCACAGAGTGCTAATGCTACTTGTTTCTGATGTTCTGAACTTGTCACCTCTTGATGTTCAAGTGTTCAGTGGCCTACGAACAAAATGGTGAAGCATGGGGCGCTTATTCAGAAGAAAGGGACAATTACAGTTTCCCAAAAGGAGAAAAATAATCATGGGCTGAATAGCTTCATTTGCAGTTAGAAGCTATCAGAGAAGTGGTGGTGAGGTTTGGCCACCAGCCAGTGGCTATGGAAATTAAATATTGATAACGGGAGAAAAATAGTTGTCGTGGGAAGGATTTTATTTCTCTGTGTGAAATAGGTGGATACATGCTTGGATTTTTAACAAGTTTTCTGACTTCAGGATTCCTCTTCCCCTTCTATTTCTTTATAATGTGCAGTTTCCTTGTGGGAGAAACATCTGGGATGCCAAGAGCTGGGCACCTGGACTCAGGCAGGGAACTTTTCCACCCACTGCAAACCACAGGGAAAGCCTAGTGTAAAGGAAGCCATAAATAAATGGCATAATTAAAGGCTGAGGTCCAGTCCAGGGAACAGAATCGGGGGGACTGTTTTGCAGGCTCACAGGCAGGAGGCAGCAGGGTGGTAGCTGAACAAACCAGAGAAATCCTCAAGTCTGAAGCCAAAGGGTGGCAAAGCCTGGGTGGGATCCACACCTGTTCTGATTTCTAGCATTGAGTGACACCATCAAAATCTGTCCAACTGCTCAACGATGCATTCCTTCACTCCAGGCTGGAAGGTCCAGATGGTGTACTAAAGTTAGTTAGTATACCAAAGGTTTGCAGATGTCCTAAGACCACGGGACCAGGGAAGGATGGACGGATCTATAACCATTTTCATTCATGGTGCTCTCACATGGGAGGGTGTAGATGCAACCGATGAGTAATAAGAAAGCACAACATGATGAAGGGCTTCTGTAGGTTGGGACTAATATCTCTGGGCTTAGCTAATAAATGTTAAAAGGTGAACTATTCAATTTTGGGAGAAATATATTTTGTCATTGACAATAGTCCTATCTCTGACGCATCAGGTAATGTGTTCCCAACCCCAGTTACCCCATTACGTGGATGGGGATGATAAAACAACGAGGCCATAGTTCTATCTCTGATGGCAGCGAGATCTGCCACTAGCTGAGTGTCTTTGGATAAGGGACTTAGAATTTCCTGACAAAAGGAGCCTGGGAACAAAGTTCACTCACTAACTCAGGGGCTCTGCCCCCCATGACGGGAGACTGCTGAGCTGGGGGGCCATGCAGGGTGATGAAGGAGGCTAAGACAATATACACAATATATACGGCTGCAGAGAAGTGTGCAGGAGTGCAGGGGACCCGGGCACAGGCGACCACAGGAGGACTCCTGCAGGTAGATCCTTCACCAGGGTGGACGGGAGGGACTGGCTCCAGTGGACACTGACCCGCGTGGCAGCCAGGACCGAGGGACCCACAGAGCTGGGGAGGGCAGGCAGCTTCCACGCTGCTTCTGGAGGCCGCCCGAGTTCTTGGCAGTTTCCTTTTCCTGGCTCTCCCAGAAAGGCTCACCGCTACACTCTGATCTCATCTCTGCTTTGAAAGCCTCCCCTTCTAGGTTCTTGCTCATTTACATGTTAACTCGGCTAGGCTAGGGCATCCTGTTGTTTGGTCAAACACTAGTCTGATGTTGCGGTGGATGTATTTTATAGCTATTGCATTAGTTAGGGTTCTCTAGGGAAACAGAATCAATGAGAGATATCTATGAATATAACATTTAGAAAAGTGTCTCACGCAACTGTGGGTATGCACAAGTCCAAATTCTGTAGGGCAGTTAGCGAACTGGCAACTCCAGTGAAGATGTTTGATGAACTCCTCAGGAAACAAACTGGCAACTTCGATGAACTCTTCAGGAAACGCTTCGCTGGTCAGCCAAAGAAGAAGTGGAAGCCCTCTGCCTATCTCGCTGAAAAGTCTTCAACTGATTGATTGGATTAAATCCAGCCAACTGTATTCTCTCATTGTGGAAGACACGCCCTTCGTTGATGTCATCAGTCACAGCTGCAGCCAATTGACTGATGATTTATTAAACCAGCCTGTTGGTTTATTAACTAGCCACAAACGTCCTTGCAGCAGCAGTTAGGCCAGACAGCTGGGTACCTGGCCAAGTTGACACATGAACCTAACCATCACAGATATACAAATACATATCCAATCTCCAGTTGGTTTTGTTTCTCCGGAAAACCCTGAAACAAGTGGCTTCACTTGGCAAATAAAGCTAAATACTTAAGAAAATGCAACACTTTGCATGCCACTTTGAGCATTAAATGTTCATGCATTTACACATTTCCAGTGTGTGGTCAAATAGCTAGACATGCAGGTCCCTGCTCCAGAGAAGGAGAGAGTACCATTTTGTTGAGGCAATTTGACTATGTTGTGGCATGCAAGTTTCACATCCTGTTACATCAGGTATTTAGAAAACTAAATATCCTCCCTTGCAAATGTTTTAATTTGCAGTTGTGAATTAATATGAGAAACTCTAAAGAATTGAAATGCCCTACTCCATCCCTCACCCTTTCCCATCTTCAGCTCAACTGATTGGGGCAGGGGGGCTGGGGAGAAACACAGTTTTAAAATTTGTGGCCATTCTTACTGCAGATCCTATCCTCACCTTTTATTTATGGCCACAGAGAGGTGTTAGCCCTAGTGCTGGAGGACAAGCTCAGCCCAGGGTAGTGAGGGTTCCCACAGATGTGACTTCCAGGTGCCGTGCAAACACAGCAGAGTCCAACGAGGGTAGTGAAGGATGAGTATGAGTTCAAAAGGCAGACCAGGGCAGGACCAGGGCCTCTTCTAGGGGAAGCCCAGCTACACTGAATTTCCTGTGCTTTGCTATTTGACCCTCAATTTGACTAAATATGTGTGTGTCCTGGCCCGTAGCAGGTGGGATCAGGGAGGGTTCTGTGCCCACCCCGGGCCCAAAACATAAATGAGGACTAGCAGCGTATCAAGCAGGTGGTGGAGACAGCTATGACAGAAGTTAGATTCCCCTAAGAACAAGGTGACACGTGACTCTCCCTTTCCACAAGAGCTTTTTTCTAGGCTCAAAATAGAGGTCCTCTCAACACATCAGGAACCCCGGGGTAAGCCATAGACTATAGTCAATGCAAAGTGAATAATGGGGGGCTGGACGGGTACATAGGAACCCGTGTTTTCTGATTTTTCTGTAAATCTACAACTTCTCTAATAAAAAGGAAAATAGAGGTTCTCTATTATAGAGTGTGTGTGCATGTGTGCATGGGGGAGTTAGGGAGCCAGTCCCTGAAGGCCTATGTGTCACATTCACAAATATTGCCTAGGAAAAAGAAATGATCCCTATTATTAAAAAAACAAACGAAAAAAAAAACACTTTTCTCTGATTACAAGAGTAGTAGTCTCATAATTTAACACAATTAGAAAATGTGTAAGATGAAAATTTACAGGCACCCGTAATCCTACTTCATCAACATGTTGTTCTTTTATGTAGGTACTTACAAACACATACATACTGGGATTGCCCTGCATTCACAATCTTGTTATTTTGCTTTTGTCCCATTATGCATATATTTTGAATGAATATTTTTCAAAAGTATCAAGTGGTTATAGAATATTTCATCATGTGGACGAAATAATTTAACCTATTGTTGAACACATGGGTGATTTCTGAATTTCCACTCTTTAACCTTTTGCAGAAAAAGGTACATAGATGGCATCGTACTTTATGTATCTGACTATGAGCAAAGTTCAACAATTTATCATGTTTAATTGGCCCTTTGTACTTCAGTGGTTGGTCTATTCTGTGACGTAAGTGATGCTTTCTGTAATAGCCACAAATGATTACAGAATAAGTCCATGTTCTCGTTGGCTTCCGAGGAGCCTGAAAGGCAGGAGATCAGTGTGCTCCACAGCCCTTGCCCCCCACCCAGATCCCCAGAGCGAGAGCAGTCAGACCAAGGCCCACGGCTCAGGGTGACCCCAGATAACTGTGTCCTGGTCTGGCCCAACCCCTTCCCGAGCACCTCCCTTGAACTCTGCCTGGCCCTGGGTCTCTGAATCTGTCTGAGGCAGCTGCTGGCTGCAAGGAGTCTGGAGTGTGTGTTTGCATCTCAGCATTAGTCTGGAACACAATTTAAGAAACAACTTGCACTAAATAATAGTTTGTCATAGATCTTACTAGTTTTTTCATAGCAGTTCGTATTTCCCCCTTGAACTGCCATTAGTTTATGTTACATAAACGCATCCTCAATTAAAATTTGTCATGAAAATTTTAAAAATTCCCCAACTCAGAAATATTTTTAATCGACCATGTGCTGAAAAAATTTTGAGGTGGTTGAATTTTTAGTTACCTACTGCCTACTACAGATTGTGTGAGAGTAATCTAATTTTTGTTTATCTGTACTTATTCTAACACAAATGCACATTTGCCAAGGAACAGTGGTCTTGGAGGTTAAGTTCATCCATGATGCCAAGCGCTTTCCTGTACTTGGCCCAATTCCCGTTCTTTGTTTAGGGATCTGTCTGTCCTACTGGAATCTGAACTGTTCCTTGGCAGGGTCTCCTGCTTCATTCATCTCCTACCACAAGATTAAGCAGAGTGTGTGGCGCACAGCCAGCATCTCAACAGTGATAGGAAAGCACTTACCTATCCCTTTTGCAGATTGGTATTTGGGATGTATTTTTATCGATGCATGCTGAAACCATTTAAAATATTACCGGAAAAAAAAAAAAAAGGCATTATTCCCACTCAAAATGGATGTGCAAATGAATTTAAGTATGGAGTAAATAAAGAATCAGATCGTGTTTTCTGAATCTGGAAAACAGTACTTTTGTGGTTGAGGAATCAGAGAGGCACCTGTGAGAAACCAACACTCAGTTTTTTTTCTCTTTTTCGACTGTGCACAAGACAGATGCTGACGTGAGGGCTGTTTGGGGGAAATTCATGAGTGAAGAAAAGGCTCTTTTCTGGAAGACCTAAATTTCCCGTCTCAGGGACCCCATGGCAAGAAAAGGCAGATAACTAAGGAAAAAAATCAACTAGACCCTACTAGGTTTTATGTCTCTACAAGGGAGTGGGTGTGGAAGGAAAACGGCCTGGCCATACTTTGAATGTGAAAGTCAGACTTTTGAAAGCGCAATCTGAGGTTCCAAAAGGGAAGATGTCTTATGATAGTGAAGGTACCTCAAAATTAAATTCCGACTCTTCGGCCTCTTCATGGCTGAAGAGGGAACCCTTGAATAAAACCAGATCATAAAAGGCCAGGTTTTCAAAGTGGGGAGATGAAGGTATGTAACCAAGAACATACAATGTAGGAGCCAAGATGAGATGGTACAAGAGAACTGAAGCCTAGAATGAACTGAAACTTGAAAGGTCAGTAAAATGTCTCACTGTTGTGTTCAAACAATCACGATGAGCAGAGAATGCCAGGGCAGGATGCGGTCCTGAGGTGGATGACAGGACAGTAAAAACCACCTGAGGGCCCGTGAGCTCCATGAGGCAGGGACCACGTCATCTTCATCTGTGTACACCCAGCCACAAGCACAGAGTCAAACATGCTAAGATGTTCCACCAGAATCACTTGAACTAAATTATCAGAGAGAATTAGTTAACTCCTACTTCCCACTCCGTTCTACTTTACTGTGGGGGAAAGATTTTTCAGAATGGAAAATGTGAGACAAACATAAATAAGAAATAGCTGAAATGACTACACTTGATGACAGACTAACAAGGACAAATTTTGACTCAGTGTAAGAGAAGGTACTTACTAATACCTCAGAGGGTCTTAAAATTGATGGTTGTCTTGAGAGGTAATAAATGCCATTATCAAATGTATTACTAATGAAATTTCCCCCATTTCCTTTTCTCCCATTTATATAATCATTTGGATTGTTACTGTACCACTGCATCAACTTTTTGCATTTTATTTGTATTATGACTAGCACATCTGTCATAATTGGCAAATAAAATATATTATAAATTCCCTATTTATTCCTTTTGGTCCTAAGAATTACATAAAACTTCACTAAACACCCTTCAAGTTTCAAGCTATTTTATGCATGCAATGTTTTAAAAAAATAATTAAAATTACAAGTGTTTTCCTCTTTATAGAGAATTCTAATTGAAGACGCTGTTTTTTTCCCAAGATAAAGTATATATTTTATTAAAATGGAAACTGAAGTATTGAAATCACATACAGAATCTGTGAAAACAGGACATGAAACTATTGCCCAACTCCTTTTCAATCAGCGCTTCTTTAGAGTGTGATGCGTGTGTAGGGCAGAGTGTGTGAAATGGAGGTAGCAGAGTTTGAAAAGAAATCAATAAAATGAACAGTATTTTAAATTTTTGTGGAGAAAAGATATCAGAGAAAAAGTCAACTATGGAAGTCAATGTTGAGAAGGACAAGAGATTTTTTTCATAATTCTGAACTTTATTTTTATTTACTATGCCAATGTTTTCAGGAAAGGGACTTTACATCTGGTTTTTATAATATTACAGGCAAATTCTAATATACAGTATCTACTCTGAACTGGTTTTAAAAATCAGTGGGATAAACAATACTGCAGATGGATTGTTGTGTTTTTGTTTTTAGTTAGTAATGACTTAAAGACTTTAGGGTCAGAATTATTTTGTTATGGTGATGCTTTACCAAGGAGTTGGTAAGTTTCCCCCAACAAGGTTAAAACATATCTTTGATTAATGACAAGACCGTAGCCTGGTGCCCACCATCAAAATCATTTATCCAAATGTATTCTTTCAAATTGCTGCAGCACAGAAATGAAAGGGAGATGTGGAAAAACCATTCAAAAATTTAATTTATGCATCAGAATTAAGAAAAACAAGGTCATCATCCTCAGAAAAAAGCATCAGGATTTATATTACAGCTATAATTAATTTTCAGATTTGTGCATAAGGCTTCCAAGCATGCAAACATAACCTTATACCCCAAATAATTTAGCAACGTGAAAATTATGGTGTAAGATGGAGAGTAAACTGTGCTGCAGTCTATCACTCTTCATTGCAAGCCTCTTTGGTGATTCCAAAGTGCATCCCCCATTCAAGAGAGACCAGTAAACCATATGACTACTCAGCTCAGAAACCAAGGGTGCACGTCTGTGTCGGTAACACCAACCACATGACAGGAACATTTAGAAGTGATAGCTGTATCACATTCTCTTTGATGCACTGAGTAAAATACGTAAGGAGACAATGGGACATTGAAAGAAAACTTAGTGCTTTAATGGGAAAAGTGACATGCTAGGGATATAATTCTGTGAAAGGCTGTACTGATATCTTCAAACAGCAACAGTTACAGAGAAATTCATTTCAACAAATGAAGCCATACCCAAATAGGAGGCATTTTGATATTTCAGGCACAACTCCAAGCAATAAAGCTCATTTAAAGTGCAAATCTGATATTCTTTTTCATATTCAGATTCTTACTTGTTAAAATGCTTAATAAATTCCTTAACATCTATATAAATACAATGAACAGTAGTTGCTATGCCTGAAAATACTGCACAAATGAAAATGAGACTCCAAAAGAAAAATGCTAGAAGGTCTCAGTTATTAGAAACATTCTAAATAATATAACTATATAATCCTTTGTTCAATGCCTTAAAATCATCTGCACCTCTACGGATTAACTCCTTAGGCCAAGCCTTCTTTAAAGAATTCGATAGGCATCCCATTCACAGTCAAATATATAATTCCACATCCTCGATGTTCACTTTCACAAATGGGACATTTAATCAACCCCCATAAAACTTCAACCTCTGGACTGTGAATTCACACACTGCACCATCTTCCTCAATATCACATGAATGAAGAGAAAAAGTGATCTGAGTTCCTGTGGAGGAGGATTTGGCACAGAGTTTATTTACAGAAGCAATAGCCAGAGATGAAGGGCAACGTGAGAGGGTGTTCGCTGATTATTCAGTAGCACTACATCCCCACTTCCATTTCTGACTTAACATTGTCTGACTAAGGCAGATTAGCAGGACATTCTTGCAGTTTTTAGAGAAAACTGCAGGCAAATACTTAGTTTGTTGTTTTGTGCAAGCATCCTAGATTTTTTTTCTCTTAAGTATATTATGCTTTATCATTATGCTGATCTTCTGCCAAGATTATGGCTGATCAGAGGTACAGAGAAGTTTGCACTGATGAGTTAATATTTCTGCAAATTCATCAAGGAGAAAACATAGGTCAGGAAAAAAGATGAGAATAAACAAATTTCAGAAGTCAACATTTGTATATAATAGACAATAAAGACTATGGGGTTAAAAAAATTTTAATATGAAATTTTTTCCCTAAAGATAAAGGCCAACTTGTAAATAATGTTTCATAAGAGTCTATACCAATTAACCAAGAAGCTACTAATTCATCAGCATGTTTTACTTTAGGGAAACATAGAATGATAGCATCCCATCTGCAATGCACAAGCTCAGTATGTCCTTCAAAATGAAAGACCACTTATGCCCACTGATAGCGGCAGTCATCACGGCTTGTCTCTGTGAATAAACGAGTGCTCCACTGATGTGTCTGATCACTCGACACCAGCAATATCTGGACTATGTGAAGAACTTTCTGAACTGCTTCTCTGGCAGAAGTGCTATCCAGTGAGAATATGATGCTGAGTTTGTGTTGATCACCCATTATCAAATTCATGGGTGAACGGTTTGTGTCCAATCAATGGCAAAGTCACTTGAATGGTTCTCTGATAGGTTAGGGAAGACTGTGTCAAAATGGTTGCAAATGTCACTTTTGAAGTTTCCAGTAAAGCACTTGCTCTATGTACATTTTTTTCCCTATGGAAGCCCTAGAAATTTCAGTAACTAACTTTTTGGACTATAACCCCTTTTGGTGCATTTTTGGCCAGCTGATCAAACCAAATATTGACCTCAGAGAGGCCTTCTGTCTGAAAGATACTGAGCCCAATTAAAGCAGCTGCAGGTGAACAGCCTCAAAATGACATGATTTAGGAAGACCGTAGGGCAAACTTCCTGAACGTCCTAACAAGAGCCTGACGCATGATTGGGGCTGCACACATGGTCCCTGGGGGTTCCACAGCGATTCTCTGCTACACAGTAAAATAAAGCAGCATATCACTTTTGAAATACCGTTTAATACCTTTTAATAAAACACGATTTCCCCTCCCCAACTCTATTTCTCTTCTCAAATCCTGTCTACTTTTCAAAAAATTATCTTTTAAACATATACCAACATAATAAGGAAACCTGGAAAACTCAGATAAACTAAATTACTATGAATTCCAGCTTTTCTCAAGACAGTCTTACTTAAATTTTAATTTTTTCTCAAAACATTTTAACTTGTTTTGTTACACAAAATAGCTTTAAATCCCTATGTATCCATCAGCTTTGTGCAAATGTATCAAGTCCATTATTTCAGACTTCAGATTAGCAGAAAATCAACAAATACAAATATTACAATTAAGACTTAATTTAAAATATATGCGGTAGAACCTTAAAACAGCTATCTTGGATCCATAAGTCTATAGGGTTCAGAACTGAATTACCAGCAAAACTCTAGCACCAACACATTTTACAAAGGGATATAACTTTAGGTACAGACTTCAAGATGAATTTTAAGCTCTCTTTCCAAAATTTACCAAGGAGCAAATACCAGCACAAATGCAGTGAGGGTGTGGGTGTGTGAGTTGTGTGTGCTATGTGTATGTCAAGATGTTAAAGAAACATAAAATTATTTCTTTATAACCTGGAGAATTTGTCTGGTAAGTGAATAAATAGCAAGATTAGTTTGTTGATCCTAGCAAGGAAAAATAAAATTTACATCAAGTTCCCACTAAAGCCTATCTCCTTTATTCATCATAAAGCTTTTGCATAGACCTTTTAAACGTACAAAACACTGGCCAGAACTCTGCTTACAGACTACCATCTTCCATTATCACCAACATTGTTCATTAAAATACGAGCCATATTCACAGGACCAACAACTGAAGAGGGGCAAGTTTCTGATAACCACAATTAATGTAAACGTTAAAAGGACTAAATTGGCAAAGCCCATTTCTTGCCTGCTAAGTGGAATATTATGAATTTTCTGATATGCAGAGGAATAGGTAACATGATTACAGCCTCTGTAGGCCACTGAGATGAGTAAGCAAACTTTTGTGTTTACCTGAGACAAGTATGTTCAAATGGTATGTACACTTCAATCTGGATATGAAATGGAAGAGCCAAACTAGTACAAGCTTCCACGTTTTAATATTTAAGATTTGCAGACTTTTGATGGAATGTCCACCATGGTAGCAAAATGCAGGTAAAGCTATTACAGAACAGATGAGTTTGTTTAAAAAAAAAAAAATTGGTAGGTGATGGCTATGTACTTAATGTATCTTTGGTTTAGGAAGACGAGAATAGCGATTAGAGGCCAAACAATCTCCAGAATGCAAATCGCCATTCGGATTCTGCATGATTTCTTTTCTTCGTGTTAGTGGTCTTGGGATGCTTGTCTTGGCCTGGAAGTTTTGAGGCTCTTGTCGGGGGTTGCTTATTTGTTTCTGTTTGAAAGAGTTGGAAGGGGGGCGGAGCTTAGACACTTTCAGATTCAGATTACTGGTAAGATTTGTCTGACAAGATGTTGGCTGAAGTTTGGCTGAATTACATGGTGTGATTATCAGTGACTTCTTACAAGTGGCGGTCCTATCTGGAGATGACTCAGAAACTGGAGGTGGTCCCAAAGAATTCAAGATGGATGGCTTTAAGAGCTGCAAAGACTTGGGCTGAGATGTGTAGCCCACCGGTGAAGACTCATTTCTTCCACCTCTATGAGCCTGGTCTACTCTACTTGATTGGGGGAGGGTCTGATGAGAAGTGGGTACAAACTGCATGTCAATAACTTTATTATTTGCCAAATGATAAGGCTCTGGAGCATTCACGGTCATGTTCAAGTCTGCTTCAGAAGGTGTCCCCTTAGCCACATCCTTAGTGAACTGTGGGCTTGATGAAAAAGGCTGGTCATCCAGACCGTAACTGCTTTCTTCTTGCAAGCCATGTGTGCAGCTTTCGTCCAGACGTGCAACGCCCTCTTGCACACCCTGGAGCGTGCTTTCACTGTGGGCCTCGGTGTGTTGCAGCTTTGTTAGTTTTCCCTGGGCGTGGTCTGTGGGTCTGGGAAGGCTGCTGGAAGGCTGTAGTACTTGAGGCTGTTAAAATCAAAAACAACATTAGCAAGAATAAATGCCACCCCTTTAATTAATAAAAGTTAAGTTCCAACTGGGCTGTTTAGATACTTATTATGCTTTAATATGGCAAGTACGTGTTTTTTTTTTTTTCTAATGGAAAAAATAAATTGCAATGTTTAAGTGAATTCATGAGACATACAAGACTGATAATGCAAACAAAAAAATGATACAGGCAGTAAGCACTAAATGAGGTCTAAAATTAATCAGGGGGAAAGAAAAGTTTAAAGTGCTGACTTATTGTAGAAAAAAAGTTCCTGCCTTAATTGACTAAGTTTTTAAAATCTTATATATGAGAGCTTGACAGAATGATTTTTATAAGCATGTTGTTTTAATCTCCATAAAGCATTCAGATATTAATTGTGATCTAAGGAACAATACCCCAAATTTTAAAGTATTTTTTAAGGAAAGCCATGTGCCATGTTTCCACACTTGACCTGGGAAAGGATTTAAAATAAAGGTATCAAAGTACTGTATCTCTGTCAAGAATTAAAATTACCAGCAGATAAATAAGGTTTAGAAGGATGATCATATTCTCAGTTGAAGTGAAATTCTAATTATTTAAACAAAAATAGGTCAATATGTTTAGTTAATGCTAATCAACCTTTAATACGTATGTTGAAGTTTCAGTATAAAATGTTTTGAAAGTTTATTTTTTCTGTTTAACCAAAGCTCTGTTGTGGCCGATACGTGGAAAATGTTCTAATTTACCTTACCCAAGAGTGAACAGTGATTTGGTAAAATTAAAAATCAACATCCTTTTGAATGACGGCTGAAGGTAAAACAAATTTGAAATGTTGCCGCGAACATTAATGAAAAAGAGGTGTTCCAAGCACAGAAGCCTAAGACAGCCAAGTTCTTAAAGCCATTATGCCTCGCACACAATTCTCTGGAGCTCAATGTGTGGTTACATTCTGCACAAATCAGAAGAACCAATTTCCATTACTTTTGGCCCTTCGCTAAAAGATTATGAATCTTAAGGTTATCTTTCAATGGCCCAGATCTTACAGATATATGAGGCAGGGTCTATTGCTCAGGTACTGACACAGGGTGGTTGTTACAAATACATATTCTCACACACTCACACATACACATTGTCTATTGAATACTGTGGGCTGAAAATGGCAAAGGGCCTTGAAACATGAATTTTAAAGGACCATTTTTCACTGACAATTTTTTTTTTTACTAAGATAAACTGATTTTATCTGCCCGTACAAATACAATCTACATGTTATCTCTAACTTCTCCAGCAGAAAGGGCGGAACTATTTATACTGCATCCCTTGGGTTTGTTCTCTTCCTTCACCTTTTCACATCCTTCTTGGCCAGCACTGGATGTCAGCTGCACAGAGTCAGCAGTCAGGGATCAGTTTATAGTGGTGCTGGGAGCAACGGAGAACAAAGCAAAACTCACTGACTCAAAGAGGGGAGGGGGCCCATGAGGGCATAAGGCTGACTCGCTATGAAAACAATCAAGACACTGACGCTAAAAATTAATCCTTACAGAGATACATTACATTAAGTTCTTATTTATTGTAGCATGCTTAAAATAAACAGGCCATCTCAGTTGGTTGCTTTAAGCCAAATGTCCCAGGCTTTAAAGTTAACTGGACGTTTCCACAATAAATCACCACAGAGGTGAGTAAACTGTTCCTCAAGACTGAAGGTACTAAGGCCACCATGCAATTACTTTAACAGACTCTCCCTGGAGGTCCCTAGAAAAAAAAGACTATGCCAAAGTGGTTACAAACATTAGAAGACTAATGACAAAAGAGAGCAGGACCATATTAAGCAAACCAAAATCTACCAAAGTGGCGGGAGGGGGGGAATAACCAAGGAGAAGAAAGGGGTAGCATCAAATAGCCATCTGAAGGGGCATTTGTTTGAACTCTTCACCTCTTTTCACCTTCAAATACAGTAAGACATTCTAGTCTCTAGTTAGAACTATTAAAGTACTAAAAAACTTTGAAAATATCAGTAACAATTTAAGAAATGACTCCATATGCCTATTGCCAGTAAGCAATAATATGGCATAAACATTTGTTATCAGCTTGAAACTAATAAAAAGAGATGATTTTCCAGTTAAGACAAAGTAATAAACTGATTATTAGGCCAACCAAACCTCCAGTAAACAGGTACTGTGAACTGTAGATAACTTAAATTATCCATTTGTATTCCTCTGGTTACACACATGACCCCAATGACATCTGTTTATTGGAGAAATAAATGGAGACAAAACAGATAGTCAGAAATACATGCGGTTCATGTCAAATGCAATAGAACTCCATATTAAATATCAAAGAGCTAAAAAGATAATAATGAGGCTTTTAGGAATAATAATATCATATCTTTTAATTGAGGGGGGGTTAGACTGAACAATTATATTGATAATATTTAAATTATCAATTAATTACATTAAATATATTAGTGGTTTCTACATGTTAAATAATACTCATTTCATATTTTTATTAAAAGTATATGAAGTAGTACAACGTATTTCTCTTTGGCAAAGTAAATGTCTTTTTTATTATTTATTTATTTAGTGTATGTGTGAAATGTAATTTTATTACTTGAATGAAGGGAATGAAGGGCATGTATTACCAGATACACTGTCCCCAAATAAATAAAATCCCAGCATCATTAAAAGCACACAAACACACAGTTTTACAGGGTACAATATAGTCAATTTTGATGATGCTCTTACTTACTAAAAATCTGAGAAAGAACTATAATCAATTTCTATCTTGCATATAGAGAAAAGTAGAGCACAATTATTTCCTAGAAGGTTTTGGAATGACAATCTGAGAAGACTTCTCTATAAAAGATATTAAGATATATCACAAATCAAATCATACCCTCTGTAACATTATCACATGGAATTATACTTAAAATGAAAGCAAAATGGCTGAGGAAGGCTGTATTTTCTTTCCCAACATTATACTACTTTCCATTTTTGGCACGCATTATTAACCTTTTCCATTTGTAGGAAAATATGTTCTGCAAACTCTTGGGTGGCACGACGGCCACCATGACATTTGCAGATATATCCAACAGCCTCCAGGCGCTGGGACAGGCAGCAGCAGGAACTCCATTTAAGCCCACCTTCTTTAAACATTCTTCATTAGACACTCCATTTCCAAGATATGCTACTTCTTTCCAGCACAGGCTCATTTCTTTTCTCAATTCACCTACAACTGCCAGCTTGTCTGATATACTAACTTCCATTTTGCAATCCAGTTTAAGAATGAGAGTGTCTGCATTGAACAGGCTCTTTCAGAGATTAACCTCACCTCAATATTATTTTTCATTAATAAGCTTTTCCCAATAGCATCTTGTACATCAGAAGATATTATTTCTTTCTGGTCTTCTGATACATATATGTGGCCAGTGGTGAGACATTCATCAATACTGAAAACACAAAGTTTTATTTCCTTAATCCTTAAACTTCTCTGCCAAAATAGCCGTATCTTAATACTTTCTGTTCTGCAATAGGCCAATCAATATCCACATCTAGACATCCAGATCCACCCTGTGCTGAGCTCGCATTTCATAGTAGGCCATTTTCCACCTGTAAGAAACCCATCTCTATCAAATGTCCTTTAGCAAAATAAAATGAGCCATTTTCATATAATTTTCCATCTCAATCTTGTCGAAGGGGTCGCTTAGCAGGATTTAAATTCAGAGGGTCAGTCACTTCAAGAACTCCTTTCTGAATTTCACTCTGTCGAAACTGATGGCATCTCACAACAGAGAAAACAGAATCATATCCTTCTCGAATCATTTCTGCAACTTTTTGAAGGTTAAGTAGGGTGTAAACATGGAGAAGTAGCTTGACTATTTCCTACAATGTCAACCTCATTGTGATAATTAAGAAATTCTACAATGGCATCTAATGAGGTAGAGCTGTCTTTTGAAACTTCAGAACTTTGATGAACCCACACACTGAACTGTTTGGCCACATTCTCTATTTCTTCATCATCTGTTGAAACCCACACACTCTGGAAGACCCTGGAGTCCACTGTTTATTTTTAAATTATAGCTTGGAAAATCAATTCTACTACTTTAAAGCAAAAAGAGAGCCTCTCTGAAGAAGAATAAGAAATGACAATAGTTTAAAGACCAAGTACAGCTTGATCCTGATACGTGGAAGCTTATGTGGAAGTGGTAACCCACTAATAGCCGGATTGTCATTAATTACCTGCCGAGGAGTTGAACAAGCTACATGTTAACCTTTAACAAGCAAAGCACAGCTGTGTTCTGACGGCTTGTCACGTACAGTAAATTTCCTCAAATTCTGAACACAACTGTATTAATATAAAGACGTTAACAATTCATCTCAGCCACATCCACTACTGACTCTATGGCCAAAAGAAGATACCCTCAGGCATCTTTAGAATGAATTCTAAATATAAAATGTAAGATCCCATATCCTCCTGGATGATAAGAGCACAGAGGAAGGAATAAACGAGACCATTCATTCATTTTTTTAAACTTTTTATTTTGAAATGCTTTCACATTTACAGGACACTTATAGAAAGAATATAAACCAGGTGTAATGGAAAGGGGACGTTTAGAGTCATGCATGTCACTAGAAGGAAAGTTGGAGGTTAAAACATGGGAATGTATAACACAGTAACTCGTGTGGTAAACAATGTTTATGATTTACTGTACAAATATAGAAAGTTGTTTCATGAAACAGAGTAGATGTACGAAACTACTATAAGGAGTTAATAGAGGGGTATATGGGAAAAATGTTCCAATTGCAAACTATGGACTATAGTTAACAGTAATATTTTAATACTCTTTCATCAACAGTAACAAATGCACCACACCAATACTACAGGTCAATAACATGAGAGGGGAGGAGTAAGAAGTATGGGAGGATTAGGGTTTTCTTTCTTATTTTTATTTATTTTCTGGAGTAATGAAAATGTTCTAAATTTGATCATGGGGCTGTATGCACAACTATGTGATCATACAGTGATTGTGGAACTTCGGATGGTTTCTCTGCTGTGTGAATATATATCACTAAAATTGCAATTAAAAAATATACAAACCCTTAACAAAGAACACCAACACACTCCTAGCTCCCCCATATTAGATACCGGATCCACCAATTTTAACATTTTACCACATTTGCCATATATTTCCTTTCTTCCATCCATCTTCTCTCCCTCCCTTTCCCTCCCTCCCTCCCTCCCTCCTTTCCCTCCTTCGTTTCTTCCTTTCTATCTATCCATCTCCCTACCTTCCTACCTACCTACCTGCCTGCCTATCTTTCAATCCATTTCCGGAACACTTAAGTATAGGCTGTATGCATGATGCTCCTTGAGCACCTAAGACTCCCATGTACGTTCCTAAGAACAAAGATAATCATTTTGTATCCACCTTAAGGGCAGTTACCAAAGTCAAGAAATTTAACATTGATACAAAACCTACAGTCTACATTCCAATGTTTTCAAATGTCCCAGTATGCCCCTTTTGAGCCTTATTCCCCTCCTAGATTCCATTCAGGATTACGTATTCCATTTAATTGTCACTGTCTCTTTAGTTGTTCTTTTTTTTTTTTTTAAATTGTGGGAACATATATACAACATAAAACTTTCCCATCTCAACCACTCTCAAGCACACCATTCAATGGGATTAATCACATTTATTATGTTGTGGTGCCCTCACCACCTCCCATTGCTAAAAATTCCCATCTCCCCAAAAACCCTATGCCCAATTTGCATTAACTTCCCATTCCTCCTTCTCCCCACACCTGCCAGCCTATACTGTATTTTCTGTCTCTATGGGCTTGCATTTTCTGTTATATTTTCTTTGTAGTTACCATGGGGCTTACATTTAACACCCTAAATCTTTACTAATCTCATTTGCTTTGATATCAATTTAACTTCAACAGTATACACAACTTATGTTCCTATACCCCTCCATTCTCCCCTCTTCTCTCCTCAGCTTTTGTTTAACTGAGAATATCTTATTTTCTCCTTTATTTCTGAAAGACAGTTTTGCTGGATATAGAATTCTTGGGTGGCTTTTTTTTTTTTTTTTTTTGCTTTCAGCACTTTGAATATATGTCATCTCACTGCCTTCTTGCCTCCGTGGTATTCAATGAAAAACTGGCACTTAAACTTATTGAGGTTCTGTTGTATATGACATGTTGCACCTGTCTTGCAACTTTCAGAATTCTCTTTATCATTGGCCTTTGACAGTTTGATTATAATATGCCACAGCCTGGATTTATTGGGTTTTATACTACTTTGAGTTCGTTGAGAACCTTGGATGTGTATATTCCTGTCTTTTGCTAAATTTGGGAAGTTTCCAGCCATTTTTTTCTTTGAATTTTCTCTGCCATTCTCTCTTTTGTCTCCTTCTGGGGCTCCCACAGTGCGTATATTAGTATGCTTGCTGGTGTCCAAAAGATTCCTCAGATTCTGTTCACTTTTCTTCTTTCTTTTTTCTTTCTGCTCCTCAGACGGAATGATTTCACTTTTTTTTTTATATGGCTTTACTGAGGTATATTCACATATCCTACAATCATCTACAGTGTATAATTGATTATTCACAGTACCATCATACAGTTGTGCATTCATCACCAGAATCAATTTTTGAACATTTTCCTTATCCCAAAAGAAATAAAAATAAAAGTAAAAAAGAACATCTAAAACATTCCATCCCCCCCATCCCACCCTATTTTTCATTTAGTTTTTGTCCCCATTTTTCTACTCATCTGTCCATACATGGGATAAAGGGAGTGTCAGCCACCAGGTTTTCACAATCACAGTCACACCATGTAAGCTACATAGTTATGCAATCGACTTCAAGAATCAAGGCTAATGGGCTACAGTTTAACCGTTCAGGTATTTCCTTCTAGCTATTTCAATACACTAAAAACTAAAGAGGGATATCTATATAGCGCATAAGGATGCCCTCCAGGGTGACCTCTAGACTCCATCTGAAATCTCTCAGTCATTGAAACTTTATTTTGTTTCATTTCACTTCCCCTTTTTGGTCAAGAAGATTTTCTCAATTCCATGATGCCAGGTCCAGGCTAATCCCTGGGAGTCTTGTCCCACATTGCCAGGGAGATTTCCACCCCTAGGAGTTATGTCTCACATAGTGGAAAGGCCAGTGAGTTCATTTGCTATATGGACTTAGAGAGAGTTGGCTACATCTGAGCAATGAAGAGGTTCTCTGGGGGAGACTCGTAGGCACGATTATAAGTAGGCTTGGACTCTCCTTTGTAGTAACAAGCTTCATAAGAGCAAGCCCCAAGATTGAGGGCTCATCCCACTAAATGGTTAGTTCTCAAAGTCTGTGAGAATATCAGTAATAACCCAGGTGGGGAAGTCCAACATTTCTGCATTTTTTCCCCAGTTCCTCAGGGGGGCGCTGCAAATATATTTTTATTCTCTGCCAAAATTACTTTGGGATGTATCAGGATTTCACACTAACCTGTACAAACCTATCAGATTTCACTTCTATTCAAAGTTCCATGTAATTACGCTGTTTGAATAAACTGACCATGCAAGTTAAATTATTTAGTGTGCTGCAGAAAATATAGATCCTGCACCAAATAAACATCTCTTCCTTTGGTTTCACACAGAAGTTGAAGTTTTAAAACACAGTCAGTATCATCTTTTACCCTTTGGTCTGTTTAGCCTTATTCCTAACCAGATTCTCTTCATTCATAACTCTAATTGAAGTCGGAACTCTTTTTCACCTTTTTTTTGAGAGTTGCTGTATGAGGCAAAACTGACATTCATAGATGCTGAGCTCTAGCTCTGAGTTTCAGGTGTCACACAGATACCCAAAGTTCCAGAGACCGACCAGATTATACAAAAAGAGCTAAGCATCTCAGAATCTGGAGACAACCATTACAGCTCAGGAACAGATGTGGCTGCTATAAGAGCTTACAATCTAGAGACCTTTACAATAAGTGTTCCCCTGATAAGCTGTGCTCTAAGATTCAATTCTCAGAGTTTACACATTGTAGTTATATTAATGAGGCATTATAATGCTTATCTTTTCACTTCCGGCATGCTTCACTCAAAATGCTGTCCTCAAGATCCATTCACCTAGTTGCATGTTTCAGAGCTTCATTCCTTCTTGCAGCTGCTTAATATTCTATTGTATGCATACACCACAGTTCACCATTCTGTTCATCAGATGATGTACCCTTAGGCCACCTCCATCCATTGCAAATCGTGAATACTGCCTCCATAAACACCAGTGTGCAAATGTCCATTGTGTCCCTGCTCTCAGATCTTCCAAGTATATACCATATAATGTGGTTGCAGGACCTTATGGTACCCACACACTTAGCTTCTTGTGGAACCACCATAATGTCCTCCAGATAGGCAACACCATTCTACTTCCCCAACAGTAAATAGGTACATCCCTCTTTCCATCTTTTCTCCAGCACTTGTATCCTTGTTTGTATTTTTCCCTGCAATTTTATAGAGATAAATTCACATACCATACAATCATCCACAGTGTACAATCAATTGTTCACAGTATCATCATGTAGTTGTGCATTCATCACCAAAATCAGCATTTAACATAATCCATTACTCCAAAAATTTTTTAAAGAATATTAAAAAAGATTTAAAAATTTTTAAATACCATAGAGAACTACAATAAGAAGGTCAGACAAAACAACTCTACCAAGATTCCCATACCCCACCCTATACCCCCCTCTCATAGACATTTAACTTTGGTATATTACTTTTGTTATATTTAATGGAAGCATATTACAATGTTACTGTTAATCATAGATTCCAGTTTGCTTTGATTGTATTTTTTCCCCAATACCATCCCTTTTTCACTACCTTGCAAGGTTGACATTCATTTATTCTCCCACATGTAAAAACACTTTTAGATTTGTACATTTAGTCACAATCCTTGCTCACTCTAGGTTTCACTAAGTTATACAGTCCCAGTCTTTATCATCTATCTTTACTTCTGGTGTCATACACACCCCTAGCCCTCCTCTTTCAGCTTTACTCACAGACGTCTTTGTTCAGTGTATTTACAATATTGTGCTACCATCACATAGTATTATGCTATCCATTTGTGGATCTATACAATCAATCCTGTTGAACATTCTATAGTCCTTCAGCATCAAATGCCTGATCTCTATTCTCTTTCTATCTCCTAATAACCTGTGTTCTCAGCTTTTAACTCTCAACATTTGCTCATTAATGTTATTTCATATTAGTGAGACCATACAGCATTCGTCCTTTTGTTTCTGGCTAACTTCACTCAACATAATGTCCTCAAGGTACATCCACGTTATTGCATGTTCTGTGACTTTGTTCTGTCTTACAGCTGCATAATACTCCATTGTGTGTATATACCACAGTTTATCTACTCATCCATTGATGGACATTTGGGCTATTTCCATCTCTTGGCAATTGTGAATAATGCCACTATAAACATCAGTTTACAAATGTCTGTTTGTGTCTTAGCTTTCAGTTCCACATTGCCTTCCAGGGAGGCTGCACCATTCTACATTCCCACCAACAGTGAATAAGTGTGCCTCTTTCTCCACAACCTCTCTAGCACTTGTAGTTTTCTGTTTTTTGGATAATGGCCATTCTAATAGATGTGAGATGATAGCTCATTGTGGTTTTGATTTGCATTTCCCTAACAGTCAGTGAAGTAGAGCATTTTTTCATATGTTTTTGAGCCATTTGTGTTTCCTCTTCAGAAAAGTATCTGTCCATGTCTTTTGTCCATTTTTTAATTGGACTGTTTGTCTTTCTGTTGACTTATCTTTGAGTTCTCTGATTCTGTACTCTGCCAGCTCCAATCTGCTGCTGAATCCCTTCTAGGGAATGTTTAATTTCTGTTACTGTGGTTTTCAGCTTGTTTAGTTCCTTTTCATAATTTCCATCTCTCTCTTGATATTTTCTTGGTGTTCATCAATTGTTTTCCCGATTTCCTTTAGTTCTTTGTCCATGTTTTCCTTTAGCTCTTTGAGTATACTTAAATGTGTTTGTCTGGTAAGTCCCAATCTGGTCCTCCTCATTGACAGTTTCTAATGTGTAATCTTCCCCTTTGCCTGGGCCATAACATCCTGTTTCTTTGTATGCTTTGTAATCCTCTGCTGAAACCTGGACATTTTGGTATTTTAATTTGTTATCACTGGAATTTAGACTTTGAGGTATCTGTTCCTAAGCTTGTATATCCAGCTGGTGTTATGATAGACTTTTCTTGAATGTAAGGAGATAACAAAAATAAAGGGGGATGGGAGAGAAAAGACCTTTCCCAGTCTTTGCAGATTGACCTGTGTAAGCATTCTCCTGGGCTATTCATACAGTGAGTTTAGAGAACAGCTTCCAGGCCAACGCACAGAGACCTCGGTGATCATCACTGCACACATGTCTTGCCTTGGGCATGTGCATGTAGCCCTAGCAATTCCCCCATTTATACAGATACAAATGTCCCTCTTCCCTAGGAAACAGTTTCCTTACAGTCCTGGGCACTGAACTGTGTATTCTATAGCCAGAAATCCCCCTTGCTCTATGCAGCACTAGTTGGCTGCTTGCCCTTAGCATTCTGCAGGAGAGCTCAGAGAGCTGTCTTCTAAATACAGAGCAAGTTCAGGGACAGTGAGTCCCTCAGGCCACCATAAGACAGACTGGGTCAGACCTACATGCTTCCAGTATGTGCACAAGGATTACTATGCTCCCTCTGGGACCACATCCAGCCTTTTTCTTGATTCAGTGTTCTCCCTGTTACTGCATTCCTTTAACTGTTTTATGGTGCTTTGGAAAAGATGTTTCTGCCAGTTCTTGCTGGTTGTTCAAAGCTTCTGTGGTTGTATAGAGCCCTGAAGCATCACACTTCACCATCTTACTGGGGTGGGGCTCCCTCTTTCCATTCACTCACTTTTTATATGCCTACTAGGTATCATGCACTATATCTGGTGTGAGGAAATAAGGAGCTGAACAGTGTTCATCCTGTCCTTGAGGGGTCTACTGAGGGAGACAGGCAAACAAATGATGAGATAGGTAAACAAATGATGAGACCAAGTCTCAAGCGTAACAACATATGGGAACAAAAAGAAAAACATGCCGGACTGGGGACATCACAAAAGACATCTGCGAATTGCAAATATCTGAGATGAGCTTTAAAAGGAAGATCAGGAGTTTGTGACGTAGGCAAGAGGGGAAGAACAATCCAGGTAGGAAGTCAGAACACACTCAAGCACTGGGGCAGGGGGCGGGGGGAGGGGGAGCACATGGCATGTCCTGGTATTTTGAAATTGTTAAGACTAAATTTGGAGAGAATATTGCAGGTGGGAGAGTATAGGCAATGGCCAGCTCATGAAGAAACTCATGCGTCAGGCTAAGTAGCTCTGAGTATACTCTTGGTGACGGGGAGACACTGATGAGTTTTAAGTAGATGAATCATCAGATCCAATTTGTGCTTTAGAAATATCACTCTGGTGGAAGAAGAAACATAACAGGAAGAGATGAGATTATAAGCAAAAGAATCAGTCAGGAAGCTAATGCTAAACAGCTCAGGTGATAAAATAAAAGGATCTGAAATTAGGATAGTTATAGAAAGACTGGAGAGGATTGAAAGAGATTCTAAAGGTAGGACAGGTGTTGGGGAGGAATCTAATATGTGTTCCAGGTTTCTGGCTTTGGTACTGCTCTGTATCAAAACAGGCCTCTGGGGAAGTTGCCTACCTGTCCATTCATTTCACAGCCTCACAAGCCACAAGACCCAGAGGGCAAAAGGAATCCCCCCACGACTGCAGAAAACTCTCTGTAGTCACAAATGAATAGGGCTTTAATATTCCATTCTTGCAACCTGTCAAGTGGTTACTGAAACTTCAAAATGTGGGCCCATCCTCAGACGAGTGCCTGACTGGACTCAGTTCTTCCAAGTCTTATTTGGGTTAGATACATACACTTCAGCACATCATTCCCAGAATTCTCAGGATAACTAGTTACATATGTCAAGGTCAAGAGCGTCAGCAGTAGGCATTACTGTGTAGTCATGCAAGGCATTGGTGGGAATCTTTAATGATAATCTTAAATGTCTATTTTGGGCTGCTTACAAAGATAACCAAAGACGGCGTTCCCTATAGGCATGTACCATGCTTTATTCAGATTCTGTTGTTGTAGTTGGCATTCCTACTATATGGCACATAATAGGCATTCAATGCCTGCTTGCTGGATTAATGAACAAACGAATATTATTGAGTAGTTTATTTCAGAATTGCTTCTTTGGTCAGAAATTATCAAATAGTACTCCCCTATTAGGTCAATGATGCAGCATTAGTGATCAAATCATAAGTTTTCTAAAACTCTGATGAAAAAGGAATCCAATAGAAAAAAGCTTTGTTTCCCCCCAACTAAGTATGGAGTTAGCTTAATGGTTCATATTTAGAAGGTTAGTGGAAAGGATTAATTAATTACATGTTAACTTGAACCCAAGTACCTCTCCCAGCACACTCCACCATCTTACTGGCCCAATATCTTTTTTACAAGAAGACTAGAAATTTCTGGATGACATGAGTTGGGAAAACTATCTTGACAGGCATTCAGCTATTTTCCATTTTTACATCCAATAATTAAATATGATTATACACATAAAACACTTAGCATAGGACCTCTTAGCAAACAGTAAGTACTCAATAGATGTCACCTATGATTATTAAAAGGTATAAGAATAATGAGTAGAAGCCACGGCCCTTTTGTACTACTTGGGTCTTAGAAAAAAATAATATTAAAAGGTGTAAGAATAATGAGTAGAAGCCACGGCCCTTCTGTACTACTTGGGTCTTGGGGAAAAAAAAAGTTTTATAGCACTACAATAAGAAGCCAGTTGCTACAGAATAAGAGATTTCTAGGCTTCAGATATGTCAAAGATGCTCACACTTCATAAACTGTATAGTTTAGTAATGTCAGTCATATCCAAATGTTTTATATCCATAGTGGGCATACCTGAATTGTTGAATGCTATGACACAGAAGTCAAGGTTCCTTAACTGCCTGCCTGGAGATAAAAACTGGAGCCAGGACATGCAAGGCACTTTAAAGTTTAGAAGGCATTTGCATATGGCTTTGTTATGGAGCTAGCACAACACTGTACTGAAGCACTAAGCTTTTGGAGTTGGACTCATCTGGGATTGAGTCCTGGCTCTGTCACTTACTATGGGTGAGATGTTGGGTAAATTATCTCATTATACTGAGACTGAATTTCATGATCTGTAAAATAAGGATAACAAGAGTATCTATACCTCATTGAATTGTTATAAATAAGAAACAATCTTGCACACGAAGTGCTCAGTACAACACCTGACACATTACAATGACTTGAGAAATGCAAGAACAGCGTCTCCCTTCTGTCCAAGGGTAGAGAGCCAGACTCTAAGTTTGTATATATGATCTCTAGTTATCACAACACCCTAAATGGAAGGTGCTGTGTTCTTTGTATAAATGAGTAAACTGACGTTAACAGAAGTTAAGTGACATGCCCAAGGGTCATTCACTTTAGCAAATGGCAAAGCCACAGTTTGAACTGTCGAGAGAATTTAAAATGCAGCACTATAACTTTACTATTCTGTGCTATTTTGTAAATCCAGGGAGTGCACAGCCTTTGAGAATTTGCTAAATGGTCAGATGATTAAGCTTTAATATATTTTGAAACACCAAAGGCTGGTTCCATACCAACACTCAGGTAGTAACTTTCCTGGATAATGCCCTATTTTGTTCTCAGCTGATCTGCCCTCCAAAGGATGAGTCTGACACTCCACCGCAGAGCAGTATCTCTGGAAGAAGGTGATTCCATCATTACCCACAAGAGAGAAATGGAGGAAAGACACCGAACACTAGGAAAGGCAAATTCGCACTTGTCAGTGAGGGAAACTGTTCACCCTCACTGTTTCATACCACTTCAGAAGTCTCCAGTATTAGCATAAGAAAAAAAAATCATCCTCTCAGTTTCTGTCAGCATTCTAGAGTCATCAGCAATAAGATGGCACCTAAAAACGTCAAGCCCTGATTAAAAATATGTCAAAGTGTGCAAGGTAAGCAGGAAATGTTCCTAGAGGGTAATAATGCTATGGCATTACAGACATAAGAACTACCTGAAAATATTTTCTGGGAATATACAAGTTTATTATTCTTATTAAACACATTTTAAAGGTTAAAAGGAAGATGGAAATGGAACCATCTATAACATGCCTGAAATTCATGCAGGCTCTGACATGCACCATGCAAACTGGGGGGAGAAAACACAGTGATTATAAGGAAGGTGGTAGAAAAATATGTGAAATTGTACTGTACCACGCTTTGTCAGAGAAGTAATGGACTAACTTCTCAACTCCTTGCCAATGGCAAAATGGGAGAGCAGAGACAAGAAAAAGACAGGACACTGGTGTCAGAGACCACACACAACACCAAGGAATTGCCATGACTGGGTAGCAGCCAACAGTATTTACTTTGATTTTGTCATGCTTTTCTCGGCATTATTATTTTATTTAATATATTTGTACTTAATGAAAAAATACTTGTAAGACATTCATTCTTTCTTGCCAAAGTGGTTTGCAAGTTAGTACAAATATTCACACCCACAGAAAGGTACATATAAAACTTCTCACACTTAAAAGGACTCCCTGGAAGAATGTTACCTAATGGAAATTGAAAAGATTTTGACACAATTTCGTGTTCATGCTCCAAAGACCTAAAAAGGATTAGCTCTGTGTAATCCCTTAGCAAGGAAATGGAAACTAAATAAAACTCAATATTTGTTAGTTTATTTTTATTACTGCTACTGCATTACACCAGTAAAGGTAATCTGATCTTTATGTATGTCTTCATTCTGTTCTAAGTTGTAAGTGAAGCTCCACACATCACTACAGAGATGAAAGGCAGGACTTGACAACTAGCATAAATTTCACATGAGCCTAATCATAGCTTCCAAGGTTTTCTAGGTGACCAGGACTGCTCTTTCTCCTCTAGAGCTCAGATTGTTGCCTCTAGATATCCCAAAATTTACAGAGGATATCTAGTTGATAAATATAATTATTGATAAATTCTAAAATTATTTCAATGGCTTTTCTAAGGAATGATCAGTTAACTGCTTTTGAAAACTATCAAAGTGACTAACAGTGACTTAAGTGAGAATTTACTAAACAGCCACGATACATTAGAGTTGCCTCATTTCATAAGTTTTTATCTCAAAAACATAGAATCCATCAGCATCTACCTCTGGGATGCAGAGTGGTTCATAACAAAACAAAATAGCATAATAATAGTATAATTCTATTGTTGTGACCAGTAAGCATGATATATTTATCCAGAGTAAGATTCTGCAAGGACTATGGTATAGCAACAAATACTGAATGGCTAGTTGTTCTAAATGGCTTTATACAGAAAACACAAATTGCTGCATTTCCCATAATTGCAAGGTTTTGAAAGAAACCCATGCCTAGGATTTATGGGAAGGCCTCCTGGACCATGAGTTAGATGCACATTTCTAATCAATTAAAGAATGACTATACTAGTTAGCATTTGAAATTAGCTGCAAAAATTACACTGCGCCATACTCGATATTAACCACATTTAAATAAAAGAATCAACTTAGTGTAAAATTTAATCTGTTCCATTTTTACTGAATTACTAGTTTCCATTTCACTGACAAATATTTTATTTTCATGAAAAGTCACACCCAGAGTTAATTCCTTATTAGACCACTGAAACTGAAGTTATTCTTAGATAAAAAATTGATGACATGGTGGAGTCAATCAGATTGACTAATTGGTTAATTTACACCTCATAAGTATCTTTGACAATTCAGCAATACATATAAAGTGCCTCAAGAAAGTGATCAAGTAATATTCCTCTAGGAATCTATATGAGAAAAGAGAGATGCTGACACTGATTTATATACAAGGAAGGATAAATTGTACTGCAGTATTTTTTATCTCTAAGTAACAGGGCAAACTGAAAATAATATTGATGTCCAACAGGAAAAGAGTTAAATAAAGTATATCCACATGATAATGCATTATCATGCAGCCAATAAAATGATGTTTTCAAGGAGTATTTACTATATGTAAAATGCTCATAATACTACGTGAAGAAAAGGCAAAACAAAAAAAAGGAATAAACATAGGATTCCAATTTTGCAAAATAAAATAAAAGACTAGCCGAAAATATTCCAAAATGTTTTTGTGTCTTCTAATTCTTCTGAAATGAACTACTGTAAGATTATTATAATTGGTGAAAATATATAATTTTTAATAAAGGATTTATAGTATTTGCATAAATATTGAAGGTTCAAGCTCAGGAGTCAGAATGGGATTTGAATTCTGGCTTGCCCACTTACCTTGAGTAAATTACTGAAGAGTTCTGATTTCTTTAATTAGAATATTTTCCTCATTTATAAAATTGGGATAATAATAGTTCTGACTCTATGGGCTCTTGTGAGGATCAAATGATTTAAATAAAATGTCTACGAAAGCACTTAAGAATATTAACATAAAAAGTACTCGATATTTTTCCCATTTTTTTTAAATAGACAGCTAAATTATTAAAAAATATATGTAAAAGTTTTCAATGTGAGTAATCTGTGAAAACGTAATTTTTAAGTATCCATTAGGAAGATTAAAAAGGGTATGAATCCTGAGACAACAGACAATTCTCCAGCCAAAAGGACTGAAAGAACAAATACAAAACAAGTGAAATACTAAAGTGAGAAAGTATTGCTGAGGATAAGCAGGACAGTGCCAAAAACGAGAATTCAATAATACCATGAATTTGGTTGAACTGAGCAACCACTGATTCTTGCAGAGGGTTCATCAACCATTTAAGCCATTCTATTATCCAACAACAAAAAATTTTTCTTGGTAGCAAAGTTTGATCCTTAAGAGGCACCACTCAAAAACAACATGATTATATGCCATTAAGACTTCTGAAAAAAAAAAAATTATTTTGATTATATGCACAGAATCTATGCATAGTAATTTATCTAGATATCATAAAGTCAGTGAACTAAAATTTAAATGCTCAGACTTATACTTCTATTTCCATTAAATAGAAATGGGAAGAAAATATCAGAGTATCATACGTCCTAAGGGAAAGTATTGTGTCATGAATCTTTTTTGGGAATTTTATGAGTATACGTGTGTATACTGGGTTGTGATGTAAAAGACCATTTCTTAAAGTCACTTATCAAAAAGATTTTGAAAACACTCCTTAGGGTTATAAGAAGAAGGTGATATAAGACAATATAATTCTGCCATTCTTAATGTAATTCTGGCGAATACAATTATTTTTTATTAGAACATAAATTTAGAAATCAGGCAATACTATGTCAAAAACCTGCCTGCATACCAACACCCATGTAGATACATTTATTTTATTTTTGTTGTTAAAAACTATTTTTTTCCTCACATCTAAGTTATTGCACATGGAAGACAGTGGTACATTAAGATTTCTAAATTCCTTGAAGCAAGGCATTAAGGAGCAACTTTTAAAGGCCTGTTTAAGCACTCCTAAGAAATGGGTATTATTGTAAAATACAGTTTTAAAAAAGGCAAGCTGTCCTATTAGCATATGCTCTGGCAAGAAACACTATTTGGGATGACCCTTAAGACTTTCTACTTGCCAAAAGCAAATATTTTTATTAATTAGCTCTTCTATGAGATGGGTTTTTTTTTTTTTTTTTTTTTTAAATCATTTCCATTTTACAACTGCTGAAAATTAAGAGTAGAAAGACTAAACAAAAGTCAGTTAATTCAATTTGGACAAAATCTCAAATCTCTACTGACAATGGGAAAGACTCCTGTATATTTAATTGTAGATGATACTTTCTACTAATCCAGATAAAAATTCAATTTGAAATTGGAAGACATAAGCATCATGAAGTAGAGACTACTTAATATACTTGAGCAAAGAAACATAAATCAAAATTTCATGGAAAAGAAAAATACATATGTTTAAAGACTAGGATCTTCTTTTTGTCTCTAGTTACTTGGGGTTAGTCTTAAATTCATCAAGAACATTCCTGGCCAGTCTAGCCTTCTGGAGTGACAAGAAGTTAAATGTTCCTATAATAATTAATTATTTCACTTTTCCTGCTTTACCTAGGACAGGCTATCTTTTTACACTGGAAGGCCTAGTAGAAGCAGTAGTAGTGATAATTTTATTAGTAAACTGCTTCAGCCCTTCTCAGGGTGAATCTGAAATAGTCTAGTAGTTAGAACGTGTTCTCTTCTAAAAGAGCTTTTCAAGTGTGGTAAGTGTTATTAAAAGGCTGTAGACAAGTCTTCTAGCTATTACTTTCCACAAATAGAGTCCTAAAAGTAAAAGCCTCAAAGATCAAGTCTCAGGACCAGTTCTCATAGCTGTGTAAGTCCTGAGAACTTACCCACAAAAAGACTCCAGTGGAGATATTTTTTCCTAGGTGGCTAACATATCCAAACTTTGGAGAACCAAAGCTTTTATTTGAAGATAGCAGAGAAAGGTCTGACCTAGAAGAGCCAGAAAGATACATCTTGATACTAGTAACCCCGGATACTGCTGCTTCATAGTTGGGAATGAAAAAGAGATCCCTGAACCCAAGAGGGAAGGAGGAAGAAGTACTTGACCATGGAAGGCCAGGGACCCAAGGAAGAGAGAAGCAATTTCTGATGCTAGAGAAATAAGAAGAAAATGAAAGAGGTGTTTCTGAGAATTTTTTTTTTCTAAAACTCTATTTGCAATACAAAATTACTGTCCCCAAATCTCAATTCCTTATTGCAGCTAGCTGAGGGGAAGAGGTGGGGGGAAGGAGAGTGGCAGGGATAAAGGACAGGGACTGACGGCGTCAGAAGTGCACAGACAGGTGGGTTTATCTGAAGTAAATTTGTCACACTACACTGTTTATGGCTACAAGCCTACAAATACATTATTATTTGTTACAACTATGCCTTGCAATTCATATTTGTTCACCAGCAATTTAGTGTAATTTCTTTTTGCAAGGAATCTTTTTTTAAAAAAGAGGCAATAAATCAACTTAGTTGAAGATAAGACAAGTAAAAAGGAATGTTCTCAGAGATGGTGGGACATAGAGAGGAGGAAGGGGGATATAAAAAAATTCCTCTTCTCAAAGCTTCCACTAAACAAATATCTAGATATAAAAGTCTGTACAAACTCTCTATTCTTCTTTAAGACAAAAAGCATGGAAGGAGAGGCATAATATCCCAATGATAAACTTCATCCCTTGTCTGGAATTCAATTTGATAACCTAAAAATTGTGACTAATTTAAGAAATAAAATTTGTTTAAATAAATCACACTTTTAACTGCCTAACAATTTCCCATTTTTGGATGTTTGATACTGCACATAGGTTAGGATAATTAGTGAAAAATTTGATATGAAAACACAAATCAGGGTAAATCCATGGAGATGGCATAGAAGTCACGCTGATTGACTACTAATTATATTTCTTTTTCTCTAATATTAGCTTTCCTTGGGTGGCTTTTCAAAAAAGATAAAATATATCCAACTTACCAGGTATACTTAAATGCATAACACAAAAAAATAAACTGTTTTGGAAAGAATACTTAATGTAAACAAAAATACTTTAAGGCCACATAACTACTAAATCATTAGGAATGTTAGTAAACCATGCATATTTAAAAGCCATTTCTTTGGTGCAGAAAAGCAGCTGATAAATTTCAAAGGCATATTAGTTGTTAAAAAATCACTCTTGAAAATCACGATCACAATGCTCATTCTTTTAGATGACAGTGAACGGTAATCAAAAGGTCTTAGAAAGTATTTATAGAAATGTGCAATGGTCTAGTAAGCCTGTTCCCTGAATGGTAAGCATCTGTCCATTTTACCACTGAACATGGTGGGGTCATTGTTTTACACAGCTAGATTTAAAGAAAACCAATTTTTATTCATCTAGCTCAAGATCAGTAAAAAAGAAAATGCATTAATGACAGATGCATTTCAGTAGGTTCCCCGTCACTGGCAAGAGGTTCGAACAGCATTAGAAGGAAATTAACTTGCTAGTTTTCATAAAGCTCTAAGTGATGTCTTGTTCACATGCAGTCAGAGGAGGTGTTAATTGAGGAGGGAGACCCACGGGGAGAGCTGCCTGAGCGCAGGCCTGCAGGTCACTCTGGGTGGGAAGGACAGGGCAAGGGGACAGCTCATGCACGAGGCAAATACCATGAACTGGAAGCCAGAGAAGGAGAGGAGTGAGAGGCACAGACTCACTCTGTCTGCGGTGCGGCGGAGCACTCCGTGGGATCCCTTGGAATGAGCCCTGCCAAGGACAGAAGGAGGGAGCGGAATACCCACCCTGTGCAGAGAGAGACGGGGAGGGAGGCATAATAAAAGGGGGAACCGAAGAACAGATACACCAGTCACACTTTAAAAAAAAAAACCAACAAATAGCAACAGAGTTAATGAAAAGATAGATTTCATTTTTTTTCCATATAGGCAGCTTAAATTATTAAAAATACATCATAATCCCGACCTAGTTGTTACTTTTCATATATTTTGGAGAAAAAAATTACTTTCCTTGAATATCTGTAAGTCAACATACAAGAAATAATATATTCTTTCTAGCATACATAACATTTACCATCACATATTTCTCTTTAAAATAGCGGACTACAGTCTTTGCAGAAAAAAAAAGCATTTAAAAGGGAAGAGAGACTTTAGGTATTAAACACAGAAATTGCATCAATTATAAATCAGGTAACAAAAAAAATACCATACAAAAATTTTTATTTCTTCTTAAAGCACAAGTTTTTAGAGCATTAGCAGGTAAAAATAGAGAATATTAGCTGAAGTTAGCTGAACCAACATAGCACTGAAAAGAATTAGGTTGCTGTGAGAGTGAGTACTTGATCGAGAAGGTGACATGTGGGCCACAGGTTACAAATGCATGCTTTTTAATTTGAATAAGCTGTGTCCTTTTAGCTTTACTTATTCTATTCATAGATTATCAGAATTGGAATGCACCTGAAATGCCATTTACTTCAATTTCCTCACTTTCTGGATAAAAAGGGTCTTAAGGAAAGTAATTGTGCAATGTCACACAAACAGAACCTGATTGGAAACTTGGCCCCATGTCTCTCAGGTCAGTGCTTCCAGCCATCTTACTGACAAACTTATTCACAAATAAAACTAATGAAATGCCCTTTAAATATCAGAGAAAATGAGTCTGTAAATCATCATTACACCCAGTTAAATTTACAAGAGAAAAACATCTTTTTCAGACCAATTAATCTGATATTTTCTAAAAATGATGCTGTACTGGAAGATTACTAATACAGTCTATTTGTATTTATAGATTCCATGAACTTTTCTACAAATAAAAGTTTGTTTCCCATATCTATATCAGCAGTCCTTGACTCAGGTTACCATAACCAAATACTGCTAAAGATAATGTGAAGTGTAATCCTAAATTTCTCAATGTAAAAAAAAATCCAATTTCTATGTTGATGAGGAGAAAAAATAGCTACAAGAAAATTCTAGTATTTAAAGATCTTTGTAAGATTCTAATAAATACAGATCCTGTCTTTTGAAATTATTATACATTCTTCATTAATTCAGCCATGGATGTTTGTAGAAATAGCTTAGAAATATTTAACAGGGTGATAAATATTTTCACATTACCTGATACAACTCTATTTTGCTGTTTGGGGAATGTTTGGGGGTCAAAGGCTTTTCAAAGAACAAGCCCTCAACCAAGCAGGGGCAAGCGTCTCTCCCTATGACCTTCGCCTGGTGGCCTGGGAAGGAAAACTACCAGAGGAGACTCTGGAGACACGCGACACAAGAGGCAAACGTTCCTTCGCCAAAGAGAGGTTCCTTCTGGAGGTCTGTGGAAATAGCACTGACTGGAAGTCAGGGGACCTGTGTTCTTGGCTTGGATCACTCATGAGCCCCGTGACCTTGAGAAATTACTGACCGTCTCTAGGCCTCAGCTTCCTCGTCTATAACACACAAAGGTTGGAATGGCTTATCTCTAAAAACAATTCTCATTTTTAGTTTTTGTAATTCAGTCACACAATCTATCCATCACCATCTCTCCTTGAGAACCATTGTCCTTTAATTTTATAACTATTTATACGGCATTTAAAACGATCAACTGTGTATTAAACTGTCTCTTTGAAACAATTTAAGTGAAAGTAACTGTCACAGTACCCGACACTTGGCAGGGGTTTTAGAAGTTGTTCAATGGGCCCCATGCTAGCCTACCAGTCCCAGCACAGAGAACTCTCAATAACTGCTCACTGATTTAAACAGAATAAAACTGAGTCATTGTGTTTATCCAGAGTTGGAGGCTTGGCCACACATTATGATCACCTAAGAATCTTAAAAAGCCAAACATTGTCCACCTTCACTCTCCCAAGACCAATACATAAGAATCTCTGGGGACTGGGCATGAACCTCAGAAAGAGAGAGACGAACTTGTGAAAAAAATGCACAACAGCTCTGCTTCCTACTGCCAACAGTATCCATTTTAAAATCTGATCAGACAGTTGCTTGCCATCTGAATGTATGCCTAGAAAGGCAAAGAATGCTACTCATTTTATTTCTGCCACTTAAAATGCCCCCCTTTGTTTCCCTACCCATCTGTCAAAATCCTATCCAGCCTTCCCAGCCAGTTGCAAGCCCACTTCCTAAAAACTTTTCCTGATCCTGCCTAAATGAATTATGATCACTGTAGTTCCTAAACACTCACAGCTCTTGGTGGATACTTGTCTTAGGGAATTTTTCTTCCTCTTTTCATTATGTTGATTTAAATATTTTTCTTATTCAAATAAGAAAACTAAACATACTACTAAACATACTATTCTGAGAATAATAGCTTTCTTTACTTGGCATCAACTACAGCTTCTCTTGTTAAGTCACTTTCACAGAAAGGAAACATGCTATGATTAAAATTTAATAAAAGAGAGACGTCTGCTTCTTTTCTTCCTACTAAATACAGCTAAAAACATAAGACTTAAAAGATGGAGAGAAGAAGGCAGACCAGCTAGGGACCTCCAGAACCAAAGAAGACTAAAGCATAGAGTTCCCTGGATATTTCTTTTGCCTAATAGAGCCCAGACTGGGAAATGGAGGTGCTAGAAGCTCAGAAATGCCAACGGGTGCTGGAAAAAAAAAAAGGACCAGGAAAAGAATAGCCTAGCAAGACATAAAACGTTTACAAAATAGCCAGCCAAATGCTACAGGAAAATCTGTGACCCACCCCTGTCACCACCAGCAAAGGTCAGGCAGACAACCAGGTAGACAGCCTAGACTTACCCCCTGCCTGGCTGGAGTGAGGCATCTTTCCCTCCCCCAAATCCCCCCAGCACTAAGATGTCAGAGAGGACCTAGTAGGGAGTGGGGGGCTCACAGTCACCTGGTGGTACCAAGGCCCCTCCTCACAGCCTTGTCAGTGGAGGCCTTGTGGGAAACAGTAGGGAGGTACCCCTCCCAGATAGGAGACTGTCAGTGGAGGCCTAGTGGAAAGCCTGGAATTCCACGCCCACCCAGTAGTTTCAAGGTGGCAGTCCCTTCCCCATCAGTGTGAGAGGAGGCCTGCTGAAACAAAAGGCTTAAGTAAGATCCAGAGTTTCATAACACAATACCCAAATGTACAGTATACAATTTAAAAAAATAAATCATATGTCATGCTACAGACTAGAAAAGTCTCAATGAGGAAAGATGATCAACAGACATCAACACTGAGTTGGCACAGATATTGGAATTACCTGACAAGGATGTTAAAGCAGCCATTATAAAAATGTTTCAAGAAGCAATTACAAGCAAGTTTGAAACAAATGAAGAAATACAAAGACCCAGCAAAGAAATACAAAGCCTCAGAAAAGAAATAGAAGGACCAAATTATATTCTAGAACTGAAAAATACAATAATCAAAAAGAAAAACTCCCTGATAAGCTAAAAGAACAGAAGGGGATGACAGAAGAAAGCACCAATGAACTGGAAGATACAACAGAAATTATTCAATTGGAATAGAGACAAAATAGAGGGGAAAATAAATGAACAGAACCTCTTGGTCTAGTGGGACTATAACAAAAGATCTAACATTTGTGTCAATGGAGACACAGAATGAGAAGAGAAAGAGCATGGGGCTGAAAAAGAATTAGATGAAATAATGACTATCTTCTAATTTGGCAAAAAATGTAACCTACAGAGTTAAGATGCTGAGTGAACTCCAAAATACCAAGACACATAATAATCAAACTCATGAAAACTAAGTACAAAGAAAAAATCTTGAAAGGACCAAGAGAGAAATTTACATCTTACCTCTAAAGGAAAAAGAACATGAATGACACCAAGCTACTCAGTCAGAAAATACAGAAACCAGAAGGAGGTGTCATGTTTTTCAAGTGCTGTGAGAAAAGAACTGTTTATCCAGAATCCTGTTTCCTACAAAACTATAACCCAGCACTAAAGGGGAATCCGAGATATGCTCAGATGAAGGGAAAAAAAGAAAACTTGTTGCCAGAAGACCTACCCTAAAAGTATGTCTAAAGAAAATTCTTTAAGTGAAAAGAAAAGGATAAAAATATTCTTGGAATAAAAGGAAGGAAAAAAGAACAAAAGGAATAAAAATATGGATAAATACAATAGTCTTTTCTCTCTTGAGTTTTTTAAACTATGTTCAACAATATAAGCAAAAAGCATAGCATTGTTTTGTGGTTCTCAAAATATGCAGAGGAAATACTTAAACAATTATGAATGGAAGAAGGAAAAGGAAATTAAAGGGAAGTATAGTTTCTATACTTAATAGACCACAAATAACTATGTATATAATAAATAATCTAGAGGTTCCAATAAAAATTTTACATAAAAATGCACTTGAAGCACTATATATACATCAAAATGAAACTCTACAAAAGGCTGAGTAACACAGCCTTTTGAAAGGCTGTGAAAACCTTGTGGCTTGCACTCCCTTTATCCAGTGTATGGACAGATGAGTGGGAAAATGGGGACAAAAATTAGATGAAGAATAGGGCGGGATGGAGGGGATGGAAAGTTTTGGGTGTTCTTCTTTGCGTCTATTTTTATTTTGCAGTAAGGAAAAGGTTCAAAAATTGATTCTAGTGATGAACACACAACTATTATGATGGTGCTGTGACTATTATGATGGTGCTGTGAATGACTGTAGGGTGTGTCAATAAAACTGCATTAAAAATTTTTTTTGATTAAAAACATGAGTTTAACAAAATCAAAGATATAAGATCAATATACAAAAATCAATTGTATTTCTATATATTAGCAATGAACAAATGGAAACAAATTAAAAATACAATTCCATTTATAGTCACTCAAAAACAATGAAATACTCAGGTATATATATTTTTTACGAAACAGACATGCTTATTCTAAAATTAAATGGAAAGGCAACAGAACTAGAATTCCTAAAGCAATTTTGAAAAAGAAGAATAAAGCAGGTGGAACTACTTTCCTCAATTTAAGTCTTATTATACAGCTACAGTAATCAAGATTGTTATCAGCAGAGAGAGCGACACATGGATCAGTGGGGGAAAAAAAACAGAGAACTCAGAAATAGACCCACACAGGTATGATCAACTGATTTTTACAAAAGTACAAAAGCAATTCAATGGAGGAAGGACAGCCTTTTAAACAAATAGTGCTGAAGCAATTGCATATTCTCAGGTAAAAAGCCAATCTCAAAAGGTCTCATATTATATGACACCATTTAATTAAAATTCCTGCAATGATGAAATTATAGAGATGGAAAACAGATTAGTGGTCATGAGGGGTTAGGAATGAAAGGGGAGGGAGAAAGTGGTTGTGACTATTAAGGGATAGCAAAGGGAGAACCCAGTGATGGAGTAACAGTTCTGTATCTTGAACAGATGGTTACATGAATCTACACAAGTGATAAAATGACAAAGAACTACAATACACACATGTATGGCCAGTGTCAATTTCCTAGTTTTGACATTGTACTACAGTTATATAAAATGTATCTACTGGGTGAAGGGTACAAGGAACCTCTCTGTATGATTCTGAAAACTTCATATGAATCTATATTTAAAATAAAGGGAAAGAAATAATAGAAGAATAAAATCATATGCACATTGGAGTAATACAGAGGAAAACCATTTGAAATGCTAATTGTATTGGTATAGTCATATATTCTTGGGAAGAGAAGGAAAATGTGATTTCCCTGAGAGAGGGATAGTTAGGGAAAGAAGATAAGATTATACACCTTGTGTGCACTTAAACCAGTATGAAAATTAGATCCAACCTTATAAAAGATTTACAATGAAATCTAAGAGAGCTTTGTCTTCTTAGATATAATAAAAGTCACATGTTAACATTGCTTTGGAGAGAGTACTGAAGAAAGATTATTCTTTTCAATGGTAAAAACAAAACAAAACAAAAAAAAAACATGAAATAGCTGTAAAATTTAGAATGACTGACTAAAAACCTTGAAACCAGGCAAGTTCAGTCAACAGACATTTAAGCATACAGCACTAAGAAAAAGCAGGAAATTTTTCTACAAATAAAAAGAACACTTGAAGAGAGGAGCCCAACTTGGAAACTTAAGACTCAGGATTCATAAAATGTATGGAAAGGGTGTAAAACCTGGTCCTAAGCAAATAGATGGCAGAAACTAAGAAATAAAGAGTTCCCAAATGGATAGATTTAGATCAAGAGTGAGCGTTACAATATACTACTCTCTTGACACTGAAAACTGACAGAAGTGATGTCAATTCAAATCCATGTCAATGGATTTGAAAGCCAGAAGGTCTATTTCCCTGTATTTGGAAGACAGATCCACCATCCTCTCGTCCAGAAACAGGGTCTCAATGCCTTATCACCCTTTGCTATTGGACCTATGGGGATCATAAACTAAGACAGGCCATGTCATTTGATTTAGTATCCAAAGCCCCTAGCACTGGGCTTGGAACATAGAAAACACTTGTAAACACTTGCTGAATGAAAGAATTAATGGATCTATGGTTAAAAAGCTGGAGGAGCCCACCACGATCAAGAAAACAGAATGAGATGCTTTGGGGCTCCATCCCCATACAGATGCTTAGAATAACCAGCAAGAACTGGTAGAAACATCTTTCTCAGAACTCCAGAAAACAGTTAAGGACTTGCAATAACAGGGAAAATGGTGAATCAAGAAAACAGCAAATTAAAAACTGTACGACCTCATGGCACCCTAACTGGCCCCTATCCCACCCCCTCACTGTCTGGGCGAGGAATCTGCCTACATTCACAGTACAGATCACTGGTCCCAGTTCAGAGGGAGCAGAGTAACCTCTTGTTCACATGCTGGGAGCTTGTATATGTCTGACCCAATCTGTCTGGTTGAACTCTGAAGGACTTGCCGTCCCAGAACTAACCCTGCCTGTAAAAGACGGCTCACAGAACTCTCCTACAAAATGCTCGGGAATGCAGTCACATGCTACCTGGGGCAAGGATTTGCTGACTGTAGGACATACAGCACAGTGCCCAAGACCATGAGGAAATTGTTTCCTAAGGTACTGGGAACATTCTTATCAGTTTAAACAGGCCACATGCACATGTTCAAGACAAGACATGTGCAGAAAGGATTAGGGTGGCCCGTATACGTTGGCATCAAGCTGTTCTCTAGACTCATATGGATAAACCCTGAAGGAGAGCATCTGCACAGACCAAGCTGCATTCTTCTTTCCCCCTTCCCACCTCCCTCCTTTGCTTCCTTTCCAGCTCAGGGAAACTATGTTAGAACGCTACTGGATACAAGCTTAAGAACAGGTGCCTCAGAGTCCAAATTCCAGCATTAATACATCAAAATGTCCAAATTTCAATAGACGATTACAAAGTGTACAAAGAAACAAGAAGTGATGGCCCAGACAAAGGAGAAAATTAAGATATTAGAAAACATGAATGAGGAGGATCAGACCTGGGATATACAAAACAAAGACTTTTTAAAAATGGTCTTAAACATGCTAAAGAGCTAAAGGAAAACATGGACAAAGAAGTAAAGGAAATCAGGAAAATAATAGATCAACACAAAGAGAATATCAAGAGAGACAGAAATTATGAAAAGGAAGACCACAATAACAAAAACTAAAAATTTCCTAAAGGTTTCAAACACAGATTAGAGCTGGTAGAGGAAAGAATCACTGAATGTGAAGATAAGACCACTGAAATCATCCAGTCTGGGGAGCAGAAAGAAGAAAGAATGAAGAAAAATGAACACAGCCTGAGGAACCTGTGGGATACCATCAAGAATACCAATACATACAAGAAGGAGAGAAAGGGGCACAGAATATTCAAAGAAACAATGGCTGAAAACTTCCCAAATTTAACAAAAAAAGACATATATACCTCCAAGATGCTCAATGAACTCCAAATAGAATAAACCCAAATCAACCCATGCTGAGGCATATTATAATCAAATTGTCTAATGCCAAAGATAGAGAACTTTGAAAGCCACAAGAGAGAAGTAATATGTCACATAAAGGATGCCTCAATAAGATTGAGACCACATTTCTTACTGAAAACCATGGAGGCAAGAAGGTAATGGGATAACATATTTAAAGTGCTGAAAACAAAAAATTACCACCTAAAAATTCTATATCCAACAAAACTCTCTTTCAAAAATGAGGGATAAAGAGGAACTTAGAGGGTACCTGATGATTAAATGCAATGTGGGATGGTAAGTGGGGTCCTGGAACAGAAAAAGGATGCTAGGGGAAAACTGAGGAAATCTGTATAAAGTATGGACTTTGGTTAATAGCAATGTGTATCAGTATCAGTTCACTATCTGTAACAAATGTAACTCAGTAATTATAACAAATGTATCATACTAATGTAAGAGGTTAATAATAGCAGAAAGGGCAGAGGCCTATATGGAACTCTCTGTGCTATCAGCTCATTATTTTTGTATATCTAAAACCGTTCTTTAAATAAAGTCTATTAATAAAAAAACTGATTGAGAGATCAAGATACTCCCAGATAAACAAAAGCTGAGGGAAATCATCACCACTAGACTGGCTCTACAAGAGATACTAAAGAGAGTTCTTCAGGTTGAAAGGGAAGGACAATAGACAACAGATTGAAGCTGTAGTAAAAAATAAAGTTCTCCAGTAAGGGTAACAACAGGAGAAAAAATAAATGGCAGTAATATTGTATTTTTAGTTTGTAACTACATTTTTTACTTCCTATAGGATCTGAAAGGCAAATGCCTAAAGCATAATGATAAATCATTGGTTATGGACTCAATGTATACACATGTAATTTCTGACAAGAACTATACAAAGAAAAATGTGGGATGGAAGGACATAGGAACAAAGTCTGTGTATACTATTGAAGTGAAATTGGTATCAAAGTAAATGAGACTGTTACATGTTTGGGACATAAAATTTAAACTCCATGGTAACTATAATGAAAATATAGGAAAATAAGCAAGCATATAGAGACAAAATTAGAATACAGGTTTTCAGGGCTTGGGTGAGGGTGGTCAGGAGGAATGGGGAGTTACTGCAAAACGGGTGTAGGTTTCTGCTTACGAGAATGGGAACGTTTTAATAATGGAAGGTGGTGAGGATACCACAACATAATAAATGTGATTAATCCCATTGAATAGTAGGCTTGGAAGTGGTTGAGATGGGAAAGTTTATATTGTATATACGTTCCCACAATTTAATAAAAAAAAGAAAGAAAGAAAGAAAGAAAGAGCGAGCACAATGACACAATCAAAGACACAAAGACAATTAAATGCAATACATGATCCTGGATGGGATCTAGCAAAGGAGGAGAGAAGGTTATTATTGGTACATAAGAAAAAAATGGAACATGATAACTGCATTTAATGTGGATACATTAAGTGAATTTCCTTGCTCTTAGGAAATGTACACGTCAGTCTTAGGTATTCAAGGAGCATCATGTATACACCTACACTCAATTGTTCAGAAGTGGATTGGTAAATAGATGGACAAACAGACAGATGAATAAACAGGTTGATGGACTGACAGATTGTTGGACAGATTGAATGATATAGCAAATATGGCAAAATGTTATAATTAGTGGATTGGTAGATCTGGATATTTGGGGGGATGGAAATGTTGGAATTTTCTTTATGAGGTTTGTATTTTTTTTTAACTGTTCCGCAAGTTTGAAATTATTTCAAAATAAAATGTTTAACATTAAAAAAGATAATAAGGGGGATTCTAGGAAGATGGCGGCATAGAAAGAAGTGGAAGACTTAGTCTCCCCCAGAACAATTCATAAATGAACAAAAAACCAGTAAATAACCTGGAATGGTAGCGGGGAGACAAATGTGACTGTACACTCAACATCCACAGACATGAATTGGGAGGAATGCCCGAGATCACAGCATAAAATCTGTAAGTAAAATTGCGGACCCGTGCTGAGAGCCGAGAACCTAGAGCCAGGAGCCCCTCCCTCACAGAAGCCTCACCGTGCACTTTCCCAGCCCAGCTCCAAGTGAGCTTTTAATAATAACTGCTCAATACAGACAGCGAATCCTCAACAAGCAGACAGAGGCTTTTGGCGACAACTGACCTTGGGAGAATCGGGGGAAATATTCTGTCTCTCGCTCTCTCTCTGTGGAGAAAACCTCAGCTGTTCTCAGCAAACAAGGCATTGCAGTAAAGACAGCCTCACACATTCTGTATTCTGAAATGAGCTGAGAGCCCCGCAGCACAGCTAAGCGGCCCAGGGCTTCCCTAGAGGGACGGCGCACACTGATGACGTAGCACGGCATTTTCTCTCGGCTGAGGGAGGATAGCGGCTGGGAGGGGGGATCCGCTCAGAGAACCCAGGGGCGCTACGCCAAGTCCAGTGGTTTATGGGACACCGAGAGAGAGCTGCCCTTCCTCCCTGGCCACCCGTGCACGCGCCCCACATTCAGGACGGGCGACTCCAGCGACGTGCCCAGGCTGAGCTCTCCAACTGAACACACAGGAATCATTTCCCCTCACTACGCGAGAACTGTCTAGAGGGATATAGGTGGCTCACAGACGCCATCTGCTGGTTACTTAGAGAAAGTGTACATCACCAAACTGTGTCTCTGAAAAATTAGATCGATATCCCTTTTTTTTTGATACAACTTGAAAGAACCCTATCAAGCAAAACAAATGCCAAGAGGCCAAAAACAACAGAAAATCTTAATGCATATGATAAAACCAGATGATACGGAGAATCCAGCTCCAAACACACAAATCAAGATTTCAGAAGAAACGTTATATCTCGCAAATTTAATTAAAGAACTACAATCAAAGAACGAAAACATGGCAAAGGATTTAAAGGACATCAAGAGGACCATGGCCCAGGATATAAGCGCCATAAAAAAGACCCTAGAAGAGCATAAAGAAGACATTGCAAGAGTAAATAAAAAAATAGAAGATCTTATGGAAATAAAAGAAACTGTTGGCCAAATTAAAAAGACTCTGGATATTCACAATACAAGACTAGAGGAAGCTGAACAACATCTGAGTGTCCTAGAAATCCACAGAACAGAAAATGAAAGAACAAAAGAAAGAATGGAGAAAAAAATTGAAAAAATCGCAATGGATCTCAGGGATACAATAGATAAAATAAAACGTCCAAACTTAAGACTCATTGGTGTCCCAGAAGGGGAAGAGAAGGGTAAAGGTCTAGAAAGAGTATTCAAAGAAATTGTTGGGGAAAACTTCCCAAACCTTCTACACAATATAAACACACAAAGCATAAATGCCCAGCGAACTCCAAATAGAATAAATCCAAATAAACCCACCCCAAGACATATTCTGATCAGACTCTCAAATACTGAAAAGAAGGAGCAAGTTCTGAAGGCAGCAAGAGGAAAGCAATTCACCACATACAAAGGAAACAATGTAAGACTAAGTAGTGACTACTCAGAGGCCACTATGGAGGCGAGAAGGCAGTGGCATGACATATTTAAAATTCTGAGAGAGAAAAATTTCCAACCAAGAATACTTTATCCAGCAAAACTCTCCTTCAAATTTGAGGGAGAGCTTAAATTTTTCACAGACAAACAAACGCTGAGAGACTTTGCCAATAAAAGACCTGCCCTACTTCAGATTCTAAAGAAAGCCCTACCAACAGAGAGACAAAGAAAGGAGAAAGAGATATAGAGAATTTTAACAGACACATATAGTACCTTACATCCCAAATCACCAGGACACTCATTTTTCTCTAGTGATCACAGATCTTTCTCCAGAAGGGACCATAAGCTAGGACATAAAACAAGCCTCAAGAAATTAAAAAAAAAAAAAAAAATTGAATATACTCAAAGAACATTCTCCAAACACAATGGAATACAAATAGAAGTCAATAATTTTTGAACTACAACTCCACTATTTACTTCCTACATGATAAAAAATACACAAACTCTAAGGACAAATCAGTGGTTTTGAACTCAATGTAAAATATGTAATTTTAGACAACTATATAAAGCTGGGGGAATGAAGGAGTATAAGAACATAGCTTATGTGTCCTATTGAAGTGAAGGTGGTATCAAAGAAAAACAAGATTAATAGGGATTTAAGAGGTTAATTTTAAGCCCCACAGTAAACACAAAGAAATTATCAGAGAATATAACCATAAAGATGAAATTAGAGTTTGGGTTAAGAGAAATGGGGGAAGGGGCAATGGGAAGTTAAGAAAGGAGTGTAGGGTTGCTGTTTGAGGTGAAGGGAAATTTCTAGCAATGGATGGTGGGAAAGAGCATAACATCATTCTAAATGTGATTAATCCCACTAATGGAAGGCTAGGGAGGGGGTGGAATGGGAACATTTAGGCTGTATATATGTTTCCACAATTGAAAAAAGGAAAAAAAAAAAAAAAAAGAGACAGTCTAATTAGACGACAATTGAATGCTAAGGATGAACTTGGATGGGATTGGAGGGTGGAGGACAGGTGGCTCGAAGGGACACAGTTGAGACATAAGGAAAAGGAAATATAGAATGTAAGCATGGCATCATTGTTGAATCTCTTATACTTCTTAGCTGTGCTTAATGGAATTACATAAAACAATGTTCTTGTTCATGGGAAGTACATATGTGAATTATAGTGTATGGTCAAGGATGTGTGCAGCTAACTCTCATATGTTCAGAAGGCAGAGAAATATATGATGGATGATAGGGAGGGAAAGAAACAGTGATGTGACAGCATGTTAAAGTTGGTGGATTGAGCTATCGGGGGGAGGGGGGTCAGGGTATGATGGAATTCTGTGTATGGGGCTAGTATTGTTTTTGCAGCTATTCATGTAACTTTGAATTTATATCAAAATAAAATTTAAAAAAAAAAGATAATAATAAAGCTGAAAGAATTTACTATACTTTTGTCAATTCCTGCTGCTTGAACCAGATCCAAAGCTTAATCTGGATCGCCATCCAGAGCTGCTGTGTCCAGCATGGTTGCTAGCAGGTAAATGAGGCTATTGAATCACAGATAGTTCATATTGAAATGTGCCATAAATATAAAACACACCAGCTGTTAAAAATTTAGTAACAAAAAAAAGTAAAATATCTCCGTATTTTCCTTATATTGGTTACATGTTCAAATGATATTTTAGATATGCTGAGTTAAATAAAGTATTTTATAAAAATCAATTCACCTGTTTCTTTCTCACTTTTAATTTAGATACCAGAAAATTTAAAATGATATATGTGGCTCACGTTATATTTCTATCAGATAGTGCTCATCTAGACAGTGGAAGAGGGCCTAAATCCTTCTTAGTTGATGCCAAGAAGAATCCCTAAAATCTGTCCAGGATAGGGTCTTTTGCTTACTTGAGTCTACTTTATGTGATTTTCCATGACTTTTAGAGTAAAAGATAAGTATGAGATGCTCACTGTGAAGAACTTGATTCTAAAACCTAGGAGTAGTAGGTATGCATATGAATATATCACATTCAAGAAAAAGAACATCTACCTGTAGGAGGACATGGGACATTTGGCATATAGTACAGACATATACATAATATTTTAATTACTCTTTAAATCGGTGGGACAAAATACAACAAAGAAACAAGAAAACAAAAAACAGGAGTGCCTGGATCAGAATTTTAGAGGAAACTCTTCATTTCTCTCAAAGTGAACCCTACAAAGACCAAGTCTTCACATAAAAATGTCTATCTGTGAACTCTAACTGTAAGGGTAAGACAAGGAACTGTGAGCCAAGTCCTCCAAAACACTTGAGGTACTTTCCTCAGAGATGTGCTCTTTACAAAGCAGAGATGAAAAGAGAATCCCTCATCTTACTGTGGAGAGTGAATGCAGTTGTCACCTGAGATTAAAGGAAAGCAAATGTTTGTCCTAGCCCTGAGATGAAACTTTTCCTGAATCTTGCAGATTACTTTAAATATTTCTCCCTCTCCTGAAAGAGCTTAGGAAGACTTCATGAGTGGTCTTACTTGCTTCCAAAAGGGTCTGCGGCACTGCAGCAGTAAGCTTTCTCAGAGGATGAAGCTTTTTATCACGAAAACATGTATGTCCATGAGGCTAGTCATCTTTAATCTTCATTTAAAGCTACATTTAATTATGACAGGTAGATGAATTATTTTCTTCATTTGAAGAGACTGACTAAAAGAATCCTATCTTTTGAGATAAGCTTTTATGCTAATAGAAATCTGTGGTGGGGAAAAAGGTTGAGAATAAATTTTATGTCCAATGACAATACGGCTCTCACAAAGGACTAGGAGTCCTCCTGGAGCAGTTCTTTGAAATTCTATCCTTTACATATTCCCTTCTTCCACAGACTCAGGTACTTCACAAAGGTCGAATCTACAGCTTTACCTAACTTCTGAACCTGTCAAGTTCCAATCCTCCATATTCAAAATCCTCCACTTTTTGGTCCTGCCAGACCTCAAAATCAGGTGATTATATATACATAATGCCTCTGGCAGTTTCCTTCCCTAATAATTTCCTCCCTCTTCATGTCCCTACTTGTATGACTGGTGTGCCATCCTCCTGGCCACCTAGGGCTGATAACCTTTATCTTTACCATAATTCCCACCCTCTCCCCCAATCATTTATCAAGACACAGACTGGACCTCAGTTATCCACCTCTCACCCACATTCACTGGCTCACCGCCATCTCCTCTGGCCTCAGGGGTTATTACAACCTTCTGAACAGTCTTCCCTGCCCTCAGCCACACCCTCACCTGGATTCACAGCAGCTCTCTCAGAGGAACCAGGCACATGTAGAGGACGGAGACACAGTCCTGCCTTGAGGAACTCAGTTTCTCTTCTCACATTACTTTTCCTGTAGCAAAACATGGTAAGCCTGGCCCCTTGTAGAACCTTCTGGCTACATGTTTAAGTGGAAAGTCCACAGTGTGGCATTTTAAGTTTCTCTGTAATGTGTCCCAAGAATAACTCTCCTAACTTCTCTCACAATATTCTTATGAAACTGTTACTGCTACCATCACCAATGACTACACTAAAACATGGTAAAGCATGATAAGTGATTAAAAACAAATAGAGGAGGTGGGGCAAGATGGCAGAGTGGTGAGGAGCAGAATTTCATCTCTCCCCTAGAGCAGCTGGCAAATACCCAAGAACTATATCAAACAGTGTTTTCGGGGTCTCCAGTAACCAGTCACACATTGGACACAAGTTTGGAATTGGAGGAAAAGCTGAGATTGCAGCGAACGTTGTAAGTTCCCCGGACCAGGGGTCTGGCGCCCCTCCCCACCCAGACCTCACAGACTGTCTTGCTGCCGGCTCCCTGACAGGGGGGAAAAAAAAACCAAAAAACAGCAATCTGCTGAGGGCAAGAAGGGAGGCTCAACCCAGCCTCAACTGCAGAATTAATTAACAAATTAATTCACTAACTTTGGGAGCTGGGGTGCTAAAGAAGGGCTGGGCTCCGAGAATTGGGGGCACATAAAAGCGGGCACCCATTCCCAGACTCCAAAAAAGCCATTTTTTTTTTCCCTACATTTTGTCCCTTCAGGCTTCTCACTGATCCCTTATCTTTTTGCATTTCAATAGCCCCCAGCAGGGGTGGAACTGAAGCCCTTGGAGAGTAATTATCAGACAATAGCCCAAAGCATATCTTTAAATGCTCTATTCTGACACTGACAAAACTTCCAGGCTGGGGAAAGACTTTTAAAAGAGACTCTTTTTTTTTTTTTCTTCTTTTTTTTTCCTTTTTTTCTTTTTCCTGATTTCTTTACTACTTTTTTTTTTTTTAATCTAAAAGTAATATATGTGGTTATTTTCTATCGGAAAGCCTAGGTTGAGGGACTAGGCTGGGCTTGGGGGAGACAGAGTACCCACAGTGTCTTTGAATTCCGTATTCACCACTGAAGGCCTCCACCCCCATCTTTAATTGGCAACTCAGGCTGACCAAGGAATCTACCTGGAGAGGCCCCAAAGAGGAGAGAGGAGAAGGGAATAGTGCCCCTGAGAGACAACTGGAGTTCTCAGGACTGGGAGAGTGGAGGGAGGTCCAGCTCAACTGGCAGTCCTCCTTCTGGGAACTCAGACCCCAGGGGCGGGAATTCAGATTCTGGCTTCAGTCAGCCACGCCCCCGACAGGAACAGAGTCACCAGGAGAACTAAAGTCTCCATACCTCCTTACACTGGTGGGGGAGCTGCGGGCTGGCAAGCGCCACCTGCTGGACAGGAGAGGAAAAGCACCAATTCTAAAGGCCTCATAAGAGGGTCTCATTCTCAGGAAAACTCCATACCCTCCCAATGAGACCTGGGCCTCACTAGACTGGGAAAATCTGACTAGGGTCAACCATATCTGAGGAGACCCACTCACAAAAAGGTTACATAGAGGCAGAGCAAGAAACAGAAAAAACAAGAGGGGAAAAATTCTGATCAACTAAATAGAACCTAAGTTAGAGGTCTAGAATAAGTTGAACTGAATAACAGAGGCCAGAGAACAAAGCCAACCAATAAGAAAACCACTAGGTAAAACAGAGAAAACAAGCTCCAAAATAAACTAATCAAGAAAATCAGATGCCTAGACAACTTAAGATAACAAGCCATACCAGGAAACACAAAAACATGGACCAGCCGAAAGAACAAACTAATAGCTCAGCTGAGACACAAGAGTGGAGGCAACTAATGCTAAACAAATTTGATGAAATGAAGGAAGATATAGCAAAAGAGCTGAAGGATATAAAGAAGACACTGGATGACCATAAAGAAGAATTCATAAACTTAAAAAAACAAATGGCAGAACTCATGGGAATGAAGGCCACAATGGATGAGATGAAAAACACAATGGAGGGACACAACAGTAGATGTGAACAGGCAGAAGAAAGGATCAGTGAACTGGAAGACAGGTCATTCGAATTCATACATGCAAAAGAACAGATGGTGAAAAAAATGGAAAAATACGAGCAGGGTCTTAGGGAGCTGAGTGACAACATGAAATGCACAAATATATGTGTTATGGGTGTCCCAGAAGGAGAAGAGAGGGGAAAAGGGGCAGAAAGAGTAATAGAAGACATATTCACTGAAAATTTCCCAACTCTTATAAAAGACAGAAAATTAGAGATTCAAGAAGTACAATGTACCCCAAATAGAATAGATCCCAATAGACCTACTCCAAGACACTTACTGGTCAGATTGTCCAATGTCAAAGACAAAGAGAGGATTCTGACAGCAGCAAGAGAAAAGCAATCCATCACATACAAGGGAAGGTCTATAAGACTATGTACAGATTTCTCTGCAGAAACTATGGAGGCAAGAAGACAGTGGCATGATATATTTAAGATACTGAAAGAAAAAACTGCCAACCAAGAATTCTATATCCAGCAAAACTTTCCTTCAAAAATGAGGGAGAGATTAAAACATTTTCAGACAAACAGACACTGAGAGAGTTTGTGAATAAGAGACCGGCACTACAAGAAATACTAAAGGGAGTGCTACAGGCTGATAGGAAAAGACAGGAGAGAGAGAGTTGGAGAAGAGTGCATAAATGAAGATTATCAGGAAAGGTAAAAGGAGAGGAAAAAATAAGATATGACATATAAATTCCAAAAAACAAAATGGTAGTAGAAAGTACTGCCCTTACAGTAATAACACTAAATGTAAATGGATTAAACTTCCCAAAAAAAAGACACAGACTGGCAGAATGGATTAAAAAACAGGACCTATCTATATGCTGTCTACAAGAAACTCACTTTAGACACAAGGACAAACATAGACTGAAAATGAAAGGTTGGAAAAAGATATATCATGCAAACAACAACCAGAAAAAAGCGGGAGAAGCTATATTAATATCAGACAAGTTAGACTTCAAAAGCGAAACAACTAAAAGAGACAAAGAAGGACACTATATATTAATAAAAGGGTCAATTCATCAAGAAAACATAACAGTCATAAATATTTATGCACCAAACCAGAATGCCCAAAAATTCATGAGGCAAACACTGCGATCACTGAAAGGAGAAATAGATAAATCTACAATAATAGTTGGAGACTTCAATACACCACTCTCATCAATGGATAGAACATCTAGACAGAGGATCACTAAAGAAACAGAGATGTTGAATTGTATGATAAATGAACTAGACTTGACAGACTTTTATAGAACACTACATCCAACAACAGCAGGATACACTTTTTTCTCAAGTGCTCATGGAACATTCTCTAGGATAGACCACATGTTGGGTCACAAAGCAAGTCTCAACAAATTTAAAAATATTGATATTATACAAAACACTTTCTCAGACCACAATGGAATGAAGTTGGAAATAAATAAAAGGCAGAAGGTCATAAAATTCACAAACATATGGAGGCTAAACAACACCCTCTTAGAAAACCAGTGGGTAAGGGAAGAAATTACAAGAGAAATTAGTAAATACCTCAAGGCAAATGACAATGAAAACACAACTTATCAAAACTTATGGGATGCAGCAAAGGCGGTGCTGAGAGGGAAATTTATTGCCCTAAATGCCTATATTAAAAGAGAAGAGAGAGCAAAAATTGAAGAGTTAACTGCTCACCTGGAGGAATTAGAGAAAGAACAGCAAACTAAACCCAAAGCAAGCAGAAGGGAAGAAATAACAAAGATTAGAGCAGAAATAAATGCAACTGAGAACAGGAAAACAATAGAGAGGATCAACAAAACCAGAAGTTGGTTCTTCGAGAAAATCAATAAAATCGATGGACCACTGGCTAGGCTAACAAAAAAAAAGAGAGAGCAGATGCAAATAAATGCAATCAGAAATGGGAAAAGAAATATAACTACCGACCCTGCAGAAATTAAGGAGATAATGAGAAGATACTATGAGCAACTATATGCTAATAAACTAGACAACTTAGATGAAATGGACAACTTCTTAGAAGAGCATAAACAACCAACATTAACTCAAGAAGAAACAGATGACCTCAACAAACCAATCACAAGTAAAGAGATTGAGTCAGTCATCAAAAAGCTCCCAAAAAGGAAAAAAGCCCACGACCAGATGGTTTCACATGTGAATTCTACCAAGCATTCAACAACGAATTAGTACCAATCCTGCTCAATCTCTTCAAAAAAATTGAAGAAGAGGGAAAGCTACCTAACTCTTTCTATGAAGCCATCATCACCCTAATACTAAAACCAGGCAAAGATACTATAAAAAAAGAAAATTATAGACCACTTTCTTTAATGAATATAGATGCAAAAATCCTCAACAAAATACTCGCAAATCGAATCCAGCAGCACATTAAAAGAATTATATACCACGACCAGGTGGGATTTATTCCAGGTATGCAAGGCTGGTTCAACACAAGAAAATCAATTAATGTAATACACCACATCAATAAATCAAAGCAGACGAACCACATGATCATCTCGATTGATGCAGAAAAGGCATTTGACAAAATTCAACATCCTTTCCTGATGAAAACACTTGAAAGGACAGGAATAGAAGGGAACTTTTTCAATATGATAAAGGCAATATATGAAAAACCCACAGCTAACATCACACTCAATGGGGAGACACTGAAAGCTTTTCCTCTAAGATCAGGAACAAGGCAGGGATGCCCACTATCACCACTGCTATTCAACATTGTGCTGGAAGTTCTAGCTAGAGCAATTAGGCAAGAAAAAGAAATAAAAGGCATCCAAATTGGAGAGGAAGAAGTAAAACTTTCACTGTTTGCAGATGACATGGTTCTATATGTAGGTAATCCAGAAAAATCTACAGCAAAGCTACTAGAACTAGTCAATGAATACAGCAAAGTAGCAGGCTACAAGATCAACATGCAAAAATCTGTAGTGTTCCTATACACAAGTAATGTGCAACAAGAGGAGGAAATCAAGAAAAAAATCCCATTTACAATAGCAACCAAAAGAATCAAGAATTTAGGAATAAACTTAACCAAGGACACAAAAGACCTTTACATAGAAAACTATAAGAAACTGCTAAAAGAAATTGAACAAGACCTGAAAAAATGGAAGAACATACCATGTTCATGGATTGGAAGACTAAATATAGTTAAAATGGCAATTTTACCTAAACTGATTTACAGATTCAATGCAATACCAATTCAAATCCCAACAACTTACTTTGCAGAAATAAAAAACCAATAACTAAATTTATTTGGAAGGGTAAGGTGCCCCGAATAGCCAAAAATGTCTTGAGAAAGAGGAATGAAGTGGGAGGTCTCACACTACCTGACTTTGAAGCATATTACAAAGCTACAGTGCTCAAAACAGCATGGTACTGGCATAAGGACAGATATACTGATCAATGGAATCGAATTGAGTGTTCAGAAGTAGACCCTCACATCAATGGACAACTGATCTTTGATAAAGCAGTGAAGCCAAAGCAACTGGGAAAGAGCATCCTGTTCAATAAATGGTTTTTGGAGAACTGGATATCCATTTCCAAAAGAATGAAAGAGGATGCCCATCTCACACCTTATACCAAAATTAACTCAAAGTGGATCAAAGACCTAAACATTAGCACCAAGACCATAAAACTCTTAGAAGAAAATGTAGGGCAATATCTTAAATATCTTGTGAAAGGAGGCAGTTTCTTAGACCTCACACCCAAGGCACGAGCAACCAAAGAACAAATAGACAAATGGGATCTCCTCAAAATTAAACACTTTTGTACATCAAAGGACTTTGTCAGAAAAGTAAAAAGGCAACCTACACAATGGGAGATGATATTTGGAAACCACATATCAGATAAGGGTTTAATATCCCGAATATATAGAAGAATCCTGCATCTCAATAACAGAAAGACAAACAATCCAATTAAAAAATGGGCAAAAGACATGAACAGACATTTTTCTGAAGAGGAAATACAAATGGCTCAAAAACATATGAAAAAATGCTCAACTTCACTGGCTATTAAGGAAATGCAAATCAAAACCACAATGAGATATCATCTCACACCTACCAGAATGGCCATTATCCAAAAAACAGAAAATGACAAGTGCTGGAGAGGATGTGGAGAAAGAGGCACACTTATTCATTGTTGGTGGGAATGTAGAATGGTGCAACCACTCTGGAAGACAGTATGGAGGTTCCTCAGGAAGCTAAATATAGATTTGCGATATGACCCAGCTATTCCATTGCTGGGTATATACTCAGAGGATCTGAAACTTAAGACACAAACAGACATTTGTAAACCGATGTTTATTGCAGCATTATTCACAATTGCCAAGAGACGGAAACAGCCCAAATGTCCATCAAAGGACAAGTGGATAAACAAACTGTGGTATATACACATGATGGAATATTATGCAGCTATAAGACAGAACAAAGACATGGATCATGTAATAATGTGGATGAACCTTGAGGACATTATGTTGAGTGAAGTTAGCCAGAAACAAAAGGACAGATTCTGTATGGTCTCACTAATATGAACAGACATTAATGAACAAACTTTGGTAGTTAAAAGCTGACAACACAGGTGACCAGGAGATAGAAAGAGGGCAGAGATCAGCCATTTGATGCTGAAGGACTACAGAATGTTTAGGATTGATTGCACAGATCCAGAAATAGATAGCATAATACTGTGTGATGGTAGCATGGTATTGTAAGTACACTGAACAAAGATGTCTGTGAGTAAAGCTGAAAGAGGTGGGATAGGAGAATGTATGACACCAGAGGTAAAGATAGATGATAAAGACTGGGACTGTATAACGTGGCAAAAACTGGAGTGGCCAATGACTGTTACTAAATAGACAAATATAAAAATATTTTCGCATGTGGGAAAGCAAATGAATGTCAACCATGTAGAAATTTGAAAAAGGGATGGTATTCAGGAAAAAACATAATCAAAGCAAACTGGAGTCTATGGTCAACAGTAACATTGTAATATACCTCCATTAAATGTAACAAAGGCAATATGCCAATGCTAAATGTATATGAGAGGGGGATATACGGGAGTAATATGGGATTCTTGGTAGTGGTGTTATTTGCTGTCCTTAGTAGTATATTGTATTGTATGACATGTTATTTTTCTTATCATTTTTTTTCTTATTGCTAAAAAAAAAAAAAAAACAATTTTTCTTGTAGTAATCAGTATGTTCAAGTGCTGATTGTGGTGATAAATGTACAACTTTATGATGATACCATGAACAACTGATTGTACACTGTGGATAAATGTATGGTATGTGAATATAACTCTACAAAATTGTAGGAAAATATATATATAGGAGTAAAAGTGTTGGAGAAAACATGGTGAGAGGGATGATGCCTCACCAATATGGACTAACTACAATGTGTAAACTCAGAATTGAATCTTAGAACATAGCTTAACGTGGACACAATAATTGTAATAGTCCCTAGATTGTAAGCTCTTACAGCAGTTAACTCTATCCCTGAATTGTAAGGCCTATCTCTAAACTTTGAGATGCTGATCCCCTAGCGTATAACCTGATTGGTCTCTGGAACAATGCATATCTCTGAGACACCTGAAACTCAGAGCTAGAGCTCGGCAGATATGAATGTCAGTATTAGTGCATACAGCCACTGTCAAAAAAAAAAAAAAAAAAAAAAAAAAGCTGAAAAAGAGCCCAGACTTCAATTAGTGATATGAATGAAGTAGGTCTGGTTAAGACCAGGGCAAGCCAGGCCAAAGGATAAAGGTTGAAACTGACTGAGTTTTAAAACTTCAACTTTCATATGAGACCAAGGGAATAGATATCTATTTGGTATAGGATCTAAATTTTCTAAACAGTACAACTCTACAGTCGATTTGTTCAAACACCACAATTGCATGGAACTTTGAATAGGAAGTGAGATACGGTAGGTTAGTATAGGCTGGAGTGAAATAGTGACACATCCTAGAGTAATTTGGGCAGATAATAAAAAACATATTTACAGCCTCCTCCTCCCCAGCTCCGACGATCTGGGGGATCCTGGACTGGTGTTGATGTTGCCATAAACATTGGGACTGGTGGTTTGATGTGCTGAGCCCTCTAGCTGAGCCCTCTAGCAAGGGACTTGCCCTTATGAAGCTCATTACCACAAAGGAGAGTCTAAAGTTGTATGTAATGGTGCCTAAGAGTCTCCCCCTGAGTACCTCTTTGTTGCTCAGATGTGGCCCTCTCTCTCTCTAACTGAGCCATCTCGACAGGTGAACTCGCTGCCCTCCCCCCTACGTGGGACCTGACTCCCAGGGGTGTAAATCTCCCTGGCAACGCAGAGTATGACTCCAGGGGATGAATGTGGACCCGGCATCGTGGGACTGAGAGTATCTTCTTGACCAAAAGGGGGATGCAAAATGAGACGAAATAGTTTCAGTGGCTGAGAGATTCCAAATGGAGTCAAGAGGTCACTCTGGTGGACATTCTTATGCACTATATAGATACCACCTCTTAGGCTTTAATGTATTGGAATAGCTAGAAGTAAATACCTGAAACTACCAAACTCCAACCCAGCAGTCTGGACTCCTGAAGACGATTATATAGTAATGTAGATTACGAGGGGTGACAGTGTGATTGTGAAGACCTTGTGGATCACACCCCCTTTAGCTAGTGTATGGATGAGTAGAAAAATGGGGATAAAAACTAAAGGACAAATGGGGTGGGATGGGGGGATGATTTGGGTGTTCTTTTTTCACTTTCATTTTTTATTCTTGTTCTGGTTCTTTCTGATGTAAGGAAAATGTTCAGAGATAGATTGTGGTGATGAACGCATAACTATGCTATCATACTGTGGACAGTGGATTGTATATCATAGATGATTGTATGGTGTGTGAATGTATTTCAATAAAACTGAATTTAATAAAAAAAGAAAAGAAAAGAAAAGAAAAGGGGAATGAGATTCTGTGTTGGCAAGGTCAGCCAAGAGTATGTGGGATGGAAGATATCTCTGAAAAAATAAAATCAACCACAGCTTTTAACGACAAGAAAAAAACAAAAAAAAAACAAAAAAAAAACAAATAGAAAGGTAACAATCCAAACGTTATAGAGTTTTAATAACAGAAGCAGTCTCATCTGGTTGGTAAATTTCTGTTTAATGTGAGATGGTTCTTCATGGTGTCTATTCTCCCTCACTGCAATAAGAAATAAACTTTGACTGGTTTGACCACAGGTATGTTCTGATGGTCTTTGGCTGCAGGTCATTGCCATTTCCCTGCCCTGAATGATCAAGATAGCTATATTTGTTTATGAATTTTAGGACTGGGTAAGAGAAATGGTATTATTTTCTGCTGTAACATGACAAATACTTGTTACTTGTTACTATCATCAAACAAGCTTCATCTGCAGTGATCACTTTTGACATTAATTTTTTTCTAAAACATTTGTAGAAATGTTTTTTTAAATTACATAAGAAAAGAAATAGTTAGAATGCTCTAGCAAATAGATGCCTAAAAAGTTATCACTCTACTAACACAGACAAAAAGAGGAGAAATCTTTTATTACTTATTTTATTAGGTCTTAGAGAAGCTGATTAATTTCTTCTAAAAGGTTGGTTTGACCATGCTGCTTCTTGGATAGCTGAGAGGATCATCCATTTCTCAATGACTATTAACATTTAACTCCAAGAGTAAATCTGCCTACACCCTCAAAGAATAAGTCAGTAAATTAAACTCTACATTAACAAATGAAACAGATCCCAGCAGTGGAAAACTTTTGTTCTATCCCTTGTGTTCTAATTATTCTGCAGGTGAATTTTGTTTCTTTCAGTGGATACTTTAAACAGAGTTTCAAAAATGACTTCTATTGTACTGGTTCTTGGTACTAATTTAGAAACTTAAATTTATGAGCAGCTAAATTATTCAACTGCTATAATCTCCATATTTTAGTGTCTCAACCCTTTAAGAACAATTCAATTTTTCAATTATTGGTTTCAAATTTGTCCTTGAAAGTTACAGTATTATTGTTTATTCAAAGCAGTATAAAACATACACATAATAGAATTCTTAGTGTGTTGTTATAAACATATGCATGGTAATGCAATGTCTCAGCAACACAGGTGGCTCCTGCCAGCCTTTAGCTCATTGAAACATAGGCTATATTCAATGGTCACATGTCTAATACTGATTAAAACATTAAATAAACAAATAATTTAAAAATAACTGCATGACCAGGTTATAAATAATTCTTGTTTAAGCACCAAAGTATATTTTACTTAAAAATACATTCATAGGGGTATATTTTAATAACTAAATAAAAGACCTTGGCAAAGAAAGATATCAATCATTTAATTCCCTTTTGAATAATAATGAAAAGTCTCCCCAATTGGGAGAAAATGGCAAATCTAAGCTTAAGATCGATACTTGAATCTCACATAAAAATTAACCAATAATGTCACACACTTCTAAATCAGAAAAGCATATTGTCTAATAGAAAAAAAGGCCTTAGGAGAGATTACTCATAAGACAAATCTTTGGGTTACACTCTTCCTTTCAGATAACATTCTATCCTATTTCCCAGGTAAGGTAAAAAGGAGCAGGGTTCTTTGCCAGCACAGTGAACACGATTGCTAAGAATTAGATAAACTTCTTCTCTGTGAATTATAAATGCTTGTTGTGGTTTTTGTGATGCATTTGTGATCAAGTTTTCTGACTTTGTATTTTCTATTTGGTAAACAGCTCTGACAGATACACACTTGACTACAGATTTTCTAAGTATACGCATAAAGTCTAAATCCATAAATCTGAGGTGTGAGAATCTAACTCAAAGCACACAAAGGATTGCTGATAAGGCTGAGTGTATTCCAGTTGTTGAATCCACATAAATTATATATTGATATATTAAATAAACTACAGCATGGCTTAATCTTCTATTCAATACTAGATATCAATTACAACAGAGCATTTTGAAATTTATATGATATCCTCTTTCTTTGCCTCTTTGCTATCTAGAAAGGAGTCAGTTAAAGGGCCATGTGCTCAATGCACATCCTGAGGTTTAACTGGTAAGCACCAGGATGCTGTGCTGGTTTGGAGCTGTTATGTACCCCAGAAAAGGCCATATTCTTTTAATCTATTCTTGTGGGTGCAGACCTATTGTGGGTGGGACCTTTTAATCCTGTTATTTCAATTGAAATGAAACCCAGCCCATTCAAGGTGGGTCTTTATCTTCTACTGGAATTCTTTATGAGAGGATAAAAGGCAGAGACATTTGGAGAGAGCAGAGAGAGAGAGAAATACCCTGGAGATGCTAAGAGAGAACCCACAGATGCCCAGAGAGAAAGCCACTGGAATCAGAAGGACCAGAGATGCCGCCACATGCCTTGCTATCTGACAGAAGAACCCTGGATACCAGCAGCCTTTCTTCAGAGAAGATATCCTCTTGTTGATGCCTTAATTTGGAAATTTTCATGGCTTTAGAATTGTAACTTGTAACTTAATAAATCTCCATTGTTAAAAGCCAACCCATTGCTGGTATATTGCATTCCGGCCGCTGCAGCAAACCAAAACACCACCTTTCACACTGACCCTGGCCTAACAGTCTGCTTATTTCTACACTCAAATTTGAGAATCATCCAGGCCAGGCCATTACGACAGGCCAGTAGATCCTTTGTGTCCATCTTGCTTTCCCTGTTTAGAGCAATGAGGAGATAAGTAATAAGGGAGCTCTTAGTGTGTGTGAGGACAGAAATGGTTTCTTTTTGATATTTTGTTTTCTCTGCTTAATTTAAGATGTTCAGACAAATGCTCTGAGAAAGGTATGCATCAGGAAATATTAGAATTTACTGCACAAAATAACTCTTCAAACCTTCAATTAACAATTTTAAATGTTTTAAAACAATATTGAAAATACATAAAATAAACTTATAAATCAGTCCAAGATAATACTTGCAAGAATATGTTCATATATGAAACAGAAATGTCCATAGTTTTACAAATCTGTGTGTTTAAAAATAAATTGATTCCTCACATAATCACCATCGTCCTGCAGTATTCTTATTTCCTTCAACTATTTTTGTGTTACTATTTAGGCACCTTCCACATTGTTATGTTTCCATAGCTCACTTTTAGTTCTTTTTCCTCTTTTTCCCTACCTCGATCTGAACTCAAAATTCATTTTCCTTTATGTCTTCCCAAAATTGCCTGTACTGACCTCCTCTTTACTTATTAACCCAAGTGAACTTTCCAAAATCCACTTAAGCAGACATTATAAGCTTAGAGCTGCTCTGTTCAATATGACAGCCACTAGCCAATGTGGCTTTTTACACTTAAATTATGTAAAATTAAATCGAACTAGAAATTCCATTCCCTTTTTGCACTAGTCATATTTTCTAGTGCCCAATGTGGCAAGTGGCTACTAGAAAACACAGAGTTCTACTTGACAGCACTGCTCTAGAGGACCCTTTCATTCTCAACTCTGGAACTCAGTCCCACCGTGTCTGCCTTTTTATAATGCCTGGCTCCAGCAATTTACACCACTAAGCTATACCTTTCCCAAGCAGAGGACAGCCTCTGTCCCCTTCATTCCAAAAGCGTGAAAGTGCTTCATGCTAGTTCTCAATCAGGAAAAACTGTTCTCAAATCCAAACTACATGTAAAAGTGTCCTGTAATATGGATATAACATGTCTTAGGCAGCCTATAGTAATAGAATCCATTCTCATACCCTAAACAAACAGCATTCAGCAGGTGATTAACGACTATTCCTTGCTAGGGTTCAATTTCACATACAACACCCAAACTAAACCCAAAATAATTTTGAACTTTTATTAGTACAATTCCAACATCAAAAGTGCCTGTATCATGAAAGCCAGATGTTACTACAGGCAGAAAGACACTCCCTGAATGTGAGTCAAAATATATAATCACTACATACAAGCAGAGGTTGGAAATATAAGAAAATAGCACAAGAAAATGGTTCCTAGGACAGGTGGAAGGAAGACAAGATTTCTAAGGTAAGAAAACATCACAAAACAGGAATTGTCATAACAGAAATAGTTGGCAGGGTCCTCCCAGTACCACCTGAAGTGACGGTGTGGGGATCAAGAGAGGAGCCACTTCTGGCTGCAGGCAATTCTCTTGTAGAGGGAAATATCATGGGCTGTTACAACCTGACGCCATCCAACATCTGAAACCATACAACCTAAAGTCATGGCTACCAAGCTATGTTCTGCTCATAACCTAGCTTGTGGCGGCACAAATCTGAGCAACTCTTTCAGAAAAAAGATGTGGCAATGTACTTCAAGAATCTTACAAAGGACCACACTCTTCATCCAGTAAAGGAATTCATTCTTGACTGATGACATGCAATGCCTCACTTGATCTTGGTTATGCAGACAAAATAATGACAACAATCTTCAAAACAACCTCCATCATCACAACCACCACCTAAGCAGATTAAAACACATCATGTAGAATGTAATTCCTTCTAGACAGACACAAGAGCTCTGTACTCACGCACATCTACAAACATTACAGACAAAAATCTGGAAGGCCATATATGAAATATTAATAATTGTATGATTTGAGCTAATTTAAATTTTCCTTAAATTGCTTTGCTTCTTTATTACTTGCTATAGAATGAATATATTATTACTTTTCAATAAAAAGAGACCACAAGGAGAAAGCCATTATAGTGTTTCTCTTTAAGCATATATTGTTTTGCTCATTGTCAGTCATAAAGTACCCTTATATTTTTTCTCCTTCTTTAAGAAGAGGTATTGAATTATATCATTGTCTCTTTTGAGAAAATGACATCAGATTTACTTAAGCAACCTACTATGTAAACAGATTTCTTCATTCTAACATTGGATTTAACCTAACGTGGTTGCAGAGGATTTTTCTTTCATGCCCTTACTCAAACTTTGCCTTTCTAATCATGAAGGTTTTCTCCCAAGAATTATAAATACTACAAATATGGTAGTGATAATATGGATTACCATAATGGACTGCTAAGGTCTCTACTACATAGACTAAACCTGGGCATATTTTTCTCTCTCAAGGAAGTAAGTCCCTATCTGTAATGATTTCTTACTACAGTCAGGCCTCTGTCCTCTCTGTCCAGACCTATGACATGTTTTCTTCTCTCTGATCCTTCTAGCCCCTTGCCTCATGCAGCTCTTCAAAAGGGGGACAACTATGATATTATCTACAAGTTAGAAAATCTGGCTTCTCTCATAAAAAAAAACTGCTCTATACACATCATGTGAGTACTTGTACAGGTCACTTCACATGGAGCAAAAGAGGGTGATTAGTATCATTTAGGCACTTTGGATGCTTCCTGAGGGCTGGGACTGTATCTTCTCCATGTTTACACTCCCAGAACAGGTCAGAACAGGATTTGCTAGATGACTGGGTATCTGCTTTTCTTCCTTTCCTTCCTTCTACTGCCTATTTCTTTCTATTATTTCTTTTTGATTGTCTATTTCAAAGATCTCATTTGCAGCCATGAGGTGATACGAAAATTTCCTTGGATAAATCTATGAAGAAAACCTACACTGGGCTCAATATATTTAAATTTCCATTGTCAGTTACTATTGGTGGCCTAACACTCTTTTTCCTCCTGAGGTTTGCCTAAGATGTGGCTACTGCATTTTTTTTTTTTTTTTCCACCTCCGAAATGGCTGCCAACAAGTCTTACAGACAGTATCCCTCTCCCTCATGATCCTTGTCCTTCATGGCAGCCAGATTTCTTCCTTTGCTTCCAGAAAATGTGCAGAGGAGATATTCTCACATGCTTCACAACCCCCCAAAGTAGATTCTACAATCCTCAAATTACTAATAGACAGTGCCAGGAAGGACATTTAAATTCCTCAAGATATTACAGGGAATGGTGAAGAAGAAGGAGTCAGATTATAACTTTCAACCATCACAAAGCCAAAAAAAAAAACTTACTTACACTAAACTTGGGGATTTTTAATATAACATGTCATAATTTCCAAAACTACTGCCTAACAAACTAGATGCTGCCAAAGTAGAATCCCACTGTATAACCCACCCCCATTCCCATTATCATCTTGTTTAAACATATTGGGTGCCTGCTAAGAAAAACATTAAGCGTAAAGTACAACTTTTTAAAAGAAAACAAAGAAAGTCTTTGTCATTATAGTAAGTAGCTCCCAAAATAAAGTAATTTCTTTCAAATGCAACCTCTCATGTCCAAAGAACCAAAAAATCAGAGAATAAACATATTAATAATTAACTAAATAAATACTTAACTTAGTAAAACTACTTTTCCAGAAATTCCTGGATAAAAATTTGAATTCTACCTTAAAATGAGTTTTAAAACTAACTTCCTCTCCTCCCCAAAACATACATCTATGCTCCAGCCCAAATCATGCATTTTCTGTTGTCTAAACATATCTTACCACCTCTATGCTTTTACTTACACTGTTCTTTTGCCTTCTCCCATTTCAATCTGCAAAACCTTTATCAATCCTTCAAGGATCCTCCATGTGCATCTGGAAGAAGGAACTTTGGGCCTGGCAGTCAGGAGTCCTAAGTTACGGTACTAGCTCACCCGCTTAATAGTTATAGAAACTTTATAAAGCCATTTAATTTTTCTTATTTAGAAAACAAAGATATTGGGCCAGGTGATTCCTACAGTAATAGATACGGAAGCCTGAAGTCTGGGTTTGCTAGGGGATGATAGCCCTGGAAAACTGACCCTCCCTTCACCTAAGATCATATTAAAACCAGCTCAGGAATGTACTGGGATTGTTTTACATCAGTTACTTTGACCTGGTGAGCAGGTAGACCAATAGCCGGTTTCCAGAACAGTGAGGTTGAGAGAGCCAGAGAAGGTATAAAGACATTCAAGAGCATGGAAAGTGAATTTCCCACATGTAATGAAACTATCAATCTACTTAATAAAATCATCAGATGATATATATATCTCTGTGGGAACTCAGTGAAACCTAAAAAGCCCACATTTCCATCTAAAAGCATGGAGCATGTTTTTGTTTTTGTTTTTAATTTTGTAACTGCCTTCAGACAGACATGTTTCCATATCTTTTGACATTAAAGAAACTTTACATCATCCCTGTCTATTAATGTCTTTCAGTCACATCACAACTGATTACTAAGAAAGTCCCTTCTGTGTTTGCTTGCTGTGATTCAAACACTACCATCACCTTCTTCCACAAGCTCCCCAGTTTCTCCAACAAGACTTTCTCAATCCTGTGGTACTCACAGAACAAACTGCACTTTAACTATATTATATAATGCACTACCAGTTCCTTTAACATGCATTTATTAATGGAAGAAGCATTATTCATCTGTATATTTCCTTCCCCAATTCCTTACTTCTACTCCAAGAGCCTAATATCTGGGATAGGAGATGCCTACCAAACTTCTATTAAATAAATTAATTCTAAGCATAGTACTTTATACATGTAGAGCACACACAAAAAATAATTGTTATATGAAAAGAAGCAAGATAAATATTTTATAAACTTTAAAGGCCTATAGTTAAGTTCTATAAAAAGGGATCACTAATTACATTAACCATTATATTTCTCTATTCATTTTTGTTACCAAGATACCTCTACTAAATACAACGCAAAAGAAGAGACAAGGCCAGCTTACCAGGCATTCTTTTAACAAGAGAAGTCTACTACCTGCCACTATACAATAGGATAATTACGACTGATGGCCATAATGATGATTCTTTGGCTCAGACATCTCCTCTACAGACTTCTGAAGAATTCAGATTAAATCATGGTCAGTGTATTCTTACTTCTAAGTATGTTTTGAGATATCTACATAAAATATTTTTGAAAAATGACAAACAAGTAGACTGCACGGCTACTTTCTACTGTTTAGAAGAAACCATTCCCTAACTATGCCTAAAACATAATATTTACTGTCTTAATTCATTTATATTTTCTAACAGCCTTAATGTTTATTTAAGTAATTATAATAGAGCAAATCTGAAAGGTTTCAACAAAAAACAGAATATATGCTACACCATATATTATTGGACTTCTGTTTCTTTTAGGGCATGTAGAAATCCTACTCTCATAAATACATGCAGTGAGAGAAGACTAGACACTCAAAACAAGCTACAGCTTGCAAAAATGGAAAAGCTATTAAATGCACATTCATTTATATGAGACACACAAGAGAAGCTTTAGAAAGCACACAAACATCTAAGGGACAAGAAAAACTTACCTAAAAACAATCAACAGCCAATCAGATTCAAAATTATTAGAGCTTAGAGTAAAAAGGGTGGAAGAAAACATCAAAATACTAAATGGCAGGGGAAATGGCTAAAGTTCTGTTACTTACAGGAATTCTTCTCCAGGGTGTTTGGGTATATTTATCGGCATATGTGCATTTTTCCTCTTTAGATTTTTGGTGGCAGTTACACCGAGTTGCCTGAAAAAACACACCAATTTTTACAATGGTGTAATTCTGTATACAAACATACACACACAACTAAAATAATTAGGGTTTTTTTTTAGGAAGGACAAAAAAAAGGGGTCAAATGTTGCAAAATAGAGTTCTGGCTACCTTTACCAAAAACATATGTGGCTGGACACAAGCGTCTATGGCAAGCTCAAAGTCTATTCCAATAATCTCTTACCTTATTCAGAGATTGGGTTCTAGAGCCAGCCAGTAACACTAGAATTTTGAATAGTCCTGATTACCCTTGACAATCTCTTATATTATCCATAAAGCACAATATACATAATCTTACGTGCTACATAAATAAATGTAGAATATACGGCCATTTACATTGTATAGCAAACACAACTTCAAAATGTGCAGCATTTCCCCTAAACTCTTAAAAGTACTACAGTCACTGCTGCAAAGGCACCTTCCCCACACAGTTTCTTAATGGCATTCTGATGGGACTCCACTGGATATTAAATGCCACCAGTCAAACAAAGTTTTCTGTTCACACATGCTGTGCAAGGAAGCCTCTTTAATGATATGCTGACTTTATTGGATTACAATATTTTGAAGGGTCTCTGCCCTTTGACAAGATCCCCCTGACCCTCACAGTTCACAAATGAATTCCTTATCCCTGAGTCTACTCAAAGCTTACTAATTTATGGAACACAAAGTAATGTATCTATTTTATAAACTTTAGTCTGTCAAATAATCATTAATTAATAATAATTTAAAAAGACAAGACTGATAAATTTTCCTTTAGTGTAAAGCTGGGATATAGCCATTATATTTGTTAAACATCCCCTACGTATAAAGATGAAAACTTGTTTGGATATAAAATGTAGGGATCTTAACCTTTTTTTCTGAAGCACACTAGAAACAACAATTTCTTGTGCTCTATAATATACTTCCACAAAATCTGAAGCTTACCTGTTGCCTAATGCTGTCTTTTTTCTTTCCTTCTTTTAATTACTTTCCCATCCCTCTGAAAGCTGACTGGGTACTTGTCTTTATCATTCAAATATAAACACTGTCTTATTATTTTCCTTTCTATTTTTGGCAAGCTGTCAACTTGTGATATTAGGCTTTTGGTGTTTTTCAGATTTGTAAATGTTATTTGTACTGTTAATCATAACACGTGTTGACTGTTCTCACTATTATTTATTCATAAACTGGGTCTCTGAGATCTGACTACAACATCTTAGAGTTCAGTATATTAGTTTATTCTTTAAAATAAACCATGCCTATCCTTTATATTATGACTGAGACTAATATTTCCCAAAATGCTGAATTGTATTGCAATACCAATACAACAAAGATTGTCCTTTGACTGCCTTGATATTTATGCCTTTGTGCTCTGTTTATTCTGGTCTTTTATATCATTATAAACTAAATCATAATTAAATTCCAGACAGCATATATATTGGTTTTTCACATGAGACTAACATTTGAAATAGGAATAATTATAAAATTATAAAGACTCAAATTTATTGACTCTTGAGGGATATCTCTAAAGCATCAATGCAGAAGAAACATTTTCTTGGAAATACTACTCATGCTAGCAGACTGTCATACAGAATGCCTGAATACTCAGTCTCATTCTGCTCAGAGAGAGAGAAAATGTCCTGTTCTCAACTCATCAGCACCAGTTTCTTTAAATACACCTGAAAGAAAACCAGTTATCCTGGATTGATAAAATAAATGTAAACTGGTTCCCCAAAACAGAAGCCACTGAAAACTGATGCTAAAGAATCCCTTTTTTCACTGAAAAATGAATTTTTAGACTGAAAGTTAAACAGCATACTTTCAGAATGCATATAATCTAAAAGTAATACATTTTGAAAGCCAAAAATCAAGTTAAGCTCCAATTCTGGCTCAGAGTTTTATGAAAAATATATATTGCCTCACTTGAAAAGCCTCCATTTTACATTCTACATTACATAATACTTACAAGCTGATGTTCTAATAGTTGAATTTTTTCATCTTTTTTCTTTATTTCATCTTTAAGTTGTTTTATTTCATTCAATAAATCTTCATTCTGAAATATTTTTAAAAATTTAAGATGCAATTAACTGCATTTAAAATATCCTAATGAGAAGTATTAAATCGATGATAACGATGCCACAAGAAATGAACTGTTCATTTACGGAAATAAATCCTTATAAAGCAAATTGTATATGACAGGTATTAAAATATAAAAATGAAAAAGCATCACTTTCGTCTTCTAAGAATTCACTGTCTAGCGGAGTCTGACATGTACAGATTGGGCAGTAAAGGCAACCACAGCTAACATTTACTGAGGACTCATCACGTGCCAGGAACGAAGTACAGGTGGGTGTGTAAGCACATGATGTGACAACAACCCTGGGGTTGATACTATTTATCCCCATTTTACAGATGCAGAGACTGTGACATAGGCCACCCAGCATGTAAATCACCCACAAAACTAACTTCAGCTTTTGTTTCAACTTTTCTTAACAATAGATCAGAAATAGACATTTTACACAGGCTTTAACATATCACAAGCATCACAAAGCAATGGGGAAGAAAAGATTTTTTTAATGCTGTTATGTAAATTGCAATTGGGAAAGACTGTATCATATATAAAAAAGTCATCTCCAGCTGAATTTAAAAAGACTTTAGGAATTTTAAAAAATCATAAAGCAATAGAAAAATAATATGGATTGCAGCTCAGGGAGGATACATTTCCAAGCTGTGTGGCAAATGAAGCTACCATGAAATAGAAATATATTTGATGAACGTAAAATTTAAAGCTTCCATACAATTCACATTAAAGTTAAAAGCTGGTGAAAATCTATGCAAATAAAACAAAGTATTTATATCTGAAGTATATTAAAGCCTGTTCAAACATGTAAGATCATTTTCAAGGCCCCACAGACAAATACACAGTCCTCATAAAGATGCATACAATTGGTAAAATGTTTCATTTGACTTGCTGGAGAAACATAAAGTATTGAAGGCATTTTATAGATATTAAACTGGTGGAGGGGGCATCCTTAATATTAGCAAGATTGCAGGAAAAAATGGTCAATCATCAGACACCACAACTGACCTTGCAGGCAAAATGTACTGAGACTCATAAACATACTTGGCCTCTTTGATTCAATTCTCCTACTCATAGGAATCTATGCCAAAAGAAAATCCTAAATATGATAATACACCAAGATATTAACATTTAAATGTTAAAAAATCTAAAAAATTATGTCCTTCATTCCTATAAGGGGACAGGTGAAACACAATGCAGCAACCTGATAGAATACTACACAGCTGTAATTCATTAGTCATTGCTAGGTTCTCCCGGTGTTCTAAGAAATGACCCAAAAATTAATCAAAACACAATGTGGCAAGAACATTCATAGCAAATATGTATACAGCATTTCCTACATGACAGACACTGCTATCCAAGGATTTTACAGATAAAAACAGGCAAAGGAGAATACATCAGGAAATGGGTAACTATACTGGAATCTTAAAGGATGTGCAGAAGGTTATGAAGACCAAGAACTGTGGCAGGCTTTAGGTTTTAGGATAAGGTATAGTAAACATTGCACAAAAAATAGAGTAAGGAAAGGGAAAGTATAGCATATCTCGAGCTATAAGCAGTGATGCTGCAGTACAAAGGCTGGTTAACAGCGGGAAGCAATTTGGCTAGCCAAAGGGGCAAGGGCCAGATCACAAAGGACAATGGCATAGTCTTAGCCAGGGACTGACAGATGGATCTGCATTTGAGATATTTGGAGGACAAGTGTAACAACAATAAAACTGGGCTGGTGAACCAGTTATCAGGATATTATAATACTCCAGAAGAAAGTAGGAGCTGGCCCAAGAGAGTGATAACAGGGATGGAGATGAGGAAAAGATATCAAAATTAGAAAATTTTGGTGATTAACTGGGTGTGAGAGAAGAGCAGAGAGGAACAGTCAAGAGTGACGTCTGTATTTCTACCTTGGGATGACATGACGATGTGGTAAACGGTTGTGCCAACAAAAGAAACAGAAAATAAAGGAGGAGAAAGAGCCCAAAGAGAAAAATATGTGAGTTTTAAATTCACTGTTAGAGATACCTCTGGGTGAAAACATACAACGGGAAATATCCAGTGGGCAACCAGATTCCCAAGAATGAAAGAGAGAGATTACAAGTTACCAACACATATGTCATATCTGAAATCATGACAGTAGAAAGTTCAAAGAAGACTGGACTAAATTTAAATCTAACGTCAAAGAAGAAGAGGAACCCACCAAAGAGAAGGAAAAAACTGTTGAGAGATATGAGGGATTCCAGAGAGAAGTGACCCAGAAGCAAAGGGATGAAGTATCTAAGATGAAGGGCATCCAATGTCTACAGCTTTACAACCAGAGGCTATTTTCATTTTTCTAGGTTTCCACATTAGCTGGAAGGGGATAAGGAGAGTCAAGGAAAGCTTTCTTTGTTTACTTGGTTTACTGAATTTAAGATAGATGAGAAGTGTAACTTTATAAACTGAGGATGAAGCAACAGTAGAGCAAAGCACACTGAAGACACATGAAAGAGGAGGCATAGAGGGTTAGGTCCTTAAACATCGGAAGAGAGAGTCACGAACTCAAGAAGAAAGGGTGGTTGTTTTCCACACCACGATGACCACTTTTCCCCTGTAACTGGAGCAAAGTGAACGAGAATGACAACGGGTAAGTCAGCAGGCAGGATGGCAAGGAGAAGATCTTGCCTGATGGACAAATGGCTATCTACAGAGATGGAGAAGCGAGAGGGGAATCACAGAGGGAGTCGCTCTGTGGTAAATAAAAGGGTAGGTTGGTGGCAGGTTGAGGTCTCCATGACAGGATGCAGGAGACAAGGAACAAGAGATAAATACCATGTAACAATATGTTTATTATGTAATATTAAATGAAAAAAATAGAATATAAAATTACATCCATACATGAGAACTATTTGACAGACAAGACAGACTAAAAAGGAACATGGAAATGAAAACACGAGTGGAAGCAAAACAAGTTGGGATTATGAATTTTTTTCTTTAAAAACAATTTTTTAAATGTAAAAGATTTTTCAGAAAAAAATTTCAGAAAAAAAATTATCTTGGCTTTTAAAATCTGTCACAAAACAACAACAACAAAAAGAAATAAGAGATCTAATAAGGCAATGGTTCTCGACTGGGTTTGTACGTAAACCTTTTCTAAAAATACAGATGGCCCCCTGTAGACCTGCTGAATTAGAATATTATTATACTGACAAGATGATGGAGGTCCAGAGACAGGAAGCGTTATGTCAGGAGCAGGTAAGTAACAAGTAAAAAAGCTAACACTAGAATAACCAGATGTGACTAATATTCCAGGATCTTTTGATTTTGATTGTTCTATATACAATCTTCTTCCCAATAAGGCACTCCTCTCCTATGAGAAAACTGCTTTCTTGTACCCCTAATATCAGACTTGACCACTTTTTTGGTCAATGTAATATGAGAGGAAGTGATATATGCCACTTCCACACATAAGCTACACGTGGTTCTGCCAATATTCTTTCCCTTCAGCAACAAGAAGAATATGTCTCAGGAGAAGTCCTGTACCTTCAGCCTGGCATCCAAAATGAACAAGACAAATGAAGCAGAGTCACAGCTGATTTGCAGCCAAAGATGTAACATAAGTGAGAAATAAACCTTTGTGATTACAAGCCACCAAAGTTTTGAGGTTCCTTATTTTTGCAAATGACTAGTGAAGGCTAGCTTATATGCCCTGAAAATAGGGTGCCAAGGCAAATAATAATTTAACTTGGAAACATTAAATAAATCAAAAATATCTGGGTATGCTTTAGAAATATTTTTAAAAGGGATTTCTTCATCTAAAAATAAACTTAAAGATAATAAGAATTATAAAAATATACTTTCAAACACTCACTAAGACACATCTGAATTCTCTGATTGCATTTTCAGTTATATTTCCAAACAATCTCATTTTAGCATATTTCTTCAATGTTAAGATTATATATGAGAAGTACCTGTTCCCAATTTTAATCTCTAATTCGTAGTCATATTTTTAAACATATTTTTAAAACTTATTTATAATGTATAAGCAATGGTTTAAAAAATAGAATTCTGTACCAGTAATAATACAGAAACAAATTTTCCTGATGAAAGAAATTCAAATTAAAACATAATAAAGCAACAAAAGTTAAAAGCAAACCCGGTAACAGCCAGACACCAAAGTGGAAGCTTTTCATAAATTTATTATTAAATGTTTTGTTATTGTTTTATAAAATTTGAGTAAGAATTTTGAAAAATTCAACATGACCATCTGTCATACCTTATATATTTGATCACCATCTTCTGGCTCTGGACTGGATGGCAATGACAGTTGAACATCATGCAGTGAACCACTCCCATCGTGCTGTCAGAAAGGAGAGAAGAAAAACACAAATATTAATAAAATAATTGTAGACATTCAGTTCAACCTGAATTCACCCCAAACCAAATGACAGCACTGCAAAGAGAGGAGCAAATGAGAAAGATTTCAGTAATCTCCTTTTTATCCCTTTGCACTGGTAGAAGGAAATGTGGATTAAAAAAAAAAAAAAAGAAGCTGGGGCAAGAATAACAGATGAAGCAGGGAATTTCCTAAAGAATGTTAAGTTTATTTCACCTAAGAAGAATATTTTGGTGTAGATGTAGTATTGGGGAGATGTAGGAATCAAAAATAATATTAAATAACTCAGTAAGGCTTGGCCTCAGAAATCATTTGATTAAAAATACTAGACACAGGAGGACTCGGGCAAGATGGCGGCATAGAGAGGAGTGGAAGCTAAGTAGTCCCCCGGAACAACTACAAAAAACCAGAAACAACTAGTAAATAATCCAGAATAACTGCCAGGGGACAAACGAGACCATCCATTCATCATACACCAACCTGAATTGGGAGGAATGCCCGAGAACACAGCATAAAATCGGTAAGTAAAACCTGCGTAACCAGGTCGGGAGACCCCCTCCCCCATAGCCCGAGCTGCGGAGCCTCGTGGTGCCACAGAGAAGCTCTCTCCCAGCAAGCGAATACAGCTCAGCTGAGCTCCAACTGGGGTTTTAAGTAGCGAGTGTGAACTGCTCACTACAGGTACGCAGCCCCAAAAAACAGACAGAGGCTTTGGGTGACAACTGACCTGGGAGAGCCGGAGGGTCGCCTTGACTGGGTCTGAAGGGGACTATCTGTTTCTTTTTTGGACTATCTGTTTCTTTTTTGGCTCAGTGGAGAAAGCCCCAGTCATTTTAAGTTTCCAGGGCTGTGACTCTGGGAAGGGCGGAGACAGCACAAGCAGAGAGCAAGACCATTGAAATGCTAATGACCTCCACCTGGGGGCTCTGTCTTCTCTAGGAGGAAAGGGGTGGGGCCCTTTCCATTCAGAACCAGACCCCAGAGCCTGGGGGAACAGGGCCATACCTCCTCACACCAGTCAAGAATTATAGGCTAACAGGCATCACCTGCTGGGCAGAAAAGCACAGTGACCTGAGGCATCAAAGGGTGGAGCAATTTTCTAAGACACACCCGCAGGGAAACCAGATACTGAATATTTCTTCCCTCTGGGACCTGAGCCTGTTCTGGTCTGGGAAAACCTGATTTGGATAACCAAGGAAACCATGCCTAGACAACAGAAAATTACAACCTGCACTAAGAAAAACAAAGTTATGGCCCAGTCAAAGGAACAAACGTACACTTCAACTGAGATACAGGAATTTAAACAACTAATGCTAAATCAATTCAAAAAGTTTAGAGAAGATATTGCAAAAAAGATAGAGGCTGTAAAGGAAGCACTGGACATGTATACGGCAGAAATCAAAAGTTCAAAAAACCTACTAGTAGAATCTATGGAAATGAAAGGCACAACACAAGAGATGAAAGACACAATGGAAACATACAACAGCACATCTCAAGAGGCAGAAGAAAACACCCAGGAACTGGAGAACAAAACAGCTGAAAGCCTACACGCAAAGGAGCAGATGGAGAAAAGAATGAAAAAATATGAGCAACGTCTCCGGGAACTCAAGGATGAACCAAAGTACAATAATGTACGTATCATTGGTGTCCCAGAAGGAGAAGAGAAGGGAAACGGGGCAGAAGCAATAATAGAGGAAATAATCAATGAAAATTTCCCGTCTCTTATAAAAGGCATAAAATTACAGATCCAAGAAGCGCAGCATACTCCAAACAGAAGAGATATGAATAGGCCTACGCCAAGACACTTAATAATCAGATTATCAAATGTCAAAGACAAAGAGAGAATCCTGAAAGCAGCAAGAGAAAAGCAATCCATTACATACAAAGGAAGCTTAATAAGACTATGTGCGGATCTCTCAGCAGAAACCATGGAGGCAAGAAGGAAGTGGTGTGATATATTTAAGATACTGAAAGAGAAAAACCGCCAACCAAGAATCCTGTATCCAGCAAAGCTGTCCTTCAAATATGAGGGAGAGCGCAAAATATTTTCTGACAAACAGACAATGAGAGACTTTGTGAACAAGACACCTGCCCTACAGGAAATACTAAAGGGAACACTACAGGGTGATAGAAGACAGGAGTGCGTGGTTTGGAACACAATTTTGGGAGATGGTAACACAACAATGTAAGTACACTGAACAAAGGTAACTATGAATACGGTTGAGAGAGAAAGATGGGGAGCATGTGAGACACCACAAGAAAGGAGGAAAGATAATGACTGGGACTGTGTAACTTGGTGAGATCTAGAGTATTCAACAATTGTGATAAAATGTACAAATATGTTCTTTTACGAGGGAGAACAAGCAAATGCCAACCTTGCAAGGTGTTAAAAATGGGGAGGCATTGGGGGAGGGATGCAATCAACGTAAACTAGAGACTGTAACTAATAGAATCATTGTATTATGCTTCCTGTAATGTAACAAAGGTGATATACCAAGGTGAATGCACATACGAGGGGGGGATAGGGGAGGCATGTGAGACACTTGACATTGGTGGTATCGTCTGATTCTTTATTCTACTTTGATTTAAGGTTATTTTTCCTTTTGCTGCTTCCTAGGTGTCATTTTTTTTTTTTGTTTCCTCTTCCTTTTGCCTCTCTACCTTCTTTGACTCTCCCTCCTGCCTTGTGGAAGAAATGTAGATGCTCTTGCTTAGTATGAGCAGAATGTTCAATTAGGATGAACTTAAATGTTTGGAAATGAACAGGGGTGTTAGTAGCAAGATGTGAGAATAACTAACAGTGCCGAATGGTGTGTGAATGAGGTGGAAAGGGGAAGCTCAGAGTCATATATGTCACCAGAAGGAAAGTTGGAGGTCAAAAGATGGAAATGTATAAAACTGAATCCTATGGTGGGCAATGTCCATGATCAACTGTACAAATACTAGAAATCACTTCATGAACCAGAACAAATGTATGACAATACAATTAGAAGTTAATAATAGAGGGGCATATAGGGAAGAACTATATACCTATTACAAACTATATACTACAGTTAGTAGTATTTCAACATTTTTTCATAAACAGTAACAAACGTACTATATCAATACTAGGAGTCAACAATTGAGGGGGGTTGGTTAGGGATAGGGGAGGTTTAGAGTTTCCTTTTCTTTTTTTCTTTTTTCATCTTTCACTTTATTCCTTGTCTGGAGTAATGAAAAGTTTCTAAAAATTGAACAAAAATTAAGTGTGGTGATGGATGCACAGCTGTATGAGGGTACCCAGGGGCAAGTGATTGTACACTTTGGATCTTTGGATAATTGTATGGTATCTGAACAATCTCAATAAAAATGAAAAAAAAAAAATACTAGACACAGGAGAATACATACTGCATATTATATGTAGTCCAAGAATAAATAAAACTAATCCATGCTGATAGAAATTAGAAATCAGAAGAACAGTGGTTGAGTCAGGGGAAGGGTTGACTGGGAAGAAGCAATGGGGAACCTTCTAGGATGCCAGAAATGTTCTGTCTTAACTATATGGTGATTATGTGGGTACCTAGATATTAAAAGTTCAACATGGACATTTAAGATCAGAATACATTAAGCACTTTACTGTATGTTTGCCATACATCAATTAAACAACACTTTAAAACTTAAACATTCTGTCCTAAAACAAGATATCAGACTTGAGAAGATAAGGTTGAATATTGATATTACTGAGTCCTCCTCTTCAAGAAATAAACTAATAATAAACTAAAATGGTTGTCCAGGTCTCAGACTAGCTTCTGTAATGTGTACACTCAGGACAAATTTAGAGAGCAGGCAAAAACTTTGAAAACAGAATGGACACCAAAATCACAATCTAAAGAAGGTTATCTGAACTTTTAGCCTGAACCTGTTACAGCCCAAGGGGTCTTGTTGCCTGATGCACACAGAAGTCAATACTGTGACACTAGGATTTCAAGAAAAGAGTTTATTACAAAGCAGCCCAGCAAGGAGACAGAAGCAGAACTCAGATCTGTCCCCCTGAGCTGAAGAGTTCTGGGATGTTTATACAGTTTGAAGAGGGAGTGACATAGGATGGGGTGAGATGATATGCGTTAATGGTCAGTGCTAAGTGGAGCATGTCCTGTTACAAATCATGCCAGTTCAAGCATCGCATGTTCAAAAACAGCAGCTTTGCATGATGATTGAGTCGTTTTACTAAACAGTAAATAAATATAATTAGGTATAGGCTACTTCAGTTTAGTGCTTCTGTCCGCACATGCCTCTGTGGCTAGAACCGGTCAGAACCAGCTTTAGCAGGTGCTACAGGGGAAAAGGAAAATAGGAACTTCTCTTGTAGTAAAGCATGCTTCTTATGAATAAACATAAGGAGGTGGGAGTTCTAAGAAAATGGAAATGGAAACTGGGCAGTCAGAAAAGGAGGGGTTACTTTGGAAATAGGGTTAGGAGGTAGTGATTTCAAACCCAACTAGGTTGTTTGCCTGTTAAAACAAAAATATCAATATTCTCCACTGGATTCAGAACCAGACCCCAGAGCCTGGGGGAACACGGCCATACCTCCTCACACCAGTCAAGGATTATAGACTAACAGGCGTCACCTGCTGGGCAGAAAAGCACAGTGACCTGAGGCATCAAAGGGTGTAGCAATTTTCTAAGACACACCCGCAGGGAAACCAGATACTGAATATTTCTTCCCTCTGGGACCTGCGCCTGTTCTGGTCTGGGAAAACCTGATTTGGATAACCAAGGAAACCATGCCTAGACAACAGAAAATTACAACCTACACTAAGAAAAACAAAGTTATGGCCCAGTCAAAGGAACAAACGTACACTTCAACTGAGATACAGGAATTTAAACAACTAATGCTAAATCAATTCAAAAAGTTTAGAGAAGATATTGCAAAAGAGATAGAGGCTGTAAAGGAAGCACTGGACATGTATACTGCAGAAATCAAAAGTTCAAAAAACCTACTAGTAGAATCTGTGGAAATGAAAGGCACAACACAAGAGATGAAAGACACAATGGAAACATACAACAGCAGATCTCAAGAGGCAGAAGAAAACACTCAGGAAATGGAGAACAAAACAGCTGAAAGCCTACACGCAAAGGAGCAGATGGAGAAAAGAATGAAAAAATATGAGCAACGTCTCTGGGAACTCAAGGATGAAACAAAGTACAATAATGTACGTATCATTGGTGTCCCAGAAGGAGAAGAGAAGGGAAAGAGGGCAGAAGCAATAATAGAGGAAATAATTAATGAAAATTTCCCATCTCTTATGAAAGACATAAAATTACAGATCCAAGAAGTGCAGCGTACTCCAAACAGAAGAGATATGAAGAGGCCTACGCCAAGACACGTAATAATCAGATTATCAAATGTCAAAGACAGAGAGAATCCTGAAAGCAGCAAGAGAAAAGCAATCCATCACATACAAAGGAAGCTTAATAAGACTATGTGCAGATCTCTCAGCAGAAACCATGGAGGCAAGAAGGAAGTGGTGTGATATATTTAAGATACTGAAAGAGAAAAACCACCAACCAAGAATCCTGTATCCAGCAAAGCTGTCCTTCAAACATGAGGGAGAGCTCAGAATATTTTCTGACAAACAGACAATGAGAGACTTTGTGAACAAGACACCTGCCCTACAGGAAATACTAAAGGGAGCACTACAGGGTGATAGAAGACAGGAGTGTGTGGTTTGGAACACAATTTGGGGTGATGGTAGCACAACAATGTAAGTACACTGAACAAAGGTAACTATGAATACGGTTGAGAGAGAAAGATGGGGAGCATGTGACACACCACAAGAAAGGAGGAAAGATAACGACTGGGACTGTGTAACTTGGTGAAATCTAGAGTATTCAACAATTGTGATAAAATGTACAAATATGTTGTTTTACGAGGGAGAACAAGCAAATGTCAACCTTGCAAGGTGTTAAAAATGGGGAGGCATTGGAGGAGGGATGCAATCAGCATAAACTAGAGACTGTAACTAATAGAATCATTGTTTTATGCTTCCTTTAATGTAACAAAGGTGATATACCAAGGTGAATGCAGATAAGAGGGGGGGATAGGGGAGGCGTGTTAGACACTTGACATTGGTGGTATTGTCTGATTCTTTATTCTACTTTGATTTAAGGTTATTTTTCCTTTTGCTGCTTCCTAGCTGTCATTTTTTTTGTTTCCTCTTTCTTTTGCCTCTCTACCTTCTTTGACTCTCCCTCCTGCCTTGTGGAAGAAATGTAGATGCTCTTGCTTAGTATGAGCAGAATGTTCAATTAGGATGAACTTAAATGTTTGGAAATGAACAGGGGTGTTAGTAGCAAGATGTGAGAATAAATAACAGCGCCGAATGGTGTGTGAATGAGGTGGAAAGGGGAAGCTCAGAGTCATATATGTCACCAGAAGGAAAGTTGGAGGTCAAAAGATGGAAATGTGTAAAACTGAATCCTATGGTGGGCAATGTCCATGATCAACTGTACAAATACTAGAAATCTCTTCATGAACCAGAACAAATGTATGACAATACAATTAGAAGTTAATAATAGAGGGGCATATAGGGAAGAACTATATACCTATTACAAACTATATACTACAGTTAGTAGTATTTCAACATTTTTTCATAAACAGTAACAAGCGTACTCTATCAATACTAGGAGTCAACAATTGAGGGGGGTTGGTTAGGGATAGGGGAGGTTTAGAGTTTCCTTTTCTTTTTTTCTTTTTTCATCTTTCACTTTATTTCTTGTCTGGAGTAATGAAAAGTTTCTAAAAATTGAACAAAAATTAAGTGTGATGGATGCACAGCTGTATGAGGGTACCCAGGGGCAAGTGATTATACACTTTGGATCTTTGGATAATTGTATGGTATCTGAACAATCTCAATAAAAATGAAAAAAAAAAATTAAAAAAAAAATATTCTCCATTGGATTTAATCAAGATCAAGAGTCTCACAACATAATATTTCGAACTATCTCAGATATAATCCAAAATTACTCAGCACATAAAGAACAAGGAAAATCTCAACTCACACTGGAAAAGACAATCAATAAACACCAATGCCAAAATGGCACAGATATTGGAATGATCTCAAAAAGATTTTAATGCACCTAGTATAAAAATTCACGAACAAGGGCAAACTTTTGACAGGAACAGAAAGAGAAAATCTCTCAGCAAAGGAACAGAATATATAAAGTGAAACTAATGGAAATTTTAGAACTGAAAACAGTCAAAAACCAAAATTTTACAACTCATTATGTGGGCTCGATAACAGTATTGAGGTATGAGAGGAAAGAGTGTGAAGACAGATTAACAGAAATTATCCAATCTGAACAACTGCAAGAAAAAAGATTGGTTTTACTGGCAAATTCTACCAAAATATCAGTTCTACACAATCCCACAGAAAATAGAGGATGAGGGAGCATATATCAAATCAATTAATGAATCCAGCATTTCCGTGATACCAAAACAAAGACAGTTCAAGAAAAGCAGACTATAGATGAGTATCCCTCATGAACAAAGATGAAAAAGTCCTTAGCAAAGTTGCAGCAAATCAAATCCAACTATATATAAAAAGGAATACATTCCATGAACAAGTGGGGTTTATCTCCTGGGATGCAGAGTTGGTCAATATTCAAAAAACAATGTTAACTCATCACAGTAACAGATAAAAGGTCCAATAAGATGTAGGCAAAGCATCTGACAAAATTCAACATCCATTCATGATAAAAACTCAGCAAACTAGGAATAGAAGAAAACTTCCTTCCCCCGATTAAGTGCATCCAAAATAATATACAGTGAGCACCATATTTAATAGTGAAAAGTGGCAAGTTTCTTTCCTAAGAATAGGAACAAGGCACTCCTATTCAATATCATGGGAACTTCTAGCCAGTGAAGTGAGACAAGAAAAATAAAAGGCAGACAGTTTGGAAAGAAAGAAATAAAACTGTCTCCATTCAGATAATCTAACTTTCAACATAGAAAAGCCCATTAGTATCTACAATAAAGTTACTAGAAATAAGTGAGCTTAGGAAAGTCTCAGGTTATAAGGTCAATATATAAAAATCAACTATTTCTATGGCGATAAAAACCTGTAATTTGAAATCTAAAAACCAATACTATTTTCAAGGAACCAAAACAAAACAAAAATCAAACCCTCCTGGAAGAAAAAACAAAAAACACACAAAACTTAGCCATAAATCTAACAAAATATAGACAAACTCTGTACACTGAGAAGTTAAAAAAAAAAATTACTGAAAGAATCAGAAACGACCTAAATAAATGGAAAGATATACTCTGCTCTTGGATTGAAAGATTCATTACTATTGAGATATCAATTCTCTCCCCAATTCATCTACAGATTCACTCTCTTGATCAAAATTCCAGAATATTTTGTTTAAAATAGAAAAGCTTCTAAAAAAAAAAAAAGAACAACCAAATAATTTTGAAAAAGAACAAAGTTGGAGGACTCACATTACTTCATCTCAAATCTCACTATAAAGCTACAGTAATTGAGAGAGTTTTCTATTGGCAAAAGGACAGAAACATAGATCAGAAGAACAGAACAGAGTTCAGAAATAGACCCACACATATAAAGTCAATCATTTTTAGACAAAAGTACAAAGGCAATTCAATAGAGAAACAATAGTCTTTTCAATAAATGGTGCTAGAATAACTGAACACCCCTATGCAATAATATGAATGCTGCCTATATCTCACACTATATACAAGGAATTTTAGTCCTAAATGGCTGAACTTAAAACTATAAAACTTCTCACGGTAAACATAGGAAGTCTTTGTGACCTTGGGTTAGGAAAAGATTTCTTAGATACAATACCAAAAACATGATCAGTAAATTATTAACAGAATGAAAAGAGAAGCCACAGACAGGGAGAAAATGTTTGCAATAATTCAAGTAAAGTACTGAGCACAGTGCATGAGCCACAGAAAGCACTGAGAGATTTCAGCTGTTTTTAAAATAGTAACGACAACAGTAATGATAGGTTTTCCATTCTCTTCAGGTTTTTCAACTGAATTCATTAACACACAATTATACATCATTTCCCAAAAAGCTAATTAGATTTATTTCACTATTCATTTATGCTTCACCATCTATCTGCCTAATAAAGGACTTATATCCAGAACATATAAATAACTGTCTAAATCAATAAGAAAACAAACAAAAAATTTTAATGGGCAAGAGATGAGAACAGCAACTTCACCAATGAAATACAAATGGCACATAAGCACATGGAAAGAAGCTCAACAGTACTAATCATTAGGTAAGTACAAATTAAAACCACAATGAGACTCTTGTGAAGCTTATGGTTATAAAGGGGAGGTTAAGCCCATCTATAATTTTGCCTAGGAGTCACCTCCAGAGAACCTCTTTTGTTGCTCAAATGTGGACTTTCTCTCTTTAAGCCCAATTCTGAAAATAAATTCATCACCCTCCCCCCTATGTGGGGCAGGACCCCTCAGGAGAATGATTCTCCCTGGCAATGTGGAACACAGATTCTGGAAATGAGCCTGACCCTGGCATCGAGGGGTTGAGAATGCCTTTTTGACCAAAATAAGGAAAAGAAAGGCAACAAAATAAGGTTTCAGTGGCTAAAAGATTTCAAATAGAGTCGAGAGGCTGCCCTGGAGTTACTCCTATGCAAGCTTCAGCTAGATATCACAAATGCCCACAGCATGATAAGGCCAAGCCAACAGTAGTCCCCCAAACCCTAAAGAATACCCAGATCCCTATCTGAGACCCTATAAAAGTTTCACTCACTAAGTTTATTCTTCAGAAACTTAAATCCTCCAGAGAGCTCCTATGCCGGCTAAGTCCCAAAACCCACAGGCAACAACCTCTTCAAGAAATCAACCAGTTGCATCCCCCTTCCCCATAGTATCGACATCCCTTATCAACACGAACAAGTTAGAGTGGTCACTGCCTAGACATTCCTGAAGATCGAGAAAGTGATTAAACTAGAGGATGGGGTAACAACAGACAAGATAGAATTTAACAGAGGATTATGAATACTAAATCTCCATGTGATTTTCTTTTCCTTAGTTGCTGGGGTATAAGAATAACTAGAAGGGAAGAACTGAAATGATGGAACTGTAACTCATACCGTTTCTTTGAAATTTGCTTTATAGTTACTTGTTAAATTGTAATTTGAAAGTTATTACCTTTTTGTGTATATGTTATATTTCACAATAAGGAAATAACTGAAATTATGGTACTATAACCCATAATATTTTTGGAAATTTCCTATATAAATACTTGTTAAATCATACTTTGAAAGTTATCACCTTTTTGCATATATGCTATATTTCACAGCAAGGAATAGCTGAAACTGTGGAACTGTAACTGATAACATTCTTTGAAATCTGCTCTCTATCTACTTGTTAAATTGCCCTTGGAAAGTTATCATTTCTAGGTAAATACGTTATATTCCACAATTTAAAAAAAAAGGCACAATGAGATACCAGTGCAGAACTAACAGAATGGCCTTTAAAAGAATACTGATAAATCAAGGGCTTGCAAGGATGCAAAGCAATCATTGCTGTTGGGAGTGCAAAATGATGCCACCACTTTGGCAGACAGTTTGGCAGTTACTTAAAAACTTAAACATATACTTATCACACAACCCAGCAATCCCACTCCCAGGTAATTTACCCAAGAGAAATGAAAACATGCTCACGAAAGTCTGTGTACAATGTTTATAGTGGCTTTACTTGTAGTTGCCAAATAACGTACACCACCACAATTATCCTTTGGCTGTTCAATGGATAAATAAACTTTGGTACATCCACACAATGTAACACTACTCAGCAATAAAAAGGAAGAAACTACTGATACGCAAAACACCATAACTAAATTTCTTATGTGTTATGGTGAGGAAAGCCAGACATTAGAAAAAACATGACTTATGATTCCATACACATGACAGTTTCAAAAAGGCAAAACGACAGGAAGATAACACAGATCAGTGGTTGCCACAGGCTAGAGATGGATGTACGAACTGACTGAAAAAGAATAAAAGGAAGGTATGGGTAACAATTGTATGTTTTTGTCAAAGCTCATAGAAACATTCACCAAAAAAGGGTGCACTTTACTGTGTAAATTATACCTCAATGGGTATGATTTTTAAAAACTGATTAAGAAGCAAACAAAAAAAAAGGACAGAGAAATACCAGATAAATCTCAACAATTACAAGAAAAATTAAGCGGACATACCAATATTATAAGACAATGAGACAGGGTAAGATTAACAGTAGGATATACTGATAAAGATAAACGAAGACTTCAATGATCAGAACAATCCACCAGGAGGCACAAATCATAAATGTTTATATACCTAATAAAAGAGCCTGAAAACATAAAATAAAAATTAACAGCATTAATAGGAGAAATTTAAAATATGTACTTACAGCAAGAGATTGACACTACTCTCAGAAACTCAAAGATCAAAGCCAAATAAGTATATATATAACTAATACAATTAATAAGCTCAAAACAAATAAATATATAGCTTCTAAAAAATATAGAGAACATACATTCTATTCAAACAAACAGAACAGTCACAAAACATGACCGTTCTCTAAGCCACAGGAAAAATCCAGTCAGCTGTCTCCTTTTTTTCAGCCCATGAGCTAAGAATGGTTTTACATTTTTAAATGTTTTTTTTTAAATTTTTGTCTGTATGTCCAAAGCCTGGTCTTCTATGTTGATGGTTTCTGAAGCTTTTACCTTACTCCTTTGGATGGGCCATCATTCCTGTTTCTTTGTCTTGCAGTTGTTTCTTGAATGATATACATTTTAATATTTTAAAGTGCTGACTCTCTAATTTAGTCCCTGAGCTATTTGTTCCTTAAGTTTGTTTCCAGCCAGCAATATGACAGAGTGCCAGAAGCTAACAAAAACAAACCGATGCAAAAAGCACCTTTCACAGTCTTTGCAAATTGGCTCTGTGTTGGCTGGTGCTCTCCTTCAGAGTTTAGCTGTCCTACAAAGATGATCAGCCCAAAGTGAAAGGAAGCACCGGGTTCTCTCAGTCTTTTCTGAGCATGCATCTTGCCCTGAGGATGCACTTGTATTCTTAAAACTTCCCCCATTTACAGGGATTTGAATGCCCCTTCTACTCCCTATTAAATAGATACTCTCTACCCCCTCCCCTCACCCACCCACTCAGGTGCTCTACTGTATGTCTTGAAGCTGGTAATCCTTGGCCCCAGGCCACTTAGATTTGATTGTTTTAATACTGCTTTAACTGGCCACAAGCTGCTTCTACTTGCAGGACAAGTTCTGGGGTAGCAAGTCAGAAATGAGTGGCCTGGTTCAGTCCTTCAAGCTGTACCCAATAAACTGGCACCAACATGCAGGCACCCCAGTATATGCAGTGTTTTCTCTACTCCTGGAACAGAGCCAGAGACACATGATGAGAGCACAAGCTAGCACCACACCAAGCCAGGCAGGCAGGAGATGGGGGAGAAGCCAGCAAGAGCACCACAGCTTCTCCTACAATTTTCAAGGTGTGCTTTCTTGATTCAGTGCTTTCTCAGTTACTGCAACCCTGTAACTGTTTTCCAGAACTCTGAGGAAGATGGCTCTGCCAGTTTTTGCTAGCTGTTCAGAGATTCTATGGGGGAACAGAACCCTGGAGCAGCTTATACCACCATCTTGGTCAACTGGATAAATGGTTACATTTTAAATGGTTTTGTAAATACCTACGTAATAGCCTCCTTTTGCCTCTTGGTCCACAGAGCCCAATATATTTACTAAAGGCCCTCTAAGAAAAAGTACGTCAATTCCTGCTCTACACCATAAAGAAATTATCAACATGGTCCAAAATGTATCATACAAACAGTATTTTTATTATCAATGTACTAAGATTAGAAATCAATTAAAAAATGAAAGCCCTACATATCAAACCGGCATTTTTGAAAACTAAAAAAGTTTTCACTCTAAATAAAATAAATTTACAGTATAGACTAAAACAACTACTGATTATTAGATGTTTACATTATTGCTACACCTCAAAAACAAAAACAAAAAGGAAACCTGTATCCATTTTTTTAGCAGTCGAGCAATCTAGATTTAGGATATCTAAAAGGGAAAAAACTACTATTTATTTCCACAAAACCATAAGAGTAGAGAGGATCATAAATATAATCTTCCAGTGAATCAATTAACAAAATCACCCTCCTCTACTTCAAATAACTTCAACATTACCCAATGGTAGTACCCTCTATTAAACCTTGACTAAGATGAAAAGTTTTCAGGCTAAAATTAAGAAAATTTTGGAAAAGCTTCTTTAAGCATTAGAGGGGGGAGAAAAAATTAAGATGGACAGAAAATTCTCTTTCTAAAGAACACTGAAGAAATAATCATCATGCACGCTATGTTCATGATTTGCATACTAAGTAGCTAATATTTATGGACCACTTACTGTGTGCTGGACACTGTTTTAAGTGTTTTGCATTTAATAAATGCATAGATGCAAAAATAATACATAAAAACACAATACACCACTATATAAAAACTAAGCAATTCTTAGTTAACTGATAGTTCTAGTATTCTACGTTGTTTTGCTGAGTAAAGTATCTTAGCCATTTCAATGGGTTCTAGTTGGGATTTCTGGACTCTATTAAGTTAATTGCATTCATTAACACTTTATTAAAGATTCAAATAGGTGGATGAACCTTCCTCCATTCTAAGAGCATTAAAGAACTACTGTCAGCAAACCATTGTCCTCTCTTCTTTTCCGAAGAGATAACACGCTAAGGAGGCGTTTTTGTTTTGTTTTGTTTCATTTTTTGACATAGTATAAAGGTAAACTTTTGATCCAATATTGTAATTCTTCCACATGCTAACTTTTTGGAAAACCCTGTCACAAAAGATCTTACCCAGGTGGCTCTTCCATGAGTTCGCAAAAACTGGGATCTTCCTATGAGTTCCAGGGCAGCAGAAATGGACATAGCTTACTTTAAATGACCAACAAAAAAGTTTGGCAGCATTGAACAGTCCCTGCTGACAACAGTCATCAGTGATGTCAACAAAGCTGCCTTGTGTTTCAGATATGCTACAAAACAATCAAGAGAGGCAGCCTAGGAAAAGGGGTAGAAGAATAGGAGAGATTGGGTTTTTTCTTTTTCTTATAAAAAATGATTTTTTTTATACACAGAAGTATATGGATGAACAGCTACTTCACATCACACAGACTCAACACTGTGCATTGAGAAAAATTCTAGAGTAATGCTCTAATTCACCTGTGGGATTAAAAAATCTAGTATAATGAGTCAAATCACATGAGAGGATTTAATAAATACAGACTTGCAAAGCTTGATTTTCTATAAGAGCTTCAGAGTTTAGCTGATCCTTACAAATGGTTGGAGCGAAGACATTAAAAAAAAAAAAAAATACCTGACATTCAAACTGAAAAGAATGTCATTATATATGGACAGATTCTTTATCTCTAACCTAATTTACAAATTTGTTTTACTCTGTTTACATTTATTTTTATTAAACAGAAACTTTTAATTTATAAATATCTGAATCTGGATATCCCTTCCTGAAGGTTTCTTTTGTCACTTAAAAAGATTACATTTAATTTTCTTCTAATTTTTCTACAATTTGATCTTTTTAAAAGCATTCAACTATGCAAGCCATTTGAGATTAATACAGTGAAAGACAAAAAACTATATAATCTTTTCTATATTGCTGAGTTTACCCAACATTTATTTAAAAATCCTTCTGTATCCAATTGTTTCACAGTAGACACTTCAGCACATATTTCTGGGTTTTCTATTCTCTTCCATTGCTCTATGTTTCTATTTGTGTCACTATTATATCCTGCTCTAAAGCCTATTCCCACTCCACCCCACCCTTTTTTTTGTCTTTCTCGGGGTACTCAGACCACACACTTTGGTGTTTCCATTTTGGAATCATTTTGACAAATCCAAAAATAAACCTGCTGGGATTCTGGCTGAAACTGATTGTATTTACACATAGTACTGGAAAGCACAATAGATGCCATCATACAGTCAGATTCCAAATGTTACAATGATGTGTTACAATTGTCCTTTGTAAAACATCATTCTTAAAATTATTTATTTTCATACTTGTATGCTCTCTTTTGACTATAAGCTAGCTGTCCTTATTACAATATGAATACCCCATGACTAAATGTTTCAAATATTTAGCCTTCCTTTAGAACATAAATCTTCTCTTTAAATCTCTTATACAAAGTTTTGGCACTTTCTTTATAAAACATAAACATTTCTAGTAAATTTGTTATTTTTTTTGTTATAACATGACCCACAATAAGAAATATATTTTATGTCCCGGTGACACACGTAGACATGAATATGTATGTATGCATGCATGTGTATATGTATATGTATATGTAAATACATATAATATATTAAAAATAAGCTTCACAAAGGAGTATTTGTCCTTGTTATATATGATCCCCTCTGATATTTTCTATACTGTTCTTCCTTATCAGGAAAAGAATTATAGTTTTGAGCCACAAAATTCATTATAAGACCCAATAAATAATTTGTATCTTAACCTACAGTTTGAAGAACAATACACTAGGTTCAGGACAAGAATTGTGGATTTTTCTTTTTACATTCACTAACTACAATACTTGCTACTCAAAACGTGCTTAATAAAGTATACTGAATGGTAAAATAACAATACCCAAATGAATATTAAAGTAAATGGAATTAGTTTCTTGGGCAGCTATGAAAATGGTAATCAATGTAAGTAATTAAAAACACTTTATGTTCGTGTCATTATTATTATTTCCATTATCGTTATTAATAGCAACTAATGTTTATTTACCTCATGTATTACAACAGCTGTGAGCTAGGTACTATTATTATTTCTTTATCATTGAGGAGGAAATTGAGGGTCAGGGAGTTTAAATAACATGTTCAAGAGCACACAGCAAACAAATGACAGAACTGTCTGAACCCAAATCTGCCTTGTAATTGCGTATTCTGATTTTCTAAAATTACATTCATTCTCATTAACTTTCTCATTAACATCCCATCTGCATAAAATTTGAATTTATATCAATATTTGCTATCAAAATTTGTGCATCTTCTCTCTCCTCTCTCGCCCTAGTTGTAAAGGCTCCTAATGAAAGAATCTCTTGAGTTCCCCTAATGCCTCTGCTTTTCGAGGCTGGTTTTTCATGTCTACTTTCAATTTTAAGAGGTCTTAGTTATACTTCCACTAAATTCCCTTTTGTCAGGTTTGCCAGTTTCTGCTGCTTGTAATCAAAGAACCCAAACTGATAAAAATCCAAAATCTAAAACCTGGGTTTATGTCTTATTTGCCTAAGTCTGAATCTCTCATTGCCTACATTATACACACTTCATTTTTAACTAAAATTCTCTCTCGCCCTCGAAAATCCATCTTTTATACTTCACATGCCACTTTTCTCCTTCACTCTGATTCCAGAATTAAATTCTTACTCCTGAAAACCTGCCTACAGTCAAGAGTTACAGTGCAGCCTCGGAGGGCACCCAGAGGATCCCAAGAAGCTTCAAGGCCACATCTGTCCACATACAGAGCTGTGCCTTTCACTCACACACCACAGCACTGACGAGATGCCTGGAGAGCCAGCATCGGCCACTCAGCACTCTGTCCTCACGACTAGACAAGCCTTAGACAAGCCTTATCCCACTCAAATAAGCTAGTCTAGCTCAAGAGAACAGTTGTTCCTCCCACAGCTCTGCATCACAATGCAGTTAACAAACTCCTGCATAGAAAAGGTCAAATGAAGGAATGTGCTTCATCAAATGTTTCACCTCTGGAGTATAGCCGAGTGACACCAATACAGATAAATGGTATGACTCTCTAAGTAAATGATAAAATAATTGATTTCTTTTAAAAAATTCCTCTTCTAAGTATGTTCAACTGTGACTTCTTGGGTTATTTCAGATCTTTAAAGCAGCCAGAGTAATAAAGGAAACAGCAATATAAATTACAGTTTTCTTAACAGAAATAATGGAGTCCAGAAGCAGCAGCATCTTTAAGGCAATAAAAGAAAAAAAAAAGTGTCAAGCTAGAATTCGATACCCTACAAAAACATTCTTCAGAAGTGAAAGCAAGATTAAAAAAAAAATTCTCCAAAAAATGAAAGCTGGGTAATTTGTTTTCAACAAACTTGTACTATGAGAAAGGCTAAAAGAAGTTCTTCAGGTTAAAAGAAAATCACACCAAAATTGCAGTAAGAAAGAATACCACCAAAAGGTTACCTTGAAAAGTATTGACTGCCTAAGGCTAAAATAATAAAAAATGTACTGTGGCGTTCACAGCATAAGTAGAAGTAAAATATAAGACAAGACTACAGGACAAAAGTAAAGATGAATGTCATTACTATATTGTTACAGGTTCTTATATTGTCCATGAAGTAGCATAATATTATTTGAAGACAGACTGTGAAAACATAAAAATATATATTGTAATCTATAGAGAAACCACTAAAAAAATACACAGAGAGGTATACCTATAAAAGTCAATATGTGTGCTGGAAGTGCTAGCCAGGGCAATCCGGCAAGACAAAGAAATAAAAGGCATCCAAATTGGAAAAGAAGAAGTAAAACTGTCATTGTTTGCAGATGATATGATCTTATATCTAGAAAACCCTGAGAAATCAACGATACACCTACTAGAGCTAATAAACAAATTTAGCAAAGTAGCGGGATACAAGATTAATGCACATAAGTCAGTAATGTTTCTATATGCTAGAAATGAACAAACTGAAGAGACACTCAAGAAAAAGATACCATTTTCAATAGCAACTAAAAAAATCAAGTACCTAGGAATCAACTTAACCAAAGATGTAAAAGACCTATACAAAGAAAACTACATAACTCTACTAAAAGAAATAGAAGGGGACCTTAAAAGATGGAAAAATATTCCATGTTCATGGATAGGAAGGCTAAATGTCATTAAGATGTCAATTCTACCCAAACTCATCTACAGATTCAATGCAATCCCAATCAAAATTCCAACAACCTACTTTGCAGACTTGGAAAAGCTAGTTATCAAATTTATTTGGAAAGGGAAGATGCCTCGAATTGCTAAAGACACTCTAAAAAAGAAAAACAAAGTGGGAGGACTTACACTCCCTGACTTTGAAGCTTATTATAAAGCCACAGTTGCCAAAACAGCATGGTACTGGCACAAAGATAGACATATAGATCAATGGAATCGAATTGAGAATTCAGAGATAGACCCTCAGATCTATGGCCGACTGATCTTTGATAAGGCCCCCAAAGTCACCGAACTGAGTCATAATGGTCTTTTCAACAAATGGGGCTGGGAGAGTTGGATATCCATATCCAAAAGAATGAAAGAGGACCCCTACCTCACCCCCTACACAAAAATTAACTCCAAATGGACCAAAGATCTCAATATAAAAGAAAGTACCATAAAACTCCTAGAAGATAATGTAGGAAAACATCTTCAAGACCTTGTATTAGGAGGCCACTTCCTAGACTTTACACCCAAAGCACAAGCAACAAAAGAGAAAATAGATAAATGGGAACTCCTCAAGCTTAGAAGTTTCTGCACCTCAAAGGAATTTCTCAAAAAGGTAAAGAGGCAGCCAACTCAATGGGAAAAAATTTTTGGAAACCATGTATCTGACAAAAGACTGATATCTTGCATATACAAAGAAATCCTACAACTCAATGACAATAGTACAGACAGCCCAATTATAAAATGGGCAAAAGATATGAAAAGACAGTTCTCTGAAGAGGAAATACAAATGGCCAAGAAACACATGAAAAAATGTTCAGCTTCACTAGCTATTAGAGAGATGCAAATTAAGACCACAATGAAATACCATCTAACACCGATTAGAATGGCTGCCATTAAACAAACAGGAAACTACAAATGCTGGAGGGGATGTGGAGAAATTGGAACTCTTATTCATTGTTGGTGGGACTGTATAATGGTTCAGCCACTCTGGAAGTCAGTCTGGCAGTTCCTTAGAAAACTAGATATAGAGCTACCATTCGATCCAGCGATTGCACTTCTCGGTATATACCCGGAAGATCGGAAAGCAGTGACACGAACAGATATCTGCACGCCAATGTTCATAGCAGCATTATTCACAATTGCCAAGAGATGGAAACAACCCAAATGTCCTTCAACAGATGAGTGGATAAATAAAATGTGGTATATACACACGATGGAATACTACGCGGCAGTAAGAAGGAACGATCTGGTGAAATATATGACAACGTGGATGAACCTTGAAGACATAATGCTGAGCGAAATAAGCCAGGCACAAAAAGAGAAATATTATATGCTACCACTAATGTGAACTTTGAAAAATGTAAAACAAATGGTTTATAATGTAGAATGTAGGGGAACTAGCAGTAGAGAGCAATTAAGGAAGGGGGAACAATAATCCAAGAAGAACAGATAAGCTATTTAACGTTCTGGGGATGCCCAGAAATGACTATGGTCTGTTAATTTCTGATGGATGTAGTAGGAACAAGTTCACTGAAATGTTGCTATATTATGTAACTTTCTTGGGGTAAAGTAGGAACATGTTGGAAGTTAAGCAGTTATCTTAGGTTAGTTGTCTTTTTCTTACTCCCTTGTTATGGTCTCTTTGAAATGTTCTTTTATTGTATGTTTGTTTTCTTTTTAACTTTTTTTTTCATACAGTTGATTTAAAAAAGAAGGGAAAGTTAAAAAAAAAAAAAAAAGAAAAAAGACAAACAAGGAAAAAAAAAAAAAAAAAAGATGTAGTGCCCCCTTGAGGAGCCTGTGGAGAATGCAGGGGTATTCGCCTACCCCACCTCCATGGTTGCTAACATGACCACAGACATAGGGGACTGGTGGTTTGATGGGCTGAGCCCTCTACCACAGGACTTGCCCTTGGGAAGACTGTTGCTGCAAAGGAGAGGATAGGCCTCCCTATAATTATGCCTAAGAGCCTCCTCCCGAATGCCTCTTTGTTGCTCAGATGTGGCCCTCTCTCTCTAGCTGAGCCAGCTTGGCAGGTGAAATCACTGCCCTCCCCCCTACGTGGGATCAGACACCCAGGGGAGTGAATCTCCCTGGCAACGTGGAATATGACTCCCAGGGAGGAATGCAGACCCGGCATCGTGGGACGGAGAACATCTTCTTGACCAAAAGGGGGATGTGAAAGGAAATGAAATAAGCTTCAGTGGCAGAGAGCTTCCAAAAGGAGCCGAGAGGTCACTCTGGTGGGCACTCTTACGCACAATTTAGACAACCCTTTTTAGGTTCTAAAGAATTGGGGTAGCTGGTGGTGGATACCTGAAGCTATCAAACTACAACCCAGAACCCATGAATCTCGAAGACAATTGTATAAAAATTTAGCTTATGAGGGGTGACAATGGGATTGGGAAAACCATAAGGACCACACTCCACTTTGTCTAGTTTATGGATGGATGAGTAGAAAAATAGGGGAAGGAAACAAACAAACAAACAGACAAAGGTATCCAGTGTTCTTTTTTACTTCAATTGCTCTTTTTCACTTTAATTATTATTCTTATTATTTTTGTGTGTGTGCTAATGAAGGTGTCAGGGATTGATTTAGGTGATGAATGTACAACTATGTAATGGTACTGTGAACAATTGAATGTACGATTCGTTTTGTATGACTGCGTGGTATGTGAATATATCTCAATAAAATGAAGATTAAAAAAAAAAAAAAAAGAAAGGGGTTGTTTAAAGGCACGTATCCCACAGATTAGCACTTCAAATAAAGACAGGTGCTTGCATGTTGTACTTCTAAGGTATGACACTAGCACAGAGTTGAAAAGTGAAGGGTATATGGGAAAAATCTACATATTGCATATAAGGACAATAATTAATAGGAATATCATACTAGTACCACACAAATACTAAGGACAAATAACGAAGGGCTGACAAGAGCTATGCAGTGTTTTGAGGGGAAGAAAAAAGATGAAGTAAATTTTAAAGCAAGAAGTAGAAGTCATTTAAATGGTATGACATAAGCCTAAATGTATATGCATCCGTTACCACTGCTTACAAATACATAAAGCAAAAGTTAATAAAATTAAAAGGAGAAATAGATAATCCACAATTTAGTACATGACAGGAAAAGTACACAATAAAAAAGTAAAAATATAGAAAATTAGAAACACACTATTGACCACCGTGACCCTAAATGACATTTCCAAGACAGCATATCCTACAGCTGTATCATACATATTCCACTCAAATATGTACAAACCATTCACCAAAATAAGCCATATTCTGGAACCATAAACCAAGACTCAATAAATATAACAGGAATTTTTAAAAATAGGGTATATTTTCAGACAAGAATGCCATTGAATTTAAAAAAATCAGTAACAGGAGATCAACTTCAGCAGGACAGTGTGAGGAACTCCACTGACTTGATCCCCGGTGAAACCGTGAAAACGATTAAAACAACTACCATTTATAACCTCCGCAAATGGTCCTAGGTAGGGGAAAACAGTGAATGAAGAAACATCTACTCAAGAAAATCTACAACAGGCAAGAGTGTGGTATTTTGCCCAAAACCATGACCTCCCTACCCTTCTCCATTCAGCTAGGCAGAGATTCCACTCCTGACTGCTGCAGCAGAGAACCCAGGGCTCCTTACCCCTAGCTCCCAGTCAGAGGGCTTATTCCTAGGAGGAACAGGATGTCAGCATTTTCATCCAGCCCGCCCACCCCCATCATCCTGTTGGCTGAGGTTGCATCCAGCAAGTGCAGTCAAGACCTGATGGCTCCCTTCTTCCGCCCAGCCCTACTAGTGGAATGGAGGATCTACCTTGGGCGTAACCTGAACACTGGGGCTCTGATCACCATTGTCATAGCTCATGGGGTGGTGGTTCCATATCAGGAAAGGCCACGTGCTCAGCTCCTAGAACGGCGGAGTCCCTTAGAGAGAAGTGTGCCATTCTCCTCATTCACACTCCAGAGGACAGGTTCAGAGATTTTGCCTGGGAGAAGAAGCAAGTCAAAAAACAGCTTCTAATTCCTTCCCAAAGGAAATGACTTCATATGGAACAGTATGGAGAAATTCATGACTAAGGGCATGTGACAAACTAAATTATGTCCCCCAAAAAGATATGTTCAAGTCCTAACCCCTGGTCTCATGAATATGACATATTTGGAAACAGGATCTTTGAAGATGTTATTAATTAAGATGAGGCCAAACTAGATTAGGATGGGCCCTAAATCAGTATGACTGGTGTCCTTGAAAGAAGGGGAAAACTGCAGAGAGAGAAGACAGCCATATGACAGAGCCAAAGAATGAGTTATGCCACAAGCCAAAAAATGCCAAGGAGTGCTAGCAAGACAGCACCAGAACCCCACAGAGTTCAGAAGAAGCATGGCCCTGTTAACACCTTGATTTGGACTTCTAACCTCCAGATCTGTTATATTTCTGTTATGTTGAGCCACCTAGATTATGCTACCTTGTTACAGAAGCCTTAGAAAACTAAGACAGGGCACTCTTAAGAACAGTGAAGATTGTGCTAAATGGCAATTGGGAGGAGATTCAAGACACAAGCTGAACTGCAGGCCAGCTAATTTATAGGAAATAAGACAGCTGGAAGGAGTCTTCCTAGGGTAAGAGCAAATGAACAGCTAGGTCAGGGAAAGAGAGGAAGAGAGCTCTGAACCAAAACCACTATGATCCCAGGTTGACTGTAGGCTTACCCAAACCTCTGTCTCCCAGAGGAGTAACCTCATGGGTGTCAGATCCTGGCGGGGTAGGAGGGAGGGAGTGAGGGGGAATAATCTTCACTAAAATACCCAGCCAATCACTAAACATATAAACAAGCAAATAAGAAAAGTTCTGGAAGGGTGGGGGTACCAGACCCAGAGTTGCCCAATCATATTATAGAAAATGTCTAGTTCTCAATAAGAACATATTAGGCATGCAAAAAAAAGAGAGGAAAATATGACTGAGGAAAAAAATTAAACAAACAGGCTTTAACAGCTATCAAATATCAAATTTATCAGAAAAAGACTTCAAAGCAGTCATTATATGCATGTTCACAGAGCTAAAAAAATGAATAAAGAAATAAAGTTAGATATAATTACAATGTTTCACCAGATAGAATATCAATAAATAGATATTATGTTTTAAAAACAGAACCAAATGGAAGTTCTTAAGAGTTGAAAAGTACAATAACTGAGACAAAAAAATTTCACTAAATTTTAAATTTTTAAATAATAAAAATACAATAAATTACTAAAGGGGACCAAGAGTAGATATGAACTGGCAGACAAAGAGTAAGTGAATTTAAAGATAGATCAATAGAGATTATTCAAGCCAAAGAATAGAGAGGATAAAGAATGAAGAAAAATGAAGGACCGTCAGGGAAATGTGTGACAACACTAAGCACACCAAAATACAGGTTATGGAAGTGCCCGATAGAGAGGAGAGAAATAATGAAGCAGAAAAATCATTTAAAGAAATAATGGCAGAACATTTCCCAAGATTTATTTTAAAACAATGATCTACATGTTCAGGAAGCTAAACAAACTCCAAGTGGGAAAAATGCAAAGAGATCCACAAATAGATAACATGATCGGAAACATGCTGAAAGCCAAAGGAAGGAAAAAGCTGAAAACAAGAAGAACAACTTGCTGCTTATAAGGGAACGCCAACTGAATTAAAAGCTGACTTCTCAGCAGAAACAGAAGAGGCTAGAGACAGTATTATAACATTTTTGAACATGTTCAGAGAGAAAAAAAACTGAAAACAAAGAATCCTATATCCAGTAAAGCAATCTTTCAAAAATGAGGGTGAGATAAAGACTTTAGATTAAAAAAACAAAACAACAACAACAAAAAAAACCGACAGAATTTTTTGGTGGCAGATATGCACTAAAAGAAACAATAAAGTAAGTTATTCAGGCTGAAAGCAAATAACCCCAAACAGTAACTTGATGTGCACAAAAAGCAAAGAACCACCAGTAAAGGTAATTATATAATTATAAAAGGCAGTATAAAGGCATATTTTTCTCTTCCTTTATCTGATTTAAGAAGCACTATATAAAATAATAGGTATATAATATATTGTTGGAACTTCTACATACAAAAATGTCCAGTTCCTAGTTTGCACATGTATACCAAGAAAATAGCACTTATAGCAGTATTATAAGTAATAGGAAAAAAACTGGAAACAAACCAAATAAATATCAAGAGTAAAATGGACAAGGAAATGATGGTTTGTCATACAACAGAACTTCAATACAAAAATGAAAATTAATGAAGTAGAGTTTCATTATGAAGTGAACCTCACAGATAATGTTGAAATGAAAGAACCCAGTCACAGAGTAATACAGTATAGTTTCATTTATATACAGTTCAAGACCAGCCAAAACTAACATACATAGGGATACAAATATGGTTGGTAAGACTATTGAAAAAAAAAAAAAAGAAAATACTAGATTCTGGGGCAAGAAGGCACTGCAATCAAGAAGCAAAAAGGGAAGCTGTTTCACTTCATTATTCACTAAACTGTACTCTTATATTGTATTTACTCTTTCTATGAATATTTGATAAGCTTTTGTTTTCTCCCCATGAGTCACCTGTCATTTCTCTGGTTGTCTGCCGCCAAGCAGTGATCATTCAGCAGCTTCTTAAGTTACTTACCCAGGAGGCAGGAGCTTTAAACATTCCACCCACCCACCACTACCACCACACACACACACTTCCACATACATGCACACCCACACAGAGAACAGAATTATGGGAGGGAAAAAATTCTTCGTTTTATTCTCAAAATTGGGGAGGAGATTATGAAGCTTGTTACCGCAAAGGAGAGGCTAAACCTTCTTACAGTTGTGCCTATGAGTCTCTCCCTGAGTACCTCTTTGTTGCGCAGATGTAGCCCTCTCTCGAGCTAAGCCAACTCGGCAGGTGAACTCACTGTCCTCCCCCCTACGTGGGACCTGACTCCCAGGGGTGTAAATCTCCCTGGCAACGCAGGATATGACTCCCAGGGATGAATCTGGACCCGGCACTGTGGGATTGAGAACATCTTCTTGACCAAAAGGGGATGTGAAATGAAATGAAATAAAGTTTCACTGGCTGAGAGATTTCAAATTGAGTCGAGAGGTCACTCTGGTAGACATTCTTACACACTACATCGATAACCCTTCTTAGGTTTTAATGTATTGGAATAGCTAGAAGTAAGTACCTGAAACTATCAAACTGCAACACAGTAGCCTTGACTCTTGAAGACGATTGTATAACAATATAGCTCACAATGGGTGACAGCGTGATTGTGAAAACCTTGTGGATCGTACTCCCTTTATGCAGTATATGGATGGATGAGTAGATAAATGGGGACAAAAACTAAATGAAAAATAGGGAGCAATGGGGGAATGATTTGGATGCTCTTTTTTACTTTTTTTAAAATTCTTATTCAGATTCTTTCTGGTGTGAGGAAAATGTTCAAAAATAGATTGGGGGTGATGAATGCATAACTATATGATGGTACTGTGAACAGCTGATTGTACACCATGGGTCACTCACCTGTGACATAGCACAGTCATCCCTCAACAGAGGACCAGGGGGTGCACGGCCTGGAAGAGGGACCCACTCGCAAGTCTCAGGAGCCATACGCCAATACCAAGGACTTGTGGGTCAGTGGCAGAGACAAACTGCGGCAGGTCTGAACTGAAGAATTAGACTATTGCAGCAGCTTTAAAACTCCAGGAACACCAGGGAGATTTGATTGTTAGAGCCACCTTTATTCAGTGAGCTCTTAAATATAGAGGACTGTTAAATAAAGCAAAGATTCCAGTGCTCTGAGTTGAGATGAGGGATACAGGGTGATGACAGGGAGGCTGTTGGAGGCTTTCCCTCACACTTGCCTCTGTCTGTTGTTCCCCAAGATATCCCCAGAAGACCGCGGCACCCCAATAGGCCTGGGAGTCATATAGACAGGGTTAAAAAAATCCTGGTTTAATCACTAATTAGCTTTCTGAGCTGCAACTTTTTCAATTATGAGATGAAGCCAGTACCACCTACTTTGCAAAGACTGGAGATAAAGTTTATTAAAGAACTAGAAGAAAGCCCAGCATTCAATACATGTTCGCTGTACAAAAGTTTACATATACAGCTCTGTAAAACATACGCATGAAAGAGAGCACTAAATTTTAACTAATTTTCAAAGGAATTAAACTTAACCTTACACTAAAACTTGGATGCCTACAACAGCCTCCTAAATATTATGATCAAATCATTCCCTCCCCTATTCATTTTCCACAAATCCCTTCAAGTAATATTTTTAAAATACCAGTTTGACCATATCACTCACTTGGCTCACTACTGCCTACAGAATAATGGCCAAACTTGTTTTGTGGCAAACAGGGTCTTCACAATTTCCCTTAAACCTATCTGTCATTCACGCCCTCTTCCCAAGTATCTTACAGTCCAGGACACGTGCCACTTGGTCATGGAGTATACTCCCTTTAAAAAGCTGTTGGATTCGTATTTGCTAGTACTTTGTTGAGCATTCTGCATATATATTCATAAGGGATATTGGTCTATAGTTTCTTTTCTTGTGGTATATTTGTTTGACTTTAGTATAAGGTAATGCTGGCCTCAGAATGAGTTAGGAAGTATTCCTTCTTCTGTTTTTTGGAAGAGTTTGAGAAGGACTAATGTTAATTCTGCTTTAAATGTTTGGTAGAATCCATGAGTGAACTACCTGGTCCTGGACTTTTCTGTGTTGGGAGGTTTTTGATTACTGATTCAATCTCTTTACCTGTTGTAAGTCAGTTCAGATTTTATATTTTTTCTTGAGTCTGTTTTGGTAACCATGTGTTTCTAAGAATTTGCTTCATCTACATTATAGAATTTATTGGTGTACAGTTCTTCATGTTATCTTAAAATCCTTTTTATTTCCGTAAAGTTGATAGTAATGTCTCCACTTTTATTTCTGACTTTAGTTATTTGTGTCTTCTCTCTTTTTTGTCAGTCTAGCTAAAGGTTTAACTTTTGGTTTCAATTTAGCCTTTTTTTCCTAGTCTATTTTTTCTCTAGTCTTTTTATTTCTGCTCTAATCTTTATTTCCTCCATTCTGCTACATTTGGGTTTAGTTTACTCTCCTTTTTATGACTCTTTAAGGTGTAAAGTTAGGTTATTGATTTAAGATCCTGTTAATGTGGGTACTTACAGCTATAAATGTCCCTCTGAGCACCGCTTTTGCTGTATCCATAAGTTTTGGTATATGGACTTCCATTTTGTCAAAGTTTTGTTTAATTTTCCTTGTGAATTCTTCTTGACTCACTGGTTATTGAAGAGCGTGTTTAATTTCCAAACATTTGTGAATTTTCCAATTTTCCTTCAGTTTTTTTATTTCTAGCTTCATTCCATTGTGGTTGGGGAAAGTACTTTGCGTGATTTCAATCTTTAAAACTCTATTGGGACTTCTTTTGTGACCTAATATATGGTCTTTCCTGGAGAACATTCTACATGCACTTGAGAAAAGTGTGTATTCCATTGTTGTTGGGTACAGTGCTCTACATACATTTGTTGGATCTAGTTGGTTTATAATGTTCAAGTCCACCTCCTTAATGATACTGTGTCTAGATGTTCTATTCATTATTGAAAGTGGGGTACTAAGTCTCCAATTATTATTGTACAACTGTCTGTTTCTCCCTTTGTGTCAATATTTGCCTCATATATTTGGGGGTCCTGCTGTTTGATACATATGTGTTTATAACTGTTTTATCTTCTTGATGAATTGACCCGTGTGTCAACTTGGCTAGACTACAGTCAAACTATTGTCTAGATGTTGCTGTGAAGGTATTTTGTAGATTGACATTTACAATCATTTGACTTTAAGTAAAGGAGATTACCCTGCATTACCTGGGAAGGCCACATCCAATCAGTAAAAGGCCTTCAGAGCAAAAACAGGTTTCCCAGAGAAGGAATTCTGCCTCAAAACCACAACATCAATTCCTGTCTTAGTTTCCAGCCTGCTGGCCTTTCCTACAGATTTCAGAATTGCCAGTCCCCACAATGAAGTGAGCCAATAAATCATATATATGTGCGTGTATGTATGTGTGTGTATGTATATACATATAGATATATATATGTATGCATGTGTGCATGTATCCAATGGGTTATATTTGGTTATATACATAAATCTCTTTATGTGTATGTATGTGTATAAATGGTGTTTACATACATCCAGTTGGTTCTGTTTCTCTGGAGAACCCTTACGGGATAAAACCCTTTTATCAACATACAATGTCCCTCTTTGCCTCTTGTAACATTTTTTTTACTTAAAGTTTACATTGTCCAATATTAGCAAAGCCACCCCAGCTCTCTTTGGGTTACAAACTGCATGGAATATCTTTTTCCATCCTTTCACTTTCAACCTATTTGTGTCATTAGATCTAAAGAGTCCGTTGTGGATAGCATATAGTTGATTCATGATTTTTTTACCCATTCTGCCATCTATTTTGACTACTGAATTTAATATACTTACCTTTAAAGTGATTTCTGGTAAGTAAGGACTTCTGCCATTTTGCTATTTATTTTCTATATGCCACATCTTTTTTGGTCCTTGTTTTCTCCAACACCGTCTTCTTTGTTTGTTTGTTTTTTTCTAGCATACCATATTAATTCCCTCTCATTTCTTTTTCTGTATATTGTTTTAGTTTCTTAAGGGCTAGCACTGATATTATAGTTAACTTGTTAAACTTTTAACAATCACTAGACTTGATACCAACCTAGCCTCAATAGCAAGCAAAAACTGTTCCTATACAATTCTGCCTCCCCCCTTTATTTACGTTATTGTCATAAACTACATTTTTATACATTATATACCCATTAATATAGATTTGCAATTATTATTTTATGCATTTGTCTTTTAAATTCTATGTGAAACAAAAACAGGAGCTACAAATAAAAATTACAATAACCCTGGCTTTTAAATTTACCTATGTAGTTACCTTTACAGAGTCCTTTATTTATTTCTACGGCTTTGTGTAACTGCTAGGGTCCTTTTTTATTTCAACTCAAAGGACTCTCTTTAACATTTCTTGTAGGGCAAGTCTTCTGTTGACAAACTCCCTCAGCTTTTGTTTACCTAGGAATGTCTTAATTTCTCCTCCATTTTTGAAGGACAGTTTTGCCAGAAATAGAATTCTTAGCTAACTGTTCATTTCTTTTGGCACTTCAAAACTATCATCCCATTCCCTCTGGCCTCCATGGTTTCTGATGAGATGTCTACTGTTAATCTTACTGAAGATTCCTTGTATGTTCTCAAGAATCTTATTAGGGTTTGTAAAATGATGGCTTTTTAAAATTCTATCATACCTTCCATATTTATTTCCTGGCACTCTTCTGCAAAGTATCATCCTTTATCAAGGATCTCTTTAGTTACTGATATATAAGTTCCACTGGCTTTTGACTGTTTGACAATAATATGTTGTGGTGTGGATCTCTGCATTTACCCTACTTTGAGTTCACCAAGCTTCTTGGATATGTAGTCATATCTTTCATCAGATTAGGGAAGTTTTCAGCCCTTCTGTCTTCAAATATTCTTTTTGTCTCTTCTCTCTCTCCTTCTGGATTCCCATAATATATCTGTTGGTATACTTGATGGTGCCCCACAGGTCCCTGAGGCTGTCTTCATTTTGTTCATTCTTTTTTTTATTTCTGCTCCTGACACTGGATGATTTCAATTGTCCTTTATTCAACTTCATGGGTATTTTCCTCTGCCTGCTCAAATCTGATGCTGAAAACCTCTAGTGAGTTTTTCATTTCAGCTATAATGCTGATCAGCTCCAGATTTATTATTTGGTTCCTTTTTATAATTTCTATCTCTTGACTGATAGTCTCTATTTGTTCATACATTGCTTTCCTGTTTTCCTTTAGTTCTTTGAGCATATTTAAAACAAGTGATTTAAAGTCTTTTATAATAAATCCAACATCTTGGCTTCCTCCAGGACAGTTTCTGCCAATTTCTTTTTGGCCTGTCCTTTATAGCTGATCTGTCCAACCTAGTAACCAATTCAAAATTTCACACTGCAACTACTTGTAACTTAAATTTCTCTTAATGTAACAATGTCACCTCCCCACATCAACTTTTCAGGACATTGACAGCTAAAGAGATCTAGCTAGTTCCCCTACAGAATATCCCACCTTTTGAATCTGTCTGGTTCCTTCCTCTTGGAGTTATTCATTTAGCTTATTCTTCTACCACCTGTTTTTCCTGTAAACAGGAAGTTATAAGTAATGATCTGAGGAACTGAAACTAAATGTTTCAGGCTAGAATATATTACAGATAAAACAGTGTATTTCATGTTGTATCACATCAGAAGATACACATTATCTGGCTAACCCACTCATTAGTGATGGCAAAATTAATCACTTAATTAAGTTTACAACAGTCTGATCTCTCCAATGAACAACTATATGCTTTTTCCTTGCAACTACGAAGTAATTTATATGGTGTCACTTTGGCATTGTAAGAATTATCTGCATCCTCACCACCCATTCACTTAATAGTTATAACAACAATAATTCTGGCATGAAGCAAGAATTTCATTAGGGTTTGTAAAATGATGGCTTTTTAAAATTCTATCATACCTTCTATATTTATTTCCTGGCACTCGTCTGCAAAGTACCATCCTTTATCAAGGATCTCTTTAGTTACTGACATATAAGTTCCATTGGAAAGGCAGAAGAAATGCTTAAGTACTACTCATTGATAGATATTTTTAAAGTAAGAAGTTGTTTTAGGCCACCTCAAAGGATAACAAGTGAGCGGTTATGTTTCTGGTTTTCTCTTTTCTGAGTATCTTACGTACTCATAGGTTTCACTATGAAATATACCTTGTACTATCAAGAACTTGTACTTTTGCTCTTATGGACTCTACCTATCTCAAAATTTCTCACTTAGTAAAAGTAACTTTTAAGAACCCAAATCTCACTTCTCTTTAATGGCATACACTGAATTTCTTCATCTCCATTCTCAGAATATTTTTTCCTTTCTCATATACTGTTTCCTTGCATACCTGTCTCACTGACTAGATTTGTTTTTACAGATAAGTTGAGCATTTTACATCAATGTTATTCAAAGTTTCCTTCACAGATCAGTTGCAGTCCAAAAACTGTTTCATGTCTGCAACACAGTAAAGAGCTTACACCAGAATATAATCAACTAATCAATTAATCATTAAACACACCCTAATTGGTTCAGTTTGCCTTTATTTCTTATTTATTTATTTATTCATTTTACTTTGGTAGCAAGAATTTGTGAGTTAAGGACGAGATATGTTGATTTACATTCTGGCACAAGCTACTTTATCTCTCAATGGACCAGTAACAAATAGTTTGTGTACCAGATATTTTGAATAGCACTGTCTAATCATCATCATTTACCCCATACCAGCTAGAACACAAAATGCATTTAAATAACTGTTTATAGAAAGAATGGCTTCCTGTGAAATAGGCAATTTCTCTAAGCTAGTAATTTACACTAAGGGGAAGTATAGAAAATGAAAAGGTGGTCTCTCATTTGTCCATATCAAGTAGGGCCTCTTCACCAGTCCTGAAGATTAAGAAAACAAAGATAGCAATGAAAGACCATTGGACTACAGGCTAGGCCAGTAACAGAGACAGATAAGATACTATCAAAATTGAATCCACCATTGAATATTGTTTGATTAAAATCAAACTAAAATACACAACTGCACACAAATTACGGCCCATAACGGGTAACAAAAATTTTATATACTTGTATGTAAAATAAGATTCTCAGTAGCTCTATAAACTTCTGTTGTTTCCAATGAGACTATGATATTTATTTTTACTGAGCTAGTATTTACCCAAATCTTGGAAGACTTTATACTTTATTGAAATAAGGACAATTAACTCCCTAAAATAGTAATCTCCTATGAGTAACCTCAAGCAAATACTGGCTGATGGTGTTTATTTAAGATCTTATGTTTGTAAATAAGTGCAAAACTCCACTTCACTAACAGCAAATCCAGCAAATAACAACAAAAAGGAAGACCTGAATCTAATTTTGAACCACTGAAGTTTCATAAGGAAGCACTCATACAACTAAAGTAATCTTAATTTCAAAAATATTTTCCTTCATGATTTTTAAAAAGGAGAGGAATTTTTATTAGAAACGGAAATCTGACCAAATATTTTTATCTCCTCTTAAACCTACACTAATATGATACTGAAGAAATGGTAAAAGTTACAAACTACAATGATAATGAGAATTGAAGAAGGGACAGCAGCAGACAGAAACTTTAATAAATGATTTAGCAGGATCAGTGGAAGATACAGCCTGAAGTATATATAGATGGAAAATATGAATTAAAAGAGAATCAATGTGCCCTCCAAAACCCGAAAGGGTACAAATGCCAGATACAGAAGAAGGTAAGGGTAAGACTCCTTCAGGCTAGAAATGTGGGAATTAACTGAAAGTCTGCATAAGAAAAGAACAGACTCTCAATCTTCCACCTCTATTCTTTGAAGAAAATGCAATAACTTCAGAAAAAAAAACCCTCACTTAGTGAGTGTTGAGAATCTACCAACACCCACTCATCCACCCCTCCACTCACCCATCCATCCATCCATCCATCCATCCATCCATCTTCCATCCATTCATTCATCACCCTACAACGCAGCCAGCCAGGTGACAAACTTGGTTCATGTACGAAGAGTCTGAATCTACTTTTAGGTTATCACGCTTAAATATTAGTAAATAACAAAGAATCATTATATATGCAAACAGAGACTACAAAAGAAAGATCCAAAATAAAAACAAAGAACAAAATGACCCTTAAGAAACAAAGATAATGCAGGGAATCTGAGAACTCTAAATAAACAAAACAAAACAAACAAAACTCTCTATTTAAGATAGTTATTGGCAAAACAAGAATTGAATGGTATAAATAATGAGTGGTATAAATAATGAAATTGAAAATATGCTTCCCAACATAAATAATTCAATAGAAATTGAGGTATGGAATAGAGGGATGAAATAGAAGTTGAGGAAATCTCTTAGAAAATAGAATCAAATCCAAAGGAAAGAGAAATTTGAAAGAAAAAATAAGAGATGGAGAAGATCAATACAGAAGTTTTAGAGTCTGATTACCAGGAATTCCAGAAAGATAACAGAGAAAATAGAGGAAAGAAAATGATCATGATGAAAAAGCCAAGGATCAAGGATTGCCAAGAGCCAGAACCAAGGCCACAGTCTTGAGGGAAAAAGCATTGCCTTGCTGATGCCTCAGTTTTGGACTTCTAGCCTCAAAACCGTGAGCCAATAAATCCCCATTACTTAAGCCAATTCACTGTATGGTATTCATTTCAGCACCACGAAACTAAAACACCCTCAAATTTCTAAGAGAAAACTCACTTCCATTCCAGTATTCCATATCAGCCAATTGAGTAATGCCAATCATACACGAGAGGAAAATAAAGGGATTTTCACTAATGTGGTACCTTAAAAAAAGGATCATTCATTCACCCTTTTTTAGGAAGTAAATTAAGGATATACCCCAGCAAAATGAGGAAATAAACTAAGGAAAAAAGAAGGTACGGCATCCAGGAAACTGTGGGTCCAATCTGAGAACATGGAAGTCCCAGCATGACAGCTCTAGAGAAGCTTTGGACAGTTACCTGCTCCAATTAACAACTGTTAATCACACTGTTTTTTAATTTAATAATATTAAAAGAAAAAATAAAAGGGACGCTATTTGAAATCTTTAGACTGATTTAGCTTTTAACTTCTATTAGCATTTTGGGAAATTTTAAAAATGCCCTAAAATGGTTCTGAAATTTCCTTCTCATAATTCTGTTTTCACTGCATAACAAAAGTAAAGTCAGTTTGGTCAGTGTGCATTATCTAAAATTCCCAAAGTCATACTGACAAAATTAGCCATTAAGAGATTTGGCATTACATAAATAAAAAAACACATTTTTCTATTTTATAGTACTAATCACTGGTTAGCAATTCACCTATTCCCTCCTCAATTATGTTCCATCTCTAATTCTTAGTGGTGACCTGGTCTTAATAGCTGATCATTAAAATGCTTCTCTATTCAGAGCAGTAAACCCAGACGAAAAAGAAGGCACAAGGTATAGTTAGTACGATAACTTGCTCAGGTGGGTATTTAACATATGTTAATTACCTACCCCCAACAGCCTCCTTCCTTTTCCTTCACTCCTGATAAAAAAAATTCTCTCTCCAGATCAACCAGCAAAGAAACCAGGAATTCTACAATTTGGTCCCTCCTCTTAAGAAGTTACCACATAGGCTGCTAAAGAAGGTGACCAGAAAGAAATTTGGGCAACAGAGAGAAGTCAGACGCTTCTTTCGCAACCAAAGTTTTAAGCTAAATGTGGCTAGTCCACAAATACAAAGATAGATTCAAAACCAAACAAAAGGTATTCAATATTTAAAGTCAGTATTTTATTCCTTAGTTTTCTGCTTTGCATCTGATCTTGTCTGTGAGTGCTAAATTGAAGGTTTATGCAAAGAAAGTACTAAGGAACTCAGAAGCCAAGTTCTTTCATTAGCTCATCCTTTCACATCACTGCTGAGTCCAGATTCTCTCAGACAAAAAAATCAGAGGACTGGGGTATATTAAACTTGGAGGTCCCAATCAAAAATTAAATAATGTGACTAGTAAATGCAAACATACCAGTAAATTTTATGACTACCATACACAAGTTAAACTGTTAGGTTTCTTATTACTCTCTTGGCTGAAATTACAGTAGCAGCACTGATTACTGAATGCCAACTCTGTTTCAGGTATTATACTGCACAATTTACAACTACCATTTCTACTTCTCTCAACAATCTTGCAACATAGGTTCTATAAAAATGAGGGAACGAAAGCAGAGAAACTGGCTTATCAAATATCACACAGCTCATGTATGCTGGGGACTATACTGAGACTTGATTCAAAATCCCATGTTTTCTCTCCCATAAAAGTTTCTATCGTGTACTACTGACAAGTATTTTTTCCACAAAAATCTAAATAGACATGTTAAAAAACAAGGTAACTTTATTAAAGGAAAAAAAAAAAGTAAATTCAATCCATTTTGAAATTTAAAATATCAGAGCTGGAAATGCTCATTATCTACTCACTTGATGCAACAGACGTTTCAGTTTGAGTAACTGAGTTTTTACAGCAGTGCAATCCTGGACCATGTGTCGGAGGGTCATCTCATCCAGTATCACCGTATTTTCTGGTACATCTACAAACATCTTCTGAGCCTGGAAAAATGGGGTCCCTCCATAGCTTTCAAAATGACCCAAAGGAGATTCTCTATAGGGAGAGCCTCTGGAAGGGTAGGGAAGGGAGGTGGGGGAAAAGATATACAATTCAATTTCAGAAAGAAAGAAAGGGAAAGAAATTATCGCAGTGATTACAACAAATCATTTATTATTATCACAAAGCCTTTGACTTGTACTCACCTCAGTCACTAAAGATGTCTCCACTGAAAGGCCCAACAGGCTCTTAGTTGTCATTAATAAAATTGTCTTACACATACCCACCACCCTTTATTTGTGTGCATTTTGCACTTGGGTTGAATAAAATTTCCTTGGGAACAAGAATAGAAACACAATACCCTGGAAGGGCCTTCTCGGACAAAAATTATGCTTATTCTTCCTTTTCTCTATTGATTGCCTGCTCTTAACTTTTGGCTTTGCCTGGCCCTATAATGGTTTAGCCCCATAACTATGCTACCCAATTTTAATTCCCAGCTTGAGCACATCCCTGAACTCCCCATTTCTTGCACATTCTGGAAGGCAGTTAAGAAGATATACTGTTATTTCTTCTAGTATTTTTACCGAGTTGATAAAAAATCTTTTCCAATAAAAGATTAAACAAGGCTTTATAAAAGTGTTATACATACTACATATTTCCTAATCTTAAATTGCATTTAAAAGTATATTCTAAAAGCCCCTAGAGGAGCTGAGAGAGGAAGCCACTGAAGCCAGAAGCTGAAGGCAAGGAATCCTGGGAAAGAAGCACCAGTAGGCGCAGGCCACATGCCTTCCCATGTTACTGAGGTGTCCCAGATGCCATTGGCCTTTCTTCAGTGAAGGTATCATCCTGTTGATGCCGTAATTTGAACATTTTCATAGCCTTAGAACTGTAAATTTGTAAGCTAATAAATCCCCATTGTAAAAGCCAAAAAAAAAAAAAGTATATTCTAAAAAATTTTTACAATTCCTTTCAATTTCACCCAAAAATAAACATAGAGTAAGAAAAAAATATTAGGGATAATTTGTTTAATAGGAATGAAAAGCACAATCTTTTAACCAGAAGTCATAGTTATAGCAATTTAAAATTATCAAATTCATATGACACATTATTCAAGTTAGTTCTTACAAAGCAAGAATTTATTATGTATGTGAAATCTCAATATTTAAAATTTTACATTGAAAAAGTATTCCCTCCAAAATAATGGCAGTGTTATATCAGGATTTTAGTTAAATTCATCATGCATTGAATTTGAAAAAGTCTGATCAAGTTCTGGAAAAATACAGCTTTACTAAATTTTCTACCTTTTAACAAATATTCCTAAATCTCTGAATTCTTAAGTTCTCAATATGAGCTTGGTTTTCACAATCACCTTTTTTTTAAACTTCTTCATATACGTGATTTCAAGCCTGACATTTTTTTTAGCTGAAAAAATTATTTTTAAGAATTTCAAAATATTTAATCCATAGGTAAGACCATATAATTCTATTTTATTATTATTTGTTAAAAATACTATTGAATTATTAAATTTCAAGTACTGATCAATTATTATAAATATGCTCATCTATGACTGATGCACAATCAATTCACAGAGTGATAAAAAGCATAGAGTTCTGAAAAGTTAATAGAACAGTGATACAAAAGTATAGAATCAATTGACAAATGAATACAGAGATGATAAGGGTTATGTTTCCAGAAAACAAAGTTGGTATACTTTGGGGAAAATTTCCTGAGTAGGAAAGGACCCAGGATAACCTACACAAAGTATGAGGTTTGGGTTTGATTGGAAAGAGAAGTCAAAGACTTTCCAGAAAAAGAAAAATAACGGCACAAAGTACGAGGCACATTGTCCAGACACACTCTTAAATACAGCATATGATGAGATCACAGATAGCCTGAATCGAATTTATTCTTCAAATCCATCCTTCAACATATGCTTCCCTCAGACTCACTTCTTAATCCACACCCAACTTCCTGAAATCCCCAAAACATGCGACCACCTTCCTCATCTCCAAACCCATGTCCTTTCCTTCTCTTTCCCAGTCTACCCACCCTGTCCTCCACTCTGCCCTTGATCCACATAAATCCTCCTCATCTCAGGTTAGCTGGCCCTTCATCAGGGAAGGCTTCCTTAATTTCCCAAAGCAAGATTCGGAACTTGCACAGATGTCCCTATAAAGCCCTGTACATGCCCTATTAGAATACTTATCACACTATGTTTGCATTTGTTTGCAATCTGCACCAAATTATAAACTTCATGAAGAGACATACTGTGTGTTTTTCTCCTTTGTATCTGAAGACTTTCATGGGGGGACTGAATGTCAGAGCAAAGAGCTTGGAATTTAACAACTAGGTAATTTTTTAAAGCTTAAGTCTCTGATGTTCTAAAATTCTCATGTTGTGACATGACAAAAGCAATGCTTTACAATTGTAATCTGGAACCAGTCACATTAAAAATAGCCCTAGTTAGTAACCAAATTAAAATTTGCTTCTTATTTTGCCAAGTAAGTAAAAGACAGATTAGAGAAGGAAGATACTGAAGAGATGGCCAGGAATCTATTGCACGAGAATCAGATACAGAATAGGGACTTTTTTTAGGTTGACAAAAATGTGAATCAAATGCAAGGAACCTAATGACTTAAAAACATTTCGAAGGAAGTCAACAAGTCTTGGTCACTAACTGAATATATGGAAAAGAACAGGCATCTAGAAAAGCCACAGTAGAGCAAAAGAGGATTAGGTTTTAATCCTGGCTGACAGTAACTAGCTATTGAAAAAACGTAGTATCTTTGACCACAGTATCTTTCTCTCTCAGTATTCTCCACTGACTACAAAATAAGGCTCATATATCTTAGAGGTTGCATCTCAAATACCTCCATGCTGAGACCCAAACCAGAACGTACATCTTCTCCCAGTAATGTAATGCTAACCTCCTCCATGAAGTCCTTCCTGATCCCCTCAACTAGATAAAACCACCATTTTATGACCCTTATGTTACGTTGCAGCATAAATTATAGATATCTGTATACATGTCAATTCTAGTCACCTTGTAAGCCCTTTGACAACAGGGACCATATCATATTGATTTTTATATTACCCACATAAATTATGTACATCAAACCTCAGCTCTATCACTCATTAGTTACATAACATACTGGGCAATATATTTAATCTCTCTGTGCTTCATTTTTCTCATTTATAAAATGGAGATAATAACAGTACTTACCTCATAGGGTTGGTATAAGGATTAAATGAAGAATTACATGTCAAAATGCTTACAGCAGTGCCTAGCATATAGGAAACATTAAATAAAAGCCAACTATTATTGTATTATTATTTTTACTATGAATGATTTCCAACTTCTTTATATTGAAAAATTCTCAATCAAAAATGTCAAAACAATAATATACTACCGACCAGATATCCTTCACCAATATTTGCCCATTGTTAAAATGTTGGCACATTCACTTTATATCTGTGTATTTGTTTGCTAAGCCATTTAGTCCATAAATCGTAAATAACATAACACCTCCCTGGAGGACCATGTGGAGTTTGCTGGAAAAAGTGAATATACCTGAGTGCCAAGATGCAGAAGGAGACAAATGAAGAGAAAATAAATGTATAGTAGAGATGATTTTCAGAAAATAAAAGGAGATTGTAAATACAGGAGTTAAAAGAAAAAAAAAGTTGAGAAATAATGAAGCTTCTGAGATTTCAAATTCTGAGAAGATGGTACAGTTCATACATGAGAACCTGAATCTTTCAACACAATGAGAGGTAAAATCACCTTCCTAGAGTGAAGTGAAAAATCTAACGATTAAAGGCTCAAAGAGGGTAAAGAATATGGTGGCAAATAAACAATAAACATGGAACAAAAAGGGGATTACTGACCACAACACCTCACTTTAGGTTAACAGGAATACACTTGTTCTTGAGTACAAATTTTAACAACCCTAGATTTCAGAGGCAGGAGCAGAGAAATCAAGTGGGAAAAGGAAGAGAAGACAACGCATTGCTATGGGGAATACAATGGAAGCCTTCCAATGTGTTAGTGAAGGCAGATTCTGTGTGGTCAACCCCGCCACAGACCAGCCAGCAGAAAAATGGGTAAAGGCCAGAGTGAAGTCAGTGGTTAAAGAAGCATGGGAAAGAATTGCCCACTATCACCAATATAATTTAACATTATTCTGGAAGTACAGCCAGTGAAATCAAAAGGAAAAAAATAACATGTGGAAAAACTACAAAAATAAGTTTTGAAAAAGCAGCCTTTTAAAAAAAAATCCATTTAAATGGAATCCACATATAGTAGAAGCACCTGACATGTTCCATCCACAGACCTAACAGATAATCACTGTATTGTAGTTTTAGGAGAATCTCCTCAAATATATGGCTATATTTATAAATATCTATTTTCCCTCCCACCCTGCTTCTTGATCACTAAGATGTGTGATCTGTGCTAATCTTAAAGTTTACAATTCGTAGATTAGACACTCAAGTGAGGAGGACGGGGGTATGCCTGCACATGCGTGAGAAAGATTTTTCTTTTTCATTTCTTTCCCAATACAAGTCAAAGTTTTGAATTCATGAAATCTTTCTAGTGTTTCTTTTGTCAGCATTAAAAATTACATATTAAAAGTTAAATATATCCCTAATGAGGTTGAGCATCTTTTCATATACTTATTGGCAATTTATATACCTCTTTGGAAAAATGTTTCTTCAAGTCCTTCGCCCATTTTTCAGTTGGGTTGTCTTTTGGTTGTTGAGTTGCAAGAGTTCTTTACAGATTCTGGATATTAAGCCCTTAACATACATGATTTGCAACTATCCTCTCCCATACTAAGTGAGGGATGTCTTTTCATTTTTATGTTCACGGATATATAAGCATATATATGAGAGGAAGAAACAGTACTGGAAAAACTGTCAAAATCGACGTTTTCAGAACTCTGCAAATCAACCAAAGAACATTTACTGAATAAAAATGCCTGCATCTCAGTGAGAACAGGGAGCTTCATGCTGTTTTAACTTACCTTATTCCCATTTTCATCTCCCCGTTCTGTGATAGCCTTCCAAACCAAGAACATCACAGCCATTAGAGCTGTGAAATACAGTGGTCACTAAAGGGACAGGATGGCTTTGAAACTCTCAAAAAGCCCAAAGCTTAAATCCCAGAGAACGGTTACTATATGACCTGTCTGGCAACTCCCTAAGAAAGATTCATTCTTAGGGCTTTTCTTTATTGGATGTGATTCAGAGCTGACTCAGGGCAAACAACCTTGTTGAAAAAATCAGTGGCAACTATTTAACATCTCAACTGCCTGAGCCAGTAACATCAGTTGGGGAATATAAGAAGCTGACCAAAACACTTCAAAGAAAAATCTGGGGAATGAGCTGTCGATAGGAGGCTTTGTAATACTCCAATATATTCTCAGAAATTCAGAAAGCATGGAAGCCAAAAGACAGTAGGATGACATACTCAAAATGCTGAAAGGAAGAGACTGTAAACCAAGAATTCTATTACAACAAACTATCCATTAAAAGGGGGGAGGGGAATTAAGACATTCCCCAATAAACAAAACTGAGGTTTTTTTTGGTAGCAGACCTTATTTCAGGCTGAAATGAAAGAATACTAGACAGTAACTTGACTCAACATGAATAAACAACACCAGTAAAGGTAACTACATAGGTAAATATAAAGCGCAATATATATGTATTTTAGTTGATAACTCTGTCCTTCTCTCGTGTAATTTAAAAGACAACAGCATAAAACTAAAAGTATAAAATCATGTTGATGGGCTTATAATGTAAAAAGAAATAGTTTTTTGACAACAGCACAAAGAGGAGAAGGACATGGAGCTACACTGAGCAAAGATTTTGTACAGTATTGAAATTGACTGAATTAATACAAATGAGACTTTTAAATTATGATGTTAATGGTATTCTCCAGGAAAACCATTAATAAACTAACTTTGAAAAAAAACTAAAAAAAAAAAAAAAAAAAACATCAGGGAATTAAAAATGGTATACTAGTAAATATCTAACACCAAAAAAGGGAGTAATGAAGGATCAAAGGAATAAAAAAAAAAAGACACCTAGAGAACTAATTACAAAATGACAGGTATAAATCCTACCTTATTAGTAATTACTTTAAATGTAAATAGATTAGGCACTTCAATCAAAAGGCAAAGACTGGCTGAAGGGCTTATAAATGATCTAATTATATGCTGTCTGCAAGTAACATATGTTAGACTCAAGGACACAGATTAAAAGTAAAAAGACAGAAAAGTACACTATGTAAAGAGTAAACAAAGAGAGCCGGAGTGGCTATCCTAACAACATATAAGATATAGACTTCAAATCAAAAATTGTTACTAGAGACAAAAAGACATTTTGTAATAATAAAAGGGTCAATCCATCAAGAAAACATAACAGAAATATACACGCACTTAACAGAGTCCCAATATACACTAAGAAAAACCAACAAAACTGATGGGAGAAATGGATAACTCAATAATCAGAGTTTCTTCTTCGGTTTCCTCTGACTCATTTGTTACTTAGAAGTGTGCTATTTAATTTCCACTTATTTGTGAGTTACCCAATTTTTCCCTGTAACTTATTTTGAATTTCATTTATTATGGTAGAAAATATACTTTGTATTATTTCTATGATTTTTCTATTTATTAAGGTTTTTTCATGAATTAGCATATGCTCTGCCCCAGAGGATAGTCATGTGCACTAGGAAAAAAACTGTATATTCTGTTGTTGGAGGTGGGAGTGTTGTACAGATGTCTGGTTTATAGTGTTCATCTCTGTCTAGCTGTTCTATTCATTATTGAAATGGGGTATTGCAGTCTCCAAGTATAACTGTTGAATTGTCCTTTTCTCCCTTCATTTCAGTTTTTGCTTCAAGTAATTTGGTGCTCTATTAATTGGGTGCTTACATGTTTATAATTGTTCATATCTTCCTGGGGGATTGACCCTTTTATCAATATAAAATTGTCCCTCTATATTACTAGTAACATTTTTTTGTTTTCAAGTTTATACTGTCTGACCTTAGTATAGTCTGCTCCAACTTTTTTTGTGGTTACTGTTGGCATGATTTATCCTTTTCCATCCTTTAAATTTCAATCTATTTTTGTCTTTAAATCTACAGTATGTCTCCTATAGACAGCAATTAGTTGGAGCAAGTTTTTTTATCCAGTCTGACAATCAGTACCTTTGAATTGTATTGCTTAATCCATTCATATTTCTTATATATTATATCTAATTTATAATGTATTATAAATTATTTATAATTTTAATATATGAAAAACATTGTATAATCCTCCTATAAAATTCATTTAACCTTGTTTAACTTGTTCATTTCCATACTCATTTGACCAGATCATCTCTCTTTTCTACATCTATTTACATCCCGAGAACACAGTTTGAAAAATGTCCTTAATTTTTTTGATAGCTGACTAATCAACCTCAGCTTGATCATTCCAGGGACAGAAATGATGACCTCCAAGTAATTCATTTCATTCTTCAGAGTCTGATTAAAAGTCTAGCATCAACCTGAAATGTGCTACCCTTTATCTTAAAATGCAGAGAAGATAGTTCTGCTATCTAGAGTCAGAGATCACATCTCATTCCTACAAATGACCCAGTGACCAGCTGTGGTACACTTAGTTGTCCTCTGAAAATACCACACCCTTTAACATATGCTTTTTGCACATGCTCTCTTCTCCACTTGGAATATTCAACTTACTCCTACAGAAACCACTCCCCTGAAATCTCTATAGTCATATTTGTAGAATCAGTTCAATAATAATTTCCATTCCACCACACTATCTCTGGACAAAATTCAGTTGCTACATGCTCCTGGAATCCTTTATATATCATTTTATTGAGGCCCCCATCATCACTGCACTAATACTGCACTGTAGCTGTTTACATATCTGTCTCTTCTGAAGGCTCTGAGCATCCCAGCAGCAGCTGTAAGCATTAACTACCCATCTTTGTATGGGATGGAAGAGGCCCATGAATCTTATACCAAACATATAATTGCAATTATTCTTGCTAAGCTCACTCACTGCAGAATTCTTTTTATCATTTTCAACACAATGTTCTAAGAAGACATTACCAACCAACAGCTTTCCCCTCTCACACCATCTCCAAATTCATCCCAGCTTGAGAACTTAGCACTGTCTGACATATAGGTTCTCTATGAATACATCTGTTAAATGAACGGATGAATGTATAAATCTTAAAGCAACGGTTCATGTTTTAGTTAGGCTTTAAAATTTTCTTAGGTAGGTTTAAAATTTACTATCTTATAAACTCACCATCAAAGATTATGAAACTGTCTTTATTAGTAATGAAGACTATCTTTACATCAAGCTCTTGCCAAATAATACTAACTTAAACTCTCTGATGTCCATTCCTTTACCAAAAACCCAGCTGCGATAATGGAACAGCCAAAATAATACTTGAAGAATAACTACTCCATGTGCTTTTCCAGGTCTTTCAAATTTTATCTCTGCATCAAATGATACCAATAGAAGGATTTTTACTTAGACCTTGTTGATTCGTGACCCACTGCAAACTCCTTTGCTGTCTTGAAATAGAGTTCTTTGTCACTTACAATGAGAAAATAAGTGATCAATAGCCATAAGGAATTAATCATTATTCCCACTTTAGGAAGCTGTCTGGGACATACTCACTATATCACAAAGTACTCTCCTTAGGAGAACTCATGCAAACAAGTCTCTTAGGTTTCTGTCTCAAAGACAAATCAATTCAGGAGAAACACAACCTTTATCTTACAATGTAAATCTTGTAATGGATAAAGTTTTGTTCTTTGCTTTTGCTGCAAGAAATCTTAGAGCCAAATTTTTTTTATCTTACTTCAGGAACTCTACAGGGCTATTTGTTATACATTCTTGCACAACAATCTTACAACTAACTATTATTTTCCTTCCATTATTTCCTCTTTAACCCAATTTTATAATTTGTATTGTGAATGTCTTCCAAAATGATCTCAAATCCCTTGTGGAAGGAGATGGGGAGTGAAAAGGAAAACTATTAAAAATAACAACTCTAATTGGGTACCTACCCTAAGGCAAATACTGCTCCAGGTACTTTTACCCCTGATGCTCAAACACTGAGAGAAAGGCATTATCAATTAAATTTTATAAATGGTAAACTGAAGTAGAGAGGGGTTAAGTAAGTTATCTAAGCTTGCAAAGCTAATTGTGCCAGGCCAGGTTTTGATGCCAGGTTTGAATGACTGCAGAGCTCCATCTCACTTAAGGTCTCATCAAATTAAAGGCTATCCTACATTTCAAAAAAGAAAAGACATCTAGCCATTGCACAGTACCCTCTCCTGTTTCTAATAGCTCTTGAGAAATCAATTTTAAAATTTCATCTTATCACATTAGGAAAAGAAGACAAATCATGTGGCATCAATTTTACATGTCATTTAGAAAAAGTATATCAGCTATATCAATGAAGTTATAATTAGGATATTTGTTTTTCCTGCTCCTTTGTTTTATTTTACCTGGAAATGTTTATTTTTTTATTTTTTTATTTTTTTTAAATAAAGTTAAAAAAAAAAAGTATAAACTTTAACAAAGTCGACATTTACTCTTTCCCAAATAAGAATTAGAAAATCACACCATGACCGAATGTCCAGATATCATATGTACATAAAATACTTACATTTATGGTGAAATTAATGAAAAAAAGATTTAGGCCAAAAGGAAAAGACATACTATTTCAATTCGTTCCATATACAACTAAATGTTTTTTGGCACCTCTAGAAACCAGAAAAAAAAAAGTTTTTTTGGTGGGGAACATTATGATTCCAAACTAATCAGAGGCTAGAAATGAACTATGAATAAAAGAACGCTCACCTGCTCAGGTCACTTTTTCCATGGTGCTGGTAGTGGCCAGGGTGGCTGAGGTGGTAATGCTCCTGCGCACTCCACCTCTGGGGCGGCCTTTTCCAAAATCCTTCCTGAGACTGCCGGGCATTTCTGTCTGATCGATCAAAGCGGTTCATATTGTCATGCTCCACTAGACAGATTTAAAAGCAAAACACTATCAACATGGGCACACTCTCTGAAAGTTAATGACATGTAGCTTGATAAATTGATGCTGCTGAAAACAGAAAAGTAATATTCTAAAAATACCAGTCATTTATGTTAGCAAATCACAAAAATCAAGATTTGCAGGAAAAAATAACTACTTCTTTTGGTGAAAACTGAATTTTCTATTAGTCGAACTGAAGTAAATTACAATACTTTTATTTCAGTTATTTAAGTAAACAATTAACCCAACTGTCTTAAAACAAGCAAAGTGCCCTTGAGATCAATATCAAACACTGCAAACACCAATAATCAGTTTTTTAAATGACTTTCATTGCTATCACTAGTTGGTTCTGATTTCAGAGTGAAAATCACGGGAAAAAGATTTTAAATCTAGCAAAGAACCCATTCCGAAAAATGAATGTCACAATTAAACTTCACTGACTTCAAGAAACACAGATTAACTTTTCAACCAAAACAAAGCATACTTTTAAATTAAGCTCACACTTTAAGAAAGTAAGACGCTTCAGTCTGCCTGCAGTGAAAGCCTGTTCAAAAAGTCTAAAATGCAGTGAAAACAAAGCCAGTACTTTGCTCCAACAAATAGTGCACTCCCTGAAAACCACATACCACAAAAACATGAGAAGAATCTCTTTGAAACACCCCGAGCTTCTCCTTCACTTACCCAAACACTGTCTCCTCACATATCTGAGCTCTCACTGAGAGGGGTACTTTGTACAAGGGGGACATTGTGCGCCTTGGCCGCCTCCTCAGACATAGCTGCACGGAAGGCTCTGACAGACAGGCCTTCCTTCCTGCTCCACTCCCGGCCCTCCCTGTGGGAAGCAAGCCCAGTGCACCCTGTGACTCCATCTTCGCTCACTGGTTACATAGCTACTGAGTTAGAACTGTTGCTAAAAATACAACCAAACACTAACCCAACCAAGGAAAAGGAAAGGTTTCCTTCATCTGAGAATTATTGCATGAGAAAGTTCAAGTCCTGTATGTTCCAAATTCCTTGTGAGAAAAAGCTTAAGAAGCAATGCAATCTCCATTAAAAAAAAAAAGGTCACTTCTTTCTTCGTAAAAAAGTGACTCGACTCTAATCTTTCACTTTAACTTAAAACTTTTTAAGTTGAAATGTAAAGAGAGATCCATTACGGTATACCAGTAAAAGCAAACTCCCCCACTCCAAGAAAAGATGGTAGTTAAATTGTCATGTTCAATTCTCAGATACACTGAACTCATTTTCATGTATATTCTCTAAATGCATAACAATGTTGAAATTTTGTTTACATTCATTAGGAAAGTCCATTTTCAAAGAAGAAAAAAATCCTATACATTTTAGGTGGACCCACCAATAGTTTTTTAAAGAAGCCTTACATGTGGGATTATTTCAAATAATTTCTTGTCATCTTAAATTGGATACATCAAGATTTTTTTTTAAGTTCAATTATAGAAAACCTGACTGTTAGATTAAAAAAAAAAGGCATTGTCACAATTAAACCAAAAAAATTAGGAGTAGAAAATAAGACTGCAAAAGAAAAATAATAGAAAAATAATCCTAAAAAGGTTTAAAATTGCTTTTAGCTTAGTTCCTTTAGTAACATCACTTATAAATTCATATTTGTACTATACTCATGGATTCAGTTAAGTCCCTTAAGCATTTCTACGTGGCAGTAAAATGTTACCTTAGCTTAAGCAACTGTATATAGCTAAGGGATAACATATTTTTCCTTAATTCAGGCAGAAAAAATTCCATTCACTACCAAAGCATTTTTTTCATAATAAGAACCTGGTATATTCTTGGGATGATAACAGTGCACAGAGAGTAACTAGAAGCCAAAAAAATCAGCAAACAGGCCAGGAAATGGGTTAAATATTGTGGGAAATTACAATGCAGAAATTGATACACTGCTTTTGTATTCTCTAATGGTTTGTGACCATCCAGATACTACAGGCTCCAATTTAAAGCATCTTTATTGAAACTTGAACTCAACCATGGGCAGGAGGGCAAATAAGCATTTGAAACAAACATTTGCCTTGACCACAAAAGACTAAAATTTGCATTGAGACAGCAGGAGCTCAAACTCTAGGAGAAAAGACTGTTCCAAGGCTCGGCAGGAAAGTGCCCTGCTTATATTCCTACCTGAGGCACCCACCAATCACATGTTCCACAGACTTGAAAATGTTGTACCTCACTGTTCAGAAGGTAATGTGAAATAACACTGATAGTGGTTTCTTAGAAAATATTAAGGGTTACTGACACGATAAAGGAAATAATATAGAAAAGAAGACAGAAAACAAATAAGAGAGAGAAATCAAAACCAGTTTCCAGATGCTGATAAATGGAGTAACAGGACAAACAAGACTAAGGTAGAAAATTAGTTCCTCTGAATCAGTAATGCCACAGGGAATGGTGAGGCCTGTGGCAAACTAAAGAAAGGGTACTGGCAAACTTGAAGGCATCCCAATTCAAAAATTTTGTAATCCAATGTGCTGAGCGAAGTATCTGCAGGTCAGATTTGGCCCTAACTATGAGTTTGGGACCCCTGCTAGAGAATGAATATGACTTCTGTAGGAAGGCTCCTGCTCCAAAGGTAAAAGATAGCAGAATTTAGTAGTTCTTTGCCTATGAGTAAAGACAGAGAGACAATATCAGGAACTTTCATCCTGTGGCAAGGGACAAATGATCTCAGGTGGCTAACTGAAAGGCATGTGTCACGAGGATACATATGCCTAATAACCACCATACTCATTTCTTCTGATTGGATGTAGAACAAAATATGACACTCAAAGTAACCTGCATTATTCTCTTATAATTTTAAGGCCTGAGATGATAATAGAACACACAAGAAGTATATCCATCTGTGACTAACATCACAAAAAAGCTTTTTATCTGAAATTTCGTTTGAAAGGGAAAAAAGTTCATGTAAAAAAAAAAAGCATAAACCTTGTAATTACTGAACACAATCAATACCAAAATAGAATGAAAAATTTTCATAAGAAAATTTAACTGGAACACAGTTAAGCAACACTACTGCTCTCATATGACTAATCTCAATAAGGAGTTTAGCAAAAATGTGGGTTTAGGAAATTTAATATGAAATAAGTATAAAAGGACTTGGGAAGTGAGAAGATAATTAGAAAGACACATTTTTTTCAACAGAGAAAATTTTAAAACAGAATGAGTGGAAGAGTAACAGCATGTGGAAGAAGTTATACAATACAGAAATTCATGAACCTGAGGATAAATTGTAAATGTGCCAAATGCCAGGCTTTAATCGTAGGAAATGAGTGGCCACTAGAAGTCCTTGAGTGACAGAATAAAGCAACAAAACTGTGCTTCTGATCTTACAAGACTGTTCATTTGAGGCGCACCTTTGAACAAAAAAAAGGAGCAAATCTCAAACACCAAGTGATTTACCAAGAGAAATGCAGATTCCAAAATTGTTTCCTTAAGAGACTCCTTGACAGAGGTAAAAGAAAAACATAAAAGAATCAAAATAATCTCTATTTTAGATCCTCCCAAATCACAACTCAAACCTAAAGGCCCTTCTCCTACTATTCCCCCTTTCCCATTCTGTGCTTCTCCATTTCCCTCCATTTCCCAATCTCTCCCTCTGGCCTGCTCCCTTTCCCCTAAAACTAGCCAGAAACCATGAAAGCTCAATTCCCCTTAAAGTTAAACCTCCTTCAGAACATTTGCATAGTAAATCTTTCCCAGTTAAGTTAGTATATTGGTAGCACAGAGGAAGAAAAAGTGAGGCCACAGGTAACTATTTCTAAATCAAACCCTTAAGGTTAATTTTAAGCCCTGGCTGAGAGCCATAGCCAAATTCAAATACTTTCTAAGGTCTAAACAAGATTGGGAGAAATTTGCAGAGGAATTTAGAATAGTTTTAGGAATTTATAATCCAGGGCTTCCAGATCGATCAAATAAGTTCACACTCAGACTACTCTTTTGTTCAGGGAAATTTACTTCTACTGTTTAATTGTGACCTATCATCCCTCTGTTTCCTCTACTCACATGTTAAATTTCCTGGATCATCTAGTCTCATATTCATCTCTGTCATTTTCAATGCTTTGTATTTTTCCTCTGTGTCCTACAGTATTTTTCTACTTGACCCTGCATACCACTAATTCAGATTTTGATAGTGACCATACTTTCCCTCATCTTCTGAACTGTTCTGTTGGGAAACCTTCTTTCACAGCTCCAGAAAGCATTGTGCTGTAATTGAATCTTCTTAAGTGCTCTCATTATTATCTCTTTGGCCACCCTAAGCCTAGGCATCATGTTGTTTTCTCTGTTCTCCTCCTGGGTGTTGGTGCCTCTTAGGCTGTTATTTTCTCCTTTCTCAGCTCACTGTGACTCAGTTCTGGGTGTTGGAGTATCCCAAGTGAAAGCAGAACCACAGGCACAAGAAGGTACAATAGTCTGTACTGCTGTGGTATATTGGATTACTGTTCTCAGCTCTTTACTCTCTCCTTTAATAGAACTATATATCCAGGACTTTTGCCATGTGACTGCAGAGCCTCTCACCAGGTACAGAGTATACCTGTCCCACTGGCCATGTGATGTGCTTTGGCCAATAGAATGTGGGTAGAAGTAACAGTGTGTGGTTCTAAACCAAGATTTTGAGAGACATTGTATGCATGTTTCTGCTCGCCCTGTTGCACTTGTGATATCTGCCAATGAGAATGACAGGTCCCAGGGTACTCTCGGGCTCAAAATGAAAAACATGAAGTAGACCTGAACCCAGTCCCAAAGCCTGAACTTTCCCACCAATCTACAGGTCCATGAATGAAAAAAAAAAATGTTTATTTTGTAAAGCAATGAGACTTTGAAATTGATTGTTATATAGCATTCTGGCAGCAAAAAAAAAACAAAAACAAAACTGACTAAGACAAACGTCAGCTGGTGGTACAGCAACAAGCAGACACCTTTTATCCCAATGAGGCAGTGGGAGAAACAAGTACCCTCTCTGAAAGATCCTTTTATTCTCCTAGCATCAAGTATAGAAGGCATTTCACCTACCCTTTCAGTTCGTCCTTAGTCACTGGGAAGCCTGGAGACCAGGCTTTCATGGAATCCTCAGATCTCTGGAGCCATTCCTGAATCCAGGATGAGCCTGATTCCAACTCTTACCCTACAGCTTCCCTATGCTGGTCTCCAGTTCTTGGACAGCCCTTAGTCCTATGTCAGTAGTGGGAAGAGAGCCCAAGGCCTCTGCTGCATGTGGTTTAGCTAAAGCCCCACCCAGCAACTACTGGGAACCAAAGAAGGAGACAGACTGGAATTGGGTTAAAAGAGTTGGATGATTTATTCAAATAGTCACCACTTTCCCAAAATTTCCCGTTTATAATTTATCAACTTCACAATTTTATTGCTGTTTCATAAGCCAAACAGTGTTTCTCTAACAATATTTCTTCTTAGAATCAAAATGAGATACCAGGAGGAAAAACTGGACATGCACCTAGAACAAAAAGGACAAATTCCATCTACTCCTTGCTCTATGTCATGTGAACACACAGAATCATACCTAGACCAACAAAATCAGGTTTCAAATAAACTTGTTATACTTCATGTAGGATAGATTCTCAGTCTCAAAAGTCTTCTTCTATTGAGATTGACTGAGAGTCAAGTTGCTCAACTATATAGGCCTCTGAATGTTCAACATTGTCCCCACTCACCATTTTCAAGAGGTGTGTCCTCAGGAAGATCTACATCAAGCATAAGATCATCATCCTCAAGGTCACATGATTCAAGATTATTCAGAATATCCTGTGAACAAAAGCAATAAAAAACTACTAAAACCTAGCTCAAAGAATTTGTGAAATTACTAGTTTTGAAAACATCACTATAGGATCAACATGGATTTACTCAATGTTTGTGCTCTAAGAATAAACATAAAAGATAAAAATTAAATTTTAAAAGTAAAATAATAGATTCAATGGGTTTACTTATTTTAAGCTATTTGTAACTGCCTTCTCCTAGTCTTCTTCCCTACCAGAAGATTTATTTTTCTTTATTTTTAAAAACTTCTGTAGTGCTTACTATGTGCCAGATATTGTTCAAAGCACTTTACAAATATTAATTCATTTATTTAAATCTTCAAACAACCCCATGAAGTAGTGACTTTTATTATCTCCATATCAGAGATGAAACTAAGGCACAGGGAACCTAAATACACAGTCAAACCACGATATGAACACAGGAGGTCTAGCTCCTGAGCCCATGCTTTTAACAATTTCCTTAAAAATATGAATAACTTAAAATGGTGAAAAATTGCCTAACCTTTAATAAAATGAGGCATGGTAAGCTGTGTTTTATCATATCTAAGATTGGAACACTGACATACAATAATGAAATATGCAAATATTTCACTTCCTTTTTGTGCTGACCCCCGACTACTATCGTCATCACCTGTTACCTCCTTGGTTTGGGTTCAATTCTTTCTTTCTCTATAACAGAAATCAGTAAAAGAAGTCCTGATGAGTATTTGCAACTTTGCTAGCTATCATCTCTCCTTAGAAAAGTAGGGCTTTGTTTTCAAAGGCTCTTGATCTGATACTTAAAGAAATGAATAAACAAAAACTAAGTTTAAGATAAAGAACTTACTTTAACCTACAGCCATCAGTGGGCCAAGAACTAATCCAGTGTTGTAACACCTTTCGTTAGTACATAAGAGATCTCAAGACCACAAATTTTCAAACAACTTTGATCCAGATTATGACCATGAAAAACTCCTATAGAAGGGGAATATCTGCTTTATTATAAAAAATATGAGTAAAAGGAGAATGTTCCCTAGGCCAGGTATTCCATCAAAATATTTCCAATTTTATGTTGTTGGGCCTTCCTTTCAGGATCCACTGAGGACTAAAAGTAACTGGAATAATAGTTATTTAAAAAAAAATATGGTTAATTATTTAAACTTGGCACAAGAAGTATTGCTCAGAACCTGTTTCAATCATGAAAATATCTGATGTCCTTAATACACAGTCTTCCTTAAAATCAAGAAAAAAGATGAACATAAACAGCAAAAGTTGAAAATGACAAAAAATTTGCAAGGGTCATAATGGATAATTCACCAAATAAATATAAAATAAAAGGCAATATATATGATGCAGCATGTGAATGATTAGAAAGTATGCTAATACCACTGTTGACTTCTCATGGGTGAGATAAATCTAGTATTCGTCGATACTGCAGACAGGAAGAGAGTCATACAAACTTTCTGGAGGCCAATTGGTCAAAACTTAGCTAAAGCCTTTTAAAAAAATGGCAATTTTTTCCTTTCTAAGAATTTATCCCTCAGAAATAATCAGACAAATGTGCAAAATGTATATAAAATTATGATTATTGTAGCATTGTTCAGAATGGCAAAAAGTGGAAATAGCCTAAATTTCCAACAATAAAAAACATGATTAAACAGAAAGTACAGTACAATCATACAATGGAATAATTCTGTTGTTCTTAAAAAAGATAACAGGAATAAACTTAAATATCTTATTTATTATTAAACAATAAATATCATTAAAAATATAGACATGAAAAGATGGTAATTGGAAAAAATAAACTCAGATTGGGTTGTTTCCAATCTTTTGCTCTTACAAATAATTCTTTACTGATTCCCTATAATTCAAAAGTAAAATGAAATAAATGAATCCAAGTTAATGACATTATACTCAGAGAAACTCAGAGAGAAACCCTCAAACTGCTTGGGATAATAATACTGGCATTATCATTCTGAGACTGTTGTGTATATAGTATAGTATATATGAAATGAATTATTAGGTTGGTGTTTACTGTCATCTTAGGAAAACAGACGTAAGGACATAAGATCAATGAAGTTAAGTAAAGACTCTACATTCTTGAATTTGAATGAGAAATATCAATATGAAAAAAAGATGTATTTCACCTTAAAATAAAAAATATATTATTTCCACTGAAAAGGACTAGGAGTTAACTGAAAAAAAAAACAGATCTCTCAAACAGCATGTACAGATTAATTCATTTTATGAAAAAAAATTTTGTAACACACATCAAAAACCTTGGAAGGAAACCAAAGGAAGGAAACTAAATTCTCTAATATAGGATTATGGGCTTTTTCTTCCCTTTTATTTAGAGTACCTATATTTTCTCACTTCTGCAAAAAGCACAGTGATTTGTGTAAATTACAAAAAAAAAAAAAAAAAACCATATCCTCTATGTTGGAGATCGAATCATGTTTCCCAGAAAGACATGTTCAAGTCCCAATCCCAGTCCTGTGAGTGTGAACTCATTTGTAAATGGGATCTTTGAAGATCCTGTTAAGATGAGGCCAAACTCAGTGGATTTAATCCCTTATGACTGGGGTCTTTATAAGCAAAGGAAATTTGGACATAGACACAAAGGAACAGGAGAAGACAAAAGGAGGCAGCTCACCACCTGAAGAAGACAGAGTCTGACTGCCAGCAAGTCACCACCGGACCTTGGCTGGCCAATAGGTTGATTTTGGATATCTAGCCTCCAAAACTGAAACAATAAATTCCTATTGTTTAAGCCAACCAACCAGTCTATGGTATTTCATTATAGCAGACTTGGCAACTAAGACACTCCATAAGAACATTTGGCTGTTTGTGTATATTTGTCTGAACATGTGTGAAACAAGACAGCCATGGGCGCTCTAAGCCAGATTTGACAACTAAGCCAAAGGCACAGAATCCAAAGGAATAAAACCTTATATTGTAAGTCCAGAGTAGGGCTTACTGGGAGACACCAAATCAGCAAAAGGAGCACTGCCATTACAGCCAAAAAGGTGTTCAACTTTTAATACCTAATTTGCTTTGTGTAGTTTTCCATATGTTTTACTTTATAATGAAAAGGTTAAAAAATAAAACTAGCCTTAAAAAACAGGAATGAACCTGTTCTAATGAAAGCAAAATTCATGGAATAATTATAATTTCACTTTGAAAAGTTACTAAGAAAGTCTATTACCCGGTGGAAAAGGAAGGGGTTTGGAACAGAGTTAGCAAGTTTACTGGGAAGAAAAAAAAAAGACAATCTTTCATGTTTGCCTCAAGGTAACACTCCTCAATAAACTGATTATATATAATGTTTCAGAAATGTACCTAGTTATATGAAAAGAGGTTCAAGGTATACTGTAAAATGGGGGGAAAAGCAAATTACAAAACAATATGACTCCATCTTTAATAATGAAAAATACATTTAAATATCTGGAAAGTTATAAACCAAAGGATTAATCACTGTAATCTTTCATTATGTGAGATAAGTGTTTATGTGTTTATCTTCCTCATATTCTTTTTTTTTTTTTTTTTTGTAATGAGGACGTAGTTTTTATAATAAGAAAAACTACAGTTTGGAAAAAGTCTACCTCCCCATGGCTCACAGTTACAGTCTTGCATATCATTATATATAGCTCAGCTCTTACTCCATAATTGAGTCTGACTGACTGCATTTTTGATGTTTGACCACTAACAACCTTCAAGCCTCCCCTCTCCTCTCTTGTCCCGCATCTAAATAAGCCCATAAGCAAGCCCAGGTGCGCCCTCCCTTGGCGCCAACAGGGAAGTACAAGCCACCCAAGCCCAGCCTGTACTTAGGCACCCTCATCCCAGCTCCAGCCCCTAACCACAGTAAAAACCTGAGCCACTTGCCCCTTCTGTCACTCAGCTTGAACCAGCGTGGGGTCCTACCCGGCTCTCCCCAGAAAATTTCATTCTGTGAGTAATAAATCTTTTCATACCCTCTTGGTACATGTGTGGCATTGTCAGTCTTGGCATCCAAACCAATTTTTGGAGAGGAGGAGATTTATCCCACCCTCCACAGGGCACCACAAAACATACCCTCAATAATTTGACAAATATAAATTTTCAGTATAGGCAAGACACTATTCTGGGAACCGAAGATACCCAAGTAAAGAAGATGTAATCCCTATCCTCCAAGGCTACTTGTCTCCTTCCCAAGCAGACAGTGCCATTACTATATAGTAATTGCTTAAGTGCCATGCAAGCATATCAGAGGATTGTCTAAATCTTGGCCAGTCAAAGACAATCTAAAAATGTCAAGTTAGAGACTATCTAAAGAACAAGCGTAGATTGACCTATAAACAATGAAAGAGGAAAATACCTCTGTATAAACAAATAGTGAGAGCAAGGAAGCAAAAAGCATGGTCTATTCCAGGGGTTGGCAAAATTTTTCTTAAAGGGCCAGGCAGTAAATAGTTTAGGTTTTGCAAGCCAAGAGGTAAAATCGAGGATATTATGTATGTACTTGTACAACAATTTGAAGTATATTCACTTGACATGTAAATACAATTCTTACTTTGCAGTCCATAAAAAAACAAGCAGCTGGCCAGATATGGTCATAGTTTGCCTATCCCTTGTCAATTCAAATAACCATAAGTAGTTTGTTATTACTCAAACACAGGGTGTAAGGGAAGGAGATGAAAGTGGATCCACATCATGGTCAACTATTTAGGCCATATTTCAGAGTTTGGACTTTATTTCAAGGATGAGGGTATGAATTTTAAGAAGTGATAAAGTGAGATTTGCATTTAAGAAATACTATTCTGGCTGGAGTGCAGAGAATGAATTTAATTGGGACAAAGAAACCAGTTTTGTGGCTATTGCAGAATCCACGTGATATATGATGGTGGTGTGGTTGCATTAATTAGTGTTGGTGAGAATGAAGAATAAGCACACAGTTACAAGACATATTGAGGAGTTTGGATCTATAGAAGAAATGTTAAATGAGAATGAAGGAGGGAGGCGGGGCAAGATGGCAGACTGGTGAGCTGTATGTTTTAGTTAATCCTCCAGGAAAGGAGGTAGAAAGCCAGGAACTGTGTGGACTGGACACCACAGAGCAATCTGACTTTGGGCATACTTCATACAACACTCATGAAAACGTGGAACTGCTGAGATCAGCGAAATCTGTAAGTTTTTGCAGCCAGGGGACCCACGCCCCTCCCTGCCAGGCTCAGTCCCGTGGGAGGAGGGGCTGTCAGCTCCAGGAAGGAGAAGGGAGAACTGCAGTGGCAGCCCTTATCGGAAACTCATTCTGCTGATCCAAACTCCAACCACTGACAGACAGAGACCAGACACCAGAGAATCTGAGAGCAGCCAGCCCAGCAGAGAGGAGACAGGCATAGAAAAAAAACAACACGAAAAACTCCAAAATAAAAGCGGAGGATTTTTGGAGTTCTGGTGAACATAAAAGGGGGAAGGGCAGAGCTCAGGCCCGAGCTCCGGCCCTGAGGCGCATATGCAAATCCCGAAGAAAAGCTGATCTCTCTGCCCTGTGGACCTTTCCTTAATGGCCCTAGTTGCTTTGTCTCTTAGCATTTCAATAACCCATTAGATCTCTGAGGAGGGCCCTTTTTTTTTTTTTTTTTTTTAATCCTTTTTTCTTTTTCTAAAACAATTACTCTAAGAAGCCCAATACAGAAAGCTTCAAAGACCTGCAATTTGGGCAGGTCAAGTCAAGAGCAGAATTAGGAGAGCTCTGAGACAAAACGCAATAATCCAGTGGCTGAGAAAATTCACTAAACACCACAACTTCCCAAGAAAAGGGGGGTGTCCACTCACAGCCATCATCCTGGTGGACAGGAAACACTCCTGCCCATCGCCAGCCCCATAGCCCAGAACTGCCCCAGACAACCCAGTGTGACGGAACTGCTTCAAATAACAGGCACACACCACAAAACTGGGTGTGGACATTAGCCTTCCCTGCAACCTCAGCTGATTGTCCCAGAGTTGGGAAGGTAGAGCAGTGTGAATTAACAAAGCCCCATTCAGCCATTATTTCAGCAGACTGGGAGCCTCCCTACACAGTACAGCAACCCAGAACTGCCCTGGGGGGACGGCACTCACCTGTGACATAGCACAGTCATCCCTCAACAGAGGACCAGGGGGTGCACAGCCTGGAAGAGGGGCCCACTTGCAAGTCTCAGGAGCCATACGCCAATACCAAGGACTTGTGGGTCACTGGCAGAGACAAACTGTGGCAGGACTGAACTGAAGGATTAGACTATTGCAGCAGCCTTAAAACTCTAGGATCACCAGGGAGATTTGATTGTTAGAGCCACCCCCCACTCCCTGACTGCCCAGAAACACGCCCCATATACAGGGCAGGCAACACCAACTACACACGCAAGCTTGGTACACCAATTGGACCCCACAAGACTCACTCCCCCACTCACCAAAAAGGCTAAGCAGGGGAGAACTGGCTTGTGGAGAACAGGTGGCTCGTGGACGCCACCTGCTGGTTAGTTAGAGAAAGTGTACTCCACGAAGCCGTAGATCTGATAAATTAGAGATAAGGACTTCAATTGGTCTACAAATCCTAAAAGAACCCTATCAAGTTCAGCAAATGCCAAGAGGCCAAAAACAACAGAAAATTATAAAGCATATGAAAAAACCAGACGATATGGATAACCCAAGCCAAAGCACCCAAATCAAAAGTTCAGAAGAGACACAGCACCTAGAGCAGCTACTCAAAGAACTAAAGATGAACAATGACACCATAGTACGGGATATGAAGGAAATCAAGAAGACCCTAGAAGAGCATAAAGAAGACATTGCAAGACTAAATAAAAAAATGGATGATCTTATGGAAATTAAAGAAACTGTTGACCAAATTAAAAAGATTCTGCACACTCATAGTACAAGACTAGAGGAAGCTGAACAACGAATCAGTGACCTCGAAGATGACAGAAGGGAAAATGAAAGCATAAAAGAAACAATTGGGAAAAAAATTGAAAAAATCGAAATGGACCTCAGGGATATGATAGATAATATGAAACGTCCAAATATAAGACTCATTGGTGTCCCAGAAGGGGAAGAAAAGGGTAAAGGTCTAGGAAGAGTATTCAAAGAAATTGTTGGGGAAAACTTCCCAAATCTTCTAAACAACATAAATACACAAATAATAAATGCTCAGCGAACCCCAAATAGAATAAATCCAAATAAACCCACTCCGAGACATATACTGATCACACTGTCAAACACAGAAGAGAAGGAGCAAGTTCTGAAAGCAGCAAGAGAAAAGCAATTCACCACATACAAAGGAAACAGCATAAGACTAAGTAGTGACTACTCAGCAGCCACCATGGAGGCAAGAAAGCAGTGGCACGATATATTTAAAATTCTGAGTGAGAAAAATTTCCAGCCAAGAATACTTTATCCAGCAAAGCTCTCCTTCAAATTTGAGGGAGAGCTTAAATTTTTCACAGACAAACAAATGCTGAGAGAATATGCTAACAAGAGACCTGCCCTACTGGAGATACTAAAGGGAGCCCTACAGACAGAGAAACAAACAAAGGACAGAGAGACTTGGAGAAAGGTTCAGTACTAAAGAGATTCGGTATGGGTACAATAAAGGATATTAATAGACAGAGGGGAAAAATATGACAAACATAAACCAAAGGATAAGATGGCTGATTCAAGAAATGCCTTCACGGTTATAATGTTGAATGTAAATGGATTAAACTCCCCAATTAAAAGATATAGATTCGCAGAATGGATCAAAAAAAATGAACCATCAATATGTTGCATACAAGAGACTCATCTTAGACACAGGGACACAAAGAAACTGAAAGTGAAAGGATGGAAAAAAATATTTCATGCAAGCTACAGCCAAAAGAAAGCAGGAGTAGCAATATTAATCTCAGATAAAATAGACTTCAAAGGCAGGGATGTTTTGAGAGACAAAGAAGGCCACTACATACTAATAAAAGGGGCAATTCAGCAAGAAGAAATAACAATCGTAAATGTCTATGCACCCAATCAAGGTGCCACAAAATACATGAGAGAAACACTGGCAAAACTAAAGGAAGCAATTGATGTTTCCACAATAATTGTGGGAGACTTCAACACATCACTCTCCCCTATAGATAGATCAACCAGACAGAAGACCAGTAAGGAAACTGAAAACCTAAACAATCTGATAAATGAATTAGATTTAACAGACATATACAGGACATTACATCCCAAATCACCAGGATACACATACTTTTCTAGTGCTCACGGAACTTTCTCCAGAATAGATCATATGCTGGGACATAAAACAAGCCTCAATAAATTTAAAAAGATTGAAATTATTCAAAGCACATTCTCTGACCACAATGGAATACAATTAGAAGTCAATAACCATCAGAGACTTAGAAAATTCACAAATACCTGGAGGTTAAACAACACACTCCTAAACAATCAGTGGGTTAAAGAAGAAATAGCAAGAGAAATTGCTAAATATATAGAGACGAATGAAAATGAGAGCACAACATACCAAAACCTATGGGATGCAGCAAAAGCAGTGCTGAGGGGGAAATTTATAGCACTAAACGCATATATTAAAAAGGAAGAAAGAGCCAAAATCAAAGAACTAATGGATCAACTGAAGAAGCTAGAAAATGAACAGCAAACCAATCCTAAACCAAGTACAAGAAAAGAAATAACAAGGATTAAAGCAGAAATAAATGACATAGAGAACAAAAACACAATAGAGAGGATAAATATCACCAAAAGTTGGTTCTTTGAGAAGATCAACAAGATTGACAAGCCCCTAGCTAGACTGACAAAATCAAAAAGAGAGAAGACCCATATAAACAAAATAATGAATGAAAAAGGTGACATAACTGCAGATCCTGAAGAAATTAAAAAAATTATAAGAGGATACTATGAACAACTGTATGGCAACAAACTGGATAATGTAGAGGAAATGGACAATTTCCTGGAAACATATGAACAACCTAGACTGACCAGAGAAGAAATAGAAGACCTCAACCAACCCATCACAAGCAAAGAGATCCAATCAGTCATCAAAACTCTTCCCACAAATAAATGCCCAGGGCCAGATGGCTTCACAGGGGAATTCTACCAAACTTTCCAGAAAGAACTGACACCAATCTTACTCAAACTCTTTCAAAACATTGAAGAAAATGGAACATTACCTAACTCATTTTATGAAGCTAACATCAATCTAATACCAAACCCAGGCAAAGATGCTACAAAAAAGGAAAACTACCGGCCAATCTCCCTAATGAATATAGATGCAAAAATCCTCAACAAAATACTTGCAAATCGAATCCAAAGACACATTAAAAAAATCATACACCATGACCAAGTGGGGTTCATTCCAGGCATGCAAGGATGGTTCAAAGTAAGAAAATCAATCAATGTATTACAACACATTAACAATTCGAAAGGGAAAAATCAAATGTTCATCTCAATAGATGCTGAAAAAGCATTTGACAGAATCCAACATCCATTTTTGATAAAAACACTTCAAAAGGGAGGAATTGAAGGTAACTTCCTCAATATGATAAAGAGCATATATGAAAAACCCACAGCCAGCATAGTGCTCAATGGTGAGAGACTGAAAGCCTTCCCTCTAAGATCAGGAACAAGACAAGGATGCCCGCTCTCACCACTGTTATTCAACATTGTGCTGCAAGTGCTAGCCAGGGCAATCCGGCAAGACAAAGAAATAAAAGGCATCCAAATTGGAAAAGAAGAAATAAAACTGTCATTGTTTGCAGATGATATGATCTTATATCTAGAAAACCCTGAGAAATCGACGATACAGCTACTAGAGCTAATAAATTTAGCAACGTAGCGGGATACAAGGTTAATGCACGTAAGTCAGTAATGTTTCTATATGCTAGAAATGAACAAACTGAAGAGACACTCAAGAAAAAGATACCATTTTCAATAGCAACTAAAAAAATCAAGTACCTAGGAATAAACTTAACCAAAGATGTAAAAGACCTATACAAAGAAAACTACATAACTCTACTAAAAGAAATAGAAGGGGACCTTAAAAGATGGAAAAATATTCCATGTTCATGGATAGGAAGACTAAATGTCATTAAGATGTCAATTCTACCCAAACTCATCTACGGATTCAATGCAATCCCAATCAAAATTCCAACAACCTACTTTGCAGACTTGGAAAAGCTAGTTATCAAATTTATTTGGAAAGGGAAGATGCCTCGAATTGCTAAAGACACTCTAAAAAAGAAAAACGAAGTGGGAGGACTTACACTCCCTGACTTTGAAGCTTATTATAAAGCCACAGGTGCCAAAACAGCATGGTACTGGCACAAAGATAGACATATAGATCAATGGAATCGAATTGAGAATTCGGAGATAGACCCTCAGATCTATGGCCAACTGATCTTTGATAAGGCCCCCAAAGTCACTGAACTGAGTCATAATGGTCTTTTCAACAAATGGGGCTGGGAGAGTTGGATATCCATATCCAAAAGAATGAAAGAGGACCCCTACCTCACCCCCTACACAAAAATTAACTCAAAATGGATCAAAGATCTCAATATAAAAGAAAGTACCATAAAACTCCTAGAAGATAATGTAGGAAAACATCTTCAAGACCTTGTATTAGGCGGCCACTTCCTAGACTTTATACCCAAAGCACAAGCAACAAAAGAGAAAATAGATAAATGGGAACTCATGAAGCTTAGAAGTTTCTGCACCTCAAAGGAATTTCTCAAAAAGGTAAAGAGGCAGCCAACTCAATGGGAAAAAATTTTTGGAAACCATGTATCTGACAAAAGACTGATATCTTGCATATATAAAGAAATCCTACAACTCAATGACAATAGTACAGTCGGCCCAATTATAAAATGGGCAAAAGATATGAAAAGTCAGTTCTCTGAAGAGGAAATACAAATGGCCAAGAAACAAATGAAAAAATGTTCAGCTTCACTAGCTATTAGAGAGATGCAAATTAAGACCACAATGAGATACCATCTAACACCGGTTAGAATGGCTGCCATTAAACAAACAGGAAACTACAAATGCTGGAGGGGATGTGGAGAAATTGGAACTCTTATTCATTGTTGGTGGGACTGTATAATGGTTCAGCCACTCTGGAAGTCAGTCTGGCAGTTCCTTAGAAAACTAGATATAGAGTTACCATTCGATCCAGCGATTGCACTTCTCGGTATATACCCGGAAGATTGGAAAGCAGTGACACGAACAGATATCTGCACACCAATGTTCATAGCAGCATTATTCACAATTGCCAAGAGATGGAAACAACCCAAATGTCCTTCAACAGATGAGTGGATAAATAAAATGCGGTATATACACACGATGGAATACTACGCGGCAGTAAGAAGGAACGATCTCGTGAAACATATGACAACATGGATGAACCTTGAAGACATAATGCTGAGCGAAATAAGCCAGGCACAAAAAGAGAAATATTATATGCTACCACTAATGTGAACTTTGAAAAATGTAAAACAAATGGTTTATAATGTAGAATGTAGGGGAACTAGCAATAGAGAGCAATTAAGGAAGGGGGAACAATAATCCAAGAAGAACAGATAAGCTATTTAACATTCTGGGGATGCCCAGGAAAGACTATGGTCTGTTAATTTCTGATGGATATAGTAGGAGCAAGTACACAGAAATGTTGCTATATTAGGTAACTTTCTTGGGGTAAAGTAGGAACATGTTGGAAGTTAAGCAGTTATCTTAGGTTAGTTGTCTTTTTCTTACTCCCTTGTTATGGTCTCTTTGAAATGTTCTTTTATTGTATGTTTGTTTTCTTTTTAACTTTTTTTTTCATACAGTTGATTTAAAAAAGAAGGGAAAGTTAAAAAAAAAAAAAGAAAGAAAAACAAGGAAAAAAAAAAGATGTAGTGCCCCCTTGAGGAGCCTGTGGAGAATGCAGGGGTATTCGCTTACCCCACCTACATGGTTGCTAACATGACCACAGACATAGGGGACTGGTGGTTTGATGGGTTGAGCCCTCTACCACAGGTTTTACCCTTGGGAAGACGGTTGCTGCAAAGGAGAGGCTAGGCCTCCCTATAATTGTGCCTAAGAGCCTCCTCCCGAATGCCTCTTTGTTGCTCAGATGTGGCCCTGTCTCTCTAGCTAAGCCAACTTGAAAGGTGAAATCACTGCCCTCCCCCCTACGTGAGATCAGACACCCAGGGGAGTGAATCTCCCTGGCAACGTGGAATACGACTCCCAGGGAGGAATGTAGACCTGGCATCGTGGGACGGAGAACATCTTCTTGACCAAAAGGGGGATGTGAAAGGAAATGAAATAAGCTTCAGTGGCAGAGAGATTCCAAAAGGAGCCGAGAGGTCACACTGGTGGGCACTCTTATGCACACTTTAGACAACCCTTTTTAGGTTCTAAAGAATTGGGGTAGCTGGTGGTGGATACCTGAAACTATCAAACTACAACCCAGAACCCATGAATCTCGAAGACAGTTGTATAAAAATGTAGCTTATGAGGGGTGACAATGGGATTGGGAAAGCCATAAGGACCACACTCCACTTTGTCTAGTTTAGGGATGGATGAGTAGAAAAATAGGGGAAGGAAACAAACAGACAAAGGTACCCAGTGTTCTTTTTTACTTCAATTGCTCTTTTTCACTCTAATTATTATTCTTGTTATTTTTGTGTGTGTGCTAATGAAGGGGTCAGGTATTGATTTGGGTGATGAATGTACCACTATGTAATGGTACTGTAAACAATCGAAAGTACGATTTGTTTTGTATGACTGCGTGGTATGTGAATATATCTCAATAAAATGAAGATTAAAAATAAATAAATAAATAAATAAATAAATAAATAAATAAATAAAATGAGAATGAAGGAAGAAGCCATGGATGAGCCCTAGGTCCCTGCCCTGAAAACAGATTGGATGATGGATATTCACTGAAGTAAAATACAAACAAGAAAGACCTGATTAAGGAGACAAAAAAAATTTAATAATTTTGGAACCTGATAACTAATGAGTCTGCTGCATCTCGAAGAAGACATACCCACCAGATAATTGAATATTGGGGTCTGGAGTTGAGCAAAGAGATTTGAGATGTTGGGGACATCACCACAAAGACGATAACTGAAAGATATATGACTAGGTAGTCTGACAAGGGAAACAGTGCAGAGTAAGAAAACTTGTATTTATTACGTCTCAGACCATTTTCTTTTCCTCTCTTTCTTCATATTTATAAAAGGTCTATGTTTCTCTAAGATCAGATTTTGAAAAGAGCTGTATTCGAGAATTTTTTAGATCTTGCAATAAGGTTCAGGCAAACAGAGAAGGAAAAATTAATCTGTAATTTTTATTCAACAGCTTAGAAATCTGTCAACTGTACTGGGTAAGAATTGCATTATTACAGGTAGAGAAGAAGCCATGTAGCATGGAAATTTGTTAACATGGGAAAGAGTTCCCTTTCCATGTTTCTTGAGGCAGCCTCCTTCTCTAATTGGCACTTGTTGGAAGTCAGTATCCACATACACTTGTATACTTATTAGACCATCTATCACAAGCATTAGCCAAAAGTACAGCAATGAAAACCCCAATCTGAGTACTCTCTGGATTCCAGAGGCTTTCCACAAGCCTCAGTGCAGTTAAAACTATGATGGAGCAGGGTTACCACAGAGTCCCTTGGTCCCTAAGGATTTTTCCCATTCAAATAGAGTGAACGTTAAGATGGTGGGTCACTGCTTCTTTCACACTAGTTTCTCCTTTGCTATAAATTGATAAAGGTTAAGTGATTCTGGCAAATGAATGACAGACACCATTGTTAGTTTGTTTTATCATCCAGTAAAACCAATTTTTTTCTTTTGTTGTTCAATTCTATGATTTGTGTATCCACCAACTAATTTAATCAGAGTTCAAAACAGTTCCTTTAACCCAAAAAGTGCTCTCATGCTATCCTGTTCATAACCCCTGCCAAAAACTGATCTATTTCTGCCATTATAATTTTGCCTCTCAATAATGTTATATAAATGGAATCATATATGACCTTTTGAAATAGGCTTTCACTGAGCATACCGCCTTTGAGATAAATATATCAATAAATCATTCCTTTTTACCACTGAGTACTATTCCATTGTATCAATGTTCCAATTTATCTGTTTGTTTATTGATGGACATTTTGGTGATTTCCAGGTTTTAGCTAATATAAACAGTTGCTATGAACATTCATGTACTGAGTTTCGTGTAAACTTAAGTTTTCATTAGTCTAGGGTAAATACCCAGGAATAGGATTGTTGGGTAATATTGCTGGGTAATCTGATGAGTGTATGTTGAACTTTATAAGAAACTGTCAAACAATTTTCTAACATGGGTGTAACATTTTTCATTCCAATCAGCAATGAATGAGAGTTCCCGTTGCTCCACATTCTCACCAGCACTTGATATATCAGTATTTCTTATTTTAGCTATTCTATTCAGTATGTAGTAGTATCTCATGTGGTTCTAATTTGCTAATGATGCTGAAAATCTTTTCATGTACATATTTGCCATCCCACCCTTATATCCTTTTTAGTGAAGTGTCTGTTCAGTTCTTTGCACATTTTTTATTTGGGCTGTTTATTGTTGGGTTTGGGGAGTTCTTTATACATTCTGAATACAAGTCCTCTAACATATATGTAATTGGCAAATATTTTCTCCCAGTCTGTAGCCTGCCTTTTCATTCTCATGTCTGTGTCTGTGATAGAGCAAAGGTTTTTCATTTCATGAAACCCAATTAATATAGTTTTTAAAAAATTATTTTATGGGTCAATGCTTTTGGTAAGATTTATAAGAAATACTCAACTAACCCTGGGTCACAAAGATTTTTCTCGTTTTCCTCTAAACATTTTACAGTTTTATACTTTAGATTTGGATCTAAGGTACATTTTGAGATAATCTTCATATAAGATGTGAAATTTAGATCAAGGTTCCTTTTATTTTTTTTAACATATTCATGCACCTCTGCCAAAGATCAAATGGCCATTTTTGTTTGGGTCTATTTCTTTCCTCAAGTCTCTACTATGTTCCATCGATCTTGGACAATACTACAATGCCCTAATTGCTGCAAAATCAAATAGTGTAATCCCTCCAGCTTGGTTTCTCTATTTCAAAATAGTTTTTAGATATTCCAGTTTATTTACCCATCCACATAAATTTTAGAATCATCTTGCTCATATTTGCCAAAAAAAAAATCTGCTGGGGTTTTGACTGTTATTGCATAAAATCTATAAATAACTTCAGAGAAGACTGTCATTTTCGCTACGGGCTTTCCAATCCGTGAACACCACATGTCTATTTAAGTCTTCTTTGATTTCTTTCATCAGCACTTTATGCTCTTCAAAAATATAGATCCTATGCATGTTTCGTTAGATTTATACCTAGGTATTTCATTTCTTGAGACATTATAAATAATATTGTTTTATTAATTTCAGTTTCTAATTAGTCATTGATTGTATGTAGAAATGAGAGTGACTTTTGAGTGTTGACCGTGTGTGTATCATGCAATCTTACTAAACTCAATTGTTTGAGGAGTATTTTTGTAGACTCCTTGGGATTTTCTATATAGATCATATCATCTGCAAATAGCTAGTTTTACTTCTACCAATCCTATCTGTATGCATTTTATTTCTTTTTCTTGACTTAATGCACTAGCTAAGACTTCATGTACTTAACTGAATAAGAGAGTGAACATCTTTGCTGTGCTCCTCAATTTGAGGAACATTTAGTCTTTCCCCCTTAAGTATGATGTTAGCTGTAGAGTTTCTTGTAGATGTTCTTTATCAGGTGGAGTAACTTCCTTTCTATTACTAGTTTACTGAGGGTCATGATGTATGTCATATTTTATCAGATGCTTTTTCTGAATCTGTTAATAGGATCATGTACCTTTCCTTAAGATTGTTAATATGGTGGATTAAACAGTTTGATTTTCAAATAATAAACCAGCCTTGCATTCCTACGATAAACCCACTTGGACATGTATTTTTTTTAACATATTGCTGGTTTCAATTTGCATTGAGGGTTTTTGCATCTATGTAATTGAGGAGTATTGGTCTATAGTTTTCTTTTCATGTAATGTCTTGATCTGGTTTTGAGAGCAAGTAAATGCTGGCTTTAGTAAAATGAGTTGGGATATCTTTCTCTTCTCCATTTTCTGTAAGTGATTATGGCAACTCGGTGCTATTTTTTCTTTAAAAGTTTGGTAAAATAAGGCAGTGAAACCATATGGACCAGGAGGGTTTTTTGGGGGGGACAGGGATATTTTTTGTTTTTCAAAATATAATGTATTTAATGCTTACAAGGCTATTCAAAAGTTACCAGTTTCCTCTTCAGTAAGCTTAGCAGTTTGTGTTTTTCAAGGAATTGGTCCACTTCATCAAAGTTGTCAAAGTTATGTGTTTAGAGTTGTTCATAATGTTCTCTTCTCATCCTTTTAATGTTGGTGGGGTCTGTAGTGATATCTGCTTCTTTCAGTCCTGGTAATGTGGATTTCCTTCTGCTTTTGTCAGTCTTGCTAGAGTCTTTCAATTTTACTGACCTTCTGAAAGGCCAGTTTTTGGTTTCATAGCTTTTTCCCTATTGTTTTCTGGTTTTCCATTTCATGGATTTCTGCTACTATCTTTATTTCCTTCCTTCTTCTTAGTTTGGAGTTATATTGCTCTACCTTCTTAACTTATAAGATTTGATTAGTGATTTCAGACCTTTTTTCTTTTCTAATGTTACTAACACTACATTATCCTCTAAGCACTCTTTTTAGGATCCCACAAATTTCAATATGATGTACTTTCGTTTCTTATTCAGTTCAAAATATTTTCTGATTGTCCTTGAGAACTCCTATTTAATAACCTCTATCCTTTAATTGGAGTGTTCGGTTTATTTACATTTAATGTAATTAGTGATGAAAATGGGTTTCAGTCTATTATCTTGCTATTTCTTCCTATAGATTCTTTGCACTTTTTCTTTTGCCTTTTTAAAGACTGCCTTTTATTATTACATTTTACCTTTATATTAGATTTTAGGTTATATCTTTTTGTATTGTTTTTATTCATTAAGATTAAAACACGCATCCTCAAATTTTTACTCTGTTTTAGACTAGTACTTTCCCATTTCATGTACCATACTACCGTCAGATATAAATAAAAAGGGAAACTGGTTTGAGGGTATATAGGAACACTCATTATCACCTTTGTAATAATTCTGTAAACCTAAAACTGTTCTAAATAATATTTTTTTCATTGAACACTTAGCTATTACTTGATGATATTAAGAAATTACTGTTAATTTTTTATAGGTATAATGAATGCTCTTTTACTTATATTTTAATACAAATCCTTTTCTTTTTATAATGACATACAGAAATAGCTAACATAAATTTATAAATATACATTTACATATATTTTATTACATATAAAATGATAATGATGTCTAATTTGTTCAAAATAATCCCCAGGTACAGAAAAGGGAGTAAGTGACTAGGCCTATAAATGAAGCAAGGTAGATCATGGTTTTATTATTGCTGAAGCTGAGTGACTGGCATACTGAACACCCTGATCCTTCACTCTAGTTTTTAATATGTTTGAAATTTCCCGTAACAACCAAAAAAATTGCCAATTAAAAAGAATTAACCAAAAGGGTAAGAAAATAAACTCTAGGAAATCTCTCAACACAGGGGGGAAAAGACAAAGTAACAGACAGTGGGAGAGAAAAGATAAAAAGGTTCAGAAAAGGTACAATGTCCAATCAATAAAAGTTCTAGAAAAAGAGCACACAAATAATGGGGGGGGGGGGGGATGAAATAATCAAAGAACTAAGAAAATTTTCCAGATTTGAAAAAGGATAATGGAGCAAATTCTCCACTTAAGTAAGGGTTCACAATTTTACCTAGAAGGTACTCAAAAAACATATAAGAGAAAATACATTCAGACAAAGACCAGTGTCTGATCCACTTCTCATCCAGCATTACCATCATGACACCCAAAACTTAATGAGCCACAGAAATTTCAGATGTGGTATTGCTACAGAATCTTCCTGGAAGACAGGCTGACGTAATTAGGCTAACCCTAAGGAAAATTCAAATGGTCAGATGTGAGAGTGACTAAGTTTAAGTAAGTTTTTAAAGTATCACCACAATGGAGGCATTATACAGAAGTTTTCTTTAAAAACTTCTCAGGCCCACAAAACAGAATAGGGCATTGTTGATGCGTCTATACAAATTCTGTACAAATAATACCCTATGAAACAAATGCTTTGCTGAGAGAGAGAGAGAGAGAGAGAGAGAGAGAGAGAGAGCTTCATTGTATTCCCTGTGAAGACTTCAACTTTGGCTCAATTCTTTATAAATTTCTCTTCTGCTGTCAAGAAATGATTACCTCAGATTTTTCTCTATCCCCCCCAGGAGCAAACCTATCTTAACACCAAGGAAAACTTAAAAAAAAAAAAAAAAAAAAAAAAAGGAATAAATTCACCAAAACAAGAGCTCTGGAGGGAAAAAAGAAGAAGGAAAGGGTGTGGCTCAAATCAATTTCAAAAGGCACATTTTATTTGACATCGTCCATGAGGGAATTATGATTTCTCATAATATACATTAAGAATTCTACAGCAATAAAAACAGTCATTCTAGAGAAATGAAATAATTTTTCTGACAGGCACAGTAATTCAAGAGAATATGATATAAATGATTTACCCTTTTCCTTAAAAAGTAAAAAGTTAGGAGGCCCACAATCAGATTGGAACTTTTTTCTTACCCTATACAGGAGCTCAGTGAGAGAAACCACCACCACCACAACAAAAATCAAGAGCAATAAAAAGAAAAAAAAAGGAAAAAAAGAAAAAGAAAGGCAAGAGAGCTGTTTGTTTTTGATCAAACTACTCCTTTTAAAATGAGCAACACTGCATCAACACAACAATATTTCAAGTTTAGTTGAAAGAACATGACTTTTGGCATTAAAAAGATACCAATTCAGAACCCTCATGATTGCTGGTGGAATTGTAAAATGGTGTAGTTACTGTGGAAAACAGTTTGGTAATTCCTCAAAAAGTTAAACATAGAATTACCATATGACCCAGCAATCCCACTTGAAGGTATATACCCAAAAGAACTGAAAACAGGGACTCAGATTACTTGTATGTCAAAGTTCACATTATTCACAATAGCCAAACAATGGAAGCAATCCAAGTGACCACCAACAGATGAATGGACAAACATGGTACATACATGAGATGGGATATTATTTACTCATAAACAAAGAATGATGTTCTGATACATGCTACAACATGGACAAGGCTTAAAAACATTATGCTAAGTGAAATAAGCCAGACACAAAGGGACAAGTATATTATGATTCCATTAACATGAAATATCTAGTATTGCAAAGATAAGAGTCAGAAAGTAGATTCGAGGTTACCAGAGGCTGGGAGAAGAAAGAATGAGTACAGAGTTTGTTTGGTGTGATGAAAAAGTTTTGATAACGGACGGTGGTAATGGTCACACAACACCGTGAATGCAATTGATGCCACTGAAATGTACACTTAAAACTGGTGAAAATGACAAATTTTATGTAATATGTATGTTACCACAATAAAATTTTTTTAAAAAGTAACCAACTCAAATTCCATCTCTGCTACTAACTAGCTGTGTTATCTAACCCTCACTTTCCTCACCTGTAAAATAGGGATGAAAACAACTCTGATTACAGAGTTGTAAGGATAAAATAAACTGTATAAATAGCACAATGACTGGCAATCTTAAATGCTATAACTAATAAATCTATGGGATCATTATAATCTTACTCAAATTTTATTTTATTTTCATTACAACCCTCTCAAAAAGTATAGTGTCCTTAATGTGAAATTCCACAATACAACCAAAGATAATTTTTTTCATATTTCTAAATCTCCATTTAATGTAATATGCAGTAAGTCTGATGGGACTCTACTCAGTTAAAATGGGCACTCCCAGATGCACTGTTATGTGATTAGTTTAAGGACAGGAAAATGAAATATAAAAGTTAACATTGGCCATAGTAACTGAGGCCATAAAATAAATTCATTTTCCATCACCCAGCAAAAGAAATACCCTATACCATGAAGGCACTTAGCATTTCAATTTATTAAACATGCATGTTAACTGATATCAGCCACCCACCATTATAATCAATGTGGCTAACATTATCCATCTGAAACCTATAAAGGCTTAAGAAAGCAAATAACTCAGAATCAACTTGGGTTTATTGCTGAGGTCCACAACCTATTACAAGGCTGGAAGTGCAGGCACACTGACCTGCAGCCATTAGGAGTCCCAGACAAAATCACAGCCTGCCTCCTCTCCTCCCTGCTCAGGTGCTATTACTGTTCTTAGGTACCCAACTCTATTTCAGCCTACTGGGAAGCACCTCAGAAAGAAGAGACTATATATTTTAATGGTAAAAAGTACCAGCAATGGAAACAGGATTGAGTTGAAGTCAGGAGAAACAGAAATAAGCCTAATTATAGAATTTGAGCAAACAGGATACATTAGTCTCTCTCTTGTTGCTCTAGCAAATCACCACAAATTTAGTGGTTTAACACAACACAAATTTATCATCTTTCAGTTCAGTAGGTCAGAAGTCAGGCATGGGCTAAAATCAAGCTGTGTTCCTTTCTGGAAGCTCTAGGGGGAGAATCTGTTGCCTTGTCTTTTTCAACTTCTGGAGGCTGTCCTTGGCCCATGGCTCCCTTCCTGCATCATCAAAGCCAGAAACATTGTATCTTTTTGACTGTTCTCCCTCTGACTCTTCTTCTGCCTCCCTCTTCCACGTTTTAAGGACCCTTGGAATCACACTTGGCCTATGTGGATAATCCAGGATAATATTCCAATTATTAAAGTCAGCTGATTAGCAACCTTAATTTCTATCTAAAACATTTCTCTATCTTCCCTTTTGCCATGTAAACTCACAAATTTGCAGATTTGAAGACATCTTTGGGGTAAGCCATTGCTCTGCTTACCATGCAAGGAAAAAGACAAAATTTTGTAACAATGAAAGAGTGACAAAGGTTCAAAAATAAAGATTGACACTGAAAAACAGACTATTAAACTCAAAAATTCTATGAATGATGTTTCCAAGTAATCTGAGTCAAAGTTGTGGCCCAAGAAGACCAAAAGATGAGGTGGAAAATAGTAAAGTTCTTATATAATATTTAGGGAAATTCTGTAAATTGGCAGATGATAGAAATCATTGGTGAAGAGGACATGAGGGCAGAAGTAGATAACATGACCTATAAAGGAAGAAGCATTAAGTGTGACTGACCACTGGAAGCAGCCCCAAAATTTTAAAATTTCCAAGACTCAATGAGTGTACAGCAGAATATGCCATCTCATTTTAGAAATTTGTTTCTATCATCAGTGGAAGAAAGATAACTTTTGGATGAGTGTAGAAGATGACTGGGACAATATAGCAACAACCACCCTATTATAACCTTGACTAGCACTTTAATATGCAGAAATTTCTAAACAATTGAAATGGCAGCTGGTATGGACATAGGTAAGGTGATAGAAGCTTTTCTTTATCTCAAAATATGAAAATACATATGCACTACGATATTCATTGCTGAAGTTTATAACTGCAAAATCTGTGAATTAACCTTCATCCCAATTCTTAGGAGAGTTGTTAATTAATTGAATACATTATGGCACATCTATACAAAATGAAGTACTATACAGCTATTTAAAGAATAAGAAAGATCTCTGTGAAGCAATATGAAGAGATTTCTAGGATATACTGTTAAATGAAAAAAGAAAAATGCAAAAAATTATCTATGGAGTGCTATCCTTCGTTTAAGAAAGAAGGGAATAAAAGAAAGCATACATGTGCCTGATCATTTGTGTAGAAGAAATATAGGAACCAGAAACCAGAAACTAATGAGACTGGTTACCTACATGGGGTGTACAGTAAAGGGGTAGAAGAGATGAGAGGGAAGTGACCCTTCTCTGAGTATACCATTTTGTTTTGCTCTAATTACAGAACCATTGCAATATTTCACATACCAAAAAGTAAATAAATAAACCATAATGTGGGAAAAACCCAAAATGAAATACAAATAGTAACAAATGAACCTCATAACATTACAAATGAATCGCATAGCCACACTGCAGGGGATGAGAATAAAAAGAACCAACCTAAATAAACTTGGAAAATAGTATTTTGACTATAAGGCTAAAACATAAAATAGTATTTTGAATGCAAGGCTAAAGTTAAAAAAGAACAGTAAATAAATATTCTAACTTAGTAAATTTATTTTTCACATGGCTAAGAGATAGCTATTCTGAAACTATACGCCTATTAGGATTGAACAAATAAGTAAATATATTGAGGTTAATGAGAGCCAGATTTCTCACTTTCAGAGGAGGCTAAAAATAAGGAAAGGGGAAAGGCTAGAAGGAACTCTGTGGTGTTGGACTGGAATCAAATATATCAATATGAATTCATCATCTTTTATATATATATATATATATATATGTACACAGATGGACAGAAAAATAAATATAGGTGTGTGTGTGTGTATGAGAGAGAGAGAGAGAAAGAGACAGGACAGAGAGAGAACATATATAAATTTCCTAGCTCTGCTGAAAGAGCCTAAAAGAAATGATACCTCAGTAGCAATGAGAGTAAACCGGGCACCCAGATCTTGATTTCTAAATATCATTCTCCAATAAAAGGAAACAAACATCCTTGGAAAAATGTTGATTCCAGGGCTGGGGCAGGAAAAACACAAGATAAGCCTGTAACATCCTGTGGTGCCAGAAAAAACGGAAGTGCTCAAAATATATTAGGACATGGTCAAAAAGACAAAGGAACAAAACTGAAGATGCTCCCAATGGCCAAATCAGGAACAATTAGAGGAACAAAATAAAGTAAGTCAATAATGGGTTACACACATACAAAGGAAACAGCATAAGACTAAGTAGTGACTACTCAGCAGCCACCATGGAGGCAAGAAGGCAGTGGCACGACATATTTAAAATTCTGAGAGAGAAAAATTGCCAACCAAGAATTCTTTATCCAGCAAAGCTCTCCTTCAAATTTGAAGGAGAGCTTAATTTTTTCACAGACAAACAAATGCTGAGAGAATTTGCTAACAAGAGACCTCTCCTACTTGAGATACTAAAGGGAGCCCTACAGACAGAGAAACAAAGAAAGGAGAGAGTGACATAGCGAAACGTTCAGTATTAAAGAGATTTGGTATGGGTACATTAAAGGATATTAATAGAGAGAGGGAAAAACTATATCTGACAAACATAAGCCAAAGGATAAGATGGCTGATTCAAGAAATGCCTTCACAGTAATAAAGTTGAATGTAAATGGATTAAACTCCCTAATCAAAAAATACAGATTGGCAGAATGGATCAAAAAAATGAACCATCAATATGCTGCATACAAGAGACTCATCTTAGACACAGGGACACAAAGAAACTGAAAGTGAAAGGATGGAAAAAAATATTTCATGCAAGCTACAGCCAAAAGAAAGCAGGAGTAGCAATATTAACCTCAGATAAAATAGACTTTAAATGCAAGGATGTTATGAGAGACAAAGAAGACCACTACATACTAATAAAAGGGGCAATTCAACAAGAAGAAATAACAATCATAAATGTTTATGCACCCAATCAAGGTGCCACAAAATACATAAGACAAACATTGGCAAAACTAAAGAAAGCAATTGATGTTTCCCCAATAATTGTGGGAGACTTCAACACATCACTCTCTCCTATAGATAGATTAACCAGACAGAAGACCAATAAGGAAACTGAAAACCTAAACAACCTGATAAATGAATTGGATTTAACAGACATATATAGAACATTATATATATATCAATATCTCAAATCACCACAATACACATTCTTCTCTAGTGCTCACGGAACTTTCTCCAGAATAGATCATATGCTGGGATATAAAACAAGCCTCAATAAATTTTAAAAAAATTGAAATTATTCAAAGCACATTCTCTGACCACAATGGGATACAATTAGAAGTCAATAACCATCAGAGACTTAGAAAATCCACAAATACCTGGAGGTTAAACAACACGCTCCTAAACAATCAGTGGGTAAAAGAAGACATAGCAAGAGAAATTGTTAAATATATAGAGACGAATGAAAATGAGAACACAACATACCAAAACCTATGGGATACAGCAAAAGCAGTACTGAGGGGGAAATTTATAGCATTAAATGCATACATTAAAAAGAAGAAAGAGCCAAAATCAAAGAACTAATGGATCAACTGAAGCAGCTAGAAAATGAACAGCAAACCAATCCTAAACCAAGTAGAAGAAAAGAAATAGCAAGGATTAAAGCAGAAATAAATGACATAGAGAACAAAAAAACAATAAATAACACCAAAAGTTGGTTCTTTGAGAAGATCAACTAGATTGACAAGCCCCTAGCTAGACTGACAAAATCAAAAAGAGAGAAGACCCATATAAACAAAATAATGAATGAGAAAGGTGACATTACTGCGGATCCCGAAGAAACTAAAAAAATTATAAGAGAATACTATGAACAACTGTATGCCAACAAACTGGATAATGCAGAGGAAATGGACAATTTCCTGGAAACACATGAACAATCTAGACTGACTAGAGAAGAAACAGAAGACCTCAACCAACCAATCACAAGCAAAGAGATCCAATAGGTTACCAAAAAGCTTCCCACAAATAAATGCCCAGGACCAGATGGCTTCACAGGGGAATTCTACCAAACTTTCCAAAAAGAACTGACATCAATCTTACTTAAACTCTTTCAAAACATCGAAGAAAATGGAACACTACCTAACTCATTTTATGACGCTAACATCAATCTAATACCAAAACCAGGCAAAGATGCTATAAAAAAGGAAAACTACAGGCCTGTCTCCCTGATGAAAACAGATGCAAAAATTCTCAAGAAAATATTTGCAAATAAAATCCAAAGACACATCAAAAAAATCATACACCATGACCAAGTGGAGTTCATTCCAAGCATACAAGGATGGTTCAACATAAGAAAATCAATCAATGTAATACAACACATTAACAAATCAAGACAGAAAAATCAAATGATAATCTCAACAGATGCTGAAAAAGCATTCAACAAAGTCCAACATCCCTTTTTGATAAAAACACTTCAAAAGGTAGGAATTGAAGGAAACTTCCTCAACATGATAAAGAGCACATATGAAAAACCCACAGCCAGCATAGTACTCAATGGTGAGAGACTGAAAGCCTTCCCTCTAAGATCAGGAACAAGACAAGGATGCCCGCTGTCACCACTGTTATTCAACATTGTGCTGGAAGTGCTAGCCAGGGCAATCCGGCAAGACAAAGAAATAAAAGGCATCCAAATTGGAAAGGAAGAGTAAAACTGTCATTGTTTGCAGATGATATGATCTCGTATCTGGAAAACCCCAAGAAATCAACGATACCGCTACTAGAGCTAATAAACATTTAGCAAAGTAGCAGGATGCAAGATTAATGTACATAAGTCAGTAATGTTTCTATATGCTGGAAATGAATAAACTGAAGAGACACTCAAGAAAAAGATACCATTTTCAATAGCAACTAAAAAAATCAAGTACCTAGGACTAAAGTTAACCAAAGATATAAAAGACCTATACAAAGAAAACTACATAACTCTACTAAAAGAAATAGAAGGGGGCCTTAAAAGATGGAAAAATATTCCATGTTCATGGATAGGAAGGCTAAATGTCATTAAGATGTCAATTCTACCCAAACTCATCTACAGATTCAATGCAATCCCAATCAAAATTCCAACAACCTACTTTGCAGACTTGGAAAAGCTTGTTATCAAATTTATTTGGAAAGGGAAGATGCCTCTAATTGCTAAAGACACTCTAAAAAAGAAAAACAAAGTGGGAGGACTTACACTCCCTGACTCTGAAGCTTATTATAAAGCCACAGTTGTCAAAACAGCATGGTACTGGCACAAAGATAGACATATTGATCAATGGAATTGAACTGAGAATTCAGAGACAGACCCCCAGATCTACAGCCAACAGATCTTTGATAAGGCCCCCAAAACCACTGAACTGGAACATAACAGTCTTTTCAACAAATGGGGCTGGGAGAGTTGGATTTCCACATCCAAAAAAACAAAAGAGGACTCCCACCTCACACCCTACACAAAAATTAACTCAAAGTGGATCAAAGATCTCAGTATAAAAGACAGTACCATAAAACTCCTAGAAGATAATGTAGGGAAACATCTTCAAGACCTTGTATTAGGGGGCCACTTCCTAGACTTTACACCCAAAGCACAAGCAACAAAAGAAAAAATAGATAAATGGGAACTCCTCAAGATTAGAAGTTTCTGTACCTCAAAGGAATTTCTCAAAAAGGTGAAGAAGCAGCCAACTCAATGGGAAAAAATTTTTGGAAACCATGTATCTGACAAAAGACTGATATCTTGCATGTATAAAGAAATCCTACAACTCAATGACAATAGTACAGACAGCCCAATTATAAAATGGGCAAAAGATATGAAAAGACAGTTCTCTGAAGAGGAAATACAAATGGCCAAGAAATACATGAAAAAATGTTCAGTTTCACTAGCTATTAGAGAGATGCAAATTAAGACCACAATGAGATACCATCTCACACCAATTAGAATGGCTGCTATTAAATAAACAGGAAACTACAAATGCTGAAGAGAATGTGGAGAAATTGGAACTCTTATTCATTGTTGGTGGGACTGTATAATGGTTCAGCCACACTGGAAGTTCCTTAGAAAACTACAGATAGAGTTACCCTTCAATCCAGCAATTGCACTTCTCGGTATATACCCAGATCTGAAAGCAGTGACACAAACAGATATCTGCAGGCCAATGTTCACAGCAGCATTATTCACAATTGCCAAGAGATGGAAACAACCCAAATGTCCTTCAAGAGATGAGTGGATAAATAAAATGTGGTATATACACACGATGGAATACTATGTGGCAGTAAGAAGGAACGATGTTGTGAAACATATGACAACATGGATGAACCTTGAAGACATAATATTAAGCGAAATAAGCCAGGCACAAAAAGAGAAATATTATAAGCTACCACTAATGTGAACATTGAAAAATGTAAAATAAATGGTTTATAATGTAGAATGTAAGGAAGCTAGTGCTAGAGAGCAATTAATGAAGGGGGAATGATAACCCAATAAGAACAGATAAGCTATCGTGGGTAAATTTAACATTCTGGGAATGCCCAGAAATGACTATGGTTTGTTAATTTCTGGTGGGTTGGGCAGAAACAAGTTCACACAAATGTTGCCATATTAAGTTATTTTCTTGGGGTAGAGTAGGAAGATGTTGGAAATAAAGTAGTTATTTTAGGTTAGTTGTCTTTTTCTTACTTCCTTGTTATGTTATGGTTTGCTTGAAATGTTTTTCATTGTATTTTTTTTAATATAGTTAATTTAAAAAAAAAGAGTTAATTTTAAAAAAAATGAAAAAAATATGCAGAGCTTCCTTGAGGAGCTGGTGGAGAATTCAGGGGTGTTAGGCTCCCCACCTAGATGGTTGCTGATGTGCTCAGAGACATAGGGGACTGGTGGTTTGATGGGCTGAGCCCTCTACCACGGACTTGCCCTTGGCAAGACTGTTGCTGCAAAGGAGAGGCTAGGCCTCCCTATAATTGTGCCTAAGAGCCTCCTCCCGAATGCCTCTTTGTTGCTCAGATGTGGCCCTCTCTCTCTAACTAAGCCAACTTGGCAGGTGCAATCACTGCCCTCCCCCGTACGTGGGATCTGACACCCAGGGGAGTGAATCTCCCTGGCAAAGTGGAATATGACTCCGAGCAAGGGTTGTAGAACTGGCATTGTGGGATGGAGAACATCTTCTTGACCAAAAGGGGGATGTGAAAGGAAATGAAATAAGTTTCAATGGCAGAGAGATTCCAAAAGGAGCCAAGAGGTCACTCTGGTGGGCACAATATAGACAACCCTTTTCAGGTTCTAATGAATTGGAATAGCTAGCAGTAAATACCTGAAACTATCAAACTACAACCCAGAACCCATGAATCTCGAAGAAGATTGTATAAAAATGTAGCTTATGAGGGGTGACAATGTGATTGGGAAAGCCATATGGACCACACTCCCCTTTGTCCAGTGTATGGATGAATGAGTAGAAAAATGGGAGAAAAAAAAAAAAACAAGGCACACAGTGCTCTTTTTTACTTTAATTGTTCTTTTTCACTTTAATTTTTATTCTTATTATTTTTGTGTATGTGGTAATGAAAATGTTCAAAAATTCATTTTGGTGATGAACACACAGCTATATAATGGTATGGTGAACAACTGAATGTATGCTTTGTATGACTGCATGGTATGTGAATATATCTAAAAAAAATGAATTAAAAAATGGGTTATAATACATAGACTATGTAGACATAGAATATGTAGACATGAGTCCATATTGACAGAAATAAATAATTGAATGAAAAATAAACAAACATATAGGGAGGAATGACAGCTTTTATAGAATTCCATTGTATATAGGAAAATTACCACTAGGTAAACATCGCAGCAAACATCAACAGATGATAACATTAATGTACAAAACTATGACAAGAAATAGGATGCCTGCAGAGTCTCAGAGTTCTGTCCATAAGATACTTATTAATGATAAAGGTAAAAATGATAACTTTACAATAAAGGAACCTGGCAGATACCAAGTGACCAAAGTTAACATCATCAGTAATAACACGTGTCAACATCAAGCATTTCCTGACATAGCACAGTGAAAAGGAGACAAGACTTCTATGGCATTCTTGCCAAAACAGTATAGTGAGAAAACATAATACAAACCCATATTGAGGGTCATTCTGCAAAATAACTGGTCGGTACTCCTCAAAAGTGTCCAAATTATGAAAGACTGAGTACTGTCACAGCTTGGAGGAATTAGGACCATCAAATGCAATGTGGAACCCCAGATTGGATTTTGAACAAGACAGAAAGGATAGTGAGTGGGAAAACTGGCAAAATTCAAATTAGGTCTGCAGATTAGTTAACACTATTACATCAAACTTAATTTTCTGGTTTTGTACTATGATTACATAATAAGGTTAACAGTACTGTTTTCAAATTTTCTTAAATCTAAAATTATTTCAAAAAAAAAAAAAAATCAAGCTATATCATATGTCCTACCCTGTGGGCAGGAAAAATGTTCTTTCTTACTTGTCACCTTCAGGTTAGCCTGAAAGCCTTTTTACCACTAATAAAAGGAATTTCAAAATGAGTAAGTAAAATTTAGGAAATTTAAATTTCCAGGGAGATAGGCATTTTCAAGACTGGTATACCAGTGTCCCCACTTCTTCCAGCACTATAAACAAGGAAGGGGACAGCAAGCCCCATAAAGAAGGAAAACAAACAAACAAACAAACAAAAAAAAACCAGAATAACAGTTTGGAGAAGGCTTCCACTTGATGCAACCTTTTACAAGTGAAGAACACTGTAAAAAGATTATGTCATATGAGACACTAACTATATAGCTAGGGCTGAAATTTGGGCTGCCCGACGCTTGGTCTAATGTTCTAATGCTTTCACTATTTCCTCAAATACTAAAAGGTAGAAGGGTTCCACAGCCCAACTTTCCAACTATGCCTCCAGGCAGCCCAATTTGAGCTACCAGGTTGGTAACCTCGGCAAATAGAGGTTGTCTGGCTCTTAAAATCAGGATAAAAGATTGAAGGTATCACCTAAATGCCACTAAAACTTGGAGAGGCTGACGACAATAAAATTCTGAGCTTTTGTTCTAATCGCCAAAGAACAAATGAACAGAATAGCTGAGATGAAAGATTTTCAATTACTCATTCATACTAGCACAAGTAACTCAACAATTCTTAAAATTCCCCCAATTAGTGAAAAGCATCTAGCTTCTCAGCCTGTGTGCCCTCATTAATAACAAATTTACAATATCTATCTGCTCTAACTCACAGAATCCAGTCTTTTCTCCATAACAATTACTAACTATGCATCTACTCTACACCAGGCACTGTGCTAGGTTAAAAGAAGCATGGTGGAGTAAAATCACTTTTTTAAAAAAACAAATTTCTTTTATGTTCACTAACTTCTACTCTGAAACACAGGTTTTAGACCCAGAAGGGGTTTAGGTAATCCAATAATAACTCTACTTTTATGAAAGAAGACAAAAATGCTCAGAAGAAAATTATGAAAGACAGCACTCAGTCTTTCATAATTTGTAAGGAATTGAAATAGAAATAGTGATACAATATCTAACATTATGTGTTCATACTATTTTAAAAATCTGATTTGTAAACATTGCAAGAACAATTTTGTCCTTCAGTTTGAAATCCATTTCTCTTCCTTTCCACCTTCTTATCTCTCTAGCTTCATCTCCAGCTGCTCTCTACCTCACACTTTACACTCTTAGCAAGGCTGACATTCCTCACACATCATGACTTGTGATCCCTCCATGCCACTACAAATGTTCTTTACTACGCTGAAATGCTCAACCCCCCTTTTACTTGGCCAACTGGTCAACTTTGCATTCATTCCTCAAAAATTTACTCAGACATCACTTCCTCTTTGGAACCTTCTGAACACACACACACACACACACACACACACACAGACTTAAATTTCCCTTATGTGTTACTTTGAGACCACATGCATTCTAATCAGCACATGATATCACCTACAAAATCAAACTATGATCATGTTTGTAATGTATCTGCCTATCATACTAAACTCTGAACTCATTAAAAACACCTTATGCATTGCATTATTCTCAGCACTTAACAGCATGCCTAGAATACAGTAGAAGCTCAATAGCTAATTATCAAATTGAACTTCATATTGTAATATACTTAATCTATAAGAAACATTAATATAGGATGAAGAAAATACAATTATGTTAAAAGGGTCACAGCAACTATATATGATAAATTTAAATTTTTTTCAAACATAAAAGTTATATTAACAGGCTAATAATTAAATGCACATGGAATATTTGCTAGTCTGATAAAATATATGAATTGAGAAAAATTTAGTTTCCTCATCTCATTCTATCTCCTGATCTGATTGATTCCTTCTATTCCTTCAAGTTCTGTGATTCTGGATCAGAGAATAGTTGAAAGTATCAATATCAGCTTGAGATTTTCATTTACCTATATTAGGACCGTCTCAACTTTCTGTAAGCTGTCCCTCCACTACCACATCTGTACCAGCATCACATTTTTAGTTACTTGCAAATTGCTATTGTGACACATGATACCTTAGAAACTTATTTTGTAAATAGGTTATGTCACAATGTGTAAAGGAAAAAAAATGAGCATATTAAACAGTACCTTTAGTTTAAGTGTTTCTATGTGTCATGAACCAAGTCCAGAAACCTAAAGGAGTAATGAGAGGGATAAAGGGTCAACCATATTCAAGAGATGAGGGTAGTAGGAGCTGGAGATTAAAAGTGACTAGATAGACCTGTTTGAGGGGAGGACAGATCATGGAGAGAAGGAAGCCAGTCAAAGGAGATGAGCTTTGACATTACAAGGAAGGGGAACACAGATGGGAAAGGAACAAGTCAAACTGGCAATTAAGGATGACTTTTGTAGAAAGAGTTGCTTCCCTATAGCCAGTCAATAACAGATTTTGTTCAACTGTACCTCCTAAATCCCTTTGAAAACTCTCCCACTTCTCTAGATCTCCACTCTGCCACCTCCTCAGCTCAAGCCCCTATCACCTCTTACTCGAACAACAGCCTCATAACCGATCTTCCAGCATCCTGTCTAGCTCCCCACTATTCAGCCTTTACACGCGACATTTTAAAAATGTTTAAATCACATCACGTCCCTTTCCAGCTTAACAAGGGACTAATGGCTCCCCTTCAGGTTTTAGGATAAAGACCTCAGTCTTTCGAGTTCCACTAAAAGCCCTATACTGACAGCCTCCTTGCCTGCCACTCCCCTTTTCTCTTGTGCTCAGGCAGTCCTGGCCTTCTCTTAGTTCCTCAAACACACTACAATCCCTCCTGTCTCTAAGCCTTCCCGCATGCTGTTTCCTAAAACATATAACATTCTTCCAAATGCATATGTCCTTTTCATCTCATTTATCCCTGGGCCAAAGTAGGAAAGACAGTTCCTGAAAAGCCTTACCTACTAATACCGCACACTAGACCAGTTCATACAATTAATATACTTTCACACCTTGGAATTCTCAGTAGCACTTTCCCCAGTCATTGGTTGAAGATAATCACTGAGTTAGCTAATTATTTCAGCTACATCTGTCCCCACCATTAGAATATAAGCTCCAGAAGAGAATCTGCAGCTGTCTTGATCACCGGCCCTAGTGCCTTGCCGTAGCAGGCCTTCAGATATGCTGAGTGGGTGGGTGGATGTCTTCTGCTGGGGGACCAGATGAAGAATGGTAATGGGAATGATGACAAAGAGAAAACAGAATGCCTAAAACTTACACAGAGTTATATTTGAAAAATCAATTTCTGAAATTGTAAAACTATCAACAGTATTCTAATGTAGGGGCTCGTAAACTTTTTCTTAAGAGATCACATACTAAATGTTTTAGGTTTGTGGACCCTATCATCTCTTTTTGTAACTATTCAATTCTGCTGTGGTGGCATGAAAGTAGCCTTAGAGTAACTACTATATGTAAATGAATGGGCATGGTGGTGGCTCAATAAAACTTTACTTATAAAAATAGATGGCCAGCTGATCCCTGTTAATGTGTTCTGAAGAAGCAGGCAATAGATATGAAACAAATGCAACAATCCCCCTTTCATTTTAAACTCATAAAGAAACCTCCCCTGTCACACTGACCTTGCACAAACCTTCTCAAACTCTGAACTCTTAATGGCTTGGCATATACTGTTAATTAAAAATAAACACGGAACCTTCCTTTAAGGATCTAAACTAAGCATGTTTCCTCTCAATTTGGATGAGGAGTTTCCACTGAAGCAGCAGCTGACTCTTACTTCATATATATTACCTAGTAACTTATTGCCCACTAACTAGAGTAGTAGGAATACATAGTGGGAATTAAAAAAAAAAAAAAAAAAAAAATCTTGCTCATGAACCAAAAAGAAAAAAAATGCATGGAAAGTCCTCTATTACCTTTTCTCCTTTCATTCTCCTAATCTACTATAGTTCGGTATAGAGATGCAAGAAAGTGGCAGATAATCTGAATGTTCCAATTTTCAAAATATAATTATTCTCCAATAAGACTGCAAATGAGTCATTCTCCAAAAAGCAGACATTTGATGACAAACAGAAAACAGAGGACAGTAGTAAACAGGTAAACTACCACAATGAAAAATTAAATGACAGTAGTAAGACCACTATGACAGAGAATAGAGAACAATTTAAAGCTTCCTGAATTTTCACTAAAATTCAAAAGAAAACCAAATAAGACAAATACAAGCCAGATTTTATATTTTGACCTTCCTCTTCTAAATTTTTGGATGAGAAAAAAATACCAAAATTTAGTACAAATAACCTAAGGCACTCTTATTCTCACATAAAATGCTGCTAAGAATATTACTAAACTTAGCACATATTTAAGTCTCAATAAGGTCTAGCTGCCTCAGTCACCAAGGCAGAAACCCAAATCTAGTCAGTTGTTCCCTTAGTAAAACAAAGATTTAAAATGTGTAAAAAAAAATGTGTTAGCATTTCTCTTATTGATATGGAAGAACTTCTTACGTGGTCTGAATTTTATTTCTCATTAAATGTGTCACAAATAATCTTCTCTCAGCCAGTGGCTTTTGATTTAAGTTTGTTGGAAAAAAAAAATGATTTGTGTAGTATATGTCAAAACTCCAAAAACATTCACAGGCAAATTATTGGAAGTAGTAAGTGAATTCAGTAAGATCACTGAAATAAAAAAATGTCAGTATACAAAAAAACAAGTATATTTGTATGTATAGCAACAAAAACTTAGAAAATAAAATGCTAAAAGGGGTACCATTTACAGTGGCAAAATCAAATACCTAATAATTCAAACATGTAAAATCTTTACAAAAAGTAAAAAACATTATCAAGAAATATTTCTAAACTTCCTTTAAAAATTGAGGAATATACCATACTCATGGATTGGAAGATTCAATATCATAAATATGTCAATTCTCCCCAAAATTTAACTAAAAATTCAATGCAATCCCCACTGAAATTCCCACGAGTTCTTTGAAACTAATTTTAATATTTAAATGGAAATGCAAAAGGCTAAGAAGAACTAGGCAATCTTGGAAAAGAACAAAGGTAGAAGACCTACACTACCAGACATCAAAATTATTTTAAAGTTACAGTAATTAAAACAGTGTAATACTGACACAAGGATAGAAAACTAGAATGGAATAAAAAAGAGTCAAGAAATGCATATAGAACTGCTGATTTATGACAAAGATGACCCTGCAATAGAGTGGGGGAAATACATCTTTTCCAAAAGCAAGAAAAAAATTCATCTTGACCTCTACATCACTCGTACCATACACAAAAATAATTTCAGATGGATTCTAGACCAAAATGTGAAAGATAAAAAATAAATCTTTTAGAACAAATCAGTGGAGCATATCTTCATGACTTTAAGGTAGGAAAAGATTTCACAGTTCAAAAAAACTGCTAACAATAAAGGAAAACCTGGTAAATTGGATACTATATTGAAATTGAGAACTTCTACTCATCAAAAAACACTATTAAAAGATAATAAAGCAACCCACAGAGTGGAGAAGACATATTTGTAGATTCAATGCAATATTTATATCCAAAATATATCAAGAATTCTTACAAGTCAGTAAGAAAAAAATATAGACAAACTGGTACCTGATAGAAGGCACTTTACAAAAAAGAACAGCCTAATGGCCGATAAACTCAGGTGAAGGTACTCAACTTGAGTTGCTATATCATGAAACAAAGAACAAAATCTTCACACATATCACTATACCCTCACCAGAATAGCCAAAAAATGCAAAAAAGACAGACAAACACCAAGTGTTGGCAAGGAAGTGGAAATTCTGGAAAGCTCCTTTACCTCTAGGAGTATGAACTGGTACAACCACTTTGGAAAACTGTTTTGACAGGAATCTAATGCTGTTCACAAGCACACCCTATAACCTAGGAATTCCTCTTCCATATATTTCACCAAAAAACATATATGAAAATCTTCACTGCAGCATAATTCACTACTTGCCAAAAACTGGAAACAACCTAAATGCCTGCCAACAGAATGGATAAAATGAGTTGTAATACATTCACACAAAGGAATACGCCATGTTACAGCAAGAAGAATGAACAAACTACAACTAACACATACCTATGGATTAAAAGGAGCCAGAGATAAAATAGTACTTTTTTTTGTGATTCCATTTATATGGAATTGAAGAAAAGGCAACACTAATATATAGTGACAGAAATCAGAATAGTGGTTGAGCCTCTGAAGGCTGACAGAATGATTGAAAGGGAAAGGAAGGAACGTTTTGAAGGGACAAAAATATTCTGTATCTTAATCTGGATGATTGTTAAATGAGTACTTACATTTGTCAAAATCACTGAGCAGTATGCAGAAGATTTGTCTATTTTATTGTATGCAAAATATACCTCAACCAAATACTGTTAGCATTTAAATACATAAATAGCCTAGACTCTAAGCAAAGTAATTGATCTGCAAACTGTTTGTTGGGGTCTACCCAAGATAAGGAGATTTCACAGAATGTAAATCAGAACACTGCTTTCTTAAAAAAGAGTTATCTTGCAATCAAAACAATGTCAGCTGAACTAAACCTGTGTCTGTGTCAGTAGTGGCAGCTGACTTACACTCTAGTGAAAGCACCTTATCTTGACCTGGACTGGAATGACCATTATTCTAGAAAACTCCCATGGTAGTGGTTTGGTGGGTGGGGATGTGGGCAGGGTGCAAATATGGGATCCGTAGGGAGAACTTGGATGAGAGGAGAGGGAGGGGTCAAGAAAAATGAGGACAAGCTAAAGCTCCTCTTGGGTTAAGTTAGAGCTATCAAACAAAAATATTTGGGGAAAAGAAGGAAAAAGAAGAAATAGAAAAGGTGAGAATTTAAATTAAAAAATAATAAAATGGCAGAATGAAGTTCAAGTATATCAGTAAATACAAAACATAAATGGAATAAACTCACCAGTGAAAAGAAAGATTAGATTTTTTAAAATAATCAGGTATTGGTTATACATACAAAAAACGATGATAGTAAGCAGGGAAATATATAAATAAAACTGGTAAGGTATATTAATATCTGAAAAAAGGAGATGTTAAAACCAAAAGCATAACTAGAAATAAAGAAAATCATTAAATAACGACTGAAAGTCCAATTCACCAAGAAAACAAAAACTGTCAACAGGTACACACTTAACAAAATAAGCTTAAAATTTACAAAGCAAAAAATTGATAGAACAGCAGAGCAAAAATGATAAATCCATTATTATAGCACACTCGTCTCAACTTTTTTCGTAATTCTCTATCACTTCAAAGACTTTCTGTTTTCCAGCCTCTTAGTTCAGAAGGCAAGCAGAGAAAAACATAGACACACCATGTTTTCCAAAGCACAGAACGAACATTTTTGTTGTTTCCTATTCCAGATTCAACAGCCTAATGATCAATAAGGAAGTTCATGGATAGTAAAGACTAGCGATCAACCCAGATAAGTTCTAAACTCTTTTAGAATAGGCTATTTTGTCACTAGTTACTCAACAGCAAACTAACGATAGTGAACCTCTGAGAAATGTCAGGTACTGAGTGGCTTGTTGCTGCCATCTGCTGGAAACAATGTTCATTTCCACTTTAATCATCAGAAACTTAAAAGAAGTCCTATTAAGAAAGCACATAAGACATTCTAATTTAACTTGTATGGTCAGTTTATTCAAATACCATAATTACATGAAACCTTGAATAGGGGGTTAGATCTGGTTGGTTTGTACAGACTAGCATGAAGCAACGATACATCACAGAGTAATTTGGGCAGAAAATAAAAATTATTTGCAAAGCCCCCTTGAGGGACTGGGGATAAATGTGGAAATATTAAACTTTCATGGGACACAACTCCTAGGGGAGCCTGGACCTGGTATCATAGGATGGAGAAGGCCTTCTGGACCAAAAGGGGGAAGAGAAATGAAACAAAATAAAGTTTCAGTGGCTGAGAGATTTCAAATGGAGTTGAGAGATCATTCTAGAAGTTATTCTTATGCATTATACAGATACTTCTTTTTAGTTTTTAGTGTATTAGAATAGCTAGAAGAAAATACCTGAAACTGCTGAACTGCAGTACAACATCCTTGATTCTTGATGATGATCATATAACTATATAGCTTATACAGTATGACCGTGCGATTGTGAAAATCTCATGGCTCACACTCTCTTTAACCAGTATATGGACAGATGAGTAGAAAAATGGAGACAAAAAGTTGTGATGGTTAGGTTCATGTCTCAACTTGGCCAGGTGATAGTGCCCAGGTGTCTAGTCAAGCAAGCAATGGCCTGTCACTCCAAGTACATTTGTGGCTGCTTAATAAACCAGAAGTCTGGTTTATTAAATCAGTCAATTGACTGCACCTGTGACTGATTACATCAATGAAGGGCAAGACTTCCTCAATGACAGAATTCAATCAGCTGGATGTAATCCAATCAGTTGAAGAATTTTAAGGGAGAAAGAGAGAGAACCTTCACTTCTTTGGCTAGCCAGTGAAGCGTTTCCTGAGGAACTTGTCGAACACCTTCATCAGAGTTGCCAGTTCACTGCATGCCCTATGGAATTGGACTCATGCATCCCCCACAGTTGTGTGAGACACTTTCATAAAATCTTATATTTACAGATATTTCTTGTTGGTTCTATTTCCTTAGAGAATCCTAATACAAAACTAAATAAATAATGGGGGGGAGGAGGGGTGTGAAATGTTTTAGGTGTTCTTTTTCACTTTTATTTTTATTCTTATTTTTATTTTTATTTTTTGGAATAATGAAAATGTTCAAAAATTCATTGCACAACTATATGATGATACTGTGAACTGACTGTACACTTTGGATGACTGTATGGTATGTGAATATATCTCAATAAAATTGCATTAAAAATCAAAAATTAAAAAATTAAAAAAGAAAGCACATATGGCTAGAAATTATAATCTTTTTTGGACATCCTTTATCTAATGAGATAAAGATACTCTCTCTAAACTAAATATGTATCCTATTCTTCCTATTCTATGTCTGTGCAACCTAACATGTCACCAGTTGCCATATTTATTTTTTCCAAGTCACAGGTTTGGACTTGGAATTTTCACAGAGTGTAGAATATTACGTTGCCTGAAATCCACATGTAATTTAAAATATCCACAAAGACTACCAGTTCTCCCATACAACTACTGGAAAATCATATTTTATATATTAAGTAGTTGCAAAGAGTCACTTCAAAACATACCAACTACGCTTTACTCACATGGCACATTATCAACATTACTTGCAATGTTTCTTAAAACAAAATCCTTTGAATAGTTCTAGCCAGGCTCTCAATATCTAAACAACTCACATTTTGTTTTCTCTCTGTTCTAATGTCATCTCATTCAGTTTGACTGATTTCTTCATTGACTGTTTCTATCTTTAAAAATTATAAAGTTCATCATGTATTACTGAGAGCTAATAATATCTTCATGAAAGAACTAAGCAAGCAATTTTCTATGTTGTGTACTTGTATAGTTGAGAAATTTCTAATATCTAGAAATACAATCTTGCCTTTATTGAAAAAAAACAGCAATAACATTTTTCTCCCACTGCATTTCAAATAAATTATTTCAGGAAAGAACAGATCTCATACTGGGGAAAATATGAGAAAGATGATGATCTTCAAATTATTAATTTATAGTTTTTATTCAATGACATTCAAAATCCCAATAGCAGTTTTGGCAGAGGTTTGGAATAGAAGAATTTGACAAAATAATTCTAAAGCTCACTAGCTAGAATCTCTGTTTCACAAGTTGCCTAGCTTGGTATTTAAGTTTGCAATAGCAAACTGCCCTTTTAAATGACAATTTCATGGATTAATGAATAAAATGTAAAATATCTAAAAATTCCTGAGATTTCTCCTTTGTCAAATCCAAGTGTAGCAGAGTACAAAGGGGCATTCTGGTTATGGACTTACTTCTGAAACTACCCCAGTCTCAGCTTTAAGAAACAGTTGTTATATTTCAGAAACAGAACTTAAAACTTACTGCTAGTCAACACTTATCGAACACTCAGCTCTAAGAAATCTTTGTAGAATGTTGCCTGAAAGATACACCCCATTCATTCATCAAACGTTCTATAATTGTCCAGTACACTAAGACAAACAATAGAGCTGTGCAGCTGGATGGCACAATTTGGCCACACTACAGAAACATTTTACTAAATTATGCGTCTTTTAGAATTCCGTCATTATTTTACACTGAAGCTGAAGCACATTTTTAAAATGTAGCCACAAAAAAAACTCACTACGAACTATTAGGGTATCACTAGAGACATTATTTACTATATATCAAAGCACTGTCTTGTTAAGAATCCATGGAAGAAACTTTCTCCACTTATCATCTCTAATAATAGTTGAGCTTCTCTCTAATCCCTCTGGTTTTTGTTTTTCTTTTTTTAGCGGACAGTGTAAATCATGTCTTCCTCACCATAATCTGAAATTCCTTTTAGGAAAGATTCAAGAACACTCAGAACCACTACCTCTAGCAAGTTTTCAGGACAATACAAGCATGACTTTGCCTATTAACCTCACCCTTACATTATTCCAATGTTCTGTGACCTGATTTTTTTCCTCTTTGCTGCAATTTCTTTACTGTTTTTTTAATCTTGTATTATATATATTTTACAAGCTACCTGAAATCCTTCTTGTAAGAATATGTTCATAAATACTGGTAGGTCTTGCAGTGCTCGCCCATATCTCATTCTCTTTGCCCTCCAGGCACACAAGAGAACTGTACTTCCTGGCCCCCGTAAGTATGTGGGGCCATCTGATTAGTTCTGGTCAATACATGTGAGCCAAAGTGCCATGTGCCACTTCCTAGCCAAAGCAAGTAACTTCACATGTGAGACCCTCTGGCACTCTCTTACCACCACAGTGACACAAAAGAGCCTCAAATTCAGGTGGTGGATCCCCAAGATCAAAGCAGCTTAGACCACTGAAGGCAGTTGCCCTAAAGAGTTGTCCAGACCTGCAACCCACTTTGTAAGAGTAAAAAGTACACTTTAGTGTAGAATTGGGCTTGAATGTTACCTCAGCACAGCCTAGGCCAAGGCTCCTCAACAAAGGCACTAAGAACATCTTAGGCTGGATAATTCTTTGTTGTGGTAGGCTGATCTGTGTGCACTGTAGGATGTTAAGCAGCATCCCTGCTCTCTACCCACTAGATGTCAGTAGTACCTCTAAATAGTAACAACCAAAAATGCCTCTAGATATTGCTCTCTCTCCCCCCACATCCTTTGAGAACTGCTGGCTTAGCGTCACCTGATCAATGTAAGATCTAAGGGCATCTGTATGTATATAAAAATGTATTATGAATACATATGTGTGTAAGTATATTTAAATCAAGTGCCACGTGACACAAATGTAAATATATACTCCATGCTTTATTGTACACTAGAGGCAGATATTTTGTGGGCCCTTTGCAAATTTGAATGTCCATCTTCTCAGGCCAGGAAAGTTAATTCATAAACTTTTTAAAAATCCAAACAATATCACAAGTGTCTCTAAGGTAAAAAAACATTTCAAAAGGGTGTATAAATCCATACATACTATGCTGTTCATTTCGGAGGACTCATAGCTTCCAACCGGATGGACATTTCCAATGGGTTCCAAGCCCTCTTCATCCCACATATATGTTCCATCAGAGCTATCAGATGGAGAAAGTTCAAATGAAGAACCAGCTCTGTAGTCTGTATCTGGAGAAATCAGGTTATTCCCAGAAGTATGTTTTGTACATTCACTCCTGTCTTCAATTGATTTAAAAAAGAGAGAGAGAAAACAGCTATTAATGGACAAAAATATAATTATTTCTCAGATTCAAAAACTATCATCTCTAATAATTTAATATATTATAACAAAAAAGTCAACGAAAAGAAAAACATTTATAACGGTAGCATTTTATAAATCCTAAACAATAAAAAAAAAACCAAGAGGCAAAGTCTTTAAAATAACCTACTATTTTCCAACAGACATAAAGAAAACTCATTTAACCATCTTTCATTTCTGTGACATTTTTAGAATGTCAAATAAAGCCTCATATTCTTTTAATATTTCCCAAGACATTTCTTTTTTAACCACTGGGATGAGGAAACTTCCCTGCCTCTGTTTGTATTATTTAATCTTGCAGTTAACTCTTTATGAGGAAAAACCTTGCCTGGCAGTCACTTAGAAGACCCTGAGACAATCAAGGGTTTGCGTTAATTCGAGGCATATTCTCGAGACCCTTGATCAGACCAAGTGCCTATATCCAACCCACTCAAGTAAGTTCTATTTCCAGACTTTATGGCACAAAGATATATTTTCTCCAGCATTTAGTTGTCAAGAAACCAACTATAAGGGAAAATGTTTAACATGTGCCATCTTACTTTGTTCAATTAAAGAAAAACAGTAATAATGAAGCTCCTCTGAAAATATAACTACAAAGACTGCTAAACAAGAAAGCAAATCCCTGATACAAAAAATGAAAATTTCCTGGGATTAAAAAAAAAAAAAAAATTAGGTCGAAAAGAACCTACATTATCTCATTTACCCTTTGGTATAGCTTCACTCTTAATAAATAGCAACAATCCTGATCTGCTACCGTAAGGGAAGAGATGGTTTATCAGGAAGCCACTAGTTGGGAAGAGTAAGGAAAAAATTTTTTTGAAGTATTGCCTATCCCAAGTAGGAGTAGGTCTGTGTATGATAGCCAAAGAATAGCCAAGGGAGGATACCTTAGGGAACGAGTGTTTTTAAAGATGATGTTTTTCTAGAGAAAGTGAAAAACAGGACAGAGTAAAAAAGCCAGTGAACAAAAAAGATAAATGTTGCCCCAATTCAGTTTTATTTAGATCCATCCTTCCTCCTAATAGTCATTTAATTTAAACCAAGAAATTGATAGTATCTTGGAATTTATCACAAAATAATCCTAAATGTAGGTTCAGTTATAAAAAATATCTAGGAGAAAGCAAACAAACTTAAGGATATTAGTATTTACCAGACACAGTTATATCTATCCATTCACTGGTCTTACTGAAGGATTTTTCATTTTCCTTGGGGGAATCAAATATATCCTTTGGTGGTACACTTTCATGCTCTTCTTCTTTGAGAGAAATTTCCTCTGGAGTTATTCGAGTTCTGTTAGAGTCTTCTATATCTATAAAATCATCACTAAAGTCTTCACTTAAATCATTCTTATCAGAAGATGACAAAGATGACAAGGAAATGTCATCTACATCATCACTCAGGTATCTAATTTTAGCATTACGCTTCATGGTCTGGTAATTTTCTGTTCTGTAACTATCATTTTCAATTAGTTCTTGGTCCTTATCAGTAGCTCTGTTGTTAGCCAAAACTGTAGCATCCTCTTCTACACATGTGTCAGCAGGTGAATTTTTATTACCATCAACTGTGATGTTCCCAGCAAATGAAGGTCTGGGTTTCAATAAAGAAGGATGAACCATCCTATAACCCAAAGTGGAAGTTAGGCCTGGACCACTGGGTAAAGCCAACTTCTTTCCAGCAGCATAAGGCCTGTTAAATCCATACCCTAAATGTTCATTCCCATTGAGTACTTCTGGCTGGCGGCAATTTCTTGTTAGCATGCTTGACCTTAGAGGCACTCTGACGGGTAGCTGTTGGTTCTGGTAAGGCTTTGTAAGATCTACAGCTCTATTGAAGGAATGTGATCTGGTTATAGATGAAGGTGGAAGGAAGGAATTCTGAATGGAATGTGAAAAACTTTGTGACCTTACCATTTTTTCACAAGTAATAGATTTAATATTGTCTGGTGATTGTGCTAAGCTTTCTCCAGAACTGCTTCTAGTGGCACAGGAGTTTGCTCTAGGTCTTTGCATGCTACCAGCCGATCGGTTTCCATAAAATCCATTCAACTGCGATTTGGGAGCACTAACTGAAGAATATGAAGTCCTTCCTAATAATGTACCTTTGGTGAATTTACCCAAGTTAGGTGGTCCAGAGAAAGACTTTTGGTTTAACTCCTCTGTAGATGACACAAACATAGTGGATGGCTTTGATAACTTTGATGTGAATAAAGAAACACTTTTCAAACCTCCTTTTATCCCATTTTTATCAAACATTCCTTGAGTAGGAGCATGTTTTTCAGAATTTGGAGTACTCTTAGGCTCACCAGCACTTCGTTCACCAAGGTGGAATTTATTTGCTTTTCTCCAATTAAATGAATGGGTCGACGGACAATTGGAGACATTATTTTTTATGTCGCTTTGGACACTGCTACTCTTAGAAGTTCCAAACAAACTACCAGGTGTCCCATTTGGCATTGGCTGCAGTGTACTTCTTACAGATTTTGCTCCATACTTTGGCAACTTGGAACCCAAAAATGTCTTGATTTGTGCTTTTTCTTCCATGAGCTATAAGCTGCATTTGTTCTTAAACACTGACAGTATCTGAGGAGAAAAAAAAAGTACAATAAAGATTCCTAAATAAGGATAATTACAAGGATTATTATATAATTATGAATGCCTACACTCATGTAATTGCATGCAGCAAAGCCCAAAAGCTATTCATGATTCCTACAGGATACTTACAAATATTGAAAGCATTTATTAAATTAATAGCTATATGCTAAAAGAAAATAAAGGGCTTTTTATAAACATTTTTATAAACCCAAGTTATGCAGCAAAGTCTAGAAATAATCTGACAAAAAATGAATACTTCAACAGCACAACTTCCATCATCCAATCCAAATTATTTTTTCACTTTTGAGTAATTTTCTCTCCTTTACAGAGAAGAATATGTGATTTTATGTTTTAAAAAAGCACACATGATCTTATAAAAACTGGAATATATTTTAAAAACCCTTATTATTCAAGTCATGGGAAGGACAAGAATACAACAGCACCCAAAAAAATTCTTCTCCTTTTAAGAGTTGGAATATCAGCTGTCATTTTAAGAAATTATCTCAAAAGAATTTGCATCCAATGACATAAACAGACACTATAGTTTAATACCAGGGTGAGAGTTCTAATGATTTAATAAAGAGAGGTGAATAGTCCATTAATTTTAATCCCTCAAATTTATTTTAACGACAAAGCAACACTACAAACTCAAAAATGTTCAATGTACAAACACACAAGAGCATCAAACTAGAAAACGAGCCCCCCATTTGAGTGACTAATAAATTGTCACATGCCATGTGATGCGATAATAAAGATGAAATAGAAATATTAAAATGTTTGACCTAAAATTAAGTGAAATATATTATGATCTTTATATGCTTACTGCAATTATATAACAATCTATAAAACCATGCACAAAAGCAAAATCCAAATAAAAGAAAAGCACATGCCTTAGGATCACTGATGATTTTTTAAATGTATAGTATCTTATGACATTGTCTTTAATTTGTTCATTTTATTTTTAAATGGAAAAAAATGAAAAACTATTCCAAATCAACCATATTGTTAAGAATTAGAGCATCTAGAGTACGTGTTATTAATTAATCAAAAGTAGACATTTAGAAACTCACACAGACTTTCAAGTAAAGATGGTAGGATGAAACAGAATTACAGAAGTTCCTTTCCCCAGTATCTAATGAAAAGGACAGAAAATAATATATATGTGTGTGTATATTTTTATATACACACACATGTATATTATTTATATATTTATATACACACATGCACATACACACATGTACATGCATGTGTATTTTTTTAACCAAAAATCATACCAGCCGCAAACAAGAAACTGTTTAAACTATGAACTGTCTGGTGGATCGGGGTATCAGGGGAGGGGGGTTGGGGTATGCTGGGGTTCTATGTGTGGGTTTTGTATTGTTTTTGCAACTGTTTCTGCAAGTTTGAATTTATTTCAAAATAAAATTAAAAAAAAACAAAACAAAAAAAAACTATGAACTGTCAAATTTTAACAAGTAATAGCCAGAGAAAGATTCTGTACAGTGTGGCCAGTTCACACTGCCTGGAAGCAGTAAAGATAAAAGCAGGTAAGTTAATAAAACTTGAAAACCATGTTAATAAACATCCTCCATTTGGGAGGTAAGATCCAAGGGCATGATTTGGCAGCCCTAGAAAAGTCAAGTAAAACATTGACAGCACAGAAGCTTTGAAATTTCAGCAGGGTCAAGAGGGGCCATGAGGACTTGCCAACTTCCAAGGCATTATTCTGAGTTGAGGGCAGGATCTGAGATTTATCTTCAGCAGGATGAAGGGAGGACATTCAACAAAATCTAAGAAGAGATAGGAGAGCCTGGTGCCCCAGGAGAGCTCTACCCCCAGTACCACCTCAGACCCTTCAACTACACAAAAGTAGACAGAGAACAACACACATACCCCTCAAAAAGTATACTGGAGAAGAGGGTGCAACAAAAGGCAGAGACATACAAGGTCAAAGCTAAAGTAGGAAAAGTGTAGAGGGGAATTCACTCAAATTGTATCAGTAAGTCCCAATTTAATTAAGCCTGAGCCAAGACAAAAAGAAATAGTCAAGTAAATGTGAAACAAGGGGCAGGTGGAAGGGGAAAACAATGAATATAGTATGCAAAACTAAGGAAGGATCCAGTCTGAAACAAAACATAACACAAGGAAAAGAAGAAATTTCCAGTGAGTTCTTTGTAACAGAGAACACATATATCTAATAAAAGTTCAAAGATGAAAAGACAAAAATGGTCAAATTGAAAAGAAAAATTATAGCACTAACAAACCCAATGAAGAAGAACAATGAATTTGAATACTGCAAAAAAAAAGAACCAAGAACAGAAAATCAAACTAATGGCAAGGAGGAAAAAAAATCTTAAAATAAACATACTACTGAGGAGAAAAAATGGACAAAGACATCAAAGCAATCAGATAGCAGATGAAGGACAAAAAACTAAACAAAGAAATATCCCTAAAATAAAGACAGAAAAAAATCTGCAGCAGGAAAGGAAAAATAAACTGAAACACAGATCCAAAGACATATCCTGGTTAAGTTAATAAATAAGAATGATGAAGGAATAAGTCTGCAGTAATACAGGCAGAAAAAAAACAATTCACCTTGAAAACAAAAGTTTAAGACTTTGGAATAGGCAAAAGAGATTACTGGATATCCTTTTAATGAAACACTGAACCTTCAGGGATAATCTAACCACACAGGAAATGTCTTTGGGCTGTTTTACAACTCGGTTGTAAGAGGACGGAGAGCGAGATGAAGATATAAATGAAGAACATGTGACTGCAGAGCACGTACATGTAGAACATGTAGAAACTAAACAAACAATTCATGTCTATAGACCTACAAATAAATGCTGTCTGTGGAGGTTCAAGTGATTTACTTCCACCATGGTAGAAGTCAGCTTAGCATCCATTTGCAAATGCACTTCAATATCCCATGTGCCTGTGTTTTTTGGACCAATTTTAACAACTGTTCTGGTTCCCTTGTTAATAATGAGTTAAATAAAAAAATCTTTAACCTGTGCCTCCTATATAGCTGAAGACTCCAATCTGTCTTCTACTCAGACTTTTAACAGTTATCCTCCTAAAGCACAGATCTGATCAGGTCATTCTACTGACTAAAAACTATTTGTGGGCCCAGGAACTTCAAAATAAAACACAAAATCCATTGTAGAAGGATCAAGCTTCTCTTTTGTGTGGTTTACTATACATTTCCAATATCTTGCTCTACAATTAAGCCAAGATGCATTGTTTGCCCTTGTTTGTCATTCCTCAAAATCTATGCTATACTTTCTAGCTTCTATACCTTTGCTAAAATTGTAAAGACCATGTAGAAGCTGATAGACCCTCAACTTTTAAATAAATTCATAATCTCTTGGTGCAAATTAATTTAAAATATAAATCAAGAACTGAAAAATAACTTTGCTTTGTGAGCTTATGATTGACTGGTAGGAGTGGACTTAGCAGTATGTTGAAAAGGATTCTAAGGTTAAATCTACACTTAGCACTAAAGTGTGTTGATCAGAAAGCAATGACTGCCACGAGCAAAGAAAAGAGACAACGGCAATAGTCAATATCACCTGACTGCCATTCTGAATTTAGTAATGGTCTTTGCCATGAAACATAGCCCCCTCCACACAAACACTTTCAGGATAGCCATTTTTTTTAAAGTGGTAATGATATTAGACATGTAGGTCATTTTGCAAATCACAAAATAACACATATTAAAGATTCTGACCTCCCATGACTCAGCCTCCCATAATTCACCCTGTGAGTAAAAAAAGGCCTTAACATTTCCCTGCTTGTCATTAATAAATTGAGGAAATACATTCTATTCTTCCACTACTCTATGCCTAGAATGAGGGTAATGTATGCTATCTCCCCAAGAACATCTTAAAGCTACAAGCACAAGAGAGGTCCACAAGAAAGACACACTCATACTTACAAATTGCTGGGGATGCTGTGCTACTACATTAAAAATAGCAAAAATAATGTTAGAAACTGAATGCACTATTTCCTATCAAGAATACTCACTGACATCTAAATGCGAAATAATTACAACATAAATGATACCAATCATTTAGGACTGTAGTCTGAAGTCTAAACTAATCTGACAGCTCAACTGCAGTTTCCACATCTACCTACATCATGAATATTGTGACTGCATTTATTGGTGACCTACCTTCTGTCTTAAATGTTCATGAAACTTCCTACTCCTACATTTGTTTAAACTCTCAAATGAAGCAAAAGAAACACTGTGAGTCTGTTTCATTTTAGTCATCATGCTTTCTCTGATGCACGTTACCTGATATACAATCTGTTAAGCATGTAAAAAACATGATCACAATAATCTGAAAAACTGCTATTAAGTCTACTGATAAAATCTCCTTTGAGATACTTTGTTATTGTCTGTGAGCTTTAACCTATACCTAGTACAGGGCTTGGGAATGTCTGAAATTTTCTGAGTTGTTTTCTGTAAGAATAATTTTTAAAAGTCTAGCATATTTACTGTATTAGTATTTCACATCTGAAATAATTTTCAAAACTACTCATACATTTCTCTTTTGAAATCTAGTAAATTTCTTGCTTTTAAAGTGAATCCAAATTGGATAAGGAAGGAAAAGGAGGAGCCAACATTCCTGAGCACTTCCCTGATAGGTACCATGCTTACCACTTCATCCCTGTTGACTGATTTCTAAGGCATTATAAAGTGGTAAAGTCAATTCCATTTTAAATAGATAAACCAAGATTCAGAAAGGCTAAAATACTTGTCCAAAGTCACAAGTTCATAAACTGTCAAACAGGACTCAAGTTCCAGTTTACCTGCTTCTGCCCTCTGATAAAGGAGAAGATTTTGCTGAGAATGAAATAATCTGAGAGGTTTACTGACAGCTAAGACAAAGGTAAAGGAAGGGACTTAGTAACTAATGTCAGAGATGCTTACAGACAGCAAAGGACCTAGGCATTAAATAAAGGAGCAATTCTGCAAGAGAATCAGTGGGAGCTTTTGCTTCTTCAAACTTCTTTCATATCCTCTATTTTATCATCTGAAGAACCACCTACTCACATTCCTTTTTTAGTTTTTCAAATAGCTTTAAAGAAAGTATAAATTGCTTTCATTTTGGGGATTTACACAGGCATAAATTCACTACTTGGTCCAAGAGCAGTTAACTGAACAACAATGTTGATGACTATGTAGGGATAATCAGGCACTTCTCTAACTTGGCTTCACATTCACATAACCACCCCTTCATTTAAAATGGTTTCTTCTTCTTTTTTCTTTTTTTTTTTTTTTTACCTTGTGTTACTCAACTACTTTCTTTCCCCATATCCCCATCTCCTCTGTTTTTGCTGGCTGTCATCTGTGGCATGAGCTGATTCAAAGGCTTTATTAGAGCAATTATTAAGCAAAAATGACACACCTGGTCAAAAGTGAGGTTTATCACAATGCAGCCTAATTTTAGATTTTCATGGTTTTAAAACACAAGCTTAACAAAAGCCCCATGACAATACCAATCTGATCTTTTTCTCCTCCAGTTATAACGTGATTTTTTATACACATCAATGGAGATCAAATAAATGTGTGAAAAGTAGTTCCAAAATGAATTTATTTGGGAATATTAACTTATGTTATTAAATGCAGATTCTGTATTTATTACATCCTAAAGTTTGATTTAAAGGACAGAGAGAATACTGGCAGATAAAAGGGAACCAAAAGCTCCCCTGGTCAAACCACAAAAACCCTCCCTTCAAATTTTACCATTTAGTTCAGGAGTCACAAACTCAAATGATGGTGTGGGGCAAGCAAATTACATTCATGTGCAGAGGGCTAGGTAAAGATGGCAAGCCAATCTGCTTAAATAATGACCAAGCCCAACACCTGAGTAGTTACACAGCCTTTTAAAATACTATACAGGCTTAACAATTAAACATAGACATGTTGCAACACTGGGTGCTTGTTAAAACACAACATGCAATCATTTGACATTTCAGTCTATTTAGGGCCTGCACCAAGCAAAATTCCCCAGATTAAATTAAATGGGCAGGGAGGAGAAAGCCATAAGGTGCCAAGGAATAGGAGGGAGAAGACTGGCATGAGTGACAGGAACACGGATGGATGACCATTGGGCTGTAAGTTCACTAATGGCACAGACTGCTTGGTTCCTTAGTGTACATTACCCAACCCTAGGCTTGCTCAGTATACAACAGATAATAAATACCCAAAATAAAACATTTCATTAAGATTTACCAAATCAAAAGTACAGTATCATAGAAAAATAAGTTTTTGTAGTAATTTTGACATAATAGAATACCACATGCTAACAAAAAAAGAACAACTGTTGATAGACTCAATAACAGAGATGAATTTAAGAGGCTCCTTTATATAAAAGAAGCCAGCTGATAAGAGGACACATAGTGTGGTTCCATTTATATGGAGATCAGACCTTCACTTCCACTTAGAATGCAGACACTGCAATGAATGTTACTCCTACCCTATTAAACTGAAACTGCCAGATAATCTTCAAAATCATAACTTTTCCTGGGCCCATCAAAAAGCTGAGGTCATATGACCACCAGGTAAACCAAATTCCAAAGAGGGACAAGCCCCAAAGATGGGACATTTGAACATTTCACTTCTTGCAGAGGTGACCACTATAAAAAGTAGTAAGCTAATATTTGAATGTATTCTTAAAAGGCAAATGTGGACTAGCTCATCAGTGTGGAATAGGAAGCTCTTCTCCATGGGCCTCAACTCAGTGTTCAAGAGAAAAGACTGGGGGCAAGGCAGATATGTTAGAGAGCCCCTTCTCATTTGTGAGACATACAAAAAATGATCAGGAGTGCACAAGAATAAGCATAAAGACACTCTCACTTCCTGGGCTCCTTCTGTCCTATGAAGCAAAAGCCTTTAGCTGCTGGGGAAGGGCAGCAAGTGCTCTCACTCCCAGGGCATAGGAAAAGAATCAATGCGTCAGGGGAAGAGTAGAAGCAAAACCCATCTGCCTCTGATGGAGGGGTAAAAAATCTTCACGCTAACTACTTTTAATTCTATCAGCAACTAGCAAAAACATAAGCCCCACTGCTATAACAGCATATCCTACAAACTGATAGAGGAAGAATTAATCATCTATCCTGTCTTGCCTGTATTTCAAGGTAATCAAATAGTTGATGATGGAAAGTTACATTTATAGAACAATCACAACTAGTAAGTGCAGAAGAAATTATGAAATCACAAAATAAGAAAATCATTACTTTGCAACTCCTAATGAATTAACAGATCTAGGCAGCAATCATCAATCATCAAATGCTAACTCCTTCAGGTGAAAAGACACCTGACCCTGAATAAATCTTGAAGTGCTATTGTGAGACAATAGGAAGTACAGGCATATCTATGAAATATTCTTGACCAAAAAAAAAAAAAAAAAATTGAATCTCAATCTGTTCAAGCCTCTAGATCTAAAAGTTTATAGGAAAAAATGAGGAACACAGAACACAACATAATCAGCCAAATCTAGAATGTGGGAAATTCCACAAGAGGAAGGATTCAGTTTCTTTCCTCAACAAATGAAGGAATGTTATAAAGTGCAAGAGATACAATAACCAAATGCAATGTGTGGACCTTGTATGGATCTAAATTTCAACAAACTCCCAGTAAAAAGATATTTTTGAGACAGCCCAGGAAAACTGAACATGGAATGGGAGGTGGATAATATTAAGGAATTACTGTTATTTTTGTTGGGTGTGATAAGAGTATAATGCTTATACTGTTCTTTTAATAAGTCTATTTATATGAGAACTACAAGTACCAAAGAATTTAATTATGAAATTATATATTGGGATCCACTTTGAAATACTCCAGTAAATATCAATAACCCAACTACTCAGGGGGAAAAAAAGATGGGTGTGACAGATAAAATGAAAATACCAGAATATTGATAATTGTTAAAATCTGAATGATAGACACACTTGGAGTTCATAATACTGTTTTCTCTACTTACTATGTTTGAAAGTAGTTATATGTAACTTTTTCTTTACAAAAAATAAAACCCCAATTGAGGGTGTTTTCATCAGAAGAGAGATGTAGGATTGAAGAAGAGAAATTTAACAAACTACAGTACATCATACCTAACCTTCCCCCTCTAAGCTCCGCCCCCCCACACACGCATACACACATACACACGCAAGCATATGCCTCCTATTCAGAGAACTCTCAATGCCTGGACCTCTAAACTCTTCCCACAAAGGACAAAGGGCTCCAAAATTAACAGGGTTATGAGCTGTAAAATGCTCTGACCAAGCCTTGAGAAGTTCTAGCAAGAGGAAAGCTATCCTGAGAGGTAGTATAGGGTAATGGTTAAGAGGTCTTGAAGATGCCTACGTTAGAATCTCATCTTCAGTACTTCCTAGAAGCATGACCTTGGGCAAGTTACTTGGCTTCTCATTAAATCTGTTTTCTCATGTGCAAATGAGCAATAAAATAATAGTACCTATCATGGTTTTTATCTTGGGCTACACTGGCTTCCATTATTTGGACATTTGCCAAGGGATATTTTGTAAAAACAGTGTCTAGCAATGAGTAACATGAACAACAGACATCTTGACCCTTACCACACCCCTCTGCACCACTTTGTTTAAGAATAGAGACAAAGCTCAGAGATGATGAAAAGTGGCTGTGTTGTATATTACTTTGCAGTTTACAAAAGTGGTACATGAAATAATTTTTTATAAGTTCAATAAAATGCCTCCACCAAAACGGCCAAGTCACAGTGTAATGCTTACATGTTCATTTTCATGTCAATATGCCAAAGAACCTCTTCATAACATCTCCAGATTCCTTTCCATATTGAAGCTTTAAAAGGACAGGATTTAATGCAAGACCATATATAAAATTACAAAGCTCAAACATAAAGATTAATGTTGGCTACTGGGAAAATGGCAGATTACAAGAGACACAGCAAAATTCTCCTCCATGAAAAACACTAGATACAGGACAGAAAGCGCTCCAGAGCAGCAGTTCCAGGGTTCCATCAGCTGGGGAGGGACTTCTACACCTACAAAGAGTGCGTACTTGGAGTACCTGAGACTGCGTTTAAGACCAGTGAGTGTTCAGCCTGAAACGTCGCCGGGGAATGGGCGGTTGGAGCCAGCTGATGAGCATGGAGGGGAGAAGCCTTCCACACCATGGGCACCCTCCTCAGCATTTGGCTCAGGTAATAACCCTTTGCAGACAAGAGGCCAAGAGCCCCCATGCCAGGGACTAGTGGTTGGAGCAGGCAGATGAGCACGGAAGGGGGCAGCTTTCCATGCTCCGTGCAGCCATCTTTGCAGTTGCTGAGAAACAACCCTTCACAGCTCCGCAGCCAAGAGTTTCCTTGAGGGAATTCAGGATTCAGCTGGCTTGTGACAGCACCCACTCTCTCCACGGAAGCCCATGGCTTGCATAGCCTAGAGGCAACGGCAATGCACGGAACTACCAGAAGCCCTCCCCCAATCCCAGGGACTTGCGGGCACAAGGCAGACAGGGACTCTGCGGCATTTGAGCTGAAAGGTGAGATGCACAGCTCTGCAGTTCCAGAGTACTCCACTGTGTCCTGGAACAGACTCCCTACCAAACTGCACAGGGCACACCCCCAACTCACAGGGCTGGCAGTCCCCAGTGCACACAGAAAATTGGTACACTGACTAGATTTCCATATGGTTGGACCCCTACTCAGTACATAGACAAAGATGGGGGAGAACTGGCTTGAGGGTAAGAGCTGTCTCAAGAGCACCATCTGCTGGTAGGTCTGGGAAAGTGCACCCCAGCAAGGTGTAGCTCTGCCAAATTACAGATAAATGGTCAAATAGTCCTGCATATCCTAAAAGAACCCTACCAAGATAAGCAAATGGCAAGAGGCCAAAAACAACAGAAAATTATAAAGTACATGAAGAAACCAGAAGATATGGAAAACCCAAACATCCAAATGAAAAAGCCAGAGGAGACATAGAACTTGGAGCAATTAATCAATGATGTACACACAAACATCAATGTCATGGCTCAGGATATAAAAGACAAGAAGAAGACCCTAGGAGAGCATAAAGAAGAATTTGCAAGAGTAAATTTAAAAAAAAAACAACTGGATCTTATGGAAATAAAACATACTGTCGATAAAACTAAAATTATTCTTGAGACACATAGCATATTTGAAGAGGTGGAGGAATTAATTAGCGAACTCAAGGACAGACAATGGAATGTGAAAGCACAAAAAAATGATTGGTAAAAAAAAACAAAAAATTGAAATGAACCTCAGGGAAATGATGGACAACATGAGGCACACAAATATAAGAATCCTTGCTGTTCCAGAAAGGGAAGAGAAGAGTAAAGGGCTAGGAAGAGTATTTGAAGACATTGTTGGGGAAAACTTCCAAACCCTTCAAAATGACATAAATATGCAAATCAAAGATGCCCAACAAACTTCAAATAGAATAAATCCAAATAAACCCACTCCAAGACATATTCTGAGATCAGATTGTCAAATGCTGAGAAAAAGGAGAAAGTTCTGAAAACAGCAAGGGAGAAGCAATTCACCACATACAAGGAAAACATAAGACTAAGTAGTGACTACTCAGTGAGCACCATGGAGGTGAGAAGACTGTGGTATGACATATTTAAAATCTGAAAAATAAAAATTGCCAGCCAAGAATTCTTTATCCAGCAAAGCTCTCCTTCAAAATGGAGGGAACTTTAAAAGTTTCACAGACAAATAAATGCTGAGAGAATCTGTTAACAAGAGACCTGCCCTACAAGAAATACTAAAGGGAGCTGTACCGGCAAAGGAAAAAAAAAAAGAGGAGAAAAAGGCCTGGAAAGGGCACAGAACTGAAGAGTATTAGTAAGGGTAACTTAAAGGAAATGAAGAAAGGGTAAAAATAGATCCAACAAATAAAAACCAAAGGATAAGATGGCTGATTCAAGAACTGCCTTCACAGTAATAACATTGAATGTGAATGGATTAAACTCCTCAATTAAAAGACAGAGATTGGCAGAATGGATTAAAAAATATGAACCATCAATATGCTGTTTACAAGAGATTCATCTTAGAGATTGAAACAACACAAAGAGATTGAAAGTGAGAGGGTGGAAAAAAAATATTCCATGCAAGCTACAGCCAAAAGAAAACAGGGATAGCAATACTAATTTCAGATAAAATAGACTAAATGCAAGGATGTCATAAGAGGCAAAGAAAGACACTATATACTAATAAAAGGGACAATCCACCAAGAAGAAATAACAATTATAAATGTTTATGCACCCAGTCAAGGTGCTCCAAAGTACATGAGACAAACATTAGCAAAACTGAAGGAAGCAACAGATGTTTCCACAATAATTGTGGGAAACTTCAATATACCACTCTCTTCCACAGATGGATCAACCAGACAGAGGACCAATAAGGAAACTGAGAACCTAAACAATCTGATAAATAAATTAGACTTAACAGACACATATAGAGCAATACATCTCAAATTACCAGGATATACATTCTTCTCTAATGCTCATGGAACTTTCTCCAGGATAGATCATATGCTGGGGCATAAAACAAGCCTCATAAATTTAAAAGGATTGAGATTATTCACAGCACATTCTCTGACCACAACAGCATGCAACCATAAGTCAATAACTATCAAAGATTTAGAACATTCACAAATATCTGGAGGTCAAACACACTCCTAAACAATCAGTGGGTCAAAGAAGAAACTGCAAGAGAAATTGCTAAATATCTAGAGATGAATGAAAACAAGAAGACAACATATCAAAACTTATGGGATGCAGTGAAGGCAGTATTAAGGGGGGAATTTATAGCTCTAAATACATAGATTAAAAAGAAGAAAGAGCTAAAATCAAAGAATTAATGGAACAACTGAAAAGCTAGAGAACGATCAGCAAACTAATCCCAAAGCAAGTAGAAGAAAAGAAATAAGGATTAAAACAGAAATAAATGATATGGAGAACAAAAAAAACAATAGAATAAAAAAAACTAAACTTGGTTCTTTGAGAAGATCAACAAGATTGACAAACCCTTAGCTAGGCTGACAAAGTCAAAAAGAAAAAAGACCTAATAAATGAAATAATAAATGAGAAAGGAGACATTACTGCAGATCCCGAAGAAATTTTAAAAATCATAAGAGGATACTATGAACAACGGTACGCCAACAAACTAGACAATTTAGAGGAAATGGATAGTTTCCTAAAAACACATGAACAACCTAGACTGACCAAAGAAGAAAGAGAAGACCTCAACAAACCAATCACAAGTAAAGAGATCCAATCAGTCATCAAAAAGCTTCCTACAAATAAAAGCCCAGGGCCAGACAGCTTCACAGGGGAATTCTACCAAACTTTCCAAAAAGAATTGACACCATTCCTACTCAAACTCTTTCAAAAAACTGAAGAAAATCAAACATTATTTAACTCATTTTATGAAGCCAATATCACTCTAATATCAAACCAAATAAAGATGCTACAAGAGAGGAAAACTACAGGCCAATCTCCCTAATGAATACAGATGCAAAAATTCTGAACAAAATACTTGCAAATCAAATCCAAAGACATTAAAAAAATCATATGCCATCGGAGCTAGAACTTGGCAGCTATGAATGTCAGTATTACCCTCACACAGCAACTGTTAAAAGAACTGAAAAAGAATTCAGACTTTAGAGATATGAACGAAGAGAATCTGGTTAGGACTAAGCCAAATCAGGCCCAAGGGTAAAGGACGATACTGAAGGTTTTAAAACTACAGCTTATGTGTGACACCTAGGGAGGAGATGTTTATCTGGTGCAGGATCTATATTTTCTGTAGCACACTTGATAATTTAACTTGTACAATCAGTTTGTTTGAACACCAAAGGTGCATGAAGCTTTGAATGGGAAGTGGGATTTGGTGAGTTTGTACAGGCTGGGGTGAAATCCTGACATCCCAGAGTGACATGGACAGAGAGTATAAGTGTATTTGCGGGGCCCCTGGAGGAGCTGGGGAGAAATGCAGAAGTACTGGACTTCCCCACCTGGACTATTGTTGATTTTCCCACAAACACTGAGTACTGCCAATTTAGTGGGCCAAGCCCTCGATCGGGGGGGCTTTCCCCGTGAGACTTGTTGCTGCAAGGGAGAGGCTAAGCCCATTCACAACTGTGCCTAGGAGTTGTCCCCCGCCACCACCCCAGCGCGCCTCTTTGTTGCTCAGACGTGGCCCCCTATGTCTCACTAAGCCCACCTGGCAGGTGAACTCACTGCCCTGCCTCCTATGTGGGATGTGATCCCAGGGGTGTAAATCCCCCTGGCAATGTGGGAAATGACTCCTGGGGATGAGCCTGGGCCCAGCACTGTGGGATTGAGAGGATCTTCCTGACCAAAAGTGGGGAGAGAGATAAAACAAAATAAGGTTCCAGTGGCTGAGAGATTTCAAATGGAGTCGAGCGGTCACTCTGGAAGGCATTCTTATGAGCTATACAGATATCACCTTTTAGTCTTTAATGTGTTAGAATGGCTAGAGGGAAATACCTGAAACTGTCAAACTGCAACCCAGTGACCTTGATTCTTGAAGATGATTGTATAACTATGTAGTTTGCACAGTGTGACTGTGGCTCGTACTCCCTTTATCCAGCATATGGACAGATGAATGGAAAATGGGGACAAAAATTAGATGAAGAATAGGGCGGGATGAAGGGGATGGAAAGAATTAGGGGGTCTTTTTTGCTTTTATTTTTATTTTGGAGTAAGGAAAAGGTCCAAATATTGATTCTGGTGATGAACACACAACTGTAGGATGGTGCTGTGAATAATTAATTGTACACTGTGGATGACTTCAGGGTGTGTGACTGTATCTCAATTAAACTGCATTTTAAAAAAAGGAAATGAACAATGGTGGGAGGAGGGGAATGGGATGTTTGGGTTGTTCTTTTTTATTTTAATTTTTATTTTACTTTTTGGAGTAATGAAAATGTTCAAAGTTTGAGTGTGGTGATGAAAGCACAACTATATGATGATGCTGTGAACAACTGATTGTACACTTTGAATGACTGTATGTTATGTGATTATATCTCAATAAAATTACATTAAAAAAATCATAGACCATGACCAAGTGGGGTTCATCCCAGGCATGCAAGGGTGGTTCAACGTAAGAAAAGCAATCGATGTAATAAAACACATTAACAAATCAAAAGAGAAAAATCAAATGATCATCTCAATAGATGCTGAAAAGTATTCGACAAAATTCAGCATCCTTTTTTGATAAAAACACTTCAAAAGGTAGGAATTGAAGAAAATTTCCTCAATAGATAAAGGGCATATATGAAAAACCCATAGCCAGCGTAACACTCAATGGTGAGAGACTGAAAGTCTTCCCTTTAAGATAAGGAACGAGACAAGGATGCCCACTGTCACCACTATCACTCAACATTGTACTAGAAGTTCTCGCCAGAGCAATCCGCCAAGACAAAGAAATAAAAGGCATTCAGATTGGAAAGGAAGAAGTAAAACTGTCACTATTTGCAAATGATATGATATTATATTTGGAAAACCCTGAGAAATCAACAACACAGCTACCTGAGCTAATAAACAAATTCAGCAAAGTGGCAGGATACAAGATTAATGCACATAAGTCAGTAATGCTCCTATTCACTAGAAATGACCTGAATAAAGAGACACTCAAGAAAAAGATTCCATTCACAATAGCAACTAAAAACATCAAGTACATAGGAATAAACTTAACCAAGGATGTAAAAAACCTCTACACAGAAAATTACATAACTTTACTAAAAGCAATAAAAGGGGACCTAAAGAGTTGGAAAGACATTCTGTGTTCATGGATAGGAAGGCTAAATGTCGTTAAGATGTCAATCATACCCAAACTGACCTACAGATTCAATGCAATTCCAATTAAAATTCCAACAACCTACTTTACAGACTTTGGAAAAGCTAGTTATCAAATTTATTTGGAAGGGAAAGTGGCCTCAAATTGCTAACAACATTCTAAAAGAGAAAAATGAAGCGGGAGGACTTACACTTCCTGACTTTGAAGCCTACTATAAAGCCACAATAGTCAAAACAGTATGGTATTGGCCCAAAGATAGACAAATTGATCAATGAAATTGAATTGAGAATTTGGAAATAGACCCCCAGATCTGTGGTCAACTGATTTTTGACAAGGCCTCCAAATCCAACGAACTGGGACAAAACAGTATCTTCAACAAATGGAGCTGGGAGAACTGGCTATTCATATCCAAAAGAATGAAAGGACTCCTATCTCACACCCTATACAAAAATTAACTAAAAGTGGATCAAAGACCTCAATATAAGAACAGTACCATAAAACTCCTAGAAGATAGTGTAGGGAAACATCTTCAAGATGTAGCATTAGGAGGTAGCTTCTTAGACTTTACACCCAAAGCACAAGCAATGAATGAAAAAATAGATAAATGGGAACTCCTCAAAATCAAAAGCTTCTGTACCTTAAAGGAATTTGTCAAAAATGTCAAGAGGTAGCCAACTGAATGGGAGAAAATATCTGGAAACCATGTATCTGATAAGTCTTACATATATAAAGAAATCCTACAACTCAGTGACAATACTACAAACAGCCCAATGGAAGAAAAAGATATGAGAAGACATTTCTCTGAGGAGGAAATACAAATGGCTAAAAAGCACATGAAAAAATGTTCATCTTCACTAGCTATTAGGGAGATGCAAATCAAGACCATAATGAGATATCATCTCAAACCAGTAAGAATGGCTGCCATTAAACAAACAGGAAACTACAAATGCTGGAGAGGATGTAGAGAAATTGGAACTCTTATTCATTGCTGTTGAGACTGTATAATGGTATAGCCACTCTGGAAGACAGTTTGGCGGTTCCTCAGAAAACTAGATACTGAGTTACCCTATGATCCAGCAATTTCACTTCTCAGTATATACCAGAAGATCTGAAAGCAGTAACACGAACAAACATTTGCACACCGATGTTCATAGCGGCAATAGTCACAATTGCCAAGAGACGGAAACAATCTAAATGCCCTTCAACAGATGAGTGGAACAAAATGTGGTATATACACCCGATGGAATACTATGCAATAGTAAGAAGGAATGATGTCGTGAAACATATGACAACATGGATGAACTCTGAAGACATGATGCTGAGTGAAATAAGCCAGACACAAAAGGAGAGATATTGTATGTTATCACTAATGTGAACTCCATGAAAAATGTAAAATAAGCGTCTTATAATGTAGACTATAGGGGACCTAGAGATAAATAGAAGCTAGTGAAGGTGGAATGATAATCTACTATGTACAGATATGATAATGAGGGTGATCTTAATGGTATGGGAATGGTATGGGAACCAGGTGTGACTATGGTTCGTTAATGGGATTATAAGTATCAGTGGCACACTGAAGGCAAACATGTTAGTAAATGGTTGTTTAAAGGCATGTTACCCACAGAGTAGCACCACAAACCTAAATAAGTGTTAGCACGATATACTTATAAGGTATGACACTGGTGCAAAGCGTTAACAACAGAGTGGTATGTAGAAAAACTACCCATTACATATTAAAGACTATATTTAATAGGAATATCTTACCAACACTACACTAATATACTAATATTAGGGAAGAATAATTAGCAGCTGATAAGAGCTCTGGGATTATTATGTTATAATTGTTCAATGTTGAAAGTGATGATGATTGCACAAATAAGTAAAGATAATGTAAGAAACTGACCATTTACCTTGGGATAGAATATATATTAAATGAAATTAGGAACCCACTACTTAATAAATCAAGCCCTCGACTTGAGGCTTGCTCTTGTGGAACGTAGGGTTGTAAATAGGAGGCTAAGCCCTCTTATAATTAGGCCTAGGAGGCACCTCCAGGGAACCTCTTTTGTTACTCAGATGTGGCCTTTCTCTCTCTAAGCCCAACTCAGAGGGACATGACTCCCAGGGGAGTGAATCTCCCTGGCCATGTGAGACCATGACTCCCAGAAATCAGCCTGGCCCTAGCAGTGAGGGATTGAAAATGCCTTCTTTACCAAAAGGGGGAAAAAAAGGTAACAAGCTGAGGTCACATATGCTGAGAGATCCCAAATAGAGTCGAGAGGCTATCCTGGAGATTTCTCTCATGCAAGCTCCAGCTAGACATCACAAATGGCCACAGTATGCCATCCCCCTACCAAAAGCAGTCCCCACATACCTAGGTCCCTACCTGAGATTCGATAAAAGATTCACTCACTAAGTTTTATCTCTCAGAAACTTAAATCCATCAGAGTGTTCCTATGTCAGACAAATCCTAAAACCAAGGCAACAGCCTCTTTAAGAACAACAATCAGATGCAGCCCCCTCCTCATACTTCTGACACCCCCTTTAATATGTACAAATTAGGGTGCTCACTGCCTAGACACCCCTGAAGATGGATAAAGAGATTAAGTGAGAAGAAGGGGTAGCAACAAACAAGATATGATTTAACAAAGGTCTATGAATACTAAAACTTTCTATAAATATATATACATTTTTAGATGCTGGGGTATTGGAATAGCTGGAAGGAGGTAAATGTCATGACAGAACTGTAACCTATAACATCTTTTAAAATTTGCTCTATAGCTACTCGTTGAGTTGTGCTTTGAAAGTCTTTACCTTTCTGTATATACCCCATAGTGCATAATAAGGAAAGAATTGAAACTGTGGAACTGTAACCCATAACAATTTTTGAAATTACCTATATAACTGCTTGTTGAGCTATACATAGGAAGTTAATACCTCTCTGTATGTACGTTATATTTTATCATAATGGAAATAGCTGAAGTTTGGAACTGTGACTCATGACATTCTTTGAAATTTGCTAACTACTTGTTAAATTGTACTTTGAAAGTTATCGCTGTTATGTATATATGTTAAAGTTCACAATAAAAAAATATTTAAAAAGATTTAATGTCAAAAATTACTAAACAACAAATGTTTAAGCAGCAAACCAAACTGCCAAGATGATGGAGCAAATCATTATAATAACCACATACTGAGTAACAGATAACTGCCATATATACCTAACATATGGATTAATAATTTTCAAAGATTTAGAATTCAATAATATATACATAGTGCTATACCTCAACTGACATCTGATGTAAGCTTTCTCTTGATGATTCAGAAAGCAACTCAAAATAACAGAATCTGTCTCAGAGCCATTAAAATCATTCAGTTATTTCACTGAAATACCAGTTAGAGATTTCCAATAAACAGAATGGTTGGATTGTAAGAAAATTGCAAGAAGAGTGAACCATCATCTGGTTCAAGGTCTTAGGGATCACAGGTGCCCAAAGCACAGATAAATCAGATTCCCTCCCAATTCTACAACTGTATAAAATATTATCAGTAAGGACATAACTTGTTTCATTGCACTTCACAATATCAGCCTCTAAGTGTTCAAGTGAAAGGAAGAGTTGCACTCTCCTTTAAATCAAAAGCTAAAAATGATTAAGCTTAGTGAGGAAGGCATGTCAAAAGCCAAGAGAGGCCAAAAACTAGGCCCCCTGACCCAAACAGTTAGCCAAGTTGTTAATGCAAAAGAAAAGTTCTTGAAGGAAATTAAAAGTGCTACTCCAGTTAACAAATGAATGATAAGAAAGTGAAACTGACTTATTGCTGATATGAAAGCTTTAGAAGTCTGGATAGAAGATCAAACCAGCCACAGCATTCCCTTAAGCCAAAGCCTAATCCAGAGCGAGGCCCTATCTCTCTTCAATTCTGTGAAGGTTAAGAGAGGTGAGGAAGCGCATAAGAAAAGTTTGAAGCTAGCAGAAGTTATTTCATGAGGTTTATGGAAAGAAGCCATCTCCATAACATAGAAGTGCAAGCTGAAGGAACAAGTGCTGACGTAGAAGCTGCAGCAAGTCATTCAGATGACTGATGAAGGTGACTACACTAAAAAATAATTTTAAATGTAGATGAAACAGCCTTATATTGGAAGAAGATGCCATCTTTCATAGCTAGAGAGAAGAAGTCAATGCCTTGTTCAAAGCTTCAAAGGACAGGCTGATTCTCCTGTGAGGGGCTAATGCAGCTGGTAACTTTAAGTTGAAGTCATGCTCATTTACCATTCCAAAAATCCTAGGGCCCTTAAGAATGATGCTAAATCTACTCTACCTGTGCTGTATAAATGGAACAACAAAGCCTGGATGACAATACCTCTGTTTACAACATGGCTTACTAAATATTTGATATCCATTATTGACGCCTACTGCTCAAATAAAAAAAAAAAGATTCCTTCCAAAACATTACTGCTCATTGACAATGCAACTGGTTACCCAAGAGCTCTGATGGAGATATACAACAAGATGAACGCTGTTTTCATATCTGCTAACACAAAATCCATTCTGTAGCTCATGGAGCAAGGAGCAATTATGACAAGCAATTCTTATTATTTAAAAAATACATTTCATAAGGCTATAGCTGCTATAGATAGTGATTCCTATGATGGATCTGGGTAAAGTAAATTGAAAACCTTCTGGAAAGGACTCACTAATCCAGATACCAATAAGAACATTTGTGATTCATGGGAGGAGGTAAAAATAACAACATTAACAGGAATTTGGAAGAAGTTGATTCCAACTCTCATGGATGACTTCAAGAGATTCAAGACTTCAGTGAAGTGGAGGAAACAATTGTAGATGTAGTAAAAACAGCAAGAGAACTAGAATTAGAAGTGGAGCCTGAAGATGTGACTGAATTACTACCATCTCATCTTCTTATGGATGAGCAAAGAAAGCAGTTTCTTAAGATGGAATCTACTCCTGGTGAAGATGATGTGAACATTGTTGAAATGACAACAAAGGATTTAGAATATTACATAAACTTAGTTGATAAAGCAGCAGCAGGGTTTGAGAGAATTGACTCCAATTTTGGAAGAAGTTCTGTGGGTAAAATACTATCAAGCAACATCCCATGTAACAGAGAAATCTTTCGTGAAAGAAAGAATTAATTGATGCAGCAAACTTCATTGTTGTCTTATTTTAAGAAGCTGCCACAGCCCCCCAACTTTCAGCAACCACCACCCTGACCAGTCAGCAGCCACCAATATCAAGGGAAAACCCTCCGCCAGCAAAAAGATTATCACTTGTTGAAGGCTCAGATGATGGTTAACATTTTTATTAATAAAATACTTTCTAATTAAAGTATGTACTTTTTTTTACATAACGCTATTGCACACTTTAAAAGAGACTACATATATAGTGTAAACACATAACTTTTCTATGCACTTAGAAATCAAAAATTTCTATGCACTTAGAAATCAAAAAATTCACGTCAAGCACTTTATTGCTATATTTGCTTTCTGCAGTGGTCTAGAACCAAACCTGCAATATCTCCGAGGCATGCCTGAATTTAAAAATCCTCTGGGAATAAAATTCTTAAAAAAGGAAAAAAAGAAAAAAGCCTATGCTCTAAGAGCATGTTCCTGTCTCCTTGGAACAGTGATAGTGGGAAGAGGTCACAGGAATCCTTTTGAGGAGCAAACTTCACAAAAGCAAATCAGGATCCCAGGACCATCAGAAGACAGCAAATGCCCAGGGTTCATAGATCCCTCACACAGAAGGCCCTCTACTTGCTGATTTTCAACTGACAGCTTTCATAGATGTGAACAAAGCAACCAACTGAAATAAGTTTCTAGGCAAAGCCTGCTACCAAAGGAAGATGCTAGCAATGACTTACAAATTGATTTATGAACACCCTTTCAGAATTTAAACTGTTTGTAAACAAAAGTGTTTCTGTACCTCAAAAAGAGTAGAGACAGAGGGATAGAGAAGTTGGGAGGAAAGGGTGGGGTGGGGATAGACAATCACGTGATTTGTGTATTTAATTTAGACAAATTAAAATTACTTCCCAGAGAAGTGATATAGAAACAATGATGTAAGTGATTCCACTCATCATTCCACTCAATAAACATATACTACAAGGTGAACCTCTGAGGGAAGGGTGAATATCTTTTTCCTTCAGTAAGTTTCAGTCTGTAAATTCCTGTCCCAGCATCAGCATTTTACCAGGACTATGACACTAATATATGCAGACAGCCATTTGTTATATAAGCCAACTACTCGAATTTGGTGCTCAACCCGAGCTGCAAGGAAAGATGACTAGGTTGAAAGTAGGTCACTGTCTGATTTTTCAAGGGCAATTTTGACTCTACCAGATTTTTAACCTCCAGTCTAATTAAAGAGTCTGAACTCACATAAGATGTCCTATTTTGTGGCTATCTATGTCCTCCAAATCACAGGAGGCAGAGAAAAAGAGGCAAGTGTGTTCTCTATGAAGTCTAGAGGGCTAAACTCCACCTAAAGGGAAAGGAAAGAAAACTTGGGCTGAAGTTGAATGAAAAAAAACCCATAGCTAAGAAACGTGCACTAATCACGTTCTCATCTCCAACAGAGCTACTGCTATATGCTAACATCATTATAATGTTATCCATTACATCATTTATTTGTTTACTAAATATTTACTGAGCACCCATTATGTAACAGCCACTGTTTGAGGTAATAGGAATACAGTGGTGACTAAAACAAATGAGAACCTTGCACTAATAGAGCTAATGGTCCAGCAAAGACTAGATATTAAAATAGACATCAAAATAAAATTGTTATAAACAGATGGTGTAGGAACATATACTGGAATTTAGTCCAATAGGAGGAATAAAGGGGGTCAGAGAATTTTCAAGGCTTCCATGGATATTATCACTAGTTATCAGTCCAGGATTACTGCACTTACTACTTACAAAGATGCGTGATTGATTTGTTGAAAAAGCTCTGGAACTCACAGTTTCCACAGCAGACCATGCTCTCTCTCCAACATGTGTGTGCACATCAAGTTTCTTCTGCCTGGAACACACAAGCACTCAACTTCCACAGATCCTTCATATGATAAAGCCACCTCTGAAGAGCCGGAGCCCACCAGGCTTTTTCTTTTCACCATGCCAAGAAATGCTCCTCAGAACACTGCTCCCTCCACTGGACACTGAGTTCTTTGAGAACACAGACTATGATGCCTTCCATTCATCTATTTTCTTAACTTAGGCCCTAGGACAGAGCCTGGCACATAACTGGTATTGTGTAAATGTTGGAAGAAAGAATGAATAGCAAATCCCCTAACATGTTTTGACGAGAGTTCCAATGAGATTTAAACTCAAATCCGGGATATCAACATTTATATATACAAAGCATAATGTAGCTTAACACACAACTGGCAGTATATTTCAATTAATATATGATTATATTATAAGGTTTATAAGCTCTTGTCTTTCAATAGCCAGTAAAACAGGCACCCAAATTCATGACATTAATTTTTTCCCATCTCTCCCACAAATCACCCTGGGTTACTGAACTCAGTGAACAAACCAATCTCACCAATCTCTTCCTGGATAAATTCCTTCTTGCTTATTAACTTATTCTAGTTTGGAATCTCAATCCCTACCCACATCCATGGTGCCTAACTCTTTAGATTTTTCAAGAAGGAACTTAAAACTCTTAACACAAAACATTATTTTTTAAAAACTAAATTACATAAGAAAATGGGACATGACACATTCTTAGCCTCAGTATGACTATCCTCTTTAAATGTGATTGCTTCTAAGAGTTAATTACAAAGCATTTTAGATAATTACTCACACAACTTTTAATAGCAATTGGGGCACCCATACTTTAAAATTCTTTAAAAGCAAAAATCCTCAAACTATAACAGTATTTAATCAGTCCTTAGAGAACTGACACTAAGCATCTTCTTAGACCTGCCAAATAGCAAAGTGATTAAAACAAGGTGCAACACGTTTCCATCTATAAGTTAATTATGAAGTAATACACATAACTACTGACTATAAGAACAATCTCACTATGCTTGGGACCAATACAATCCAACGTCTTCCTTTGCAGGGAGGGCCCACTTAATCCACCGCACACCTCCACCCATATTAATTCAACACTTTTTTTTAAACACCTAATCCTGAAACATGAACAAGTTAAGTAAGCTATAATACCTGCTATGAGAAGCTTATGATCTGGCAATTTTCTCATTATGGTAATTGCTTACAACGCATTCATTCTGTCATGAAACATTCATTGAAAGCCTATTATGTATCAGGCCCTACGTCAAGGCTGTGGATATATAAGACATTCCAATACAGAGGAAAAAAACATGTATACAATAAAAGGGCAATGAAGTGCTCTTAACTGTTATAATAGAACAGACAGGATAGTTACACGGGGGCACAAAAAAGAAACTGTTCAATTAAGAGGGGTATAAGGTAAAGTGACTTCATAGGTGAGGTAGTACTTGAGCTGAGTCTTAAGAGATTAATAATAAATAATAATAAAGACATTGGATGTGAAAAGCTAGCCAGACCAAGTAAAGAACATAAACAAAAACAAAGAGAATTATAAGAATGAGCATGGAACATTCAGGAAACTGTTGTTAGTTGAACAAGGGTGAAGAGTTAGGTTCAGAGAAATACACCAGGAGAAGAGAGAACCCTGGAGAAAATTTAGCCTGCAGAGCGCCTTTTGTGCCATACTAAGAAATTTCAACTTTCCTATGGGCAATTATGAAACCAAAGAGTTTTGAGCTGGATAACAACTATGGTATGATCTACATTTTGAAATATCACTCAGCATGGAGGCTGAACTACAGGAAGATAAGAATATGGGTTAGAAGGTAATATACAACATGAGAAAGATGACAAGGATTGTAGAAAAAAAGTTGGAGGAAGATAAATATAAAAGACATTAGCGTTATCAAATCTTAAGAAGTATGTCACAATAATGGATGCAAAATGAGAGCCCAATATTTAATGAATTAAAGGATGAATAACTGATCTACAGATTAGATGTAGGAAACAACAGAGAGGTAAGGGTTCAGGATTCCAGGCTCGTCTGACAGGACAAAGGATGGTACCCTAAACTGAGGGCAAACATTATGTCTGCAAAAAGAGATAGTAAATTTAGCATATGGAACTGAGTTTGAGGTGCCTACATAGGGTGTAGGTGGGGATGTTTACCAGTCACGTAAAGGAGTATAAAACTCAAAAGCAAGGTCTGAATTGGAGATGATGATACCTGGAAATCATTGGTACAGGGATGATGGTCAAAGGTTCCACCAGAAACAGGTAAGGTCAACCTGGAAGGGTGTAGAATAAGGAGAGAATGAGCTAAGGACACTATCCTGGGGAACATCAACATTTAAGGAATAGAGAAGGAAATAAAAAAGCAATGGAGCAGGCTGTGAATGTATAATCCAAGAAGAAAGAAGAGGACCAAAGAGTAATAGTGGAAGGAGAATTTGAAAATGGTAAAACAGGAAGAAGTGTCAAATTCCACAGGTAAGCAAAGAAAGATTAAAAACTGTAAAGAATGACTGCAAGTTGATGGTCATCTTTGCCAGAACAGTTTCAGGAGACAGATGAGGCACAGAAACCTGACTGCAGTGGGTTCAAGAGTAAAAAGGAGATGAAGAAATGGAGTCAGGAAACATGGTCTACTCTTTTGAAGAGCTTAACACTGACAGGGAAGGAAAAGGCAACAATTTGAGGGGACATAAAGGCAATAGAGTTTTCTGTTGGGTTTTTTAAATTTTATTTTTTGTTGCCTTTTCCCTGTTTATAAACTGTAGGGTAAGTATTAAAAGAGAAGGCTGATAGTAAAGAAAATGGTAGGAAAAACAGTTGGAACAAGATTTATCAGGATATAAGATCAAGGAAGGCATCCAGTCCCATGAGGAGACCTGGAATGCTGGTCAGGAAAACAAGGCAGACACTCTGATTTGCAGCTGGGTGCAGAAGGGGGCAGTTTGATAAGCACACTGCTCAGGGCCCTCACCCAGGAAGCAGTGAGCACTGCGCCTAGAGCAGCTATTGAACTGCAGGCCCCACTCACCTGCCCAAGTCAGGATTGGTTGTACTGGCAGGGTGTCAGGATTGTGCAGGCAGCTTAATGGGGCTGGGTATGGCAGGGATTGACTGGGTCCTGCTAAATGTCTTGGGCAAATTCAACGACCAAGAGCCCAGGAAACCTGGGCAATGCAAATAAATTCAAAAATATAAGTGTAATGAAAATGTCTATACTTAGCAGCTTAATTAAAAGACTTTTTTTTTTTAAATCCTCAGCATCTAGCACAGAGCCTGGCACATCATGTATACCAATGAAGGATGTCCTGGGGCTGGCTCAGGTCAGTATCCCACAAGACAGCAACACCTGTGGAAGGTAGGTTCTACAGTGTCTCCATGACCTGGGCAAGAAACTCTCCCTCCTCTGAGACCAGGGGGGTAAAAACTCTGGTTGTCCCTGCTGAGGACAAGAGGATAACATGATTATGAAGGCCCTTAATGAAAAGAGCTAATTTTTATCAAGTACACAGCATGTGTCTAGCACTGTGCTAAGCAATTTAAAAGAACTGTCATATCTTAACTTCACAACAACAATGGAACAGGTACATTTATTACCATTTCACAGATGTAAAAGCTGAGGTTCAGGGAGGTTTAGTAATTTCTCCAAGTCCATACAGACAGTAAGGGACCAGGAACACTGCATTAGGTCAGTGGCATTCAATATAGTACTAGGGGAAATTTGCTGGTTTATAACAAGCAATTATTGTTGTAGGGAAGAGTAGAGTAGAATGGACCATCCCCTTCTCTTCCCAGTGTCTTCACTAGTGCTGGATGAGGAGGTTGAGATAATGGAGGCAACAAATTGCAGGAAAATTAAAATGGATGCATTTAATTTTTTAATGGGTGGAGGAGGAAACAACCAAATTTAATAACGAAAAATAAGGAAGAACTTATTCGTGGAGCACAAATCTGAACACCTGTTTCTTCTGTAAATGTAAAAGTTGTGTAGAAAAAAGAATAGAGAAAAGAAAATGTTTTAAGAATTATTTAAAGCAACTGTAGAGTTAGTTTCAGTGGGCAAATCCAAAGAATAATCAATTTTCTGAAGAAAGCAAAACTTCAGGAAATCTTTTAGAAGAATATGGGGGGGGAGTGGATGTGACAGAAAACCAAAAGGATGCTCAGTTTAACTTTGAAAAGAAAAAACTGTAGCCACGGGACAAAGCATGTAAAACCAGGGGGAAAAATGTTACCAGAGCTCCCTTAAGAACTGAAAATAATATAAAAATGCAGTTTTCAATGATACCACAGTAAGAAGAAAATTCATTTTGTGAACAGTAAATTATATATAACATAAGTAGGAAATGTGTCATAAAATAGTTCTCTTTATGCAAACATAGCTAAAGCCAAGAAAAACGAACATGGAATGCAAATCAGACAACTACCATAAACAGCACAAGAAAGTCCCTTGAAATTCTGTTATATCAGAAAAGACTTCACTATACTAAGCCAAAGAAAATGTCTCATCACCTCAAGAAATTAGAAGTGGCTAAGTAATCAAGAAAGGAAAAGGAAAAGCAGTGTTCTCAACAGGAAGATGATATCAGTTCACTAGAAGTAACACTGATTGACCTAGATCATGTGTGGAGAAGTTCTGAAAAGCAGTTTGAGGAGGAAATCTTAAGGAAAGGGAAAGATAACTAAATTGGAGGCCTGTCAGCGTGATCATTAAAAGGAAGTTAAGAGAGGAGAGGCGGGGCAAGATGGCGGGGTAGTGAGGTGCAGAATTTCATCTCTCCCCTAGAGCAGCTGGCAATTACCCAAGAACTATATGAAACAGTGTTTTCAGGGTCTCCAGTAACCAGTCACACATGGGACGCAAGTTTGGAATCGGAGGAAAAGCTGAGATCGCAGCAAACATTGTAAGTTCCCCGGACCAGGGGTCTGGAGCCCCTCCCCACCTAGACCTCACAGATTGTCTTGCTGCCGGCTCCCTGAAAGGGGAGAAAAAAAAACAAAAAACAGCAATCTGCTGAGGGCAAGAAGGGAGGCTCAACTCAGCCTCAACTGCAGAATTAATTAACAAATTAACTAATTTGGGGAGCTGGGGTGCTAAAGAAGGGCTGGGCTACGAGAAGTGGGGGCACGTAAAAGCGGGCACCCATTCCCAGACTCCAAAAAAGCCATTTTTTTTCCCCCTACATTTTGTCCCTTCTGGCTTCTCACTGATCCCTTATCTTTTTGTATTTCAACAGCCCCCAGGAGGGGTGGAACTGAAGCTGTTGGAGAGTAATTATCAGACAATAGCCCAAAGCATATCTTTAAATGCTCTATTCTGACACTGACAAAACTTCCAGGCTGGGGAAAGACTTTTAAAAGAGACTTTTTTTTTTTCTTTTTTCTTTTTCTTGTTTTTCTTATCTATTTTTTTTTTTTAATCTAAAAGTAATATATGTGGTTATTTTCTATCGGAAAGCCCAGGTTGAGAGACTAGGCTGGGATTGGGGGGAGACAGAGTACCCACAGTGTCTTTGAGTTCCGTATTCACTACTGAAGGCCTCCACCCCCGTCTTTAATTGGCAACTCAGGCTGACCAAGGAATCTACCTGGAGAGGCCCCAAAGAGGAGAGGGGAGAAGGGAATAGTGCCCCTGAGAGACAACTGGAGTTCTGAGGATTGGGAGAGTGGAGGGACGTCCAGCTCAACTGGCAGTCCTCCTTCTGGGAATTCAGACGCCAGGGGCTGGAATTCAGATTCCGGCTTCAGTCAGCCACGCCCCCGACAGGATCAGAGTCACCAGGAGAACTAAAGTCTCTACACCTCCTTACACTGGTGGGGGAGCTGCGGGCTGGCAAGCGCCACCTTCTGGACAGGAGAGGAAAAGCACCAATTCTAAAGGCCTCATAGGAGGGTCTCATTCTCAGGAAAACTCCATACCCTCCCAATGAGACCTGGGCCTCACTAGACTGGGAAAATGTGACTAGGGTCGACCATATCTAAGGAGACCCACTCACAAAAAGGTTACACAGAGGCAGAGCAAGAAACAGAAAAAACAAGAGAGGAAAAATCTGATCAACTAAATAGAACCTAAGTTAGAGGTCTAGAATAAGTTGAACTGAATAACAGAGGCCAGAGAACAAAGCCAACCAACAAAACCACTAGGTAAAACATAGAAAACAAGCTCTGAAATAAACTAATCAAGAAAATCAGATGCCTAGACAACTTAAGATAACAAGCCATACCAGGAAACACGAAAACATGGACCAGCCAAATGAACAAACTAATAGCTCATCCGAGATACAGGAGTTGAGGCAACTAATACTAAATAAATTTGATGAAATGAAGGAAGATATAGCAAAAGAGCTGAAGGATATAAAGATGAAACTGGATGACCATAAAGAAGAATTCATAAACTTAAAAAAACAAATGGCAGAACTCATGGGAATGAAGGCCACAATGGAGGAGATGAAAAACACAATGGAGGGACACAACAGTAGATGTGAACAGGCAGAAGAAAGGATCAGTGAACTGGAAGACAGGTCATTCAAATTCATATACACAAAAGAACAGATGGTGAAAAAAATGGAAAAATATGAGCAGGGTCTTAGGGAGCTGAGTGACAACATGAAACGTACAAATATACGTGTTATGGGTATCCCAGAAGGAGAAGAGAGGGGAAAAGGGGCAGAAAGAGTAATAGAAGACATATTCACTGAAAATTTCCCAACTCTTATAAAAGACAGAAAATTAGAGATTCAAGAAGTACAACGTACCCCAAATAGAATAGATCCCAATAGACCTACTCCAAGACACTTACTGGTCAGATTGTCCAATGTCAAAGACAAAGAGAGGATTCTGAAAGCAGCAAGAGAAAAGCAATCCATCACATACAAGGGAAGGTCAATAAGACTATGTACAGATATCCCTGCAGAAACCATGGAGGCAAGAAGACAGTGGCATGATATATTTAAGATACTGAAAGAGAAAAACTGCCAACCAAGAATTCTATATCCAGCAAAACTTTCCTTCAAAAATGAGGGAGAGATTAAAACACTTTCAGACAAACAGACACTGAGAGAGTTTGTGAATAAGAGACCAGCACTACAAGAAATACTAAAGGGAGTGCTACAGGCTGATAGGAAAAGACAGGAGAGAGTTGGAGAAGAGTGCAGAAATGAAGATTATCAGGAAAGGTAAAAGGAGAGGAAAAAATAAGATATGACATATAAATGCCAAAAAACAAAATGGTAGTAGAAAGTACTGCCCTTACAGTAATAACACTAAATGTAAATGGATTAAACTCCCCAATAAAAAGACACAGACTGGCAGAATGGATTAAAAAACAGGACCCATCTATATGCTGTCTATAAGAAACTCACTTTAGACACAAGGACAAAAATAGACTGAAAGTGAAAGGTTGGAAAAAGATATTTCATGCAAACAACAACCAGAAAAAAGCAGGAGTAGCTATATTAATATCAGACAAGTTAGACTTCAAAAGCAAAACTGAAAGAGACAAAGAAGGACACTATATATTAATAAAAGGGTCAATTCATCAAGAAAACATAACAATCATAAATATTTATGCACCAATCCAGAATGCCCAAAAATTCATGAGGCAAACACTGCGATCACTGAAAGGAGAAACAGATACCTCTACAATAATAGTTGGAGACTTCAATACACCACTCTCATCAATGGATAGAACATCTAGACAGAGGATCACTAAAGAAACAGAGATGTTGAATTGTATGATAAATGAACTAGACTTGACAGACATTTACAGAACACTACATCCAACAGCAGTAGGATACACTTTTTTCTCAAGTGCTCATGGAACATTCTCTAGGATAGACCACATGTTGGGTCACAAAGCAAGTCTCAACAAATTAAAAAATATTGACATTATACAAAACACATTCTCAGACCACAATGGAATGAAGTTGGAAATAAATAAAAAGCAGAAGGTCATAAAATTCACAAACATATGGAGGCTAAACAACACCCTCTTACAAAACCAGTGGGTAAAGGAAGAAATTACAAGAGAAATCAGTAAATACCTCAAGGCAAATGACAATGAAAACACAACTTATCAAAACTTATGGGATGCAGCAAAGATGGTGCTGAGAGGGAAATTTATTGCCCTAAATGCCTATATTAAAAGAGAAGAGAGAGCAAAAATTGAAAAGTTAACTGCTCACCTGGAGGAATTAGAGAAAGAACAGCAAACTAAACCCAAAGCAAGCAGAAGGGAAGAAATAACAAAGATTAGAGCAGAAATAAATGCAACTGAGAACAGGAAAACAATAGAGAGGATCAACAAAACCAGAAGTTGGTTCTTCGAGAAAATCAATAAAATCGATGGACCACTGGCTAGGCTAACAAAAAAAAAGAGAGAGCAGATGCAAATAAATGCAATCAGAAATGGGAAAGGAAATATAACTACCGACCCTGCAGAAATTAAGGAGATAATGAGAAGATACTATGAACAACTATATGCTAATAAACTAGAAAACTTAGATGAAATGGACAACTTCCTAGAAAAGCATAAACAACCAACATTAACTCAAGAAGAAATAGATGACCTCAACAAACCAATCACAAGTAAAGAGACTGAGTCAGTCATCAAAAAGCTCCGAAAAAGGAAAAGCCCAAGACCAGATGGTTTCACATGTGAATTCTACCAAGCATTCAAGAATGAATTAGTACCAATCCTGCTCAAACTCTTCAAAAAAATTGAAGAGGAAAAGCTACCTAACTCTTTCTATGAAGCCAACATCACCCTAATACCAAAACCAGACAAAGATACTACAAAAAAAGAAAATTATAGACCACTTTCTTTAATGAATATAGACGCAAAAATCCTCAACAAAATACTCGCAAACCGAATCCAGTGGCACAGTAAAAGAATTATACACCACGACCAGGTGGGATTTATTCCAGGTATGCAAGGCTGGTTCAACACAAGAAAATCAATTAATGTAATACACCACATCAATAAATCAAAGCAGAAGAACCACATGATCATATCGATTGATGCAGAAAAGGCATTTGACAAAATTCAACATCCTTTCCTGATGCAAACACTTCAAAGGATAGGAATAGAAGGGAACTTTTTCAATATGATAAAGGCAATATATAAAAAACCCACAGCTAACATCACACTCAATGGGGAGACACTGAAAGCTTTTCCTCTAAGATCAGGAACAAGGCAGGATGCCCACTATCACCATTGTTATTCAACATTGTGCTGGAAGTTCTAGCTAGAGCAATTAGGCAAGAAAAAGAAATAAAAGGCATCCAAATTGGAGAGGAAGAAGTAAAACTTTCACTATTTGCAGATGACATGATTCTATATGTAGGAAATCCAGAAAAATCTACAGCAAAGCTACTAGAACTAGTCAGTGAATACAGCAAAGTAGCAGGCTACAAGATCAACATGCAAAAATCTGTAGTGTTCCTATACACAAGTAATGTGCAACAAGAGGAGGAAATCAAGGAAAAAATCCCATTTACAATAGCAACCAAAAGAATCAAGTATTTAGGAATAATCTTAACCAAGGACACAAAAGACCTTTACATAGAAAACTAAAAAAAAACTGCTAAAAGAAACTGAACAAGACCTAAAAAAATGGAAAAACATACCATGTTCATGGATTGGAAGACTAAATACAGTTAAGATGGCAATTTTACCGAAACTGATTTACAGATTCAATGCAATACCAATTCAAATCCCAACAAAACTTACTTTACAGACATAGAAAAACCAATAACTAAATTTATTTGGAAGGGTAAGGTGCCCCGAATAGCCAAAAATATCTTGAGAAAGAGGAATGAAGTGGGAGGTCTCACACTACCTGACTTTGAAGCATATTACAAAGCTACAGTGCTCAAAACAGCATGGTACTGGCATAAGGACAGATATACTGATCAATGGAATATAATTGAGTGTTCAGAAGTAAACCCTCGCATCTACGGACAACTGATCTTTGATAAGGCAGTGAAGCCAAAGCAACTGGGAAAGAGCAGCCTGTTCAATAAATGGTGTTTGGAGAACTGGATATCCATTTCCAAAAGAATTAAAGAGGATGTCCATCTCACACCTTATACCAAAATTAATCAAAGTGGATCAAAGACCTAAACATTAGCACCAAGACCATAAAACTCTTAGAAGAAAATGTAGGGCAATATCTTAAAGATCTTGTGATAGGAGGTGGTTTCTTAGACCTCACACCCAAGGCACGAGCAACCAAAGAACAAATAGACAAATGGGATCTCCTCAAAATTAAACACTTTTGTACATCAAAAGACTTTGTCAGAAAAGTAAAAAGGCAACCTACACAATGGGAGATGATATTTGGAAACCACATATCAGATAAGGGTTTAATATCCCAAATATATAAAGGAATCCTGCATCTCAATAACAGAAAGACAAACAATCCAATTAAAAAATGGGCAAAAGACATGATCAGACATTTTTCTGAAGAGGAAAAACAAATGGCTCAAAAACATATGAAAAAATGCTCAATTTCACTGGCTATTAAGGAAATGCAAATAAAAACCACAATGAGATATCATCTCACACCTACCAGAATGGCCATTATCCAAAAAAACAGAAAATGACAAGTACTGGAGAGGATGTGGAGAAAGAGGCAAACTTATTCATTGTTGGTGGGAATGTAGAATGGTGCAGCCACTCTGGAAGACAGTGTGGAGGTTCCTGAGGAAGCTAAATATAGATTTGCCATATGATCCAGCTATTCCATTGCTAGGTATATACTCAGAGGAACTGAAACTTAAGACACAAACAGACATTTGTAAACCGATGTTTATTGCAGCATTATTCACAATTGCCAAGAGACGGAAACAGCCCAAATGTCCGTCAAAGGACAAGTGGATAAACAAACTGTGGTATATACACATGATGGAATATTATGCAGCTGTAAGACAGAACAAAGACATGGATCATGTAATAATGTGGATGAACCTTGAGGACATTATGTTGAGTGAAGTTAGCCAGAAACAAAAGGACAGATTCTGTATGGTCTCACTAATATGAACAGACATTAAAGAACAAGCTTTGGGAGTTAAAAGCTGACAACACAGGCGACCAGGAGATAGAAAGAGGGCAGAGACCAGCCATTTGATGCTGAAGGACTACAGAATGTTTAGGATTGATTGCATAGATCCAGAAATAGATAGCAAAAACTGTGTGATGGTAGCACAGTATTGTAAGTACACTGAACAAAGATGTCTGTAAGTAAAGCTGAAAGAGGTGGGATAGGAGAATGTATGACACCAGAGGTAAAGATAGATGATAAAGACTGGGACTGTATAACGTGGCAAAAATTGGAGTGGCCAATGACTGTTACTAAATATGCAAATATAAAAATGTTTTTGCATGTGGGAAAGCAAATGAATGTCAACCATGTAGAGAGTTGAAAAAGGGATGGCATTCAGGAAAAAAACATAATCAAAGCAAACTGGAGTCTATGGTCAAACAAGTATATACTCAGAGGAACTGAAACTTAAGACACCAACAGACATTTGTAAACCGATGTTTATTGCAGCATTATTCACAATTGCCAAGAGATGGAAACAGCCCAAATGTCCATCAAAGGACAAGTGGATAAACAAACTGTGGTATATACACATGATGGAATATTATGCAGCTGTAAGAGAGAACAAAGACATGGATCATGTCTTAATATACTGTTCATATGTAACATTGTAATATACCTCCACTAAATGTAACAAAGGCAATATGCCAATGCTAAATGTATATGAGAGGGGGGATATAGGGGAGGAATATGGGATTCTTGGTAGTGGTGTTATTTGCTGTCCTTACTAGTATATTGTATTGTATGACATGTTATTTTTCTTTTTATCATTTTTTCCTTATTGCTAAAAAAAAAAAAACAATTTTTCTTGTAATCAATATGTTCAAGTGCTAATTGTGGTGATAAATGTACAACTTTATGATGATACCATGAACTGATTGTACACTGTGGATAAATCTATGGTATGTGAATATAACTCTATAAAATTGTAGGAAAATATATATATAGGAATAAAAGTGTTGGAGAAAACATGGTGAGAGGGATGTACCTATCTACCCGCTGAGGAGAAGGTAGAATGGTGCAGCCTTTCTGAACGTCAGTGTGGTTGTTCCACAAAAAGTTAAGTATGTGGGGACCAAAAGATCCTGCAACCTCATTATGGGGTATGTCATTTGAAGATCTGAGAGCAGAGACATGAATGAACATTTGCAAACTGGTGTTCATGGAGGCAGTAATCATGATTTGCAAAGGGTGCAGATGACCTAACGGTACACTGACTGAAGAATGGAATGGTGTACTGTGGTGTACGCACACAGTTGAACATTGAGTAACTACAAGAAGGAGTGAAGCTGTGAGACACACAACGAGGTGAATGGATCCTGTACACAGTATTTGAGTGAAGTACACCAGAAATAAAGGCAAACACTTTAATGCCTCACCAATATGGACTAACTACAATGTGTAAACTCAGAATTGAATCTTAGATCATAGCCTAACATGGACATAATAATTGTAATAGTCCCTAGATTGTAAGCTCTTACAGCAGTTACCTCTATCCCTGAATTGTAATGCCTGTCTCTAAACTTTAAGATGTTGATCACCTAGCGTATAACCGGATTGGTCTCTGGAACAATGCTTATCTCTGAGACACCTGAAACTCAGAGCTAGAGCTCAGCAGATATGAATGTCAGTATTAGTGCATACAGCCATTGTTAAAAAAAAAAAAAAAAAAAGCTGAAAAAGAGCCCAGACTTCAATTAGTGATATGAATGAAGCAGGTCTGGTTAAGACCAGGGCAAGCCAGGCCAAAGGGTAAAGGCTGAAACTGATTGTGTTTTAAAACTTCAACTTCCATATGAGACCAAGGGAAGAGATATCTATTTGGTACAGGATCTAAATTTTCTAAATGGTACAACTCTACAGTCGATTTGTTCAAACACCACAATTGCATGGAACTTTGAATAGGAAGTGAGATACGGTAGGTTAGTATAGGCTGGAGTGAAAAGCGACACATCCCAGAGTAATCTGGGCAGATAATAAAAAATCTATTTACAGCCTCCCCCTCCCCAGCCCCGAGAATCTGGGGGAAGGTGTGGATGTGTTGGACATCCTCACCTGGACTGGTGTTGATGTTGTCACAAACATTGGGACTGGTGGTTTGATGTGCTGAGCCCTCAAGCATGGGACTTGCCCTTGTGAAGCTTGTTACTGCAAAGGAGAGTTTAAACTTGCATATAATTGTGCCTAAGTCTCCCCCTGAGTACCTCTTTGTTGCTCAGATGTGGCCCTCTCTCTCTCTAACTGAGCCATCTCGACAGGTGAACTCACTGCCCTCCCCTCTATGGGACCCGACTCCCAGGGTTGTAAATCTCCCTGGCAATGCAGAATATGACTCCCAGGGATGAATGTGGACCCGGCATTATGGGACTGAGAGTATCTTCTTGAACAAAAGGGGGGTGCAAAATGAGACGAAATAGTTTCAATGGCTAAGAGATTTCAAATGGAGTCGAGAGGTCACTCTGGTGGACATTCTTATGCACTATATAGATAACACCTCTTAGGTTTCAATGTATTGGAATAGCTAGAAGTAAATACCTGAAACTACCAAACTCCAACCCAGCAGTCTGGATTCCCGAAAACAATTATATAATAATGTAGATTACAAGGGGTGACAGAGTGATTGTGAAGACCTTGTGGATCACACCCCCTTTATCTACTGTATGGATGAGTAGAAAAATGGGGATAAAAACTAAAGGACAAATGGGGTGGGATGGGGGGATGAACTGGGTGTTCTTTTTTCACTTTTATTTTTTATTCTTGTTCTGGTTCTTTCTGATGTAATTCCCTTCTTTCAGTTTCTTCCTCTTCAACTCATTCTTTATACCTTTCCCAGAGATAATATTCAAAATTGTAAATCTGATCATGTCAGTCTCCAATGCAAAATCCTGCAATGGCTCTCTAACGTACAAATGTCTTAAAACATAGCAGTTGATATCTAATGAGCAAACATGTGCCAGATACTACGCAAAGCACTTTACCTGCATTACCTCATTTAAATCACAACAATCCTACAAGGTAGATAATTTTATTACTCTCATCCTGCAGATTTGCAGAAATTGAAACTTTGAGGAATCACATAATTTGTCACAACTGGTAAGTGAGTACAGCTACGGAAGCCTTGGGGTTCATTTGCAGCTGCTCTCTCCTGCCACTACGCAACAAACCCTGCCTTTCAACCATTCCAAAACCCCTAAGGATCCCTGACCAGGCTATGCTCCTTGGACTCCTTAGGAAAGCACACATTATTCCCTCTGCTCAAAATGCCACACCCTCCACCCTGCCTTGGTCCATTCTGGAGAACTCTCTCCGAAGCCTGTTTCCTTTCCTTCCCACCTACCCCACAGTCCCCCAAGCAAAACAATATAACAAAATGATACCTACAATTCAGAGTATACGCAAATAGATTTCTCAACGTAACCTCCAAGTAAGAATCTACTACCAGCCTCATAAACCCCTAAATTCATCAGAAAGTAAGATTAACTATAGAGCAACAAAGCTAATAAAAATACATGTAACACATTTGCCAAATACTCAAACAATATAAATTCAATTATTTTGGAAAAAGTGCTAAATCATTCAGATTATTTTGGAAAAAGTGCTAAATCATTCAGATTATAAGGGATGCTTAATATGTTTTAAATACTTTCTTCTGCATATATAGACTCTTTCCTACCTAAGATCTACTATTAGCAAAACGAGTGATTTGAAGAAACTAAAGAACTACTCTTTTCCTGTATCTGGGTGCAGGAAATAATTCTTCAATACTAAAAGACTTGTGCTTATGAAACACACGATGATGTGGAGGTACTGTGAACATCTGTAAGGTCAGCCTGCTAGGCCAGTAACTTCCAGGAACATGAAACAATGATATCAGGAGTCTCTCCTGGGTATTAGCTGACGGTTAAACAGCATCTCTTCACAGCATTACTCAAATATATTGGCTTATACTTCCCCACACCAAAGCGCTCATGTTTGTCTACTCAGAGTCTCAAGATCTTCCTGTAGTTAATTGCTCTTAAACTGGAATTTGGGTACTCAGAGAAACCAAGTTTTCCTTGTAAACTTTTAATCCCTTTTCTAGCTCATTAAGAAAATGTCACATAGGATCACTTCCGGCACTTACACCAGACAGACCCCTTTTTTATATGCCTTTTCTTGCTTTTTCCTTCTAATCCTAATAAATCACCTTCTTACTCTTTAACTAAATTTCTTGTAAAAAAATTATTTCATAAGTGCCATCTGATAGAGGTATTTAGGAAACTGACCTTTAATGGATACATAAGGATTAGTCCATGGTTTGTCAGATCCAAAACTTTGGTATTCCTATTGGATATAAACAACATGTATTTCCTGAAGAGAGAATATACAGAATACACAGGACCAGGCAGAAGACTTACTCTAAAAGGGCGTTTTACTAAGGTTTACTCGGGAAATTAGATCCTAACACAAGGAAACAACAGTGGGAATGGAGAGGAGATGCTCCAACAGCAGGACCTGATAACTAATGGAAAGTGAGGGATAAGGGAACAGGAGACAGGGCTACTCCCAGTGGCGAAAAAATTCTTGCTTAATTATAATAGAACTCAGTAACTAATTAGATACAGAGGTAAAGAGTTCAAAGATAATGCACAGAGACCTAAATGATTTGCAAGATGATGATACTAGAAAACTTAATGAAGAAGGCAGGAGGGAGATCAAGTTTAGGGAGTGAATTTAAGACGTGCTGAGTTTTAGGGTGCAGGATGACTAAGGACAATATCTAAATAGAAATGTCAAAGAGAAAAAAATGAAGTCACAGAGAAAAAAAAAACATTCAGACCAAAATAGAGATTTGAGATATATAATAAAATCATTACTAAATCTCATTATTTGCTCATGTGAACAACCATTCAACAAAATATTCATTTCCTAAGATAATTCAGAGGTATGATTCTGTCTTTAAGAATGCTATATGAATTGTTTATTTGTATATTCTGTACAAATTAAACGATATAAATACCCAACCAAATGGGAAAACCAAAATAATTATTTGCTTTATTCAATCATCATTCAACAAAAATTTATTGAGTGACTAAGTTTGTGTTGGGGCAGAGTAGACCAGTCACGAAAGCAAACAGAATACAATACAGCAAATACTACAACAAAATACCGTCAAAATGTTACAGGGACAGAGACAACAAGCAATATCATGGGGGATGAGTAGAAAAGGCATGACAAAAATATGCCTAGAAGATTTCCTGGAAGAAAAGAAACATATTGGGCCTTTAAAAAGATGAACTGATTTAATGTGACAGCTAAGAAGTTGAATGGTATTCTACAAAAAATAAACAATACGGGCAAAAGCAAAGAGACATCAAAGAGTTCCACATCATCATGGAACTGTGACAGAAGATGAGGGCTGGGACAGCCCATAACTTCCGTTTGCTGCTAAGGAATCTGGTCTTTATCCTGTCACCCCTAGGTGAGAAAGAAATGTGCATTGCAATCCCCTCGGGTGCATTCCAGACCTCCTGGAGCAAAGCGCAGGGACAGGAGGTAAGCAAGAGGCAAAAAGAGGGCAAACAAACTTCTGTGGATGTTCTGGTTTGCTAATGCGGCCAATATGCAAAATACCAGAAATGGATTGACTTTTATAAAGGGGGGTTATGTGTTTACAAAGTTACAGTCTTAAGGCCATAAAACTGTCCAAGCTAAGGCATCAACAATAGGGTACCTTCACTGGAGAGAGGCCACTGGCGTCCAGAAAACCTCTGTTAGCTTGGAAGGCACGTGGCTGGCATCTGCTTGCTTCCAGGTTGCATTTCAAAATGGCGCTCTCCAAAATGTCTCTCTTAGCTGCAGCTGCAAGCTCCTTCTGTCTGAGCTCTTATAGGACTCCAATTATTAAATCAAGACTCACGCTGAATGGGCAGGGACACACCTCCATGGAAATCATCTAATCAAAGGTATTACCCACAGTTGGGCGGGTCACATCTCCACAGAAACAACCTAATCCAAAGATTCCAACCTAATCAACATTAAATACATCTGCCGTTTTGGGGGACATAATATATCCAAACCAGCATAGTGGACAACAGGGAGACACAGAAGATTTTTAAGCAGTTAAAAGGAACAGATCAGACCTTTGTATAGGAAATCCAAAAAGAAACCCAAAAAAGCGTAGATCAATGGTGAAGGAAGAAAATCTGGAGGAAGACCAAAGGAGATGACTCAAAAGCTACTGCAATGATGCTTATCTTATAGCAAACATAAATGAACCACAGAAAGAGGCACATAAAGTGCTGTAACTGTAATATGTGCTTTCAACACAGGATTCTAAATTCATCTTAGACATCAACTCAATAATCAGAAGCAATTACAGTAAAAGTGTGGTCGGGTGCATTAATAAAAAGGAAGAGGGTGATGCAGGGAAAAAGAATACCGATCGCATTTTCCCCTTAAAAGTATTTCGTTTGTACTTCAGTTAAAAAGTACTTAAATTTTTAAAGATGTTTTTCTTTTTTAAAAAGATACTTCAGAATAAAACTACCATACCAGACAGCGATTACCAAATCAAAATTTAGAATGTACCACAGTCTAAATTTGGTACAAAACTGCTGAAAACAATAACAGGGACAAGTCACCGAAGAAAAATAAATTAGCAAATATAAAGCCATGTAACCCATTTCCTAAAAATTTTTTTTTTCAATTTTCTTACCTATATAAAAGCTACAGTTTTAAAACTGATGAAAATTCACCCTCTACCAGAAAGTACTGGGGGACAGAGGATGGCCTTCAATGTCTTCCCATAAGCCACTCACTGTCTTCACTGGAAAGAAATGGGGAAATACACGAGGACGCATATATGCTAATGATGGACCTTGGGCACACCGATTGGAATAAAAATAATTTCATTTACTTTTCAGAGAACATGGCTCCAGCAACTGTCCTCTGTCTCCTGCATCATTTTTTCCTCTCCATTGGGTCATTCCCTCAGCTACAAACAAAGATGCTAGAAAAGATCCCATTAAAAAAAAAACAAAAAATTTCCTTGACTCCACTTCCCCTCCAGCCACCACCGTGTTTCTCAGCTTCACTTTACAGCAAATTCCTTGAAAAACCTGTCTGTCCTTGTTGCCTCCAGTTCCTCTCCTTCAGTTAGATCTTAAACCCCCTCCAGTCAAGCTTTTACTTTCCCCTCTCCATCAGAAACAACTTGGTAAGGTCCCCAGTGATTTTCATATTGCTAAATCTAACATATTACACCTTAGTCCTCAATCTAATAGCATTTGACACAGTTAATCACTCCCTTCTCCTTAAAACATTTCTCTTGGCTTTAGGGATACCACTCACTCTTAATTCTCTCTCCTTCTTTGTGGGGTACTTCTTCTTAGTCCCCTTTGCTAGTTTCCCCTTCTCTCTCACCTACAATCACTGCAGGGCCCCAAGAGTAAGTTTTTGGACTTTTCCAGCCACACTCACCCCGCAAGTTATCTCGGTCTCATGTCATTAAATAATCTCTCTCTATGTCAACGACTCTAAAATTTATCTCCAGCCCAGACCTCTACCAGAACTACAGATTCATATATACCCAGCTGCCTGTACAATATTTCCACTTGGATTTCTAATAGGCATCTCAAACTTAACATGCATTATTTCCCCCTAAAACCTGCTTCTCCTGCTGTCTTCCCCATCTCAGTAAATAGCAACTCCATTCTTCCAATTGTGCAAAAACTACAGCCCACATCCAATCCATCATTAAATTATGTTGGCTCTGCCTTCAAAATGTATACAGAATATGAGTACTTCTCACCACCTTCACTGCTGCCATCCTTGCCTAAAATCACCATCGTGTCCTTCCAGAACTACTGCCGTAGCCTGCTAAATGATCTCCTACTGTCATTACCCACCCAACCCCTCATTCTCATTCTCTACATGGCAGCTGAAAGGTCTATCTGAAACAAGTAAAAACCTTCCAGTGGCTTCCTGCCTTCATAATAAAAGCCAAAGTCCTTATAATTGCCGGCAAGGCCGCATATGATCTGACACCCCCGCCCCCCATTTCATCATCTACCAATCATTCCCTCAAGGCCTCCTCTGACCTACTTGCCACTCCTGGAACAGGCCAAGCATGTTTCAGCCATCTTCCTCAAATGTTCTCTCCCCTAAAATCTGCATTGATCAGTCTCCCTTCTTTCAGATCTCTACTCAAAGACCACTTATCATTGAGGTCTTCCTCAACCACATTAAATAAAATAGGCATATCCCTTTTGCATGACCATTCCCTTTCCCCCTTACTCTGCTTTATTTTTCTCCACAGCACTATAGTAACTAACATATTACATACTTATTTGTTTTCTGTATCGTGTCATCAGAATGTAATCTCCACAAGGGCATAAAACTTGTTTTATTCATTGTACTATTCCTAGCAATGCTCGGAGTATAAGCCTTGAATGAATGAATACATGAATAAGGAAAATCCAGACCCAGGACAACTTTTCAGGACCCAGAAAAATGTTGACCGTAAGCATGGCCATAATAATGGCCAAGTCCACAACTCTAGCTGTACCCACACCATATTAAATGAGGAACAGACTTCCAAAAGGTTTTTTAAAAATAAAAATAAAAGGGAAGAAGGAGGAGAAAGAGATGGCCACTCTGCCTCCCCACCCTCGGAAGAGGGGTGGTGGCGTGGGCCAGATATGTTTCCTGTAAGTTAGCCTACCAACTCTGACCAAAACATCAGCAGGCCCACTCTATATATTTAAATTGCTATTATGAATAGGTCCTGCTTTTCTAAGCTAGGATGTTCAGAGCAGTTTGTAACTCCAAACCCTAACACTGGCTGCCAAGACATAATGGTCAGAGAAAGCTCTCAAATTTCCCCCAAAGCACTCAAGCTGCAACCAAATAACATTTAAGATGATAACAACAACAATTCAAAGTACCTTCTGGTGTCTGCCTCCCTCCATTGTCTCTAGTGTATTCTGGGGCTCTGCCATCAAAGATTTTTAATACCTTGGTGTGAAGGGAAACATGAGAGAGAGAGAGAGGGAATTCAAAAAAAGAGGCCTGGGATTTATTTTTTTACATTTTAAAGAGAGGTAGATTGTCAAGGAACAGAAAGTATCTGCAAAGGTATGAGATGTCATCTGGGCTTTTCAATACCAGACATCAAAAAGAGACTCTCAGAAGGACCAACACCCTGCAATATCCAGTCTTCCTCATCTATAGAACTAAGAACTGTGCCTTGTCTCTTCCACTCCCACACAGAACTGAAGATACGGGCAGGAGGCTGTGCCAAAGAGAAGAGCTGGAAGCAGCGGTGGGGTGTGAGGAACAACTCTGGAAAGGAAGGAAAGGGAGGAGTATTTACCCACATTATTTCTCTTTTTCCCCTTCCCATTGTACTTATCAAGTACAGAAACTAGGCAGATGAAAACTGGGCAACAAAAGGCAGAGAGTTAAGAGCAAGGATGCTCTGAAACAAATGGTAACAAAAGAAACCAACAGCATATGAAGAAACTGACCAAGTAAAATTTTTTTAAAGCAGTTTTATTCACACATCATATAATCCATCCAATGTGTACAATGAATGGCTCTCAGTGTAATCAGAGTTGTGCTTTCATCACCACAATCAATTTTTAGAACATTTTCACTGCTCTTAAAAGAAAAACTCCACACCCCTAAAACCCCCCTATTATTGACACTTAGGATTGGTGTCTGACCAAGGAAACTTAAAGCAAGCCTCTACACTTTGCATAACTACAGAACTGTACAAGGAGAACAGAGGTTCTTAATTATTTAGAATGATGGCCTTGGGGCATTTTTAAGATCAACCATACTCAAAGATGATCCAACTATTGTTAAACGAACACTCCTTATCACGATGGAAAAATAAATAGGTAAATATCTTCAGCTTTCATAGAGTCAGCTTGTAAGAATCCTCTGGCTTCCCAATGGCTTGGAACATCAAAATAACCAATCATACAAAAGAGATGAAAAAAAAAAAAAAATAACCAATCAGAAATCTTATAAGGCAAGGAAGTAACTCTGCATCATTCAAAAGCAATTTACTCAACAGAGAAGAGATGAAAACTCAGAGATTATACCTAAGGTACTATGACCTGTCACTTCACTTACAAAGAAAGGGCTGTTCTGACTGGTTGGCGTAGACAGGCTGAGTCATGCTCCCACATCAGCACCTGTAGCAAGCAGAGGTTAGAAATCAAAACAAGCAGGAGGTCACAGATACTCTGAGTTATGTATGCGGGGCAGGGCGGGGGCGGGGGGGATGGGGGGCAGTAATAAAGGAAAGACAATTTAGCTCTATAAAACCGCTGACCATCATCAGAGCACATCAACTTGATATGTGTTTGTAGCCTGAGGTGATATCCTTTATGTTAACTTCTGTGCTAAAACTATCCTCTCCTTGACACTCCCCCCTCCTCCTTGAGAGCTGTCACTTTCTAGAGCTCCTCCTTCTCAACTCAGTCTTTGATTTTGCTGTTTCCCACCCCCAGTTCAGTCTCTGCCCTCTTCCTGCATTAGCTCATCCATGCCTTCTACTCAGTCCCTGACCTTGACAAGCACACAATCCAATGGAGGGGACAGAGATTTCACTACATTAGGTACAAAACATCACAGCCAATGCTGTGGAAGAAATAAAACGAAGTGCTGTGAGCACATATTCATTTGTCATCACTGTGAGCACATATTCATTTGTCATCACCATCCACTCGGTGTCCTCCAAATCAATACTCCACCTTCCCACTCTCAATCAGTTACTAAGTCCTGTATCTTTCCATAATATCCCCTGGTCTCCACGTCCACCTTACAGTTCAAGTTGTCATTCTTCATATGGCCTGTTTCAACCACTTCCAATAAGAAACATAATCCAATATACTTTCTACATTACCAGAACAGCCATCTCCCAAAAGACACCCCCTACCCTATGAATACCTTGCTTTGAAACAACTAACATTTTTTCAATGTCTAAGAGATAAAGTCCAAATCCTTAGCACAACAGAGAGGATAACATAATACACTTTCAAAATAGTGCCTTTGAAAAAGTCACCAAATGAGTACTCGGCTAGACTAGAAGGTAGAACAGCAGGCAGTTAAAACAAGCACACTATCTAGGTTTAGTTCCAGTTGCAGCGCTTACCAGCCAAATTACCTTTGGCAGTCACTTGGCTTCTGTAAAGTTTTTTCATCTGCAAAATCAGGATACTAGAAAACCCTACCTCAAAGGGGTGTTACGAGGATGAAATAAGAAATTACATGCCAAATACCGGCAATAACCCAGTACTAAATCAATGTTAGCGATGATCCTGGGCTGTCTTATCTATCTGGAATGCCTCATTCCACAAAGGGAGCAGATAACCAAGGTTTTGCTTTCACATATTTTTAAATGATTAACAATAAGAGTTAAATGAGAAAAGACCTTCTGTTTAGTCCTGAGCTAACAAAGACTTCAAATAACCAAAATATTGCTTTCATGAAAATTTTTGATTTGTCTAAATTTTATCATAATTTATTTAATAAAAGCAAGTACTAATTTATTAAAAAAAAAACATTTTAGTTTTTCATTTTTCTTATTGAAGTTCAGGAAGAAAAAAAGGAGCAGCTTACCAACGGAAATTCATTTAGATATTTATAGGAACATGTTTTTCTGTAATACAGAACCCACATAAATCCAATTAAATCTCAATGCATATTAAATTGCTAAAAACATACACCATATAACAAAACAAGCTAAACAAATTCTAGAAACTGAAGAAATAAAAGTATACATCAAATACTGGAGTGACATTCTCAGAGCTCACAATTAAATCACATAATTGCAAATTTAAAAAAAAACCAATAGCTTTGATAATATAAAAATTACAAAGCCTATACCAAAGATAAAGAAGATCAGAAAAATATTTCAAAGGATTAATATATTTATGGTGTCAAGTGCTAATAAAAATCAGTAGGGAGATCCAAGTAAGTTTATGGGCAAAGGACAAACAATTCAAAATACTGTACTTGCTTTTCCATGGCGGATGGTGATATTAGACAGCATTTTTAAATGACACAATTTTAAAAAACAAAGTTTTAAAAATAATGTAATGTCTTTAAAGAATGATAAAACTGGCCAACCAAACTCTGCTAGAGCCAGTGTAAATCAACAGAAACTTTCAGAAATAGAGCTGGCAATTTTTTTTTTAAATGTCAAAAATCTTCATACCCTTTGACCTTGTAATCCCCCTCCTGCGACTTTAGCCTAAAGGAAAGTAGCAAAAGGAAGGACAGCTATATACAAGCTACACTACTTGAAAAATAGAAAGCAACCTAGATGTCCAATTATTAAGATGCAAATAAGCAACTCAACTTAATATATTTATGATAACTTCTAGGTATGAAAATGACAAAAAGAAAAACATTTAATATAAAAACAAATCTCATGCATTGCATTTGTTTTGATTATAGTATAAAATCATGTACAGTATAAAATATATGACAAGAAATAAATGAGACAGAAAAATCAAAAGTTTATTTTGATTATTTCTTTTTTTTTTTTGACCATTATGTAATTTATAAAATAAAAAGCCTGTCGGAATTGATCAGGCCCACAAGAAGTGCACATTTCAAAACTGACTTTTCAGAGGCCTGAAACCACAATCATCAATTTCCTCCCCCCAGCACTCATGACTATAGTGTAGGGGTAATCAAATAGGTTCATCTCACACACAGGCTAGACACACACGTAATTTTAGCCATGCCATTAGCCAGCTGTACACTTATTATACTAAAATCTCATTTTACCATCAAAATGTAACTGTACATGGTATCCCCATATGGTGAGCTTGTTAGAGAGCATTTGGATCAAGGGCCCCAAGCACTAACATTGAAAACAACTGGGCACAGTAGAAGGGGGAAGGTTAGGTTTCTCCTATATCCCCAAATGAATTATCATGTTTCTCAGCCACTCAAGGGCTCTAAGCTCCACAAAGTAGTGAAAAATACACATGCGGGACGTCAGGAGAGTAGGATACAGTTGATCCCCAGTAACCTCAGACAGCTATATACAAGCTACACTACTTGAAAAATAGAAAGCAACCCAGATGTCCAATTATTAAGATTATTTGGGCTTTAGTTGTTCAATGGGTAAAATAAAGCTGAACCAAGTAATCTGTCAATTCCTTTCAAGTTCAAGATTCTATTAATTTAATAGACCCTTTCCCAATACATACCCAAGCCTATTACAACTCCCTCCCAGACTGTAAAATAATCTTTAAGAGTCACAATAAGAAAACTGGGGCAAAAGGGAAATACACGGATGGTCAAAACATCTGGATTGTAATCCCAGCTCTGTCCCTTTCTGACTGGGTGACTTTGGGCAAATTACTCCACCTCAAAATGAAGCAGCAATTCTTAATAGCCATGCCCTTTTTAGTCCTCTATCATAAATGCATTGTTGGTTCTTTTTGTCTGTCCTAACTGGATTTTCATTCCCAACCAGCAACAACTACTTTGACTTCATTCTTGGAAATTTAAAAGTCCCTTGTGCAATCATCTTTTCTAAGTTTTCTGTTACTGATAAGAGAGAGCCTAAAGCATTCTGCCGATCTTAAAAACTACCTTCACAACTGGGACCATTCTTCAAAAGTCAGTAAGTACTTTTTGAGCACCTGTGCCACATAAAAGCATGTGCTAGAGTTACAAAGGTCCCTTCCCTTAGAAAACCACAAAATCTGGTAGGGACAGATATATCAATAAATCATTAACAACCAACTGAAAAATGCTAACTGCGGAAGGTACAATGTACTATTGGATGTTGTACAGAAGGATAACTTTCTCATCTGAGACAAGGGGGACGAGGTATCTGGACAAATGAGAGGTGATGTTCTGGTTAGGTTTTAAAGGTCAAGCTGTTTAACAGAATTCTCAACAACAGGAACAGCAGAAACAAAATCACAAAGGAAGGTATCATCTTCTGAGAACTGCAAGTAGTCTCGTATGGATAGGGCTGGAGTAATGGCAGAAGATGGAACTGGAAATGCAGACATGTACCAGAAACTGTGAAGGACTTTGAATTTTATCAATATGAAGAGTCACTGAAGAACCCCTAAAATGGAAGTAAAGACCCCTCTTCTACCATACAGTCAAAGGAGTAGAATCAAGGCAACAAAAATGCAGGTCTGGATTTGGAAAGGTAGAATCAATTAGATTTAAAATATGAGGGTTTCTTGTTCTCAGGATGGCTTCGAGCAGTTTCTTACTATGGGATATTAACACAATATTGAACTAAGACATATGAATTATAGAAGAGTCTGATAATGTGTGTATTTTTATCTAAAGATTATTTGAAGTCAATATTGTCGAGAACACTAAAGAAAGCAACCAAATAAGAAACAAGTGCTATAATATATAGAGAGGCAAACTTATAAATTCCGAGAAGAAAAAGATTGACTTCTGGCAAAACATTCAGAAACGTGTACATACTTACCATATATTGATTACAGATTATTAGGCATGTTTTGTACCTATCTTTTGCAACTATCTTTTGCAAAAGGAGAATATGTTTAATTCCTTTTGTTTAAAGAACAGCAAACACCACAAAACTCTTTAAGCTAGTCTAAAAAATGATGCTTCAAAAAAACTGACAAAATTAATAGGTTCCATTAATGTTTTAATGCTCAGGAAAAAAAGGAGAAAGGGAATGCCTTTTTAAATGGCTATTTTTAAAAGGCTAAAGCTCAGTTTATCTTCCTGTAAGAATGAAACACCAAGCTTCCAATCTGGGATCAAAAAATCCATGCATCAGTAATTTCTAGACTGCTAAGGCCTAGTCTACCAACAGCAAGCCTAATTGACTGGGTAGTCTACAAAGATGAATTTGCATTATTGAAATTCAAACCCAAACTCAGTGACCTCAAAAGAGTCACTCCTTCTCTGACTGCATTAAAAACGTATGTATAAAAATAGCAGATGTCTAAAGAAGAGAGGAAGAAAGAGAGAAGCATCTGTACCTATGGCAACGATGTGGACCACCAAAGTTTTATCACAGGATGTGTTTTAGGGTGTGTCTTTATTTTGGCCTAGTAATTTAAAAAAGAAAAAAAAAATCCGACTCATTCGGGGCACCCCGGTACTTTCCTCTACCAACCCTCACAAGCATCCTGGCTCTGAAGTCATTGGGTACCTCAGGCTCGCTTGGTTTTCTGCTTAGAGAAAGGCGGCAGCCACCGCGACCCAAGCCCCCGGTGTGCGGGTCCCAGCCCGCGGGGGCGTCCGGCCTCCCGGGTCCAAGCCGGCCCACTCCGGCTACTCGCGGGGGTCGCCCCGGAACCGGGGGAAGCCAGGAGGGCGCAGGACGTCACCGCCGCCTCGGCCCCGCCACCCTGGCCTCCAACCCGGACCGCGCCCCCTGTCCCGGGCTGCAACCCGCGCCGGCCCCGGCCCCGACCTCGGCCCCGGCCCTCGGTCTCACCGTGCGGAGGTCGCGCTGCCTCCTCGGCCTCGACCCGGCTGCGGGCCGTCTAGCGACCAACCGGCCCCAGGATGGAAGGTGAGGCGAGAACCGCGGGCCACATCCCCGCCGCCCGCCCTGCAGCTGCCGGCAGCGCGTCCGCGGCCTGAGGCAGCGCCTGACTCCAGAGCCGCCGCACCCCCTCCCCCGGCCGGCGCCCGCCCGGGCTCCGCCCTCGGGGCCCGCGCATCGCGCGCGCGCAACCCCGCCCTGGGCCTCCCGCGCGCAGGCGCCTGCCCCACGCGGCTAGGCCCCGCCTCCGGCACAGTCCCTGCCGTCGACTCTGGCCTCGGCCCACCTCTGGCCCCGCCCCCGATCTCTTGCCCCTCCCTTTCCCAGGCTCCGCCCCCGCCTCAGGGCCCGCCCCTCCGCTGACCTTGCCTCTCTGTCCCCTGAGTCATGTGTTTGCTCCGACCGGTCGGTGACGCCAACCTCGTGGCTGACCGCACCTTTAGCGACCCCTTGGGCTAATATTTGCAGGTTGACTGCCGTCAAACCCGTCAGCTCCACCGCCAGACCCTGAAAAGTTAGGAAAGGGCTGAGCATTGGGATGAGATAAGCTCTCCTCACGCCACCACCTCACCTTTTGGTGATGGAGACTCCCCCCAAATTTTGCGTTTGCAAGCCCATCCCTGTTCTCTGCCCTCCTGTGCTCTGGGCATGCCTGAAGCACGCACCCTGCCTACCACACCCACGCACGGGGGACTTGCTGAGGTCGAGGAGAAGGGGGCATCCCAAGCGCTGGAATTTGGAACGACCCGTCCGTCCCCTTTTCCTTTGGGGATCCTTCCCCCCCACCCCCAACTGGCTGGGCTTGCCCTTGAGTGCCCTCACCCTGGAAGCTTCCCTGGTCTGGCCTGCTGTTAAAGCTCTGGAGCCTTATCTGACGAGAGACTATCCGCTCTGAAATCCTTGCTAACCACTTTTATCCACAGTTCCATTGCAATAAGAAAAACATGTACCAGAAGATTTCTTGGAAAATATGCAGTTTTTCCATGTCCCTAGACCAGTGATGCTCAAAGGGAAAAAGGGGGGGTTGGGTTAGACTGAAGTAAAGGGCATGTATGATTTGCAAAACCACATTTCATTTGCTAAAATACTTTCTTAATTTGGAAAATCAAGTGTCATTTTAAATATCAACCCCTAGAAATAAAGTTTTAATTTCTTGGTTGATAAAGTGCATGTTTAGAGTGTTGAAAAAAACTATGTCTAAATGCCCTACAATTTTTCTTTGGATTAAGTCAGATAATTATAAAGGCAAACACCAGACTGAATTCTTGAACAAATACACACACACACACCTCCTTCAAGAGACGCATTTACTAAAATGTGCTTTGGGGTATATGCCATCAGCCAGTTTGAAGGATGGTACAAGAAATGGACCCCTACAACCTGTTCTTGGTTGTTGAGGAAGATAATACATGCCTCATAGTCTCCATATGAGGATCTGGAAAAGGAAGATCTCAAAAGAGCTGTGCCTCTCCAAACTGCTAGATTTTTATCTCGTGTTTCCCTGAACACTTGAAGTGATCATGTTTTCTCTTGTCTTTGGCAGCTGGCAAGTACTAAATCACTGCAGTATATTGAGATGTGTTCTTACTCCACATTCCTGTGGGTGTGAACCCATTGTAAATAGGTCCTCATTTTTTGATTAAGGTGTGGCCCAGCTGAATGAAGATGGTATTAATCTGGATTACTGGAGGATTTACGAAGAGAAAGAAACTGGAAGTCAGAGTCAGAGAAAGCCATGGGTAGGGGAAGAAGCCCAAAGCCAGAGGTCAAAGGAGCCCTTAGTAGAAAGGAGGGGACAGAGCCACACCTTGCAAGGCAGGTGTGGATCGCAGGCAGCCAGCTCCACAAAGGTACAGACTTTAGGAAGAAAGCATCGCCTTGCTGACACCTCAATTTTGGACCTCTCTTAACCTCAAAACCATGAGCCAATTAATTCCTGTTGTTTTATCCAACTCATTGTGTGGTACTTGTCATAGCAGCATGGAAAACTGAGACAGTCACTCTTCCCTCCCTCCTTTACAAAGTGTAGGAACCTTGCTGGGTGCTTGTTGTAGATTAAAGTTTCCCAACTTCATCTTTCTCTTTTGTACTTGTCCCTGTTTCCTCATTTCCTTTGTCGTTTTCATGACACATTGATTCTCTTTGTATTGCCACCTCAAATCATATTTACAAAAAGATTCAATATTAAACATATAGTCATATATATTTATAGATGTGTGAATAGATCCATATACATATACATATCCCTAAAGTCTGATCTCTGAGGATTTAAAGCCTACTTATAACTGAGGCTAAGTCTGAGAGGGCAAACCAAGCTAAGCAGTGGCCCTCAAATTTTAGCATGTTTCAGAATTGTCTGGAGGGCTTGTTAAAACACAGACCGTTGGACACCACCCCCAGAGTTTCTGATGCAGTCGGTCTGGGGTAAGGCCCAAAAATTTGCATTTCTAACAAGTTAACCAGAGATGCCCTGCTCCCCAGGGACCACACTTTGAGAACCACTGCACTGGGTGCCTCTTCAGCCATCAATGGAGAAATCATCAACCAGGTGGAAGACACCCTCTTGAGAAGACCGTCTCCCAGGAACCTGTGGAGGATCCACGTGAGCCAAGGTGTAAGTGTCACATGCTGTCACATGATCATTACTCACAACTGTGTCAACCTTTGACACAGGCAGGCCAGGGAGATAACAGCTGAGACAGCCAGGCCCTGACCCCAGCCCCAGAGCTGGGAGAGTAGGAAGGAAGATGAAGGGTCAGAGGCAGCTGATGGGATGGAGCTACCTTGTGTTTTTTTTGGATAGGCCCAATGATGTCAGACCATGGAGATGGGGAGTCAGGTGATCTTGTGTGGTAGCAGCTGGAACTTGTTTGTTAAGAAATGAACAGCATGCAAGGAGATCCAGAATGTTCAGGGAAGGAAACGTCTAATTTACCAGAGGTATGTCTGGGATGTATCTAGAGAAGAATCTGTGAGCATATCTTAAATATTTTTATTCCGTATTTTTGTCAGCTTAAATGTATGTATCTACATTGTAGACATAAAAGGAAAAGAGTTTACCCAGAAATCTTTCTCATATATGCATGCTTAATATAATCACAATAGCATTTTAGTATATTTTCCTAATATACATCCTATATATATTTGTATATGTTTTATTTGTTCCTGGGGCTCTAAATACATATATATACTTTATTAAACAGTAGGAATGTTTTTTCTTACAATTCTGAATATCTTAAGTCAGAAATCCAAAATGGGTTTCACTGGGCTAAAATCAAGGTGTCAGCAGGGCTGTGTTCCTTCTGAAGGCTCTAGGGGACAATCTGTTCCCTTGCCTTTTTCAGCTTCAAGAGATTATCTGCATTCCTTAGCTTGCAGTTCCTTCGTCCATCCTCAAAGCCAGCTGTCTGTTTGAGCCCTCACATCACATCATTCTGACCTCCTCCTCCTGCCTCCCTCTTCCACTTGAAGAATCCTTGTGGTCATCTTGGGCCCACCAGGATGATCAAGGAAAAATCTTCCTATTTTAAGATCAGCTGATTAGCAACCTTACTTCCATCATCAATCTATAATTGCTGGGGCCCTAATGTAAGGGAATTTGGGGGACACCATGACAAACAGCACAATGGAGACCCCCTCACACACACACACACAAACATACACACACACACACACGCACACGCACACACAATCTGGAGACCACCAAAATGCAACAGAGTCTGGGGAAGTATCTTTCCTCCTTCCACAAGTATTTAGTAAGCATCTATTATGTTCCAGGTGCTATTCTAGCCGCTTGGGAATAACCCATAAATAAACACACCATTCAGTAGGATTGATTTGCTGAAAGAAATCACCAAGTTTCCTCCAGAGAGCAATAGCAGGAATTCTTTGACTCCTGCGGGAGGAAAAGGACTTCACTATTGGTCTGGCACTCTGTGACTTTGGGTGCCTGAATGCCTTCTGCAATCAGGCAACAAGAAGCATCTCCAGCAGTAAAACAGAAAGAACCAAAGATCTGACCCCCACCACCACCACCACCACCACCAATTGAAGATGGAGAAAGCCTGCTTCTCTCCCTGGCAAATGACAAAAGGGAGGGGGTTAGAACGCTTCCCGGCGATTCATCCTCTAAGATGCCTGGTACCCTATGCAGAGCTCACAAACTGACTGCTGCAGGTCAAATTCAGCTGACAGATACATTTGGCCCATTGCCAGAATTTTAAAAAAACTTTGAAGCAATTACCAACATGTGTAAATTGATCAATTTCACAAAAATCAGATTTTCAGTTCTCTCCAATTTGCCACAGCCCCACCATGCCCTCTTGTCCTACACTTGGCTCAGCCCAGGCCTGGTTCCTATAACCATTGCAGTTTGCCAGCCTGCCACAGAGGCTCAAGCAAGACTTCATTTCAAAACAATTAAGCTTAGCACTTCATACAGAGTTCACGTTGGTTGTATATTTCCATTCTTGTGAGGGAAAATGAAGAAAACCAACATAACTCTGAGCCTGAAATGCACTGGATTTTGTGCTAGGTGCAATCCCATATATGAAACCATTCAATCTGCTAAAGGTGACATAGGAGGATCCCCAAAAGCTAGTAAATCTTTTTTCTCATAAGAGAAATCAATAACCTCAGTGAAATAAAATTTCAAAAAAAAAAAAAAAAGACCAAATTGAGTACAAGGTGGAAGAGATAAGGAGTAAAAAACAAACTCTAAAAGAAACTGATAATAATTTTTCAAAGTTGATACATGAAAGATACTTAGGCTTGCCTATTTTTACAGTGAATTCTTTTATAATTTGAGGACAAAAGTATTTACCAGTGTTAAAAAAAAAAAAAAAAAAAGCATTTATATAGAAAATTAGGAAAAAGTCTTCTGATCTGTGGCTGACACCATTGATGACCTATCCAATAGCCATCCCCTTACCTCTCTACTGGCTGAAACTGCCTCCCCTGATACAGATCAAATGAGCCAGAGCATCTCTTTCCCAGCCTCCCTTTAGCCAGGAAATGAGGACATAACCTGTCCTAGCAACAGGATCTGAAGGGTGAAAATCTTGTGGTGCTAAGACTCAGGAGAAGAAAATCCCCTTTATCCTGCTTTGGGTGACATTAGGTGAGAAAGGCTTGAAGTTGTGGCGACCACACTGCCACTATGGAACGAAGGTGGGGATCACAGAGATTTGCATCATGGAACTGCTTCTTTCTGTGCCACCTGAGTTGGTTGCTGCCAAAAGCATCCTAACTGTTATACAATCCTTTCATTTTTTCAGAAGCCTGAATGAGCTTAGGGCTCTAACATGTTGCAACACAGACACAAAATATAGTCCTGTTAGCAGTTCATCAGCCTCCACAGGTATGTTTACATGGTCAACATGGCAAACTAGATCTCATTTTGCTCCCTCCTGAAACCCTGCCTACAATTACTGTAAATATTCCCACCCTGGTCAGTTTAAAGATACCAACCTGATGTCATGGAATGCAGAGCAGGGAAGAAATGCATCCATCTGTCTCTCAAAAGCCAACAGGAGCCTGCTCCAGCATCCCCACTGGATTGGAATCCAGAGGAAGAGATGGGGCAGCCCTCAGGGCCAAGTGCTGTCCCCTGCCCATGTGGCAATAGCAAAGCTCTGAACACATGGGTGGCTCTTACTGTTGGATGTGGGATGTTCCTGGTCATTTGTGAGTTTGCTCATTATCTTTTTTTTTTTTTTTTTTAAGCTTTATCTTTTAGATCCATTTTAGGTTTCCAGAAAAATTGCACAGTAAGTTGAGAGGATTCCCATATCCCTCCCACATGCAGTTCCTCCTATTATTAATATCTTGCATTAGTGTGATGTATTTGTTACAATTGAACCAATATTGATACATGTCTTTGAAACAAAAGATACTGGAACCACTGGCCATCCACCTGTTTTTAAAAAATTAACTTTGACATCTACATAAAAATTAATTCAACTGGTTGCCCGGAGCAGGGGTAGAGGTAGGGAATGGGGGGTTAATGCTCAGTTGGCACAGAGTTTCTGTCTGGGATGATAGAGAAGTTTGGTGATGGATGGTGGTGACTCTAGCACATCATTGCAATTGTATTTAACACCACTGGCTTAAATATTTAATTTTAGGACATATTTGTTACCAGAGACGAACTGTACCAGAGCAGAGCTGTATGACACAAAGAGTGAACCCTATATAAACTATGACTATAGTTGATAATATAATAATAGTATTCTATCATTTGTAACAAAGGTACCATGCTAATGAAAAATGATAATAAAGAAGGGGTAAGGGGCTGGGGGAGTTGGTAGATATGGAACCTCTGTACTTTATGCATGATTTTTCTGTAAATCTACAACTGCTCTAACAACAACAACAAAAGTCTTCAAAAAATAATCCTAAATAGATCATAGACCTGAAGGTAAAAGGTAAAGCTGCAAAGCTTGTTGCAGAAGAAAACATAGGAGAATGTCTTCTCAGTCTTGAAGCAGGCAAAGATTTCTTACTAAGGACTAGAAAACATTAATCATAAGGGAATAAATTAGTAAATTCTGCTTCAAAAAGATTTAAAAATCTCTGTTAATCCAAAGACACCATTAAAAAGCTGAATAAACAAGTCACAGGTTGGGAAACAATATTCACAAGACATATGTGAAAATGACATTTATTAAGAATATTGAAAGAACGCCCTCAAATCATTAACAAAATAATGGACGATCCAAAATTTAAAATGGGCAATAGTGTTGAGTAGATCCTATACAGAAAAGGATACATGAATGAGCACATGAAAAGTTGCTCAATATCATTTGTCACCTGGAAAATTAAAATTCGATGAGATATCCTTCACATCTAACATAAAGCCTTAAATTTCAAAAAGTTGACAACAACAATTGTTGGAAGACTATAGAGTAACCAGACCTTTCATAAATTGTGGGTGAGAGTGTAAAATTGCTACTTTGAAAATCAGTCTGGCAATTTATCACAAACATACCCTTGCCCTCTGACCCAGCATCTCTACTTCTAAGTATTTATCCAAGACAACTGAAAACATATGTCCACAAAAAGACTCAGCAAGAACATTTGGAAAAGCCAAAAACTGGAAATAATCAAATATGCATGAAAAGGTGGATGGATAAACAGGTTGTGATATATTCATACATAGGAATGCTAGGTCAGCATTAGGAAGAAATGAAGTGATGATACTTGCAAAAGAAATAAGACCCATAAAATACTGTATGGTGATTGTATATACTTCAGATGGTCTCTGTGCTGTGTAAATATATCTCAATAAAATTGCATTAAAATAAATATTGTATGATTTCATTTATATGAAATTCTAGAACAGGACAAGTTGGTCTATGACGAAAGAAATCCTTGTAGAGGAGGAAGGGTACTGAATGGAAAGTGGCACAAGAAAACTTTCTGAGGTTCTGGAAATGTTCTATATCTTGATTGAAATGGTGGGTTCATTGATATATAAAATTGTCAAAATTCATTGAACTGTGCAAATAAAAATTTATACATTTTATATGAAAATTATACCTTGAATAAAAAGAACATTTTTAGAAAGCTATCATTTCCTCACTAGTCTGAGATGCTGCCTTTATCATATAGTACTTTTCCAAATACAATTCAGTGTATAACTGGGTTTATTAAATTATATTCCATTGTTCTTTCTGTATATTAGTGGCCAATAACCAAAGGTTTTAATTATAAAAGCTGTGCAATATATTCTAATGGCTGGTAAAAGTCAGCCCCATCCCTTCCATTGCTCTCCTTTTTAAGGGTCTTCCTGGATATTTTTGCTACTCTGTTCTTCCAAATAAATTTTATAATCAAGTTATCTAGTTCCAGGGGAAAAAAGCAGATGACATTTTTATTGGAAATGCATTAAATTTATGAATTAACTTAGGGAGAACTGATATCTTTATGAGGTTGAATTTTCCATCCAACAACTGAGTATGGCTTCCCAGTTTTCCAAATCCACTTTTTTGATTTCAGAATTATTTTATACTTTTCCTCTTTTAGACATCATCTATTATTTTTATGCCTTTGTATCTGGGATGTGTGTGTGTGTGTGTGTGTGTGTGTGTGTGTGTGTGTGTGTGTTTGTTTGTGTGCTGTAATGAATGTGGTCTTCTTTTCCATGATATCTTTTAGCAGTTTCTTTTTAATTTGCTCTTAGGTCCTATTTACGATTTTTGCATTGGCATTCTTAAGTGAGAATGGTCTGATCTGTGGTTTCCTTTATTTGATGCAGTCTTTGTCAGGTTGGGGGATTAATATTATACTTGCTTCCTAAAATGAAATGATCTGAAGTAGTTTAATTATTAATTCTCTGATCTTTAAAGGTTATGTAGAATTCTTTTGTGAAACCATTTGGCTTGGGGTTTGTTTGTTTTTGTTGAACTCTTTTTGTTTGTTTTTGTCGAACTCGAACATTTTCCTGTCTTCTACAGTAATTGATAAGACTGTCTTACTGAGGATCAATTTCAGCAAGTTGTGTTTGCCTAAAAAGGTATTCATTTCTTCTAAGTTTTCACATTTATTTGCCTAGAGTTGTACAAAGTACTCTCTTCTTAAAAAAAAAAAAAAAAAAATTGGTTTTTATTTTATTTCCCACTTATCACTTTTATTTTTGTGTATTTGTACTTCTCCTTTTTAAAGCTTAAGTTAGCTAATAGTTCAGTTTTTCAACTAATCAGTTTTTGTGTTTATTAGTTTTCCTCTTTTCCTTTTTTCTAAATCATTAATTTGTGATTTTATTTTTTATTAATCCCTTCCTTCTCCTATCTTTGTTTTTTTCTATCTTTCCATTTTGCATATTTAATTCATTTTCTATGTTTCCATTTTTATTGTTTCATATATCTAAAGCTACAAATTTTCCTGTAATAACTGTTTTAGCTGTATCTCACAAACTATGATGTTTTTATTATTATTTTCTGGAAACTTTCCATTTTTTTTATTTTTAATTTTCCTTTTAACCCAAGTGCTGTTTAACAGAGTGTTTTCAAATTAACAGGTGTTGGAATTTTTAGATTTTAAAAAATTTGTTATTAATTTTTAGTTTTATTGCATTTTTTTAAAATGCTATTTATAAATTTCTATTCTTTGGGAATTCTTGAGGTTTTTTCTGTGGCCTCATATTTGATAGGTTTTCATAAATGTTCCATATGCACTTGAAAAGAGGGTACATTCTCTCTTATGCAGCTAGAGAATGCAATATAATTTTATAGGCTCTGTAAGCTCCTCCTCATCACTTAGTCATGAACTGAAAGCCAGCAGTCTCTAGCGTGGAGCACAGAGACCTAAACAAAGAGACCTGAAAGAAACAGGGACTCTGCAGGAAGAAGAAAATTATGTACCATATTCTCCCTGTGCCAGTTTGGATGTATTATGTCCCCCAAAATGCCATGTTCTTCAATGCAATCTTGTGGGGGCAGACATATTAGTGTTAATTAGGTTGGAATCTTTGGATTTGTTTGCTTCCATGGAGATGTGACTCACCCAACCAGGGGTAACACCTTTGATTAGATTATTTCCATGGAGGTGTGGCCCTACCCATTCTGGTGGGTCTTGATTTAATCATTGGAGTCCTATGTAAGAGCTCAGACAGAAGGAGCTCACTGCTGGTAGCTAAGAGACATTTTGAAGATGGCCATTGAAAGTAGACTTTTGCTACTCCAGAGTTGGCCTGGGAGAAACTAAGAGAATACCCCCAGATACCTACAGAGAAACATCCTAGGAAAAAGCCGTTTTGAAACACAACCTGGGAGCAAAGGAAGAAGTTGCCAGCCATGTGTCTTCCCAGACAACAGAGGTGTTCCAGACATCATTGGCCATTCTTCTGTGAAGGTCGCCTGTTGTTGACGCCTTAGCTTGGACACTTTCATGGCCTTAAGACTATAACTTTGCAACCAAATAAGCCCCCTTTATAAAAGCCAATCCATTTCTGGTATTTTGCATAATGGCAGCATTAGCAAACCGTAACACTCCCCTCCCTGCAAAAAAAAACAAAAAACCATAAGAAATCCATTCAGAGAAAGAAGGAAAAATATTGCATCCATGAAACAAGAACAGATGTCATTAAAAAGAAAACATTCTGAAAACAAAACAAAACAAAAAGAGCCTTTGGAAAGTAAAAAGACCCAGCAGAAAGGAAAACTCAATACAAGAGGTGGAAAACAAAGTTGATAAAATATCCCAGAAATTGAAACATAAAGGCAAAGAGTTTAAGAATAGGGGGGGAAACATGTTAATTAGAGCCGCTGAAAACTGGCCAAATCCCTAAGGTGTTACAACTCCCTGGCAGATGAGCTATAAGGAGGACTCAAGAGGGCCAAGAGTTTGACAGACTCTTTTGTGAGGTTGAGTCAAAGGCCAGCTGAATGGGTCTGAGTGCCCAGCAGGGAATCCCATCCTGTAGTTTCCTTTGCCCACTCACTGCCTGCCCTGGCCAGTTGCCTCCAGGCCTTGGGTAGGACAGAACTTCCCTGGTGCAGTATCCCTCCCAGGCTCTCCTTCCAACAGAACCCTGCAAAGCCCCCTTCCCAGCCCCATCCCACCTCCTCCAGTTCACACCACACCTGAGCCTTTCCCATCTACCTCCCACAGGTCAGGCCACTCAAGCATGGGCTGGGCACTGCACCCTGGAACCCACAGGCCTCCTTCTTGTCCCTTCTCCCCCAGCCATTTCTTAGTGTGCCTGCTCCAAATCTGCTTAGTAACTCCCCTACAAACTCATTCTGCCTCTTTTCTGTCAAATTGGGCTTAAAGGCCAGCAGGCAAAGCTTCCCAAAAAAGGAGCTCTAACTATTAGTAGCGCAAAAGTGTCTATACTCTAAACTAAGGAGACCCCACCCACAAGTTCTTATCAACACAATGGCCACCTCTACTCCTGTGGAAGGGAGAGGAAATGCTTTAATTCTTTCCCTCTGAGTCACTGGTCTGAGGGTGGACAGAAGGAACTTAAAGCAACTAAGACATCAATGCAGTGTTAGTTTTTATATGCTGGAATAAATACAGAATACCATGTGGCTCTTACAACAAATATCCTATGTGTGTACTTACAAACATGGAAAACTACCCAAAAAGTATGTTTAAGTGAAAAATCAAGGGAAAAGGATTATTCCCAAGGCTGGCTCTGAATCCTGGTTCTGCCAGTGGCCACTCAGGTTTTGTAAGACTTCAGACAAGTTATCCTATTGCTCTGTTTTCCATTTTCTTATTTATAAATGGGGATTAAATGGTTGTTATGAGAATTAAATGAGTTAATATATGTGAGCACTTAGAACTGTGCCTGGCATGCAGGAAGTGCTAAATAAGTACCAGATATTATTAATACATCCTCCCATTTATGTTAAAAGTTAATGATATAAAGAGGACATAAGTTTATTCACATTATCATTCAGGTATGTGATGAAATGTAAATGTCTTTAGTTTGATTATAACTCATCTGGCCTTTTTCTTGCTCTTTTCTGAGAAAAAAAGTTAACTAGAATATCAATCTCTTTAATACTTGGGCATAGCTAATCTTTTAAGTAGTAACTTGAAGAAGTGTTCAGTCATTTCTGGAAAAAAATGCTCAGTGTGTGAATGGCTACCCCAGATCCCCCCTGCTTTTCTCCCTCTCCCTAAGATGGTATCTGAGAGTATAGTTTTCAAAACCTTATGGCAATTGATTGTATGCCAGGGATGACTGTATGGTATGTGAATTTATCTCAATAAAATTGAATTTTTTAAAAAAACAACCTTATGGCAGTGAGGAAGACTAGGAGTTCTCCCACATGGTGTCTCCTATAGCAGTGTCCCTTGCTGGTTAGGTGCTGTTTCCCCTTCAAGGCAGAAGACTCCAGCTGAGGGAACCCAAGACAGCATTCTCTTGGCTCACTCCGGGCTCAGTAGTGCTCCCTGAATGGTTTGACCTCACCTCAGCACTTGCCAAGGCAATTGACCCTTCCAAGTCTGCTGTGATCCCAGTAAGTCCATCCTGGGCAGTCGGCTCAGCAATGGGCCAGGGAGAAACGGGGTGATGAGTGAGCCTAAGGCTAGGGAAACTGAGGACGCTGTAGAGAGGACCCCCATAAGAGGGGGCAGGGATTCTGAATTAGCATCCAGCGGGTACAGCCAATGTGAGTTGCGTTATGAGCTGACATCTCAGTCTGAAAGGATAGGATGGAGCTCAAAATCAGCTTCTCCACATTGTATGGATGTGTCAAGTCAATTGGCAATGGTTGCACATTCAGTGACCCATCTGAATCAGAGCTGGGCGTTGGACAGGAGCCCAGACACCAGCAACCCAGAGAAGCTTCTCTCAAAAACCAGGCAATTCGCCCTGGACCTTCAAGCTGGGTAAACATGCCCATGTCGTCTGCCCAGTGGTGATGCCAATGATGGTGAACACCTCCACGCTTTGGACTAGGTGTGGGGAGGATCTCCATCCCAGACCTTTGCTGGGACCGACCCCTAGCCCACTGTCCAGTATAGGCTTGTTCTCCCACCAGAGATAGGAAGAGGGTGTGCTCTCCTGAGGAGCAAGAGTCCTGCTCAGGATGGAGAGAAGCAAGAAATCTGTCCAGACGTTATGGGCCAGGAAGTCCTTGGGTTGAGCGAGGTTCTGTGAACACGTAGATGCTCACAGTCTCACCGCAGGAATTCGAGCATTGGAATCCAACCTCCACAAAGAACAACTCCAAACTCCTCAGCCCTGCTCCACAGGCCCACTCCACACCCCAATCTCTGCTCATCACTGACCAAGGCTGAGGCTTCAAGCTGAAGAGTTGGAAAGCAGGGCCTGACAACTTTTGCTTAATATCTGTAAATTAACCATTGTCATTGCTGGCAACTGGGATTTTAAATAAATATTAAAACCTTTTTCTTGAGAATTCTGAGTGGATGGTAGTTGATTACTTAGGATCAGGTAAAGAGGGGGGAAAACAAAAAACTAAAACTGACAAACTCAACATGACAGAGGCTGCAACTAAATCCAAGTTGACGTCTCCCTGATGGCAAAGTCAGGAGGATTGTGGACCAATGTTGTAATGCCCAGGTCTCTTGAGGTCGCTCTACTATCCCCAGGCTGTGGCCTTCATCTCATAGAGTTCATTTTATTCTATTTTTAAGTTTATAAAGCTTTATTAAGCATGTCAAACAGCTAAACAGCTGTGTCACAAACACACCAGAAAGAAAAGCTCCAGGATAGTGGTTCAAAGATTACAAAGTGTGATCTCATGTCCCAATTCCCTAGATGGAAGTGCCCCCAGTTCTGTCCCCTGACTGGCTCACCTCCCTCCCAGCACCTGTGTTCTGCACAGCAGGATGGAGAAAGGAATAAAGAAAAAGGCAAAAGGAGGGTCCCTGACAGTGGCCACAGGACACTTTCTTGGAAACTTTCATCCCAGCACATCTAGATGTAGAGCCAGGCTGTGCTTTCTTCTCTGCAGCCCCTCTGCCCAGGTACAACAGCTACAGCTACTGAAGAAAGGGAGAGCATGTATTAGGGGACAGTTCCCAGCCCATCCAACGTCAGTGTCATGTCTAACTCCAGAACAGGTAGAGCAGTAAAGCCAGGAGGCTTTGCCTCATTTCCTGAGTGATGGAAATCTCTGTGGGACAGAGGACAGGAACCAGAAGCAAGCAACAACATTGATCTACATTTTCTGTCTTTCCCTCCCAGTTACTCTCCCTTGGAAACCTAAGAGAAGCAGCCAAGGGGCAGGTTTTAGAGCTTGTAAGAGGAAGATTCGAGAGGAAAAACCTAAGCTAGACTGAGAACAGGGGCCATGCCTTCCTGTACACAATTCTACCCTTGGTGCCTAGAGCTCAGCCTGTAACGACACAAGCATTCAAAAACTATTTGCTGAATTGGGTGGGGGGTGAAGGGGCTAACCATTTGGTAAGTGATAAGTGACCTGCTAAGAGGTCCCAAGCCTTTAGTCTGAACACATAATCAAAGGGTAAGGAAATGGAGATATCATGCAGCCCTGGGGATCTGAGAAGGATGCTGACTCTTCCTTTTGCAGAGTGACCCCTTGTTTAATGTTAAAGGAGAAACACACATATAAAGCAGGCAGGATTTGCTGATTTGCTGCCGCAGAGCCTTGCCCTCCCCGTATCAGTGCCATTTGTCTGATACTGCTGGGAAGGTTTGGGGAAGCTGGGCTCCTTGCCAGATGTCAGTATGTCATTGTCGAAGGTCCACAAACTCCCTTCCGGAAAGAAGCAGTTCCTTTTTCAGCTCAGCTGTTCTGTGGGGGAAATTAAAGCCTGGGACTAGAATGGCCTCGTTCCTCTCCACCACCAGCAGGAAGCCCAGCGAGATCTGCCTCAGGTGGTGCACATCCCCCAGGGTGGGGTAGAGGGCAGGGCAGCTCTTCCTGGAAGCTGCAGTGCAGGGAGCAGAGAGATGGTTGGGGGGCGGGGGGGTTGTTTCCTGAAGGGTCCAAGAAACCTCTCCAAGAGTCAAAGTGAAAGAAATGCAATGGTATTAACAAGAATGGCAGCTCTTTATGCACTGAAATGGACCCTCTTCAAATCATGATGTCAAAGGAAAAAAGGCAGGTGGAAAGCAGTATGTATAGTATGCTGCTGTTTTTAGAGGGGGAGTTAGAAATATGTGTATATGCATAAATATTTGTAAATTCAAAGCCCATCTCTGAGGAGATAAACAAGAAACTGGTAAACCCAATTGTGGTTGCTTCCACGGAGGGCAGTTAGATTACCACTAAGAGGTAAGGAAAGCAAGGAGACTTAATTTTCACCATATGTCCTTCAGTGGCTTTTCAATGTTGTATCATGTACATTAATTACCTATTCAAAATAGGAAAGTAAAAATAATAATAATAATAATAAACAAACCCTAAAAAGAATGTGCCAGAATCAGCAGTCAAAACAAGGAGGCTCTCAGGAGGAAATGGCAGACAAGACTGGGAGTCAGAAGCACGAGATGCAGAAAAGCCAGGAGCCAGGCCCCTCAGCGTGATGTGAGCAAGCCGGAAGGAGAGCAGATGGTGAATGAGGGTAAGGCACAGGGAGGCCTTGTTCTTTGGGGCTGAGTGTTTATGGGGTCAGGGGGTTGGGGGCAGACGTGAGTCTAATTCATCCCACCATAGCTCATGAGATGGGTCAAAAAAAACCTTCAACTTGTAAAATGTGCTGGGTCATGTTTTTGTGGGTTTAATGAGATGAGAAGACGCAGGGCAAGGCTTTATAGATGGGAGTTCCATCTATAGGTGCTGGGTGCATGTGGGGCCACCTGGCCCACATCCATGATCCATGGAACCAGTCCAGGTTTGGGGCCAATTCAGACTTCCAGGGCAGCGACAACGATGCCAGGAATCTCTTGGTTAGTTGGCATCTGACTGACTCGGGGAGAATAAATCAGGAGAGTTCTGGGAAGTCGGTGGCCATATTCTTTCCATTTCATGGCCCAGTCTCACCTCCTCTTAACATCCCTCTTTCCCCTGCAGAAGATAGAACTTTACCTCTCCCCATTCAATAAGGAAGAGGAGGGGTGAGAGGAGGAGAGAACCAAACATCTGTCTCAGGCTTTGTAATTTTCTGTTATGTCCAAATTCATGCTATTATCAGACCAAGTATGTCAAGATTTTAACATCTTTAGAAATTAAATATAGTGAAAATGCTACATGTTGAACTAATGAGATGCAGCCAAACTATATGAAAAGATAAGTGTGCGGCCTTAAATGTTCTATTTTGTAAGAAGAAAGATGCAAAGGGTGTTGCCACTGGGAAGGGATGATGCAAGGGGAATGACAGGAAAGCTGACCACAATAAAAACAGCATGTTTGATGCGATCTCGTTCATGTAAATTTACTTATTTATATGTGTGCATGATGACTATTTTTAAAGTTCAATATGACAAAAACAAATACACTAAGCATTCCATTCAAAGTATTAGAAACAACTGGGGAAAAACAAAAAATTAGGAACATAACAAAAGTGACAAGAAGAATGAATCTGGAAAATAGGAAAAGGGCAGAATTAATCAATAAAACCAAACAAAAAAGCACAAACAGACAGGCAAATGCAATAAAGAAAAGGAATAGCACAGTTACTACATGGATCAGGGCTAATGTTTTGAAAACATTAAACTAATGTATTTTTAATAGTCTCTAAGTTGTGTTTCCCAGAAGCCACTCTCCACGGTGGCCCCAATGAAGTGTCCCTTACAGGAAGAAGGAGGCATTAATGATGGGGAAGTATTTTAATTTCCTAGGCTGCAAATATCGTGCAATGAGTCAGCTTAAACAATGGGAATTGAATGGCTTGTGGTTTTGAGGTTAGGAAAAAAGTGCAAATCAAGGCATCATCAAGGTGATGCTTTTCACCCGAAGTCTGTGGCGTCCTGGGGCTGGCTGCTGGTGATCCTTGGTCCTTAGCTTGTCACATGGCAAGGCACATGGCGGCGTCTTCTCATCTCTCCCTTTTCTTCCAGGATCCATTGAGGTTCAGCTTCTGGATGCTCCCTCTGATGCTTTCTGTCTGTGTTTATAAAGGACTTTCTGCTTATAGAGGACTCCAGTAATAGGATTAAGACCCATCCTGATAGAGGTGGGTCACATCTTAACTGAAGTAGCCTCATCAAAAGGTCCTACTTACAATGGGTCAACACCCACAGGAATAGATTAAGTTTAAGAAAGTGATTTTATGGGGGTACACATTAGCTCCAAACCACCAAGGAAGCAACTTCCAGACATGAAGGAAAAGAAAAGAAAGCTTTTCTGGTTCTGGGAGGAAGTGAGAGGGGAGAAGAGTGATACCTATTATGTCAGATACGAGTATCCTGACATTTGCCCTTTTCCACACTTGGGTTCTAATGTTGAAATGAGGAGAAGATGTTACCCCTTTATAGAGAAATCACCAGTTTAGATCAGAAGTCTAAAGCAAAGAGGCTTGTATCTCTCTTCCCAGTTGGTACTTTGGAAAGATGCCTCTCACAGGGCGTTCCCACATCAACACCGGGGAGAGGAGGCAGCATGGAATGTTCAGCAGAGGGAGGGGTAGGGAAGGCAGGCTCGCCACCCCCACCCTGCCCTGGTTTTTCTAATGGAATGCAAGGGATCTGGAAGTTTTCTTAATCACCCAGGGGCTTGGGGGGAAGGGGAGAAGGCAGCTGAGTTGAGAACCAGTGAACCAGCCACAGGACCACTTCAGTGAGAGCAGAGTGACCCCAAAGCAGAGGCTCTGCTGGGGGCATAGACTAGGGCTACTCAAAGTGTGGCCTTTGGGGCAGCCTCTCCTGGGAGCCTGAGAGAAACACAAACTCTCAGCCCCACCCCGGACCTGGTAGTCAGAATCTCCAGGTTCGGTGACCAGGAATCTGTTTTGTCCAGATCTCTCAGTGATTCCTGGGCATGCTGAAGTTTGCCAAGTGCTGTTGTAAAGACTGATGGAAACTGATGGAGAAAGCGTCATGATACAGATGGTTTCCAGGAGTCAGGGGAGGGGGCTCCATCGGCCGAGGGGTCTCCCAGGACTGTACAGGTGCTTGCTGGCCCCATGCCTGGATGGGTGGGCAACAGCTAGCATGCCGCCTGAGGACCGCCACTCTCTCCCCCAGCATGCCCTGTGCTCCCTGTCAATGCAGTACCAACTTCAGAAGCAGGAGATGGCAGGGCAAAAAGTCAAATGGGGAGCTGAACTTCAGATTGACTAGTTAGTTATCTCCAATAAGAAAGAGGCTAGAAGAGACCACTAAGTTTTTCAATGGCAAGGCTAAGTTCTTCCCATTACCACACAATATAGAGACTAGTGAAGATTTGATTATCACAGAGAAATTTAAAAGCTGCACTCCTGTGTATCTCTGAGCGGAGTGTGACAATTTTTACCCCACTGAGCACCCAAAACTTGAAATAAGAACATGTCATTTGTAATTGAGAATGGGTGCTAATAAAGAATGGCACAACAATTGAAGGGACACTATGCAGCAATTTAAAATTGTATTATTGAGTTTTTTTTTCTGAAAAGTGTTCATGACTTATACTTAACCAGTATAAAACTTATAATACAGTAAGACACAAGAGGATTCATTCTAGTAAACTGTTACCTTTCTGTATATATGCATATAGAATAAAAACTTAAAATATACCTCAAATATAGTCCAGTTATATATTGGGGATAATATTACAAGTAGCATCTGTTTGTTTTATTACTCATCCTCATTGTCTATTTTTTCTATAAGGAATATGACTTATTTGTGTAATTAAGCTTCACAAAAAATTGTGCAAGGTTGTTTATCAAAGTGAGCTTTATATAAAAGAAATCTTGTATTTTGAAATGAGGTTGGTTAAATTTTAAAAATGGTTATAGCTAGAATTTATTGAGTGCTTACTAAAGGACAGATCCTATTCTAAACACTGTGTGTTTTTATTTAAATATTTTTATGTAATGATTTATGTCCTACATTAAATTATTTAAATTTATGTAAATCTCACAACCACCCTGCAAAGCAGATACTCTTGTAGGCTCATTGTATAGTTGAGAAAACTGAAGCACAAATTTTAAGTAACTTCCCCAACATCACACAGCTGGTAAATGGCAGGGCTGGGATAATAGCCCAGAAGATTCGACTCACTCTTTTTTTTTTTAATTCAGTTTTATTGAAATTTATTCACATACCCTACAATCATCCACAGCGTACAATCAACTGTTCACAGTACCTTCATATAGTTGTGCATTCATCACCAGAATCAATTTTTGAACATTTTCCTTACTCCAAAAATAAATTAAAATAAGAATAAAAATAAAAGTAAAAAAAGAACACTTAAAGCATTCCAGTCCCCCATCCTATCCTATTTTTCATTTAATTTTTGTCACTAATTTTCTACTCATCTGTCCATACTCTGGATAAGGGGAGTGTGAACTGCAAGGTTTTCGCAGTCACACGGTCATACCATGTAAGCTACATAGTTATGCAATCATCTTTAAGAATCAAGGCTATCGGGTTGCAGTTTGACAGTTTCAGGTATTTCCTTCTAGCTATTCCAATGTACTAAAAACTAAAAAAGGATTGTGCCAGTTTGAATTTATTATGTCCCCCCAAACACTATTATCTTTGACGTAATCTTGTGTGGGCAGATCGATCAGTGTTAATTAGATTGTAATTCTTTGAGTGTTTCCATGGAGATGTGCCCCACCCAACTGTGGGTGATGACTATGATTGGATAATTTCCAAGGAGGTGTTGGCCCGCCCATTGGGTGGGTCTGAATTAAATTACTGGAGCACTATACAAGATCAGACAGAAGGAGCCAGCTTGCCACAGCCAAGAGGGACACTTTGAAGAAAGCACAGGAGCTGCAGATGAGAGATATTTTGAAGATGGCCGTTGAAAGCAGACTCTTGCTCCAGAGAAGCTCAGAGAGGACAAATACCCCAAGTGCAACTAAGAGTGACATTTTTGAGGAACTGTAGCCTAGAGAGGAACATTCTGGGAGAAAGCCATTTTGAAACCAGAACTTTGGAGCAGATGCCAGCCATGTGCCTTCCCAGCTAACAGAGGTTTTCCGGACACCATTGGCCATCCTCCAGTGAAGGCACCCAATTGCTGATGTGTTACCTTGGACACCTTATGGCCTTAAGACTGTAACTGTGTAACCAAATAAACCCCCTTTTATAAAAGCTAGTTCATCTCTGGTGTTTTGCATTCCAGCAGCATTAGCAAACTAGAACAGAAATATTTATATAGCACATAAGAATGCCCTGCATAGTGACCTCTCAACTCCATTTGAGATCTCTCAGCCACTGAAACTTTATTTCATTTCATTTCACATCCCTGTTTTGGTCAAGATGATTTTCTAAATCCCACAATGTCGGGTCCATGCTCATCCCTGGGAGTTGTATCTTGCATTGCCAGGGAGATTTACACCCCTGGGAGTCATGTCAGACCCACTCTTAACCTTGTGTGGTTGGTTTATATATAAGTTCTTCGGATTTGCCACTAACATGGTGTATCCATCCAATGAGACCAGGTATCATTTAGACCAAGTTTGCAAAGGATGTACATTACATGAAAAAAAAAAACAACCCATTAGATAATGTTAAGTGAAAAAAGCAAGATACAGAACTGTGTGAAACCTAAGTGTCTACCTCACTATCCCCATTCAAAGCCAGTGTCCTCTCACTGATGGAGGCTGAGGGGACATTCGGACTTAGGAGAGGTCCTTCCAGTGCATTCCCAGCATCAGACGCTCTTTCTTGGCCTCCACCTGCAGGATGGCTGGTCCCTGCCGGGTCACCCGGCCGTGGCTGCTCCTTCTCCACAGCTGCACAGAAACGGGAAGCCGAGCAGGAGGCCCCTCTCCTCCACCCATCCTGCAATCTCCAGGACCCCCCCTCTCTACACCAGGCTGAACAAGCATGCAATTTTCACTTTCCAAATGATGGGGGGCAGTGTATCTTCATAAATTTTTAAAAATTATGAACATTATGTGTGCATGATTTAAAAGTCAAGTAGTACAAACTAACCACAGCCAGCTTTCCCCAGGCAACCACTTTTAACATCTCTAGCTCCTTGTTCTCATAATCACTTCTGTATTTATAAATTCTGTACATAGTCTCCTTTTTGTAATTTATTACATTTAAACGTTGTCTCTCTGCTTCCTATAGATAATGATTGAACCCTCTTACATCACCCTCCCCTCCCTTCATCTATGGCTCTATTACTCCCCTGCCAATGTAGCTCTGCTATTATTTTTGGTTAAATCAATAAACAGAAGTTAACTTATTATGGCTACATCAACAATGTTCTTTGCAGAGCTAGGGAGAGTGTTATGACGACATTTCCTTTCTTGTATAGCCTTGTGTCCTTCGTGAAGATCTAATATTTTTTCTTTCTCTACCATCAAAAATAACCACACAAAAATAAGAAAAAAATGAAAACAAACAAAACAAAAGAAAACAAAAATAACCACAAAAGCAAAGCTTCCATGGGGTCAGGCTTTCTATCAAGTCACCTGCTTTTTTCCCGGAGACTGAGCCCCCTCCCAGTGGCATCTGTCACCTGCTCCGGTCTGGGCTGGATGTCCTCCAGGGCTGCTGCCCTGCTGTCTTTCGAGGACTTTGATGAGGGCAGTTTAAGGAGAAGCTTGGCACATGGATGGTGGGAAATAGAACTTTTCCCCAGAACCCAGAGGGCCAGCACCCAGTCCCACTTCCTAATCCGACTCTCCATCCTCATGTCTTTTTTAAACCTCCACCCACTTTTTGGGCACCACAGCCCCATCTGAGGAACAGGACCTCACTCACCACCTTCATCCTTTTAGATGGAGCCAGGACATTCCCCCAAGTCTGAGTCTTTCATCCCAAACAGCGCCCCCTCGGGGGAGGGGCTCCAGCAAGATGATAGGGCACCCCTCCCCAATGCCAACAACCAAATCCCTGTGGGTGTGCATTCCAGGCCTGGTGGGGCTTTAGCACTTAAGCACAGTGACATGGGTGGATGCTGTCATCGGGCCAGCTCTCCTTTGCAACACCCCGCCAGCGTGGGCCTGGGGCTCTGCTGCTTCCTCAAATGATGCACCTGGGGAATCTACCAGCAACACCCACACCTCCCAAGGACAAACACTAATTGTCAGGGCCAGTGCTCCAACGATCAGGAGTAAGGAGCTCTTTCCTTAAGAGCCCCGGAATTAGTGGGGCCCCTCCCTTTTCCCCTGGAGTCAGTAGCTGCCTCATTATGCTGTGTCTCATTTGGCTTATTTCCTGCTGCTCCTTTGGGCTGGCCTGAAAAATAAAGGAGCCACATTATGCTGCAGAGGAGGCTCCCTTGGTTACCCCAAAACGGGCTTCCAAATGACCCTTCTAAGAAGACTTGCATTTCATTCTCAGCCAAGAGCCTTTGTTCTCCCAAGGCCATCTGAAGGAAAGGGAGATAATGGCCAATTCTTCCCCTTACAAGGATACGGAGCATGTTTCCAGTTTTATGCACACTAGAAAAAGACGGACTGAAAGGAAATACATCAGAATGGTTGCAGTTATCTCTGCATATGGAAGTATAAGTGAAACTTCTTTTTTATATTTTTCTGCATTTCCCTATTTTCTAAAACTGTATCAACCATGAAGTGCTATTTAACAGATGTTCTAAAATATATGTATATTTTAAAATATATACTGTAGAGAGCCTGTCTTGACTTTGAACTGGAGTTAGAACTATTTGGACTCCTCTGACTGTGGGTAAAATGAAGCACAGAGGTGTCTTTGCAAAAACGGACGTTCCCAGCAGTGCCTGGTATATGACAGGCACTCAAAATACATCCTGTAAGTGGTGAAGGAATGAGTGCCCAAAGAACTTTCCCGACAGTGAGGGAGGAATTCCAACAGGATGAGCCTAATGCAAGCAGGAAGCCTGCTTGTCATGAGGAAACCAGGCCCAGCGCCTCCCAGCCCAGCCTTGAATGTCCAAGTCCCAGGAGAACGGGATGTTGTAAGGAAAAGCTGGAAGAGCTGTCATTTGAAAGACAAACAGCTCGGCTTTATAACTGCACCAAGAAAACCCATCACAGAAAGCAGGGAAAGTGTATTCACCTCCTACTTCTTTGTAGAGCACCCATAATCTTTGGCAGGATGGACTTTCCCTTGAAACAGGGGCAAAGCCAGTCTCAGCGGGGCTGACTGCTTGGGGAAGCAGCTGTGGCACCCAGCCCTGTGAACGGGGCTCTGAGCAGGCCGGGGGCAGCTCTCTGCTCACTGTCTGGCCCTCACTCTTGTTAAAATTCACCAGAGCAGCAAGATGCTCCTCTTTCAATAGCCTAACTAGAGTGGTGGTTTCTAGCTGTGTTTTTCCCTCCACTATATCAAGCCTAAAGCTTCTAGAAAAGAGAAGCACCATGGGAAGCAAGACTTTCTACTTTATTCATCCCCATACTAGGTCTGTGTCCAATCCTTCCTTGTTCTGACACCCAATTTAATAGGAAATGCTTTTATCTGTGCTCTTAGCCTATTTGCCAAACCTCAGCTTCTCTGGGACTGACACCCTACTTTCAGGTTCAGGTGCCCACGTTCTCCCTCCTCATGACACCTGTGTGAAATGCCCCACATTGTCATTGCTCAGCAGGTGCAGACCAAGGGACACAAGTGTCCCCAGTCCAGTGGGTCTCTGGGTACAAGTTGTCCACGTGAGATAGGAGAACACATATTTTCTATCTCACTTTAATTTCTAAGTTATAAAAAGGGACCTAGTAGAGAAGAAGGGGGTGCTTCCCATTGTCTCCCTTAAAAATGGGATCAAGGTAGGAGAAAAGGTAGAGGAGCACCCCACAGAAGTAAAAGTGAACTGAACACCCTTAGCTGGACTTGGGCATGCTAAGTCCATCCAAGCCCAGAAACCATAAAGATTTTGTAATATTCCAAAGCCAAACTTAATTTCTCATGTCGCTGCTATTTGTTGTGCTCCTACAGAAATTAGAAAGAAAATACTGAAATTGAGGACAGCACATGGGCTTGCTCAGGTTGCCACAAACAGGGGGAGAGAGCAGAGTGTGTTTCACTGCATTCCACTTAGGGGAGGGACAGAATCAAATGTGGGGGCTCCAGATGGATGGGACAGCTTCAGAATCCTTTTGGCCCAAAGAGGAGAACCGGAAAGCTGGCAGCAATCAGGCATGAGGTTGAGCCCAGGAACTAAAGAGCAGGGTGGTTGCATTACAAGGAGCTTCTTTTTCTTTGCGTAGGATGTCCTTAGCAAGCTTCTCTGAAGATAAGGCAGATAAGGACACCCAGCCATATTGACCAGTGGGGAAGATTGGAAAGCCAGATTGGGTCATCATGGAACTGGGGAAGCCCTCTGGAAAGCGGCTGGTGATCCACAGCAGTGGATCTGGGCAAGAAGTCAGAGTGGCAGCTGGCACAGTTAAATAGATGCTGCCAGCATTCTCCCGATAGTCAGCACACACATAGAAGGACCGACCTCTCTTGTCATCCTGGAGAGCAGCTTGTCTCCAACCTCTGGACAAGAGGCCACAAAGATCCAGGTGGGACCCAAGCCCCTGACAAGTGTCCCAGCAGAGAAAACCAGCCAGAAACCAGGTTGGTTGGACAGGCCAGCCGGGCAGACCAGGGAAGCCCCAGGACACAGTGAGCACCAGGAAAGAGGCCCAGTGCTGGCCCAGCTGGTGAGTGGAGGCCATGCTGTCCTCCTGTCCTGGTTGGGAAGGGCTCAAGATGTGGGTAGGATTGCACCTGAGAGGAATGTCCCTGAGACTCCAGCAGGGAGAGAGAGCCTGGGGCATGGAGGCCAGGTGCATCCTGTATTTCCAGCTCTTCATCAGGAAATATGCAGGAAATAATGAGTGTTATTTTGGAGTTTTATTGTGGAAGCTACACTTCTTACCTCAGTGTCCTGCATCACTGCACATTAATGATGCTGATAATAATAAAAATAGCTAAAGTTTATTGAATACTTTACTTAGGCCAAGCACATGATTTATATAACTGCATAAAATCAACCCTGTTATCCCCTTTTACAGATGAGGAAACCACAGCCTAAGCTGTCCCCAAACTACACACTTAGCAGAAACTTAAAGTGAACGCAGATCATCTGAGTTGAGTTGATACTTAACTACCATGTTATTATCTTAGTATAAAAGTTTTGTCTAAAAGTGTCCTTATTATTGACCTGACCAGAGCTTCAAGATGGGCTCCAGTCTCAGTGTGGGAGGTCCTCTGAGTTCATTGGGGTCCTCAGCACACACCACCACACCCCCTAGATTCTTAGAAAGTCCTTTGGCTTAAAGCATCACCCTACGGGATTGTCAGTCCAGGTCCTCTTTTTCTGAGACAGCCTCAACTTTCTCCCACTGGATATAAATGTAGCTATTCCCAGCCATTTTTTCTAGCACCAGGAGGCTGAGTAATGGGGGTATGGAATAAGCAGCACTCCTAGTCTTCAAAGAAAATACTGCAAAATAAATTTTGTTAGTTATTATTTTTTATTTCATTTTATTTAATATTTATTATTGCCTGCTCCAAATGTTCTTTAGTTCTTCTTAGATAACTCCAGGGTCTGCAGTGTTGTTGGTTTGTTGGAAATATTAGTACCCACAGGGTAAGGAGAGAGATCTGGAATTAAATTCCTTTCCTACTGCTGATTAGCTGAGTGACCTTCAGCAAGTTACTTAAATTCTACATACATCAGGTTCTCCATCAGAAGAACAGGGAAAATGCCACACAAGCTTGTGAAGTTTGAATGAAATAATGCTTATAAAGCACCCATCCCAGGGATGAACAAAGAGTATAAGTTGTCTTACTGTCCATTCTCTTCTTCCTCATTAGCAAGGTATGTGGGTGATAGGTCAGCTCACATCATGCCAGAAGGCCTTCGTTGATTCAGGTTTCATTTCATTTTGTTTTAGTAGGCTCTTTGTTCCAGGGGTCCCCAGCTCCACTAGGTGGTGTTCCACATGGTCTTTGGGAAAGAAACTGAGTCAATATGCTGCTCCTGGATAGAAGCCAGATCCCCTTTAAGGGGAGTCAGTGGGATATTCAGCACTGAGCTCAAGGACAGCACCTGCTGCTTGGGGGTACTTATTCCAACTCTGGGGCACAACTTCTGTCCATGGTGCTGAAGGAATTCTCTACACTCCACGACTAACCCTTCTCTCCTCTTCTTTGAGTCCCATGATGGGTTAAAATGCAAGCTCAGGATAATGCCGAGACAGGTTGGAACTGAGGAGATAGGCTAGTTCCAATAAGATCTGATTCTGGAATCATGCTAATGACCAACTCCCTGCTCAGAAATGGAATAAGAACAACAATGCTGAGAGCTAGCATTTATCGAGCCCCGACTACATTCCAGGCACTTTCCCCAGTGCTTTACATATATTATGAAATTAAGTAATGATATATAATAAACTGGCACTACAGCCATGGTAAGCACTCGATAACTGTTGCTTTCGCTGCTGTCATTTTCATTTAATCTTCTCAAGACTCTGATGAGTAGAAATGGTTATATCCATTTCACAGATGAAGAATCTGAAATTTATGGTCATGAAGTAGCGTATGTTGAGGCCACTAAGCCAGAAAACAGCAGAAGCAAAATTAGACTGTAGGTCTTTTGGCCCTAAAGCCATTGTCAAAAATTATGCTACTTTCTTAAGTTGCCCCTTGCCACATGGGCAGAAACCGTCAAGTCTACTGGAGCACACAGGCTGGTTCCATCTATTTCTCCTGATCCCCATTCACTGGAGCATTAGAACTTGCTTATCTTGGCTTTCGAGAGCCGATTGTGAACATCTCTTCCCAACTCTTCACTCGGTGACATCACATTGGTAGCATGAAATTAACCACGGAGAGATTATTTACACCTCAGAATTTGGTAAATACTACAAATCAGAGTGTCTTTTTTTAATCCAGAGATCCAACTTATCAGTGGATGACAATGTTACAACAAAACATGGGCAATGCCAAGTGTTATCATTTATATCTATGGTTTTCAGTCTGTGGTTTTCTGATGTCTTAAGTTCCACGCAAGGGAAATGGGAATTAACATGATCAATGTATCAGTTATCAATTGCTGCATAACAAGTTGTTTTAAAACAACAACAAATATTTATTATCTCTCATAGTTTCTGTGGAACAGGAACTCGGGAGAGACTTAGCTGAGTGATTCTGGCCCAGGGTGTCTTACAAAGTTGCAGGCAAGTAGTCAGCCAGGACTCTAGTCGTGTGACACCAGAACTGGAGGATCTGAATCAAGTTGGCTCACTCCCATGGCTGGCAAATTCATGCTGGATGTTGGCAGGAGACCTTAGTCCCTTGCCACACAGAACCTACCAGAGGATGGCTGAGAGTCTGCACAATGCGGCAGCTGTTTCCCCCAGAGACAGTGATCCAAGAGAGCAGGGTAGAAGTGGCGACGTAATTCACGACCAAGCTTTGAAAGTCACATTCTTCCATTCCCACCATAGTCCAGCCCTGTTCAGTACAGGAGAGAACTATACCAGGTTGTGAACATCAGGGCGCAAGAACCACTGGTGAGATCTGAGAGACTGGCTCCCACGATTGGCACAGAGAAATTGTGATTCATTCATCCTTTAGGACTGAGAGAAAATCATTCTCTCTTAAATCACCTGCCCGATATCTGTAGCAAATAGTTTTCTCCTAAGCACTAAAGAAGGGGGAGGGCTGTTGGATGGGCAAACAAATGACAGTGACTGCCACAATATTATACACACCCCAGACAAGAAACTCTTCTGTGCTCACCACACAATTGGTCTCTACATGTCTTCTTGCTGCATATTAACCAGAATAAATTGCTCTGTGTCTCATACTTGGTTTGCACAAGCCAACTTTCCCTGAGTAAACAGACAGCCTTATCAACAGGTGGGGCTGGAACTAAGAATTTCTCTCTGAGCATGAGTAAGGAAAAAAATGAGGTTGACGTGGGAAATAGTCATTTTCTTCATCTCTGAGGAAACAAGAGTAGGTAATACCTCTACAACATTTTGCCCAATCACAAGTGCATAATTCTGAAGCTGCTGCTTGCTGGGCTAATGGCCAGGATGAAAGAGAATGTTCTGTGACTACTCCCAAGGCAGTTGTCTTTGGAAGCATTTGAAACATTTTCAAGGAAATTCAAATGAAGGAAAGAGAGGTGAAAACAATTCCATCACAAAGTCTTTATGATTATTAGCATTTGATTTCTTGATAATGGCAAGAGTAAGTTCCAGGAAAGGGTGATATTTCAGCCTATGTTTTTCACCCAAAACTTTATTATAAAGGGCTCAAAACAAAAAGTAGTCAATAAATTTTCACCTTGTGAAAAGATTTGGATCGGGCAGACACCATGGATCTCCCTCCATTGTTCACCCCCTAGATTAAGGCTTGAATCCAAGGGGTCTCAGATAGATAAAGTATTTTCTCCTGACTGTGACAGCTGGGTCTGAGATGCAGTGCTTTGAACAAAGTCTTCCTTGTGAATTAGATCAATTGTCCCATCCACCTATAATGAATGCACTGTGTAGAAAATCACACCAAGTGCAAGGCATGCCAGACTCAATTGGGCCATTTGTGATGGGATCATAGCTAAATTAAGGAACTTCTCTAGACAATGGGAATCTGAGCTTCTGCAAAGCCCATGATGAATGATGAGTGTCTTCTTATAACCATGTGGATGTGAATGAGTGGGGGGAGGCAGGGCTGGTTGGCAATATCGTAAAGAGGGTCATAATTTGTTGTTTCAAAAGTGCCCTGAGAATATAAGATGGTGGCTAGGTGAGACAGGGCAAAAAAACACCTCCATGAAAAATACTGGATAAAAACCAGAAAGTGACCCAGAACACCAGTTCCAGCGATGCACCAGCTGGACAAGGTCTGCTAAAACCATAGGGACCGTGCACTTGGTGAAATCGAGAGTCTGCATTCTGAAATGAGTGAGTAAGCCAGCTGAAAGTCCCGTGGCTGTGCTGCAGTGTGGGGAAACTGTGGGTTGGCATTTGGAGATGGACTAGTTCTTTTAAAAAAAAAACAAAAAACAGAAAAAACCTGGGAGCAGCTGCAGATATGGCAGTGAATACCATGCAGTGAAGCACTGCAGGAGTGGGCTGTAGCCAATGCCTCAGTGTCTGGCATGGAGGATAGCCCTCCCCACACCCGCTGCTGATTGTCCCAGGATCGGAGGGACAGAGGGGAGACCCAAAAGGAGAAAGAAACCGCACCCCTTGCAGTCGGCTTCCCAGCATGCTGGCAACACTCCTGCCCGGGGCCGGACCCACAGCCCAGAACCATGACAGGAAACCCAGTCTGATGGGGAATGTATCCCACGGCACCGCACACATGCCACAATATCGGCTGTGGACAGTGGCCTTGGGTGCACCCACAGCTAGTTGTCCTGGAGCTGGGAAGGTGGAGCTGTGAGAAAAGTGAGGGGTTGAGACTCCCCATTTTGCCATTTTTGAATCAGGCTGGGAGAGCCCCTGCACAGCCCGGCAGCCCGGGGCTTCCCTTGAGGGAAGTCACGCACTTGTGACATAGCACGGCCTTCTCCCAGCTGAGGTCCTGGAAGATCACAGATAACAGCTATCAAGCAAAGCAAATGCCAAGAGGCCAAAAACAACAGAAAATCTTAAAGGATTTGATAAAACCAGACGATATGGAGAACTCAATCCCAAACACCCAAATCAAATGATCAGAAGAGACACAGTACTTGGCACAGTTAATCAAAGGACTACAGTCAAAGAATGAGAGCATGGCACAGGATATAAAGGACATGAAGAAGAGCATGGCACAGGATATAAAGGACATAAAGAAGACCCTAGAAGAGCATAAAGAAGATATTGCAAGAGTAAATAAAAAAATAGGAGATCTTATGGAAATAAAAGAAACTGTTGGCCAAATCAAAAAGACTCTGGATACTCATAATGGAAGATTAGAGGAAGTTGAACAACGACTCAGCATCCTCAATGACCACAGAATGGAAAATGAAAGAACAAAAGAAAGAATGAGAAAAAAAATTGAAAAAATCAAAATGGATCTCAGGGATACGATAGATAAAATAAAATGTCCAAATTTAAGACTCATTCATGTCCCAGAAGGGGAAGAGAAGGGTAAAGGTCTAGAAAGAGTATTCAAAGAAATTGTTGGGGAAAACTTCCCAAACCTTATACACAATATAAATACACAAAGCATAAATGCCCAGCGAACTCCAAATAGAATAAATCCAAATAAACCCACTCCAAGACGTATTCTGATCAGACTGTCAAATACTGAAGAGAAGAAGCAAGTTCTGAAAGCAGCAAGAGAAAAGCAATTCACCACATACAAAGTAAACAACATAAGACTAAGTAGTGACTACTCAGCGGCCACCATGGAGGCGAGAAGGCAGTGGCATGGCATGTTTAAAATTCTGAGAGAGAAAAATTTCTAACCAAGAATACTTTATCCAGCAAAACTCTCCTTCAAATTTGAAGGAGAGCTTAAATTTTTCACAGACAAACAAATGCTGAGAGATTTTGCTAATAAAAAACCTGCCCTACTTCAGATACTAAAGGGAGCCTTACCAACAGAGAAACAAAGAAAAGAGAGAGAGATATAGAGAATTTTAACAGACATATATAGCACATTACATCCCAAATCACCAGGACGCACATTTTTCTCTAGTGATCACGGATCTTTCTCCAGAATAGACCATATGCTGGGACATAAAACAAGCCTCAATAAATTAAAAAAAAAAAAAAAAAAAAACAATTGAATATATTCAAAGCACATTCTCTGACCACAATGGAATACAAATAGAAGTCAATAATTTTTTATTTGTAACTTCACTATTTACTTCTTACAGGATATAAAATAAACTCTAATGACAAACCAATGGTTTTGGATTCAATGTAAAATGTAATTTTTGACAAGAACTACATAAAGATGGGGGAATGGAGGAGTATAGGAACATAGTTTATGTGTCCTATTGAAGTTAAGTTGGTATCAAAGAAAAACAAGATTGTTATAGATTAAAGAGGTTAAATTTAAGCCCCACAGGAAACACAAAGAAATTATCAGAGAATATGACCATAAAGATGAAAAGTAGAATATGGGTTATGAGAAGTGGGGGAAGGGGCAATGGGGAGTTAGGAAATGAGTGTAGGGTTGCTGTTTGGAGTGAAGGGAAATTTCTAGTAATGGATGGTGGGAAGGTGATAACATTACAACATTCTAAATGGAATTAATCCCACTAATGGAATGCTCGGGAGGGGGTGGAATGGGAAGATTTAGGCTGTATATATATTTCCACAAGTGAAAAAAAAAAGAAAAGAAAAAGACAGTCTAAATAGGCAATGACAATTAAATGCCAAGGAGGATCCTGAATGGGATCTGAGGATGGAGGACAGGAGGCTCAAAGGGACACAGTGGGGACATAAGAAAAAAAAAAAGGAAATACAGAATGTAAGCTTTGTATGAATGTTGAATTTCTTGAACTCCTTTGCTGCGCTTAACGGGATTGCATAAAAGAATGTTCTTGTTCATGGGAATTGTATATGTGAATTATATTGTTTGTTCAAGGATGTGTGCAGCTTGATCTCATATGTTCAGAAGACAGAGCAATAGATGATGGATGATAGGGAGGGAGGGAGGGAAAGAAAGAAAGAAATGGTGGTGTGACAGGATGTTAAAGTTGGTGGATTGGGGTATTGTGGGAGGGAGGTTGGGGTATGATGGAGTTCTGTGTATGGGTGTATAGGGTTTATATTGTTTTTGCAACTCTTCCTGTAAGTTTGAATTTATTTCAAAATAAAAAAAAAGTTCACACAGAAGAAAGGAATTAGGAAAGGGAGGAAAGTGGTGTAGGCTAGAGATTCTAGGGACGGATTCATATAGGAGTGGGGCGTGAAATTGGCCTTGAAGAATGAATAGTAACTAAATGGGTGGAAGGAGACAGAGGGAAGAAAGGAGGGCCAGGTGGAAACCAACCTACGTGAAGCAAAAGGTTTTTGGGGAACAGCGGAAAATCAGATTGAAAAAATAGTGAGGAAATAGGAGACTTTCGCCAAACAAAATCTAACTTGGAGCCCTAATTTATAGAATAGATACATGTAGCCACTCTGGTGGGTGGTCTCGGCCTCCACAGACTCTTCCTCCTCCTCAACAGCCCCTCCTTCATCTTTCCTCTAAGCACACAACCTCGGGAACAAACACGAGGAATTTTTGTCTCTGTGCTATCTACATGCCATGTATACAAACATATTTATGTATCTGTGTAGTTAATATATAAATACTATATATATGTTTATATAGTATATCAATAGTGTATATGGTACATATTTGATATGTGAATAAATGAATGTATTAAACAAACAAAAAAATGGATTGTACTATAAACTCTTTTCATGAATCTTCAAAAAAAAAAAAAAAGGGGGCCCCAACTGACAATCTCTATATTGAAGTGAGGTTCCCTTTCTTCCTCCCAGAAACTCTTAAAGGTGTTCTTGTAAACGAAACAACAACAACAACAAAAAACCCACCTGTATCAATCAGGGTTCAATTAGAGAAGCAGAACTATGGGGATATTTTATGTATAATAGTGATTTATTCCATGGATTTGATCTTACACAAGCTGGTAAGCATTTAACCACGTTAGAAGCTGGTTACATAGTCTCTATAAGCTGATGCTGGAGCTTAAAATCTTTAAGGCAGGCTGTTGGAAAGGGGAGGGATGATGGATATAAAGTGGGGAAGAATGAGGACAACCTGGAACCCTCAAGCATGAGCTGGAACTCACACAGAAGCACTGGGACCCCTGTCAGTGTCTCTCTGCCTCCAGCTCTGAGGATCTGTCTTGCAGGAGAAGATGGTGTCGTTCTTCATGGCGATAAACATACACCTGGACCACAAGTAGAGAAGCTGAAGGAGGATTCTGGGGAAGGTGGAGCAGCTGCAGGCCTTCCTGGTTGCTGTCTCATGCCATAGAGGTGAGCCAGCAGATGGGGGAGATGAGTGAGCTGCCTGGTGTTCCTGAACCTACTACCTTAAAGTGTCAGAACAATATGGCAACGGTTTTACTTCTGCCCTCCAATTGCTTGCAAATTGTCTCTTGTGGTCAAGCCTAACTGGACACATACTTCCAACTAGCCAAGTTGCAAGTTACAAAGCCACCCTACCACCTCACAGATGAAAGCATTGTGTTCCTTGTCCATTATCCTGTTCTTTACCCTGTTTTCTGTCCAAAAGACTTGATGATTTCAACATCCAACATCCTAGACTCTCATTGACTGGAACTTTTTATTGCCAATTAACTTTTTGTCCACTCCGCCTCATCCATGATCCCCACAGCCATCCTTGATCTCGTCTCCCATCCAAGCTGCTCCACCTTCAAATTCTGTAATTAAAAACAACCTTCTCTCTGGCCACTGATCTTCACCTAGCTTGCACTTTCACTTAACTCCATGATGTTCTTTGACCTCATTGAGATCTCTGGTCTGCTGGCTCCTTTATTTTCACCCAAAGCACCTGCCCTCTTTTTTTATTAGCCTCCATATTCAGATTAGATTCTGTGAACCATCACTTTAGTGACCTTAAACTTCCCTGTGTTTCTGCCTTTTTCTCTTGTTCATTGAGTGAAAACCCAATTCTGAATGGACCCATATAGCTTTTCTCTCAGGACTTTACCTGAGCAGCTAAGAGCTGCTGGAGAAAGATAAACAACAAGGTAGATTGCTAATACTGAAAATGTGAGGATCATTGAACTAAAACAGGTCTTCACTGTTGCCCCAAACTCCTACTGCCACTTTCTCCAGGTGTGTGTGTGTGTGTGTGTGTGTGTGTGTGTGTGTGTGTGTGTATTTAGTTGAGATTATTATAGATTCACATGAAAGTTATGCAAAATAATACAGAGATCCCTTATACATTTTTCCCAGTTCCCCCCAATGGTAACATTTTGCAAAATTATAGTAGAGCACTACAAGTATATTGACATTGATATAACTCACCAATTTTATTCAGAATCCCATTTTATTTGTACTCGTTTATGTGTGTTGGGAGGTTTAAAGTTCTATATAATTTTCCCACCTGTGTATTTCAAGTATGCACCACCACAGTCAAGATATTCGACAATTTCTGCACCACCAGGAACCTTTGCTTTGCCCCTTTTGTAACCATGTTCAGCAACCTCTCACTCTCCCAAACTTGTCTTATATGGGGGCGGGGGGAATAGAGTGGGGGGAGGGGGGAGGGAAGGAGGGAGGGAGGAGAGAAGAGAAGAGAAAGAAGAGAAGAGAAGAGAAGAGAAGAGAAGAGAAGAGAAGAGAAAAGGAAGAGGAGAGGAGAGGAGAGGAGAGGAAAAGAGAAGAGAAGAGAAGAGGAGAGATTGATTGAGATTGGATTATGCCTCAAGTCAAGGAACATCATGCCAGAAACCTACAGAACTCAGAGAAACATGGTCCTGCTGAAATCTTGATTTTGGACTTGCAGCCTCCAGAACCTTGAGACAATAAATTTCTGTTGTTTAAGCCAACTAATCTGTGGTATTTTGTTACAGCAGCCCTAGCAACCTAAGACAATCTTGGTGTTTAATTTTCTTTATAAATTGCTGATTTCTATTTGCTGAAATTCTGTTAAGGGATTTTGCATCTATATTCTTGAGGGATTTGGGTCTATAGCTTTCTTTTCTTGTGCTGTCTTTATCTGGTTTGGGTATCAGGGTAATACCAGCTTCATAAAATGAATTGGGAAGTGTTCCCTCTTTAACTTTTTGGAAAAGATTGTGTAGAATTGGTGTTAATTCTTCTCTAAAGGTTAGGTAGAATTCTGCAGTGAAACCATCTGGGTGTGGAGATTTCTTTTTTGGGAGGAGTAAAGTTACACCTTCAATTTCCTTAATAGTTATAGAGTTACTCAAATTATCTATTACACATTCAGAGTTGGGTTAGTTTATTGGTTTCTTAAAGAAGTGTTCCATTTCATCTCACTTGTGAAATTTATGTGTGTAGAGTTGTTTGTAGTATTCTCATATTATCCTTTGGTCAGCCTTGCTAGAGTTTTGTCAAAGTTATTGATCTTTTCAATGAATCAGCTCTTTGTTTCATTGATGTTCTCTATTGTGTTTTGTTTTGTTTTCAAAATCATTGATCTCTGTTTTGGTATTTATTATTTCCTTTCTTCTGCTTGGGTTGGGTTTACTTTACTCTTCCTTTTCTAGGTTCTAGGAACTTAGACAATTGACTTGACACTTTTCTTCTTATGCTGGTTTGGATGTATTACATCCCCCAAAATGCCATGTTCTTTAATGCAATCTTGTGGGGTCAGATATACTAATGTTTATTAGGTTGGAAACTTTGGATTAGATTGTTTCCATGGAGATATGACCCACTTAACTGTGGGTAATACCTTTGATTAAATTATTTCCATGGTGTTGTGGCCCTGCCCATTCAGCGTGGGTCTTGGTTAGTTTACCTGAGCCCTATAAGAGCTCATACAGAAGGAGCTTAGTGCCGCAGCTTAGAGCGACATTTTGAAGATGGCTGTTGAAAGCTGACGCTGACATTTTGGAGAAAGCCATTTTAAAACCTGGCAGCAAGCAGACACCAGACATGTGCCTTCCCAGCTAACAGGTTTTCTGGAAGCCAATGGTCTTTCTTCAGTGAAGGTACCCTATTGTTAATGCCTTACCTTGGACACCTTATGGCCTTACCTGTAACTTTGTAACCAAATAAACCCCCTTTATAAAAGCCAATCCATTTCTGGCATTTTGCTTGATGGCAGCATTAGCAAACCGGAACACCTCCTTTCCAATGTATGCATTTGGTCCAATAAATTTCCTTCTCCTTCTGTAAAATGCATTTTTTGCTTCCCTTGAGACTTCTTCTTTGACTCATAGAGTATGTAGAAGTGTATCATTTATTTTCCAAGTGTTTGGAGATTTTCTGCCTTCTTTCTGTTATAGATTTCTAGTTTGATTCCATTGTGGTAGAAGAACAGTCTATATGATTATAATTCTTATAAATTCATTGATTTTTTTTATGGCCCAGGATATAATATATCTCTATCACAACTGCTCCTCATCAATTGGATCTTTCCCATTAACACATAAGCTTGATCAAATTTCACCCATTTTAAATGAAAGTACAGAGAGCTCTCCCTCTTCCTCACATTACCTTATTTCTCTCTTCTACCACACAGTTAAAATTCTTAAAATAATTGCCAGCACTCACACCCTTTATTTCCAGTCTGGCTTCCCCTAGCAGTCACTTCCCATTCCCCTGGCAACCACCAATCTATTTAATCTATTAATATATTTATATTAAGATATAGATTTGCCTTTTCTGTATGTTTTGTATAAATGAAATCATACAATATGTAACCTTTTGGCTGACATCTTTCACTTTGAATAACATTTGCAAGAATTATATATGCTATAGCATTGTCAGTACTTCATTCCTTTTTATGGCTGACTATTATTCCATTGTAATGGCTATTTCACATTTTCTTTATCCATTCATCAGTTGACTGACATTTGGATTGTTTCCACTTTTGGCCTTTATGAATAATGTTATTATGGACTTTCATGTACAAGTTTTTGTGTAGACATATGTTTTCCATTCTCTGGATCATATGATAACTCTATGCTTAACTTTTTTAGGAATGACAGCTGTTTTCTAAAATGCTGCACTTTTTTATACTCCCAATGGCAATATATGAGACTTCCAATATATCCACATTTTTGACACATTTGCTATTGTCCATTTTTAAAATTACAGTCACCCTACTGGATGTGAAGTGGTATCTCTCTGTGGTTTTGATTTTCATTTCCCTGATGATGAAGATGTTGAGCATCTTTTCCTGGGCTTCTCAGTCATTTGTATATTTTCTTTGGAGAAATATATAGTAAATGTTTTGACCATTTTTTTATATTGGGTTATTCGTGTTTTTATTGTTGAGTTGTAAGCATTCTTTATATATTCTGGATACAAGTTCCTTATCAGATATGTAATTGCAAATATTTTCTTGCATTCTGTAGGCTGTCCTTCCACTTTCTTAATAATGTCTTTTGGAAGAAAAAGTTTTTAACATTTGTTTTAGTTCCTAGGCTGCTCAAAGCCAATACCATGAAATGGGTTGGCTTTAAGCAATTGGAATTTATTTAGCTTACAGTTTCAGGCTATGAGAATGTCCAAATCAAGGCATCATCAAGGCGATGCTTTCTTCCTGAAGAGAGGCTGCTGGCAATCCTTGGCTCCTCTACCTTGTTCCATTATTTTACCATCAATCAGTTTGTGTCTTTCAATTTAAAGTGTGTCTCTTTCAGACACCATATAGTTGGGTCATATTTTTAAAATCCATTCTGACACCTTCTGCCTTTTGATTGGAGTGTTTAATCTATTGACTTTTAATGTAATTACTGATACTGTAGAATTATAGCTGCCATTTTGCTATTTGTTTTCTATATCTGAAGTCATTTTCTGTTCCCCTCTTCCTCCATTACTGCCTTCTTATATGTTAAATTCGTATTTTCCAGTGCACCATTTAAATTCTATTGTCATTTCTTTTACTACTTTTTAAAGTTATTGTCCTAGTTTGCTAATGCTGCAGAATGCAAAACACCAGAGATGGATAGGCTTTTATAAAACAGGGGTTTATTTCACTACACAGTTACAGTCTTAAGGCCACAAAGCGTCCAAGGTAACACCTCAGCAATCAGGTACCCTCACCGGGGGATGGCCAATGGCGTCCGGAAAACCTCTGTTAGCTAGGAAGACAGCTGGCGTCTGCTCCAAAGCTCCGGCCTCAAAACAGCTTTCTCCCAGGACGTTCCTCTCTAGCAAGCTTGCTCCTCTTCAAAGCATCACTCCCAGCTGCACTCAGTGAGTTCCCTCTCTCTGAGTCAGCTCATTTATATAGCTCCACTGATCAAGGCCCACCCTGAATGGGCGGGGCCACACCTCCATGGGAACATCTCATCAAAATTATCACCGACAGCTGGGTGGGGCACACTCCAAGCAAATCTAACCAGCACCAAAACGTCTGTCCCACAAGACCACAAAGATAATGGCATTTGGGGGACACAATACATTCAAACCGGCACAGTTATTAACATCTTAACTTAAAAAAATCTGCTTCACATGAATCTAATTTTAATACTTGACAAAAACTTTGCCTCTAAATAGTTCCATTGCCTCCGCAATCCTTTGTGCTATTATTGTCAGACAAATTGCACCCCTGTACATCAGATACCTATCAACATAGAATTATAGTTATTGCTTCATGCAGGTGTCTTTTAAATCAGATAGAAGAAAAAGAGTTAAAACATAAAATACAAATGTGGCAAAGGCAATATACCAAAGTTAAATGTGTATGAGAGGGGGATATAAGGGAGGGATATGGGATTCTTGGTAGTGATGTTGTTTTCTGTCCTTACTAATAAATTGTATTGTATGACTAAATAAATAAATAAATAGAAGGTGGACATCTAGCCAAAGACCCTTAGGTTGAGTCATTTTATTACCTAACTTTCAAGTCATGTTAGAATCTGTAACACTCACCCTTGAGGCTACTTATTTTGATTAGATTTTGCATTTCTTTGGCTTTTAAGATAATTAAATGTCTTTTTAGTCAAACCCCTGTTTAGTCAAACTCCTACATATTTCCATATACTTTTTAAGTTTTAGAATCACCCAACTCATGGATATTAAAATAATAATCTATTAAATTCCGGCAAAGAAAAAAAAACATAAAATACATTACAATCTCTTTTACATGTATCATTTACCGATGCTCTTTATTTGTTCATGTGGATTCCACTTACTGTCTAGTATACTGGCCTAAAAGATTCCCTTTAGTATTTCTTGTAGGGCAGGTTTGTCAGTACCAAATTCCCCCAGTCCTTGTTTATCTGGGAATATCTTAATCTTGTCTTGATTTTTTTTCACTTTTTTTATTGAGATTGTTCACATACCATACAACTATCCAAAGATCCAAAGTGTACAATCCACTGCCCATGGTACCATCATACAGCTGTGTGTCCATCAACACAATTAATTTTTTTCAATTTTTAGAACATTTTCATTACTCCAGAAAAGAAATAAAGACAAGAAAAGGAAATGCAAATCCTCCCATACCCATAACCGCCCGCCTCTATTATTGATTCATAGTTTTGGTACGGTACATTTGTTACTGCTGATGAAAGAATGTTAAAATACTAATAACTGTAATATATAGTTTGCAATAGGCATATATTTTTTTCCTATATGACCCTCTATTATTAACTTCCAGTTATTGTGTCATACATTTGTTCTAGTTCATGAGAGAGATTTCGAATATTTGTACAGTTAATCACAGACATTGTCCACCACAAGATTCACCATTTTATACATTCCCATCTTTTAACCTCCAACTTTCCTTCTGGTGACATGCGTGACTCTGAGCTTACCCTTTCCACCACCTTCACACGCCATTCAGCACTGTTAGTTATTCTCACAATGTGCTACCATCACCCCTGTCCATTTCCAAACATTTAAGTTCACCCTAGTTGAACATTCTGCTCATAAGAAGCAACCGCTCCCCATTCTTTAGCCTCATTCTATATCCTGGTAACTTATATTTCATGTCTATGAGTTTACATATTATAATTAGTTCATATCAGTGAGACCCTGCAATATTTGTCCTTGTGTGTCTGTCTTATTTCACTCAATATAGTGTCCTCAAGGTTTCTTCATCAACCCATTTTTTTTAAAGATGGTTTTGTTCACACACCATACATTCCATCCTAAGTAAACAATCGTTGGTTCCCTATGTAGTCAAGTATTTATGTATTCAGCACCATTGCCACTATCTTTATATGAGGACATCTCCATTTTTTTCCACAAAGAAGGGGAAAGAGTCAAAGAAGGCAGAGAGACAAAAGAAAAAGAAAAAAGAGAGAGACAAAAACATGACAGTTAGAAATCAACAAAAGGAAAGACAGCATTAAACTAAAGTAGAATAAAGAGTCAGACAACATCATCAATGCCAGCAGTCCAATACCCTTCCCCCATGTCCTCCCCCCCCCCCATAAGCATTTAGCTTTGGTATATTGCCTTTGTTATATTAAAGGAAGCATAATACAATGTTTCTGTTAATTATAGTCTCCAGTTTGCTTTGATTGTATTTTCCCCCCAATCCCACCATATTTTTAACACCTTGCAAGGTTGACATTCATCTGCTCCACACTATGTAAAAACATGTTTGCACTTTTTATATTGCTGATCACCCTAGGTTTCACTGAGTTATACAGTCCCAGTTTCTATCTCTTGTCTTTCGTTCTGGTGTCCCACAGGGTCCTAACCTTCCTCTTTCAACCATACTCACAGTCATCTCCTCTCAGTGTACTCACGTTGCTGTGCTACTCTCTCCCAAAATTGTTTTCCAAACCTTTCACTCCTGTCTTTTCCTTTCTGTCTGCAGTGCTTCCTTTAGAGTTTCCTGTAGAGCAGGTATCTTGTTCACAAACTGTCATTGTCTGTTTGTCAGAGAATATTTTAAACTCTCCCTCATATTTGAAGGACAGTTTTGCTGGATATAGGATTCTTGGTTGGTGGTTTTTCTCTTTCAGTATCTTAAATATATCACCCCACTTCCTTCTTGCCTCCACGGTTTCTATTGAGAAATCTGCACATAGTCTTATCTAGCTTCCTTTGTATGTATTGAATCGCTTTTCTCTTGCTGCTTTCAGGATTCTCTCTTTATCTTTGACGTTTGATAATCTGATTATTAAGTGTCTTGGCGTAGGCCTATTCAGATCTATTCTGTTTGGGGTATGCTGTACTTCTTGGATCTGTAATTTTATGTTTCATAAGAGATGGGAAGTTTTCATTGATTATTTCCTCTATTATTGCTTCTGCTCCTTTTCTCTTCTCTTCTCATTCTGGAACACCAATGACATGTACATTCCTGCATTTCATTTTGTCCTTAAATTCCCAGAGATGTTATTTTTCCATCTTTTCTCTATGTGTTCTTCTGTGTGTAGGCTTTCAGGTGTCTTGTTCTCTAATTCCTGAGTGTTTTCTTCTGCCTCTTGAGATCTGCTGTTGTATGCTTCCATTGTGTCTTTCATCTCTTATGTTGTGCCTTTCATTTCCACAGATTCTGCCAGTTGTTTTCTTCAACTTTTGATTTCTACCTCATGTACGCCCAGTGTTTTCATTATACACTTCATCTCTTTTGCCATATCTTCCTTCAACTTTTTTAATTGAGTTAGCATTAGTTGTTTCAATTCCTGTATCTCAGTTGAAGTGTACATTTGTTCCTTTGACTGGGCCATAACTTTGTTTTTCTTAGTGTAGGCTGTAGTTTTCTATTGTCTAGGCATCTGGTTTCCTTGGTTACCCCAATCAGGTTTTCCCAGACAAGAATGGGCTCAGGTCTCAGAATGAGGCCATAGTTTCAGGTCTCCCTGAGGGTGAGTCTTAGAAGATTGATACACCCTGCGATGCCTCAAGTGACTGTGCTTTTCTGCCCAGCAGGTGGTGCCTGTCAGCCTGTAACTCCAGACTGGGGTAAGGAGGTGTGGCCTGTGGCTGTCTTCCCCCAGGTTCTAGGGTCTGGTTCTGAATGAAAGGCAGGTAGTAGAGCTTGGCACTACCTTCTGCCTCTTGGGGAAGATACCACCCCTAGGGAGAGGTCATTTACATTTGAATAGTCTCTCTGCCTGAGCTATCTCCACCCTTGTTTGGGTCAGAGTGCTGGGAACTGAGAATGGCTGAGGCTTTCTCCACTGAGCTGAAAAAGGGATAGGAAGTCCCCCTCGGGGCCAGTCCATGGCCACCCTCTGGCTCTCCAAGTTCAGTCATCATCGAAAGCCTCTCTCTGCCTGTTGGGGATTCATAGCTTGGTTTGAGCAGTACACTTTGGTAATTAAAACCCCAGTTGGAGCTCAGCTGAGCTATATTCACTTGCTTGGAGAGTGCTGCTCTCTAGCACTGCAAGGTTTTGCAGTTGGGGCCATGGGGGGAGGGGGCTCCTGGCTTGGATCTGCAGTTTTTATTTACAGATTTTATGCTGCGATCTCAGGCCTTCCTCTCAATTCTGGTTGGTGTATCATGAGTGGACAGTCATGTTTGTTCCCCCACAGTTATTCCAGATTATTTAGTAGTTGTTCCTGGTTGTTGATTAGTTGTTCCAGGGGGACAAACTAGCTTCCATTCCTCTCTATGCCACTATCTTCTCCCCTCTCCCCTTGCCTTGATTTTTTGAAGGATACTTTTGCTGGATAGAGAATTCTTCATTGAAAGGCTTTTTTTTGTTGTTGTTGAGCACTTTGAATCTATCACCCCACTGTCTTCTGGCCTCCAGGATTATTTTGAGAAATAAGCTGTTAATCTAATTGAGGATCCCTTTTACATGATAAGTTGCTCATTTCTTGCTGCTTTCAAGATTCTTTTACTCTGGTTTTGGGAAGTTTTATTGTGATATGTCTAGATGTTTGTCTCTTTCAGTTTATCCTACTTGGAGATGATTGTTTATCTTGCATGTGTATGTAGGTTAACATTTTTCATCAATGTTGGGATGTATTTGGCCATACGTTCTTCAAAGATTATTTCTGCTCTTTTCAATCTTCCTGGTAGTCCCATTATGTGCATATTGTTTTGTTTAATGATGTCCCACAGTTCTGTGAGGTTCTGTTCACTTTTCATTCTTTTTTCTTTCTGTTCCTCACAATAGAAAAATCTCCATTGACTTATCTTCAGTGACCTACCTTTATTCTGCCTGACCAAATTTGTTTTGGGGCCCTCTAGTGAATTTTTCATTTGAATTTATCGTACTTTTCAACTCCAGAATTACTTCTCTGTTCTTATTATATTTCTATCTCTATTGTTATTCTCTATTTGGTGAGACATTGGTATCATGCTTTCCTTTAATTCTTTAGATGATTTCTTTCAGTTCTTTGAACATGTTTAAAATACCTTATTTAGCATCTTTGTCTAGTAAGTCCAACATCTGGGCTTCCTCAGGAACAATTTATATTGACTGCTTTTTTCCTGTGTATGGAACATACTTTCTTATTTCTTTACATGTCGTTTAATCTTTTGTTGAAAATGAGATTCAGCCATTTTTCTTGAATAAACATTTTACAGATTGTTTCAAGCCTTTAGTTAATTTCCAGGGTTATGAAAATGTTGATTTGGACTATTTTTTCCAGTGCTCTCATTGCTTTTATGTAGGAGAGTGTGATGGTTAGGTTCATGTGTCAGCTTGGCCAGATTATGGTACCCCAGTATCTGGTCAAGTAAGCACTGGCCTAACCATTATTGCAAGGACGTTTGTGGCTGCTTAATAAACCAGAAGGCTGGTTTGTTAAATCATGTCAATTGGCTGCAGCTGTGACTGATGATGTCAATGAAAGGCATGTCTTCCACAATGAGAGAATGCAGTCAGCTGGATTTAATCCAATCAGTTGAAGACTTTTAAGCGAGACAGATAGAGGACCTTCACTTCTTCAGCTGATCAGCAAAGTGTTTCCTGAGGAGTTCATCAAAGTTGCCAGTTCCTTTCCTGAGGAGTTCACCAAACATGTTCGTCGAAGTTGCCAGTTCACTGCCTGAGGGATTCACTGAACATCTTCATTGGAATTGCCAGTTTGCTGCCTGCCCTAAGGAATTTGGACTCGTGCATACCCACAGTTGCATGAGACACTTTTATAAATCTTATATTTATAGATATCTCTCATTGATTCTGTTTCCCTAGGGAACGCTAACTAATACAGAGAGGATTTTCCTTACTACATCATTTCTGCTGACACGCCAGAGCACTTTGAATTAACCTCTATAATAGCACTTGTAACACATGACAATACATGACCTGCCTCATTACCCCAGAGAGAAGGGACTGCATCTTACTCACTCTTCTTATCCTCCCCCACTAGAACAAAGCCAGGGCACCAGGAGCTTGGCAATAGAAGGCTATTGTTGAAGAAATGAGTGATTGAACCCCAAAGAAGAAAACCATTGAGAGTTTGTGTGTTGTCCTGGGATGCAATGGCTTTTCCTCTTAATCCTGAGGAATCCTGGGAAAACTATATTTGAATTTGTATCTACATAGATCTACCCCAACTGTGTCACTTACTAATAGGTTGTACTTTGGTAGGTTGTCTAATTGTCCAGAGCCTCAGTTTTCCCATAGATGAAATACAAATAATAATGCTTTTTGCCATCATGGTGTTCAGAGAATTAGATGAGATAGCACATGCAAAGCCCACAGCACAGTGTCAGGCACTGCTGCTTCACAAGAAGGAAAGTTTCTTCTTGTGTTTCCTAACTCCAGGGAGTCCTTGAAGAGCTTCCTGTTTCGACTGAGTCAGGGATTGGCAAATGGATCTGTCAACAGCAACAGATGAACAATGGTGTCTGTAACACATCTCACAATGGTGTCTAAGCATCACAAAGACCTTCTTTGAAAACCAGGCAGGCAGAACAATCAGGATGAGCATGGCTTCCATCCATGGGGTCTGTGCACTGACAGGGCTCTGAACAGAGAACAACTGTTGCCTGTGGCACCCACCCAAAATGGAGCAATGCTGCCCGACAGCTGTGGATAGAGGCTGGGCTTCCTGGAGCAGTTGGAGTTTAAAGGTAAAGAATGTACCTAGAAAGGGAGAAGAAAGCAGAGGGGTCCTCCAACCAGGATGGTGGTCTTCTGTCTTCACTCCCTGGGGCCTCCGTATGGGAGGATGGTGCCTCTCCCCATTCCCATTTTAAACATTTGATTGGAGAATTTATGCTGGGGCCTCTCCAGTTTATTTCCCAGTGCGATTTTGCTCAAAGAAAATGATCCATTTTTTTCGTTTGTTTGTTTGTTTTATTTTAAGGCTTGAAAACTACTGATCTAACCCAAATCCCTTTTTAGATAGATGAAGGAAACTGTGGCTCAGAAAAATGTGGTGACCTACCCAAGGAAACACAGGAAAGGAGCAGCAAAGCTGGGAAACTCCAAGGCAGGTGTCCCATCCAGATCAGGAATCCAGGGTCCTTTCCATCTCACCTACTACCTCTCATTGATGTTGCCTCCCACAGCACCTGAAAAAGACACCTTAGCATTTGCTGTCTTGAGATATCTTTGCAGATATTTTGTCTCCGAGATAGATTTATCTCACCATAGATGTTCAGATATGCTGGGGCTTGGGGCTAGATTTGGAATCAAGAGGTCTGGGGTTAAACTAGGCTTGGACACTCATGGTGATGGGTGGGTGTCAGTGAAGGTAATCCTTTGCACCAGGCCTTCTTTGACTTAATTGTTTCTTACTCTGGTTTGGATGTCCACAAATTGCTTCTGCCTGCTGGGCAAGTTGTGAAAGGCGAGCCAGAAACAAATGTCCTGGTTCAGCCTTTCAGGCTGCCTTCCCATAGACTGGCATTGACATACAGGCACCCCAGTATTTGCATAGGGGTTACTCTTCTCCCTCTGGAACAGTACTGGGAATCCACAATGGGAGATGCATGCCAGTCCAGAGCTCACCAGGGAGGGCGTGGGGGAAGGGCCAGCAAGTTTGCCATGCACTTCTCCTACCATTTTTAAAGCTGTGTTTTCTTGATTCGGCACTTGCCCAGTTACTGTAACTCTTTAACTTTTAACAAAACTGTTTAAACTGTTTAAAAAATTGGCTCTGCCAATTTTTGCTAGTCATCCAAAGATTCTTTGGGGGAACAGAACTCTGGAGCATCTTACACTGCCATCTTGGTTGAACTGTTAGGTGGTATATTTTCTACCCTTATTTGTTTATTTATTTTTGAGCCAGTTAATGTTGGATTTTCTGTCACCCGAAAACAAAAGCATCCAAACTGATCAACTTTTTCAAACCACCAGCAAGTCGTGACGAATGTCTCTAAAACCATCTATCGAATCTGTTCACTTCTCACCATTATCACCAAGAACACCTGAGCTTGAGACAGCTGCATCTCTCACCTGGGCTATTCTAACAGCTCCTTTTTCACCTTCCCATCTCCACTGTTGGCCCTGCCAATCTAGTCTCCACACAGCAGCCAGAGAGGTGTGTTAAAAATTAAACTCTAATCTGGTTATTTTCCTGATTAAAAGCTTTTAAAGGCTTTCACTTGTTTTTAAAACAAAACCCATCCCCCTTCCCTAGTTGCACCCCAACCTGTGGGGCATGGTCCCTGCTATCTCCCACAGCTCCTCTTTGACTTCTCTGCTCCAGGTTCCTGCCTCTTTATGCTCCTTGAGCAGCTGAGGACTTTCCCACCCTGGGGCTCTTCCACTTGCTAGTCCCTCTGCATGGAATGATTTTCCCTTCCTTCCTTACCTGACTGCCTTATTCTCACCCTTTAAGTCTCAGCTCAAATATCATCTCCAAGTGGCCCTTCCTGATCACCTCTCCCAGTCACTTCCTATCTTGTCCCAATCACAATTTGTGATTACCCTTTTTATACACGTACTTGCTTATTATGACAAGCATGCAAGCCCTAATGAGGACCTTGTCTCTCCTGTCTAGACTGTGTCCCTGACTCACACGTGGGCAATAAAGTTTTGTGGAGTGAACACCCAAGAGCAGCTCTGAAAGGGGAAATCCCCGCGGGAGGTGCTCCCGGAGCGCCCCCTCGTGGCGGTTGGAGGCCTGGCACGTAGGTCCGGAAGTCTCAGGCGCCCCATTATGCACGTTTGCCTGAATCAGCTGGCAGGTGGGAGAGACTGGCTGGTGGAAGCAAAGGACAAGCAACTAGGTTCTGCTTTGGTCAAACACAGTACAACTTCAGCAGCACCGGCTTCACCTGGGGCTTGTTGGAAACGCATAATCTCCCCCGCCCGAAAGCTACTGAATCCGAGTTTGCATTTAACAAAATCCACAGGTGATTTAAGGAGCAGCAAGTGCTGCTCCATAACAGCCTGGGTATGCACTGCCTGCACAGATATCAGAAAAGCATGGTTGATATGTGCAGATGAGTTTGAGAGCCATGCTTCTGAGGAAGTCGTGGGGATGTCATTTGAGTTAATAGAAGTGAAACGTTGCACGTAGTTGGCATTCAATCATCAGAATTCTATACAATCCTTTATTGAGTGACTAATAAAAAAAAAAAAAAAATCAGGGGACAGCAAGGAGTAGCTGATAAAGGCCCCAGTGGAGGGAAGCTAATATTTATTGAGCACTTACTAGGTGCCAGGTACTTTAAACTATGCCACCCTGATGAGTTCATTTTGGTGAGAGTGGAACAAACTCAGAGATTAGGAACTGGCTCCAGTTCATGCTCTGAGTAAGTGGCAAATCCTGGATTTACATCCAGTCCACATTTTTCTAACACCCAAACCTAAGTTCTTGCCAAGCTGCAGCTCACACAGAAGGGACAGCTGCAGCGGGGAGGGCAGCTGAACCAGGGACGCTGCGCAGAAACTGAATGAAGGGCCTTTGTGGGAGCAGCTGGGTGGACAGAAGGAGAGCAGGTGTGTGGTGCTGGGGCCAAGGGGACAGTTTGAGAGAGGAGCAGCAAGTTACTTCAACCAAGAGGACAGCGAAGACTCAGGGATTTACCTAGTATTTTTTCACTACTTGTTATCTTAGAAACATGGTGCCCACCATCACCAAATGCCTTGTATTATGCACCTGCCTGGGGCATGGGGCTGCTTCTCTGAGCACTGGAGTTGGAGCATCTTGAAGCTGGCAGGTCCCTAACCGTCCACGAGACACAGTTCAGTGTGCTCTCATATATAATCTCAGCATAAGGTGTCATCATTGCCATGCATCAGATGAAGACGCCAAGGTCAGTGTTGACTCTGAAAATAAGTCACCTGTTTTTTTGAGGAAAAAGTTTTTTTGACTGCCTCAGCTTTTTACAATCAGAGGCAAAACCCAAACCCGGATCTTCTAACTCAAACCAAATATGCCCACAAAGACTTCTGAGGTCTTTATGCGGATAAACTTTCAATGAATGCCTTATAGGCAGAGAAAAGGGGAATTTTATGGAGCTGTTTGTGAACCCTCTGGCCAATGGGCAGGCAATTCTGTTTCTTTCAAGGAGGAGAGATGCAGAATTGCTTCATCATTTAAATTAGAGATAGACCTCAGGCGTCCATACCAAGAGTGGGCAAAGGAAAGATTGTCAAAGATTCTGCAGGAATCAATAACCCACCATAGGGCCTTGCCCAGAAACTGCCAGACTCTTCCAAAAAGCACTCTCAGGGGCTGGCTGGCCGGGATGAATTTATCATTGGGACGACACTACCACCTTGTGGTAATTATTGAGCATTGCACCACCTTAAACTCCGCATAAGAGATCTTTTTGCCTCTCCCTGCTGCCCATCCCCCAAGCCCCCAAATTTTGCTCTTCATTTAACCTAGATCCAGAGAGATAATAAGGATATTTACTGAGATCAGGAACATAAAAAGAGAGGCAGGTGTGGTGGGAAGGAGAGTGATCTTGTTTATGAGCAAATTGAACCAGGATTATCTCTTAGGGGAAACAAGCAGAAATCTACCAATTGCCTGGCAAGGAGAAAGATAAAAATAAATCAATTAGACCAACTTCCCTACTGCTGAATTTATTTATCTACATGGAAAATCTGCAAAATCACCTCACTTTTAAAAGGGAGCACAGATATAGTTTAAGGTAGATCTAATTTATACTTACTATTTTTTCTAATCAGTCAAGCACACAAACCCTTCCCTCCCCAGGGAAATTGTCCCAGGGGGCCTGAGGGAAGGGGCCAGAGGTTGAACATTCCTTTCACTTAGAGACAACTTGGTACTTTATTTCTGAGCTTAATTCAATTCCTTTTGGCAATAGGCAGAGCCACCTTTCCCAGAAAGATAAGATGGGATGGCAGGGACTGGGGGTGGGGTGGGGGTGGAATATGATTCCATTGTACTTACATTTCCTCGCCAAAAATCTTAACTACATTCTGGAATCAATGACTCTAAGGATGGTAAGAGAGCTTAGAAAGCAAATTCTGTGCCTTTTAAATTGGGTTTTATACAACTCTTGGGATTCTGCAGAGGAGCCCCTGGGTATTTCAGGGGAAAGGGGAGGGGGGATGGCACTCCTCCTCTGCCATCTGTTCTGAATAATGAGCTTTGGCTTAAGATCTTGCTTGAAAAGGAGACTTTTGACAGAGTTCGACACCCTCAATTGTTAGAGCCTTCCAGAGCCTGAGCAAACGGAGAGGGCGGGCTGGAGAGGACGGGCCAGAGAGCGAGCTGACCCACCCAGGGCGTCTGCCAAGGAGGGGCCGGTAGCGCGAGAGCACGAACAGGGACGTCTTCCGTGGGTTCCATTTCAGGCAAAACAGTTCTCAGAAATAATGTGGGCATTTAGGCTCCCAAGTCAAACCACAGAAACTTTAAAAACGAAACAAAAAAAAAAAAAACAAAAAAAAAACCAGAATGGGGCCGAAATGCACTGTGCATTGGAAATCAGTAGGAAACAATTCTGCTGAATTATGATTCATCCAAATGAACAGTGAAGCTGAGAGTGCGTGTTTGATTTATCTAAAATGAGGGGAAAGAGAGTTTTGTTTTGAGGTAGAGGAAGACTTGCCGAGATCCTTAAGGAGACTTCTTGGTAATCTTGATAACCCTTATGCTTGATTCCATTTTCTTGGGCACAGTTGTTTCATAATTCTGCTTTTGACTTCTTAGCCGTTGTTGGCACCTGGTTTTACTCCCAAATGCCAAGAGATAAAGAGACCACGGACGTTTTCCTGAAGTTTCCTGAAAGAAAGTTTGCACAGTGTCTGCTGTCGCAGCTGTTCATTACATACATATGGAATGAGTGAATGAACAAGTGTTAAATGACAGAGGCAGGGACGAGGGGTAAATGGATACCGGCTTACAAATGAGGAAGTGGTTGCCGGAGAGGTGGCATTTTCTTGTGCCTGGGGCTTATCTGGTTTTAGTTGTCCCATGGCCCCTGGCGTCCTCTTCTAAATGCACCCCAGAGGGGGTACATCAGAATATTCAGAATATTCCTTTGGTGGAGCAATGAGGGCCTGAGCCAACAGGGCCTGGAGTGAGAGTGAGGAAGGAATGGGTTCTGAGAGTGGGGTTCCATGGGCGGGGCTCCGTGAGTCTGTGGGCGGGGCTTCGTGGGGGCTGTCTGTGGGCGGGGCTCCATGGGTGGAGCTCTGTGTGTGGGCGGGGATTCGTGGGCGGGGGCTCCGTGGGTGGAGCTCTGTGGGTGGGCGGGGCTCTGTGGGTGGCACTCTCTGTGTGGGAGGGGCCCCGTGGGTGGAGCTCTCTGTGTGGGCGTGGCTCTGTGGGTGGAGCTCTCTGTGTGGGCGGGGGCCCATGGGTGGAGCTCTGTGCATGGGTGGGGCCACATGGGCGGAGCTCTGCGTGTGTGGGGATCCGTGGGCGGGGCTCTGTGGGGCGGGGCTCCATGGGTGCAGCGAGTCTCGAGTCTCCGTGGCCTTTACCCTTCTCTCCTGTTTTCCCAGGCTCTGACTTCTCCCTCCAGCTCCTGTTCCCCTTTCCCCTGCGGCCCTAGTTCTCCTGGGTGCTGCACCACAGCTGGATTTCGGGGAACTTAGAACAAGCAAGGTGAAGCGAAGGACTGGATGGCGTGGGTTGGAGGACTGCGGGACGGGGGGCTTATGACCTTTAGGTGGCATTAGGGGGTTGCACAGGTGAAAGGAGGAAAGAGACAGGAGTCTGGGAGAGGCAGGAGAGCGAGGGAACTGAGGAGGGACTTTCAAGAAAATCAGACCAAGCCAAGGGTCCAGAAAACAAACACTCCAAGGAGGCAGAAGTAACTTCTTTCTTTAAATTCATCTTTCTGATTGCAAACGTGATATGTTGTCATTGCAGAAAACTTTGAAAATAGAGAAAAGCCCAAATAACCCACAATTGCAGGAATGAAAATTGTAAATGTTTGGTGTATTTCTTTCCAGAAAGACATGAACACACACAGACAAGTATAGATGTATAACACTATGTGATAATGTAATTAGCCAATCCCCTTCATTAGCTAGAAGTCCTTTCTTAAGGGGACATGGCTTTATGTTTTGATCTTCAGGGAATCTGAGTTCTCTGGCATCACCTCGCAGTTTGTGAAGTCGTGGCATCGTGGCATCCACGCACACACAGGGTGACCTACCTCCTTGAGTCTTCCCAGGGACCTTTAGCCCAGGATTTGGTGTCCCACTGATTTGGGATCAAACCCTGGCTCTTTCGTTTACCAACCATGGGCCCCGAGACAATTCCCAACACATTTTTGATCCCTGTTTCCCTCTTTGAAAACCAGGCTTAGAACTGGAGTCTCCCAAGGGTGCTAGGAGGAATAGATGAGGTTTTCCATTCGAATGTGCACCAGAATCCACTGGAGGGTTGTAGGGCTGGAAGGCTGGGCCCCACCCCCGGAGCTCCAGGTTCAGCAGGCCTGGGTGGGACTCAAGAAGGCCACTCCCATCAAGGACCCAGGTGAGGACCTTGCCTTAGTCCAGGGAGCACACCTAAGAACTACTGGCCTAAGCTGTCACTAGTCCTCCACCTCAAATGAAAACACCATCCTCCAGCAGACAGTTTGAGGTCTGTGAATCCATCCTGGGACCTGGTGGAGGAGAGCAAGCCTCAGGAGTTTATGTCCTGGGGGGTTGAGGTCTAACTCCGTGCAGGTCCCAGTCACATCAGTGACCTCCTTTGTCCCTCTGTCCCAGGCACTAAGATGCATGGAGCACTGGAGAGCTGGTGGGAAGGAGGGGAGAGGCAGGGAGAGGACCTTCGCTCCTCCCTCCCAGCAGTGTCCACAGGGGACTAAAGATCTGGAAAGTGCTTGGAGCTACTGGGCAGAAAAGCCAGAGGTGACGATGTTCCCTAAACCTGTTTCTGTGAGTGAGACTCAGAGGCACAGGTAGACTTGGGGCTTATGACACGAATGGCCAGAGGTTGTGGGTTTGGTCATTCCCGTCCAGTGATGCTCCGCTCCTCCCGTCTCCTAACACCCAGCTCAGGAGGTGGGATGCCCTGAGCCCCCTCACTCCTCCAGGAAGTCTCAGGAATGCAGGGCTAAAGGTGCCCTGCAGTGTGTTGTCCCCACCCCCCCACCCCCAGCTTTCCTCTCTTCTTCTTCTGAGCCTAGGTGGGATGTTGGGCCATTGGGCTGTTTCTCCTTCTCTTGGGGACCCAGAGATTGGCCCTTGGGAGAAGCAGACGTGGGCCCCTCTTGCCAGGTGTATGTGTGTACTCAGCCCTCCTTCCTATCCCCCTTCTCTCTCCTAGCCTGAGGTCCCCTCCCTGCTCTTCTCACTATGTTCCCTCCCCATCTGTAATGGCTTGAAGTTGTTATGGACTCCAGAAAAGATCATGCTCTGAAAGCTAATCCATTCCTGTGGGTGTAGACCTATGGTGGGTGGGGCCTTTTGATTAGGTTATTTCAGCTGCCCAGGTGAGTCTTAATCCTCTTACTGGAGCCCTTTATAAGAGCATGAAATAGGGAGAAAGATGCAGAAGATAAGGGAGACAGAAGACAGAGGGAAAGATACAGCAGCTGAGAAAGAAAGCCATGGATGAGAGAACAGAAGCTGAAAGCAACGAAACCCAGGAGAGAAGGGAGAGATCAGCAGACCCGCCGTGTGCCTGGCCGTGTGACAGAGGAGTCCCAGATCTCCGGTAGCCGGTCGTCAGGGAGAAAGCGTCACCTGCTGGTGCCTTGATTTGGACGTTTTCACAGCCTCAGAATTGTAAACTTGTGAGTTAATAAATCCCCATTGTAAAAGCCAACCCATTTCCGGTATATTGCATTTTGACGACTTTAGCAAACTGAAACACCGTCCTTAGCTGGTTACTGTCTCTAATGGTGGAGTGAAGGGTGGGTCCCCCATAAAGACCTTCTAAGGATCTGTGGCCAGCATCCCTGGGCCCTGGAGCCCCCTCACCTTCCTGGTGACTCTTCATCCTGTGTGAGCCCAGCTCTGGCTCAGACACCAGGGTTCCAATCCCCACGCTCACCCCATCCCTCCTCCAAGCCCTAAGGTGGGGCTTGGGCCCCTGAGGCACTGGAGTGAGGCTGAGGGGCATCTTTTCCCTGCAGAGCCTCGCCTGGGGCATGGGCAGAAAGACGTGCTGTGGAAAATGCTTCCTGCCTGCCCGCCTACACTTCATTTTATAAAATGACTAACCTAGCCTCTGCTTTGTGCAGAGTCTTCTTCTGAGTTTTGTGGATGGGATCTGATTTTTTCCTGTATCCGTAAAATGGAGAGGCTGGACCTGGCTGCAAGGATCCCAGATGCTGTTGGCTGAGCCCCTGCCTGCCACCTCCCTGGCCCCTGGGATATGTCTGTCTCCCCTCAGTGCCACTGTGTCCTCCCCCTTGCAATCCTGGGGTAGCTGCAGCTCCCCCATCAGACTTCCTCTAACGCCCTTGATCTCCTTGCCAAGGGATCCCCTTCTCTCTAGAGGACTGTGCACCTGCCACAGCGTGTCCCTGAAGCTGCTGCCTCCGTGGGAGATGCAGACATATATCCAAGGGCAGGGCTTCCTGCATGGGGGTGGCCCAGACACCCATGGGCTCTGCAGGGAACCCACGAGACCGCAGCCAACAGAGCCACTCTGTACTCTGCATGCTCTGTTCTCTGTACCACAGAGGAGGGCACAGCCAGAAGGGCCTTCTGAATTAACCCTCCTGGTGGCTAAATATTGGCAATCAATTCAAAACCATTCTCAAACCACGTGCAGACCAGACCCCACATAACCACCAGCTACATCTGACTTGCCAGTGCCGGTGGCTAAGTCACAGTGAGCACCTAACACATGGCAGGTAACATTCCAGAACTTTCCATGTGGTCCAGTTGCCATGGCTGTTGTCACGTGTCACACGTTAGGAAACAGGTGCACAGGCAGAACGAGTCCCTTGGCCCAGATCATGATTTAATAAGCGGCATTCGAATCCTGCAGCCTAAGCCCTGTGCTTTGACTTCTTTCTGGGTAAGATGGGGCTTATACTACAAGCTATGTTTAGTGAGCTGCTTCTGTGTGCATGGCGTGTACTTGTTATCTTGCTTGCCACAACCTTGTGAAGTACACATTAGCGTCCTTACATTAGGGGTCAGGAAGCTCGGTTGACAGAATGAGTCTCCCGATGTCCTCCAGCACTTGGATCCGTCTGACTCCAATGTCCCAGTCCCCTGTGGCCTGGTTTCTCTCTGAGTTCCCTGTGCCCAGGCTGGGGCCAGGCTGAATGTGGGCAGCAGAGGGGGTGGACGAGTGTCCAGGGCTTGACTTCAGAGGCTGCTGGGTGTGACTCCTGGTGCAGCCCCGGGGGGTAGAGCATGGTCCAGAGGTGGGGGCTGGGCCCTCACGGCCACACAGGAGGCTCAGTGGGCTCGGTCATGCCCACTGGAGCGGCCCATGCTCCTCAGCCTCGGGAGGCACTGCCAGATGTCCCTGCAGACTGTCTCGCTCCCCAGGGCGTACTGGAAGGCATTGATTGTGGGCATTGTTTTGGCAATGAGGGCGGGCACCTGTTGGGACAGAAAAGTCCAGGAAAGGAGCTTGAAAGCCTCTGCTCTTTTCCCTAATTCCACCTAGAGAGTCCCACTCCCAACCCAGCTGTCAATCATTTGTCCTTTGCTGGATTCTGCAGCCTTGAAGCCTTCCATGATGAGTTGGTGAACCATGCACAGGGTGTGGAGCCCCATGGAAAGACACTCCTCCAGGCCCCACGTGCTCTCTAGTCACAGCCCCTATCTCAGCCCTGGCCAAGCATGTGGTTGTGCATCCAGCATCTGTCTGTCTGCCCATCATCTCCCATGAGACCCATGACAAGCAGAAGCCCGGTGTGGCCCTGGGAGGTGGGGGGTTGGAAGCAAAATCTCTCTGTGTCACAACTATTCACAGGATGAGGGAAAGAGAGAAACTGACACAGGGGACATAAAGCCAGAAGGAAAGCTGGTGTGAGACAGAGACACAGAGACTTGGGGCATGGGGAGGGGCTGTACCATCTGCAGTCTGGGGGAGATGGAGGTCACGTCCACGATGGCCGCATACAGGTACAAGAGGGCGTAGGGGCCCCAGCCGAGCAGCAACATCCTGCCTGGCAGCCTGGTGTTCACCTGGGGAGAGACCAGCACAGGAGGCCTTGCCTCGCTCCGAGCAGCGGGCAGCTCTGGGGGGCATGAGAGATCAGGTCAGCATTCAGCAAAGCTGGTGGCATGAGCCAGGTGCATGAAGGGGCTGTGCCTTCAGGGGAATCCGGGGCCAAATGAACCTTGCCCAGGGTTGGGATGGAGGCTCCAGGACTTTTCTTGTATGGAAGTCTGTGTGACCCTAAGCCTGTCCTTTAAGTTGACTTGGACTCAGTTGTCTTATCTGCACAATGGGCTGATAATACCTGACTTGCCTGCAGGCAGGGATTGGACCTGGTAATGACTTTCCTTCCAGCTCTATGCTCCTTAATGAGGAAGGGTGGGCTCCGTGACTATGGGTGGTTGGTGAGGGTCCCAGACTGAGCCGTCCTCAGACTTCCTTTCCGAGCCCTGCTTGTTATCAGCAGCTGTAGCCACCTGGCCAGTCAACTTGTCTTGGGTTCACAGGGGCTGTTATCTGCAGTGTGAGATACCCCTGAGGGGCGTAGGGCTGGTTCCATAACTGGAGAGGCCGTGGTACCACCTCTGGCCACAAGGGGGTGCGCAGCTCACAATCTAATTTGACGGTGGAATTTTCCCACATAGGCGCAGATATTAAAATTTCAATGCTAAAAATCCGTACCAGTTTTCTCACTGACATGTATTTCTCTAACAAGGAAGGAAACTGAAGTGGAAGGAACACATTTCCCTCATGGAATAATTACTTATTTCAATTTTGGATTTTTAAAATATGTTGATGGAGAGACATTATTTCTCTTGAATTGTCCCTCATTCTAAAATAGAAGGGTGCTTAGGACTGATTGGGGGCCTCCTAGGGAGAAGCTGGGGACAGAGGAGAAGCTGCAGAAACTGCTCTGGGCACAGCTGATGGTTTAAAAGTCAAACCAGAAAAATGATAAAATCTCGATGGCAGCTTTATCTCCTGGCTCTTAAACCTGCCAACATATGTGAGAACTTGGGACACCCAGGCAGAGTTTGGGGTGAGTGGCGTGGAGGACAAGGCAAGAACTGAGCTGGCAGCCAGGAACCCTGATCCTAGTCCGAGCATAATTTTGCCCTCCTTCAGTGACTTCAGAAGAACATGGATCTTCAGCTAAAATTGGTTTGAATTGGATTTTTTCCCAATTCACAGAAAAAAAAAAAAAAAAAAAAGAAGTGATAGGTTAAATGTCTCAACAAAAAGAATATGAATATTTCTTTTATGCATTATGATTGACTGCTGGGCGTTCCAGACCTGGTTTGGATCTAACTCCAGACTTATGAGCTGCCTGGCTTTGGTAAGTTGCTTAACTAACCCCTCTCAGTCTCAATTTTCTAATCTGTGACACAAGCATAATGAAACCTTCCTCAGAGAGTGATTGCAAAGATGAAATGGCATAATGCTCATAAAATATTAGTATCTGTGTTTTGAACCTTTGCTGCTTGTAATGATTCATCTGCTAGAAATTGTCCAGGTGATAAAATTACAAAAAAAAAAAAATTATCATAAGTGAATAATCATGGAGAAATTTAGAAATGGCCAAAAGGGCTTAGTCATTTCACTTAAAAAAAAATGCTTTCCCTGAAAAGACATCAAATCCTGGTTTCCAAAGTAAAACTATGTGCTGCCAAGTCAGTCCAGAGACAAATGTATAAATCCTTGTGCAGAATGTGCACTTATGTTTGGGGATTATTTATTCAGGGATTATTATGCCAGGTGCACATATTATCTCATTTAATAACTCCAGTGTATCAGTGAGGTATCAACACCATTTTATGGATAAAGAAACTGATGCTTAAAGCAGTTAAATATCTTGCTTGTGGCTACACAGCTGGTAAGAGGCAGGGCTGAGATTTCTACCAAGGACGTTGACCAGGAAGTCTGTCCTCTTAGCTGCCACCCTGAAGGCTCCTTCCCCAAAAGGACCAGATGAGTGGCAGTGCAATCATGCAAGTTAAGATTTCTGAGCACGGTCAACCTGTTCGGTATCATCTGCCATGATATTTTTGACATGGTGGATATTGTGGAACATTCAAGAAGATGCTGGGCAATCATTAGTGAGGTACAGGTGAAAGGGTGCCAAACTGGGATTGAGGACCACGTCTTGCAACAGGGGGTTATATTAATCCAGTTTTCCCCAGTGCCTCTCTCAGAACATGTTTCCCGTTTGGCACCCTGAACCAACAAAAAACAAAAGTAACAAACCAAAAAACAGGGTGGTGGTTCCAAACTCAAAAGTTAGGAAAGCACTGACTACCCAAATCCTCCTATTGGAGAATGACATCTGCACGATTGCATAATATGGGATCTAAAAAGAACCGTAGGAAAGGATTCCACTTGACTTTAACCCAGAGTTCCCCAAAATCATTTGACCCTCATAACCTTCATTCCCTTTAAACCATATTGACACCTGGGGCACACCAGAGCTCACTGGAGGCCTGTCCAGCTCTGTGGTCCATTCTGTGACCATGGACGTGAATCTGGAGAACCTGCCATCTACTCCCCTGAAGGCAGGGAGGACCCGATGATCAAGGTGAACATCTCGTTCTCTGATTGAAAGTCCCACCTGTGTTTGAGCCATCGTAGCTGATGGGAATTGGGCCTTTGCACGGGGACATGTCCTCATTTGCCTTTCCTTGAACAGCTGAGTCCCAAAAGTTGCCAAGTGATGAAATACTTTAAACAAGTTGGTTCATGTAGCTCAAGGTTAAATCACATTATAAGAGGAACTATTTCATAACAGGGGAATTTCTTTTGAAAACATCCACCTTTCTCTGGAAAAGAATGCTTGTCTATATTCTTTTGCCTACTGTTGATATTTTCATTTATATGATGCTTATACGTAGAAGCACCCAGTCTCTCTGGTAAGCAAACTCATGAAATTCCTATGTGCAATGCCAACCATGATGAATGTTAAATCTAGAGTGGGCTGTGAATAGAACCACCACGGGGTGAGTTCTTTGACAGGCAGAGAATAAACGCACTGAGAAAAATGAAACTAAAAATCCCATCTTTCCCTGTGTTCCAATGATTACCTTAAATAATTACTTTAAAAATAGAATCACAGACGTCTAAACCTGGAAAGGACTTTGGAAATCCTTTTTCCAAAGTCCTCCTTCACAGATTTCAGGTCCACACAGCTTGTTTGTAAAAGATCTGGGGTTGGAGGTCAACTCTCTCTGATACTCTTCTCATTTAAGACTTTTCAGTATCATTTTAAGGAGTTACTTTCCTGAGCATTCACTCTAATGGAAGAGCTTGCCCTATTTCTTTAAGACTCTATGTTGGAGCAGCAGGCGAGCCACGTGCTCTCTGGCTCTCCCGCCTTCTCTATCACCCAGTAGATGGAGGGCTGCCCATCTGCCTCTTGACAGCCCCCATTTTGCCCCCTTCTCCAACCTTCTGCCCCCAACTTGCTCTCCCCCTCTGCTTCAAACACAGGTAGCTTTGGAAATAAGCGTTTGCACCTCCCAAGCAGTCTGGGACCCCAAGGAAGAGGACGCTGGGCTCAATGGAGTTTTTCCAGTGAGCTTGAACTTGCCCTAAGGGTTCGGAAGGCTGGTGAATTAACCAAACTAACAAAAGGCTGCCATCCCCTGGGCCTTCCAGCCTGGTCTGTGCTTGTTTCTGTTTTCTGTTAATATAAGGATGTTTTGAAATAAGGGCAGAAGGTCCGTCTGGAGTACCTGTCAAGTCCTTGAAAAGATTAAATGTAAGGATCTTGATGGAATCCTGCAGGTGGCCACAGCTCACAGGACTGCAGGATCTGCGAGAGCCCAAGCAGCCTCCTCTGGCCTCCTCAAGCCCCCCCAGCCTCCCCGATCCCCAGCAACAGGCTGGGACCACATGTTCAACCATAACATCCCAGCACTCCAAGAAAGCTAAATTTTCTCCTGGTCATTGAAAGCACAGAAAAACCCTGACCACTGTGGCCCCGTGTCACTGAGAGGGGCAAAGCGGTTTCTCCCACTGCAGGATTTGGGTCTGTACCTGGAGGTGGCCCCTCTTCTTGAGTGCCTGCTCCAGGAGCCGACAGGAGGTGAGCGTGATGGTAAGGGGCAGGACGAAGTTGAAGAAGGCCATGGTGAAGAGGAAGCTGGTGAAGTTTCTGTAGGCAGAAGGGGAGGATCGGCTCTCGGGCTGGTGGACCCCCACCACTGAGCAGCCTTTGCTCTGGATGAGACTCTGAGACAGTCGGATTTGCAGAACCATCCCCCCATCAGACAAGCATCAGAGGGTGGAGTCAGGGAGCTACGATGGGGGAGGTCTCCTGTGTTGTTCAGTAGCCAGGAGCTGCGGAGAGGAAGACTCTCCTTCCACTCGCCTGCTGGCCAGGTCAGCGGCTCAGCCTCCTCTCTGAACATGTCCAAGCTCTTTTGCTTGATCCCCAAGCACAGAGAATGGGGCTGCTTGGGAAACACCATCACCAAATAGAGGAGATGTTAGTGGACCAAGAAGACAGGGGATTCAAGGAGTGGTTCTGGTACAGGGATTTGAAAGGGGTCCAAGGATGAGAAGGAGCCTGGAGACTGTGTGACTCAAGAAATAGTTGAAGGGACCTCAGAAGAGCCTGGGAGGAGGGTCTGGGTATGGTCAGGGGGAGGTGGGAGGAGGTTGGCCTTGGAGGGTTGAGATTGTCTGGCAAACGTTGACATCTCCCCATTTGGATTTTCAGCTAGGGTCCCACTGTCATAGGGGCTCGGAGGCAAGATTCCAGTAAGAAGGGGATGTGAAGCTGCCCCTCCCACCTTACCTGTCCCCCCTGGAGTAGCCCAGGGTGCAGCATGTCCCCAGTGGCTCGTAGTCATAGTGGCCCCAGCCCAGTATGGGCAGCGCTGCCCAGAAGACAGAGGACAACCACACGCAGAGCACCAGGGAGCCGGCCGTGCTCCATGACAGTTGGCTTCCTGCACAGGACAGAGGGGGGCCGAGGGGCCGAGAGGAGGAGAGAACCGGGCACAGCAAGAAAGAACAGACATCATGGGCACACAGGGTGACCATAAATCTTGGCTCTGATGCTTAATACCTTGCTGTCTTGGGCAATTAAGGGGTCTCTCTAAGCCTCAGTGTTCTCCTCTGCAAAGGGGAATGACAGTCCCCACCTTAGAGGATTGGGATGAAGAATGAAGGAGACAATGGATGGTAAAGGACCCCTGGTGGATGCTCTGCATCATCTTCTTCAGAGGACAGAGAGAAGGAGAGAGTGGCAAAGAGGCAGGCGTGTTCCTCAAAGCCAAGGTTACGTAGAAGGATGTGCAGGGGTGAGGCTCGTGGGGGAGGGCGGTAGGAGCCTGGACTGCCCACTGTCCTCAGCTTTTGCTTGGAAACAGGACACCCTCCCAGCACTCTGGACTTGGGCTTGGGGCCCATCTCATGGCCAATGACAGAGGCTGTCTCGGCAGCATCTTTTGGCGTGATGGAGTCCTGCCAACCTGAGGTCCTCCACATCCCCTCCCCCCGTGCCCCTCCCTGCCACATCTACTCCGTGACCCCTCTTGGACTTGGCTTTCAGAATCCCTTTCCCAGGTGCTCGCCTCTGTTCCTTTGTAGACAAGACCCCAGGGCAGTGGACAGAACCCCAGATACAAAAGAGCAGGTCTCTAAACTCCTTCATTCTGACACTTGGCGTCCATTGGTGCAGCCCTAGATGGAGTTTGGGGTCCATCTGCCCCACTATGGGCACAATATAAATATTCATCTTGATCCATGTGTCACATCAGGCTTTTCAGCTTTGGGAAGAGATGACCGAAGTGACGTGCCAGAGGCTACCCAGGAATGGAGTAAGTACATGAGCTCAGAGCTCCCCTTCCCTGGCTCCACACGGTTCCACCAGGTCCTTCCAGTATAGGAAGGGGCTTTGCTCCAGAGGTCCCTGGACAGGGCAAGCCAAGCTGCATGAGGAGGTGTGTGTGTGTGCATGTGTATGCAGTTGTGTGGGAGGTGGTCTGAGGGAGCTTTGGGGGCAGGGACTCCAAGGTCGGAAGGGGGGACAAGAGGGGTTACCTAAAGTCACTTGGAATGATAAGAACAAAGGCGTTTTGTGGCCCAGAGGGAGGTGTCTATTAGGAGAGCCCCGCTAGGGTCAGTGACTGCCATGGGGAGGGTGCTGAGGTAGATCTGTGGATTCCAAGGGGCTGTGCCCTGGTGGAGGCCATGCTAGCTGTGGACCCCACGGCAAACGCTATGCAGGGCAAAGCCAGGGCATAGGACTTGGGGCTCGGGAAACAAATGGAGCACCTGCCTCTATCCGGGCCACACCTGATCCACTAGCCACTAGCTGTGTGATCCTGAGCAAGCTACATAACTTCTCTGTGCCTCTGCTTCTTAATCTGCAAACTGGAGGGTTGCCGTGAGTGTAAGCTGAGCCACAGCTCCCCAAAGTATATTTCTACACCCCCGGGGAGTGAGCAGGGATCCTGAATGGTTGATGAATGAACATGTTTTAATTTCAAAAGTTGTTATTTTAATGTGTATTAAAATTATAACAACATTTAGGTTATTTCTGTGATTTCACAGATACTGTTAAGAATGAGACTAAGGCAGGAGTTTAAATTTTTAAAAAGAGAGTCACTTTTAAGAGAAATCTCAAGTAAATAAACGGAGTAGGTGGTCCACTGATATGGCCAAAATTCTGAAAATAGCATTGACAACCTAGCTTGGGAAATCTAGAGCTGCTCTAGCCTTCACTGAGTTTTGGCATAGTCCTAGAACAGGTTCCCAGGCTACCCCCACACATCCCTTCAACTTCCCTGCCCTCTAACTTTGCACATCTGCAAGAGTGCTTTCTACATCCATGATCTCATTTGATTTCCAAAGTAAAACTGTGAGCTTCATTATAAAAAGCATCCTGCCAAGGAGGAGACTAAAGTTCAGAGAGGACCCCTGACCTTCTGAAGTTGCAACAATGACACGGGTAGCTTTTCCAATGCATGCCTTTATACATCTCTGCACACTCTTGCACCTCTTGTCCCTTCCTGAAACAAGTGCCCCCACGCTGCCTTCATGCCCCCTCACACCTGCCCACAACCCCTTGTCCCCAAACACACTGAGCAGACCTTCGCCCTGACCACCACTCACTGCCTCTGCTCTGGAAGCCCAAAGACGTACGGGTGCAGTGGTGGCGATAGCGCTCCCAGGCAATGGCTGCACTGCTGGAGATGCTGGCCAAAGCCGTCGCAAAGCCCTGGAAGCCGTGGGCCTGGCAGCTGTCCGAGCCATGGGGCCAGCGCCTGTGGGAGACACTGGGTACCAGTAACCCCTGTCTTCCTCCCACACCCACCCAGCCACAGCCCGGGGGACACATTATTGAATGCTGGTCCAACCCCAGGGACAAGGGCCTTATTATCTGTGATTTTCCTCCAAGGAAATTGGGACCATAGAATTAAGTCACCAGGCTACACGGTACAGTGGGAGGCAAACTCTCTAGACTGTGCCTCTTACTGCCCCGCAGTGGAGTCAAAGGATGTCCCTGCATAATCAGGGCCTCCCTCACAGGAAGTGGTAGGGAGGGCCCTCAGGGATCACTGGCCTCCACACCTTGATTTTGTAGCCAGGAAAATTGCAGCTCAGAGAGGTAAAGATACTGAGCCAAGGTCACACAGCAGATGAAGGCAAAGTCAAAGGGTTGACCCCAGGCCTCCCAACTCTCAGCCCCATGGACCAAGAGAAGGTTAAGTCTCCAGTTGCCCAATCTGGGCAGGGGCAGGAGGATATCAGGGCAAGGCCCTGGGGGAAGAGGACTGCTCCCTGATTCAGACCCCACAGACTGGTCAGCCCCGAGCATTACACACAGATGGGCTTGAGCCTCAATGTGTAATGCCTGAAACCCAGACAAGAATGCTTAGTCTGCTTAAGAAAATAAACTTGCAAACACTTCCTGAGGCCATGTTGGAAGACCCTGGTTTGCTATAAATAGGCCATAATACTTTGCAAAATCGATTTTTGCTTTATCAAACACATATTTAGGGCTTATTACATGCTAGGCCTTGCTTTAAGTCATCTACGAAAAATAAGTCAACACTTTCAACCACCCTTAAGAGTTAGGTAATTACATGCAATTTACGAAAGGAGCCCCAAGCTTGTGAGTGATGAAGGCGGGGTTCAAACCTAAGCAGTTTGGTTCCAGCTCCGTGCTCGTAATTCCTACAGCAGGATTAAATTTGAGCAACTCCTGCCTGCCAGAAATCAGCTGCAATTCTTTAGGGATGGTCTCGAATTTGGATTTTAGCCTGCTCACCCTCCACCCTCAGGGTGATTTCCTGCAAGCAGGAAGAGTGCCTTTAGCACGGCTGCCCAGTTGCTGCCCTTCCCCAAAGAGGTGAGACCCCAGGCTGGGCGCTGCCAGCCCATAGACTGGGGAGGGGGCATGGGGGAGGGGACTGGTACCCGAGGAGGCTGGCTGTGGCTGCAAGAAGGGCGTTCAGGCTGACCCCACTGTCCGCCAGGGCCAAGCTCAGCACCAGCAGGTGGCTGGGCCTCTGCAGCTCCGGGGTCTTGCAGAAGGAGAAGAGGGTGAGGCCGTTGAGGGTGAGGCCGGAGAGAGCTGAAAGAAAGGGAGGGGGAAAGCATGGGGGGGGGCGGGGCGCATCAAGGCTGCAGGGTCTTCGGGTGGATGGAGCCTCAGCAACCAGCCCCCTTCATGCCCAATGACCCTCTCAGTGCAGGTTGTCAAACACCCACTGCGGTGGGCAACCCTCAGATACAGCAAACCACAACCACACAGCCTGGCCTCTACCGACTCACAGTCTAATGGGGAGACAGACAGGGAGAAAAATCAGTACAGTGTGGCGGGTTCACATGTGACAATATATTTACTGACCCCTTGAGTGCTGTTCATGTGCCAGGAATTACCCTATGCACTGCACAAGGATCCCCTCATTCAATCTCCACCCAAAATAGTATCTTCCCCACTGACAGTCAAGAAACTGAGGCTCCGAGGGGTTAGCTGGTGTTCTAGTTTGCTAATGCTGCAGAATGCAAAACACCAGAGATGGATAGGCTTTTATAAAACGGGGGTTTATTTCGCTACACAGTTACAGTCTTAAGGCCACAAAGCATCCAAGGTAACACATCAGCAATCAGGTACCTTCACCGGAGGATGGCCAATGGCGTCCGGAAAACCTCTGCTAGCTAGGAAGGCAGCTGGCGTCTGCTCCAAAGCTCTGGCCTCAAAACGGCTTTCTCCCAGGACGTTCCTCTCTAGCAAGCTTGCTCCTCTTCAAAACATCACTCCCAGCTGCACTCACTGAGTTCCCTCTCTCTGAGTCAGCTCATTTATATAGCTCCACTGATCAAGGCCCACCCTGAATGGGCGGGGCCACGCCTCCATGGGAACATCTCATCGAAATCATCACCCACAGCGGCGTGGGGCACACTCCAAGCAAATCTAACCAGCATCAAAACGTCTCCTCCACAAGACCGCAAAGATAACGGCATTTGGGGGACACAATACATTCAAATCGGCACAGCTGGGTATTTCATATAAATGAAATCATACAGGGCTGGTCCTTAATGTGCCTTGCTTATTTCACTCAGCATCATGTTGAGTTCATCTGTATTATATCATATCTTGGAACTTCATTCCTTTTTAGGGCCAAATAATATTCCATTGTGTGCATATACCACAGTTTGTCCTCCCATTCATCTGTTGAGGGACGCTTGGGTCATTTCCACCTTTTGGCTATTGTGAATGATGCTGCTATGAACATTGGTGTGCAGGTATCTGTTTGAATCTGTTTTCTAGCAAATTTGCAGAGATGGAAAATAGATTAGGGGTTCCAGTAGATGAGGGAGGGGAGGGGGAAGTTGTTGCTTGGTGGGTATAGAGTGTTAGTAAATCTTAGAAAATTTTAAATAAAATTTCTAATAATAAAGAAAAGAGGTTGGGGAAAACAAAAAAAAAAATGAAACAAAAAAAAAAAAAAAAAAAAAGAGGCTAACTGCTAACTTCCCTGAACACAGTCAGTAAGTGGTAGAACTAGGACTTGAACTCAGGTCTTTCAAATTCCAAAATGCCTGCTTTTCCCACCAAGGGGTGTGGAAGCAACATCAGGGAGAGCTTGGAGAGGAGGATTTGAACAAACATTAGAGCTGGGAGTTGCTGGGATAGAAGGCAGAAAGCGTTCTTGAAGGGGGCATTCTCTAGCAGAGAAGACCTGTCCTTGACTTTGTTTTTTTTTCCCCAAGTTACAAGTTTCTCATTTATTGAACCTAGTGGGGGTAGCAAATATTTATTTAGAAGCACCTGATGGTAAATGGAAATTTGCAGTACAACAATACATTAATTTGAGAGTATAAGATGGTTACTGATAGTGTTTTCACTTGTTACCACATATTCATTCTTTAATATTAATGAACAACAGTTGGAATTTAAGCTAATGAATATGATTTCCAAAGGCCTTTGATTTATTTGATTTTTTAGAGAGTAGTCAGAAATAGTTATGAGAATTTTAAATTTCATAGGTTCTTATCGCTATTTTGATTCTGACATCTATGAACTATTCTCTTGATAACAGAATAAAACATGTTTTTTTTAAAAATTAGAATTCTTCAAACATTTTTTAAATTAAATAATTTTGGGCATAAAAATAAAATTTTACTTAAAGAGCTTTTATAGACCACCCTGGACTTTTGGTTTGCCCACTCCCTCGCTGTCCCTTGAGCCCCCCAGGACTTGTGGGTCTGCTGCCAATACTCGATGGGTAAGAAAATGTGCCTATTTCTCCAGAGTCACTTTGCACTAGGACTGGCTTCCCCATCAACCTAGACTTGGGCTGGCCTAGCCGCCACGGTCTGTCCTGTCGCCAGTTCTGGCCTCAGCAAGCATCTTGGGGATTCTGGTTGGAGGCAGGTGCATCACGGACCCAGGTGGGAATGCTGGGGCCGAGAGAACGGAAATGATGGTGTGAATGGTGGGGTGTCCGGGAGGGGACTGAGCACCCTGAAATCCCCCAGGTGTCCACCTAGGCTGGCACTTTATATCCCGACCCCATTTAACAGTCACAATAATCTATGTGGAATGGCAGTGCCCTGGAGTCAGAGAGCTGACGTGACTTGGATACAGTCACACAAGAGCAGGTGGCAGAGCCTGCGCTTAAACCTGCACCTGCCTGTCTCCAGAGCCTTTCAATGGCTTTAGTTTATATGGGATTTTTTGCAGGATTTCCAGGGAGTGGATTAAACTTTCTCCAGCTGGAGGGACATGAAAAGCTCTGAAGTCTAGGTTCTTGGTCCTCTCCCTGGCAGATGTCCCCCTCTCAAAGTCTCTGCCTCCGTGATACTTTCAGGGCTTCTCTCTCTTGACTCCCAGCCCTTATGCCACATCCTACAGGTACAGCCACCCAAATAGCCCGTGGGTCCAGGCCCAGAGAGCAGGTGGAGGAGCACATGGTACCCTGGCTGGGATTGGGGACTGCTCCTTGCCAGCTCCACTGCCGTGGCCTGGGTTCTGAGAACCCACCGGGCCCCCACTGCACCCCTGGTCCTGCCTGGCTCACCTTCCACCAGCAGCACGATCCCCACGGCCAGCACCTCGAGCTCCCCGAAGCCGGTGGGCAGAACCCTGGACTCTGCCATCCTTGCCTTCCCTCCCGGCTGGCCCAGTGCTTCTCCGGCTCCCCAAAGCCAGACCCTCCTCTCTTTAAAGGGCCGTTCTGCTCGCTGGCACGTGCAGGTTATTACGCTGCCCCTTGGGCCACTTTTTGCTGCCTCCCCCTTCTAAATCATCCCTGTTGCCTAAGCAGAAAGAACTCATTCACTAGTTGGACAGCAAAGGCTTTGTGAAGCCAGGATGGAATCCTGGCTCACTCACTTCAGCCCCAATGGGCAGGATTAAGGACCAGGAATCCAAATCGTGTGGGGCTGAGAGCCCAATTGGAAAAAGAGTTGCATAACCAAAAGGGAGGGGAGAGAAAGGAGGGATTTGAGCTGCAGCCGTTCCTGAGAACGAGTTAGGAGCCAGGTCCTTCTGTTTTTGTAGGGGCTGACAAGCCGAGCACAAGCACTGATGTGTATTGGTGTGTATGGTGTATATGTGTATTTGTGAGTATGTGTGTGTTTCTGTGTGTATTTGTGTGTGCATACGTGTATATCTGTGTGTATCTTTGTGAAAGCACATGCGTGTACTCACAAAGCATTCAGGAAAGAATGAGTGTTGGGAAGTCACCTATTGTCACAGAAAGAACCTGAAGTGGACTCGAGCCTGGGGTTCTGGTTCTGGATCTGCTGTTGACCAGCTATGCACCCTGGGGTAGGTCCACTGGCAACTTCTTGGTTTCCTCCTTTGTAACGTAAGAATTTATTTTTTTCATAGCCTGTAGGAGTCTTGGTTAGAAGAACCCATCCTGGATATAGGCTGCAGGGCTGCATGGCCTGTCCCCATAGAGCACTTGAACTACACAAGCATAAAGAGTCGAGATCCAAGGTACTGGCTGCCAGAGGGACTACTGTCTTCTTGTAAGTTATCTGAGGGGTTCCTAGGGGCTCCTCTGGCTTCTGCAAATGAGGCCCTGGAACAAGTGATGCACTGGCTCATGGCAAAATTTACAGCAGGAAACACTGACTTACAGCAGCTGAACTCATTTTTAGATAAAGGAGCCAAGCGCTGAAAACTGTTAGCAATCTGGCTAAGGCTTAGTGGACACTCGCTATGGGCCATGCACAGAGCTAAGTGATTCGTATATATGATCTTAGGGTGATCCTACAACAATCCCATGAATTGAATACAGTTATCCTTTCCATTTTCAGAGGAAGAAACTGAGGTTCAGAGTGGTTAGAAATGGGCCTGAGATCACCCATGATTCCTGGAGGGAGCTGGGACAAAGCTGGATCTCCCGTTCCCCAGGCTCTGGCACTTTTCATTGGCATCTTCTGGCTCCTTCCAGCCAAGCAACTCATTCTATTCCAGGAATGCTTGTCAGTTCCCCATGCCTTTCCTCTTGTAGGGCCCCCACTGACATCCAAGTCTGCCTCTCAGGGTGCAGATACTGTCCAAACAGTCCTAGGCTCAGGGCTAGGCATGTCGTGTGTGCCACGGGAACCCAGGTGAATGAGCCTTGGCCATACCTCACTGCCCATACCTACTTAGGCCCACGGGCAGGAGAGATTAAGGAACCTTCTGGAAGAGCCAGAGGAGTCAGGAAGGGCAGGCTGGAGCCGAGAGCACAGGCTCAGAGTCAAATCTGCAGAACGGGGTCTTGGGTGGGGTTTGGTGAGATGAGGTTGAGTGGGGGACAACAGGTAAAAAACTTGAAATGCCTTCTCTAAAAGCTCTGTGAGCCTGACACACCAAGGAGGGGGTGTTCTCTTCCCTCCTGTGGGGGCACCCCCTGTTTTGGCCTTGGCAGGAATGATCAGGAGGAGGCAGCAGGCAGGGGAAGCAGCTGTTTGCCCGCAGACTGGGATGGTTCGTGAGCCCATGGGAGACACCTTGGCTTCACTCTCGGCTGGTCCAGCTCTTCTCTGGCTCCCCAAAGCCAGACCCTCAAAACATCTGACTCTTTCCAACCCCTCCATGAGTGTGCATGTGCCGGGAAAATTTGGGCACTTGCCATTAACAAGATAGCTTCCATTCCCACAGGCTGTCAGGGCCTGGGAAAACTTGGGCTATTTAATTTTCATAAACACCCTGGGTGGAGTACCATTATGTGCCTTTGTCAGATGAGGACATGTAGGCTAAGAGAGATTATGTCACCAATTTATAGTCACAGTGCGTAAATGGAAAAGCTGGGATTTGGACCCCCAGGGCTTGGCCCCAGAGCTTGGGCTCTTTCTAATGCCTCACAGCCTTCAGAAAGACTTGCTTCATCTCAGATTGCTTTTTTTTTTTTTTTTTTTTTTTTTTACTATAAGATAACATCACAGGAAGAGAATTCCGAAATTCTCCAAATTTTTGTCTCCATCTCCCAGGAGCCCCAGGTTCTAGCCGGGCCTGCTCTGCCCACAGCCTGGCTGGCACGGTGGCTTTGCAGGTGGGAGGGGGTCCCCCACCCCCACCCTCAGGCCTGGCTGATTCCAGGAGGCAATAAGCTGCTGAGTGCTGTGGCCAGGGCTCCCCTCCCTAATCCCCAGCCTGTCTGTGTTTATCTGATGGCCTCGGGCGGGGGCAGACAAGTAGGTGGGCAGCACGACTTGCTGGGGCTGGCAGGACAGAACGCTGCAGGGACAGGCTCCTGCCAGGGCCTGAGATGAGCCAGGGGCCATGAGGGTGGCTGTGGGCCTGCTCTGGCTTCTGGCCCTTGGGGGGGCCCCCCAGGCCCGGGGCTCCTGCCCCTCTCAGTGCAGCTGCAGCCTCCACATCCTGAGTGATGGCAGCAAGGCCAGGTAAGGATGGGTGGCCCAGCCCCCACTGCTCTACCAGCCACTATCCTCCTTAGTAGGGGCTTGGCTCTGCCCAGGAGATGCCTCTGCACATGGGGGCTGGGGTGGGAGGCAGAGTGTGCCAGCCAACCTTCCTCTCCTCTCCTCTCCTCTGGGATCCTTCCATCAGGATGTTCCCAATGGTTGCTGCTGTCTGTGGACACTTGTCCCCACCATGCCCATTCCCTTCCTCTCTTGAGCTGTCTTTAGACCATCCTGTCTCCCCCAACTTCTTCTCCCCATTCATTAATGACCCCAAATAATCCATAACTTCCTTAAGAATTTAAACCCCTGGCTCATGGCCTTTCATACCATCTTTCCAACTTCTGTGATTCCATCCTGCCTTTTTCCCATTAGATCAGGAGCCACAATGGTTTCTGAGAGCAGTGTTATTGGAGCTATCCTCAAAATGACCTTGGCAATGGCTGTAGGGTGTATTGGGGGTAAGGAGAGGCAGACACTGGGGAGACACTCCCAAGGAAAGACACCCTGTATCGTCTGAAGAGCTCCATTTTGGTCCCAAGTCCCTAAGCTCCAATCCATATGGAGGGTGAGGATCCTCTCCCCAAAGGAAGCCAGGGCTGAGCCCTAAGAAGGCCCACAAATAGCCCCCAGACAAGGACAGTAGGATCATGTGATGATGACCCCCTCCCTCACCCCCATGCCCAGCACAGGGCTCAAAGTCACCCAGCATCAGTGGAAGAGCTGGTCCCAGAACCCAGAGCCTCTGCCTCTGTTTCCAGAACTGTTCCCACCAGGGAAAGCTGCCATGCACGGGGGCCAGGGCAGGACTCCAGGCAGCAGAGTTAGACTTGGGAGGGAAAATGACACTCCAAGGACAGTTTCAGGGCTCTGAATGCCAGCGAATGGCCATTCCCTCCCCTGGGGCCAGAGTCCTTACCGTCGTTTCTACCTGCCTGAAAGTCCCATGGCTGACGTGCACCAGACCAATTTCACAGAGGGTCCCACGAGGGGAGTAAGGCCGTGAAAGGCTGGAGAGGACCCGAGGGCACAGATGGTGCAATTATCCCGAGGCTCCTGACCCCATCTCAGAGGCCTTCCTCAGGCTCTCGGCTAAGCTGGGCCTCCCAGAGCCCGGCTGTTTTGTCCAAGCGGCCCAGGCAACCTGTCTGTGCTCCACACTCCGTGTCGGGGGCAGAGTCTGTGCAACTCTGGGGCACAGAATTTTCTCCTGGCTCTTTATGTCCAGTTCACCCCACCATCCCTTTCTCCCTGCTCCAGATAAGCCCTCCTCCTCAGCACCCTTCCTTCCACTCCATCCAGCCTTCCTCCTTGCAACACTCAAACCTGCATTGTCATCTGATAGTACCCCTGCTGTAAATGGGGGATTATAGATTATAGGGACAGAGGTTGTGAGTCTGGCGCTTTGAATCTCTGCAGCACCCAAATTTAGTAGGGGTCTCGGGTCCATCTGAGGGGCCTATGAGTGGGTGGAAATTCCTGTTACCTTTTGCAGGGACAGTTTACAAGGAAACACAAACCAGCAGACTTCGAGTAATGCGAATGAAGCTAAAGGATGCTCAGGGAGTGTGTGTGGTTACACCAGGAAGGCCTGTTTTAATAAGTTAGGATATTACAAGAGAACAAACAGCTCATCAAAGCAAAACATGACCATCTCCTTCTCCCCTCCCCAGTGTGAGCAGAGAAGCATTCCAGGTGAAATCGGGGCTGGATGAGGGCTGGGTCCCTGCTGACCAGCCTCTGAGTTTGGAATTTTTCCTTTTTGATCTTTCTGTGGCCTTTTGAACCTCCATCACTGATAGTGTAAAGCACAGCCCCAAATTTTAAGGGCAGGAACTCCTTCCTGCTTATCTCCCTAGACTCAGCTTTCAGTGTTAATAGGAGTTAAGAAGGCATTGCTTGGGAAGATAGGAGTCCAGCAGGATCTGGGCTAAGATTTGCAACCCGGGGATTGTAAATGCACAACAGCGGTCAATATCACCACAGAGGACAGGCACTATTCTGAGCTGGTACATGTGTGACCCCATTTAAACTTCATAACCACCCAATGAGGTGTGGTCTATTTTTTTAAAAGGCAATTTTATTGAGACATATTCATATAATATATAATCATCCAGAGTATGTAATCAGTGTTTCACAGTATTGTCATATAGTTGTGCTTTCATCACAATTAATCTTTAAACATTTTCATTACTCCAAAAAATAAAATAAAAGTTAAAATAAAAAACAACATCCAAACATCCCATTCCTCTCCTCCTCCCCATTGTTCATTTACTTTTTTTAAATACAGTTTTATTGAGATACATTCACACACACTACAGTCATCCACAGTGTATAATCAATTATTCACAGCACCATCATACTGTTGTGTGTTCATCAGAATCAATTTTTGAACTTTTTCCTTACTCCAAAATTAAAATAAAAACAAAAAAGAACACCCAAATCTTTCCATCCCCTCCGTCCTACCCTATTCTTCATCTAATTTTTGTCCCCATTTTTCCATTCATTTGTCCATATACTAAAGGGAGTACGAGCCACAAGGTTTTCACACACAGCCATACTGTGCAAGCTACATACTTATACAATTGTCTTCAACAATCAAGGCCACTGGGTTACAGTTTGACAGCTTCAGGTATTTCCTCCTAGCCATTCTAACACACTAAAGACTAAAAAGTGATTATCTATATAGTGCATAAGAATACCCTTCAGAGTGACCTCTTGACTCCATTTGAAATCTCTCAGCCACTGAAACCTTATTTTGTTTCATCTCTCTTCCCCTTTTTGGTCAAGAAGATCCTCTCAATCCCACAGTGCTGGGTCCAGGCTCATCCCCAGGAGTCATTTCCTGCATTGCCAGGGGGATTCACACCCCTGGGAGTCATGTTGCCATCTACTTTTAAGAGGAAGCTGAGGTCATATAGCCAACAAGCCAAGGATCCCAGATGTGAATCCTCGCTGTGTGGCTGCAAAGTCCAAGCTCTTAACTGCCTTTGTCATCAACTTGTCCCTCAGAGTCAGGAGAGGCTTGAGACATTTCCACTTTTGATGCCCTTGGTATATTAAAAAGAATAAAATGAAGAAAAGCCAAAATGGTTACAAAAATTGAGGTATCTTAACACATGCATGCAATTCAACCATTCACAAGATTGTACTGATATGTTCACTCCCAGTGCACTGTGGGTGGGGTAGGCCTGTAACAGGAAATAAAAGTTTAAGCTCAGAGTCCTTCAGATCAGTGAATCGAGCCCAAATAGCCCTCCTGGGACTCTGTAAAAGGCTGTTAAGGCAAAGGACCCCAAAGGGAAACGTGAGGCTGTGGGCTGTGTACCCAGGGGCTCCCTCTGCAAGGCCCACCCTTGGGGATCCCCCCAGGGCAGGTGGGGATCCCACATCCAGCAAGAACTTTGCTGAAATATCTCCACCTCTGTGACCAGGACGGTGCTGTGCCATGACCCCGACATGACCTTGCCCCCTGCATCCATCCCCCCGGACACCACCAGACTGCGCCTGGAGAGGACGGCCATCGGCAGGGTGCCCGGGGAGGCCTTCAGGCCGCTGGGCCGCCTGGAGCAGCTGTGGCTGCCGTACAACGCCCTCCGCGACCTCAGCGCCCTCATGCTGCGGGGCCTGCGGCGCCTGCGCGAGCTGCGGCTGCCCGGGAACCGCCTGGCCACCTTCCCCTGGGCGGCTCTCAGGGACGCGCCCCGGCTGCGGCTGCTGGACCTGCGGGCCAACCTCCTGCAGGCCGTGCCGCCCGAGGCCGCGCGCTTCCTGGGGAACCTCACCTTCCTCGACCTCTCCAGCAACCAGCTGATGAGGCTCCCGCAGGAGCTGCTCGCCACCTGGGATCACCTGCAGACCGGGCCCTTCCTACCTGGCCGTGAGGCCAAGCTGGTCCTGGGTAAGAGCCCGCAATAGGCCTCTAGCATCCTTCACCCGGAACAACCCTGGGGTGGGGTCTTGGGCCAATTCCCAAGCCTCTCTGAATCTTGATTCTTTATCTGAAAAAATAGAAATGATACCTGTCTTGCAGGTTGAAGTGAAGATTAAGAGGCAGAAGTGAGAGAGGTACGTGTAGGAGCTCACGCTCCCAGTCAGAGGGCTGGAGTTCAAGCCCAGCTCTAACTCTTCGTAGCCGGGCGTCCTTGGGCATGTTACCTCTCTTCTTTGTGCCGTGGTTCCCATCCAAGGATGATGATAATAGTTGTGTTGAAAGATTGGATTTGATTGCAGGTACAAAATGGTAGAGTAGGTTTTACAAATTGCTCCCTTCCACTAGAAAAATGAAAAAGCTGCAAAAAGAGACTAGAATTAACTAGGTGGTAACCCTGGAACCAAAATGAACATTTAGAACCACAGGAGTGCAAGAAGAAGTGGGAGCTGCTGAGGGTACAGCTTTTTTAAGCAAAAGTATGGACCAATGAATAGCCCCCATCGCTTAGTCCTGTGGCAGTGACTGCAGAAATGGCTGTGGCTGTGGCAAAGCTGCCCACATTCCCGGTGTGGTCACCTGGGGCCAGGGCTGGCAGAGGAAACCTCCTCTTCTAAAAGCTGGGGTTGAGGGTCAAGGTCCATGCATGGGATCCGTAAGGGAACAGCATGGAAGCTGGCCTCAGCCTCGGACCTCTGGGCAGCAGTCCTTCTAGCCTCCCACCAGCACCCAACTGGACGTAAAGAGCTACTGTTTTCTTTTCTTTCTCCCTCTTGATCTGGCAGAGCTCTGAAGGCACAGCACAGACTCTGACCTTGGTTTCAGCCCTCTCTGCAGCGGTGACTTCTGGCCTTACACCAGCATCTACCAGAACTTAAAGACCCAGTGCACTTTTTCACTGGCAGGATTTCTTCTTGCTCTTTCTTGTAGTTGTGTAGTCTGGCAGATCTCTGAGTGATCAGTGTGGGGGTTAGCCTTGATTTCTTTCAGAATCAGCCTCTTCTGGCTGCATACCAGCATCTACAGGGACATAAAGAGTCAGTGCACCTCTTTCTCTTTTTCTTTTGGTTGGTTGCTTTTTTCTTTCTGTGTTTTATATTTTGGGGACTGGTGGATGCCTGAGCAATGAGCAGAAGTTTTAGCCCAAGTTTAGGCCTCAAAAGTAGTAGCTTCTGCCTTCCCACCAGCACATAAGAGATATGGAGAGGCAGTGCAATTCATTATGTTTTTCCTTGCTTTTTGTGTGTGTGTGGTGTTTTATATATTTATTAGTATATTTTTCTTTCCTTCCTTCTTTTTCTTCTTGTTCTTGGTCTGGTGGACAGAAGAGTGGGATAACTAGATTTCCAGAGTAATCACAACATAATATTCAGAATGTCCAGTTCTCAATGAAAAATTATAAAACATACAGGGAAACAGGAAAGTATAGTCCAGTCACAGGAAAAAAACAGTTCAACTGAAAAGTATTCCAGAGGAAGTACAGTCTCTAGAATTATTAATCAAAGATCTTAGAACAGCTCTCATAAATAGAATCAATGAACCAAAGGAAAACATGGACAAAGAACTAAAGGAAATCTGGAAAATAATGTATGAACAAAATGAAAATTTCAGTAATGAGATAGAAATTATGAAGAAGAACCAAATGTAAATTCTGGAATTCAAATGTACAATAACTGAGGTGAAAATTTTAGTAGAGGCATTCAAGAGCAAATTGGAGGAGACAGAAGAAAGGATCAGTGAACTTAAAGGCAAAACATTTGAAACTGTCCAAATTAAGAAACAGAAAGAAAAAAGAATGTACAAAACTTAACAGAGCCTGAGGAACCTCTGGGACACTGTCGAGCATACCAATATATGTATTATAGAAGCCCCCAGGAGGAGAAGAGAGAGATAAAGAGTCAGAAAAAATATTTGAAGAATTAATGGCAGGTAAATCCCCAAATCTAATGGAAGATATGAATATAAAAGTCCAAGATACTCAATGAATGCTGAGCAAGATGGACTTAGATAGACCTATACCAAGACACATGATCAAAATGTCCAAAACCAAGGACAAAATCATAATCTTAAAAGCAGCAAGAGAGAAGTGATGGTGTCCGCAAATTAGGGAAACTTACTAAGATTTACATCTGATTTCTCAATAGCAACTATGGAGGCCAGCAGGCAATGGGAGGACATATTTAAATTACTGACAGGAAAAAACAAAACAAAACTATTACCTGAGAGCAATATGTCTCACAAAGTTGTCCTTCAAAAATGAGGGAGAAATTAAGACATTTCCAGACCAACAAACAAACAAACAAAAACATGAGGAATGTCTTACCACTAGACCTGTCTTACAGGAAATGCTAAAGAGAGTCCTCCAGGTTTAAAAGAAAGGACACTAGGCAGCATCATGCTGGTTGAAAAAATAAAGATATCCAGTGTAAGTAACAATGTGGGTAAATATATACACCAATATTATTTCATTTTTCATTTGTAATGCTGTCTTTTACTTTTACTTTTTATAAAACTGAAAATTCAGAAGTATAAAAAAACTGGTGCCAATCTTTGTTTCTGGGCACACAACGCGCAAAGATGTATTTGTGATATAAACAACATAAAAAGGAGGAATGGAGGTATATGTGTAGGAATCAACACAACCTAAATTGTAATAGATTTAGTATGCTAAATGTATCTCCCATGTTAATCATAAGGAAAAGAGTTAAAATAGCTATTCAAAAATAAGGTTAAGTGATTCAAAATGGCTCATTATAAAGGATCATATAAACAAAAATGAAGGCAGTAATGGAGGAAAGGACTAAAAAAGGGATAAGATTTACAAAAATTAGTTAGCAAATTGGCAGAAGTAAATCTTGCCTTATCAGTAATTTCCCCAAATGTAAATGGAATTAAACTCTCCAATCAAAAGGAAGAGATTGGCAGAATGATAGACATATAAATATATGTGCTTTCATGTGATAGACACCAAAATATATGAAGCAAACATTGACAGAATTGAAGGGAGAAATTGACAGTTCTATGACAATAGTTGGGAGATTTCAATACACCACTTTCAACGTTGGATAGAACCTTTAAACAGAAGATCATGAGGAAATAGAGGACCTGAACAATACTGTAAACCGACTAAATCTAACTAGCAGATGTAGAATACTTCATCCAACAGCAGCAAAATGCACATTCTTTTCAGTTGCATACAAATCATTCTCAAGAATAGACAATATGTAGGGTGAAAGAGGAATTGGAATACATTAATATTGAAATCATAAAAAGTAACCTCACTGACCATAGTGAATGAAGCTAAAAATCAATAATAGAAGGAAAACTAGGAAGTCTAATAAATACATGGAAATTGAATAGCACTCTCTTAAACAACCAAATGGGTCAAAGAAGAAATTACAAAGGAAATTAGAGAATACTTAGAGACAAATAAAAGAAAGACATGACATACCAAAGCTTATGGGAATTGAGCATAGGGAAATTGATTGTATGAATGGCTATTAAAAAAGAAGAAAGACCTGAAATTAATAACCAAACTTTACATCTTGAGGAACTAGAAAAACAAGACCAAACTAAACCCAAAGTTAGCAGAAGAAAGGAAATAATGAAGATTAGAGCAGAGATAAATGAAATAAAAAATAGAAAATAAATTGTGAGTATAAACAAAACAAAAGGTTAGTTCTTTGGGGAAAAAATCAATAAAATTGACAAACCTTCTGCTAGACTGACAAAGAAAGAGGAAAGATGAAAATAACTAAAACCAGAGAGGAAAATGATGATATCACTACTGACCTTACAGAAATAAAAAGATTTTTAGAGAATATTATGTACAATTGTATGTCAATAAACCCGATAATCTAGAAGAAATGGAAAAATTCCTAGAAATACATCATTTACCCAAATTTACTCAGAAGAAATAGAAAACACTGGCAAACCTATAACAAGTATGGAGATTGAATCAATAATAAAAAAAATCTTCTACCAAAAAAAATTCCAGGACCAGATGGCTTCCCTGGTGAATTATATCAAATATTTAAAGAAGAATTAATAACAGTCTTTCTCAAACTCTTCCAAAGGATTCAGGAGGAGGGAACACTTATAAATTCATTCTATGAGGCCAGCATTATTCTTATACCAAAACATGGTGAAGACATCACCAGAAAAGAAAATTACAGACCAGTTTCCCTTATGACTATCCAATGGCATGTGAAAAAAGAATATATACCATAACCAAGTTGGATTCATCCCAGGAATGCAAGGGTGGTTCAACATATGAAAATCAATAAATGTAATACACCACATGCATAAAAACAAAGGAAAAAATTCATATGATAACCTTAATAGATGCAGGCAAGGCATTCAACAAAACCCAGGACCCTTTCTAGATTAAAAGACTCAGAAAAGTAGAAGTAGAAGGGAACTTTCTCAATATGATAAAGGTCATTTATGGAAAACCCATAGCTAATATCACATTCAATAGTGAAAGACTTAGTACTTTCCCCCTAAGATCAGAAATGAAACAAAGATGCTTGCTTTCAACACTGCTATTCTTGCCACAGCAATTAGGCAAGAAAAATAAAACATCTCCAAATTGGAAAAGAAGTTGAACTCTATTTGCAGATGACGTGATTTGATATAGAGAAAACCCAAAGGAATCCATAAGAAAACTATTAGAGCTAATAAACAAATTTGGCAAAGTGTCAGGGTACAAGAGCAACACACAAAAAGCCAATTGTGTTCCTATATACTAGCAATGAACAATCCAAAGAAGAAATTAAGAAAATTCCATTTACAATAGTTTCTGAAGAAATAAAATATCTAGGAATAAATTTAAAGATATTAAAGACTTATACACTGAAAACTACAAAACACAATAGCCAAAAGCAGGAAACAATTCAAATGTCCATCAACAAATGAATGGATAAACAAAATGTATGTACACAGAATGGAATATTATTCATCCATAAGAAAAAAATAAGTTATGAGACATACTGCAACATGGAATAACCTTGAAAACATTATTCTTAGTGAAATAAGCAAGACACATAAGGACAAGTAATAATCAAGACACATAAGGACAAAAATTATATGATATCACTTATAAGAGATTACTAGAAATAGCTAATTTGTGGAGATTGAAAGCAGGTTAGGGGTTACCAGGGAAGAGGGGAAAGAGGAATGTTTGCTTGTAAGGGTAGGGGAGAAAGAAAGAAAAAAAAGAGAAAGAAAAGGAGGAGAAGGAGGAGAAGGAGAAGAAGAAGAAACTGAGGCACGGGGAAGTTCCATGCACACACACAAAATAGATACACACATCCCCTTAAAGTTTCTTCAGGGGAAAAAAAAAGTTGGAGTTGTGGGTAAGAAGGCTCTCTCACAGAGTGGGGGCAGTGACCTGCTTTTAGTTCTATACAGATGTTTACTTTTAGCATCAAGAGGGCTGGGTTAGGTCACAGAATTTGACTTTTTAACTCTGAGCAGACACCTGCACTGCTGTAGTGATGCTGAAACTGCCACTTAACCCTGGGAGGACAGGGGTCAAGGGTCAGGGGTAAGTGACACATTTTTAGAAATGGAGATTTCTAGAATTTTTGGTATCACCATTATTGCAGAAAGACTCACTGCCTGGCCAGTGGCTTAAACTGTTCAGTCTAAGAACGGCAGCAGTGACTGCAGATTTTGTTGATATGCTGTCTGGCCTACCCAGTGCTTTCATGTGATCTATCTTTCTTTATGCTTACGGCAGCCTTTAAAGGGAAGTAATGCTGTCATTGGAGTTGAAGAATCAGGTGCATGCTCACACAGCTAGCAAGGCAGGGAGCTGGACCTGTAGGCCAGTTCTGCGAACTCTGGGCTCAGGACATGCCTTGCCCTCCTCTAAAAAAGGGGGTTCTGGAACCCGGGGATCTGAATACCTTCAGCTAATCCATTGCCTTCTCTCTCTCCTCTGCAGGGCTGCAGGACAACCCCTGGGTGTGTGACTGCCAACTCTATGACCTGGTGCGCTTCCTGGATGAGTGGACCCCAAACCTGGCCTTCATCGAGGCCGTGCTGAGGTGTGCCAGCCCGCGCAGCCTGGCCGGAGTGGCCTTGAGTCAGCTGGAGCTGAGGAAGTGCCAGGGTCCAGAGCTGCACCCCGGGGTGACCAGCATCGTGTCCCCTTTGGGCAGCACAGTCTTGCTGCGCTGTGGGGCCACCGGGGTCCCGGGCCCCGAGATGAGTTGGAGGAGGGCCAGTGGGCACCCCCTCAATGGCACAGGTGTGTGAGCCACAGGGCCTGCTGGGTTGGGGTCCCAGACTGGAGTGGGGCAGTGGGGGTGTCTGGGGCCCAAATGGGGAGTTGGCAGCATCTGGTTTGACAAAGAGATGGAGGCAGTCCAAGCCAGGCTGGAGTGGAGTTGCATGGGCTCCACCAAGGCAGGGCACGGGGACAGTAACGTCCAGAATGATGGTGATCTCAACCTGTCCCATCACCTACCGCCAGCCACTCTATTGGAGACCTGGACCCACCCTGAGAGGTGGCTTTTTGCAGGAGACATTTTGCTAGTGTATTTAATATTTACAGTAAGTTTCTCAGTTGTAAACAGTAAGCTGGGAGCTTAGCGAGTGATGAACGAGATGAGTGACCATCTGCTGAGCTCATCAGGTGAGGCCGGCATGGTGCTAAGTCTATTATTACGAGCACAATGACACTGAACTCTAAAGAGCAACCTGATTATCCTTCTTATTTTGCGAATGAGTAAACTGAGGCTCTGAGAGTCTAAGGGCTGGGCCTGCACTGCACAGCTTGTATGAAGAGGAGCTGGGATTCAGACACCCTCTGGCCAACTCCATAGGCTGTTCTCTTTCTACTAGGCTGTGTGGGCAGAGATGGTTCATCCCTGGTGGAGTGGGGATGTTGCAGGAGTCAGGGCACACCTACAGGTAGGAAGCGGGGTGACAAAGCTTGGTATCTGTTCTAGTTTGCTAATGCTGCCAGAATGCAAAACACCAGAAATGGATTGGCTTTTATAAAGGGGGTTTATTTGGTTACACAGTTACAGTCTTAAGGCTATAAAGCGTCCAAGGTAACACATCAGCAATCGGGTACCTTCACTGGAGGATGGCCAATGGCATCTGGAAAACCTCTGTTAGCTGGGAAAGCACGTGGCTGGTGTCTGCTCCAAAGTTCTGGTTTCAAAATGGCTTTCTCTCAGGACGTTCCTCTCTAGGCTGCAGTTCCTCAAAAATGTCACTCTCAGTTGGTCTTTAAAATGTCACTCCCAGCTGCACTGAGTTCCTTCTGTTTGTCAGCTCATTTATATGGCTCCCGTGATTTAATTTAGACCCACCCTGAATGGGCGGGGCCACACCTCCATGGAAATTATCCAATCAGAGTCATCACCCACAGTTGGGTGGGTCACATCTCCACGGAAACACTCAAAGAATTACAATCTAATCAACACTGATACATCTGCCCACACAAGATTACATCAAAGTTAATGGCATTTTGGGGGACATAATACATTCAGACAGGCACAGTATCTTAGCACATGACCAGAAAACCTCCATCCCTCCCAGCTTTCTCCTGTGTCTCCTTCAACTAGGTTGGGGACCATTGCTCTGGAATGATGGGGTGAAATCAATTTACAAGGAAAATTGTACAAGAACCCCACTATTGTAAGATAGAAAGGTGAAGATGGTTTGATTGGTGGGGCTGGGGCTGGGGGTGCAGGGTACTTTCAGCTGGGCCTCTGTCTTCCGTTCACCCCCTGATTTGCCTCACCCCAACACTCCTGCCCTCTGCTCCGAGGGGTCACCTCTGCAGAACTCCAAGGCTCTGCAAAATACAATGTGGAGCCCCTCTGCTTTAGAAGGCAGACCATTATTAGTCTCTGCCCTAGCCTGGGGTTCTAGGGATACCCCAATTTTGAGCCTAGGTCATTTGAGCCCGTTGGCTCTTCCCAGAAAAGTTGCATGTATCCCAGTATTTTCTCAGGATGGCAGGACCTTGAACAGAGTGGGCACAGCCCAGGGTGGGGAGCCTGGGCAGGGGGTTGCATATTCTACCATGGATGTCTTTTCTTCCACCCCCCAACCCCACACCCCACAGTGCACCAGGAAGTCTCCAGTGATGGGACGAGCTGGACTCTGCTGGGCCTGTCTGGAGTGTCCCACCTTGACTCTGGGAACTACATCTGCCAGGCCAAGAACTTCCTGGGAGCCACTGAGACTGTCATCTCCCTGACTGTCACTGAGCCCCAACCGCCCACGGAACTCAGTGGGAATCCAGGGGTGCAATGGGCAAGGACAGGAGAGGGGGCAGAAGCCGCTGCATATAACAAGCCGGTGGCCAGGCACGTGCCCCCCATCCCAGAGCCTGCTGTCCCGGCCATCAGGCCCTCTGCGCCCAGCAGGAAGGAGGAGCTCACCCTCCAGCGCTTCCAGATGGGTGCCCCCGGGGAGCTCTCCGCTGGGCCGGCGGGACCCGAGGAGGCCCAGGTGGTGAGGTCTCTCAAGGTGGTGGGGGGCACTTACCACAGCGTGTCCTTGGTGTGGAAGGCCCCCCGTGCTGGGAACACAACTGCCTTCAGTGTCCTCTACGCGGTCTTTGGGCAGCGCGACATGCGGCGGGTGGCCGTGCAGCCTGGTCAGATGAGCGCCACCATCGACGGGCTGCAGCCCAAGATGCGGTACGTGGCATGCGTGTGCGCGCAGGGCCTGGCGCCCCGGAAGGAGCAGTGCATCATCTTCTCCACCGACGAGGTGGTGGACACCGAGGGCACCCAGCGGCTCATCAACGCGGTGGTGATCAGCGTGGCTGCGGTCATCGCGCTGCCCCTCACGCTGCTCGTCTGCTGCGGGGCCCTCCAGAGACGCTGCCGCAAGGGCCGCTCCGGGCCGGCTGCTGAGGCCACGGGCGCCTATGTCCACCTGGAGAGGCTGGGCCGCAGTGAGGACGGCTCAGAGGGGCTGTCCCGGCACGGCCTGGGCGAGGCAGAGAGGCTCCTTTCCACGTGCTCCAGCCTGGACTTGCAGGTCCCGGAGACCAGGGTGGGCCGACGGATCCACGAGTACTTCTGCTGACCCGGGGTGCCTCCCGCTGCTCCCACCAATGCCCACACACCTACCCTGTCCTCTCTCCAGCAAATCCTCAGACACCTGAGTACACGCTCACCCACTTTTCCCTGCTCAGGTACATGCTTACTCATACACTCACATGCACAATAACATCAACAACTAACATATTTGTTAAGCACTTACGATGTGCCAGGAAGTGTTCCAAGTGCTTTATATGTAGTGACTCATTTAATTCTTATAACAACCCGTAGCAGCAGGCATTTTCCTGGAGAAGTAGCTTGCCTGTATCATCCCCATTTTCATGGAGAAGTAGCTTGCCTGTATTAGTCATTTGGTGCTGCGTAACAAGTAGCTACAAACTCTCAGTGGCACATGGTAATGGGCACTTATTTTCAGCTCCTGGTCTGTGAGTTGACTGGCTGCACAACCTGAGTCTCATCTGGGGCCTGGGCTGGAGGATCAGTGTCTACACAGGGCAGGCTGGAGTGTCAGTGCCTACACTGGGCAGACTTGTCACATGATGGAAGTGAATGGTATTAGGGAAAAAAATGAAAGCACAATGCCTCTTAGGTACTTGGCTCAGAACTGGCTCATCATGACTTCTGCCCATATTCTATCTGCCAAGCCAGTCCCATGGCTAAACCCAACTTTAACAGGGCAAGGAGGGACAGTTCTCCCATGGAGGTGGTGGTGGTGGTGGGTAGGGAATAATTGCTGAACAGTGATCTAATCTCCCACGTTACACAAGATTAAGCAGCAAGGAAGGGGCAGATAGGAAATTTGGACAAGGAAGTTGGGCTCCAGAGCCGAGCTCTGTAATGTAATCAGTGTATCTTGATTACATTTATGCTAGCTCCCAGGCACATACCCCATTCTGTCTCTCTATGCATTAACCACATCTGTGCAGAGACCCATACACACTAACAAACAAACACACGTAAACACATTCAAAGCCTGATGGACCTCTTGGATTTTCATTATACACACTTACCACACACTAAGTGCAGGCATGCCCACTCATTTCACACACTCGCACACACCGTGCCCTCATTGTATGCACTCACTGATTCTAACATTTATTCTCTGGGTGTCATTCTCCCTAGAGATAAACATTTGATTTTCAGTAAATTCTGGAGTTGTGGGCAATGCCCAAGACCATGATAATTTACTCTCAGAACATCAGAATGGAGGGATCTGAGAGACCTGGTAGAGTGGGGTCACTGTCGCACCTGATGCTGCCAGGCACACAGCTCACCTCTGCCGCCCTGTAACAGCCTTTATTATTCTTATGGAAACTTACTCAGTTTCCTGGGGGTTCCTGGGCATATTCCGGGTCACTCACAGGCACTTCAAAGCAGCAGTCCCATTCAGTTTTGCATAAATCTGGGAATTCGGGGAGACACTGTCTCTGTGCACAAGAAATTGCAAATGTTCTCTTCAGAACCTGAAGTGGGGCTTTGTCTGCAGACCTGTTCATTGGTGGGGCAAGCACCCTGGGTGCTTGGTGCCAAGATCTTTCGGTAATAGCTGAGGAAATTGAGGGACAGCAAGTGATCCAAGAATACTCTTTTGTCAGCATCCCACAAAAGACTCCAAATTGCATTGAATGTTTCCTGGACATAAGCCAGTGTAATGCAGTGATTTCTAAAGTGACTGTATTCCCCCTCACGTTTACAAAAGCTCTCACAGCATATGACATCACAGCATGTTTTCCCCGACTTTCTTATGTCTGATCCTTACAACAACCCTCTCTGGACACTGGGCTTTGTTTGATACATGAGAAAACTGAGGTCTGAAAAGTTGAATGATTCATGCAGGGTAGCGATGGGTTGTCTTTTGGAATCCAGGTCTTTGACAACTTCTAGGCCAGTCTGAGGGTCTTTAGTCAGCATTGATCTCTGCAGTGTGGTCCACAGCAGGTTCATTAAGAAAATGGATTTTCTTGAGCCGATAAAACCATGAGAGCCCCTGTGCACATGAGCATGTAGTCTCCATATCTGAGTGTTCTCTGCTTATCACCTGGAGGCTGCAGCAGATCACAGGTGTTGGTAAGAGAAATCATTTGGTTGGAAGATGAGAAAGCCACTATTGACATCAGCAAACATTTTCTGTAATGGGTGAGAGAGTGAATGTTTTAGGCTCTGTCACTGCTACTCAACTCTGCTGGCATATTGCAAAAGCAGCCATAGACAATATGTGGATGAATGGACATGGATGTGTTACAGTAAAACTTTATGTGCAAAATCAGGGGGCAGGCTGGACTTGTCCACAGGCCAGAGTTTGCCAATCCCTGAGTTAGATTTATATAGGCATTTCTCTGTATCTTGTGAAATCCAAGACTCATATCTGGTTGTTTGATATTGAGAATGACAGGAACCCCCCAAATTAAAATGAATATAAGTGCAGTGAGCGAAATCGTCGTCTGTTGAAGTCATCAAGATGTTATCTCTAAATATTCAGTTGGGCCAATCAAGTTTGAACCATAATCAGCCTAAAGACAACTAATACCCAGCAAATTTTTATTGAACCTTGTTTGAAGCTTGAAAGTAAGAACTTTTTAGTATTTTTCCAATATTGATCTAGAGAAAGATAGACACTGAAATTCATTCTTTCCAATGATTCATCAGGGCCTACCTTGTTCTCAATGGAATGGCCCTTCCGACTGCTCTGTGTCCCAATATCCATCTGTTACACTCCTTTTTGTTTTATGGCTTCTCTGGTTTGCTCTACTAGGGAAGGATCATCCTGGTTTGTGCTCACGGATATTCAAGACACTGGAAAAAATAAATTCTTATAAAAAAAAGATAAACTGGTATCCAATATATGTTTCAGTCTTGTAGTATGAGTCAAACCCTGGAAACTGAATCCCTCCAGAGTGTCCTGAAAAATGAATTTTTGATCTTCCAATATTGAAGACCATCCTCTTCTACAGCAATCCCACAGCAGACTACCCTCGGAAGCCTTGTTTGGAGGATGGTTGGCATTATTGCATCTCCACTGTGCCTTTATCTGCCTACAACATGGCTATATTTCTCTTGGCCCAGGCAGAGGGCATATCTTGTGTCACTGATCTGCAGTTGCATGTCTGAATTGTGGGCTATGAAAAGGCAAATAGCAGAAATTGTGTTCTGGAAAATAGTTGTGGACTATCAAAACTAGACTGCCCATCAAGGGACTCTGAGCAGTGTGTTCAGAGGCCTAAAGCTACAAATGTTGAACTCAGATAATCCACTAGAGAGAAAAAATCAACTCACAAGTTCTCGAGTATATTTTATTTAATTCCAAGGACATTGCAGTCAGGATAGTTTGGGCTGATGCTGTGGTAACCATTTCCAAATTTCAGTGGCTTTAACATAGCATTTATTTTTCGCTCATGCAGAGTCTACTTAAGTCAGTGGGAAAGGTGGATGGAGGGATGCTCCACCCATTACCCCAGGGGCCCAGGCTGATGAAGCCTCCTCATCAGGAATGGCAGTGATGGCTACAATGAGGGGAAAGTGGAGAATTAAGGAAGAGCTTTTCAATCATCATTTGCTCTAACATTTCATTGGCCAGAACTAGCCCCAGGGCCCACCTCCTTCAAGAAGGGGGCTTGGATGTGGTCTGTGTCTATGTCAGTCTCCCACTGACCATGGGTATCCAAGGGGACCACTCAGACATGGCTGGCAGCAGAGGCAGGGGTATGGGAGAGCACAGTCTTGAAAAAGAAGAAGGACAACATGCTTGCCTTCCAGTAGATTGTCCAGTTGTCTGCCCAAGCTTCCCCAAAGTTCCCCAGTATTGGAGAGGTGAGTGATATTTTCCAGTTGAACAGATGGGACACCCACTTATTAAGATTCTATTAAGATAAGCCAAGGAGTGCCTCCCAGCAATGATTTATATCTGTTTCATAAGAACAGAGTAACTCCCTTTGCAATGGCTCTGCCCATAACTAAAAGCCAAGTTCCCAGAGCATTCTGTAGTTGGGAAGATGGGGTTGTGATATGTTCAGACTGTTTCCACTTGTTGTCAGGGTCTCTTGAGTCTAGGGACTCCATTTTACAACCAAATTATTAAAGATGAATGACATGACACACGCTAACTTTAATTGCCCTAATCTCCTGCCTAACCCCATCAAAGATACTTCCTTTGCTCGTATGCCAAATGAGGAAATCTGAGGCTTAGGAAGAGGAAGAAGGGGCAGTGGAGGGGGGGCCTGGATGATTCCAGGGATGGCATGTTGGTGTTTTTCACAAGCTTTCAGCAAACTTCTGGAAAGTTAGGTTGAGCAGGATTCATTTTAAAAGGCTGGCATAGAAGATGGCGGACTGGTGAGCCGTATGTTTTAGTTACTCCTCCAGGAAAGTAGGTAGAAAGCCAGGAACTGCGTGGACTGGACACCACAGAGCAATCTGACTTTGGGAATACTTCATACAACACTCATGAAAACGTGTAACTGCTGAGATCAGCAAAATCTGTAAGTTTTTGTGGCCAGGGGACCCGCACCCTTCCCTGCCAGGCTCAGTCCCATGGGAGGAGGGGCTGTGAGCACCGGGAAGGAGAAGGGAGAACTGCAGTGGCAGCTCTTATTGGAAACTCATTCTACTGATCCAAACTCCGACCATAGATAGACTGAGACCAGACACCAGAGAATCTGAGAGCAGCCAGCCCAGCAGAGAGGAGACAGGCATAGAAGAAAACAGCACGAAAAACTCCAAAATAAAAGCGGAGGATTTTTGGAGTTCTGGTGAACATAGAAAGGGGAAGGGCAGAGCTCAGGCCCTGAGGTTCATATGCAAATCCTGAAGAAAAGCTGATCTCTCTGCCCTGTGGACCTTTCCTTAATGGCCCTAATTGATTTGTCTCTTAGCATTTCAATAACCCATTAGATCTCTGAGGAGGGCCCCCCCTTTTTTTTTAAAATCTTTTTTCCTTTTTTCTGAAACAATTACTCTAAGAAGCCCAATACAGAAAGCTTCAAAGACTTGCAATTTGGGCAGGTCAAGACAAGAGCAGAACTAAGAGAGCTCTGAGACAAAAGGCAATAATCCAGTGGCTAAGAAAATTCACTAAACACCACAACTTCCCAAGAAAAGGGGGGTGTCCGCTCACAGCCATCATCCTGGTGGACAGGAAACACTCCTGTCCATCGCCAGCCCCATAGCCCAGAGCTGCCCCAGACAACCCAGTGTGACAGAAGTGCTTCAAATAACAGGCACACACCACAAAACTGTGTGTGGACATTAGCCTTCCCTGCAACCTCAGCTGATTGTCCCAGAGTTGGGAAGGTGGAGCAGTGTGAATTAACAAAGCCCCATTCAGCCATCATTTGAGCAGACTGGGAGCCTCCCTACACAGCCCAGCAGCCCAGAACCGCCCTGGGGGGACGGCACTCACCTGTGACATAGCACAGTCATCCCACAACAGAGGACCAGGGGGTGCACGGCCTGGAAGAGGGACCCACTCGCAAGTCTCAGGAGCCATACGCCAATACCAAGGACTTGTGGGTCAGTGGCAGAGACAAACTATGGCAGGATTGAAGTGAAGGATTAGACTATTGCAGCAGCTTTAAAACTCCAGGATCACCAGGGAGATTTGATTGTTAGAGCCACCCCCCCCTCCCTGACTGCCCAGAAACACGCCCCATATACAGGGTGGGCAACACCAACTACACACACAAGCTTGGTACACCAATTGGACCCCACAAGACTCACTCCCCCACTCACCACAAAGGCAAAGCAAGGGAGAACTGGCTTGTGGAGAATAGGTGGCTCATGGACACCACCTGCTGGTTAGTTAGAGAAAGTGTACTCCACGAATCTGCAGATCTGATAAATTAGAGATAAAGACTTCAATTGGTCTACAAATCCTAAAAGAACCCTATCAAGTTCAGCAAATGCCAAGAGGCCAAAAACAACAGAAAATTATAAAGCATATGAAAAAACCAGACGATATGGATAACCCAAGCCCAAGCACCCAAATCAAAAGATCAGAAGAGACACAGTCCCTAGAGCAGCTACTCAAAGAACTAAAGATGAACAATGAGACCATAGGACGGGATACAAAGGATATCAAGAAGACCCTAGAAGAGCATAAAGAAGACATTGCAAGACTAAATAAAAAAATAGATGATCTTATGGAAATTAAAGAAACTGTTGACCAAATTAAAAAGATTCTGGACACTCATAGTACAAGACTAGAGGAAGTTGAACAATGAAACAGTGACCTGGAAGATGACAGAACAGAAAATGAAAGCATAAAAGAAAGAATGGGGAAAAAATTGAAAAAATCGAAACGGACCTCAGGGATATGATAGATAATATAAAATATCCAAATATAAGACTCATTGGTGTTCCAGAAGGGGAAGAAAAGGGTAAGGGTCTAGGAAGAGTATTCAAAGAAATTGTTGGGGAAAACTTCCCAAATCTTCTAAACAACATAAATACACAAATCATAAATGCTCAGCGAACTCCAAATAGAATAAATCCAAATAAACCCACTCCGGGACATATTCTGATCACACTGTCAAACACGGAAGAGAAGGAGCAAGTTCTGAAAGCAGCAAGAGAAAAGCAATTCACCACATACAAAGGAAACAGCATAAGACTAAGTAGTGACTACTCAGCAGCCACCATGGAGGCAAGAAGGCAGTGGCACGATATATTTAAAATTCTGAGTGAGAAAAATTTCCAACCAAGAATACTTTATCCAGCAAAGCTCTCCTTCAAATTTGAGAGAGAGCTTAAATTTTTCACAGACAAACAAATGCTGAGAGAATTTGCTAACAAGAGACCTGCCCTACTGGAGATACTAAAGGGAGCCCTACAGACAGAGAAACAAAGAAAGGACAGAGAGACTTGGAGAAAGGTTCAGTACTAAAGAGATTCGGTATGGGTACAATAAAGGATATTAATAGAGAGAGGGGAAAAATATATATGACAAACATAAACCAAAGGATAAGATGGCTGATTCAAGAAATGCCTTCACGGTTATAACGTTGAATGTAAATGGATTAAACTCCCCAATTAAAAGATATAGATTCACAGAATGGATCAAAAAAAATGAACCATCAATATGTTGCATACAAGAGACTCATCTTAGACACAGGAACACAAAGAAATTGAAAGTGAAAGGATGGAAAAAAATATTTCATGCAAGCTACAGCCAAAAGAAAGCAGGTGTAGAAATATTAATCTCAGATAAAATAGACTTTCAATGCAGGGATGTTTTGAGAGACAAAGAAGGCCACTACATACTAATAAAAGGGGCAATTCAACAAGAAGAAATAACAATCATAAATGTCTATGCACCCAATCAAGGTGCCACAAAATACATGAGAGAAACACTGGCAAAACTAAAGGAAGCAATTGATGTTTCCACAATAATTGTGGGAGACTTCAACACATCACTCTCTCCTATAGATAGATCAACCAGACAGAAGACCAGTAAGGAAACTGAAAACTTAAAACAATCTGATAAATGAATTAGATTTAACAGACATATCCAGAACGTTACATCCTAAATCACCAGGATACACATACTTTTCTAGTGCTCACGGAACTTTCTCCAGAATAGATCATATGCTGGGACATAAAACAAGCCTCAGTAAATTTAAAAAGATTAAAATTATTCAAAGCAAATTCTCTGACCACAATGGAATACAATTAGAAGTCAATAACCATTAGAGACTTAGAAAATTCACAAATACATGGAGGTTAAACAACACACTCCTAAACAATCAGTGGGTTAAAGAAGAAATAGCAAGAGAAATTGCTAAATATATAGAGACGAATGAAAATGAGAGCACAACATACCAAAACCTATGGGATGCAGCAAAAGCAGTGCTGAGGGGGAAATTTATAGCACTAAATGCATATATTAAAAAGGAAGAAAGAGCCAAAATCAAAGAACTAATGGATCAACTGAAGAAGCTAGAAAATGAACAGCAAACCAATCCTAAACCAAGTAGAAGAAAAGAAATAACAAGGATTAAAGCAGAAATAAATGACATAGAGAACAAAAAAACAATAGAGAGGATAAATATCACCAAAAGTTGGTTCTTTGAGAAGATCAACAAGATTGACAAGCCCCTAGCTAGACTGACAAAATCAAAAAGAGAGAAGACCCATATAAACAAAATAATGAATGAAACAGGTGACATAACTGCGGATCCCGAAGAAATTAAAAAAATTATAAGAGGATACTATGAACAACTGTATGGCAACAAACTGGATAATGTAGAGGAAATGGACAATTTCCTGGAAACACATGAACAACCTAGACTGACCAGAGAAGAAATAGAAGACCTCAACCAACCCATCACAAGCAAAGAGATGCAATCAGTCATCAAAAATTTTCCCACAAATAAATGCCCAGGGCCAGATGGCTTCACAGGGGAATTCTACCAAACTTTCCAGAAAGAACTGACACCAATCTTACTCAAACTCTTTCAAAACATTGAAGAAAATGGAACACTACCTAACTCATTTTATGAAGCTAACATCAATCTAATACCAAAACCAGGCAAAGATGCTATAAAAAAGGAAAACTACCGGCCAATCTCCCTAACGAATATAGATGCAACAATCCTCAACAAAATACTTGCAAATCGAATCCAAAAACACATTAAAAAAATCATACAAAAACAAAAAAAAACAAAAAAAAATAAAAATAAAAAAATCATACACCATGACCAAGTGGAGTTCATTCCAGGCATGCAAGCATGGTTCAACAGAAGAAAATCAATCAATGTATTACAACACATTAAAAATTCGAAAGGGAAAAATCAAATGATCATCTCAATAGATGCTGAAAAAGCATTTGACAAAATCCAACATCCATTTTTGATAAAAACACTTCAAAAGGTAGGAATTGAAGGAAACTTCCTCAATATGATAAAGAGCATATACGAAAAACCCACAGCCAGCATAGTACTCAATGGTGAGAGACTGAAAGCCTTCCCTCTAAGATCAGGAACAAGACAAGGATGCCCGCTCTCACCACTGTTATTCAACATTGTCCTGGAAGTGCTAGCCAGGGTAATCCAGCAAGACAAAGAAATAAAAGGCATCCAAATTGGAAAAGAAGAAGTAAAACTGTCATTGTTTGCAGATGATATGATCTTATATCTGGAAAACCCTGAGAAATCGACGATACAGCTACTAGAGCTAATAAACAAATTTAGCAAAGTAGCAGGATACAAGATTAATGCACATAAGTCAGTAATGTTTCTATATGCTAGAAATGAACAAACTGAAGAGACACTCAAGAAAAAGATACCATTTTCAATAGCAACTAAAAAAGTCAAGTACCTAGGAATAAACTTAACCAAAGATGTAAAAGACCTATACAAAGAAAACTACATAACTCTACTAAAAGAAATAGAAGGGGACCTTAAAAGATGGAAAAATATTCCATGTTCATGGATAGGAAGGCTAAACATCATTAAGATGTCAATTCTACCCAAACTCATCTACAGATTCAATGCAATCCCAATCAAAATTCCAACAACCTACTTTGCAGACTTGGAAAAGCTAGTTATCAAATTTATTTGGAAAGGGAAGATGCCTCGAATTGCTAAAGACACTCTAAAAAAGAAAAACGAAGTGGGAGGACTTACACTCCCTGACTTTGAAGCTTCTTATAAAGCCACAGTTGCCAAAACAGCATGGTACTGGCACAAAGATAGACATATAGATCAATGGAATCGAATTGAGAATTTGGAGATAGACCCTCAGATCTATGGCTGACTGATCTTTGATATGGCCCCCTAAGTCACTGAACTGAGTCATAATGGTCTTTTCAAGAAATGGGGCTGGGAGAGTTGGATATCCATATCCAAGAGAATGAAAGAGGACCCTTACCTCACCCCCTATACAAAAATTAACTCAAAGTGGACCAAAGATCTCAATATAAAAGAAAGTACCATAAAACTCCTAGAAGATAATGTAGGAAAACATCTTCAAGACCTTGTATTAGGCGGCCACTTCCTAGACTTTATACCCAAAGCACAAGCAACAAAAGAAAAAATAGATAAATGGGAACTCCTCAAGCTTAGAAGTTTCTGCACCTCAAAGGAATTTCTCAAAAAGGTAAAGAGGCCGCCAACTCAATGGGAAAAAATTTTTGGAAACCATGTATCTCAGAAAAGACTGATATCTTGCATATATAAAGAAATCCTACAATTCAATGACAATAGTACAGACAGCCCAATTATAAAATGGGCAAAAGATATGAAAAGACAGTTCTCTGAAGAGGAAATACAAATGGCCAAGAAACACATGAAAAAATGTTCAGCTTCACTAGCTATTAGAGAGATGCAAATTAAGACCACAATGAGATACCATCTAACACCGATAAGAGTGGCTGCCATTAAACAAACAGGAAACTACAAATGCTGGAGGGGATGTGGAGAAATTGGAACTCTTATTCATTGTTGGTGGGACTGTATAATGGTTCAGCCACTCTGGAAGTCAGTCTGGCAGTTCCTTAGAAAACTAGATATAGAGTTATCATTCGATCCAGCAATTGCACTTCTCGGTATATACTCAGAAGATCGGAAAGCAGTGATATGAACAGATATCTGCACGCCAATGTTCCTAGCAGCATTATTCACAGTTGCCAAGAGATGGAAACAACCCAAATGTCCTTCAACAGATGAGTGGATAAATAAAATGTGGTATATACACACGATAGAATACTACACGGCAGTAAGAAGGAACCATCTCGTGAAACATATGACAACATGGATGAACCTTGAAGACATAATGCTGAGCGAAATAAGTCAGGCACAAAAAGAGAAATATTATATGCTACCACTAATGTGAACTTTGAAAAATGTAAAACAAATGGTTTATAATGTAGAATGTAGGGGAACTAGCAATAGAGAGCAATTAAGGAAAGGGGATCAATAATCCAAGAAGAACAGATAAGCTATTTAATGTTCTGGGGATGCCCAGGAATGACTATGGTCTGTTAATTTCTGATGGATATAGTAGGAACAAGTTCACAGACATGTTGCTATATTAGGTAACTTTCTTGGGGTAAAGTAGGAACAGGTTGGAAGTAAAGCAGTTATCTTAGGTTACTTGTCTTTTTCTTACTTCCTTGTTATGGTCTCTTTGAAATGTTCTTTTATTGTATGCTTTTTTTTTTAATTTTTTTTTTCATACAGTTGATTTAAAAAAGAAAAAAAAGTTAAAAAAACAACAACAACAACAACAAAAAAAAACAAGGAAAAAAATATGTAGTTCCCCCTGGAGGAGCCTGTGGAGAATGCAGGGGTGTTGGCCTACCCCACCTCGATGGTTGCTAACATGACCACAGACATAGGGGACTGGTGGTTTGATGGGTTGAGCCCTCTACCATAGGTTTTACCCTTGGGAAGACAGTTGCTGCAAAGGAGAGGCTAGGCCTCCCTATAATTGTGCCTAAGAGCCTCCTCCCGAATGCCTCTTTGTTGCTCAGATGTGGCCCTCTCTCTCTAGCTAAGCCAACTTGAAAGGTGAAATCACTGCCCTCCCCCCTACGTGGGATCAGACACCCAGGGGAGTGAATCTCCCTGGCAACGTGGAATATGACTCCCGGGGAGGAATGTAGACCCGGCATCGTGGGACAGAGAACATCTTGACCAAAAGGGGGATGTGAAAGGAAATGAAATAAGCTTCAGTGGCAGAGAGATTCCAAAAGGAGCTGAGAGGTCACTCTGGTGGGCACTCTTACGCACAATTTAGACAACCCTTTTTAGGTTCTAAAGAATTGGGTAGCTGGTGGTGGATACCTGAAACTATCAAACTACAACCCAGAACCCATGAATCTCGAAGACAATTGTATAATAATGTAACTTATGAGGGGTGACAATGGGATTGGGAAAGCCATAAGGACCACACTCCACTTTGTCTAGTTTATGGATGGATGAGTAGAAAAATAGGGGAAGGAAATAAGCAAACAAACAGACAAAGGTACCTAGTGCTCTTTTTTACTTAAATTGCTCTTTTTCACTTTAATTATTATTCTTGTTATTTTTGTGTGTGTGCTAATGAAGGTGTCAGGGATTGATTTAGGTGATGAATGTACAACTATGTAATGGTACTGTGAACAATCGAATGTACGATTTGTTTTGTATGACTGCGTGGTATGTGAATATATCTCAATAAAATGAAGATTAAAAAAAAAAAAAGGCTGGCATAGAGTGGATAGAGGGGAAACTGGGAAATAGAGGACTCTTTAGGACCTGACATTTTGGACTGGGAGACGCAAAAGGAATTCACTAGTGGTTTGTGATACCTATGGATTGAATTATATTTTTCCATGAAGCAAGTCTGATAGAGTCTCTGCCAACTTCTGGAGGCTCTGCAGCAAGAATTGCCTATCAGAGTCGTCCACCATCAGGCTAACCTCAGTCCTCATGTCCCTCAGTCACTGCACACGGGATGCCTTCAAGAGGATATGGCCTTTTTGCAAGCATTTCTTGCAGCTGAGCATCAGATCATCTCTTGAAGGGATATCTGGGCAGCACATCCCACAGCACTCTCCCTGTTTTTGATTTTTACCCTGAGAGAAACTCCAGAGATTTAATCAGATTGTAGACTTACTCTGCCTGGAAATTCAAGCAAATGAATCCAGTCTGCAGTGTAATCAGCTTAGTGGGTGACCCATTTCCCCTGCCCCCTCACTGGTTAGCTAGTAAGTGGATTTTCTTCTTTGAGGCCCATTGCTGGATTTAATGAGTCCTAGGGGAATCCTGTGAAATGTTAATATTCATCTAGAAATCTACAAGTAAAAGAGAGGTGTGCTTTGCTGCCCTTCAACAATTGTTTGGTATGGGATGTGAGTTAATATTTATTGGAGCAACCTATTGAAAGCTTGGTGCTTTATATGATATAGTCTCAAAATTTTCTATAAACACTATGCAGTATTTATTAATATCCTCAGTTTACAGAGGAGAAACTGAGGCTCATAGAGGTTAAATGACTTACTAAAGATAACAAAACCGGGAAGCATAAGTTGGAGAGAAGACTCCATGGGACAGGGTCTATAACTGTTTTGCTCACCCCTGCATTTCTTGTACCTAGCAAGAGTGTGACTCAGAGAAGATATCCAATACATATTTGTTGAATGAATGAAGAGTGGCAGAGCAAGTATTTGATAACCACATTTACCTCATTTGGAAGTGTAGGTCTTTCATTTTTATCATGTGAAACACACAGCATTTAGGAAAAGTTGTGAGACCCAGGAAAAAGAAAAATTCTTGGTTTAATCAGAAAACACAAACTTGTGTTTTAACCTCTGTCCCATGATGCCTCTCTGACTCTGGTTGTCCCACCTGCATAGCTTCCATGCAGTGGAGACACGACTCCACCACCCAGGGTATTGGGGAGGGAACCAATGAAAAGAATGTCCACAGATGTGCTTTAACCATCATCTGCATTCCCTCCCAGAGAATGGTTGGAAACTCTAGGTTTCAGGACCCAGTTGTGAATGATGAAGCACTAGATAGATTCTGGCCAAGTCACCTGAACCATGGTGCTCAGAATAGCATTAGCTGCTTGTTTTCCAGATTTTTTTTTTGTAAGAGATGGCAAGAAGGCAGTGCTGTTCCTGAATGGGACATATGGTTTAGAGTTTGTTTTCTAGACTCAAGAATGAAAGCGTGGATTTTCTGACCTTAGTTAAGAGACATAGCTCCCTCTTCCTGAGTTCTTACTGAGCCAGTGATCTGGGCCAGAATGGACCTCAGAACATCCAGGGGCTTTGCTGCTGTTGTGCTGAATGCTGACCTGCATTGCCAACCTTCATTATCGTGGATTACCAGTAATAGGATTTGCCATTCGGAAGCTGGGATTGTGTTTATTCAAAACTCACAGGGTAGTTACTTAAAGAGAAATATGGCTTCAATTTCTCACTATTTCCTGCTAGTTCTGGTCTTTCTGGAGTCACACACAGTTCGGCCATTCTGTCTGCCAGGATGTACGTGTTCAGAGGAGAGTTTTGGCAGGTGTGCCATGCTGGCAAATTGCCGGAGGGTGGTAGTGTATGGGCTGTCTTTGGGGATGATAATGGAGGGGGAACAGACCTGGAATTGGTGGGAAATCTATAAGACTCATTCTAGTTGATGCTGAACTTTGATGAACCATACTTTTTTTTCCAAAATGAATTTAACTCTTTTATTTCAGGACTCTGCAGTGTATGTCTACTTCTTCAGGAAAGATCCTAGGGAATCTTCCTGAAGAGTTCAAGCAAGTGAAAATTGAAAACTCACCCTTATTTGAACTTTCCCGAGGGTCTTTCATCAACATGAGCACCTTGGAATACCTTTGGCTCAACTTTAACAACATCACTGTGATCCGTCTGGGAGCCCTGGAGCACCTGTCACAACTGAAAGAACTGAGACTGGAGGGGAACAAGCTCCGTTCAGTACCATGGACAGCGTTCCGGGCCACCCCTCTCCTGAGGGTCTTAGACCTCAAACATAACAGGATTGATGTGCTCCCTGAGCTGGCTCTTCAGTTCCTGGTCAATCTCACCTACCTTGACCTATCTTCCAATAGGCTTACCATTGTGTCCAGGAGTGTCTTCTTGAGCTGGCCTGCCTACCAGAAACTACAATGGCCTGGCTGTGGGGCCGAGATTCTCTCCAGCCTGGTGCTAGCACTGCACAACAACCCGTGGGTCTGTGACTGTCGCCTGAGAGGACTCATGCAGTTTGTCAAATCAGTCAGCCTCCTGGTCATCTTGGTGAATCCCTACCTGATGTGCCGGGGCCCTCCCTCCAGGGCAGGGCAGCTTTTCCATGAAACTGAGCTCAGTGCTTGCATGAAGCCGCTGATCTCAACCCCCAGTGCCAATGTCACCATCCGAGCAGGACAGAATGTGACCCTGCGATGCCTGGCACAGGCCAGCCCATCACCAACCATTGAATGGACTTATCCCCTGAGGACTTGGAAGGAATTTGATGGTAAGTCACATGCATGCTCCTGGCTTAACTGGGGGAAAGGGGAAAGTCTCAAAAGAGTGGCTCTAAACCAGGTCAATCATGGAGGAAGTGTGTGGGTAAGATTGAGTTAAGCTGGAATTATAGTCACCAGGACAAAAAAGATCCCAAGATAGTGTTCTCCTACAGGCATTGTTTAATTATGTCTCTGTAGGACGTATATACACATGTGAATACACATGTTGGGCCTGATTTAACACACTGTATGAATATTTTTGAGTTGTATATCAACAAATGTTCATTAGTAGCCTTCTAGGTGCATTGTACTTTTAAATCATAGATTTTCACTTCAAGGTCTGATTCTAGAGATTATAATTTACTTATTTCCCAAACCTGCCTGAAGACAGGAATCACCTGAATGCTTGTTTGAAACAAAGTTTCCAGGCCTCAGCTCTGGAGATTCAGATTCCATGAGTCTAGGGTAGGGTCTAAAAATATGTATTTTAATGCATGTTCCCACTCTTCCCCTTTCCCCCCAGACAATTCTTACAAAGAGACAAAATTAGGCTGTCTAGATATTGAGTGCTTTGTTCCCTTTCCCCCACTGTGTTGATCAGAACTCACTGGCTTGAGGTTGTCAACTGGGGCAGGGAGAGCAGGTGACTTGTGTGGGCCCACAGCTGGGATTCAAATCCCCCTCTCTTTTCCCAGAGCCCTCACTCTGCTCCTGCACCTTAGCTGGAAAGGCCTTTAATACCACCTTGGTGTGTTGGGGCATGCCACAGAGCCATGGATGGCCTACCCAGGGGTATCTCGATGGCCAGAAGAGCCTTTGTGGATTCCTGTATCTTCCCTGTGCTCTGTCTAGAAGATGACTAAAAACATATGAACAAAAATTGGGAAATTTAGCCAGTCATCCAGATATTTATTTTTCATGGTGAGAAACTTCTGGATGGTTTAAAAAAACAACTAATTAATAAATAATTAATGTATATTTTCATTATCCCCATCATTTTGATCACATTTTATTGGTGTGAGGTTAAATGTCAATACAGGATTTATTGTTGTCTTTTGTGATATTTTATAATCACTCTCTTTGGCACTGGGTTAGATCTGTTCTTTCAGTAATAATAATGAGCACTTAGTATGTTCCAGATACTGTTCTAAGTGCTTTTGCACTTATCAGTTCATTTGCAATTCTCAACAAACTTATGGTGTGGATATTATTATCATTCCATTTTATAGATGAGGAAATTGAGGCCAAGAGAATTTACACCATTTGCCCAGGACCATCACTTAGTAACGGGGCTAGAACGAAGACATCTGGCTCCAGCCTCTGAGCCACTCAACATCCAGGAGGTAACAGGGCATGTGTTAAAGCTCACGATATCACACAACCACACAGTCATGAAAAATCTGAAAAGTGTGCTAGTGGGCCCAGCAGGACCATAGCAGTGTGGTGGGAGCAGCTAGTGAAGCTGAAGGTGTGTGATCTTCATAGGCAAGAGGACAGGCTTCCAGGTCAAGTGTGGCCTCTGAACAATTCTCACTGTGAGTGAGCTGATGAATTGCTGCAATCCCCCATTTCCTATGTGCAAAAGGTGGGCACTTACCTTGCCAGGTAGCTGGTGGGTAAACACCTGGCACCACATAAGTGCTTAAATAAAGGTCACCACTACCTTTGAACAAAAATTTGGTATTGCTGAACACTCTGCAGCTGTCTATTGGGGAAATGCACAGCTGGGTTTCTCTTCTCTACACCCAGTGTTGACATCTGCTGCCGCGGAAGACGCTGCCCTGTCGGAGCTGGTCATACCTGCTGCCCACCTGGCAGACCGAGGCAATTATACCTGTGTGGCCTCCAACTCCGTTGGCAGGAGCAGCCTTGTCATCTCCCTCCACGTCCAGCCTGCTTCCTCTTCTCTCTCTGTCCCCTGGGAGGGCAACACTTATGTTGACCTAAGGGTCGCCAGGCAGACAGTGCGGGGTATCCTGCTGGAGTGGTTTGCCAAGGCCGACACCCCCGAGGAGCAGTGGTTCACCCTCTCTTTTGCATCTGAGGATGCTGTCAGGAAGGAGGTGGTCCACTTGGGCCCCGGGATCAACACATATGCCCTAGATGACCTCCTCCCTGGCACAAAATACAAGGCCTGCCTCAGCCTGGGGGGCCAGCCTGCGGGCCAGGGCCCCTGTGTGGTCTTTGTGACGGGCAGGGACCATGGTGGGCTGGACAGCCTGGCTGGCCGGGAGTACCTCCTCCATATCACAGTTGTCCTGTGCGCCGTGCTGCTGGCTGTGGCCGTGGGTGCATCTGCCTGGGTGGCCCAGGCCCCCTGCAGCTGCAGGTGGTGGGCCCTGAGCTGCTGTCCGCATCGCAGGAAAGCCCCTAGCTGTCCCCGTGCAGCCCCACGGCAGAGGGACGGCTCCTTGAGAATCCAGGCAGCTGTCTGCGAGGATGGCCCAGGGCCCAGGGACACTGAGGAGGAGCAGGAGAAAGATGGAGAGGAGCTGGTGTGGGACTCTAGCTCCTGAAACTAACCCTCCCTGGCAGGTTGACTTGGGGGGATCTGTTCATTCAACAAGTATTTATCCAGCACGTGTGTTCCAGGCACTGACCTAGACACAGGGGACTTGCCAGTGAACAAGGGAGATGAAGACCCTATCTGTGGGAATGAGCTTTGTCCTGTCAATCATTTTATTACACACTGTGACCGGAAATTAATGTCACCCTTTCCATATACACAGCCCTATAAAATTAATATTTCATTATTAATGAAATTAATATTTCATAATTTAAATTAGTGTTAAAATTAATATATCACATGCATGATCTTGTTGGAGGAAGGTAGATTCTACCCCTTTTTACAGCAGAATCTGGAGCCCAGAAAATTACAATGACCTGCCAACATCGCCATCTAGTTGGTGGCAGAGGCACCTTTTTCTAAATGTCTAGTTTAGTTGCATTGTTCTAAGTGTCTGCTTTGCAGGATTCTTGCATCTCCCATTATTGAGCAAATGCTATTCTCCCTCATAAAGGTTGTCATGGATCAAATCATGTCTCCTTTGAAGCCATGTTCAAATCCTAGTCCCCGGTCTTGTGGGCATGGACTCATTTGCAAATAGGATCTTTGAAGATGGTATTGGTTAAGGTAAGGCCAACCTGAATCAGGGTGGGCCCTAATCCAATAGGACTGGAGTCTTGGTAAGCAGAGGAAATTTGGACCCACTAGGAGGAGACAGACTGGGGGACAGATGGCCATGTGACAGAGGCAGAGACTGAGCCAGGCATGGCCAGCAAGCCACCACCGGAAAGCTACAGACTTCAGAGAAAGCATGGCCCCCTGATTTTGGATTTCCTGCCTCCAAAACTGAGATACAATAAATTCCTGCTTTTTGAGCCAATCAGACTGTGGTACTTTGTTATGGCAGCCCTGGCAAACAAAGGCAGTGAGACCATGTCAGTTTGATGCTCCAAAGAGCTGCCTGATGGGTGATGTAAGTCTCTGAGTCCTGGGCAGCCTGGGGACCTGTCGTCAGTCCTGAGGAAGAGGGATTGGCTGCAACCCGGCACTCAGGCCCTGGAAACCAGAGTCCAGGGAGCCATGTCCGGAAGAAAAGACTCTATACAAAATCACAAGGCTGTGCAGTTCTGCTGTCCTCTGTTCTGCTCCTACTCCCCCGAGATGGGGCGCTCCTTTGGGCATGATTGTCCATCCCTGTGTCCCCAGCCTCTGAGTGCTGAGCGGGACAAATGATGTATGGATGAGGGAATAATCCCACCCCTTGCCCTAGGCAATGTTTCAGATCCTTCCATAAAATCCCTAGGGAGGTGGTTGCTTCCTCTTAGCTGGGCTCACGGGGCTAGGCACTCGCCAGGCCAAAAAATCTCCTCGTCCTTCTGGGCAGCCCTGCTAGTGGAGAGCTTTCCCAGATCTGTCTTCCTGAAGCTTCTCCTGTGGCCACAGTAAAATCCCTGGAGAATAAAAGTATAAGCTGTGTTCTTATGACACCCCCAAGACATTCTCTGCCTCGTTCCCACCTATTTTACCAATCCCTACTCATTTTTCTAGCTCCTTCTAGAGTATCATCTCTTCCATGGAGCCTTCTTTGATAACACATCTCTAGGCAAAAGAAGTAAAGAGTCGAGCAGGGTAACACAATGTTTTTGTGACTTATGGGCCCTTGGCTGGTGAGACTGACCTTCCTCTCTGCAGCCCCCAGGCTCATCCGGTCCTGGGAATGTGGTGATGATCAGAGTTTGTTGAAATGAAGTTTTAACAGTTGAAGATGGCTTTCATATTCAGAACAATCATTCTCTCCTTTCATCAAGTTCTTATTGATTTTCTTCTGAACACTAAAAGGAAAAACCTTTTGTATTAGGGAAATTTTCATTCATATCAAAAGTATGATAATGAACCTATCTCGGTCAGCTTCAATGATTTTAATGTTTCAGCCTTCTCTCATATCTCTTTGCCCCCCCCCCTCCTTTTTTAAATTAGTGTTTTAAAGCAAATGCAATGCTTCACATTGGTTGATTTGTAAATATTTTAGTTTTCTCTTGAACAGATAAAGAGGTTTAAAAAAAAAGTAACCACAGTTTCATTATCATACCTAGGAGCATGCATTTTTAAATTACACACACGTATAAACAATGCATAACTAGATTAATCTAGCAGAGAATTTATTTATGAGAAATTTCCCACGATAATTTCTTGAAGAAAAGTGGATGGAGCAAGGAAAGAACTTGTACTTCTAGCTGTCCCTGCATCCTTCCTTCCACAGGATCAAGGGAAATCCAAGGGCCTGGAGTTGCTGCGTGGTGCAGCCAGCCTGCAGTGCCTGGGGCTGCCGTGAAAGTGGGAGCCAATGCTCTGGCTCCACTTGTGGCAAAGGAAGCTTGGTGGTGGGCAGGGGACAGAGGGGGCTGGAGGAGAGAAGGAACATGGAAGAGGGAGGGGAGTAGCTATGGGAGAGCCTGGAGATGTCAGTGGGCAAGGGAAGTGAATATGGAAATTTAGGGAGAGGAAACAATGCCTAGAGAGGGTTCCTGGGAAGCTGATAGGTTTTTAAGACCCCTGGGCTGCACCTTCAATAAATCCTTGAGTAAAGATTTGCAGACGAGCCTCTCTTGCAGAAATCCCGTCCTGCCACCCGTGACCCAAATGTGGTGCCAACTGGCCCTTCAGCCTTTTCCCTTCCAGGACCGAGGCCTGAGCCCTGATTTTTCTGGCCTGGGACAGGCTTCAGCATCATGCTCTCAAGGAATGCAAAACATATTCATTCCAAATCCAATTGATTCCATTATCTAAGAAGTGGATGAACTGGAAAGTTCTCCAGTTTCTTCATGTCCCAGAAAAGAAAAGAAAAGTTCAAAGAACTTGGAAGATGTAAGTTAGTTAGTTAAAGGCTTCCTGCACTGCTCCTAGAACTCTTTGACCTTGGCAATTTGGATCTGAGCAGCTGGGAGGTGCTGGAATAACCCACTGTGGGATGTGAATAACTGTCAGACCCTTCAGTTGGGGCCTTTTGCCCCCAGGAGCCCTCAAACATCTGCTGGAGCCTCAGGAGTGGGTCCTGTATTGTTTGACAGAGTATAGCTTGCTCTGGACGCAGTTTATGAAGAAGCAGCTCTGCACACACCTACAGAGGAAATCCTTGGCTCTCAGGTCTACCTCCAACTGGGTCTGGATTAAAACTTGGTGATGATTTGAGTCCCTGCAATGTTCTCTGGGAAACCAGCTGGTTGCTTTCTGGATGAAACACCCATGGAGCTTTCTGGGTGGTCTGAGGTTATGATCCAAGGCTGAGTTTTTCCTGAATGCAGATAGAGATAATGGTTTTATTCCACCTACTCTTACTCAAGTGGCTCCTTAAGGATGGCCGTTTCTGCTGTCTGCTGTCGGACTGCTCCATTAGGAGAAATTGATACAGTTTCTTCAGTTTCTGGGCAGGAGTTGGGAGACCTGGGCTACTGAGTTTGGTGAGGAAGGAGTTAAAAGATCTCACATTCACTGAGTTTCTGCTACTGCACCAGAAACTTCTCAAGAAAGGCAATACCAGGATATTAGGTAAGGTAGGGGGACTTTCCCCTGACTGTGTTTGCCTAGCGTTGAATCTCAAATGTAGTTTAAAAGCAAACTTTTATATGACTATTACAAGAAGCATATTATTTTCTTCTGGTTATCTAAACAAACTGAAAGAAATTATGAATCATCTTCCATTGAGTGTTCACTGGACGAATCCATGGCTGCTTCTGTTTAGTAGATTTATAAGCTATATTTACAGAACGTGATTTTGAATTTCTGGTTCTGGTGCTGTGCAGGTTCTTAGGGACTTCCTTGAGCAGTTCTGCATTCTCAGGTGCTAATACAGGTCTGTGTCATAGGGTCTGATCCTTAGCAGTTGCTGAGGCAGTGAAAATTGCAATGATGTTGTCTAATACCTCAAGATTTAAACATTTTAAAAATAAGTATTTGCATGCAATCTCACAAACCGAGGGACTCTCGTTTTGTATCATAAAACTGAATGATCTAAGTAGCCCTTAGAGATAGCTTATATTTTTAAGCTCTCTCTTTTCTTGTGCACAATCTTGTTTGAAAACTCATTTTATTTGCCTTAAATAGGCAGTCAGGATTTATGTAAATGGTTGATTGTTTATATGATGCAGTCATCAAAAATCAAATACCTACTCACAAAAAAAGGTTATACAGTTGTCCAAAAAGTTTTGAAAAAAAGTTTTTTTCCTATTAATATCTGAATCCAACTTACTTTCCTGCTTGTTGTATTTTAAAAGATTCTCTCATTTAAAACTCCAGTATTCTCAGTAAAGTTTTTGCAATGGATTGGGCATCTTTCTAGAAACAATTTAGTTTCACTTGAATAACTAGCAGGCAGAGTTTAGAAGTTGTAATAAAATAAATCTATTTTAATTTGTTTCATTTGGTTTAACTCATACTTACTATCAGACTTGGGAATTTATTTATTTATTATTTTTAATACAGTTTTATTGAGATATAGCCACATATCATACAGTCATCCACAGTGTACAATCAATTGTTCACAGTACCATCATATAATTGTGTATTCGTCACCATAATCAATTTGTAAACATTTTCCTTACTCCAAAATAAAAAAGTAAAAAAGAACACCCAAAACATTCCATCCCCCCATCCCACCCTATTTTTCATTTAATTTTTATCCCCATTTTTCTACTCATCTGTCCATACACTAGATAAAGGGAATGTGAGCCCCAAGGTTTTCACAATCACACTGTCACACCATGTAAGCTACATAGTTATGCAATCGTTGTCAAGAATCAAGGCTACTGGGTTGCGGTTCAACAGCTTCAGGTATTTCAATGGGAATTTATTTTGACTTCTTTGTATTTCATGCTTTGAGATTTTATAAAAAGAATTTCCCAGTACAAAGGATAGCATTATTTAAAATTAATTTTCCATTACTTAAAAAGGGTTAGATATTTTTTGAATCGGAGATATATATGCATGGTACAAAATTCAAGAGGTATGAAGGCTTATAGCAGTAAAGTCTGCTTTAGATTATAAATCAAAAACCAAAATGATTATATTGAATATTTTAACTAAGGAGAAAGCTATTTTCATTAAGTTAAAGATTATAATATTTTAAAGTTATTTGACAATCATTTTTGTATATACTCTTTAATTCTCAGAATTGCAAAGCCTGGATCAAAGCTTTTCTTGAATTTATTTGAAGAAATATAAATTTCTCCTAACAAGAAATCCTTCTCTTCCAAATGTTTTTTTTTCTTATGCCAAGTTCAAAAAAGTATATGTAATGGAATATTATTCAGCTGTAAAAAGGAATGAATTCTGATGCTTGCTACATTATGGATGAACTTTGAAAACTTCATGTTGAATAAAATAAGCTAAACACAAAAGGACAAATATTGTATGATCTCGTTTACATGAAATCATTAGAATATGCAAATCCATAGAGTCAGAAACTAGGATACAGGGTACATGGGCCAGTTGGGGTGGGGAAGGGGGAATTAATGTTTAGTTGGTGCAGAGTTTCTGTTTGGGATGATAGAAAAGTTTTGGTAATGGATGGTGTCACGGTGGCACAACACTGTGACCGTAATTAACACATTGAATTATATACCTGAAAGTGGCTGAAATGGGACATTTTAGGTTGGATATACGTTAACAAAATAAAAATTTTTAAGAAACCCACAGAACTGTACAACACAAAGAGTGAAGCCTACTGTCAACCTTCGACTATAGTTAATAGTATAATTACAGTAATATTGTTTCATCAATTAGTATCACACTAATGCAAAGTGTTAATAACAGGGAACACTGGGGGGGCATATATGGGAAGTCTGTACCTTCTGCCCATATTATGGCTAATCCTCACTATAACCCTGCAAGAGGAGATGAGGAAACCGAGGGTCTGAGAATCGAAGTGATTTGCCCCAAATCTGGGATGCACAGTTAGCTCGGATGACCAAGTCATGATCCCCAATGTTGTTGGAAGCACAGAAACTTCTAGTCAAGAAATAGGGTGGGATGCTTGGCAGCATGTATCTCGTTTCATCAAGGCATGTGAAAAAATCCTGAAGACGTTCATGAACAAAATGGAGTCAAGAAAACAGGTAAAATTAGATGTAGGTGAATTCCTAATGGATAAAGTAACCATATCCTCCAAAGTGTTGATTGTAGGCCAGTGTATTCCTGGGAGCAGCTTTGGACCAGAGCAGAGAATGTAATATAGGACTTATAAAAAACTATTAAATAAAGTAATTAATGAATAAGGAAAATAAAATTAAAAAAAGATTTACAGACTTGGATCCAGTAGGCAAGAAGGCAGCTTCCTGGGCTTAAATCTTGGCTTTGCTTCCTACTAGCTTTGCACTTTTGAGCAAGTCTCTTTGTTTTTCTGTGCCTTGGTTTCCTCATTTCTAAAATGGGGCTAATAATTGTACCCCCCTCATAGGGCTGTTGTGATGATTATGTAAGTGTTCACAGTTGAGGCTCTTTAGAACAATGCCTGGCATGTAGGAAGTCCTCAGTAAGTGTCACCATGGTCAATGTTATCATTATTTAGGGCATCTAGCTCAGTTTGGGTTTTCTTTGAAAGGGACTCAGCCTACCCAGGGCTACATGGAGCATCAGAATATATTTGTAATGACATGGGAGCTATGCTAATATCATGTCTAATTCATGTTTTAAAAAAAAAAACTATAGTTTTAGTTTCAGTTGTCTATGTTCTTGGGGAGCTTATCTGTTCAGTGTTCAGACCACGTAACTTATAAGCAATTGCCTTTGATTCCGCAGACATTCGTAAGCAGGGCTTTCTGCTTCTAGAATGAAGTCACTGCTAACACCAATGCCTCTGCAGTGAGTAATTTGAGGGAGGAATGTTATCCTTTCTTTCTCTTTCTTTTTCATCTCTCTGTATTCCTAACATCTAGAAGAGGGCCTGGCACAGATGATTTACTCAGAAGAAGTGCTATGAAAGAAATGATAGAGTTAATTATTGAAGAATGAATAAATGATTGGATGTCATTTGGCCAAATAGGTGCATTTGCCCCATTTCATAACATCAGGCAGATGTCCCCGCCTTCAGCAGCCCTATTGTTACAAAATAAGATCACTCTGCTTTATTTTCAAATTATGGTAGCTCAAGCCATCAACACCTCATTCTGGAACTGAGGGCCTTCAGAGCAGCCCCTCACTTTGGCTACTCTACATGATAGCCAAATACCAGCCGTAGTTCTCACACAACATCATCTTCGTTCTCCCTGCCCATTCTTCTCCGTGGCTGGGACGGGGAAGACCCTCAGGGAATTCTCCCTCCCTGCCAAGAGATGCCAACATCCCTGCCAGGTGGACCAACACTGGATTCTCCCAGAGCTCCAGTCCTCAGAGTACTGGAGAATTCCTGAAGCCCTTAGAGACGCAGGTGGACCTGGCCCATGCCCAGCTCTTGCCCTCATGTTGCCAGCTGGGCCCTGAGGGACAGCTGTTCAGAACCGAGCCCCACAGGCTCTCTCTCTTAGGGGTGCTCTCCTCAGTTCCTAACTCTCTCCCCTTGGAGTGCAGGAGCCGAAACCTGGCTGCAGGGCTGGACAGATTAGAGATGCTGCTGTGTGTTCCTCTCTCCTCCCCTTCCCTCCGGGCTCCTCCCTCCAAGCTTCACCCTCCCCTCTTCTTCCAGTACAAAGTCAAGGCTTCCAGGCCTATCAGTGGGTGGAAACGTGCTGGGGGTAAGCATGCTTGGACAGGGGCTTCTCTCCTCCAGTACCTGGCCCACAGCTCGCCAACCTCCTCAAATGTCCTGCTTACAACTAAGTGTGGCAACCGTCTGCAGAGCTTGCATCACATACCAGCCCCAGTGCTAAGTGCTTTCATGCATTAGTGCTTGTAATCCCCACAGCAACCATTCTTTGCACCCATAGGGATGAGGAAATTGAGGTTCAGAGAGGCCCATCTATTGCTCCAAGTTACACTCCAGTGGAATAAGCAGGATGCAGGCTCAGGTGGGTCAGACTGGAAAGCACTTTGCAATTTCATACGGTTAGGGCGTCTGAGCTCAGTCACAGGAACACACAAAGAAACGGCTCTGCAGTTTCCTCTGAGTCACATCCGTTAATTATCTATGGGATGCACAGCCCCCTTCTTAGGGCCGGGGAGTGGGAGAGCCTGCCCCGTCTGTCACCCCCACCTCCCTGCCCTCCCCCTTGAGGCCTAACCTTGTGCCAACTTGTAGATCCAACCTGCCCCAGTGAGACTTAGCAGGCAGACCCTCAGCGCCCACCCATTCCTTAGTGCAGTGAGACTTGGCACAGCCTCACCCCTGCTATCTGGGGTCTCCTCCAGGGCTCACCTGTACATCCGCAGCTCCCTTAGTTTTGGCCGTTCCCACCTCCTCTTTCCCACTGTGGCCCACAAGGGCAACAAGGCCCTTTCCCCATCCTCCCCAGTGGGAGAGCTGCCCAATGCCCAGTTCCTAGGGTTGGGGCTGCACTGGTTCAAGTTCCTAAACTTGTCCAGGAGCCCAGCCCCTCCCCAGGCCTGTTGTCTAGGAGGAGACAACACTGCTTCCTGGTGCCTGTGCCAGTCCACCCAGTTCCTGCCCTTGCTGGGCTGGGTTGGTGGGGGCCAATTAAGTCTAGCTCCAGATCCCATTTCTCTCCAAGCAACCCTGTGATTGCCCTGCTTGGAAGAAGAGTCCAATCCAAGCCCCTCCATGATGGGACATGAGCAGGAAGACAGACCCAGCCCAGGCCCGCCACGGGCCCTGCTGTCGTGCTGCTGCTAAAGGCATACTCGGGGCAGTTTGGATGAAACTGTGTGGTCTCCCAAAGAGTTAGACGTGGGAGGCTGGGGTGGATCCCCTCACCAAAGGTGCCAGGAGGCAGGCTCAGCTCGAGGTGTGTCGGGGAGACTGGCCTCCACAAATTGGCTAGACAAACACAAGCAGGGAGCGGGAGGTCAGCTTAGACTTTGGTGCATAGATTTTATTCAGCATTTACAAAAGAGGTTGATTGCATGCAAGTTGTAAGGATGGCTGTATTCCCTGTGGAGGGCAAACATGATCCCTGCAGCCCTGTCCGGAAACGTGTATTGGTAAATACCTGTTTGTTGACCCAGTTTCTGGCCTGGGCTTCAGGCTCATTAGAGCCCATCCTTTACCTAATACTGTCTGGTCAGGAGGCTGTGGAGGCCCCAGCAAGGAACCTGCACACTGGCACTTCTGCACCACACCTCAGAAAACAGACTCCGAAATCGAGGGAAAAACTACACGTGTGGATAATTTGTTTAAATAAAATCATTCGAGTCTTCTAGTGGGCTAGAAATGCAAAGAATGGTTCTACTTATCTCTCTCTGTGTACATATCTGAATCTCCTCAGAGCATTTTTCTTTAAAGGAGGGCTGAACTTCCTGGTGGCAACCACACAAGCAGTGTCTCTGCTCCCTGGAGAGGTTGCCACGAGCCGAGGAGCTAGCTGGGCCCCAGCGAGGGGAAAATGCTGAGGCCCCTGGACCAGGTTCCCACCACCGACCTGCTGTGTTGCCTGGGGAAAGTCGCTTCTCTCTGGGGAGTTCCATTTTCCTCCTCTTGGCAAAACAGAGGCTGAGACTAGATGTTACCACCCAGCTCTGCATCCCTTCTGCCTGTGGCTGGCTGGGGCAGAGTGGGAGACGGGGCGAGGGGAGGTGTGCGAGGCCGGGGGCCATGCCACATGCAGCCCTGTCTGGGTGCTGTCAAAGGTGGAGGAGAAAGGCTGAGCAAGAACCAGAGCACCCAAAGCTGGTACATCCCAGAGAACTGGCCTGCTAGCAAATACTTTAAATTTGTGCCACTTGGCAATTTGCAAAAGCCCGCTTCCCTGGTGTTTTCTTTGCTCCTCACCTTAGACCCATAAAGGAAGCAGATAGGAATGACTTTCTTTGTTTTACAGATGAGGGAGGAGATGAGCAGGGAGTTTGAACAGCACTCCCAAGGTTACACAAGGCGATCGGAAGATCCTGGATAAAAATGGAAATCTCTGCAGCTCTCCACCCTCATATCCATCCTGGATCTCTTCACGGACCTCTGTTGGGGCAGCTCCTTAGAGAAGGCTCTGGTTGCCTCCTGAGTGCCCATGGGACACCCAGCAGGGCTCCGGCTTGGACATTTCTGGGCCCCAGACAGCCTTGGCTGAGGGCAGCTGCTATCACCCTTGGCAAGGTCTATCTTGTACCATCTATGTCCCTGGTCCCCATGGGCATAGCTGAAATCTAGGCTCTCTGCCCAGACCCTCCTCCAATGGCTTTCAGGCACAGTCCCATGGGCAGTGTGAGTTTTCAGTGCCTCTTGCCCTCAAAGTCCAGTGCCCATGAGTCTCAGCCAGGACCGAACTCTCTTTCCCAGCTCCTACTTTTGGCTGGAGGCTTTGGAACCCAGGTTCTCATCAGTGTTGTCACACATGTCTCCTTGACTAAGAATGCTGAGGCTCCAGCGGGACCCCTCTGAGGGCTGGGGCTAGAGAGTAGAGGACACAGATCTGGCTCCCTGTCTATTCCCAGCCTCTGCAGAGTGGGAAGTGTCATGGCTGTGTCAAGCCTCACGGCAGTGGGGAAGTATTTGCCAATTGCATCCCACAGCCAGAGAAAAAGGCCATTGGAGCCTGTATGTTGGGGTTACACTATTGGACAAAACAGGGGTGACCCGAAGGAGCAGAGGGTGGGGATCACGGTCCGAGTGGCAGGGCAGTCGGGGAGGGGGGGGCGGGTGGAGTAGGGCCACGGAACCCATTCTAGAAGTAAGCCTTATTGTCTACACTCTTCTTCTCAAACTTCTGCTTGAGCTCAGAGACCAGGGCTGACTGGGACGGGCTTCCCAAGGCCTTCGGTCTGGATGCCCGTTGGGGCTGCTGGGGGGTGAGGGAGCCCGAGACCGTGGGCACGGGCCAGCGGGCGGCTCCCAGGCCGGGCACCACCCGGGGTGGCGGAGGGGGAGCTGGGGCTCTGGGGGGCAGCGAGCGCCCCGGCCTGTTGTTGTTGCAGTTCCCGTTGAGGGGATCCTCTTGGAGCACAAACTTGGCGGCAGCTTTCGCCCTCCTGAACTTGAGCCACTCGACGCGGACGGCGTGGGGTGCGGGGCTGGGCCGCTGGCGGAAGACGCGCCTCACCGGCTGGACCTTGTTGGACTTCTTGTTGCGCCAGAAGGTGGCGGTGGAGATGAGGACGGTCATGGCCACGACGATGGCCATGATGCCGGCCAGCACGCCCACGGCCTTCATGGGGTTGTCTTTGGTTTGCATCAGGAAGGCGGCCATGGGGTCCCGGGACAGCATCTGGAAGAGAGGGCACCCCTCCCCTTGCATTCAGCAGCTCCCTCCTTGACCCTGGAGGACAGAGCAGGGCCAGGGGCTTGCTGAAGCTTGATGGTTCTTAAGCTTTCTAGGGTCAAGCATCCCTTTGAGAATCTGAGGAGCAGTGTCAGCTTCTCTCCAGGAAGAATGCCACACAGAGTGAAGCACACAATATTCCAGAAAAATGAACACAGGTGGAAATATAATGCATGCAGATCTCCAGAAAAATGTATAAGCAGAAAGTGGTGCAAGCCACTCTCTAGAAAAATGCACACAGAGAGAGTGTGATGTGCATGATAATCCAGAAAACTGCACAAAGAAAACATCAAATGTATGCACAGACAGAATGTGCAATGCAAAGTACTCTCCAGAAAAAAGCACACAGACTGATGTGAAACAAACAACGCCTTTTGGATTGAGAACTCCTGTTTCCACTGGACTCTGTTCTTGAGAAGCCTTTGATTATGGGGGACCTGTCTTCCCAAATATGTCAAGAACCCCTTAAGTGAAGACTTTCTTCCAGGCAATGAGCTGAGAACTATACATCATGACTTTACTTGTTCCTTTCAACACCCGTGCACTGGAGGGATCTGTGATGGTTTGGAACTGTATGCACCCCAGAAAAGTGTGTCCTTAAACTTAATCCATTCTTGTGGTTGTAATCCCCTCACAAGTAGGACCTTTTGAGGAGGTTTCTCCAGTTAAGGTGGGGCCCACCTCAATCAGGATGGGTGTTGATCCTATTACTGGAGTCCTTTATAAGAGAATGAAATTCAGACACAGAGAGAGGAAGCCATAGGAAACAAGATGCTGAAACGGAACCAGGAAGAGAAAGAAGAGACCAGTAGAGGTGGCCATGTGCCTTGCCACGTGACAGAGGAGCCCAGGATCACTGGCAGCCAACCCCAGAACGGCACAGTCCTCGGGTGGGGGGAAAACATCGCCTCAATGACGCCTTGATTTGGACATTTCCCCAGCCTCAAAAAATTGAGCGAATAAATTCCCATTGTTCAAGCTGAACCATTTCATGGTGTTTGCTTAAGCAGCCTAGGAAACTAAAACAGTGTCATTATTCCCATTTTACAGGAAAAGAAATGGAGGCTTAGCAAAGCCCACAGTCACGCAGTTAATAAGGGATGTCGCTAGGATTTCAACCTGGGTCCTCCGATTTGGCAGCACAGGCAGCCTCGGATAACATTGAGCATCTTTTGTAGGAAGGCTGGAGATGGTTTCACTTGCCCTGGCCATGTTGCAGAGAGGCCTGAACTGGCCCTCTGACGCCACTTCCCACCCCGGGCTTTGCACCCACCTCAGTGTCTGTGATGTCGATCTTGAGTAGGGCCGTGGTGCTGAAGGATGGGGAGCCGCGGTCCTTGGCCTGCACCTCCAGAGACCACGTGCGGTCCCCGCCGGGCGTGACGTTGTGCAGGGCCTCCAGGGAACGGATGAAGTTCTTGAGCCGGATCTCCCCTGTGTGTGCGTCGATGTCGAACACGTCGGCCGGCTCTGCGTGGGTGATGGAATAATCCACCAGGTTGTTGGGCTCCTCTGCGTCCTGGTCTGTGGCCTGAGCATAAGGAGGAGCAGACAGTGCAGGGCTGTGAGCACCACATCCTGCATTCGCGGGCTCAGCCAGCATCTCACAGGGGGCTGGCCGGGTTGGCGGACAATAGTCCCTGCCCTATTCCGTGTAGGCTGGGGCTGGAAAGGGGATGGAGCGTGTGCCCTACTATGAGCCAGATCCCTATCCATGTATTATCCCAATCCATCCTCAGAACAAGGTGAGGAAGCATGCATTGTTAGATCCATATTATACATGTAAAAATGAAAGTTTGGAGATGCTAAGTGACTCATCCAAGATACACAGGTAGAAGGAGAGGGATCTGGGATTCAAAGCCAAGACTGTTGGATTTCAGAGTTTGTGCATCTCCACGTTGGGAAGACAGCACAGTGCTGTGGGAGAAGCACTGGCTTTGGCGGCCGACAGACCAGCTGGGTAAATTGAGGCAAGATTCACCTTCTGAGCCTTAATTTTTTTCATTTGTAAAGTGGCAATAATGACCTCTGTCTCAGGAGTTACTGCTGGGGTGGGGTGGGGACTGGGTTATATAAAACACTTTAAGGTCACTTGCACACGGTAGGAATCCAAAAATTAAAAAAAAAATGTATGTCACAGCACCTCTTGCAGCCCCCGATCAAGGCTTTTAGGGGAAAGAACCCTCCGAGCCAAAGGAAGCTCAGCTGCTTCCAAAGCCCACCTCAATTTTCACCGGGGTCCCCAGCACCATCGTCTTCTCCTGGATGTTCTGTCCAAACTGTGGGGAGTGGTCATTGACATCCAGCACAGTGATGGACACCTCCGCCAGGCTGTACCTGCCTGCCGTGTCCTCTGCCTTCACGTAGAAGCTGTACCTGGTGGTGGCCTCAGCGTCCAGGCTGGCCCAGGGCTGGGTGTAGATGATCCCTGAGGATGGGTGGATCAGGAACCTGCCAGGCGCAGAGAGCTCAGGTGTGCAAGTGTGTGCGTGCACACCCACTCACATGTGCACACATGCACATATTGCATGCTCATGTGATGCACACACATGCACACACATACACATGTGTGCAATGTGCATGCACCCATGTGCACCTACCTGGATCACACATGTAGGTGCCTACACACATGTACCTGTGCACAGGTATACACACACATGCATGCACTCACAGGCACACACGCCTGCATTAATGAGCTGTCTCTGGGAAGCAAAATAGGCATCTTGAAGCGTCTCTAAATACGTACTCCTCTCCCCATCCTTTCAGTCTGACCGAGGGAGGCAGATCCACCTATCTATCTAGTCACTGCCTATCAATCTTAATAACCTGAATGACAGCCCTGCCATCTCCTCTAACAGCCAGTTCTCTTCCCAGCCCAGCACTACTGACCTTGCCCCTGAGGCCATGGGCCCTAGCTCCAGGCCATGACGATGACCCTCTTCTCCCACACTCCCAGACCCCTCACTGAGGGTGCCCCCAAAACCTCCGCCTCAGGCTCTCCCCTGCTGGGCTCCACTCCTTGCCCCCCTGCTCACTGCCCGGATCTGGGCTCCTGTCCTTTCCAAGTTTCTCTTGCCTTTGACACTTGTGCCTCCACTTCCAGCCTCCCAACCCCTGGTCTGAGGCCCTGCCCAGGCTTCCCGTTCTACTTACAGGTCTGCCCCGCTCCCATACATGGAGTATTTGACTTGGCCCCAGGGACCTGTGTCTGGATCCACAGCCTAGAAGAGAGAACACTCCCAGTGGGCTCTGCCCCTTCGTCTGGGCCTGCTGGCAGCTCATGTGCCTCAGGGTTGTTTTCACTGGCAAAAACAGGGGCAGTTTGGCATCTGCCCAACTGGGGAAAATCTGATCTGGAGACCTGCCCTGGAACCCTAGTTTTCCTCTAAAGAAGTCTCAAGTGCTGGGGGAAACAAAAGGCTTAGATCTGGAAGGCATTTACCCCTTGTGTATGAATAGGTCCCATGTCCTGTATTCAGGGTTTACACATATGTCCTCAGTAGGCTCCTGAGAGGTGTTATTATCCCCATTCTACAGATGAAGAAACCGAGGCTTTAAGAGGGTACGTAGCTTAGCCAAGGACACACGGTGGGCTTTGGGATTCGGACTGGAACCCAGGTTTGCCTGACTGCCAGGCCACACTGGATCCATTCGGCCCCCAACCCCCCTCCCACCTCCAAGCCCAGTCCTCAACCCACTGTGACAGCCACCACAGTGGAGCCCGCTGGGGCATTCTCGGGGATCCTGGCGATGTAGTAGTGGGAGGTGAACTTGGGGACATTGTCGTTGGTGTCCAGGAGCTGGATCACAACATCCGCAGTGGAGCTGAACTTCTCCGGAGTGTTCACCTCGATGGCCAGGAGCTGGGGAAGGAAGGAAAACCAGGGCCTGTCTAGGGAGGGCAGCCACCTTGCCGTGAGCCTTCCCACTACCTGTCTCCCCAGAGCCGGGCCAGCACCCACTGGCTTGTCTCCCATTTGTACTCTCAGCTGCTACCATTTGTAGGGGCAACAACTAACTCACGACTGCCTTTAATTTAGGAATTCAATGTTATTTTTTCCCTAAAGCAGCCAGTTGTGCCTACATCATTTATTATTTTTCCCATTGACCCATGATACCAGCTTTCTTAGGTACTGAATTCCATTTGAATTTGGACCAATTTTTTTCATTCCACTAACCTGTATGTACCCTTCTAGTCCCAATTTTCAAATTGTTCTGCATCATAATATAATTTAATATCTGTTATATCAAGTTTCTGCCTCATATTCTTTTTTTTCTGAAATTTCCTGACAATTTTGTTTATTTCTCCACATAAAGACCATACATTTTTGTCACTCTTCTTCTCTGCCTCCCCCTGAAAGAAAATTCTGGGTAAGATTTAATTGGAGTGGCACTGGATTTTTTATTAAGGAGAACAAGCATTTAAACAACAACAACAGCAACAGCAGCAACAAAAAACACAAGGTACACCTTTACATTTTTTGTCTTTTTTCTATCCCTTTGTGAAATGTTGCATTTTTCCTCATTTAGATGCACATTTCTTGTTGTGGTAATTCTGAGGAATTTCATCTTTTGGTTGTTACCGTAAACAAGAATCTTTTATTCCATTTGATTTTCTCATTGTCATAGAGAAACATGTGTGTATAGGAAAACTACTGGATTTTGTGTATTAATTTTGTAATCAATGGTGTTAGCAATTTTGCTGTTTCAAAGAGTTTTTCAATCTTTTTCTCTTGGGTTTTCTAAGTAAACAATCACATCATTTACAAATAATATTTGTCTCTTCTTTTTCCAATGTTTGTACCCCTTGTTTCCTTTCTTTAATTTCTCTGGATACATTGCCAGGAATACTGTTAAACAGTAGTGGTGATAGCAGGCAATCCTGTGTTATTCCTGACCTCATAGAATGCTTTAGTATTTCACTTTAAGCACAATGCTGGCTCTATAGATGTTTCTGTGTATGCGTGTTTAATTATAAATAATTATAACAATTTAAATACTATAGATGAGATCTTTATTTTTCTTTTAATTACTTACATGTTTTAAAATAATATGCATTATTTACTATAAATAATCATAATTTAAATACTATCTGTGAGGTCTTTATTTTCCTTTTTATTACTTATATGTTTTAAAACGATATGCATTATTTATATATATTTAGCATTATAAAGAAGTAGAAATAATAGCAAAAGAGTATGTTATTTTGTATTTTGCTAAGGTTTTTATCAGTGTAGATGACAGATGTCAAAAGCGTAGGAGAAAACATCCATCTTGATAATCAAATAGCTTTGCTCTATCAACCAACTGACATGGTAACTTATAGTGAGCGTTTTCCTTTGAAGCTGCCTTGCATTCCTGGGGATGCTTGTTGTGTTAAGAAGGATGCAGAGGCTCCGTGTATCACTCTTCTTCTCCCCTTCCCACCCCATTCTCCAAGTCCAGCAGAGCAGGAAGGATGAGGGCAGGGGAACTGAGAGGAGAAGAGTAGGACTGGGAAGAAGGGGCATGGGGCGTGGGAAACCCCTCAGGAATGACTCCAGACACTTGCCCGAGCACCCCTATTGCCCCCATTCAGGACCTACCTTGAAGGTCAGCACTTTGAACTTCTCAAAGTCAATGGCAGCTGAGTTCTCCACGATGATGGTGACTTGGGCTTCGTTCAGGACCGTCTGGGGGACCACTCGGAAGATGCCTCCGGGGCCCACCAGCCGCAAGTTGAATTTGGCATTGGCGCCCTGCCGCACAGGGTGTGGAGAGAGGAAGTGGGGAAGAGTGAGAACAGCAATTCACGGGCTATCAGATGCTACGTGAGGAGCCTGCCTACACTCTACATGCAGGGGGGTGAGTGTTATTGCCTTGTTCAGGAGGTGAGGCTACCCACCTCTTAGCAGGTTATTGAACTGAGGGGTGATGGTTGAACTGCATCCCCCAAAAAGCTATGTCAAGCTCCCAACCCCTGGTACTTGTGAGTGTGAGCTTACTTGGAAACAGGGTCACCGTAGATTAATTAAGTCAAAATGAGATCATATCGAGTGGACCCTTAATCAATATGACTGGGGTCCTTCTAAGGAAGGGAAAAGAGACACAGACAGACAGAGGGAAAAGACAGCCATATGACGATGGAGGGCTGCAGCTACAAGCCACGGAACACCAGGGGTTGCCAGCAAACCACCAGAAGCCAGGAAGGATTCTCTGGTCCTGGCTTCGAGGGAGCCTGAAGGCCCGGCTGATGCTCGATTCCACATTTCTGGCCTCCAAGACCATGAAACAATCGATTTCCATTGTTTTAAACCACTGGCTTTGTGCCACTTTGCTCTGGCCACCCCGGGAGACTAAGTCACCAGCTGACAAACGCTAAGCCTCCCCCTGTGCGTGGCATGGGAGGTGACAGGGCACGTCCACAGACTCCTGCTCTGTGGGCCAGGTGCAGAGGGTTTTGTTGTTTTTTTTTTAAAAACTATATTCTGGTAACATATGTACAACCTAAAATGCCCCCATTTTGCCCACTTTCAGATACACAATTCGATGTTGTTAATTACATTCACAAAGTTGTGCCACCATCACCACCATCCATGACCAGCACTGCAGAGGGGTTTCTGTCTGATGGGCTCTTATTTTATTTTTCAATCAATTGCCAAAGCCCTTAGGCTAAGCAGAGAGTCTTCATCAGCTACTCTCTCCTCTCCCTCTTGGTGACACCTTCTCACCTCATTCATGTTGTACCTGCCTGGCCCTGGCCACAGCAGTGGAGTCAGGTAATTTGGGGACGTTGGTCTGGGGGTTTGCAGGAAGGCAGGGAGCAGGACAGGGCCACACACCTGGTCCGAGTCGTTGACGGTGATCTTGAGGCCCCGCAGGATCTCCCCCTGGGGCGGGTGCTCGTACATGGACAGCTCGAACCTGTTCTGGGGACCGCTCTCTCCGTAGAATGTCGGGGGATGGTTATTGAGGTCCACAATCCTGATGGTGACCGAGGCCCTGGCCTGGGTGGCTGGGCTCCCTGCAGCGCTGACCTCGGTCGCCTGGGGTGGGGACAGGGACAGCTCTGTGGTGGGCAGACTCTGAGATGGCCCTGATGACCCCCACCTCCTGGGATTCTGCCCTTGTGCAATCCCTGCTCCTTAAGTGTGGGCTGGTCGAGCAGACTTGCTTCTAACAGATGGACTATGGCAACAGCGATGAGGCCGTGATTAAGTTACAGAGAGTGTCACTTCAGCCTTGCCAGCAGACCTTCTCCCCTGCTGGCTTCGATGCAGCAGGCAGCCATGCTGGAGAGACTCAGGGGGCAAGGAAGGGAGGTTCGCCTCTAGTCAGCAGATGGCAAGGAACTGTGGCTCCTAGTCTGACAGCCCCCAAGGAGCTGGATCCTGCCGTTAGTATCATGAACTTGGAAGCAAATCATCCCCACGAGTCTTCAGTTGAGACCCAAGTCCCAGATGACAGTTAGATGGCAGCCTTGCAAGAGACCCCAGAGGACCCAAAGAAAGTGCAAGATAATAAATGTGTGTTGATTTAAGCTGCAAAGTTTGCAGAAATTTGTGACACAGCAATAGATTACTAATACAGGCTGCGGAGCCAGGGCTGAGTTCAAAGGGACCCCGTGAACCATTTGGCAAGTATCACATGAGTCTCTTCAATGGCCTTCTTCCCCTTGCTCTATAAGTATGCTCTGGTCTTACCTATCCCCAAATTACCCTCCCTGAACCCCATTCCCCCACCCTAATTCTCTTCCCTCTTAGAAGCTTGCATCCAATGCCTCCGTTTTGTAATTCCCACCCCTGCTCCATCCCCAACCCAATGGAGGACACATCACCCTGACTGCTGTCAGCACCCAGCACTGCCATTCTCCACCTTCCCGAGGGCTCTAGTCCCTCAGCTAACGTGACTCCACGCTCAGCAGCCTCTTCTCAACCTCTCTGATCTCTTCTTGGTCTCCTTCACCTGCTCCTCTTCTCCCTCTTACTCTTAGCCTCGGATGCACCCCATGGCTAACTACATGGCTTTTCTCTCCCCACAGTCTTCCTCTCATTGACTTCATCCCCTCCCACGTCTATCACTTCTACCTGAATGTTGATAATCTCTCTCCCAAGTTCCAAACATGTACACCCAACTTGGGATGTTTCAACTTGAATGCCCACCCCACCCTGGCACCAAAACTCACCACTCCCCTCCACTTAACTTTCCTCCCCTCCAGCGTTCCTGATGGCACAGTGCCCCCTCATGCCCACTGGACATCACCCATCCCTCTCCTACCCCTCACCCTCACAGCCAGTCAATTGCCACATTCCATGGAGTCTGCCTCCTTAATGCTTTGCAATGTGTCCATGTCTTCCATTCTACCTACCTCCTCCCCACAGGCCCTCTTTTCTATCCCCTTGACCAGTGGTTCTGCCTCCCTCTCTCCCATCCGGTTCCCTCCAAACTCTAGTCAGGACCAGTGTTCTCCAACCCCAGTCCCAGGCTGGTGCCAGAACCACTGGGGAGCTCATAAAATGCAGGATCCTGGGTTTATCCCCCCAGATACACTGAATTATCATTTCCAGGAATGGGTCCTGGACACCTTTACTTTCAAACTCTCCAAATTTGGGAACCCCCCGGTCTAGTTGGTAGCAAGAGTGAGTTTTCTAACAAGCTTCTAATCCTGCTCACAACCTTTCAATGGCTCTTTATTGTGTGTGAGAAGGACCAGCTATATAGTTTGTGGGGTACAATGCAAAATGAAAATATGGGAGCCCTCATTTGACAGTTATTAAGAATTTTAAGGCAGCAACAGCAGAGAACTAAGCCTAGAAAGGGACCCTCTTCTGTGCAGGTGGGCCCTGCATGACTGCACAGCCCTGCTCTAGGGAAACCCCACACCTCTCCTCCAGGGCCTTAGCTCATCTGGCCCCAGCCTGGGGATCAGCTTTTCCCCTTCTACAAGCTGCCTGTGGACTCTTTGCTCAGTCCCACTTGACTCCTTGCTGTTCCCAGACACATCATGGGCTCTATCAAGCTCCAGCTCACAGGTATTTTTTAGCCTGGGACACCTCCTCTCCATCCCTGCCCCAACCAACTGCCCTCCACCAGCCTGCACGTATTGGGTCCTACCATAGTTTAAGGCATTGCTGCTTCAATCCTACCTCCTCTTGCCTTCTCCTACCTCTCTGGTTGTGAATTCACATCTCCCCTCTCCGGGGGCTTTTGTGAGCCTGCTGCAGCCTTCCTACAGGTCACCTGAACTAGGGGCTCCTGGGGGTAACGCCTAGCTCCCTCCCTAGTCTGTGAGCCCCCAGGGGCAGGGCCTGGGTCTTACTACCTCCTCAGCCTTCCAGGGCCAGCTGGTGCTTCCTGGAGCAGAGCTGATGCCCAGAGAATACTGACGGAAGAGAGAGTCAACATTTGGAACCACTGGGAGGCACCAGGCTGGATTTTCCAAGAGGTGGTCTCACAGGGGGCGGAGGATGCCACCATCACCCAAAGGAGGAGAAGGAGGGTGGGCAGGCAAGGCCAAGTCAGAGGGAGGGTACCTGTACATGCAGCTCATACACCTCTCTCTGGAGCTGGGCCGGGCTCTGCGTGACCAAGATGGCTCCGGACGTCTCATTAATTTCAAAGGCTCCGTCGCTCCCTGTCACAGACCAGAAATGCGCCCTGCAGTTCTGCACTGGGCCACAGGGGGCACAGGGGAGCCGTGTCCGGCAGATGCCAAGTGCTTCTCATGCATTATCATCTCAAGGACGGCTCCTCTATAGAATGTAATTCTACGATCTCTGTTTTGCCAGTAAGGAGACTGAGTCTCAGAGAGGTTAAGTAACTTGTCTAAGGTTACACAGCAAATGCAGAGCTGAGAATTGAACTCACTTTCTCTGGCTCCCAGCATCCACACTGCTTCCCTTCTCTTCTTGCTGGTGCGCGTGCGTGTGTGTGTGTGTGTGTGTGTGTGTGTGTGTGTGTGTGTGTGAGAGAGAGAGAGAGAGAGAGAGAGAGAGAGAGAGAAAGAAAAGAAGAGAGGTGGGAGGTTGTGGGAAAGAGAAAGGATGGGATAAAAAGAAACAGAGGGAGGGAGGGAGGGAAGGAAGGAAGGAGGGAAGAGAGTTGAGAAGAAGGAGGAGAGGGAAGGAGTAATGAGAAGAGGAGAGGAGATGGTGGTGGGCGGGTGATTCGTAATTGTATGATTTGCAGAGGTGATGGGGAGGGAAGGATGAGTGTGCACCAAACATGTCCCAGAGCAGGGCCAGGGGTGGGTGGTGTCTGGGTAAGCAGATAAGCAGGTACATGGGATCGGCTCCAGGCACAATGGCCTGGCTCTGTAGGCACCAGCTACTGTGGATCCCACCCCAGGGATGGCTCAGTTGCTGCCCAATTGTGCAAAGAACACAGACCCTGGAGCCGGCAGATTTAGGTTCACATCCAATGGTGGGAAGTTTAGCTTCTCTGAGCCTCAGTTTTCTCGTCTGTGTATAGGGCTTGCATTAGGGAGCTGCCTCGTCATGGTTGCATTAAATTCATCTAATTCAGCTGTATTAGCTCAAGGTCAAAATATTTAAAATAATGAGAAAAGACGTGGCAGTGTAAGAAACGCTACCACCCATTCTCATCAATGAGCGCACGCCCAGGCCATGAGTCTGCAGCCCCCCAGTCCTAGGCAACTCCCTCTGTTGACGGACTTAATGCCAAGCAGAGATGGAGGCACAGCCCAGGGAGACTGGCAGCCTCCTGGAGGGGCCCGGGCCCTCCTCTCCATATGTCTTCTACTCCTGGTTCTACAGATGAGGGATCTGGGACCCAGAGTCAGGACTGAGCTCAGCGAAGGGCCTTTCCCTGGAAGCTGCCCCAGACTCACCGTTCACGAGGCTGTAGAGAACGCGGTTGGGTCTGCCCCTGTCTCCATCCAGGGCAACCACTGTCAGCACCTCCGAGCCCTGGGGGAGAAGGAGCCACTGCCTGAGGCTCTCCCCTCCCCAGTGTGTCCCCACCATGGAGAGGAGGATCCCCCCACACTGACCCAAGGAGGGAGGTGGGCCTCTGTGTGGCTGTAGGCGCAAGGCCCTGCCCCTTTCTTTGCCGGGAGCCCTCAGCACTCACTGGACCTCCTGGGGTTCTAAGCGAGACAGCCCACACCCCTGCAGATGCCGCCCCCCAATGGCTGGGCAGGTGCCACACTGGGATGCCCCCCTGGTGCCCCCTGTCTCATCTCTGTACACCTGCTCAGCCCTCCCTCCACTGCTGTCCCCATCCTGCTCCAACTGCACGGCCACAGCCCGCACTCATCTTCATCCCACCCCGGGGTCCACAAAGGGAGACACTCGCAGAGGCAATGTGCAGGGATTAGGGTTTTCTCCTCTGGGCGCCAGGTGCCCTTTGAAGGCTGTGGGGCCACAGCTAGACAAGTCCTGCTCTGGCTCTGCTACTGCCCCCAGTCTCTAAGTACCCGGCACTCCACTCAGGCCCTTCTCTCTGGCCTGGAGTTACTCGTGGTCTCTTTCCGGCCCAGCCCCAGGGCTGCTGCCTGCCCCGGGAGCCAGCCCTGACCTCCAGCACTGTTTTCCACCCTTGGCCCCTCAGCGGGACTGTCTGGGCTGCCCTCTGGCCAGTTCTGCAGCCCCCCAACCCCACCCCCAGACAGCCTAACATTTCTCTCTCCATCACTCCATGCTAGTCTCCACCACCAGGCCAGCAGCTTCTGGAAAGCCAGTATCTCAACTTGTTCCCAGCACATGAGTGGTCCTCAAGAGATGTTTCCATTGTTTTATAAAGTTGGAATGACTAGGAAAGGGTAAGTGGAGCCCTGAGAAGGCAATTCATTTCCACAGAGAGGTCTGAGCTGTGGTCTGGACTGGCCTGACGATGCAGAAGTGGCCCTGGGTTGGTCGTGGCCCCAGGATGTCACAGTCTAGTTAGGGGGTGGGAGGTACACCCCAAGGAGGTGCATGCTCATGGGGGGTGCACGGGGTGATGTGGGGGCAGAGAGGAGGAGCTCCCATTCCAGACCAAAGACACCAAGGAGAGAGGTGGGCGAGCAGAAAACAGAGCAGGAGGGGGAGCATGGTGAGATGGGTGGGATGCAGAGAGGACTGTGAAGGCTTGTGAGATTGGGGGGAGACTGAGCCTCGAATGCCAGGCCAAGGAGTGGGGCCCGATTGTGCACGCTGTGGGGAGTCACCAAGGGGCCTGAAGACAGGAGCAGTAGCCAAAACACCAAGGGCAGAGACTTGTACTGACATTGGAGGGCAGGGGCAGGGTGGGGTGCAGAGGCCAGCCTGCAAGCTGGGCCTGGGTGGGGTGTCTGGCAAGGGTCTTGCTGGTGCAGGCAGCAAATCACTGGAGAACTTACTGGTCCAAGGGACCCTGGGCTGTATGCTTGGGACTGGGAGGCACGAAAGAACCTCAGTCCTCGTGGGACACTGGCTCCCCCTGAGATGAGGTGCAGGGAAGGGCCCTCCTCCCTAAACCAGGCCCCCAGCCATCTGCTCTTCTGTCCTCTCAGTCCTTGGGGGGGCCTACATTTGCAGCGGGGCTGTGGCGAATTTGAATGAATGGTCTTAGCATCATACAGGAGCACGAGCCTCCCACCCCTGACACTTCAGGGGCAAGGGGAGCTGCTCAATGGGCAAACCCTGAGCTGAGTCCAGATCAGCCCCCGTAGGTGAGGAGGGAGCCCCAGGGCCGGGCCCAGCCACCCCCAGCTCCCCAGTGGGGCTCCTGAGCATCCCAGGGACACAGAGAGGACAGAGCAGGAGGTGTCTGGAGGGGACAAGGGGCAGAGGGGCGCAGCCACCCACCGGAAGCGTGTCCTCGTACACGTAGCCATAGTAGGGGGTGCCCACGAAGACCGGGGCCGTGTCCTGAACGTCCTCCACATTGACCGTGACGGTGGTGGTGGCTGAGAACACCACATCGGCCCCTCGAAGCCTCCCTCCGCCGTCCTGGGGAGAGCCGGATGCCACATGGGGGAGTGATGAGTTCGGGCTCTGGAGCGGGAGCCACTTACTGATGCAAGACCAGCTGCCCTCACTCAGTTTCTGTTTGCACTTTGTTTGGCGCCTTGAGCATAGCACATGCTGAAAAGTGTTCCTTTGGAAACAGGGTTAGTCCTCTCTCCAGGGACGTCAGGAAGGACAAGTGGCAGAAGAGGAGAGGGCAGAGCCAAATTCCCTCTTGCCAGCCAGGCGCCCTGGGGGTCTGGGATGGAGGCGGGGGAGGGGGTGGTGAGCTGGACCTTTGCAGGGTAAGCGGGTGGGGGTCTTGGGCCTCCTGGCAAAGACTGGAGAAGGATGGCCGGTGGTTAATACGTGACCAGCAAGACAATGCCGCTCCTAAAGGGACAGCTTGGATTGAGCCCCACGGTGGGGACAGAAACCACATTTGCTGAGTGCCTGCTAAGCTCCAAGCTCCATAACCCGCACTTTAGAGATAAGAGGAGATTAGGAAAGCCCCACAGTGGCTCAGTGTTGTCTTACAGATGGGGAAACTGAGGCTCGGGGAGGAGGAGGTGGCCAGGGAGTTGGAGGCACTCGAGGGAGGTGAGGGGTGCAGGAGGCTCGTGGCTGGGGCCACCTGGTCTTGCCCAGTGGACCCCAGTCCACCAGCCCAAAGGCAGGAGTATGGCCAGAACCCCAGAAATGAGTGTGCCCCCTCCACCCACAGACGCCAGGCTCCTGGAGAATATGTCAGGGCAGGGACCCTCGACAGACTCCAAGCAGCGCTTCCCCCCAGCCAGGCCTCCTGCTCTCCAGACTGCCCCCCTCCAATGCAGACACTAACTGCTCCAGCCCCAGGGCAGCTTCCCCTGACACAGGCTGACCGAGGACCCCGATTGCTCCCCGGTCCCTCCCCCGCTTACCTTGGCAACCACGGTGACAAAGTGGGCCCGAGTCTTCTCGTAGTCCAGGGTGGTCCCGGCTTGGAGCCGCAGCACCCCGCTGTGGCGGTCCACGGCAAACTTGCTGGAGCGCAGATTCTGGAAGAGCGAGGGGCGGGCTGGGCCTCAGGGAGGGACCCAGGCTGGCACCTGAAAAGCCCCAGCTGCTGCTGCAGAGGGGTCCTCACCGTCCCTCTGGGCAGGAACCCCAGCCTTGGGCTGAAGCTCAAACACCAGGGCACCCAGCGTTTCTGCTCCCCTCCCAGTCCCCAGATCCTCAGTGCAAATCAGGAGCCTTCCCTGCCAGCAGCGCCTTATCTTTTCTCTAGACTCGGCTGCAAAACAAATTGGGCTCGGCTTCAGGCCAAGCTCCCACGTGTCGGTAGGTGGGGACTGTGAAGCCAGCATGCAGGGGAGAACTTTGGGGACCTTCAAACCATAGCAAGTAAGTGGATGGGGCAGAGCAAGGAGGGAATGGGGAGGGGCAGGGGGAGTCCAGATCTGAAGCAGCCAGGTGAGGGGCAACCTCCCCCGGCCAGGAGGGCTGAGCCCCAGGCACTGTAATCCCTACAACCCCCCTCCCCCAATGAGGACGTGCCGGTATTGCTTGCATTTCACATGTGAGGAAACCTAGCTGGAAAAGTGAAATAGCGTGTGCGAGGCCACGTGAGTGGAAGTGGTGGGATCTCTTTCTCCAGATCCTGTGGATCCCAGGAGATTTATCCAAAGCCTGTGCTTTTAGCCCCCAAGATGCACTGCTTTGGAAATTGTGAGAGGAGGAGACAACGTTGGAGGGAAAAGCAAACGCTACAGAAAGGGCAGCCAGCGTGTGAGGGGGACCGGGTGTGCAGGGGAAGGGGCCTCGGCCCCTGCCGGGGGGGGTGGATGGGGGCGGGCTTGTAGCTCTGGCTCCTTCTGAAAGTTGTCCCCTTCTTCCCTTCTTCCTACTGGGCATTCTAGGCTCAGAGCTTCTTCCACACCATGTGGGTGCAAAGTGCCCCGGCCTGCTGCTGGGGAAGGGGTTGGGGGTGTGGGGGCCTGAGGGTCCGAGAGACCTGGGCAGAGGGAGCAGGCTAGCCACCTGGGAGGGCTCGAGGATGGACCCATCAGGGAGGAAGGCCTCTGTCCCAGGCCCCTCTCAGGTCCCCGCCCCTGTGGCATCTCCGAAAACCCTCAGGAAGAGTGCAAGTGCACTGCCAAGGGCCTTGGAGATGCAGGTGGGGGTGTCCCGGTGTCCCCCCAGCCTGTGCATCCACCGAACCTGCAGGAAGTAGGTGACACTCCCTCCGGAACCCGTGTCCTTGTCCACTGCGTGGACCTTGAAGATGCTGCTCCCAGCAGGCGTGTCCTGAGGGTCACAGCCACAGAGAGGGTCACCCCGGAGGCGGCGATGGGTCACTCAGGGGTGCTGGGAGCGCGGGGCCGGGGCACGGTGGGAGGGGGCAGGGGCGCGAAGGGCAAAAATCAGGTGAAAGGGTGGGAGGGGCAGAGACAGGGGAGCAAGGAAACGGAGAAACAAGAAGACATGCAGAGAGACTGGGGACTGGCCTCAAGGAGGGAGTGGAAACATGGACAATGCAATTACATAGTTAATAGATAAGGTGATTAAGGTATGAAAGCCAATTCACAAATGAGAAAAATGGTTAATACACATGGGCCTATTCCACATCACTGTGAATTAAATGCATGCAATTTAGAGCAGGAATGAAATATTTCTCCTACTGAATTAGCAAACATTTAAAAATTCGAGTATTCCCAGAGTGGGCAAGGGGTGGCAGGACAAACCACCCCCTGCACTGCAGGAGAGAGAGCAAACAAACGCGTGCCACCCTGGAAACACGATTTGGCGATGCCTCAGGCATTCAGGCTTTTTGACCCAGCAATTCCAAATCTTGGACTGTATCTTAATGAAACAATCCTACCTAGAGAAAACAAAAAAACCTTTATGCTCAGAATTTTGATGTTGCTTATGACAGCAAAAATAAAAGTGACCTAAATATTCAAACATAAGGGAAACCTTAAGTAAATGATGGTGTTTAGTTGATGGAAGCTAAACAGACTTTACAGTTAGTGAGGAAAATGCTTAAATGGTAAATTAAGGGAAAAACAGGACATAAAACACATATTTAGTAGAATTACAACTTAAGGGAAAAACAGGACATAAAACACATATTTAGTAGAATTACAACTGTATAAAGAAACAGAAAATGAAACCCTGGAGTTGCCAAAACGCTAGGAGAAAATACACTACAATTTTAAATAATGCTGTCTCACGTTGGAAGGATTGAGGGTGATCTTTAAAACTCTTTTTTCCCTTACTTTTCTATGTGTTTCATGTTTCTACAATACACATAAATTATTGCACTATTATAATGGAAAAAAGTACATAAAATAATGTGTGAGGGGAGCAGGAAAGAGGAGGTGGAGACACGGAAGAAGGGGTTCCCCAGATGGCAGAGGCACTCCCCGCATCTTTGGAGAGCTCAGGCCAAGCCCAGTCAGTCCCCTGGTCCCCTGGGATGGGTCATAGCACAGCCCCAGGAGCAAGCCCCTGGCCTGGGTGGGAGCACATGGGCCCTGCCTCGTAGCCCCTGGAAAGGAAGGAAAACTCACTCACCTCGGGCACCAGGACAACGTACGGCTCCTGGATGAACCTCGGAGCCTCGTCATTGGCGTCGGTCACCAGGATCACGACTTTTTCTGCCACCTGAGAAGGGACAGAGGGGACAGGAGTTGGTACCGTGACATCTTCTGGGGGATAAAGGGACAGTGGCCTCTAATGCCCCCAGATATATGTCTCTGCTCAGCCTTCTGTCCCTCCCTCCGTTCTTTTATTCCTTCTTTTATTGCTTCAGGCAATAAATATTTTTAAGCAACTCCTCTGTGCCAGCACTGTGTTCCGTCCTGAAGACAGAAGAACCGGGTGGCTGGTGGTGTCGATTTTGCCATGGTGGGGGTGGATGGGGCAGAGGGGCAGGGACAGGCATGAAAGTGAGCAGGGTGATGGAGTGACGGTAGCCTGTGCCGGGCACCGGGGGTGGGGTCCCGGCACTGCCCACTCCGGGGCACCATGCATGTCGGGGCCCAGTCTGAGTGCAGAGTCCAGGGTCCCGGCTGCAGAGAGCAGGGAGGCTTTGCAGAGGACGGGAGACTTAAGCCCCGGGGGCAGTCTGTCAGGTGGGCAGGACAGATGTGGGAAGGTGTTCCAGGAAGGAGCACCCTGTGTGAAGGCAAAGGGGGCGGGGCTGACGAGCAAGGGGAGTTTGGGGAACAGAAGTAGATTTATGGCTGGGTAGGGTGGAGGCAGGAAAAAGGTGGGCCAGGATGGCAGGGAGGATCTGCTAGCTGAGCAGAAGCTTGGGTTTCATTCCTGGGGGCCTTGGGGGTCAGCTGTTAGGGCTTTCTGAGCCAGGAGTGGCCGGATCTCTGTGCAGAGGTCAGAGGTGGGTTGTGGTGGAGGAGTCTGGAGGCTGGGAACCCCCTAAGGGGCCTGTGGCAGTGGTCCAGGGCTGGGGGGACAGTGGTGGCTGTGGGGAGGAGGAGGGGGCTGGGAGGGCAGGTCTGAGAAGATCCCAGGGACGTGGGACAGAGCCGGCAGAAGTACAGCTGACAGATCTCTGCCTCTCCACTCCCTCTCCCGTGGGCACTTTTAGGGCTCAGGAAGGAGCTGTGCCAGCCCAGCCCAGCCCTCTTCAGGCCCCGGAGCTGCCAGGGGGCTGGGCCCAGGCTGCACTCACCAGATTCAGGCCATCGGAAATGCTGATGATGGCTTCGATCTCATCCTCTCTCTGTGGAGCACAGGGGCTGATGAGCGTCCGGGAGCCTGACCCAGTGCTGGGGAGCTTGTCCTGCCCCCCTGCGCAGAGCCAGGGGATGCATGGGGGTTTCAAGGGAGGCCCAGGGCAGGGCAAGGCTGGGGGTGACAGGGGTGCCCGGCATGGCCCAAAGCTACCCCCGACCATGCTCGACCTTGTGTGGGGGCTTTGTGTGTCTGGGGTTCTCATAAACCCAGAGGGATTGTTGATGCTTCAACAGAAAATGCTCCCCCGCTAGAATGAGGAGACGTATGGCCCTAGTGTGCTGGAGTTTGCAGGAAGACTTTCCCCCTTTCCTTTCTTTTCCTTTATTCCCCTTGATCTCTCCCATGCCTCGCCACATCAATGGTTCTGCAGAGGGTCAGCTCTGAGATGTCTCAAATGCACCCCAGGACATGGTGGGCACTCAGTGGGGAGGGGTGTCGGGAGGTCTCCAGATCCCCGTGAGTACCAGAGAGGGGGCTGTTGGCAACTCAGCTTCCTCTTCCACCGCTGCACCCCCTAGAGCTGACTTGAGACTTTCCCATGTCCTTTCTCTGCCCTGCCTGCGCCTGGTGGGGTTGGCAGCAGCCCCAGAGCTGCGACTCAGTTGTGTGGCCAACACCCCCAGCCCAGTGGAGGTCTCCAAAGGGAAATGGAGCCCAGGTCCTGTCACCTGCAGGGTCAGAAGGGCCCAGAGGGGAGGCATTTTCCCAGACTCGACCCACTCTCTCAGCCTCTCTTCGCAGCCCTGATCTGCTGCTATCTGAGCTCCTTGTAGGTTACAGGACCTCTATGAGGACAGGTTAAAAAATCACTTTATGAGGTTTCTGAAAGGCAAAGTGCAAATAAAAATTTTATTTTGAATTGAATGTGCTTAAAAGAGTCCCACTGTTCACTCCGTAAAATTAAAGCCTCCTCTGCTAATGAAGCAGCTTAGCAATCCCACTGAGCGGGGCATCTGGGGTAACCCCATCTGCCCCCTTTACCCCACAGAGGGTCTAATGCAGCAGCCAGTGGTTTCTTAGGTACCTTCAGCCCACAGTGGTCTGCTGGCACACAGGACACCCCATAACCCTCCCTGTGCCTCCCCATATACCTCTCTGTCCAGCTCTTGAACCAGGGTGATGTTTCCAAAATTGGGATCAACCGTAAAGACATTTCTAGCGCTGGGATCAAAGCTGATGTGGTAGGAGATGGGGTCTCCCTCAGGGTCTGTCCCATTCAGAGTGTACACGTGAGAGCCTGGCGGGGGGACACAGGGGAGAGCTCTAAAGCCTAGGATCCCACTGTTCCCACCAGTGGTGGCTGCACAGGACAAAGCTTCCGACTGCTGGTAAAGTAAATCTTCAATTACTTTGTGCTAGGTAACTGAGCACTTTCTGGGGCCTTGTCTCAGCTGGATGCTTTCCCCCCTTAACAACCTGTCAATCATTATCAGTGACTTTACAAATCAGGCAGAGGTTCTGACACTGGCCCATTTTCCCCTCTGCCTGGAAATGATTCCTTGACCAGGAGCCAAGATTGGGGGCTCCCTGGGTTCAGGGCACCAGTGCAAGAAGGAAGCAGCCAGTAAGGCAAGAGGAGGGACCAGAGAAGAACATAGTGCTGCGCTGCGCCCCCTACCCAGATTGCTTCTTGAGGGATTTCTGAACCATGCCCCTCTTACTCCTTTTCCCCTGGGCTCCAAACCCCCATGGGGTGGGGGAGAGGGAGTGCGGACCTCACCTCACATCTCTCTCTCCCCCTCTCTTTGCACATCCTAGCGAGTTGAATTGTCTTGGTCCCTTTAAAAGCCTAGAGCTCTGCGCCCAGGGAGGGAGGTAAATTTGCTCAAGGTCACACAGCCGGTACGGGGCACGGCCGGGGTCCCAGCCCACCCTCAACCCCGCCTGCCACCGGGGGCAGCTCTGGGCCGGCGGCCGGGTCTCTAGGACTGGCCGGGGCTTAGGTCGCCATGGCAGCCGTGACCCCCTTCCCTGCCACTGCCCGGGGGACTTCGCAGCGCAAACAGAGCGCCTCCCGGGAGCGCGCGCAGCCAGGCTCCCGGCTCCGGGACAGGCTCGGCAGAATCCAGGGGAACGCGGCCGCCCCTCGGGGAGACCCACGGCGAGGGGTTGGGTGCCAGGGCTACTGACCTACAGGCGTGTCCTCCGGGAGGCTGAACAGCGCCATGTTTCCGTTGGTGCTGCCCGCCCCGTTGTCGAAGAAGTGGGGGGCGAAGTTGGCCTGGGCTAAGAACACAGACGGGAGAACAGACGGACACCCAGACACCCGGGGGATTTCACTCTGGCCCCGCTCCTGGGCAGGCGGGCGCTCCGCCTCCTCAGCCAAAGAGAGAGGGACCCCTTACCCCATCCCATCAACCGAGGGCACGGCCTGAGCTCGGGCCTCTCAGGGACGCATGCCATTAGGTGTGTGCTTAGAACCCAGGCAGCGGCCACCGGGCAGACCGCGAAGCCGCGCCCAGAGAGGGACAGTGCCCCGCCCAAGGTCACACCGCGAGGCGGCGGCCGGGCTAGGGGGGAGAACCAGGGCCGCCTCCCCTGCCCCACACAGCCATCGGAGCAGCCGCCACCCCCTCTCGCCCCCGCCACCCCCCGCCCCGCTTCTAAAAGCAATGGGATCTGGGGCGCAAACCTCAGGGCTCCAGGGTACCCGCCCCTGGAGAAGCGCCCCGGGAGCTCCCGGCTACCCCGCCGGGTCCGACACCCGGGAAGATCGCTCCCGCCTGAGTCCCACTCCGGAGGTGAACCGTCCAGGACGATGTCCCCGCGTCTACCCCCGGCGGCCACTCACCCAGGCAGAGGCGCAGCAGCCCCAGGGCCAGGGCTGCCCGCGGGCCGCGCCTCATGTCTCCGCGGGCGGGTAGTGTCGCTCGCCGCCGCCGTGGCCGGGCGCAGGAGCACGGAGCATGCCCCGGGCCCGCGAGGAATGCGGAGACGACAATGCGGGTGGCGGCGGCGGGAGGGGGCGCGGGGCGGGAGCGCCGGGTGCGAGGGCGCTAAGCGGATGACACGACTCGAATCTGCGCAGCTGGAGCGCTGCTGCCGGCCGCCTAACGAGACCAATTACTGGGAGAGCAGCCGAGGGACCGGGTGCCGGCAGCAGGGGGTGGGGGTAAGGGTGGGTATGGGGGCGGGTAGGAGGACAGCAGCGAGCGGGTCACAGGTAACTCCTCTCTTGCCGGGGCACAGGAGCCAAGCAGCCCCCAGGTCCGGAGATAGGATCCCTTTGGAGGGGAAGCAGTGGCTCCCCTGGGCTGTTCTGAGCTCAGGGAGCTGGAAAATTGGGGTTTCCCTGGGTCCCAAAATCCTGGTGGGGTTGGGGATCCGTAGGAGTTTTCCTTTTTCCTGAAGTTCCTCTGGGACTTTCAGGATGTTCTCCCCCCTCTCTAAGCCCCAGCATTCCAGGCTAGCAGCAGGGAAATAGCCCAGACCCAGACAAAAGGGGTCCTTGGAGGAGGAAATGAGAGGAGGGGGCAGAAGTGGATGGAGCAGCTTAGGTGGACGGTATTGATGTAGAAATCCAAATAGGATTCAGGAATAGTGTGTTCCTAAGGGGAAGGTGAAACCAAAGACAAAGTGGTGGTGGGGGGAGCAGATGGTGGAGGATCCCTCACCTAGACCTCAACCCATTCCTGACTTCACCCCCCCAGGCCAGGCCAGCTGTTGGAGAGGGTCAGGTCAATAGTGGGTCCACATATTGCGGGCATCAGAGGGGGCCTTCATGTCTCCACTAAAGAGACCTCCTCTGGCCATTCTAGCCCAGGGAGTGAGAGGTTGAAGTTTCCAGGGGGGATGACTGTCCTTTCCAACTCCCCCACCCCAAAGGGAAGCTAGTGACCGTGGAGGAGGGGCTTCCAAGAGAGGGCTGCCATTGGAGGGCAGATTTAACCGTCTTGGGATGGACTTGCTAACAGAGCTGGCCTACACAGACATGGACTGCCCATGAGTAGTGAGCTCCCCATCCCTGGAGGGCATTCAGGCAAGACAAGTCACTGTTTTGGGGGGCCTTGGATGGCTGATGATCGGGAGAAGGCGGTAAATGCAGGAGCCTTCCTGGCTGCCAGGGAGTTCCTTGGGCTGGACCCTCATTCTGCCTTGCTCTGGGTTGGGTTGGAAATGCAGCCTGTCCCCCTTCTCCTGGGCAGGCCATTTATAGGGGGCACGTGTGGTCACTTCAGGCCCAGGCTGGATCACTTCCCTGGATGCCCTTCCCAGGATATCCACAAATGGAAATGGCTCCTTTGTGTACTCCCCTGAGGGCCCTCCAGTATCTGGGGTTTCATCTTGCCAACCCAGAGATCTTTAAGGGGGCAGCGCACATCACATCTCCAGGCTAGTTAGCAATGATCAGAGATTCCAAGAGAAAGAAGGAAAAGATGAATCAGTGGTCCCAGTACATTCAGCAATTTCCAGGTTCAGTGAACCAAAACCCTACTTGCTGAATCCCCTTGGGCTTGGCCCTTGCCTGGAAGGATGCACTTTAAATTGCACAGAAGTTTCTGCATTTTTGCTTCACAAAGCCCTGGGACAAAGCTAAGGTGAGAAACCCACAAGTCCTGTTTATAGATGAGGAAATAGAGACTTGCTGAGGTTCAGCACCAATGTTTCCTGGGATAAGTGTCATGTCCATGTGCAAAGAGGAGCCAGCTTTCCTGGTGTCCTGTCTGCCCATCTCCTCACCAAGTATTTTTAGGCCTTGGTTCTCTCTCGCTCCTCAGTTCACAGGAGACTTTCAAAGGAGAGAGAGAAAGAAGGAGCATTCCACCTGCCATCTGTGTGTGTGTGTGTGTGTAGTCTTAGACATATTATCTCATTGAGCCAGCACAGCCTCTCCTAGTGTGCTCATCTCTGCTTTACAGAGGAAAGAGTTAAAGCTCAGAGAGGGTAGGTCACTTGCCCAGGCTCACACAGCCCTACTCCCAAGTTGTACAAAGTTCAGATCTGCTAGAGAGACCAGCTGTCCCTGTTTGCCAAGGACTGAGGGACTTCTAGTGCTGAAACCAGGAAAGTCTGGAACATATTAAATGAGTTGGTTACCCTACATCTACCCTGTTCTCAAGACACCTGCTAATCTGGGAAAACAGCATTTCATGGAAGTTCTCATCATGGACCCAGGTCTTGGACTTGCAGTGAGGAGGGTTTGGAAGCTACCAGGGGACCCTGATTTGTGACAGCTGGGAAGGGCTCACCTGCCATCAGACATGGGGCTTGGCCTTCACCCACAGACCCTCAGGTGGACCAGACACACCCCCCCCACACACACACACACCTCACCCCTGCAGAGCTAGGAGCTCAGCTGTGTACCCAGTGTACTTGGGGAGCCCTGGACACCCATCTACTCTGAAAGGTGGCCTCTCTGCCCTCCTTGCAATGCCCAGACTACGTGCTGGGGGGCAGCCTCAGTTTACAACGAGGATGGGATCCCTTCTCTAGCTGTTGGAGACCCTGCCTGAGCCATAACTGAGGAACTCTGAAGGATTCCTGGGGCTGCTACCTCTTCCTTACCCAGTGAATCTGACTCCTGGGTGGCAATGCTGACTCGTTTAGCATGGCATGTACACAGGTTGGCAGGGTCCCTTGCCTGTTTTCACCTATGCCTCATGGCTGAACCTAAGGAAGAAGGCTTCAAAGAGTGTTTCCCCTTCCAGAAAGTTTTGGTTTTTTTTCCTAGCATGCATCTTCCCAGAGCCTCCAGCCCTGCCTTGAGAGCCTTAAAATATAGTGCTGTAATCCACCTGCTTAGTTGATTATAAGCCTCTTCCTATTCAGGGAAGAGGCTGCGTTTCGTTCATTGGTTGCTTCAGCACCAGCACAGAGCCTGGCACCCAGTAGGCCCTCAATACATAGTTTTTGGCTGAATGAATGAATGAAGAGGCATCTGACTATGTCAAAAGTCTTGATTCCTGGTCCCCATCAACAACTGACCCTCTGCCTGCCTTTGGCAAGCTCCTTCCCCATCAGTCCATAAATTGACAGAGTGGAGTGAGTATCCAGAGGTTGCAAACTGACATGCCTGCTGGGCCATGCAGGTCACAGAATTATGGGTTGACTGGGTGGAAGGCAATAGGGTGCGGTGGGGACTATGGCACATACATAAGTGCTTACACTCATAGTACATTTAAACACTGAGCTGAACAAGCAAAGCGGTTGCATTTTCATGAGGTAAGGGAATTTTTCAGTGCTGACATCTTGTAATTGGACACTTCCCACCTTTCTGCTTCAAACAGTGCAAGTCCAGAGGAGCAGTGCAGTTTGATTGGGGTTGAACAGCAGACAAGTGCCAAAGACATTTTTCAGGGATGAAGCTGTTGATAGTGAGTTTTCCAGTTGCCCTGGGAGCTGTCAACATGTTACCAGACTGCTAGTAAACAGGCAAAGTCCACCCAGTGCCAGGGAGGCCAGATTAGAGCTCTGGACACACCATGTCCTGGAGGCTTTATGATGCTTCCATAAGAGGGAAGTGGCCACAGAGTCGGTAAAGGGAGTCATGTGTGGGGTCATGTGTGGACATTGACCAGGCAGGGCATGGCCTCTGCTGGGCTCTGGGAAGGGGTTCATTTACCCTGGACTGTCTAGTTCAGAGATGAGCTCAGAGGTGAATGAGCAATGCTGGTAGATACACAGGGCTCTAGGATGCTTGCAGGGCCCAGTAGAAGGCTATCTGGTGGCTGGGCATGAAACAGTCCAGGAGGACCCTGTCCTGAATGGGGCGGGGGGTGGTGATGGTGTGTGTGTGGCGAACCCTTGGCCATTTGACCCGGGGCAGGCCTGGATCCACTTAGTTTGGTGGAAGAAGATCTCTGATGACCACTTGGCTCCTATCTCAGAGCCAGGCATTGTCTCATTTTCTTTTCACCCTCTCTCTGTAACAGGCAGTCTTAGCTTCGTTTTACAGATAGAGAAACTGAGGGTCTGAGAGTTTCCCTGAACTCCCTGATGTCAACAGTGGGCACATGACACAGCCCTCATTTGAACCCATGTCTGTCTGCAAAGCTGTGCTCTGTCAACTATGCTAGTGTTCCACCCGGTCAGCGGACTGTGGGTCCCCCCCACACACACCCAGTTGCCATAGTGACTGCACTTTCTCCAATGATGCTGTTGGAACCTGCAAACATGTCTGTATTCTTCAAGGAGTCCATTAGGGTGACATAGAATCCCAATTTTATTATTTTAAAATCACTTCCAGATGTTTGGGCTTCCTTTTTATCCTAAAGTGGTCCGCAAGCTTGAATAGCCTCATTCACGAGACTTCGCCTCCACTTGGCTTTGCGCTGTTTCTGTAGATCCAATCTACCCTTTGAGATGAAGTTCTTCTGCCGCTGAGAAAGTTTAAAAGCCTGTGGGGGGGCCTTCCTGAGGAGTTGGGGGGAAATGCAGAGGTGTTGGGCTTCCTCACCTGGATTGTTGCTGATGTTCTCACAGACATTGAGGACTGGTGGTTTGATGTGCTGAGCCCTCTATCTTGGCACTTGCCCTTATGAAACTCATCACTGCAAAGGAGAGGCTAAACCTGCTTATAATTGTGCTTAAGAGTCTCCCCCTGAGTGCCTCTTTGTTGCTCAGATGTGGCCTCTGTCTCTAATTAAGCCATCTTGGCAGGTGATCTCGCTGCCCTCCCCACTACGTGGGACCTGACTCCCAGGGGTGTAAATCTTCCTGGCAATGCAGGATATGACTCCTAGGGATGAATATGGACCTGGCATCATGGGATTGAGAACATCTTCTTGACCAAAAGGGGGATGCGAGATGAAACAAAATAAAGTTTCAGTGGCTGAGAGATTCCAAATAGAGTCGAGAGGTCACTCTGGTGGACATTCTTACACACTATACAGGTAACACTTTATAGGTTTTAATGCACTGGAATAGCTAGAAGTAAGTACCTGAAACTATCAAACTGCAACCCAGTAGCCTTGACTCTTGAAGACGATTGTTTAACAATGTAACTTACAAGGGGTGACAGTGTGATTGTGAAAGCCTGTGGATCACACTCTTTATCCAGTGTATGGATGGATGAGTAGAAAAATGGGGACAAAAAACTAAATGAAAAATAGGGTGGGAGAGGGGGAGATGATTAGGGTGTTCTTCTTTACTTTTATTTTTTATTCTTATTTTCACTTTTTCTGGTACAAGGAAAATGTTCAAAAAATAGATTGGGGTGAGGAATGCACAACTATACGATGGTACTGTGAACAACTGATTGTACACTTTGGATGATTGTATGGTATGTGAATATATATCTTAATAAAATTGAATTTTAAAAATTGGAAAATAAAAAGCCTGTGTGGCAAGTCCTGGGGGCAGCCGCATGCAGGTGAGAGCAGAAAGGGACGTTGGAGGCCTCTACATAGGAAGCGGTGCCCGTCTCCCAAGGGTCCATGGGCCGACAGCTCTTTGGTGGCCTCTCCTCAGCTTAGGAATGAGTCTCGGGGCTTCCCATCGCCCCTCAGAGGAAGGAGGGCAGGGACACTCTCCCAGCTTGGGACTGTGCCACTGCCCTCCCTGCCCGAGGCCGGCGTCTTCACTCGCCTTCCCTGAGGGCCAGTGGCTCAGAGCCGCTGTCACTACAGAACTGCTCCTTGGATACCACACCCCTTTTCCCCCTTTTTCTTCCAGGTCAAGAACCAGGCTCCATCTTGCTTTGATTTGTGTAAAGTAAATACCTGGCCTTGCCCATCTCCACCCTTCAAAGAAGCTGAGGCTTCTGGGATAAAGTGCCTTGGCTTATTCTTTCCAGTACTTTCGGCCATTCCCAGGAGGGGCTTGGGTCTGTGGTGGGATACACGCCCTTCAAGTTGCTCCTCCTGGGTGATTCTCAGGTCCACGTGTTTGCGTTGTCCCCTCTTTCCCTCCCTCCCTCCTTTCTTTCCTTTTCCTTTCTTTTCCTTTTACTTTTTTTATTGTTGGTGTGGGGGAGGAGAAGGGTAAAGGACAAGGATTCAGGGATGGCTAGTTCTTGCATTGTTGGTGGATGAGGGTTTCCCCTTGCAAGGGAGCTCCCGGTGCGCACCTGACAGCACAAAGTTCACTGCAAACTCGCCCTCCAGCCCACCTCCAGCTAAGGAGCCTCCAAGGCCATGCACTGTTCCTAAGAACCCCCCTCTAATCCGTCCCCTCTGTGACTCACCCACTGTATCTGCCCGGGTTCCAGCTCGTTCCATTTCCTAATGCCCCCCTCCCCCCACCCCACCCCGTATTCTCTGCTGCTTAGATATCTATGGTTCTTCATGGTCCTTAGGATAAATCCCAAATACCTGATGCCATTCTGGTTCCTTCCATGGCCCCAGACTGAAATTTAGCTTCATGTTTTCCCCCCAATGTCGCTGTCCAGGTGCTGAATTCTCTGCAAATGTTTAGGTCTTCCTGCCTCACCCTTGTTGCACAACGACTTCACCCCAACACACACACACACACACACACCTGCTCTAGCTGGCATGCTCCCACTAAATCAGTTCCAGTGTCAGCTCCTCATTTACACACACCGTCCTGTCCTTACCTCTGTAGCCATGCTCACAACTTTGTGGCACAATGATTGCCTCTCATATCTGTCTCTCCTGCTACACTGACCATATCTTGCCCCTAGGCCTTGGAACCTAGAGCAGAGCCTGCTGGGTACCTACCCAGGGAATGGATGACGAATAAGCGAATGAGTAAAAGAGCCCATGAATGAAGCTGATGAAAGGGATGTGAAAAGTCTGGCCTATGACAAGGTAAGGACCCTGGCTTGCCCTTGGTCCCACTGTCCCCAGGCCCTGCGCCAAGGAGCCCCTGCCTGTCAGCCTTGAGCCTGGTGGGCCCGGTGTTCTCAGGTGCTGCTGTGCAGGAAGCGGGAGGGGAAGTCGCACCCAGCTGGGGAGAATCAGATTAGAAGGGACATAAGCCTCTTAGACCCGGGCCACCTGTCCTCCCCGAGCCTCAGCTTTGCAGCTTTGCAGCTCTGCACCAGTGGACATAAACTCTCCCCCCAGGGAGGGTGAGGGGGTGCAGGGAAGGTGGGGACTTCAGGGAACAAAGCCCTTCCATATGCCAGGCCCTTTCTATCTACCTCCTGGCTGGTCTGCCTGCCAGCCCTCAGACTGGGTCCTGTGATCTCTATTTTATAGAAAAGGAAACTGACTTGCCCAGGGTCACCTGGAAAATGCTGGGCAGAGCTGGGATTTGAGTCCTGTGATGTTGTACTCCAAGTCCTTGCTATTGTAACTACTCTGCACTGTCCCCCATACACTTAGATTTGGCCATGCTGAGGGGGAAGCCTGCAGGAGGGGCTTCTGGTGCCTGGTTTCTCTTAGCAGAAAGTTGTAGCTCTGTCCCCATCACCAACTTTCTCAAACAAGGATGCTCCATGTCATTTATTTATTTGTAGGTTAGTTGGTTTTAATGTTCTTGCCAGCAGGCTCGTCTTGGGAAGTTAGGGAGCTGCCGGGATGTTTAAGGACAGGATGCAGTGTGCATATGAAGACAGCTGAGCTTCTGCAGCTCCAGCCTGCCATCCTGGGGTGGCTGCTGCCCCACACCCTAGCAGGCACGGGGGCCCCTGGGTTTGTGGTTGCCAGAGGTTATGGTGGATTCCTAGACTCTCAGTGCTGGAGGAGGCAGGTGGGGACTGAGGTCAGGTGAGCTGAGCCTGCTTTGCAATATCTCTGAAGGTCAGTGGCAAGATTGGGGCCAGGATCTGGAGTTCTGGAATCCCGGGGGGGGGGGCAGGGGACCTGTATATACACGTGGGCAGACTTTTCCACCATGACCATCAGACCTGTGCTGCTGGAGAAGTAAAACTCCAACATCCCAGCTCGCTATGCCATGCAGGCTCCAAAGGGGTGAATGAAGTCCACTGATATCAGGGCCAATGAGCCTTCCCTGGTTGTTTCCCCTTGCTGGAGTTTACACCACTGAAGTCAACATAAGCCCAGAGAGGCTAGGTCACTTGTTTGAGACCGCACAGCAAGACTGGCATTCCAGAGCTCCGATCTTTGAATCCATGTTGTGGTTTTCAGAAGATTCTGGTTCAGACTTTTCTAAAACGCAGCACAAGCACAATTCACGTGGCAGGGAAGAAGTGTTGCATCTTTAAGAGGAGGCTTCTATAGGTCAGAGCCCCGTGGGACCTTTGAAACCAGCTCCAGCTTCAGGGGGAGCACCCTGGGGCAACCGCAGGCACTGGGCATGAGGTCTCAGCTGGATGGAGCCTAGTTTGGGGAGCACTACATTTGTGGGAGTGCCCCGGGCACCACCCAAATGGGGTTCCCTTGCCTGGGCTTGCACGGTCTGCAAGACTTCACATGACGTCCTGGGATGGAGAGAGGGACAGACAAGAAGGATGGGAAGGCAGAGACCGGGTCAGAGCGGGGGTCAGGAAAGAGGAGAAAAACACAATTAAGATTCATGTTCAAACACAATTTTTTTTTTTACATCACAGCAAGAATCAGATGTTTCCCTTCCTTCCTGGAGGCCCAGAAGGGGACTTTCATGGCAAACACATGACCAGCTCAAGCTATTTCAGTCTCATCGGGAGAGATTTGATTTACTGGCAGAGGAGGGAGATAAGGTGGCTTATCCTACACTGGCTGTCAAGAGCAGAGTCCACTTGAGTTGACTCGGGTCTGGGGGGCCTATTTCTGATGGTCATGGTGGGAAAGTCTGCTCACGTGTATATACAGGCCCCTGCCCCTCCCCCCCGAGATTCCCCATCCCCCCCACCCCCACCCCACCCTCCAACCAACAGCATGTGCCAGACAGTGTGTGTCTCAAAGCCTCATTGGCATCTTTTGAAAATCCAGTCCTGCTTCTGGGAGGAATAATCCATAAGAAAGATGAAAATGCATGCATGAAGCTCTGCTTCCTAGTTTTGTTTTTAATAGCCAAAAATAAAATTTTGTCATAATCTCAATATCTTGCAGTAGGGAAATGGTTAGTTAGTAATGGTACCTCATGATGCTGGAAACGTTTCATGGTGATAAAAACTGCTGGGTATGGAGAATATGTAGCAAAACGAAGAAAATGCTTATGACCTTATCTTCATTTTAAAAATGAAAAAAGAACCAGGTACAGTAGACACGAAACTAGGTAAATATGTTTGCATGAAGGAAAAACAAAGGGGACATAAATGAATGAAAAGCATTATGCTGTGGTAAAGAAATTACTCTTTTTACCTTCTTCTGTTTCCAGATTATGACTCTTTGCCATGTGTGGTAGTAGTTAAGAGCATAATTTTGGAACCAGATCATTTGGGTTCAAGGCCTAGCTCTACCACTTACTAACTGTGTGACCATCAACAAGTTCTTTAATCTCTCTCTGCATCAGTCCCTCATCTGTAAAAATGGGATAATATAAAAATAGCATCTATGTTGGAGGATTGTTGCAAAGCTTAAATGAGTTGGTAGATATAAAACGCATTACCTAGTAATTGCTAAACAAGCATTAAGCTATACAAAAAAAATATTATCATAGTTCGTCCACAATCTCACATCTTCATCATAAGTGCTAACATTGGTGTGATTACCCTTCTATTTTTTGATTTCTATTCAAAAGCACTTTTATTTTCCCATAGTGATAATCATAGTCATATGCAGTGTAACCTACTCTTTCCTATTAATGTCATGTGGTGAGAATTTTCCATCAGCTCTTCTGATGGAGGCCCATATCTCCTGACCACTTCTCCCCTACCCCCCGTTCACACCCTCAGACCCCAAGACTCTCTGGTCTGGCTCCTACAATAAATGCTGTGGTTGATTGACTGCGAATATTGCCATTCTCCTTCCCTCCTTTGCAACATGACATTGTTGCTTCTCCCATCCAGATATGGAGTCTGCTTCCCTGCTCCTTGAGTCTAGGGCTGGGCTATTAGCTTTGGCTAATAAAATAAAATGGAAATGATGGTAGGTCAGTCCTGAGCCTATACTTCAAGATGTCGTCTGTGCTTCCCACTTATACTCTTGGACCTGCTGCTGCCATGTGCACAGATGCAGACTCTCCTGCTGGAGGGCAACAGACCACATGGAGGAGAGTCCACTTGTCCCAAGCGAGACAATCCCAGCCTTACAGACAACTGACCCCCAAACATGTGCAAGAGCTTAGCCTACCCAACCCTTAGAACAGATGAGCCCAGCCAAGCCTAGAACTGCCCAGCTGACCTGCAGGCTCATGGAAAATAATAAATGCTTATTAATTTGAGCACCGAGCTTTGGGGTGATGTGTTACCCAGCTATGACTAACAGATACATATACAAGGAGCAGCACCATGGAGCTGAGGCTCCTCTAACTGGCCCGCTGGGCAGAGTGGGCTGTTCACCCTGGTACCAGCCAACCTGCAGAAAACCTCAAGTCTTTACATTTATGGTCCTCAAAGGGTAATGGAGCTCTGGCTCTGATCTTAGGGCCCCTGGGCCAGGCCTACAGAGGAGCAGATCTAGAGCAATGCTCAAGAAATAGTAACTATTCTGCAAGTAGTCTCGGCTGGTAATGTCAGCTCATGGGCACCATCAAGGCAGCCAGAAGATATTATTTAATACCTCATTTTCTGCTTTTACACACAGGGGCAAGCCACATGGATGTGTAAACCACCACCAATACCTGGGGTTGAACTCTGAAATCCCAGTACACCCAGTAATCCTGCTGTCGATTGCACAGCATTTAGTGAGCCAGCAGCAGCCTGGTAAGATGGTGGTGTAACCACCAAGCCCTGGGCCAGAACCTGTGGGCTTCTGGGGTTGGAATGGCTGGTCTCTGGCCTCAGCTGCCCTGGCAGGGCTCGGCCTTCCTCCACAGCTGCAGCGGGCTACGTTTATGGGGTGCTCTGGGTATTATTATTCTCCCCTTTCACAGATGAGGAGGCTGAGGCTTAGCAAAGTTGGTGACCGGCTCAAGGGCTCGCAGTGAGTGGGCAGTGACACTGGATTCCAACCCAGATGTCGTGTTCCTAAAGGAAAGGCTGACACCCCTTGGGCTCACGCTTGCCTTGATACACAGGCTGCTGGCAGCCTCTCTATCAAGGAGGCAGTTTGTTGTAGAAGAAAGAGGTGGGTAGGTCTGGGTTCCTGACTCTGCCTCAGTTTCTTTTGGAGCCTCAGTTTCCCAGTCTGTAAAGTGACAACATACCTACCTGGGGTGGTGTTTTCAAGGGTTTTAAATGAGATCACATGGTAAGGACCCCATAAACGTTACTTTGTTTTGCTCTTCTTGAGTTGCTGTTTGCCAGTTTCTGCAGTGGAATTTTTTATATATGTATCAAAAGAAATCCAGCCTCAACATGGGAGGGGGGGAGGAGAGCACGTGCCTAGATTAGTCTCCCAGAGTACTGGGTGACTAAAAAAATGATTGCCCTTTTACTATGCACAGGAAGTTAATCCTGGCCATGTTTCCTGTGAAATGTGTGCACTCGTGTATATATATTTGTTTACATGTGTATATGTATTTGTCCATGTTTGTGTGTATATGTATTTGTGTATATGTGTTCATGTATGTTTTTGTGTATGTGTGCATGTGTTTGTGTGTACATGTATTTTTATGTGTCAGTGTGTATGTTTATGTGTCAGTGTGTATGTTTATGTGTGTGTAGATGTGTTTGCGTATATGCTTGGGCATATTTATGTGTTTTTGTGTGCATGTGTGTGTATGGGCATGCATGTGTGTGTGTCTGGGTTTGTATAGACTTGTGTGTATGTGTGGATGTGTTTGCATGTACATGTATTTGTATGTGTCAGTGTGTATGTTTGTGTGTGTGCAGATGCATTTGTTCATGTGCTTGGGTGTATTTATGTGTTTTTGCATGTATGTGTTTGTGTGTATGGCGGCATGCATGTGTGTGTACCTGTTTTTTTATAGGCTTGTGTGTATGTTTGTATGTGTTTGTGTGTCTGCATGTGTGTGTTTGTGTGTGTGTGTGAGTGAGGTGTGTGTATACACCCTTAAATTCTCTTTCCTGTTCTGTCTCTGAGCAAGTCCACCCAGGGGAAGGGGTGGGTCTGGGACTCCACCTCCCTCCCTCCCCT